>NC_053038.3:245405229-246655229 GCF_002575655.3 Aegilops tauschii subsp. strangulata
ACTGAGAAGTGGAGATCGTGTTAGATCGTGGGTGAATAGATAAGTATTTCGTGGGTTGCGGAATGGTTTGAGCGGCAAAGCCGAAAATTTGGATAAGTTAAGTTAAAAGTTCCGTTCGCAAATTCTTCAGCTGACAAGGACACAGTCAAGATTTTGAACGAGTTTCAAATAGAACGCACATGAATAATTTGTGAATAGATTGGGTTGAGTTTAGCATAGAGGGGGAAGGGTCCGATCACATTCACTTAGCAGAAAAACCAACTTGAAGAATTAGCCATAAGTGAATGCTGTAGAGGACATAAACTCATATATATATATATATATATATATATATATATATATATATATATATATATATATATATATATATATAGGCGTGACCCACCGTATAAGAATGATGATTTCAGACACCGCGTACAATTGTCGTAGGGCTCTGAGAATCAAATTCTTCATTAATTTCTTCACACTTAGAGTGTTATTCTTCATTGATCGAAGAAAAACGTTTCTTCATGTGTTGCACATCTAAGTCATCAATTTTGCATAAGTGTTAGGATGAATGTCCTTTTCAAAGAACATTTGAAGATTCTAGGATATTTAGCTCACACCGCAACTTCCTAAATCTCTTCTCATCCAAGGGCTTTGTGAAGATATCGGCTAGCTGTTCTTCAGTCTTCACATGCTCAATAGAAATGTCGCCCTTCAACACATGATCGCAAAGAAAATGATGACGAATCTGTATGTGCTTTGTCTTCGAGTGCTGAACTGGGTTGTGAGCAATCTTGATGGCACTCTCATTGTCACAGAAGAGAGGCACATTCTTCATGTTGACGCCGTAGTCCTTGAGAGTTTGCTTCATCCACGGCAATTGAGCACAGCAAGAACCAGCAGCAATGTACTCAGCTTCAAAAGTAGACAGTGATAGGCATTTCTGTTTCTTCGAGGACCAACAGACCAAAGATTGTCCGAGGAAATGACATGTACCAGATGTTGACTTGCGGTCCACACAATCACCAGCATAGTTAGAGTCAGAATATCCAATGAGATCAAAAGCCGAGCCCTTGGGGTACCATAATCCAAGTGTTGGTGTGTGAGCTAGATATCGAAGAATATGTTTCACAACCTTATGTTGTGATTCCTTCGGTGTAACTTGAAATCGGGCACACATGCAAACACTAAGCATAATATCTGGCCTAGATGCACATAAATACAATAAAGAACCAATCATGGAGCGCTATACCTTTTGATCGAAGTCAATACCATTTTCATCAGTGCACAGATGGCCATTTGTGGGCATAGGAATTTTGACGCCTTTGCAATCTTGCATGCCGAATTTCCTCAGTACATCCTTGAGGTATTTCTCCTGAGATATGAATATGCCATTGCGCTGTTGATGAATTTGAAGACCTAAGAAGAATTTCAACTCTCCCATCATAGACATTTGATATTCTTCACTCATCATATAGACAAATTCATCACTATAACGTTGGTCAGTACAGCCAAAGATGATATCATGAACATATACTTGGCACACAAACAATTCATCATCTTATGATTTAGTGAAAAGAGTAGGGTCGAGTGAACCAGGTTTGAAGCCTTTCTTCATGAGGAATTCCTTCAAAGTATCATACCACGCCCGAGGGGCCTGCTTGAGGCCATAGAGGGCCTTATTGAGTCTGAAGACTTTGTCAGGATGCTTAGGATCTTCAAAACCTGGGGGTGAGCAACATATACTTCTTCCTCCAGCTTACAATTGAGGAATGCACTTTTCACATCCATTTGATATAAAGTGATATCATGATGGTTAGCATAAGCAAGTAATATGTGAATAGCTTCGAGTCTAGCAACAGGTGCAAAATTTTCATCGAAATCAATTCCTTCAACCTGTGTGTAGCCTTGAGCTACAAGCCGTGCCTTATTCCTCACCACAAGGCCATTTTCATCTTGCTTGTTGCAGTAGATCCACTTTGTGCCAAAGATATTGTGCTTGCGAGGATCTGGACGATTGACCAGTTCCCAGACGTTGTTGAGCTCGAACTGATGTAATTCTTCTTGTATGGCCTGAATCCATTCAGGCTCCAGAAATGCTTCATCTACCTTAGTGGGCTCTGTGATAGAGACAAAAGCATAGTGCCCACAAAAGTTAGATAAATGTGAAGCTTTTGAGCGTGTGAGAGGACCTGGTGCTTCAATGCCATCGATGATCTTTTCAACTTGCACTTCTTTTGCAACGCGAGGATGAGTAGGTTGTCGTCGAGGAATTTGATCAGCATTTTCTTCAACACCATTTTCTTCAGCATTTTCTTCAGGTGTATTAGCTCGACGTTCTTCACGTTTTGGAATGAATTCTTCAGCAGATTCTTCGGTAGGAATGACATCCTCAGTAGCCTTGAACTTGATAGTTTCCTCAGGAGCTGGTTAATCTATCACAGAGGGTAGGTGCTCTCTTTGCGAGCCATTAGTTTCATCGAACCACACATCTACAGTTTCAACAACCTTGTGAAGAACGTTGTTGAAGACTCTGTAGGTGTGCGAGTCCTTTCCGTAACCAAGCATAAAACATTCATGTGCTTTCGGTGCAAATTTAGCATTGTGATGAGGATCTCTAATCCAACATTTAGCACCGAAGACTTTGAAATAACTCACATTGGGTTTCTTGTCAGTGAGTAGTTCATAGGCAGTCTTCTTGAAGAATTTGTAAAGATATACCCTGTTGATGATGTGGCACGCAGTATAAATTGCCTCAATCCAGAAGTGACGAGGCGTCTTGTACTCATCAAGCATAGTGCGAGCCATCTCAACAAGAGTTCTGTTCTTGCGCTCCACGACGCCATTCCGCTGAGGAGTATAAGGAGCAGATAACTCGTGAGTAATACCAAGTTCATCAAGATAGTCATCAAGACCAGAATTCTTGAACTCAGTTCCATTGTCACTTCTGATGTGCTTGATCTTGACACCAAAGTTGGTTGAAGCCCTCGAGGAAAATCATTTGAAGACTTCCTGCACTTCATGTTTGTAAGTAACAATGTGTACCCATATGTAACGAGAATAATCATCAACAATAACAAGGCCATAGAGAGATGCATCATTTGTGACAGCTGAGTAATGATTAGGACCAAAGAGGTCCATGTGAAGCAATTCGAACGGTCGAGTAGTGGTCATGATAGTCTTCGCTGGATGCTTAGCCTTGGTCATCTTTCCAGCTTCACAAGCTCTACACAAGTGATCCTTGAGGAATTTTACATTCTCAATGCCAATTACATGCTTCTTCTTCGCAAGCGTGTGCAAATTCCTCATGCCTGCATGACCAAGTCGTCGATGCCATAGCCACCCTTCTGAAGCTTTTGCAAGTAGGCACACGGCTGGTTGCGGTCCTATAGAGAAATCAACAATATAGAAGTCTCCTCTCCTAAAGCCTTCGAAGACTTTGGAATTGTCAGCTTCAATAACCACAACACAACGATACTTGCCAAAGACAAATACCATATCAAGATCACAAAGCATTGAGACAGACATGAGGTTGTATCCTAAGGACTCGACAAGCATGACTTTGTCCATGTGTCGATCCTTTGTGATCGCAACCTTACCTAGTCCCAATACCTGACTTTTGCCTTTGTCAGCAAAGATGATATGCTTCAGATGCGATGGTGATAAGGGTGCATCCATCAATAGATTCTTGTCACCAGTCATGTGATTTGTACATCCACTATCGAGGACCCACTCAGTGGCTTTGGGTTGATCATCCTGCAGATGAATTAGTGCAGCTTACGAACTTCATATACTTCATCACTGAAGAATATGACATCACAATTCATCAGACGAATTTCATCAAGCAGAGCAATAGTTAAAATAGTATGAGGACGTGTGAAATGAAAGTTCATTTCTTCATGATTAGCCTGCGTCCTTTTAGGCACTTTTCAGGTCTCCAGCAAATTCTTCAGACGTTTAAGTACGTCTGGAGACCTGGCCCTGCATAAAATATTAGTTCTTTTTCTTCACCACCCACATCTGAAGGGGTGGCAAAGAGGTCATCACTCTGCGATCTCCATACGAAAAAGGTGGCATAGAAGCCAATCCATTTCGTTTCACATAAGAGAAGTTAGGGTAAGCATATGAATAAGAAGAGAAACTCTTCGAGAACTTATGAACATAATGATTAGAAGAATAATGCTCATATTCATAGCCCTTAGCTCTTCCCTGTGAAACAGAGTTGTTAGCATGATGTTGTTCATGTGAGGACTTTGATCCTTTTGAGGAATTTGATCCATGTGGGGAATTTGGTCTGTATGAGGACTTGGATCCATATGAAGAATTTGGTCCATATGAAGAATTTGATCTGGGGTTCCTATTCTTCACAGGTGGTGTCATGAGGACATTCACCTGAAGA
The DNA here is from genome assembly GCF_002575655.3 of Aegilops tauschii subsp. strangulata. Classification (NCBI taxonomy): domain Eukaryota; kingdom Viridiplantae; phylum Streptophyta; class Magnoliopsida; order Poales; family Poaceae; genus Aegilops; species Aegilops tauschii. The sequence goes on from NC_053038.3 coordinate 245,409,614, forward strand.
CTTTCAAGGCACCTTTTGGGAACCCAGATTTTCTTCATAGGAGAACCATTCCTGCAGTTAGTGCCAACATATCTAGCAAATACTTCACCATTCTGATCTTTAAACAGTTTATAGTTGGAGTCAAATGACTCATCAGAAGAATGAGAAGATTCGCATGTAAAGCCAGATAAATTAGATGGATCAACTGAAGGTCCCTTTGCAGCAACCCATGAGGTTTTGGGGTACTGCTCAGGCTACCAATATGTACCATCAGCATTGAGTTTCCTCTCAAAGGCAATACCCTCTTTCCTAGGGTTCCTGTTGAGGATCTGCTTTTTAAGCACATCACAAAGAGTCTGATGCCCTTTGAGGCTTTTGTACATGCCTGTCATGTACAATTCCTTCAGCCCTGCATCGTTAGTGATACTAGCAATGTCCTCAGATGAGGAATTAGTGATAGCAGAGTCAGTTGAAGAATTTGTAGCATTAGAAGCATTTGAACATTCAGGTGAAGAATTAGCAGATTCACGTTCAATGCATTTCAAACATGGAGGAACAAATTCTTCCCGAGCTGCGCTGATTTGTTGAGCAAGTAATGAATCGCGCTCCTTCTGAAGATCTTCATAACTCACTCTTAGCTTCTCAAGATCTTGCTTTCTTTTAAGAAACTCATAAGAAAGCTTCTCATGATCAGACAAGAGAGTGTTATGATGACCTTGAAGGTTGTCAAACCTAGTCTGAAGTCTCTGAAGATTTTCAGTCAAGGTTTTAGTGCGATCCATTTCTTCACCCAACATATCATCACTTTTGTCTAGCATGTTTTGAACCTTTTCAAAAGCCCTTTGTTGTTTCACAGCAATCTTAGCAAGTTTAGAATAGCTGGGCTTAAGGTTTTCATCAGATTCATTTTCACTTGATTCAGAGGTGGTATATTTGAGTACCTGGTACCCTTTGCCATGAAGCAATAGGTGGGAGCGTAGTCATCATCGCCTTCATCAACCTTGTTGGTGAGGTCATTTTCTTCAGTGTTGAAGATAGACTTGCTGACGAATGCAGTAGCGAGGGCTAGGCTCGCCACACTGGATTCGGAATCCTCAGATGCCTCCACTTCCTCATTTTCTTCTGATTCAGCCTCAGATTCCATTTCCTTGCCAATGAATGCCCGAGCCTTCTTGGAGCTGCTCTTCTTGTGAGATGAAGACTTTGAGGATTTTGATGATGAAGATTTTGAGGATTTCTTCATTTTCTTCGCACATCAGAACTGTAATCCTTGTATTTCTTCTTCTTTGATTCCTTTTCCCACCGAGGACAATCTTGAATGTACTGTCCGGGTTTCTTGCATTTGTGACAAAGCCTCTTCATGTAGTCACTGGATGAGGAATCATTGCTCCTTGAGGGTCTTCCAAAGCGACCACGTCTTGAGAACTTCTGGAATTTCTTCATGAGCAGTGCTAGATCATGGCTCAGTTCTTCAGGATCACAAAGGCTGCTGTCAGAGTCTTCATCTTCAGACTCAGAAACTACCTTGGCCTTCAGTACACGTGATCTGCCATAGCTCGAACCATAGAGATCTCTCTTTTCAGCAAGCTGGAACTCATGAGATTTAACCTCTCGAGGATATCAGCGGGATCAAGTGACTTATAATCAGCACGTTCTTGTATCATCAATGCCAGTGTATCAAATGAGGAATCAAGCGATCTCAACAATTTCTTCACCACCTCATGGTCAGTGATGTCAGTGGCACCAAGCGCTTGAAGTTCATTTGAGATGTCAGTGAGGCGATCGAAGGTTTGTTGAACATTTTCATTGTCGAGTCTTTTGAAGCAGTTGAAGAGATTGCGAAGAACATCAACTCGAGAGTCATGCTGAGTTGAGACTCCTTCATTTACTTTGGACAGCCTATCCCAGATAAGCTTAGCAGTTTCCAAAGCACTCACTCTTCAATACTGTCCTTTGCTCAGATGGCCACATATGATATTCTTAGCTTGAGAATCGAGTTGCTTGAATCTCTTCACATCGGTAGCGTTCAGTGAGGGTGAGACAGAGGGAACACCATTTTCCACAACATACTAGAGATCATTATCAATTGCCTCAAGATGCATTCGCATCTTATTCTTCCAGTAGGGGTAGTCCGTCCCATCGAAGGTAGGACACCCAGCAGAGACCTTGATCATACCTGCGGTCGACATAACTAAAACTCCAGGTGGTTAAACCAAAATCACACAGAACAAGGGAGTACCTTGCTCTGATACCAATTGAAAGTGCATTATATCGACTAGAGGGGGTGATTAGGCGATTTTTCTGAATTCTTCACTGAGGAATTTGTGGGTGAGGAAATTCCTTAGCGAAGAACTACTTGCAGCGGAATAAGTACTCAAAAGTATGCATAGTAGAACACAAGCATGGTCATCATGATGAAATGAAGATAAGCACAGAATACAGAAAGCGTAAACACAGGATAACACAGGATGAAGACAAACAGACTGAAGAAATTGAACTGAGGAAATTGAGAAAGTCTTCAGTCAAAGTCTTCAAACACAGATATGAACAAGAGCACAACACAGCTATGAGGAAACGAAAGAGTTGAGGAAATAGAACCAGTTGGCTTGGTGAAGACAATGATTTGGTAGACCAGTTCCAACTGCTGTCTCAGTTGGACGTCTGGTTGGAGCGCCTAGGTATTTAAACCTGAGGACACACAGTCCCGGACACACAGTCCTCACCATATTCTCCTTGATCAAAGGTCACACAGACCTCGCCCAATCGCTCATGGTAAGTCTTCAGGTGACTTCCAAACCTTCACAAGCTCGGTCACTCGGCGATCCACAATTTCCTCTTGGATGCTCTAGACCATGACGCCTAGCCGTCGGGAAGAAGCACAGTCTACAAAGGTAACAAGCATCGGATCCACGCAGGATCAATCTCTTCAGTGATGCTCAATCACTTGGGGTTTGTAGGTGTTTGGACTTGGGTTTTCCTCACTTGATGATTTTCGCTCAAAGTCCTTGGAGGATGGGATGCTCTCAAATGACAAGTGTCAGTTTCTCTCGGAGCAGCCAACCAGCTAGTGGTTGTAGGGGGCGGCTATTTATAGCCTAGGGAGCAGCCCGTCATGATAAGACATAAATGCCCTTCAATGATATGACCGTTAGGTGGGTAGATATTTTGGGACAGCTGGCGCATAGCACAGCAACTGTCGGAAATTTGAGTATCAAATTCCTCAGGGCTATCATGTTCCTCACTGTGTAGGCAATCTGCACTGGCGAATTCCTAACTCCTCAGTCAGAACAAATTCCTCAGAGACCAGAAGAACTTCGTCTCTGTCACTGAAGAATATGACTGAACTGTATTAGATTTCTAATGGCTTCACTCGAAGGGATTGGTAGGTGTAGGATTTTGAGTTGAGCATCACATGGAAAATTTTCCTTAGTATTTCCTCAACCCCCTTTAACAGTACGGTGTTTCCTATGACTCAAGAAAGGGAAAATGAAACTACGAAAACAAAAGTCTTCACACTTCATGTTCCTCAAATGAATACCAAGTCTTCAAGGTCACACCAATTTCTTCACTTTCAAAGTCTTCAGAAACTCTTCAGAAATCCAAAGTCTTCAATCGAAGAACTTCATGTTTAGGGGTCGACTTTCTCTGTAAATATCAAACTCCTCAGAGACTTATAGACCTGTGTACACTCATAAACACATTAGTCCCTTAACCTATAAGTCTTCAATACACCAAAATCACTAAGGGGCACTAGATGCACTTACAGGACCCTGTTCCGACACCCTGCTGGAGGGGGATCGTTCACCGGTGGCCATCTTCATCATCCCGGCGATCTCCATGACGAGGAGGGAGTAGTTCACCCTCGGGGCTGAGGGTATGTACCAGTAGCTATGTGTTTGATCTCTCTCTCTCTCTCTCTCTCGTGTTCTTGAGGTGATACGATCTTGATGTATCGCGAGCTTTGCTATTATAGTTGGATCTTATGATGTTTCTCCCCTCTACTCTCTTATAATGGATTGAGTTTTCCCTTTGAAGTTATCTTATCGGATTGAGTCTTTAAGGATTTGAGAACACTTGATGTATGTCTTGCATGTGCGTATCTGTGGTGACAGTGGGATATCACGTGATTCACTTGATGTATGTTTTGGTGATCAACTTGCGGGTTCCACTCGTGAACTTATGCATAGGGGTTGGCACACGTTTTTGTCTTGACTCTCCGATAGAAACTTTGGGGCCCTCTTTGAAGTTCTTTGTGTTGGTTGAATAGATGAATCTAAGATTGTGTGATGCATATCGTATAATCATACCCACGGATATTTGAGGTGACATTGGAGTATCTTGGTGACATTAGGGTTTTGGTTGATTTGTGTCTTAAGGTGTTATTCTAGTACAAACTCTAGGATAGATCGAACGGAAGGAATAGCTTCATGTTATTTTACTACGGACTCTTGAATAGATCGATCAGAAAGGATAACTTTGAGGTGGTTTCGTACCCTACAATAATCTCTTCGTTTGTTCTCCGTTATTAGTGACTTTTGAGTGACTCTTTGTTGCATGTTGAGGGATAGTTATATGATCCAATTATGTTATTATTGTTGAGAGAACTTGCACTAGTGAAAGTATGAACCCTAGGCCTTGTTTCCTAGCATTGCAATAGCATTTGTGCTCACTTTTATCATTAGTTACCTTGCTGTTTTTATATTTTCAGATTACAAAAACCTATATCTACCATCCATATTGCACTTGTATCATCATCTCTTCGCCGAACTAGTGCACCTATACAATTTACCATTGTATTGGGTGTGTTGGGGACATAAGAGACTCTTTGTTATTTGGTTGCAGGGTTGCTTGAGAGAGACCATCTTCATCCTACACCTCCCACGGATTGATAAACCTTAGGTCATCCACTTGAGGGAAATTTGCTACTGTCCTACAAACCTCTACACTTGGGGGCCCAACAACGTCTACAAGAAGAAGGTTGTGTAGTAGACATCAGGGCCATCACCCTGGCTTTGTATAAGGGGTTACATGTAGCTAAGGCAAGGCCTGTACAAAAGGGTGGCTGTCGGGCAGTGCCCGATAGCCTCGAGCCTTACGGGTAGTACTTACGGAGATGCTCAATAGTCCACGAGTTTTGCAATGGTGTGCCATCTCCGGTCTCCAGACGGACTGCGCCAGGCACTACAAAAAAAGACACTTCTGTGATGATACGTGTTTGTCACAGTAGGTGACGTTTTCTATCATGCGTGTACATCCATGACAAATTTATGATAGAAGCAAGATAGTCATACCTGTGCTGTCATAGAAGTGTTCCATGACATTACCAAAATTATCATCACGGAAGTGTCCACTTCCATGACGATAAATCATGCGTCATGGAAGTGCTTTCGTCAAGGGTGACCGACACGTGGCATCCACCATAACGGAATGCCGTTAAGCTATCAGGTCTGGTTTTGGATCCGATAACCCGCTAGCAGCCCGGACCAATGAGGATTTTCCACGGGTAAAATTCTCATTGGCCGGAGGAAACACGTGTTGGCTCACCCTTGGGACAAATATCATCCATTCATTGGACAGGAGGCGCCTATGATACGTCGACATGTGGCACGGCCCAACAGAGGCCCATTCCGGTGAAAAGGCCGACCCATTTGACTTGGTCAAAAGGTAACGGGCTGGCCCGCGGAAAGCCTGTTAACGGCCTATTCGTATATAGCCCAATTATGGCCCGCTAACTCACGACCCGTTACGGCCTATCCGAATCAAGCCCAGTAGCTTCATCTGGGCCTTCCAATATGATTCCAGCCTGTTGTAACTTCCGGCCCATGTATGGCCCATGATGTCTTTCGTCCCATACGAGACCATTTGTAACTCTTGGCCTATTAATGGCCCGTGGTGAATCTGGCCCGCAATGAACAGTGTACCCTTTATACCCATTAACGGCCCACTATTCCATTGGGCCGTTTCCAACCCGTGTTATCTTTCGGCCTTCTCAGGGCCCATTTATTCTTGGGCTCATTTCTAGCATTCGGTTACTTAAGGCCCGTCATTGGCCCTTTCTGCCTGTGGGCCAAATTTAGCCCGCGGTTACAATCGGCCCGTTTGCGGCCCGTTACTCCGTTGGGCCATTTTCATAACGTCATCAAATACGGCCGATTAACGACGGCCTATTATTGTCGGCCCATGAACGGACGGTTCCAAATCTAGCCCATTTACGACCCATAATGCGGTCTGTTATTGGCTCATGTTTGGCCTATCAATCATATGGCACGTAGAAGGCCCATCGATGCTACGACCCGTAGAAGGCCCATTGATGCTACGGCCTGTAGAAGGCCCATTCTTTCTAAGGCCCTAAGATGGCCCATTGTTTCTACGGCCCATAGGAGGCCCATGGTAACTACAGTAAATATGTAGCCCATGGTTATTGTGGCCTGGTTTTAAAAAATAGGTTATGCGGCCACTAGCAAACCGTGGAAAAAGAACAGCACTGACTATAAGCAAACAAATAAACAAGACAATAAGGAAATAAATAAGCAAGCAACTTACGCTAGGCTATCACGGCTATTACACATATTACATCCACTGGGCATCAAAGTTCGCCACCAGTGCAAATATAGGGAACAAAGCAGCATATCATATACACTGGTTGTCAAAGTTGGCGACCAGTGCAAATAAACGCCGCAGCAAAACATGTCCAGAACTGAAACCACTTCCGAAGATCTCAAGAAACAATATACTGGGTACCCATAATGCTGGCAAGATGCTTAGCAAGCTTATTAACTTTCTCTTGTTTGGCGCTTAAATCCTCCAGCGCTTGTTGTTGCACCAGAAAGTATGCATCTGAATTCTGCATGGACTTCCTCAGTCCTTCAGCTTCTTGTCGCAGCACATCTGATTGATGTCTTTCAACTTGAAGTTGAGACTCAAGAGGACGAACTGATTCAGGAAGCGAGTTCGAAGAGCTTGTGCCATCAATAGTGGCCAGTAACTCGAACACTACATCAAGACAGGACTTTTGGGTTCTCTCACTGTCGTCAAGGTAGTTTTTATCAGCTTTCTTGGAGACCAACATGGATGTCTCACTATCTTGAACCTTATCTGCATTACTTCCTTTACCATTGCATTATTGTTCTCCAATATTTTGTCCGCATTCTAAAAGAGAAACAAGCAGACACATCACAAGTTTACCATGTTGTATATGAAACTCATTTTGGTAAATCAGTTCAGTAGTAAAGTGCATAGGATAACAGCATGAAATAAACATATATCTATGTACCATGGTCACTTCATGGTCTATATCATTCTAGTTTTTGTTGCCAAATCAAGATAGAGACACAGTTCAAATAATATTTGTTCAAGACAAAGCAAAATAGACAGAATATAAGTGTGGGAAACTATAGAGCAATAACAACACTTGTAATGTGCATGACATGAGAACATAACTGTTTATTCAATTGAAACTGAAATCAACATAGAGCAAGTTACAACAACAAACCAGTTAAAGAAACAGGTTTAAAACATACCTGTTGCGCCATTGGAGTTTCAATTCCATCCTTCAAATTTGAAAATAGTTGGTCTGAGTAAGTACAGTGATGCAAGAGCAAAGGAGTATGAAGCATAGCTACATAACCTGACCTGAGAACAATTCTTCTTCTCCTTTAAGCATTGAGTTGGGATTCGGAGTGGTGGTCCTCGTGCTTTGGGCACTGCAGTTCCCTTACTAGCTGCTCGTGTTTGGGTGCTCTGTGGTGGAGACGGTGTTGTGTCAACTGGAACTGGGTTACTATCTGCTGGGGTTGGGGTTGGAAGGGGTGTAGCTGGTTCTCTGTCCAACTGGGTAGGGGTACAGTTTGCGAGAGTCTGGGTTGTGTGTGGTGGGGCTGGTTCTTGGGCAAGTACAACCGTGGTTCTATCTGCATCAACTGGTAGCACTATATTTTCTGAAGACCGTGTTGTTACTCCCTTAGATACTACCATCGCCCTCTCCAATTCAAATGGCTGATAAACAAGAAAAGTAATTGAATGTACAAACATTGTATGATAGACAGGTGCAATGGATAGTGGGGAATAAAAGAGGGCATGAAATAATTCAAATTTATGTTGTCTAACCAAACAGGATAGCATGACACAATTTCACATATATGACGGCTAACTAAACAGGATAGCATGACACAATTTCACATTATGATGGCTAACTAAAAAAGATGGAAAGACATAGTTCAAAATATGATGACTATGTAAACAGGATGACATGATATAACTATATAATGTGTTTATTAAATAGGTTGGCATGCCATATTTGAGATACATGCCGCTTATGGAAACATGATAGCAAGATATAATTCCTGGATAGAATGACATAATTCAAAATGTGATGACTGTAAACACTAAACAGGATGAGATGATATAACTATATGATGTCTTTATTAAATGGGTTGCCATGCCATAATTCAGATAGATGCTGTGTATGTAAACATGATGGAATGATATAATTCAAATATATGATTCATATAGTAAGCAAGTAAGCAGATGGCAATCCATATATGATGTAAAAACTAAGCAATGCAAGACAACATGCATGACATGGACTAGTCATCAGTCTCTGAATCCTCCTCTAGGGAGCTCTCTGTATCCAGCAAGATGTCTACTTCAGCAGGTAGCATTGTCTGCTCCGAATACGTAGTTTTCACTCCAGATACTTCCATCACCGCTTCAAATGGCTGATGCACAGGAATAGTTGAATATACAAACGTTGTCGACAAATGGAACACGTAATACAAAAAAATGATAGCATGATATAATTCACATACATGATGATTGGCTCAACAGCATGGCATTGCATAATTCACATATATAATGCCTTCGCAACAAGATAGCATTGCATAATTCACATATATAATGTCTTGCAACAAGATGGCAATGCATAATTCACATATATGGTAATTAGACACTAAACAGGTGGCATTCACACAAAGCATGTGTAAACTAATCAAATGACATAGCAATGCAAGACACCATACGCACGATATGAGCAACATAACCCTGCCATGTTAGAGCATACACCTCGGGGGGGATAGGACTGGTCATCTATCTCTGAATCCTCCTCTGAGGAGCTATCCGTAACCAGCGAGATATGCGCTTCGTTAGATAGCATAGTCTGCTATGAAGACCTTGTTTTCACTCCAGAATTTTCCATCACCGTGTCAAATGGCTGATGCACACGAAGAGTAGTTGAATGTACTAACATTGTTGACCAATGTAATACGTAACGGAAAAAAGGATGGCCTGATATAATTCACATATAAGATGACTGGCTAAGCAGGATGGCCTTGCAAAATTCTCATATATGATGCCTGGCTAAACAAGATGGCGTTGCATAATTCACATAAATGATGAATAAACTAAACATATGGCATTCACACAAAGCATGTCTAAACTAAGCAGTTGACATATTTGATGTATAAAGTAAGCAATGCAAGGCACCATATGCATGATATAACCAACATCAGCATGCCAAGTTAGAGCAAAGACCTCAGGGGTAAATAGGAGTGGTCTTCTCCTTCTGAATCCCCCTCCGAACAGATATCTTCCTCTCGAAATGGGTGGAGGGGGGCTGCCTTTGCGCCTACCACGGAGCGACGTCTGCATGAAATTTTATTGCCACGCAAGGCTCATCTCTTTTGCTCTACATGTTTAGCTCCATTGTGTACAATAACTGACATGCATAGGAATAAAACATAGTGAGATTATGTAAGGAGTGCATGCAGAAATCCAGAGTGATGGTAGGAACCTGTGGATAGACCCAAAACCAATGATAGCAGGCAGATAAAGGCTTCAGTTAAAAAATACAGATAATGGCTTCTTTACTGTTTGTTTCCCACCCAACATGAAACTCATAGTAGACACCAGAGATTAACCAGATAGTAGATAGATACCATTGATTTCGGCCCCGATATGTACCCCACAACCATTTAAAAACTCAAGTTTGACCATTAGTTTGGAGCTGAGTCTAATCGGTGAACAGGACGATAAAGTAGCATGTAATATTAAGCGATGCATAACGTAAGCAGACACGAAAGAGTGCGACCTCTCTTGCAGACCCGTGTAGTTCTCGAGGTCATCTGCTCGGTTAATATTACTTGGCTGCCGGCGGCGGGGAAGAAGATCTGAGGCGGCGAAAGACAGTCTGGAGGCCGGATCCCTGCTGTGCTGGACCCTTCTGTCGTTGGAGCAGCTGAGCTTGGGTGGATGACGGCGCAGCAGGAGCGGAACAAACCACACAAGGTTTTCTTTGACAACTATCTGTAAGAGAAGTAATTCTGTAAGGGCTCATTTGAATTGGAGGATTCTAACAACGTAGGGATAGGACATACACAGTAATAGGATAGGAATGCACTTGCAAAACAGAGAATTTAAAAACACAGGACTTCTGCCAATCTGGGTGTTTGGTTCACAAGAATTGGAAGATCACAGGATGCAAAGAAGCATGGTGAGATTAAGTCAAACCACAAGAAAATGTACGGTTATAATTCTATTATGCTACTATCTCTTAGTCTTGTCCTTCATGAATAGGAATTTGAAAAGGACAAGTGGAAATTAAAATACTACGGTTTTTCTTTCAAGGAGACACTAAAGGAACAAATCCTACAGTTTTCCTTTGCTCCATTCCTTTGAACCAAATGCATGAATAGTAGTACCATAGGAAACTTTGCAATTCCTAAGTTTTTCCTTCACTTTTCCTTTCAAGCACTGGCGATTCTAGTAGGCAGGCTTGAGCAAGGAAAATCTACACTCAAAAAATGTTTTTTTGCTACTTGCCTACTTCTACTACTTTTGACCCAGGCCACTGCCGTACTAGCTCAACTCCCAGGCCCATCGACAAATGCACAACTCAAACATGCAAAGATAAATAATGATGGCGTTCAAGCGAGTCTATCACGGATAGCTAAGTTGACTGGTACCTCACTGCTTGTCATATAGTAGGAGAAACTAATCGTATTTCACGTTACTGCGTGTGCTTAGTGGACAATATATATAACATGTAGAGTAAAAAAGAGATGCAACAAGTGTACAACCTCTTTGGCGAAGTCATGTCGATCTCAGCGTGATTGTGTTGGTCGGTGAGGATGATCCGGCTGACTTGGCTGTCGGAGGAGGGGAAGAAGATCTTAGGCGTTTGGATATGGAGCCTGGGGTACTGCTCCGCTGTGATGGAGGGTTTCGTCGTTGGAGCAGCTCTGGTGAGTTGTACGACGCCAAGGCTGAAGCAGGACAAGAGAGACAACGTTAACCTGAGTGGAATTCTAATAGCATCTCCAATAGATGAAGTAAAATACATAACCACAAAGTGCTAGATGTAAAATACATCAGCCACGCATCTCTGAACTTAACTGTCGAAACTGAATTTAACTGTCGAAACTGAACTTAACTGTCGAAACTGAATTTTTCTGTCGAAACTGAACACTAGTAGCAGAAAAGCAGTAGTAGCAGCAGCAGCAGCGCGTGCGAGAGCCGGGGCAGCTGGTCATGTAGCAGCATCAGGTGAGGCTACCCTGAGCCCCCAGCCACCACCGGCCAAACAGCCGCCCCCCGCCGCCCGCGGTCGGCGGTGCGCCGCCCCGCCCGCCCCGAAACCACTCCCCACCACCGGTCCGCCGCCGCCCCGACCATCCTTCTAGCCCCCCCCCCCCCGTGCTGAGCTTTTTCTATGGCGATCCCCACGCCACCGCCCCACCACCACCGGCGACCACCGCCCCACCCTGAACCCTAAGATAGATACTGGGGTACCTCTCTGGCGAGCCCCCTCCCCGCTGCGGCTGGTTCTTCCTTAACTCCGACAAGCACCCCCACCCCTTGGAAATCGACTGACCCAAAAGTCGATTCAATCGACTGAAGTGTAGCTAAATCGGAGCAACATCGCAAGCAAGAGCAAGAGCGAGAGCAGCAGCGCGAGCAACAACAAGAGCAATAGCAAGAGCAGACCAAGCAGTGGACCGAGAGCAAGAGCAGGGCAGTAGCGCGAGTGCGAGCTAAAGCAGCAACAGCTCCTACTGATGTGGACGTCGCCGCCGAGGGAGCGACGCCGTGGAGGAAGTGGCCGGCGACGCCGCCGTGGATGGAGTTGCGTCGTGTCGGCTCGGGACCGAGCGCCGGCAGCACCGTGAGATCGAATCAAGAAGAAAATGCGACGATTAGTGTACAACCTCTTTGGTGGCGCCGATTAGGCCTCAGCTTCATCTAAGGAAACGGTGATGATGATGCTCTTCCGGTGGTGCAGGTGAAGACGCCGGTGTGGGAATGGAGGTGGCGCGAAAGACGAGGGGAACGTCGGGGCAGCTCCTTGGAGGTGGAGGACGGGGTGGCTGAACCGGCGGGACGACGAGATCGACGGTGGATCCTCATCCGGTATGGTGGATGAGGGACATCGAGGTGTTGTTGTGGACGACGTCGTCGGGGAAGAGGCTCCGGCTGGGTGGCGGACGGAGGAGGGTGTGGGGCTTTGCGGGTTTTCGTGGCCTCGGTGTACGAATGGGTGGGCGGATGGGATGGGAGCGGGGAACCATGGCTTAGGGACGCGCTTGTCCGAAAAATGGGGTAAGTTACGAAAGTACCCCCACCGATTTGACCTAGGCGGTTCTTTCGGTTCAGGGGTATCATGGGCATTTCGCGTGTCGGGATTTCACCGGAGGTGGGAGTTTTCGCGCGCATTGTAATTTTGGAATAGGAAGGCGCGGGTTGAGATGGAGGGAGTTGTCGGAGCACAACAAGACAAAGATATATCTTAAATATTTCGGGGTAACACGGCGGCGGGTTGAAATTTCCGGACAAGCCCAACGTGTACTGTACCAAATCAATTCGCACTTCTGTCGACGAAAAAACAAAAAGAAATCAATTCGCAACACACAAGAGAGTCTAGTCCCTTGTACTGTACCAAATCAATTCACACTACAGATGACATTCAAAACTTTGAATTCATGTTATGTTCAATTAAAATATTTCGCTACGTGTATAATGCATGCAACCTGCTACTCAAATGAATGTTTTAGTGCTTTCCAAACGTATATACTACCGCTTCAATATGAACTAAATTTGAATTCGTTTCTCTATTTGAATAGGATCTACAATGATGATTGTTGTGAAGTCAAACCATTTGAATTCGTTTCTCTATTTTAATAAGATCTACAATCATCATTATTGTCAAGTTAAACCATCGTTTGTGTATTATCTTCACAGCACACCACATCATTACTCTCGAGTTAGATATGAACTATGTGTACTATATGAACTCGAACTCGATTTTTTGAATCCACTTTATGTTGATTTCAATTCACAATACATTTCAAGATCTAGCTAGATCTTCATAATCTAAACCGTGTCTCATATGTATAATGTGTTTGTCACATAATGTATGGTGCCACGCCCCCTACGCCTACAAGTATTTAGATGTGAGTTGAAAACACCACACATTACCACAAATTCAAATAAAATGTGAGATTGTTCGATATATAGTATTGTTTAGATTGTTCAATATTTAGTTGTAAGCTGCAAACACCACACATTATCACAAATTCAAATAAAATGTGAGATTGTTCGATGTATAGTATGGTTTTGATTGTTCGACATTTAGCTGTGAGTTGCAAACGCCATGCATTATCACATTATGGTATAACATGTGCAAAACCACAACATGTGTATCACCGCTATATTCATCATGCATATGTTTATAACACTATGATCTCCTATTCAAATATATGAATCCACTTTCATATCAAATTATGATCTTTGTTAGTCTCTTACACCCTCACAATCCTCTAACCTTTGTAGCTAGCACTAACTTTCTCTCATGCATGCACACGCCCTCCTCACCCTCCCCCTCCCTCAGCATTCTATCCATCGCGCACATTCATTTTTTCTTTAGGTCGTTCTCCCACAGTCTCCACAACTCCTTTCTGACACACACCAATCGATAAACCTCTCCAGCCTCTGCCTACAACATACGTACACACGCACCTTCCATCTCCTCCTTTCTGTGTCCATGCCTCGTGTCTCTCATACGGTCCCACACACGTGTAAACTCTCGCCCCTCTTTTCATCGATCTCACAACCGCACACTCCTCCCCCTATCTAGCTAGTAGCTCGGCCTCTCGCACCACCTCCTAGCTCTATTCTCTCTGTCTATCCGTCTCGTTGGGCCTTATTTGCCTCTAACAAATGGATGTACACCGACCGATCTCCCGCTATACATATAGCTAGCTAGGTCCTTAATTATAACTCGTTTTCCCCACGCGTCGATCGATCTACCTCATTAGTTATGTCTCTCCCTTCCTCTGACAAACAACAATTGATCTAAGGATCTAGTTAGGTTTGCTTAGCAAACACATGGTTCCCCTTCATCATCCATGCATGCGTCCCGACAGATCTATCACGCACAGGCACACACAGAAACAAATCCCCACTCTTATTGATAATATTGCAGTTCTACCCTCTGTTTGTCTGGTAGGCCTCTCCCACCATCTTCGAGAAGCAACTCCATCACCCAGCCAGCACTCTACCCATCTCCCTCCTTCTCTCTCCTCTCTCTCTCTCTCTGTCCCAACCTATTTCCCGTCCTTTAGTTATGTTTGGATGTCGACCCATCTCCCTCAAGACATAGCTGGGTCTTTCCTTCTCAACACATATACGAGTCGTTCTACCTCTTTAGTTAGGCCTCTGTCTCCCCCCTCCCCCCCCACACACACCGATACATCGAGTGCTCTAGTCATGTCTCCGTGCCACACACAAACTTGCCCTGTGCCCTCTGACGTTCTGGTAGGTCAGTCGCCCTATATCTTTGACTTGCACCCACACAATTTCGATGGCTCTCTTCATCCATCTCGCACCCACCCACTTGATCCTCTCTTCGACTCTATCGATATCTATGACCCTCCCTCTCTTCTCGTGGATCGCCCCCTCTGACCCTCTCTATATGATATGGATATGCCTCTATTTCACACACGTTGCATGCATAATTTTGTTTGAGATGTCATCGACACATATTCCCACAAATACATTCACGAAATCACCCCCCCCAAAAACAAAAAACACTCACGAACGCACACGCCGTCTGTCTAGGTTCGTATCTCTCTTACACACACCCACGTAGGTGGGGGACATGCACGAAGAGAAGAGGTGCACGCACGGCGTATGTAATCCCGTCTCTTTCCCAACCACACCCGCGCAGGTACACGGTGGAGCTCATTTCTGTACGAAAAGGCAGCCCATGTGGTAATTTGACACGTGTACTGGTTGTCCACTTGATGGAGGATCGTCTACCATAGGTGAACAAACAAACTGCGACTTGACACGTTATGTTAAAAAAGAGGCAAACCATGTGGGGCCTACCTTAGAGGCAAGGCTCTATACACTGGAGTACTTTTGATGTGTCCCATCAACTCGCAGAACAAGGAGAAGCTTGCTTAGTACGCCGTCTCCCCCACCCACGGGCGCGGTGGCTCGCAGGATGAGGTGAAACTTGCTTACTAATGAGTACGTACGCCTTACGCCCGCTCCCTCGCCCACACATGCGGTGGCTCGCAGGACGAGGAGAAAAATTTACTAGTACTCCCTCCGTTTACTCCTTGTCCCTACCTTGGTTAGAGAGATTATCATATTGTTTGGAATATATGTCCTTTAGTAGATTTCAATATGAACTACTAGTACATACTCCAAACTCTGATGTATATAGACGTATTTTAGAGTGTAGATTCACTCATTTTGCTCCGTATGTACTCCATATTGAAACGGACGTAATAGTACGCACTCTCACTCGCCCCTCAACCCTCGCCACATGGTGGACGTGCAGCAATTCACTCGGTCTCATATAGCCAAAATGATATATACTGCAGTATCATTATTGCTCGACTTCCCGAAGAGGCGAAGAGCCAATCGCAAGGTTAATATTTTGGAGATGTCAAGCGCAATGTTTATAGGAGAACGAGTAGTAGGTGCCGCGTCATTTATAAATAAAGTTTTTTTCTTCAGTGGCACGTACGCAATATAAATAGGTTCATATGGAGAGAAAAGCAAACCGCTCCACTGTATACATAGGCAGGACGAGCCTACACGGTTGCTTGATGGGGTTGCTCTCTTCAGTTTTCACATTCTCTCGCACAAAACGACTATGGCCACATCTCTAAAATCCCGATGGATCATGTCCGCCGGGGGAAGGGGTGGATGCTTAGTGTAGATGCGGTCGCCTTCGCCGACATCGAAAACCCATTGTCGGCACGTCCCGATCAGGGGTCTCCGCCGTTCTCTCTCACAAAGCCGGTGAGGTTGCCTTCGTCCATTGCTCACTGCCGCGACGTGGGCAATTGCCTCCTCCCGCCGCCCTCCTCTAGGTTGAGCTATGTCCCAACATCCCTTAGGTACAACTCCCTTTACAGCCGGCTTGCACCACTGCTCCAGCTGCCCACATCACTCCATGTGGATATTTCTCTACTTATTTGCCCCGCACATACCTCTACTAGCTTCTACGTACTGTATTTGTGATGAGTTTATGTCTCATCAACTAGTCCCATTAATGTTATTCTAATCACGCTTCTTCAATTTCTTTGCCACAGGGATGCTCATCTCAATTTTGGTGAAACAGCACAAAACGATCCGATGGTCAACGGGTTGCAAACTTCATTTCTTAGGAAGCTCCAATGTTACCAGCAAATTAAAGCCTGGTTAGGGTTTACGGTTCAAGGGCTAGGGACTGCATGGATCATTTTTTTCTTTAGCTGTCTCTGTTCCAAAATAAGTGTCAACTTTAGTAGTAGTACAACTTTGTACTAAAGTTTGCATAAAGTTGAGACACTTATTTTGGAACGTACGGAGTACATATTGGCTATGATCTGTCAATCATTGAGATGCAATAGCATGCATGTTAGTCTCCTTTGCATTTGATGAAATGTTGCAACAGGCAACCTTGGACGCAAGATACATGAAACAGAAGCTGGAAGCTTCATAGCATTGTGCAAATTTATCTCGCTGATAAATTACAGTACGTACTATACTAGTACTATGTAAAGGGTTAGGTGTCGCACGGTGTCCAGAAAATATGGTGATAGTGTGAGGTGGGCCATGTAATCACTGAGCCTGCGTGTTTTCACTGCTCTCGCACTCCTCCGCTGAGAATGGAGAAAATTGTAATCTAGTAGTACCTCCTTTTGCCGAAAGCGTGGGACATCCAGCAGTCCTACCACCTCAGTAATAATGACCGATGAGCCGTCAAATCACATAGACCCAGCAGTAAGTTGGACGGACGAAGCAACCATCACTCTTGAATCCGCTTCTCCCTTCAACGCAGGCGCCAGTGAGAGGTCGCGTCCGCTCTGCCCGGGCATGAATGCGGCACCGATTCTTTGGAGCGGCGCTGACCATTTCGGGCGGGAAGCGCGCGCGGGTGATGGAGGGGTTTTGGGTGGGCCGGGCTGGTCAGGAGCGGGTGTGGCAGCTGTCCTGCCTGTCCCGACCGGATGCCCGGAAACGAGAGGATGCATCGACTCTCGCGGCTAAATCGTACACTACACACCATCTCTCTGTAGGAGTAGGTCGATGTGTCGCTCTCTCTAACACACACATGCTCTTAAACACACACACACGCCGAGGTAAAATGAGTCTATATCTCAATTAATGAAGACTTGCATGTTACCATCCATATGTTACTACCTACTATGAAAGTAGTATCATAGACTAGTAACATATGCATGTTACTAGTCCAAGTTACTCACCACTATGACCAGCCTAGCAATGTAAACCAAACGTTCCTTACTCTGCCTTGTTATCTCCCCCGGAAACCCAATGCATGGAGCACAACTACGCGTTGATGCATGCGAGTTAATACATGGCCCTGCATGGTAGCTAAAACGGCATCTCTTAGTTGTTGTGATTAATTGTTGCGTTTAGAGACAAAAATCAGGGCTTTGATTGGAGGAAGGACCGGTCAAGTTTCTCCTTCTCCTCCAATCTGCTTGCATCTTGTTTCAAAAAAAAATCTTCTTGCACCTTGGTCCCGCTACACCTTCTAACGTGACTTATTACACCTAGACGGAGGGAGTAGTACGAGATACGGTGGCACACTGACTTAGGTCGAATACAAGTGCCCAAAATTGTGTGCATGTTATAATACGGATTCACTAAAAATAGTACGTGAGCGAACAGAGGGATCAATTGGACAGTGTTCACGAGGAGTAGCGAGATGTATAAGGTAAGATACACCGCTTTAAATCCCAATGACTCCCACGCAAAAAAAACACGGCATGCTTGTCACACGAATGCAGGAATGTATTAAAGGTTATTTTCCTCTCGTTAAACATAACGTGGGGGTGGTCTAGCTGGTTAGCCTGTTCGCTCATCAAACTTGAGGTCTCGGGTTCAATAATGACACTTGAGCATAATTTTATTTTTCTTCGACTTCTTTCTTCCACCCAATGACAGGTAGGCCCCGCATGACAGAGAGAGAAACTGATCTGGGGTGGTGCGAGGAGGATTCTTTGACTGGTCAAAATAGATGGATACGGAGCTATACGATCTCGTAGTGACCGTATAATCACCTCATCACGTATACGTTGCAGCCTCGACGATTGTTTTCTAGGGTTTGCGCTCTTCACACTCTCTCTCTCTCCAGTATATATATGCATGCTGGAGCCTCAGCGCTTGTAGTTGCTCTCTTCACACTCTATCACCCTCTCTAGATCTAAACAAGACATTGTTCGCCTCTCTCTCTCTCCCCTCACTGCTGGTCAAAGAGCCGGCAGGATCCGTCCGCCGGGAAGGGAATGAGGCTTAACGTTGTCGCCATCGGCGAGGAAGGGAATCCACTACCAGCATAGCTGTTCTCTTTCACCCAGTGCCGGCAGGAGGGCCTCCGACCCCTTCTTCCTCGCCGCCGTACATAGTGTCGGCCGAACGGCCTCCGGTCGCCCACCGAACCCCACCACAAGAACCTTAAGGTATAATTTACTTATTCCACATGCATTGCTCTAGCTGCATGTGGGCTTTTTCCGCTTCTGCACTCGAATCTAGGTGTTGGATCAAATAGGAAAGTAGTGGGGAAAGTTGTATAGCATGAATCTAGGACGTGGTTCAAAGAGGAAAGGAAGGGGGGAAGTACTAGTACATACTGGCTATCTAGCACCTACGTTGGTCAAAAAGGGGAAACAATGACAAACGCAGTACGCACATCTGTAATGAACTGATCTTTTGTTTTGGTGGACAAGGCTGTAGAGTTTGAGCGGGACTAGATTTGCTGTGCTCACATAGGGAAAGGTGTCTAAAGATAACAAAACTGGGACCAACACAAATATGCTCCTTGGTTGTTTTTGTTCTTTGTTGCAACAGACTGTGCATCACCCCTTCATACATCGGTAGATGCACATGGTGCTGGTGCGTCCACTGTCCCGTGCAACTCTTTAGCTGTTGTTAATCTAAGGCCCTGTTTGGTTAAAAACTCCCTAGTCCCTACCTGCTTGGTTCCAGGGACTAAACATGGACTAGAGTTATTAAATGACATGCTAAAAGACCATGCTACCCCTAGTAATGAACTAATATAGACAAGCTGTGATGCGGGGCAGGGGAAACTGTAGGAAAAAGTCCCAAAAAGACTCTCCCTCAGGGTCTTCTTTCTTTAGTCCCTAAAAGTCCCTCCTGTTTGGTTTAGATGGGACAGACACAGACTTTTTTTAGTCCCTACACCAAAATGTTCTTGTAAACAAACACCCTCTAATAATGCCGCTGGAAAATTGATGCAATGCCACAGTTAAAAGCAAATTACATGTTTAACAAATTTTATTGTTAATATAATCTCTCTGTTAATATTAATCAATGCCACCGTTTGAGAAATGCTACTGTCTTGCTTTCTTTCCCATTTAGATAAGTTAGATGCTTCTTTTTGTTGGCTTCTGTGTCATCCACCATTATTGACCACTAGTTGTTTCCTTTGCACCTCTGTGTAAACAGGGTTATCTACTTCGCCTGCTTGCTATTGTGACCTTTTGTTGCACTGCACAAAACACTTTTGTTTTAAGAGTGTTTTGTGCAGTTCAACCAAAATATCACACCGACAACGTTGCTTGATTGCTTGATCTTAGTGGAACTGCACAAGAGGAGATCTTACTTCCTATCTGTGTTGGCAAATTTGGTTCAGATGTTCTTCTTGTGAGTTCTTTGAATTCCGTATCATGAGAGGTCAGTACTAGCCTTCTTTCACATGATTGTGCAGTGTGCTTTCATATGTTGTGCTACTTGTACGCTAATGTTGCTTCATTTTAGGTAACTGCACAAATGGAGACAAGACTTCCAATCTGTATGTGCACCGTAATATCCCATTGTGGTAAGATAAGGATATTTCACAACTGTTGGCCTGTATTTTGCCACTTTCATCTGAAAATTAACATCGTTGTTTAGTGCGATACTTGTGCTCACTAATTGACATGCCAAATCTTACATTGAAGGCGAAGCTTGTCTGTTATTGAACCAAGTGATGAAGGGGAAGAACAAGCGGAAGAAAAACAACTCAACTCCCGGTGCTGTAATGAAGCACTGGAACTGTGATGACACATGTAATGATATAGTTTTGCATCTTAATTTATTGCTATGGCTAGAACGAGCAATTGTTTTGTCACTGATTTGATGCCACTCTTAATGTAATATGTAATTATCTCTACATGTGCAAACAGGGATCTTCTTTGAAGATACCATATATTTTAGTGGAACTGCACAAGAAGATGTTGGAAACATTAAACTAATCGAGGAGTATATAGTAAGCATGGCAACCAGAGTAGATAACAATTGATGGTTCCAGAGAAGTGCTTGATCTGTATGCTCTACAGAATAAGACTACTGACAAAGGTTGGTACTCGCCCACGGATTTCATCCATATGATTGAGCTTTCTCATCTCTATTGGTGTTGTGATACTGTTTACTGTCATGAGAAAGTGGTATTGTCCTTGAGAAGTGCTTCATCTGTGTTGTTTTAAATATTTCCTTTCCTTTTTTCGATGAAACAGGGATGCTAACATTTAGTTGTCCTCATGTCTTTGCACAACAGGATCATCCTGCTCTAAAGAAGAATATGGAGTACGTGAAGTGCCTAGTTCCGATTATGCCAGGATAAAGAAGCCAAGCCTCTCTTCTTAAGAAGGGAGCAATTGAAGGATGGTTACATTATTGCCCACAAGAACAAACTAAATTTAGCTCAGAAGGACTCACGGATCTGAATCTTTTGTTGTTGTGATGGCCAGTACAATGTTGTTTTACGATTACTTCCGGTGAGTTCCATTTTTTTAAATGTGTGCTCTGCATGGATCATGTAGGTTGACTGTTTAAACTGTCAATTCATAGTACAGTTTGCTTTATACTAATCACTTTTTTGTATTTATGCAAACAGGGGTGCTCAGCTTGATTTCAATGGGAAACTGCACAAAATGTTCACGAATACATCGAATATTCTCGAATCATTCATTTCCACCACAAGAAGGAGGTGCTGATATGTTCAAGGCATTGCAACATATAATGGCGAAATCATACAAGCTACGCATGAATTTGGTTGATTTTGGTGGAACTGCACAAAAAGAACAGCTGGTTTATTTAGCACGAGGTGCCATGTC
This sequence comes from Aegilops tauschii subsp. strangulata, assembly GCF_002575655.3. Classification (NCBI taxonomy): domain Eukaryota; kingdom Viridiplantae; phylum Streptophyta; class Magnoliopsida; order Poales; family Poaceae; genus Aegilops; species Aegilops tauschii. Next base: position 245,431,222 of record NC_053038.3, read on the forward strand.
AATGTCCGAACTGAAGGCAAACCCTGCCCATTCCATAATCGTAGGCATTTGATATTTTGGAATGGGAAAACCTTGTCAAAGTTTGCTCATTGATGTACGCAAAAAAACACGCATTTGACATTTTGGAATGGGACAACCTTGTCAAATTTTGCTAATTTGATGTTAGCAAGAAGACATGCGTTTGATATTTTCGAATGGGATGCCCTTTGCTATTAGCAGCATCTATTATTCTTTAGTTGTGAAGTAAATATTGGCTCTGACATGTGAATCGCTGAGATGCATAATCATCGATTGTTTTGAATGTCCTCTATGAAGTGCCAGGCCTGTGTGTTGATTGCAATGTACAGGAACGCTAAATTTTGTACTCCGTCTATTCCTTTTTACTTAGCATATTAGATTTCTTTCAAGTCAGTTGATTTTACATTGTGAATGTTGATTATTTTTTCTATAAGATTGGTCAAAGTAGAGATACTTTGACTTCAGAAAAAACTTATATGCAGACTAAAAGGACCGGAGGGAGTACATGTGAAACTGCTGCAAACGAGGTGATCACCCTGGGAATAATGCTAGTACGTATTGTTTTGCATGTTCATCCAATGCTAGTGATACAAGAATTCAAACAAATCAAACTAAATTCATTCATACACAGCCGGATTTCAGATAAACATGCCGGATTTCATTACATTTCATACATTCTTCAACTAAAAAGGGGTGCGCTTGAGGTATAATTAATTAACCATAGCACCCGTGTCCGGCTGAGCCGAATAGAAGCTTCTTCTCTAGCGGACTGAGCTTCAGTGACATAACAGCAGGTGCAGTTGCGTCACTTACATGTGGGCCAGATGCCTCTTGGGCCCACATGCCAGTGGCCAACTGCACCTCTAGTTAAGTAACTGAAGCAGCGTCCTTATCCAACATAGCTCTCCGACTCCACGTCGCCGCCAAGAAGCTAATCGGCCGTCAATGGTCAACCCGCTTAGCTTGGCTTCAACCGGAGGGTAGCAGCGGTGGCCTTACTTGGATCCGAGCGGCGGGGACCTACCGTGTTCTACTCTTCCTCAATTTCTGTGTGGCGCGGCCTCATTGGCAGCGGGGTGGGGCCTTGATGGAGCCGGCGATGTCCTCTATCTCGTTGCCGGCGGGGCGGCGCCTCGGCGGAGCGGGGGAAATCCTCCCTCTCATTGCCGGCAGGGTGGGGCCTCGGCTGAGCCGGCGATGTCCTCTGCCTCGTTGTTGCCGGTGCGGGGCCTCGGCGGAGCCGGCGGTGTCCTCTGCCTCGTTGTTGCGCCACGGGGCCTCGGCGGAGCCGGTAGTGTCCTCTGCCTCGTTGTTGGCACCGTGGGGCCTCGGCGGAGCAGGGCCTCGTCGACGCCAGCGGAGCGGGGACTTGTCGGAGCCGGCATTGTCCTCTGCCTCGTACTCGGTCTCGCCAAATAGCGCCTCGCCCGCTTCATCGCCTCTTTGTAGGCGGCCGTAGCCTCCGCCACCCGCATGCGGTACTGCCAGCGCTCGAGGCGGCCCTTGCGGGCGGAGCGGTACGAGTCGAGCAGCGCCTCTTGCTCCGCCCGCTCCGCGGTGATCTGCTCCTCCGCCTGCAGGTGCACCTAGAGGAGATGGTCGTTGTAGGCGGCGTCGGCCTGCGTCTCCCGGAACTGCTCCTGACGCTTTTGCCTCATCGTGTCCATGTATTGGGCACGGGCCTCACTGACGGTCATGGTGCAATGCACCGGCGAGGATGGCACGCAGGAAGGGGTTGGCGCCGGATCATCGACTACCATGTTGGGACGTCGTCGTCCTCCGGCTGCCTGCCGGCCAGCCAGTCGGCAGCAATGGTTGCCATCTCCTTGTGGTCCGTTGTCCGCCCGTCCTGAAGAGCGCTGGAGCGTGAGGAAGCCATGGTGGGAGTAGTGGTGTGGACAGGAGAAAGGGAACAGAGGCGGATGACTGCGGCTATGGCCGGCGCAACAGTTTATATAGCAATGGTGGGCGGCGGAGGGACGGACGTATGGTGCCGGACTAGCCGCCTCGGCAACCGCGTATCATTAAGGTGGGCGACAAACGGACGGACGGACGGGACTTGTCGTTTGAAGGCGGAGCAATCACCTGCACCGGGAAGCAGGGCGGGCGGCGCTGACCGTTTTGGGCGGAAAGCGCGCGTGGGCGAGGGAGGCTGTCTGGGTGGGCCAGGGCAGTCAAACTCGTGCTTGGCAGCGGGTCGGTCCAGCAGTCGGGACATGCTGGCTCGCTAGTGAGCTTGCCAAGCTGAGCAACGACAATCAGACGATGGACATAGCTTCCGACCAGGAGCCGGCGCCACTGTTCAAGCCGGTTCATGCCATGTTCACCATAGAGCAGGTGCAGCCCACTTTGACAGCCTAATGGCGGAAGAGCTACCAGCGAAGGAGGACCTGTGCTGCAACCAACGTCTCCTCAACGAGCACCAGTGAACAAGCGAACGGCAATGCCATCGCGGATATGTGGCCTAATGACCAGCGGGCGCTGTATCAGACCATCCGTAGGGCCCGCGAGGCCCTCTTCGTCGTCCTTTGAGTTGTTGCGCTCGCCGTGGCACCGCCATCTCGTGTTGTCAACATGGTCAATGGCATGAGGAATGAGGAGATGACTTTACTTGGAGAGGATGATAGTGGGGACCCACCAGGGCCATTGCCGCACATACGCAAGTGCCTCCTTATTATATACAACTGTAATATTTTTTACTTCCTCCTAGTTTCCTGACATCACGGTCCCACACCATTGTAAACCTATGTAGTCAATAAACGAGAGAATTGCACAAGGAGCGGCCGACAGCTGGGACCAAGCAGCTCGAGCAGTATTTGTCTTTTTGAGGTGTGAGCATTGCAGAGTTTTTCTTGAGCGATGTTTTCGTCGTTGTTCAGAGGAGAGCAGGGTATTAACTGGGCGGGCTGTGGCCCGTCTAGCCCAGGCCAGATATCTAGCCTAGATATTATTTATTTTCAAGCTGAAAATGGCTAGCCCAGTTATACTTTTTTTCAAGAATACCCAGGCAAGGTCAACTTGTTATTCTCCGCCCCGTTGGGCTGCAAATCTTTCCTAGGAGGGATGCATTAGGCTTAACAAGAAAATGGGCTTTAAGAAATAATAAATGGGATGTAATTATAAAAACTGGGCAGTAACTATAAAAAATGCACCAAACACGTAATTACTTTATAAAATAATAATTTTGGATTTTGAAAATTTTAATTTCATTAATTGTTGCGCGCGCAATGTTTCGTTGGATTTTCAAGTAATACAAATTTATATTGAAATTGTATTTAATCTGACTAGAAATTTCGGGATAAAATTTTTTCGGATCCCTTCAAAATGTGGGAGATTTTATTGAATTCTGTTTTGAACGGTTGGTTCAAATTATTAATCGTTGTCCTAGCTAGAAAATGGGTTGTACTTTTAACAAACTGTAAATGGGTTGTAGTAAATTCCACTAGAATTCAAAAATTGGTTGTACATTCTTACAAATCGCAAAATGGGCTATAAGTTCTCTGCCACACACTTGTGGGCCTACTAAGTTGACGTGTATGCAAGGCTTTGTCAACTTATGTCCATCCAACGGATGTCGTGCTTCTTCTTCAATCTCGGATGTTCTAGCTTCAGCCGCCCAAAAAATGATTCCCCCCTGACATCTAGGGCGCACCGTTTCAGAGGCTGACCTGTGGGCCTACTAAGTTGATGCGTACCAAGGGCTTTATCAACTTAGGCAATATAAGTGATTCTAGCTGTAGTGACCGTACGATATCCATCCAACGGCCGTTGTGATTCTTCAACCTCTGGTCTTGTTGATGCAGCCGCCCAAAGCAGCGCCGGTTGTGCCGCCTGCTCCTGCCTCCCGTGGCCGGCTGTGCTGTCGCGGACGCCTCACCTCCCCCTACCACTCCCACCGCTGACCAGGCCCTGCGGCGACGGCATCCTCACACCGCAGCCGAACAAGTGAACCCTCGTACTCCTCTCCGCGTGGGCATCCACTGCCGCGTCTTCCCCGGCTCCACGTCGTCCCCTTCCTAGGCCTCGCCGTCGTCCATCGCCTTGGTGCTCTCGGCACGGCGTGGTCAATGTGGTCAACGACCGACTTCCATCAAAAGAGTACTGTACGTGGAGAGGCTGATAGCTGGGTCCACCGCCGCAGCAAGGAAGTGCCTCCTTATTACGCGGAAAATAATTATTCCTCCACCTAACAGCAGGGACCCACCGGACGGGCCACCGTATTTCATGAAAAAAACGTTTCCCCCTTGACTGCTGGGACCCACCAGCTACATCTTCGCACGCAAGGAAGTGCGTCCATATTACGGGCAAAAAAAATGATTCGCCCCCTGACTGCTGGGACCCACCAGCTACATCTTCGCACGCAAGGAAGTGCGTCCATATTACGGGCAAAAATAAACGATTCGCCCCCTGACTGCTCGGACCCACCAGCTACATCTTCGCACACAAGGAAGTGCATCCATATTACTGCTAGGATCCACCAGCTACATCTTCGCACGCAAGGAAGTGCCTGACAGTCGGGACCCACCGGTCGAAGCGTACGTAGCGTTGTCATTCTGGTCACGGATGTGTACGTACATACTGGTCGATCGGTCTGTCTGCACGCTGCAACGATGAACCATGGCCGTGTAAGGAAGGGCACATGTGGTAGTAGAGGCGCGCACATGTGGTAGTAGAGGGCCGCACGTAGCATGTACACGTATGTACAGCGGCCAGGGTGCAAGAAAGTAAATACGGCCACGTACGTACATACGGGTGGGGTCTCGAACGCCTACTCGCGCATACGTACGGCCAGGGCTCGTGTACATGGCTGTGGCTGGGTCGGAATGGCGAAACTATGTCGTCGTCGTGTTCATGGGGAGGCAACGGAATGCGTCGTGTTCATCGGGAGGCAACAGAACGCGTGCTGTTCATCGGGAGCCAACCGGCTTGGACGGAACAGCCGATGGAAACGAGGCCTGGCGTACCGCAGAACGGAGGAAACGGCCTTGTGTTCGACCGGCCACGGTAGAAGCGGGATCCTGCTCATCGGGAGGGGTCTGGCGTACCGCAAAATGGAGGAAACGGACCTCCTACGGTGGAAACGGGGTCCTGTTGATCGGGAGGGGTGTGGCGTACCGCAAAACAAAATGGACTTGTGTTGGAGCACTACGGTCGAATCGGGGGTCCTATTCATCAGGAGGGGTGTGGCGTACCGCAAAACGGGACTCCACGGGATACTGTTCATCTCCACCGACGACTGCCTCCACGGGCTACTGTTCATCCACGATCGACCTCCACCAGCCTCCACCTGCGACTGTTCATCCACGGGCTCCTGTTCATCCAGCCTCCACCGCGCGCTCCTCCACCGGCTATTGTTCAACCAGCCCTCTCCACGGGGGTCCTGTTAAACCACCCCTCCATGGGCTACTGTTCATCCAGCCCTCCACCGGCTACTGTTCAGCCAGCCCTCCACCGGCTACTGTTCAACCAGCCCTCCACGGGGTCCTGTTCATCCAGCCCTCCACGGGGTCCTGTTCATCCACCGGCAACGGCCTCTACTACCACGGGTTCCTGTTCATCCAACCCCCCACCAGGAACTGTTCATCCAAACCCCCTCAACAACGCTCAGTGTTCATCTAGGGAAGGAGGCAGCAGTGTTCGATCAGCTTCAGTTAGCAGCAGTAGCGAAGGAATCACTCGGGTTCAGTTAACAGCAAGGGATCCATCGATCGCTCGGGTTCAGTAACGCGTAGCTTGCAATGCAATCGCTTGGGTTCAGTTAGAGCCCAACGCCTCGCACACACGTGCGTACGTACGAGAGAAACGCACATCGCTCGGCCCCCGACCACCCACCGTAATCGGGAACTCCCTGATATTTTCCTCGCCCTCGCTTCTACCACGGTTTTTCCGTCATGGATGGCCCAAAGAATGTCATGCAGCTACGTCTCCGGCCCGCCGAAAAGCCCATTTTCAGTCATGATTTTTTGTCATAGAAGTAGGAGCCCACCACATCTATGATGATACCGGGTTTTGTAACAATTATCGTCATAGAAGTGTCATAAGTATGACAGAAAAAAATTTCGTTCGGCCCTAAATGTCACGGATGTGTCTTTTTTTTGTAGTGAGGTCTGGTGACTCGTACCACCCAGTAAGGGCCTTCCCACTTTGGTGATAGCTTGTTTGTACCCTTGGCGGACTGAACGCACCTAAGGACAAGGTGACCTTCCTCAAAATACCGGGCATGAACCCTGCGGCTGTGATTGCGACGTAGGGCTTGCTGGTAGCGTGCAGCACGCGTAGCAGCCCGGAGACGGTTCTCCTCAAGTAGCACAGCGTCGTCATGCCAGTGCTGATCTTGCACTACTTCATTGTAGGAAAGCACTCGAGGAGACCCATAAATGAGTTATGTGGGGATAACTGCTTCTGCCCCATAGACCAGGGAGAAGGGAGTCTGCCCGGTAGCTCGGTTAGGTGTCGTTCTGAGGGACCAGAGAACTACCGGCAGCTCCTCGATCCACCGCCTGCCGTGCTTCTGCAGCGTATCAAAAGTCCTTGTCTTGAGTCCATGAAGCACGTCAGCGTTCGCCCTCTCAGCTTGTCCATTGCTCCGGGGGTGTGCCACAGAAGCGAATGAGATCTTGCATCCGAGGGCATGAACATATTGCATGAAGGCGTGGCTCGTGAACTGGGTGCCGTTGTCAGTGATGATCCTTGCCGGAACTCCTAAACGACACACGAATTCTTTGAAGAACTTGATAGCTGACTGAGCAGTCACCTTTCTCACGGCAGTCACTTCCGGCCACTCTATAAACTTGTCGATGGCAACGAACAAGAATTCAAAGCCCCCGATTGCTCGGGGGAAGGGGCCGAGGACATCGAGCCCCCAGACCGAAAATGGCCATGATAGAGGGATTGTCTGAAGGGCTTGAGCAGGCTGGTGAGCTCTCTTGGAATGGAACTGGAAGGCTTCACACGTCGTGACGAGCTCAACTGCATCTTGGAGGGTTGTGGGCCAATAGAATCCTTATCGGAATGCTTTCCCAACTAATGCTCTTGATCCAATATGTGAGCCGCACATTCCTCTGTGAATCTCAGCCAGCAGTTCCTTTCCATCCTCCCAGCAGACACACTTCAATTTCACACCGTTGGGCCTTCTTCTGTATAGAGTGTCATTGACAAACTGATACATACTAGCCCTCCGGGCTACTTTCTCAGCTTCATCTTGGTCGCCGGGAAGTTGTCCGGTTTGGAGGAAGCGGACGATGTGCCTTGCCCAAGTTGGAGCCTGGGGCTCGGCAACGAGGACTAGCGTCACCTCCTCGGCTGTGGGAGCACCAGCCTCGTTCGCGATGTCCATAGGCTCGGCCGGAGGGGGTGGTCAGGCAGGCTGTGAGGAGTTGTTTCCGGCAGGGTCTTTGTCGGGAGAGGCTTACCGTAGTCCAACTTTCTCCTTTTCCGGGCCATTGTGGCTGGTGATACAGAGGGTCGAGAGAGATGGAGAACAAAATTTCCTGGTTCCACAGGAAGCTTCTGCGCAGCACACTTTGACAGGTGATCAGCTATGCTGTTTTCCGCACAGGGCAGGTGCTGTGTTTGCAACCCATAAAAGTGCTCCTCCAATCTCCTCACTTCCTCGACGTATGCTTCTATCAATGGACTTTGATAATCCTTGTTGACTTGTCTCACCACAAGCTGTGAATCTCCTCGAATGATCAACTTCTTAATTCCCAATTTTGTAGCAATCCTGAGCCCGGCAAGGAGCCCTTCATACTCAGTTGTATTGTTGGTGGCATCTTCCCAGGCAAAGTGCATCTGGACGATGTACTTTAAGTGCTCACCGGAGGGGGCAACAAGAAGCACGCTAGCCCCTGCACCTTGTAGGGAAAAAGCACCATCAAAATACATGATCCATTCTTGGGGTGATTCTTTGCCGGGGAGAGCTGTTTTAGTCACTTCCTCATCAGGGGTTGGCATCCATTCTGCAATAAACTCTGCTAGTGCCCTTCTCTGAGTAGTTGATGTGCTCTCAAACTTCAAACCAAATCTGGATAACTCCAAAGCCCACTCTACTATTCTGCCAGTAGCCTCAGGGTTTTGGAGTATCCTTTGCAACGGAAAACAAGTGACAACCGTAATCTCATGGGCTTGGAAGTAGTGGCGCACTTTCCTTCAGGCCATGATGAGGATAAAGATCAACTTTGCATGCCAGATTACCTCGACCTAGCCCCTTGTAACAAGGAGCTGACGAAGTATACTGGGCGCTGCAACACTTTCTTCCTTGTCGCGTCCTTGGGGTTGCTCTCGTTGCCGTGCTCACTACTGTTCTGATCCTTTTCTGACTCTGTCATGACTTGGCCACTTTCTGCCTCATCTACCTCTCGCTGTGCTACCAAGGCCACACTGACCACTTGGTTGGTTGGCGCTAAGTAAAGCAATAACGGCTCATGTGGTTTGGGTGCAACCAAGGTAGGCACAGACGATAGGTAAGCCTTCAATTCTTGTAGAGTTGCATCTGCTTCTGGGGTCCACTTCATAGGCCCTGCTTTCCTCAAAATTTTGAAGAACGGCAGGGCACGCTCGGTAGACTTGGAAATGAATCTGCTTAGTGCGGCAACGCATCCCGTCAAGCGCCTTACATCCTTAATTGTCCTTGGCTCTTGGAACTGCTCATTGGCCTTGATCTTGTCGAGGTTGGCTTCGATCCCCCGATGGGACACGAAGAATTCAAGCAGCTTGCCGGAGGGGACACCAAATGTAACGCCCACGATGCGGCTATATCTCCCACGTGTCGAGGCACGGCTTGGAGGCATAACCGCATGGTGGTTTTGTCACAAGAAGGTTCATCTTCACACAATCCCATGTAATGAACAAGAATGGGATAAAGAGTTGGCTTACAATCGCCATTTCACACAATACATAAATTAAACATACATCATTCAGAGTACACACAAGGTCCGACTACGGAACCAAAATAAAAGAAGACAACCCCAAATGCTAGATCCCCGATCGTCCCAACTGGGCTCCACTACTGATCATCTAGAAACGAAACATAGTAACGACCAAGGACCCCGTCGAAAACCCACTTGAGTTCGGTTGCGTCACCTGCGCTGGTATCATCGGCACCTGCAACTATTTTGGGTAGTATATGTGAGTCATGAGGACTCAGCAATCTCACAACCCGCGAGATCAAGACTATTTAAGCTTATGGGTAGGATAAGGTAATGAGGTGGAGCTGCAGCAAGCACTAAGCATATATGGTGGCTAACATACGCAAATGAGAGCGAGAAGAGAAGCAACGCAAACGGTCGTACGCTAGAAGTGATCAAGAAGTGATCCTGAAACTACTTATGCACAAGCATAACACAAGACCATGTTCACTTCCTAGACTCCGCCGAAAAGAGACCATCACGGCTACACACGCGGTTGATGTATTTTAATTAAGTTAAGTGTCAAGTTCTCTACAACCGGACATTAACAAATTCCCATCTGCCACATAACCGCGGGCACGGCTCTCGAAAGTTTAAACCCTGCAGGGGTGTCCCAACTTAGCCCATCACAAGCTCTCACAGTCAACAAAGGGTATTCCTTCTCCCAGGAAGACCCGATCAGACTCGGAATCCCGGTTACAAGACATTTCGACAATGGTAAAACAAGACCAGCAAGACCGCCCGATGTGCCGACAATCCCGATAGGAGTTGCACATATCTCGTTCTCAGGGCAACACCGGATGAGCACTCCGTACAACTAAAACCAGCCCTCAAGTTTCCCCGAGGTGGCGCTGCAAAGGACTCTAGTTAGGACCAACACTTAGAGAAGCATTGGCCCGGGGGGTTAAAATAAAGATGACCCTCGAGAGCGCGACTCCCAAGGGAAAAGTAGGTGGTGGTGAGGCAAATGGTAAAACCAAGGTTGGGCCTTGCTGGAGGAGTTTTATTCAAAGCGAACTGTCAAGGGGTTCCCATAACACCCTACCGCGTAAGGAACGCAAAATCAAGGAACATAACACCGGTATGACAGAAACTAAGGCGGCAAGAGTGGAACAAAACACCAGGCATAAGGCCGAGCCTTCCACCCTTTACCAAGTATATAGATGTATTAATTAAATAAGAGATATTGTGATATCCCAACATATCCATGTTCCAACATGGAACAAACTTCATCTTCACCTGCAACTAGCAACGCTATAAGAGGGGCTGAGTGAAAGCGGTAACTTAGCCAAACAACGGTTTGCTAGGAAACGATGGTTAGAGGCTTGACATGGCAATATGGGAGGCATGATATAGCAAGTGGTGGGTAGCGCGGCATAGCAATAGAGCGAACAACTAGCAAGCAAAGATAGAAGTGATTTCGAGGGTATGGTCATCTTGCCTGAAATCCCGCAAGGAAGAAGAACGAGTCCATGAAGAAAACAAATAGACGTAGTCGAACGAATCCTCACAACTCCGGAACAAAACCGAAGCTAACGAGAGAAGCAAACCGGAAAGAAGCAAACAACATGGTAAACACGCAATCATAAACATGGCATGATGCACAATCAAGTATGATGCATGTCCGGTTTAATGAGCATGGCATGGCAAAGTGCAACAAACAACACTACAAATTAAGTGGAGCTCAATATGCAATGAGTTGCATATTGACGAGACACCACATCAATTATTTAGTTCTCTCTTGGTTATGTACCCAACAATATTAAATGTTATTAAACATGGCAAGGGGTGAATCATATGAAAACTACCTACCTAGGCAAGTTTAAATGAGGCCGGAACAACAAACAACAATTCCGGAAAATCCCAATATGCATATTTTGAATTTGCTACTGTTCTGCCCTAAACCATATTTTAATGTTGTTAAGCAGTAAAACAAAGTGCACCATGTTAATCTATGCATTTTTCTACCCCATTTACATATAAAGTTTAATAAATTCGGAGGTACGGTTAATTAGTTATGAAATAAATCATTTTAGCATGGCATTTAGCAAATTAAATGCAAACAACATGTTAAACATTTTTAACATAGATGAAACTAGCAGATTATGAAACTAGATGAAAAACTAAGCATTTTGCATATATAAGTTGTTTTAATCTGATGCATGATTTGTGAGATATTAAATGCATGAACATGAGGGTTTTTCTGCAAATCTATCATCTCTGGAAAATTAGACAAATTCGCAGACGAAAAAAAACACTAGGCTGAAACTGCTGGGTGCTGGGCTGGGGTTCTCACCATGGGCCAAGGCCCGGTCGGTGGAGAGGGAGGCCGGTTGAAGGGGAGGCAGAGGTGGGCGCTGGGCCTTGCGAGGCAAGAGGAGGCCCACGCGCGGTCAACGCGCGCGAGCGGCCGCAACGCTCGAGTGAAGTCAACACGACCTGGCACTCGCGTCTGGAACGAAGCAGAGGCGCGACACGGCGGGGCTGCGGGGCACAGGGAGGCGCGACTGCGGCGGGCAGGGGTCGGAGACGAAGCGGCGCGGATCCGGGCGACGGCAGGAGGTGAACGGCGCGGCTGCTGCTTGAGGAAACACGTCCATGGCTGCTCCTGCTTAGAAGGGACACAGAGACCGGAGTGTGACCAGAGAAAAGGGGGAGGAACAGGGACATGGAGGAAGGAGAGAACGGGTGCGGAGCTCATCTGCTGGTGTCGCTGCTCGCGGCAGATCGAAGCGGCTGGCGAGCTCCGGCTTGAGGAGGCTCTGGACGGCGACGAGGTGTTGCGCGCGGGGAGGAGCGCGTGGCCTCGGGCGCCTGGCTATCGAAGCAGAGGAGCAGGACGACATTGCAGCTGTTTGAGGCGAAGCAGGGGCGCGGTTCAGGCGAAGCGGAGGCAGCTGAGGGTCGAGTGCGGGCATCTAGATCGGGTGGCCTCCTGGACTCCTGGCTAGGCGACGACGACGGCAAGGCCGCCGGAGGCATGGGTTGGAGCAGAGGACCTGGGCGTCACACCAAATACACAATTCTCCGGATTGAGCTTCAGGTTAATCTTGCGCAGATTAGCAAATGTCTCTTCCAAGTCTTGGATAAGGGTGGCCTTATCCTTGGTTTTGACCATGATATCATCCATATAGGCTTCTATATTTCTATGCAGCTGTGGCTCAAAACCAATCTGGACTGCCCTTGCAAAAGTGGACCTGGCACTCTTTAATCCGAAAGGCATGCGGACAAAGCAGTATGTACCACAGGGAGTGATGAATGATGTCTTCTCCTCATTCTCTTTGGACATGAAGATCTGGTGATATCCAGAGTATGCATCCAGAAAGGAGAGAAAATCGCAACCTGAAGTTGAATCCATGATCCGGTCGATGCGCGGTAAGGGGAATGGGTCCTTCGGGCAAGCCTTGTTGAGATCTATGAAATCAATGTAGAGCCTCCATTTCCCATTTGCCTTTCGGACCACCACTGGATTTGCCAACCATGTAGGGTGCAGTACTCCTCTGACCAAACCAGTTGCCTCTAATTTCTTGCTCTCTTCAGCAATGAACTGCTGCCGCTCCAAGGCCTGCTTCCGGACTTTCTGTTTGACGGGTCAGGCGTGTGGGCAGACAGCAAGGTGGTGCTCGATTACCTCCTTGGGAACATCGAGGATATCAGATGGTTGCCAGGCAAACACATCGATATTCGCCCACAGGAAGGCAACGAGCGCGCTTTCCTATTTATCATCAAGGGTGGCGCTGATAGTGAAAGTACCATCAATGCCAGCCAGCCCTGCCGGGACCTTCTTCACTTGGGGTGCAGCAACCTTGGATCTCTTGCTGTTGGAACACTCCGACACGTCGTCAACGGGTGCCGTGCACTCGAAGGGGGCACGCTTCCCGGACTCCTTGCCGGAGGCCCTACAATCCCTCTTCTTTCCTTTGCTTTCCTTGGCGAGAGATGATCCTGCTACGGCCTGTGCCGCGACCGCATCCCGATACATCTTGTCTACGCAGATAATTGCATCCTTCTCATCTGATGGGATAGTGATGACTCCCAGTGGCACAGGCATCTTCAAAGTGTTATAAGCATAATGAGATGCTGCCATGAACTTAGTTAGGGCCGGGCGTCCTAGAATCCCATTGTACGGCAGGGGGAGATCAACCACATCAAACACAATCTTCTCAGTCTGGTAGTTCAGTTCTCCCCCAAATGTCACCGGCAATGTAATCTTTCCCTTAGGATGGCTCCTGCCGGGATTGTCTCCTTGAAATATGCCGGTAACCTCTAGCTCTTCTTCTCCTATCTGAATCTTGTTGATGACTGCTGGGGAAATCAGATTCAACCCGGCCCCGCCATCCACTAACATCTTTGTGACCTTGAGGTTGCGAATTGTTGGGGAGCCCAACAACGGCAAACAACCTACCGCTGTGGTGCGGCCAGGGTGATCCTCCTCATCAAAGATGATGGGTGTGCGGGACTAATACGTCTCCAACGTATCTACTTTTCCTAACTCTTTTCCTCTTGTTTTGGACTCTAATTTGCATGATTTGAATGAAACTAACCTCGGACTGGTGCTGTTTTTAGCAGAACTACCATGGTGTTGTTTTTGTGTAGAAATAAAAGTTCTCGGAATGGAACGAAACTTTGCGAGGAATCTTTATATAATAAATAAGAATTTCTAGAGCCAAGACCTTCCGGAGAAAGGCACCTAGGTGGGCACAACCCACCAGGGCGCGCCCCCTCTCCTAGCGCGCCCAAGTGGGTTGTCCCCACTCGGTGGCCCTACAGACCCTGAAACCGACGCTATAAAATACAATTTTTCTAGAAAAAAATCAGGGAGAAAGAATTATCATGATCCATGAGACGGAGCCTCCGCCAAGAACTGTTCTTCCCCGAGAGGGCAGATCTGGAGTCCGTTTGGGGCTCCGGGGAGGGGGATCTGCGTTCTTCGTCGTCACCAACCCATCTCCATCTCCAATTCCATGATGCTCCCCACCGGGAGTGAGTAATTCCTTCGTAGGCTCACTGGTCGGTGAGGAGTTGGATGAGATTCATCACGTAATCGAGTTAGTTTTGTTAGGGCTTGATCCCTAGTATCCACTATGTTCTTAGATTGATGTTGCTATGACTTTGCTATGCTTAATGCTTGTCACTTTGGGCCCGGGTGCCATGAACTCAGATCTGAACCGTTTATGTTATCATCATTATATCGATGTTTTAGATCCGATCTTGCAAGTTACAGTCACCTACTACGTGTTATGATCCGGCAACCCCGGAGTGACAACAACCGGGCCCACTCCCGGTGATGACCGTAGTTTGAGGAGTTCATGTATTCACTATGTGTTAATGCTTTGTTCCAGTTCTCTATTAAAAGGAGGCCTTAATATCCCTTAGTTTCCAATATGGACGCCACTGCCACTGGAGGGTAGGACAAAAGATGTCATGCAAGTTCTTTTAATAAAGCACGTATGACTATTTACGGAATACATGCCTACATTATGTCGATGAACTGGAGCTAGTGCCATATCGCCCTAGGTTATAACTGTCACATGATGAATATCATCCAACAAGTCTGCCTACGAATTTATCTTATATTGTTTTTTGCTAAGTTACTACTACTATCATCACTATTACACTTGCTACAAAATTACTGCTATGACTGTTACCGTTACCGTTACTATTGTCACTACTATCAAAACTATCATATTACTTTGCTACTGATTACTTGCTGCAGATAATTAATCTCCAGGTGTGGTTGAATTGACAACTCAGCTGCTAATACCTTCAACTATTCTTTGGCCCCCCTTGTGTCGAATCTCTAAATTTGGGTTGAATACTCTACCCTCGAAAACTGTTGCGATCCCCTATACTTGTGGGTTATCAAGACCTTTTCTGGCGCCGTTGCTAGGGAGCATAGCTATATTTGTTGAGTCCCTTGGGATTATTATCATATTATCACTATGAAGAATCTGAAGGATCCTAAGGCTAAGATATTTCCCTCAAGTATGAGGGGAGGTAAGAAACTGTCATCCAGTTCTGCTTTAGATTCGCCTTCTATTATGAATAAACTTGCAACACCACCACATGCTATTAATTCTAATATGTCCCAAGTTATTAATGATGCTACTTCTACTATGAATGATGCTTATGATGATGCTATTACCTTGCTTGATAATGATGATATGTCACTTGGTGAATTTCTTGATAAACAAATTGCTAGAGTAATACAACATGATGTTCTTGAATCTGATGATGAGCTTGAAACTGAAACTCCCAAACAGCTGCTAGAACTAGCCTTCCTAGATATGAATTGCCTAAGGTACCAGAAGGTTATCTTATGAGTGAAGAAACAACTAGAGATATTCTTGCTTGCAATGATAATGATGATCTAGAGAAATTATTACACAAGAGTTAATCACTTTGGTTGAATCTGATCCTTTCCATGGTTATGAAACTGAAACTGTTGTGGCACATCTTACTAAGTTGAATGATATAGCCACCCTTTTTACTATGATGAGAAAACTCACTATTACTTTATTCTAAAATTATTTCGTTTCTCATTAAAGGGTGATGGTAAAGCTTTGTACAATACTCTTGCTCCTAGTTGTGTGCGTAGTCCCCAGGATATGATTTATTACTTCTCTGAAAAACATTTTCCTGCTCATAAGAAACAAGCTGCCTTACATGTAATATTTAACTTTGTGCCAATTAAAGAAAAGAGTCTCCCACAAGCTTGGGGGAGGCTTTGCTAGTTACTTAATGCTTTGCCTGATCATCCTCTTATGAAAAATGAAATACTTGATATCTTCTATAATGGAATAACCGATGCTTCTAGGGACTTCCTAGATAGTTGTGCTGGTTGTGTTTTCAGGGACCGAACTGTTGGACAAGCTGAAGAGTTATTGAATAACATATTGAAAAATTATGATGATTGGACTATTCCTGAACCACCACCTAAACCCACTCCAAAGAAGAGGGGTATATTATATCTCAGTCCCGAAGATATGCAAGATGCAAGGAAATCTATGATGGAAAAAGGTATTAAAGCTAAGGATGTTAAAAATGTACCTCCTATTGAAGAAATACATGGGCTTAATACACCGCCACTGCCTAAGGTGGTAGAGGTAAATTCTCTTATGAAGTTCAATGATAATGATAATCCTCACAATATGCATCCTAGTCAACGCCTTTATGAGTTTGAAAACTAAATTAGAAAACAAGATCACTTCAACGCAAATGTTATGAAACATTTGAAATATAATTCTGATATGATTGCTCGCTTGAGTGACCTGTTATTTAGAATTTGAAATGATGTTTGAGGTGTTGGAAAACATGCTTCTATGGTTCAAACTCAGTTAGAACAAGTTGCTAAATCACAAAGAGAATTGCTTGATGAAATGAATAATAATATACATGACTTTGCTGTTAGAGTTGCAACTAGAGGAGGTAAAATGACTCAGGAACCACTTTATCCTGAGGGACACCCTAAAAGAATTGAACAAGATTCACAAAGAGTTAACACTGATGCACGTAGTCCTTCTAGAAAAAAGAAGAAGAAGAAAAATGATAGGACTTTGCGTACTTCTAGTGAACCTGAAATAGAAAAACCTCCTGATAATGATAATGAAACTTTTATCTCTGATGCTGAAACTCAGTCTGGTAATGAACACTCACCTAGTGATAATGAAAAATATAATGATGAGGTTCATGAAGACACTCAACCTAGTAATGATAAAGAACCAGATAATGATGTTGAGATAGAACCACCTGTTGATCTTGATAACCCACAACCTAAAAATAAAAGGTATGATAAAAGAGACTTTGTGGCTAGGAAACACGGTAAAGAAAGAGAACTGTGGGTTCAAAAACCTATGCCTTTTCCACCCAAGTCCACTAAAAAGAAAGATGGTGAAGAATTTGAACGCTTTGCTGAAATGCTGAGGCTAGTCTTTTTGCGTACTCGCTTGACTGATATATTGAAAATGCCCCATTATGCAAAGTATATGAAAGACATCATCACAAATAAGAGAAAAATGCCGGAAGCTGAAATCTCAACCATGCTTGCTAATTATACTTTTAAAGATGGAGTACCTAAAAAACTTGGAGATCCGGGAATACCAACTATACCTTGCTCTATTAAAAAGAATTA
Organism: Aegilops tauschii subsp. strangulata; assembly: GCF_002575655.3. Lineage (NCBI taxonomy): Eukaryota > Viridiplantae > Streptophyta > Magnoliopsida > Poales > Poaceae > Aegilops > Aegilops tauschii. Next base: position 245,448,277 of record NC_053038.3, read on the forward strand.
TGTGAAAACTCCTTTGTGTGATTTAGGAGCTGGTGTTAGTGTTATGCCTTTCTCTTTATATAAAAGACTTGACTTGAATAAACTCACACCTACTGAAATATCTTTGCAAATGGCTGACAAATCAACTGCCATACTTATCGGTATTTGTGAGGATTTGCCCGTTGTTGTTGCTAATGTTACTATTTTGACTGACTTTGTTATACTTGAGATGCCCGAGGACGACATGTCGATTATCCTTGGTAGACCCTTCTTGAATATTGCAGGGGCTGTTATTGATTGCAATAAAACCAAGGTCACTTTTCATATTACTGGTAATGAGCATACGGTGCACTTTCCGAAGAAACAATTCCAAGTGAATGGTATTAATGTTATTGAAAAATGTCCGACAATTACTATTGGAAGTTTTCAAATACCTCTACCTACTATCAAAAAGAAATATGAAATGCTTATTGTTGGGGACATTCATATCCCCGTTGAGGTAACTTAGTGATTTACGAAAGTTCTTAGGTTTCATGCTAATCGAAAGTGGTTGTTAATAAGACTTGATCAACCTTATTAATGGATCATTTTTTAACGGTATGAAGTTGATGAATTTAGTAAGCACTACTTTCTGTCCCTACGTTTTGTTTTCTGTTTTATTAGTTAAATAAAATAGAATGCCATGTTTTGTCTGTTTTCTGAATTTCCCGTGCAATAAAAAAATGACCCAAAAATAAAAGTTCTCAGAATGCCCTGAAAAGTTTACACGATTTTTTCTGAATATTTCTGAATTTCTAGTGCAAATAATATCAGAGGGAGGTGCACCAGGTGGCCACAACCCACCTGGGCGCGCCAGGACCCCCAGGCACGCCATGGTGGGTAGTGGTCCCCACGTGGGCCCCCTCGCTTACCTCTTCATCCCACTTCATCACTTACCTCCAGAAAAAAATCTCCATTGCTCACTCTCCCGTGTTCTTGAGCTCAAACCCGCGGATTTCGGTCTCTTTGCTCGAAGCTCCGTTTCCGAAACTGTTCTGGGGGATCGTTGCTTGGTATGTGTCTCCATTGTTTGTCCAATTAGTTTTTGTTTTAGTGGTTTATACTTTGAATAATTAGCTACTATTGGTGCTGCTGTAGATGTGCTTGCATGTTGAATTCTTAGTGTTCTAAGTAGTTTGAATGCTTGTTATGGCCTCTGTGAATCCCTATGAGTAGTTTCTATCAATTTTATAAAGTTTAGTTGACAAATTTTTGTCACCCCAAAATTTTTATTTTCAGAAAATTGTACGCGGACATGAATATCTTTAGGAAGTTTGGCTCTAAGAAGAACTCCAAGGGTGTTATTGGGGAGTCTTCTGACAGTGATCTCCACCCTCGGAGGTTGGCGGAGGTACGGCCGTGCGAATGGTCGCACACCCCATTCCTGGAAGAGGCTGGAATTCTTCAGGAGTTCACACAATATATTGCTAATGTCGGCCTCACTGACTTCATCGCAGATGAGTGTGACCAGCAAGAAATCCTCACAAACAGCTTTGTTCAAAGTTTTACTTTCCGACCTAGAAATAATCCTCCTGAAGTGAGCTTTGATTTATATGCTGAAAACCATCAGATACCACTTGATGAATTTTGTGATATATGCTTGATCCCCTCTGATGGGAGCTTAGCCGAGCCTAGGCCAGCTAGGTTTGAGGATTTTTATCGCACTCTGACAGTGGGAGATGAGAGAGGGGTGTCAGCCACCACTGCTGCTAGCATACACTTTCCTGCCTTACATTATTTCGTTTTACTTGTTGCCAAATGCTTGCTTGCTAGAAAGAAAGTGGGTGCACTCAGTGCACCAGACTTTTTTGTTTTACGCCGAGCACTAGAGGGCGACAACACTCATAGCTTGGGAGCTATTGTGGCTCGTCACCTCCATCTTAATAAATCAAAGGGTGAAATACATGGTGGGATTTTTGCTACTGGTTTGGCGGCTCACTTCGAGGTTGAGATACACCCTCATGATTACCCTCTGACCAAGGTTTACCTAGACCGGGATGCCATGGAACACCACCACTTTCTTCCACGAGATTATCCTGATATCCCCATTCCTTATAACATGGTTTTTAGCATTAAAACTCGTGATATTATTCCACTGCCTGCACCCGCTTTGTTTGATTCTACTGCCAGGGGCGGATATAGGATCATGCCTGCGGACATCATCGCCTACCAGAATGCTCAGGCTGCTGCGGAAGTGGCACAGGAGGAGCCCTCACAGTGGGATGAGTGGATGCCCGCTCCTCATCACGACTACTACCCTCCAAGCTACAGATCGACTACCAAGATAGGCCAAAAGCCTAAGCTTGGGGGAGTACGTGTTTCCACTGACTTTACATTCATTTTTACTTATTTCATTTGTCGGTGTCCACACATTTTCATTGTATCATCCATGCTTAGATTTATTTTCTTGCATTCTTCTTGTGTGTTTGAAAAACTTTAGAAAAACCAAAAAAATTATTTGTAGTAATTTACTTTCTATGCATGCTTAGTAGTAGTATTAAAAAGAAAATCCAAAAAGATTTCCTTGTTCTTCTTTTGCTTGTTGGGAGATTTCCCGTGTATATAGCTTTTTCTCGTTTTGCTTTTCTCTTTTGTTTGCTTGTTCAAGAAAACCAAAAACTCCAAAAATATTTCAGAGTGTTTCTCTGAATTTCATTTCTTTTTATTCGAGTTTTACCAAAGAGAAGACCATGATGAAAATGTTGAGTGGCTCTCATATGAATGATTGTTGAACTAATAAAGAGCACATTTTACCTTGTCTTCTCATGTTGAATAAAATGGTTGCGGATTCCAGCTTAGTCCACGGCACTCTTGCACTATTATTATTTTCATATCATTCGATCGTGCAAGTGAAAGGCAATAATGATGACACTCGATGAACCAGCCGTGGCAGAGAGAAACTGGTATGAACTCGACTTGTTCTGTCTATGTAAATATGTTTAACCTAGTACCCATGATTCAACCCATTATGATTAAATATGTTTGCAATGACAATTAGAGATTATAGTTTCTCATGCCATGCATAAGTAGCTGGGAGTGGATAATGATTTATCTTGGATATCAACATAGCGTTAAAATGATTGTGATGTAGTATGATGATATGGTATCCTCCTCTGAATGTTCGAGTGGCTTGACTTGGCACATGTTTATGCATGTAGTTGAATCAAAACCAACATAGCCTCTATGATATTTATGTTCACGGTGTTCATATCGTACTCATGCTAGTGTCCAATGTTACTTATGCACAATGCATGGTTATGATCGTTGTTGCTCTCTAGCTGGACACTTCTCAATCTAATTGCTAGCATTCGCCTGTACTAAGTGGGAATTCTGCTTGTACATCAAAAACCTTGAACCCAAAGTTATTCCAGATGAGTCCACCATACCTACCTATATACGGCATTACCCTGCCGTCCTAAGTAAATTTGCATGTGCCCCTATAAAAACTTCTAAAAAGTTATCCATTTTGTGTGCCCGGATCGTTCATGGAGCGACAGGAGGTGGTCGCTATCTTCCATGCTAAGCGGGTTATTCTCAGGTCGAGTGTTTATTCACTCGCCATCGCACGAGAAAAGGGCGGTAATAGGGATGCCCAGTCCCAAACTGCAAACATGAAAAAGAGTTCATCTCTGAAATAATCAAACAAAAACTCCCAATGGACTCAAAACCTTTACTTTTATTGCTTGGGAAGCCCCACTGGCGTGCTTAGCATGGATGATATTGATAGCTGATGGTCGTGAAGTAAATGAGAAGGGTGCATGTCCCAAAATATCATTTATCTCTGTTTAAAAACTTGAGCTCTGGCACCTCTGCAAGTCACTACTTCCATTTGCGAAGGGATTATCTATTTCTTTTTATGTTGTGTCATCACCTTCTAAAACAAGCGCTAGAACCTGAGAGCACAGCTGTCATGACTAATGCATTGTGTGTAGCTAATATTGGGTGCATCATGACTGGATCTTTTCTACCATGAATTACAATGTTTAGTCGCTGCTTGAACTTTGGAGGTGCTCTACATTTATGTTTTGTGGTCTCAGGAAGGGCTAGCGAGATACCAGTATTGTCATATTATATCATGGTTGTTTTGACAACGTGTTGCCATTTGAGATATCTTATTATTGCTCGCTAGCTGATTATGTCATTGATATGAGTCATTATAATCTTTAAGAGTTATTGTCGACATGGTTAGTTATAATGTTGGCTGAAAACCTGGGTGCTGTTTAAGCTTATTTATGCAAATAAGAGCAAAAGAGTTCGTAAAAGTTTTTCATTTTCACTTTCAGTTTCTCAACTGAATTGCTTGAGGACAAGCAAAGGTTTAAGCTTGGGGGAGTTGATACGTCTCCAACGTATCTACTTTTCTAACTTTTTCCTCTTGTTTTGGACTCTAATTTGCATGATTTGAATAAAACTAACCCCGGACTGACGCTATTTTCAGCAGAACTACCATGGTGTTGTTTTTTTGCAGAAGTAAAGTTCTCGGAATGGAACAAAACTTTGCGAGGAATTTTTATATAATAAATAAGAATTTCTGGAGCCAAGACCTGCCGGAGAGAGGCACCAGGGTGGGCACAACCCACCAGGGCGCGCCCCCCTCTCCTGGCGCGCCCAGGTGGGTTGTCCCCACCTGGTGGCCCCGCAGACCCTGAAACCGATGCTACAAAATCCTATTTTTCCAGAAATAAATGAGGGAGAAAGAATTATCGCGATCCATGAGACGGAGCCACCGCCAAGCCCTGTTCTTCCTCGGGAGGGCAGATCTAGAGTCCGTTTGGGGCTCCGGAGAGGGGGATCTTTGTTCTTCATCATCACCAACCCATCTCCATCGCCAATTCCATGATGCTCTCCACCGCGAGTGAGTAATTCCTTCGTAGGCTCGCTGGTCGGTGAGGAGTTGGATGAGATTCATCATGTAATCGAGTTAGTTTTGTTAGTTCTTGATCCCTAGTATCCAGTATCTTCTTAGATTGATGTTGTGATGACTTTGCTATGCTTAATGCTTGTCACTTTGGGCCCGGGTGCCATGAACTCAGATCTAAACCGTTTATGTTATCATCATTATATCCATGTTTTAGATCCAATCTTGCAAGTTATAGTCACCTACTACGTGTTATGATCCAGCAACCCCGGAGTGACAACAACCGGGCCCACTCCCGGTGATGACCGTAGTTTTAGGAGTTCATGTATTCACTATGTGTTAATGCTTTGTTCCGGTTCTCTTTTAAACGGAGGCCTTAATATCCCTTAGTTTCCAATATGGACGCCGCTGCAACGGGAGGGTAGGACAAAAGTTGTCATGCAAGTTCTTTTAATAAAGCACGTATGACTATTTACAGAATAAATGGCTACATTATATCGATGAACTGGAGCTAGTGCCGTATCGCCCTAGGTTATAACTGTCACATGATGAATATCATCCAACAAGTCACCGATCCAATGCCTATGAATTTATCTTATATTGTTTTTGCTAAGTTACTACTGCTATCATCACTGTTACACTTGCTACAAAATTACTGCTATCACTTTTGGCGTTACCGTTACTGCTGTCACTACTATCAAAACTATCATATTACTTTGCTACTGATTACTTGCTGCAGATAATTAATCTCCAGGTGTGGTTGAATTGACAACTCAGCTGCTAATACCTTCAAATGTTCTTTGGCTCCCCTTGTGTTGAATCTATAAATTTGGGTTGAATACTCTACCCTCGAAAACTGTTGCGATCCCCTATACTTGTGGGTTATCAGGGACTACTTGAGCGGCTTCCGGGCCTCTGGCACTAGTTCAACAACATTGACCTCTCGCGCCCATCGCTTGAGTTGGCGATGAGAGGTGTGCAAAGACGCACCTCCATCAATGCATAGGGCGTCAGTGGCCTTCTGAAATTCCTGCTCACTGCTTTCCTCTTCATTCCCTTCATCACCCATGTCATCACAGATTTCCTTCTCTTGGCCACTGGCGGGTTTTCCTTGGTTCCAAAAGGGTTTGCTGGGGCGATTGGCTTCACCACCTCGGCCTTTACCGCTAGCAGCGTTCTGACCTTTCTCCTTATCACACTTATCATACTCTGCCCTATGGTTCTTGACGAGCTGCTCAACTTGATAACACTCCTGAAGGTCGTGGCCTTTGGTCCAGTGGATCTTGCAATACGGCCCATCAGCTTTCCCAGCTTTTTCCGCGGCAGCGGCCTCTCGACAGGCAGTGCACGCGGCAGCTTCCTTGCCAGGGGCCTCAGCCTTGGCCTTCTTGCCGGTACTAGGTGTGCCCGAACCTTCTACAGTCATCACTGCCTTATCTCTTGGCTTCTTGCTGCGCTTCTTGCCCTTTCTCGGACTGGTTGATTCATCCTCATGCTCTGAATCAACATTGATGCAATCCTCCTCTCCGGGCAACTTCCTTCCTCCATCCGAGCACACTTATCCACCAGTGTGTATAGCTCCTTCACAGTCTTGGGCAACCGCACATTCATCTTAGAACGAATGCGAAGGTTGCGCACATTAGACTGGAAGGATGCTATAACGGCTGCCAGATGGATGTTTGGAATATTCCTATGAACTTTATTGAATCTCTGTAAATACTTAAGGAGGGTTTCTCCTTCCTTCTGCTGGAGAAGTTGCAGATCGTTGGGCATGCCGGGCTCTTGGTGGCCACCAGTGAAGACACCAATGAACTAGTGGCACAGATCTGCCCATGATGAAATGGAGTTCTCCAGCAGGTGCATCAGCCAAGACCTCACATTGGACTTGAGGGCAAAGGGAAGTAGTTGGTGAACACCTTCTCGTCTCTTCCCCCGGCAGCCTGAACAGCGATGGTGTAGATGCTCAGGAACTCTGTCGGGTTCAGCCTCCCGTCGTACTTCTCAGGTATCTCTGGCTTGAACGTGCGAATGGACGGCCAACGGACTTGCCGCAGCTCTCGTGTAAAGGCAGGGCATCCCACCTCAAAAGGTAGGCACCCCCCAACACCGAGCACAGGCTCATCGATGTTGAGGCTGCCACACCCGTCGGTCTGGCGGAGGTCGTCGTGGTGCCGATCTAAGGTGAGGGACGCGTCTCCCCGCCGCCTAGCCTCCGGGGCTCGATGTTGGCCTGGACGTGCTCGAGGGTCAGAACAGGCCACCGAGACATTGTCGGGGTATTGATTCTGCTGTGTCTGCGTCGGTTACCGCGGTGGGGACAGCCCCCTCCGTTCGGCCAGCGGTGCGGATGATTGCTGTCACTTGGTGAGGTCATGGAATGCCAGCTCGTCGCGAGCCCCCAGCCTCAGCGAAGCCGAGCAAGCTCTGGATGGTGGAATGCCATTCTTCCATCTGCTCGGCCGCGGCGAAAACCTTAGTAGGAGCTGAGCCCGCGCCATAGCCTCCGTGGTTGTGCTTGGCATAGCGGTTGATGATGTCGACCACACCATCGTCTGGCTCCTAACGGCGCCAGTGGCAGCGTCGGCAGTAGTGCCGCGTCCACGCAGCTATGGAGCGACCACCTGGGCTATGGGGACGTGCGGCTGTGGTGGTCGGGGGTCAGCGGCTCCGTCGAGCGCAGTAGTTTTGTCGGCTTGTCCGGGCGGAGACACACGGTCCGCGGTCGCTCCCATGGTGGGGGCGGCCGGAGGGTGATGGTTTGCTCCGGACCAAGCGCCATTGCCACGGCTGTGCCCGTCAGTGGGAGGAGAGGGTGCAGATGGAGTGACCCTCTCGCCCCAACCTTGTGGAGCATAACCACCAGGGCGCTGCTGATGCTGTTCTCTTCCGACGTCTCCAGCCCCTGTGTCGGCCACGGGGGGAGCGGTGATGGCGCCACCTGCCCCAGTCATGCCCCCAGCGGTGTTCACATCCTCGCTCAACTCCGCAGCCTCCGAGGCAGTAGAGGCCTCGGGCGGTGGAGCCTTCAAAGTGGACGGATGGGTCGAAGGGCCGGACTTCTTCTTCTTAGGCGCCATGGTCGATGGCATCGTCGAAGATGAAGATGGTGACGAAGATGATGCGCTGCTCACGCTTTCAGGTTCGCGCAAGCGAGGCCCCTACCTGGCGCGGCAAAGATGTCGCGGGATATCCGCGGCCACCTATGGGACCGGGTGGCCCCTTGCTAGTTCGGCGGGGGGACGTCGCATTGCGCAAAGTGTAGATCAGCACATGGTAGCACGGCAGAGAGTACACAAGCAATTTACCCGGGTTCGGGCCGCCGCGAGGCATAAGACCCTACTCCTGCTTTGGTGGATTGATGGTGGAATGAGTGTGGTGGTGTGTAGTACACTTTCCCTGCTAGGTTTGCCTCAGGGCCTCAGCGACTACGCGCGTATGGTGGCTTGGGTTTGTCAACTTGCCAACCCTCTAACCCCTCCTACGAGTGCCCTGGGCCTCCTTTTATAAATTAAGGGGTCACCACAGTGGCAAAGTAGTCATTATCCACTGATATGATAGCAAACAGTGTTATCATACCTAACTCTGCGGGTTGACAGGGTGCATTTAATGCGCCGCTTAGTTTCACATCTCTGGTTGCCCGGCAAGGCCTGCCGGGCTATCTTGCTCGCTCCGCGCCTATTTTCTTAACACGTCGCAGGACGGGTGTCACCTGTAGGTTTCTTCTGTAGGAAATGGCTGCCATGTGGCGAATGGCTGCCATTTAGTCATCTTGCGGCTTGACACCGCACTGATTGATGACGTAAGTCGTGGTTGAGTGGTTGGTGGGGTGGTTCTGCCCCCACGAGCCCCGGCAGGCTCTGCTGGGGAGCCTTGATTGCTTGCTTATGGTGGTGGCCTCGCCCCTTGCCGGGCTCGCCTTCCGGGCAAGGGAGGCCCTTCTCTTGCCGATGCCTTGCTTCTCTGGCTCGACCTTGGTCTCTCTGAGCTGCATGTTGGTTCTTCCAATCCCTTGGCCCTTCAATCTTTGGCTTGAGCTGATGCTTCAATCTTGATCTTGTGCATGTGCACAGATGGGCAACAGACCTAGGGTTTGTTGCACCGACAACATGTTCAGATAAAGACAAAGGTTGATCATAAACGTACATTAATACATTATATGAGAAACCTATTCCTTATATATTCCATGTATAAGACTGTCTAACTTACACTCTTCCTGCGAATATTTCGCAGCTATCATTACTTGGTCATACACCAAGTTCAATGGAATTTCTTTGCCATGTGGTCCCTGTGGTCCTACTCGGGCCATATTATTGGATCCAGTTTGGTGAAACGTGTCTTCACCATGGCCCAGGCTTCTCGTGCGCCTTCACGGCAGGCGGATGTCTTCCATAGCTCGAACCGGCGCCGGGTACCTTTGAACAGGTTTGCCAGGCCCTCCATACTTTCTAGAGGGGTATCAGATGGCCATAAAGCCTTCACCATACTCTTTATGGCTTTCCGGGCCCGAGCATGTACCACTGATAGTTCCTTCAGCATGTCGCCTTGAAATCCGGATACTTCTTCCTCCCGTCGACCAGTCAACAGGCCCGCGGCAACAAAGTCATGACATTCCAAACTATGGACCAAACATGAGCACCTAGAGGGGTTTTGCATTAAAAAAGGAAAAACATACCGAACATGCCGCCCTTCAGTTTTTTATTTTCTTTCCGTGCGGCCGATAACTGAGCCCTTAAGCTCTTTATCTCTTCGGATTGTTTGTTTTTCTTCCCCTCATGATTTTTCCCCAGGCGCGCCCATTGCAATCTTTTCATTTCCGCCAGTTCGGAGATGATAGCATTCAGCTGCGTCTGGTTTGTTTTCAGCTCCTGGGCTAGTGCGGTGTTCTTTTCTTTAAGAACCTGCAGATAGTATCGACCCTTAAATCGGTTTGCTTCACCACTTCAAGTCTCGGGGGCTACTGGCATATGACTATTCAAGTTATATAAATTTTTACCTGTATGTCCTTTGAGAACAACTGAATGACTCCGAAAAGTCCATCTCGAGCCGCTCGGAGGTATGCATCTACCGAACTAAGTGCGGAATATTCTGGCTCAGAAAAGGCTGGAGCGTGCATGCTCTCTTTCAATCGACGGTGATACATCACGCTCTCCACTTTGGAATTCGTGACAGATACGTCGTCCGAATCCTCATCAGGCGGCGGAAATGGCATTGCATTAGCTCCCGTCCTAGTTGACGAGTTCGGCAACGGATTGGCAGGCATTCGGCTAATAGGGTGTTTTCCCACCGTCTGCCGCGTGTTTCTCCTGACATTAATAATAAAGGAGACTTTGAATAATCAGGACTCATGCGCAGGCATGTATTAAAGCGAACGTACCTCTTAGAGGGAGGTGAGGTTTCTGCGGCACTCCCGATCCCCTTCGCTTCGAACGACTACCCCGTGTGGGGGCTGTCCTGGGGGAGGTACGGTCCACCGAGCGCCGATCCTATTAAAATTCGGATCAGTATAGTGGGCATAAGTGCAAATAGGGATTTTCTTTTAAGAGCCCTCTGAATACTTACGATGCGAAAGGGATAGAGGCGGGGGTAGTCAGCGGTGATAGCCACTTCCGAGTCGTCAAGGCTCGCTTGATAAAATACCCCATCATCGAACTTTATGTATATAACCGGATCCTCGCGAAAGCCAGGGTCTCGATCGTGGTTGTGATCCTCTGGCTGTGGAGCGGGACAGTGGACGTCCTTAGTCATCTTCCTCCATGACTATTTATGGCAGCAAAGAGCAAATTTGATTAGTATCAGTAATAGCAATAAAATGACGCAGATGATCGAAATCTTACCCATTTAATGGAGTTGTACATGGAGTAGCCTTCCCGGCAGTTTAAACGGAGGAACTCTTCTTTCTCACCCTTATACAGATCGGCCAAGATTGTGGCTAGTTCAGTTGGGGTATCCGGTCCCTTTCGTCTATAACGGGACGCATCATCTTCTCCGTTGTAACACCATAAGGGAGTTACTCTAGATTGGAGAGGCTGGACACACCTCTTTATTGCAATAGCCATGACCTCGACTATCGAGAGCTCGGTAAGGGCTAGAACCTGACCTTGCTGACCAACCTCTTTATCTCCGCACTGTCTTCTTCCTTGGGGCTACGGGGAAGCTAGTTGAGGCGCTTCTTTAAGGGAGCACTGGAAAATTCAGGAAGGCCGCACTGAACTGGGTCCAGCAGTGGGACGTCGTCCATATAGAACCATTCCGAAGACCACTTTGGATATACCTCTTTGGGAGTTCCAATGAGGTACCCGGATCCGGCTATCCGCCATACTTCGGCACCGCCCACTTCAAAAATGGAGCCTCCTTGGCGGGGAACGAGGCAAAAGAACTTCTTCCATAATTGAAAATAAGCCTCAATGCGGAGGAACAGTTCGCAAAGGGCAATGAAACCTGAGATGTGCCGAATCGAACCTGGGGTCAGGTTGTGCAGTTGGATTCCATAAAATTCCAATAGCCCCCTAAGAAAGGGATGGATTGGAAATCCTAGGCCCGGAGAAGGAACGGGACAAAGCACACTCTTTCCTCCTTATTGGGGTTGGGGAAGTTCTCAACCATCACGTCGTTGCCAATTGAGGCCAATCCCACTCGAACATTGACTAGATCTGCGAGGGGAAGATAGCCTGGCGTCTGGAGACGGCTCAGCTGAAGATGAGGCACGGAGCAAATCTGCCAATGACCCTCTTGAGGGTGCGAAGAGGAGCCTGGGGCACTGGCCATGTTGGGAAGCTCACCCTCTTGAGGGCCATGGAGGCGCGAAGAGGAGCCTGGGCCACTGGCCATGTTGGGAAGCTTGGTTCGTGGCTAATCTCGTCGGTTTTCCTTTTGCACGATGTGAGATGGCATTTGGGGATCTACATCTACTTATATAGATGCTGTCCAAGCGTGGCGAGGGGTTTATTTGCAAAAAAGCATGGTCCATTCGTATTCACCTGGCGCGCGGAAATCGAAGCAATAACAGGGAGGAGCCAATAAAAGACAGAAACATCAAGGTCACTGCCAGACTGTCATCGGTCCGAAGTATAATGAAGAACCCGCCTTGCAAAGCCGATGACATAAGCCGAATACTACGTCGTCATTGAAGGCATGTTCGGGTGCTACTGAGGGAGTCCTGGATTAAGGGGTCCTCGGGTATCCGGGCTGTGTGCAATGGGCCGGGCTGATGGGCCGTGAAGATACAAGCTAGAAGATCTTCCCCCGTGTCCGGATAAGACTCTCCTTGTCATGGATGGCAAGATTGGCGTCCGGATGTTTAGTTTCCTTCTTCTATAATCTGACTATGTACAACTCTAGGCCCATCCGGGGTCTATATAAAACGGAGGGTCTAGTGTGTAGAGGCTATCAAAATTCTTATAGGCTGACATCTAGGGTTTAGCCATTACGATCTCGTGGTAGATAAACTCTTGTAACCCCTATACTCATCAAAGTCAATCAAGCAGGAAGTAGGGTTTTACCTCCATCAAGAGGGCCCAAACCTGGGTAAACATCGTGCCCCCTTTGTCTCCTGTTACCTTCGATCCTCAGACGCACAGTTCGGGACCCCCTACCTGAGATCGGCCGGTTTTGACACCGACAGCCGCCCCTCTGGAGGTCTTGGCATCATTCTCCTCACGAGGTCGGGGCCCTCATGAGGGTCTTGTCTTGGAGGCCTTGCAGCTAGGCCGTACCAGGCCGTCGAGGAAGCCATGCCGTGGGCCACAAGCAGGCCGATCTGTGTGCCCCCGTTCCTAGAACACCGACAGCTATCAAGTCTCAAGCTTTGCTGGATTTTGTCAATGATTGGACAGAACTACATGCACCTGAGGAGAAGCCAAACAATATATACTGGATGGTACACTCTGATGGATCCAGGCAGTTGGAAGGCTCGGGGGCTGGAGTTATTTTATCTTCCCCACGAGGTGATAAATTTTGATATGTCTTGAGGCTTATGTTTCCCTGTACTAACAATGCAGCTGAGTATGAAGCTTTATTACATGGGCTCTCTATGGCCAAGGAGATGAACTTGAGTCATGTCAGATGCCTTGGTGACTCAGATCTTGTGGCACAACAAGTGTCAAGGAAGTGGGATTCTAAAGACCCGCTCATGGCAGCTTACCATCAGGTAGTGACCAATATTGCTAATCACTTTAAAGGTTATCAAGTGGATCACATAGACCGGTGGCAAAATGAGGCGACTGATGCACTGTCCCGGCTAGGGTCTTAGCGTAAGCTGGTTCCCCCCAATGTGTTCCTTGATGTGCTGCATAATCCTTGTGTTAAGTTGCCCTCAAAGGAAGACCTAGCCATCCCTGACCCGGAGGGGCAGTTGGTGGCGGCTGTACGTGCTATTCCAGATTGGACGATGCCTTATCTGGCTTACCTGACTCAGGGCGAGTTGCCGGAAGATGAACTTTTTGCGTGACAGATCATAAGGCGGTCTATGTCCATGACAATTGTCAATGGCGAGTTACATAGATGTAGTGTGACTGGCGTGTTTCAATGTTGTGTGTCCCTGATGAAGGCCGGGAAATTTTGCAAGAAATTCATGCAGGAGACTATTGTCATCATGCCGGGTCAAAATCTCTCATGGCTAAGGCTTTTCAACACGGTTTTTCTGGTTGACGGCTCACGCTGATGTAGAGGACATTGTCCATAAGTGTGATGGTTGCCAGAACTTTGCACGACAAGCTCATGTGCTAGCTCATGAATTGCGGATAATCCCAATAACCTGTCTGTTTGCGGTCTGTGGGCTTGATATGGTCGGGCCCTTCAAGAGGTCTAAGGACATGAAGACTCACCTTTTGGTTGTAGTTAATAAATTTACAAAGTGGGTTGAAGCAGAGCCAGTCAGTAATTGTGAGGCGGCAACTGCAGTTCGGTTTGTGAAGAAGCTGATCTTCCACTTTGGTTATCCTCATAGTATCATCACTGATAATGGGACAAAACTGTCTAAGGGTGCTATGAAAGAGTTCTATCAGAGAGAACACATCCGGCTTGATGTTTCATCTGTGGCTCATCCATAGTCCAATGGCCATGACAAACGAGCTAACCAAGAAATATTGCGAGGAATCAAGCCCCGACTTATGGTTCCCTTGGAGTGCACTCCGAGTTGTTGGGATCAAGAGCTTCCTGCAGTTCTTTGGAGCATAAGGACCACCACCAATAGATCAACAGGATACACGCCGTTCTTCCTGGTTTATGGTGCAGAGGCGGTTCTCACAAGTGACATCCGGCATGACTCATCCAGGGTGGCGGCTTACGTTGAAGCAGATAATGAGAAGGCTCGTCAGAACGCCTTGGATGACTTGGAAGAAGAACGTCACCTTGCGGCAGCTCGATTGGTGATTTACCAGCAAGACCTGCGTCGCTATCATAGTCGTAGGGTTCGAAGCCGCACTTTCCAGGTGGGCTACTTAGTGGTCCGAATGATTCAGGATCAGACAGGCATGCATAAGCTTTCACCTCCTTGAGGAAGGCCCTTTGTGGTTAGCAAAAACCTCAATAATGGGTCATATTATCTCATCGACATACGTGAACACAATAAGTCACATACCTCTGAGGAGGAAACAAATAGGGCCTGGAACATTGCTCATCTTCGGCCTTACTACACTTGAGCCGCTGGCTCCACTCCTTGTACATACATATCATGTATATATCTTTTATGATCAAATATAATAAAGCTGGCATCCCCGAAACTCGGGGCCTCTGTCGTTTCATCTCATATATTGCGCATGAGTCTTTTATTTGTTGATCATAGGTCACTTGGGGCCTTCCAACTCATCAACTTTAGCTTTCTCACCCTCTTGACCCGGCAAAAATGCCACAATACATTGGTTAAACTTGCATGTCAGCTTGATGCTACTCTGAAAAGCTGACCCACCGTACTCTTGACAATCAATCTTTATGACCCTAAACTTGTCAAGGTTAAAATAGCGGCTTAAGTCATGTGAGAGCCAACTTTCAGAAAGAGAGGATAAACCAAGGGTATCATGCTAGCTTCATCGAAGCAAGACATGAGCCTCGAAAGCCAGTCTTTTTGTTGAGCCTCAAAAGCTGACTTGCAATTTGTTCAACATATACTATCGGATTACGGGTTCCAGCAAACCCTTGAGGTTCGAACACTAGGGTGCGCACGAAGATCTCTCTCTTCCTAGCTCGCTCTCGCAATGATCTCAAGGCCTAGCTCGCCAAACCAAAGGAACAAGAGCCACGAGAGTTTATAACGGTTCGGGCCACCATTGTGGTGTAATACCCTACTCCATTATGGTGTGGTGGATTGCCTCGCGGGCTAAGGTTGAACCAGTACAGTGGATGAACAGCCTCCTGAGGAGAGGTGTTCTTGAGCTCGATGAGCTGGTGAGATGGACTAGGCCGCCCCTGAGGAGGTCTTGGTGTCTTGAGTGGTTGCTGCTGAAGGTGGGCCGTACCAAGCCGTTGATGGAGCCACGCCCTGGGGTGCAGGCAGGCAAGTCTGGGTACCCCCGTTCCTAGGACGCCGACAGTAGCCCCCGGGCCCAAGGCGCGCTCAGGCTTGGCTTCAAGGCAAATCGAAAGGGCAAGAGCGGAGCGCCATGGGCCCCAACAGCCTGCGACCTTGATTGACGCGTGGCGATTGATGGGACGTGGGCGTCTCCGCTTCCCCACGCTGCCTCGGCAACCGTCTGACTTGACGAGTCCCTACTGCATGCAGAAGAGAAACCATCATTACCTACGATCGTGGAGGCTGGCGGTTGGCCTCCTTCTGGCTATAAATGAGGAGAAGGGCGGAGCCCCCGTTGTTCATCTCTTCCTCCATTCCATCTGCTTCTTCTTCTTCCTTGCTCCACCATCTTGATGCGACACCTATGGCGCCGATAAGGAGGTTCTCGGTGACGGAGAAGCGGAAGACCCCCCGCGAGGAGCAGGGGCCACTTCCTCCGAAGAAGAGGCTTGCTTTCACCCGCGACGCTGTCGTGAGGCTGGAGGTGACGAGGCCTTGGTACGAGCGGCCTCCCCCCGGCTATCCGCTGCCCCTGTACGCCCAGGCAAAAGGCTTCGGAGGAGGAGGCAGCGACCAGCGCCGCTCGCGCCACGGCCGCGGTGGCCGTGCTGTGGTGGCCCGCACCGCTAGCCCACGAACTCACGCCGAGGGCTCCTCGCGCGAATTCGTGGTGTGGGCGGCAATGCCCCCGCGGACGTGGATCCGATTCCCATAGTTTTTCGCTGAAGAGATGCCACCGAGGGGGCCACTTGGGCTGTGGCTGCGGCACGCCGAGTATGGTACACCGACGACGGGAGCAGAGGTCGAGGTCGTCTCCCGGGCAAGATCTTCATGACCCACAGATGGGGTGAGGTCGCCCGCGCTTGCCGCTCGGAGGGGGCCCTCGCCATCCACTTTGAGTACGACGGCGCCTCCACGATATCCTTCAAGGTCTTCGATGGGGAGCACCGCCGTCTAGAGAGCTGCCCTGGAGGGGGTCACCAGGGCGGATTGGCGGCCGGTGCTGGGCCTACTCTTGGCCCTTCCGATAGCTCCTCCAACTGCAGTGATGTATCTTGGGAGTCCAGCGACTTCCCCGAGCCCTACGAGACTCCGGAGACGAGCGACGACAGCTACGTGCCCCCAAGCTCACGCCGTGCCGGGAGCGCGGCATCGGCGTCCGCCCGTCGCCGTCGTTGATCTGGATGGGGTTGGCGTCGGCCTCCCATGGCCCACTGTTGATGATGGCATCGGTGGCGACGTCTGTAGATGCGGCTACTGGAAACCTTCTTCTTTTGTTCCCTGCGGGGAATCGAGGTGAACCCCGCGGGTGTGTGTAAAGGATTTGTTGTGCTTTTGCATCAAATGTTATTCCTATTATGAAATTCGCGATCGCATGCCTTGCTTCAGCATTGTTCCCCCTTTTCGCCCTCGCGGCAGCTTAGCGCTCTACGTCGGCAGGTCCCGGTCCCCAGGCAGGCTTCAGTCATCGCTGGTATGCTAGGTCGCGATGCCGTGGTCAAGGCCAGGAGGTGAGCGGCGCAGGGTCTGGTAAGAGCTCCTCAGACGCGATGCTCGAGAGGTCCCCGTTGGCGTGCAAGCAACTTCCTAAAGGTGGAAAAGGAAGGCGACGTTGCTGGAGCAAGGCTGCAGGAGCCAGAAATCCTAAGTCTCGTGCTGGCCTGACTTGAATGCGCGACTTATCTTATCAAGCCTGAGGCGGTTTCCGTGTGCAGCGCTCGATTCGTGTGTTAGCGGTTGTGGGACGACTAGGTTAGGCTCGCGCTGGCCTCCCTCCCTTTTTCACGCTCTCCTAGGTACTCTGCATCCTCAGGTCCCAACCCTCGAGCGAGCTCAGCCATCGCCGGTATGCCAGGTCGCATGCCGTGGTCAAGGCCAGGGGGTGAGGGCTGGAGAGTTAGTAGGAGCTCCTGAGACGCGATGCTCAGGAGCCCCCCCTTTAATGCACAAGCAAATTAAGTGAAAAAAGAAGGAGCCTGCGGCGCCACCTGTTGCCAGCCTCCAGAGATTCCTGCAGGTTAGCGCGAGGGAGGAATACAGATTGCAACCGTGTTTGCTGTTTTGCCACTGGCCGTTCTGCAAGAAGATGAAGGCACTGAGGGCCTAGTGAGGTGACATGCGTGGGGCATGCCGCGAGCCAGAGCTCGACCGCTCAGGTTTGTCAGTGTTGCACAGACGGGCCTGAGCACAAGCACCGTGCCAGTATGTGTAGCCGCCGTTGCGGGATGAGCAGGAGGTCGGTCAGCAACGCGGGTGGCCGCGAGAGGTAACAGGTAAGCAGGTGATAATCATAAAGTTATCCATGCAAGACGGCAAGCTAGTTCAGATAGATGCAAGAACGATACATGCCACTAGGACGGACCCGAGAGGCCTAGGGATCATGCAGCCCGAGAGGCGCTCCCAACAGAGTAAGCTAAAGATGCAAAAAGGATACACGTCGCAGGGACAGGCCCATGCGACCTGGGGATGGTGCAGCCCGAGGGGCGCCCCTAGCTAAACGAACCGGAAAGAGTCACCTGACACCGTAGCCGGAGTGGTGTTGGAGTAGCTGAAGACGGGTGCTGGAGAAGCTGCTCCTCACGAGCCGCCAGGGTCCTGAGCCTCAGGAAGCTCCGTAAGCCTAGGTGGCTCCTGCACAACTGTCGCGATCTCCGCCAGGACAGCGTGATGCCTGGCCTCCTGAGCCGCCAAAATGCTCCGCAAGTGCCGCTGGAAAATGACAGCCACGTTCGCCAGGCCAAATGGCATGCGAACATAGCTGTGAGGTGGACCCTCGCACCATCCAACGTGCGAAGGCCAGAAATGTCCCTGAGATGCGGCCCTGTTGAGCCCTAGAATGTCGACGCAGACGCATAGCCCGCCGTCCTCGCTAGGATGGGGAGCTGCGCCGGGTGGTGGGCGGCGGTCGCCACGTATGGTCCTTGCCTCTTGAAGCTCCTGGGTCGCCTTCGTGATGAACTCCTGAGCACTAGGCGCTTCACGCCTTTTGCCCTATTGAGGGAAACGTGCGGCGAAGCACGCCTCCACATGGTGCCTGAGCGCCTCCCTCGTGACGTTGGCTTAGTCAGAGGCCCTCCAGAAGAGAGCCCCCGAGACCAACCTAAGGAGGGCGCCGGGCGCGCCTTCCTATGCGAGGGACGGAGGCGCCCCGGCTGTGGGTGCAGATCCTGAGGTGGTGCCGCTGGAAACGCCGCTCTCCTGAGGCCCTTGGCGGAGCTGCTGCTGCTTCTTCTTGAGGATGGTCTTAGGAGGGTACAGGGTGCCTTCGTTGTCGGGGTCTTCGGCCGCTGCAGCTTGGTAAGCGCGCTCGAGGGAGCACACCGCATCCCTTTCTTCACAGGGGACCGTGATGATGCCGCCGCTCTCTGGCATCTTGAGGACGTTGTAGCCATGGTGGGTCATTGCCATAAACTTGGCCAAGGCTGGATACCCAAGGATGGCGTTGTACGGCAGGCGGATGTGGGCGACGTCGAAGTCGATGAGCTCGGTTCGGTAGTTGTCACGCTGGCCAAATGTGACAGGGAGGTGGACCTGCCCTATCGGGGTGGTGGAGCCATCGGTGACTCCTGAGAAAGGCTTGGTAGGCTGTAGCTGATCATATGGCACTTGGAGGTTGTCGAATGTCTCGACGGACAGGACATTGAGCCCTGCACCGCCGTCGATGAGGGTCTTGGTGACTTGAACGTTGCTGACGACGGGTGAGCAAAGCCTCGAGAGGGTGCCGGTGGTTGCCGCGCACTTGAGCTAGTCTGAGGAGCTGAAGGTGATGGTGCACCTGGACCACCTGAGCGGGCGCGTGGCCTCGAGCCTGGGAAGGGCCGTGTTCACCTCACGAGCAAACGGCTTGAAGATACGCTGAGAGGCTGGGGCTTGAGCGCCACCCAAGATATAGGCAATGGCGCATGGCTCCTGGAAGCCCCCAGCCCCCTCGTCCTGATGATGGTTATCGTTCCTTCTTGGTGGAGGCGGCAACGAAGGGAGGCCGGCGTTGCCCTGGGGGCGGTCCTCGCGAGGATGGTCTCTCCAGGCGCCCTCGCGAGGCTAGTCCTGCCAGTGGTCCTCACGAGGCCGGTCGCGCCACTCCTGGCGGGGGCCGTGGTTGTCCCAGCGCCCTCCACTTCGTCCTCCTCCTCAGTCGTAGCCTCGGTCATTGCACTCGGGGCGTCCACCGAAGCACCCATCTCGGATGGCCCTGAGCTCCTGACAATCGCTGGTGTTGTGGCTGTGAACGTTGTGGAAGGTGCGGAATGGGCGGTTGGCCTTGGATGACTCGGGGTGGCCGCGGCCGCGCTTCATCTCTGGCTCCGCCACGAGCACGGCAGCCCCCTTGCGCTTCACGTCCTTGATCTTGGCCTTCTTGTCCTCCTGGCCGGCAGCTGGGAGCTCGAGGAGGGAAAGGCGCCCTTCCTCAGCCCTTGCGCACTTGGTTGCCATGTTGAACATCTCCAGGGCCGTGCATAGTTCCTCGTGGATGGCGAGCTCCTCCTTTATCTTGACATCATGGACGCCGTCGGAGAACGCGGAGATGATGGCCTCGTTCGTCACCTTGGGATCTTGAGGCAAACACTGTTGAAGCACTGGATGTACTTCTGCAAGGTTTCCCCTGGCTTCTACTTGATGCGACGTAGGTCCCTCATGGCCAGCAGGCGGTCGCGAGTGCCCTGGAAGTTGGCGACGAAACACTCGCGCATCTCGCCCCAGGAGGAGATCGATCCCGCGGGCAAGTTCAGGAGCCACAAGCGCGCGCCATCTTTGAGGGCCATGGGAAACTAGTTCGCCATGACCTTCTCCTCTTCGTTGGCTGCCTCAATGCTTAGCTCGTAGAGCTGCAAGAACTCCGCGGGTCGGGGGTGCCGTCATAGCGCGGAGGCAGGTCCGGCTTGAACTTGCCCGGCCAGACGACGCTGCGGAGTTCGTGAGTGAAGGCACGGTAGCCTGCTGTGGTCACCGGAGCCCACACGGAGGCGGAGCCTGATCCTGGTATCCACGCGCCGCCACCGCGGGCAACACACGGTCTTGACGCAGTGGTGCTCGGAGCGCAGCAGCGTTTTCCTGCGGCCTAGGGACTTGGCAGCTTCTTTCTTCGTGCGCGGGCGCCCTGCACGGCGGGCCGCGCCACAGGGTTGCGCGTCTTGGTGCGAGGGCGGCGTCTTGATGCGGAGGTGGTGGAGGCGCTCCATGGGCTACGTCGCCCGCAGCTGGAGGTGGGCGAGCTAGCGAGAGGGACGGCGCAGGAGAGCCCCCAGCGGCGCTGACGAGCTCGACGATGCGGTCCAGCCAGTTGTCGTAGAGGTCGTCGACCGGGTGGTAACGCAGGAGCTCTCGTGCCATGAGCAGCACGGCCTGCACGTCCGTGGGAGCGTGATGAGCGTGGGACGACGAGCCGGCCGGAGTCAGCGACAGGGTGGCGGTGCGTCCGTCCTGCCGCACGGAAGGGTGCAGCGATGAAGCTTGCTGCTCGTTCCCGGCTGGGCCGGTGGCAGCGTTGGCAGCAGGCGAGGGAGAATGGCGGGGAGGTCCCTCAATGGGCGCCGTCTGAGCGACGCGAGCGGCAAGGGCGGCCCGGCGCTCAGCACGGGCTCGGCGAGCGTCGGCCATGGATATGACGAAGCAGTGGAGTGTGGATCGATGGAAGAAAGGCTTCAGCGCACCCTTACCTGGCGCGCCAAATGTCGGATTACGTATTCCGGCAAACCCTTGAGGTTCGAACACTGGGGTGCGCACGAAGATCTCTCTCTTCCTAGCTCGCTCTCACCATGATCTCAAGCCCTAGCTCGCCGAACCCAAGGAACAAGAGACACGAGAGTTTATACTGGTTCGAGCCACCGTTGTGGTGTAATACCCTACTCCAGTGTGGTGTGGTCGATTGCCTCGCGGGCTAAGGATGAACTAGTACAGTGGATGAACAGCCTCCTGAGGAGAGGTGTTCTTGAGCTCGATGAGCTGGTGAGATGGCCTCGGTGGAGTGGATCCGATCCAAGATCAGTTGCCTCCTATGGTGGTTGCTAGTCCTATTTATAGAGGCCCCAGTCCTGTTCCCAAATGTTAGGCGGGAAGGGATCCCACAACAGCCATGTTTTAAGGGAGACAACTAGTCCAAGCTATCCTGACAAAAGGTGGTCTTCGCCTGCCAAAGGCTCTGGTGGTGATGCCGCCATGGGCTCCGCGGTGACCCACGTCCGGCCGTCCTGCCGGTCTTGGTCTTGTTGCACCGATATGGAAACCTTGGCCTGATGCCTCGGGACTCCTCGCCTGCGCCTGCCTCTTTAGCACCAAAGAGGACACTGGCACTCTACGCCCGTTGGCGCCCACCTGGCTTCGGTCATCATGGCTCATGTCACGTGAACCGCACGAGGTGCCCCTTGCATAGATATCTCCGCTTCTCGGGAGCCATCCTAGTGAGGCCTCCCCTGAGGAGGTCTTGGTGTCGTCCGCCTCGGGAGGCTTGGCCCCTCGCGAGGGTCTTGAGTGGTTGCTGCTGAAGGTGGGCCGTACCAGGCCGTTGGTGGAGCCACGCCCTGGGCCGCAGGCAGGCAAGTCTGGGTACCCCCGTTCCCAGGATGCCGACATATATGAATATTGTTTATATCTATTTTCGCAGGAAATTTTGGCTCTTAATCACATTATGGCAATGGCTATACGTCTCGGGGTCAAAAGAACTTCGGGTTGGTTGTGCTGACTATTGAAGCCCTTATTGACCATGACTCACCAAGTCATCAGCCCGGATTTGCTTTTCAGTGTTCAATTATCATGACTATAAGTCGCCGGTACATAACTCGCCATATTATTTCACACCAAATTATAGTTTGGTGGAATTTTTTTGCAGATGTCAGAAGCATCTGCGTTTACAAGTTGCTACAGGCGACTTAGCAACAAGAAGCACAAACAATGGTTGTGTGATATTTAAACATAAGACGCCCAAGGCGGGTCAAATAGCATGCATTGATCAAAAAATTCTAACCAACGGGCAAACAAGTGTTTGTGCCACAATTAAACATGCACGAAGGGACGGCAAGAGCAACCAAGTATTTTGGCTATGCCTATTAAATGGATACAGTTGAGCCCAGAATATTCAATGTTTTTTGGCAGAGTATAAAGTAATCTTGCAAGCTGGCCTCTATGTCGTCTGGGTTAGCCCCTTGATGACCCACAGCAGTTGACGCCTCCGGGTTATCCTGCACCGGTTCTTCTGCTTCTTGGATCTGAGGGTCCAGATTCCAGTTGACATCAGTTAAGGCTTGGAAGACAGCTTCGTCGTGCAAGATGGGAGATGGGTCAACATCAGGTGCGAAGAGATGCTTACACCATTGTGGAGTCAAATCAGATGGTTTCAGTATTGGCGGTGGAATCCGCGTGTTGTTGCCATCATAATCTGGCTAATGTTTCTTCAATTCCATGCAGGCGACAAGCTGACTCGCCGGTACTTGAGATTCCTTCACACAACATGCACAGACAACTTGGGAAAAGGCAGTCCCATTGTCTTTGTACTCTAGGAGCCCGTCGGCCATCTCCGACATATCTAATTATGGTGCATAAGACATAGCTCAGCTTAATGTGGTCGTGGCTCCTGATCGGGCGGATGATCTCTTTAGCTATTCGACTTGCTATGGAATGGTTGACAGCCTCTTCAAAACATCTTTCATGAATTGCGGCAAGTCTTTTTCACCCATTAAAGCTTTCAACATCATGACATTGTCCTAAAGGTGGCGAGTTCTATCACTTGCACAGAAGTTGCAATATGTGAGCCGCAAGGCAATATATTACTTATGCATGACTTGCCAGGCGAGTTAATGTTTCGTTATAAATTGAGAGATGACTTACCAAATATGGCTTGGGTATTTTGAGCGATGTGGCGCTTCAACTGGGCCAGCTCCTCGGTAACCGGTGCCAATTGGCTTTCGGCAGCTTCTGCATGTTGGATCAGGGCGTCCTTTTCAGTTTCAAAAGATTTCTTCTATGTTTCAAAGTCCACCTTGATTTTCTCCAAAGCCTCCAAAGAACATTGCAAGATGGATTCAGCCTTGCCTTGCAGCACTTGTTCAAATTCAAGTTCTGTTTTCAAGCTGGTGAAGTTTGACTCGGTCGTACTCATAGCTTCCAGAGAGATAAAAAGTTATTCAGTTATAAAGTTTTTGGCTCAAGCCGGCAATAATGTTCAACCCGGCACTTGGGGGTTATGGCCAATTCAATTTAAATGGAGAAGTCCCAAGCAGAATGCAAGCAATATAATTAGCACTTGAGGGGTAATGCATGTCATTTTTTACCTTAAAAAGTACAAGAAGACCTGGCTCATCTTATAAAAATGAGCCGGCCCTTGGGGACTATAGGTTAATTCTTCAAAATCTCATAATATTGAAAGACCCGACTCGTCTCAGGAAGATAAGATGGCCCTTGGGGGCTACATGGCATTCATTTTCCTATGAATCTATTTGAAGAACTGGTTTATCATTGATTTGATAACCCGGCCCACGGGGGCTACCTTCTAAGAATTCAAGATGTTAGTCTAAATCTTAAACATACTCAAGTCCTCCTATCTCTAAGACTTGGGGGCTATATAAGGATATATGTAATGCTGGAAAGATGAGCGTACCTCATATTTTCTTTTCATCATATTAACCAGGCCGGCTTCCAGATCCCGGCTCGTAGAGAGGCGGATTAGATAACCTGCATGTAACTCTTCTGTGCTGAACTCCTCGTAATTGGGCAGTTCAAGTTTGGCTTTTCCCTTTTCAGATAATGGTGTCTCAATTTTGGTTGTGGTCTTGGTTAGCACACTGGAGACTTCTGGAGGCTTATAAGCCTCACCCGTAATGGTAATTTCATCATTATGCTCTTCAAGAAGAACATCTTGAGCCACCTTGGTGGGACTTAGAGCTGGAGCAGGACTTGGCGGGTTAAGCGCATCCGCTGGGTTAGCGTCAGCATCCATAACTTCAGTAGCTGTTGGTTCAGTCTGTGGGGGCGGGTCACCTTGGTCATCCTAATGATCCTCGGGGTTCTCAGTGTTGGCCTTAGAGGTCACCAAGGTCTGATCCTCTGACTCAGGAATATCTGGGTTTGTAGAAGACTCGCCCACTTTTCTTTTCTTGCTTTTAGCTTTGGCCCTGCGAATCAAGATGGCGTAGTGAAAAACACATGCCAACAATTATATCAAGCCGCCAACAGTTAGTAAAATTATTTACCCAGGGTTTATAATTAAAGTCAGCAGCTGAGTGGCGGATGAGTCTCCTGAGGATGGTGGCAACTCCTAATAATTTGATTTAGAAGGGTTAAGAGGTTGCCGATAAGGCTGGCTTGTGTAATAGGAGG
This sequence comes from Aegilops tauschii subsp. strangulata, assembly GCF_002575655.3. Lineage (NCBI taxonomy): Eukaryota > Viridiplantae > Streptophyta > Magnoliopsida > Poales > Poaceae > Aegilops > Aegilops tauschii. The sequence goes on from NC_053038.3 coordinate 245,472,966, forward strand.
AGTTGGACTGTGTGGCACCTCGTTTCATCGCTTGTGGGAAGATGGTTCATGAGTAAACCCGACTACTAGGTCTACAGAGCCGCCACTCCAGGTTTGGCGCCTCGACTCATGCTGAGTTTTCTTCAAAATAAAGTTCGGATCTAAATGAGCATCGGGATGACAAAATCTTAGTTTTTGAACGACCCGTCTTGTTTTCTTGGGAGACAAGGATTCTGAGCCAGAAGAGATGGAAATTACCTCAACATCACCAGCCCAGCTTGTGGCAGCATCACCATCAGAGTAAGAAGTGTCAACGAGTTCAATAAAGAGGCGGCCAAGGGAGTCAAGTTCTACCTCTAACTGATTATCATCTGCTGGTGACCTTCCCCTAGCTACCGGCTCATTCGCAATAGCAGATTTATTCTTCTTTTGAGCCGACAGCTTTTGCCTTTCTTGCTTGTGTTTTCTTCTTCTTCCAGAAGGGAGAGTCTGCCTGCATAGTTGAACAAGATCAGCAAGTGAACATTGGATAGATCAAGATTGACAAGCCGGACAAATAACTATGAGTATACTTACCGGAGGAGCCGGGTTAAGAGTACAAAAAGGATTCAGTCCCACTCTGTTGCACGCGCCTTGAGATTCTCCAAGTAGTTCCTTCACAATTTTTTGGTATTTCATCAGCCTCCAGATTAACGTTGCTATATCATTGGGGGTCGGCTGAACCGCGAGAGTAATTTCACATCAAGTCATTATGGCGACTCAGTGGTAGGATCCTCCAGGCAACCCAACACCGGGTTAGATCAACACAGGTCAAACCATTGGTTAGCAAGGCCCTGAGTTTTGAATACGATGGGGCGGTTTGAGCATGCTCTTCTGGAATAACCTGGCTAGGGATGTCAAAGTTCATAGGAAGAGGTTCAGGTATGTAACCCGGCAAGGGGGTCTCACCAGCTAGAGCTGTGTTTCAGCAGTAGAACCAAGTTTTAATCCATCCTTCCGGGTGACCGGGAAGGGTGACTGGAGGAAAGCAACCATCGCTCAACCTCTGAACTGAGACTCCGCCGAGTTCTAGATTGGGGCCATTGGTAAATTTTGTTTGCCGGTTGATATAGAAGAATTCTTTGAAGAGAGGAATAGTGGGCTCCATTTGAAAGTACACCTCGCATAGAACTTGAAATTGGCACAAATTGGATATAGAATTTGAAGGAAGGTCTTGGGGATGAAGGTTGAAGAAATTAAGGAAGTCTCAGAAGAATTTGGACCCGGGTGGAGAGAAGGCTCTGAGGATATGGTCTATAAAGACCATGACTTCTCGCTCGCCGGGTTGAGGAACATCATCTCCTTGGGCGGCTTGCCAACCAATCTCTTCTTGAGCCGGAAGAAGGCCTTGTTCCTTGTAGTCATTGAGTACTAACTGGGAAACTTGGGAAGGCACCCACTTGCAAATTGTGGTCTTTGACATGCTGAACCGCCTAAGCAGGTTTAAAAATGCAGAAATATGAACGGAGGGTTACTTATGAAGTGGTAGCTAGCTACATCAATTACATGATGAGACAGTACTGCTAGTTGTGGTTAAAGACAAGACGGCGTAATCCTTAATGTTGGATGAGTTGCCCAACAGGTGAAGCTGGCTTAACAACAAAGGCAGTTTTTTCTAATATCTAGCGGGTTATGATAACAATGATGAGCCGCCAAACAGCATGAAGGCGTCTCATAATAAATGGAACATTTTCTAAAATTCTACAAAATATGATACAAACAAGTTTGTACCAAAACATCTACAATTACGGATCTACCAAATAGTCTAAAAGGAGAAAATATTGCTAAACCTAAGACGAAGCTTCGGAGCAGTGGATGCCTAGCCAAAGGATTCATAAGGGGATCTAAGTATTTTTAGATGCAAAAATGGAGCCACCGCTCCCAGCGCTATATTTCTACAAGAAAGCCTGTCAAACTACATCTACACTGGCAATGGTGAAAATGGAGAGGTGAACTGCGATGAACTCTGACGACCTGCCATGGAAGAAATACAGATTTGTGGAAGAAGGGATGGCGCGCCTGACGGTTGCAGAAGATGGCGGTGACGCGTGGCTGAGCTTCGGCGACGGTGTTGCGGTCCTGGATGAGTACGTTAGTGGCGGACGAACGAAGGCGGAAGCACGGCGGAGAACCTCGGCTTGAGGAAGAAGAAGAAGCGGCAGGGGCGGAGTAAAAGTAAAAAAGAGGACCCCCTATGTGTATTTATAACGCGAAGAGCCCAAGAGGAAATGGCAGCCACGAAAAACAAGGGGCGCGGTAACTTTTCGGGGCCAGAGACGCCTCGATTCTCGGGATAAATGGATATGCATAAAGATTTGGTATGATGTCATCATGGATTTCTTAGGGTTTCCAGATATGACATCATCAATGAGAACATGTGAGAACAATAAGTCTGGAAGCATTATAAGCCATCATTACATGACCTGGAGAAGATGCTTATATGAATAGACGATAAGCCCCCAGGTTGAATGAGATTGACATGAATAAATTCAAATCAATCTGGGCCTAATGTTGGGGATATAACCCCAGGACATAACTGAGGGAGTCCTGGATTAGGGGGTCATCGGGCGTCCGGGCTATGCACATGGGCCGGACTAATGGGCCGTGAAGATACAAGATAGAAGACTTTCCCCCATGTCCGGATGGGACTCTCCTTTGCGTGGATGGCAAGCTTGGCGTTCGGATATGAAGATTCCTTTCTATGTAAACCGAAACTGTACAACCCTAGCCCCCTCCGGTGTCTATATAAGCCAGAGGGTTTGGTCCGTAGAGGCAATCATAATCATACAAGCTAGTCATCTAGGGTTTAGCCATTACGATCTCGAGGTAGATCAACTCTTGTAACCCCTATACTCATCAAAGTCAATCAAGCAGGAAGTAGGGTATTACCTCCATCAAGAGGGCCCGAACCTGGGTAAACATCGTGTCCCCTGCATCCTGTTACCCTTGATCCTTACATGCACAGTACAGGACCCCCTACCCGAGATCTACCAGTTTTGACACCGACATTGGTGATTTCATTGAGAGTTCCATTGTGCCGTCGTTGAAAGGCTCGATAGCTCCATTGACCATCTACAACAATGCTGCCGTGAAGGAGATTTTTCTCCACAGCTAGATCTTTGTATTCGGCGGCTTCCCACTGCGTGCCAACTCGGTTGGCCACCTAGAGCAGATTGACAGAAACGCCCCTGGTCACTAGATCAGTTTTGGAAATCTGAACTATGTCGCTGATATCCGAGGAGACTTGATCTTCCAAGAGTTCGCGGCCCCAACCATCGCTTCGACCTTAGATCCGGAGCGCGTCACCAGGTCCGAAGACGGGAGTCTAGAGCCCGCTGGACTCTCTGCAGCCATAGAGCTCAACACTGGAGAACCGGAGAGAATAGTGTCTCCGGCAGTCATCACAAAGCCGGACTCTTCTCCGGACACTAGCTCTGAACCCTTGAAGTCTGCGTCATGCGAGCTCGGCCAAGACAATTTTGTCCCAGTCCAAACCTCGCTCTTAAACGAGGCTTTGGACTTAATGTGATCCCTCGCCATCACAGAGGAAGTGCTTCCGAATTGCGCCCAGCCCAGACTAGGGGCTTCTATCGAGGATCTAACCGACATGCTCGATTACACCTCTGAAGACATCGACGGTAAGGACGACGATGCCGGAGAGGAGCAGGCCCAAAACCCGCCGTTCACCTGACGCTGGACGGCACTTCCTCATACGACGTGTACATGGTGGACATACCTAAAGAAGGCGACGGCGATGATGGGAAGGATCCAGTCGAGGCCGAACCTCCTGAGATACCACCAAAGCGTCGACGTCAGCGGTGCCGCTCTAAATCGCGTTGCGGAAAAGACAGCAATACTGGCACCGGAGACAATGATACTCCGGAGAACGCCGAAGACCAAGAAGACCCCATCGAACCAACATCCGAACAGGATGATCGGGAGGACGTGCAAGTTGACCCTGACGAGCAAGCAGGGAACAAAGACTCGGAGGATAATAACTATCTACCACTCTCTGAGGACGATGTGAGCCTCAGCGACGAAGATTTTATCATGCCATAGGAACCCCTCGAAAAAGAGCACTTTAAGCGCCGGCTAATAGCCACTGTAAGAAGCCTAAAGAAGAAGCAGCAGCAGCTTCAAGCTGACCAAGATCTGCTCAACGACAGATGGACTAATGTCCTGGCAGCCGAAGAATACGGCCTCGAACGCCCAACAAAGAGTTACCCGAAGCGTAAGCTGCTGCCCCAATTCGCCGATGAGGCGCTAGAGCCCATACCACCCGCGCATAACGCGGCTAACGACCTCACCAACCACCACGTGGCCGGGACAGAACGGCAACTCAAGCCGAACACCAGCCCGCACCACCTCGTCGTAAAAGCAGAGAAACAACAGCTCGGGGATACACTTATAACCTGCATCAGGACCTGGACAATAGAGCTGGTCAGACTAGGTCAATCTACGGATCAAGGGGGCGTGTCCCAGCGTAAGAAGACGGCTATCAGGCCTGGCATGACAAACGCAACCTCACCAGGGCCGAAAATCGCATACGGACTCCATCCGAACTGCGCCGTGACGTTGCCCGATACAGAGGCGCCGCACACCCCCTATTCTTCACCGATGAGGTAATGGAGCACCAGTTCCCAGAAGGGTTTAAACCTGTGAACATCGAATTATACGACGGCACAACAGATCCCGCAGTATGGATTGAAGACTTTCTTCTCCACATTCACATGGCACGCGGTGCTAATCTACATGCCATCAAGTACCTCCCCCTAAAACTCAAGGGGCCAGCATGGCACTGGCTGAATAGCCTACCAGAAAACTCTATTGGTAGCTGGGAAGACTTGGAGGACGCATTCAGAGACAACTTCCAAGGTACCTATGTTCGGCCCCCAGATGCCGATGATCTTAGTCACATAATCCAGCAACCTGGAGAATCATCCCGACAGCTCTGGACCAGGTACTTAATCAAAAAGAACTAGATTGTGGATTGTTCGGACGCCAAAGCCCTCGCGGACTTCAAACATAGTGTCCGAGATTAGTGGCTCGCCCGACACCTGGGCCAAGAAAAGCAAAAGTCCATGGCAGCCCTACCGCACTTATGACCCGCTTTTGCGCGGGAGAAGATAGCTGGCTTGCTCGTAGAAGCAATAGCACTAGCGACCCTGGCACCTCCTAATCCAGGGACGGCAATGGCAAGCCACGACGCAACAAGCACAAGCGTCGAAACAATAACGAAGGAACTCAAGACACGACGGTCAACGCCGGATTCAGTGGCTCCAAACCTGGTCAACGCAAGAAGCCATTCAAGGCAAACAAAGATGGCCCATCCAGTTTAGACAGAATACTTGATCGGCCTTGCCAGATTCATGGCACCCCCGATAAACCCGCCAATCATACCAACAGAAACTGTTGGGTCTTTAAACAGGTCGGCAAACTCAACGGCGAACACAAGGGGAAAGGATCGCCCAGCGATGACGATGACCAAGAGCCTCGTCAACCGAACACAGGGGGACAGAAGCAATTTCCCCCTGAGGTAAAAACAGGGAATATGATATATGTCACACATATCCCTAAGAGAGAGTGCAAGCGCGCATTACGGGACGTCTATGCCATAGAGCCGGTCGTCGCAAAATTCAACCCATGGCCGGCTTGCCCGATCACCTTCGATCAAAAGGACCGCCCAACCAGCATCCATCATGGAGGTTCAGCAGCTCTGGTCCTTGATCCAATCATCGACGGATTCCACCTCACGCGAGTTCTCATGGACGGCGGCAGTAGTCTCAACCTACTTTACCAAGACACTATCTGCAAAATGGGCATTGATCCATCAAGAATCAAGCCCACTAAAACTACCTTTAAAGGAGTAATACCTGGTGTAGAGGCCCGCTGCACGGGCTCAATCACATTGGAGGTTGTTTTCGGTTCGCCGGACAACTTCCGAAGCGAAGACTTGATCTTTGACATCGTCCCTTTCCGCAGTGGCTACCACGCACTGCTCGGACAAACCTCACGTGAGTCCTCATGGACGGCAGCAGTAGTCTCGCACTACGCTTACCTAAAGCTCAAGATGCCCAATCCACGTGGCATCATTACAATCAACGGAAACATGGAACGCTCCCTCCGTACTGAGGAGCATACCGCGGCCATCGCAACCGAGGTACAAAGCGGCCCTCTCAAGCCGCACACCTCATCGACTATTAAGCCACCGGACTCTATTACACAAGGCCGGCCAGTTCCGCACGCTAGCAGTTTCGCCTCCGTCGATCGCCATGTATATCTGCAAAATCCGTACCGCGCGTGCATAATTAAGCACTCAAAGTGCCTTGGGCATCAGCAGAGGCACAATACGGACAGGCCTATAGTACAGTTCGACCCTACACGGCCTTCCCCTTTCTTTAATTATTTTTTCTCTTTTACCACAAGTGAATCAAAACCTACTCATCCTACGGACTCACAAGGACTCTCTCCGAGCCTGGTTCCGTACAAATAGTCGAAGACCATTCCTCTCAAGGAATCTTTCTTACTCAGGGGAAAGCGGCGCAGACGTGCGGCAGGAAGGTGCAAAGGATTTTGTAGACCACAACTTCGCTCAAGAACCTGTATAGAGCTTTTCCCCTTAGCCTTAGACCCCCGGCATGTAAACTGGCCTTGGTGATTATGGTACCCTCTATAAGATTACGTTTTAATGTATCAATCAGATTCCAGTGAACCAAATTCTTATTCGGTATCGTCTTTACTTATAGACTTTATTCCGTCTCTTTAGTTGCCCCACACACACACCTCGGCACAAATTGCCAGCGGCTCTATATAGCGACACATGTGTTGCCAAACAAAAGTCTGAAAAGCTTTATAGCACAATTCGGCGTCCCGAGCTCGGCACTATATGCATCGGCTCTGAATCATGTCTTTGGTCAATAGTTGGGTTACCTGGCTCCTGTGGTTGCTACCTTTCGTTCCGTCTGATCGGCTAGGGTAGTAAAGGGAGAACTACTGCGATTGTGTTTCTGATTCGTCCGGTTAAGCACATCAGTAGAGAAAGCCAAAAACTGACTATCAGGATGCAGCGAGAGCTGGTCAGCCACTCGACGAATTATTAAAATCTTTATTGATTTTTCCGTATTACACGAAGGACTGTTTTCCCATCACATATGCAACGCATCCGCATTGGGATAGCCGCGTACTTACCAGGGGCTACTTTGCAGACCCATCATCAAACTCCTATGGCTAAGTGAGAGCAATAAAACTGCATAGTCTGATTGCCTGGTTCACCGCACTGACACCTCCTTCATGGACCAATGCGTGGGATTAAGTGTAGTCATGTGCAATTTCGAACACCCCAGTAGTATCTACATGGTGGTTGAAGCCGACGACTGGGAACTCTCAGATATAAAAACGGCCCCTCAGGAGGATAAAACTCTTCATAAAGGCCTGAATATATTTCAAAACCCTTAGTTCATAATATAAACTCCCGAATAGTTCGAACTCATTCACTCGAACACTACATCCTTCGAGCATTGGCCTTCCACAAGGCGGGCACCTTTTAGTACGTCCTCAAAATAGCGCTCCGTTGTGCGATGGTCCTTGCTTTCGTGGGGACCCTCAACTGTCACCTTTTTGGCCTTCATCTTCGCCCAGTGCATCTTGACACGGGCGAAGGCCATTCATGCTCCTTCTATGCAAGACCACCTCTTGACGGTGTCGATTCAAAGCAGCGCATCGACGAGACGCCGTACAAGGCCGAAGTAGCTGTCTGGAATTGCTTCGGCCGGCCACAACTGGACTATGATGTCCTCCATGGCCGTGCTGGACATCTTATGCAGCTCCGCCCATTGTGCCATGTGGTCATTTAGCAGTGTGGGACGCTCCTGCCCCGCAAACTGCGACCAGAAGAGCATGTTTTAATCCAAATAAAATAGCATGTTACCACCTGACAACTAATTATTGATCCTCTGCTCGCTTTTCTTTCAGGGAACCGAACAGAGTCTCAAGGGCGACTATCTATATATAGGCATATTTCTCATAAAATGATCAAAAACATTACATTGCATACCTCGAAACCTGCTAGCAGGCTAGAGAAGGCTTCGTTCAGCCCGCTCTTGGCGGACTGAATCTTCTCCGCCAGCATACCCATCAGGATGCGGTGCTTATCCAGGACGGATGCACTTTGCAGTGCGTCCGCCGTGGTATTCGGTGCCTCCGGATTAGCAGAGGTCGCCGCTCCCCCCTCTCCTGCAGGGGGTCGCTCACTAGACTCCGTAGCCGTGTGGGTCTCCGGAGTAGTATGCGGCTGGGGGTCGGATTGACCAGGGCTCCCGTCGCCGGTCTCCGAGGGGGCCGTACCCCCAATCCTTCGGCAGCCGAGGTATTACCCTCCGGCGCCGCTAAGTCCCCCCCTGCGTCTCTTCAAGGCCTGTGGGGTGGCCTATGGGATGACACCTCGATGTCATCTGCCCTAGGCGGCGGAGAAGCTAGTGGAGGCGACTCGCTCTCCATCATCTCCGGCGGCAGATCCCCCGAGGATGAGGATAGCTAGGGGAGATCGCGGGCCGGACTAAAAAATATAACTTAGAGTTATCAGCACAGTTCATAGAGATTGGATGTAAGTGAAAAATCCCGGACTACTTACGAGTCGGCTTGGGGCTTGGCTCGGCGACGGTGCCTCGGGATGGCCTCGGCGTCTGACTGCGAGTCATCGGAGAGGGTAATCCTATCCCTCTTGGATGCTTCGGCCTCCAGGTCTTCGGAGGCTGCCCTCTTCTTGCCCTTGCGGGGAGGACCTTCTTCTACCTCCTCCTCGTCCTCGTCGTCATCGCCCTCGTGAGAGGACTGGGCATCAGCTTCTCTGGACACTGCGTCCGAAGTGCCCTCCTCTTTCTTCTTCTCGTTCTTCTTGTCCTACTTTACCGGCGCCTGGTATGGAGCCGGGACCGGCATCCTTATTAGTAGAGGATTGGCTGGGTTTTCAGGGAGCGGAGCCGGACACCGGATCTGCTCCGCCTTCTTCATCCAGACCTATTTGGGGATGGACTACTCAATACTTCTCCTTTTGATGGACGAACCAATTGGTGTTCGGGGGTTTTAGAATTTACCTCGGAGGCTAGATGGTTGCAGTCGAGGCCGGTGTTGTCCGATAACTTTGGCCACGACTTCTGCTTCTTAAAAATCAGCTTCCAGATACCCTTATGCGTTGTGCCGTAGAACCGTTGTAGGGTCCGTGGCCCTTCCAGATGAAACTCCCACATCTTGAGGGGCCGTCGCTGGCAGGGAAGTGTTCGGCGGATCAGCATCACTTGGATCACATCAGCGAGGGTAATGTTCTTTGCTATCATGCCTTGGACGCGTTTCTGCAGCAGCAGCACCTCATTGACCGACCCCAATCTGGACCCTTGTTGGTCCAGGTTGTGAGTCTCAGCAGGGGTCCGGACCTGGAGGCTGGAGCGGCTGCCCACTTAGGGCCGCGGGGTTCTGTGATATAGAACCATTCATGTTGCCATATCTTCACGGTGTCCACAAAGACTCCCTTTGGCCAATTGACTTTGGGGAGCTTGCTCACTATGGCGCCACCGCAGTCCGCATGTTGCCCATCGACCACCTTCGGCTTCACATTGAAAATCTTGAGCCATAAGCCGAAGTGTGGAGGGACGCGTAGGAAGGACTCACACACGACGATGAATGCCGAGATGTGGAGGAACAAATTTGGGGCCAGATCATAAAAATCCAGCCCATAGTAGAACATGAGACCCCTCACACAGGGGTGGAGGGCGAATCCGAGTCCGCGGAGGAAGTGGGGGATGAACACCACCCTCTTGCTGGGCCCCGGAGTGGGGATGACCTGCACCGGATCGGGAAGTCTGTGCTTGATTTCCGCGGTTAGATACTGCTTCCCGCAACTCCTTGATGTTCTCCTCCATGACGGAGGAAGCCATCCACTTGCCTTGAGAGCCGGCCATGGTCGGAAGAGTTGCGGAGGGGAGAAAAGCTTGGAACTTGGGCGCTGGAGCTCGAGGATGGGAGGGAGAGAGAGAATGAGGCGTGGGACGGAAGAGTTGGATTCTATCCACTTATATGGACTGTGAATATCAAGTGCCCCCCTCCCTCGAGCCTTAAAACTCGCCTGTTCCCAAGGGGTCGTGCGAACAGCACAGTTAGATTACCAAAACTCGTATTGATGAGAATCCCGCAATAAGGGGACACAACCTCTGATGTGACAAGACGTGTCAATGGGAGTTGCGTATTGAAACGCGAGGCTGGAGGCCCAAAAACGGTTCGAAATGATAGCAGAGCTAAGCGTGATGTTCGCCGGAAAAACTTGTCGATGGATATACCTTATTTTAAGTATTATGCCTTTATGGTTGGAGGGCTAACCTGTTAAACAGATCCAGACATAGTTCTTGTTGATCAACTACTTTAAAGTATTCGGAGGAAGAAACCGCCTTGCAATGCCGAAGACAATCTGCGTGCCGGACACATCATCATTGAAGCCTGGTTCAGGGGCTACTGAGGGAGTCCTGGATTAGGGGGTCCTCGGGCGTCCGGGCTATGCACATGAGCCGGACTAATGGGCTGTGAAGATACAAGATAGAAGACTTTCCCCAGTGTTTGGAAGGGACTCTGCTTTGCGTGGATGGAAAGCTTGGCGTTCGGATATGAAGATTCCTTTCTCTATAAACCGACTCTGTACAACCCTAGCCCCCTCCAGTGTCTATATAAGCCGGAGGGTTTAGTTCGTAGAGGCAATCATAATCATACAGGCTAGTCATCTAGGGTTTAAACATTACGATCTCGAGGTAGATCAACTCTTGTAACCCCTATACTCATCAAAGTCAATCAAGCAGGAAGTAGGGTATTACCTCCATCAAGAGGGCCCGAACCTAGGTATACATCGTGTCCCCTGCCTCCTGTTACCCTCGATCCTTAGACGCACAGTCCGGACCCCATACCCAATATCTGCCAGTTTTGACACCGACAATAACCCGCCAAGATTGGGTTGGGTCATTCAGATGGCGGCTTAGGAGCAACACTCAAGAAAGGCTAAGGCGCCCAGGTGCAAGACTGGTTGGGCGGCTCATAGAGTGGGCCGACTTATGGCCTATCATCCAAAGACGGCGGCTCATGACCCTGAAGCCCAAGTCACCAAGGATTTCCTTGCTTAAGGGACAAGTTAGAAGCATACCAAGTCATGGATTGTAGTACGACCCAGCTCTTGTAAACCCTGGATCTCGACCTGTATATAAAGGCGAGTCCCAGAGGCAAATAGGTGAAAGTTACAATCAATCAATAGCTAGGTCAAGCGAATCCGCTCCCTAGTAACTGATCCCCAATCAATAAGCACACAAGCAGGAAGTAGGCTATTACCTCAATCGTGAGGGGCCGAACCTGGGTAACTCCTGTCTCTTGATTCGCTCAACCCCAACAAGATAATCACACAGTTTTGATGGCCTCATGACTAAGTCCTCACACTAGGACATCTACCTTGACAAAACGACGACAGGCACCATGATGGCCTTTTTGGAAAAAGGCAAAAATCATATTTAGAAGTTTCAAAAAAATCGAAAATATTTTTGTGGAAACTTGTATGTACTCACTACGGATCCATGGTTTTCTTTAAATGTAATTTCTAATCTGTACAAAAAAACAAAATTCAGACCCAAAAACAAAAACTCCAGCCCATTTGAAAACACATATTTGTCTTTTTTTGTAGGCCACGTGGGAAAGCAACATGTTATGAATTTTTGCACATATGTAGTATGTGTGTGTTGTGTGTTTACAAAAAGTTTCAAATTTTTTTGAGTTGTACAATGTGTTTTTTAAAACGGGCACCATGGTGCCCGTGCACATCTGGCAATATTCGTAGTGTGCTGACTATTGCGCCAAATTACTTTACTATCACAACAACAACTCACTCATATCTTTTCTCCCACTACATTTTTGCAGAGAATTAGTCGAACCATATTGTCCTCAACTTGTTCATCACAAATATTACCAAGCATATTGTCCCAGTTTTGTTTTCGCCTTTAGGATTCATGGAAATGCTCTTTAGATTACTATCTTCCACTCGTTTATGAGCATATGTGATTTTTATTTCCTTAACTGTGCATTGAAATTATCACCAGGATAAAGAGGAGGCGAAACAAATTAGGTGCATAAAAGGCCGTTGAACAAAATGCTAGGAAGGAAAGAACTTGAGGCTAGAGATAAAAAGTATTTAAGAGGTTCAAATAAAGTGTCTTCTAAGAAGTGAACCCAACCACGGACTAATAGTCACTTAATGTGTCGACATTCTTTAGCTCCAAACATCATGGGGAGCTCCATACTGTTAGAGGAAATGATGGACCATAATGTTAGAGGAAATGATGGAGAGCTAGAGGAAGAGTCAATGACCGAAGAGGAAAAATGTTAGGCTAATATTGTCAGGCATAAAACCCGATACCCGAACCCAAAAAACCCGAATCCGCATAACGCGAACACCAAATCAGGTAACAGATTTAAAAACCTGAAGTTTATTCGGGTAATTCGGGTAAAGGGCCATTGTACCCGAATAGCCCGAAATAAGTAGCTAGCCCAGCAAAAATCCCACACATGGAGCGAACGCCTAGCCCAAAATTCCCACTCCCCCGGGCCCGGTAAACAAATGACTCCCCCGAGACCTAGCCGCCCGCCCGCCCCCAAATCCCCCAGTGCACATGGCCGCCCCTACCCTAGCCTAGCCGCCCCCAACCCCGCCGTCACTCCACCCCATGCCGGCACGCCCCCGCCCCCATCGCCACCCCACCCCATGTCGGCACCGCGGTTCCCGTTGGTCCTCATCTGTGTCACTGCCATCGTCTCCATCTACGGCTGCCTACTGGTGAGTAGTGACTCTGCCGACGCGCGTGCTCATCCTCCCTGACGACCGAGCCAACTCAGCTACGATGCCTCCCAGATGCAACTCCACTTCCCCACCAGTCGAGACAACGTACTCCTTGGCCACTCACTGTTGTCCGCCGATGGCTGACGCCACCAAGTGAACAGCCGACGACCCGACGCCAGCCACAAACAGCCATCATCAAGCAATGTAAAAGCATGTCCTGGACCATGATCAAGCATGGACGATGAAGCCTTGAAGCATGGAGGATGAAGACGTCTTTGTGTGGCTGTTTACTATGTGCCTAAAGTAGTTTGTGACCTTTTGCTTTTTATGAACTTTGTATGTGGCTGAATTGCTTGCTCTTAAGTGTTATCTACTATGCTACTTCCTTTTTTTGTCATGTGGTGTTATGGTGCAGAAATAATGTTGTTATGTTGCAGAAACTGCTATTATGTTGGTGAAATTTGTTTATTGTTGCCAATTGATGTTATGTTGCTAAAAATTTGCAAAAATGAGCAGAAATGCTGTCAAAATTTTGCAAAATATGCAAACATTTGCAGAAATGCTATTATGTTGCCGGCATTTTTCCCCTATTTACTACTTTGGGTAATACGGGTATTACTCGAACTCGAATTTTTGGGTAGCAGATTTTCCACACAAAATTCGGGTATCATTTTTGGAAACCTGAATTATTTTTTACCCGAATTGCCCGACCAAAATTAGCGGGTTAACCCGAATGCCCAGCGTGAGCTAATATGATGTAGACATAGGATGGAAAGGAGACATACAACAAAGAGGAACAAAATCACTGGGTATATGGTGAAGGTTCCACAAAATGAACTTTCCGTGATATATGCATATACATTTTTTACCTTCCGTAGCAAAGTACGAGCAACTTACTAGTAATGCAAAGAAGAATTCAGAGAAGACTCAATTAATATTCATGAATAATCTGATCATAAACCCACAATTCATCAGATCCCAACAAACACACCACAAAAGAAGATTACATCGAATAGATCTCCATGAACATCCAGGAGAACATTGTATTGCAGATCAAAGAGAGAGAAGAAGCCATCTAGCTACTAGCTATGGACCCGTAGGTCTGTGGTAACTACTCACACATCATCTGAAGGGCAGCAAGGTTGATGTAGAAGCCCTCCGTGTTCAATTCCCCTCCGGCAGAGTACCAAAAAAGTCATCCAGATGGCATCATGAAAGAACAAAAACTTGCAGTGGCGAAAAAGATATTTTGGGTGGCTCTCTGACGTATTGGGAATATTTGGGAATTCATAGAGGTGGAATTAGGTTAAGAGGTTCCATGAGGGGCCTACAAGCCTGGATGGTGCGCCTACCCCCCTGGGCACGCCCCCCGAGGTTGTCACTCCCTCGTGGCTCGTCAGGTCTTCTCCCAAACCTTCTAGGGTCCCTTCTGGTCCAGAAAAAATTAATCCAAAGTTTTTTCTCTGTTTGGACTCTGTTTGATATTGATTTTATGAAAAGCCAAAAACAAGCAAAAAACAACTGGCACTGGGCAGTAGGTTAACAGGTAAGTCCCAAAAAATGATATATAATTGCATATAAAACATCCAAGATTGATAATATAATAGCATGGCACAATCAAAAATTATAAATACGTTGGTATTAGAGTGTAGACCTTTCCGAGTCAGAGGGAGCCGACACGATACTCCCTTCTTGCCAGACCATGGACGGTTTAAAAAGCCATTCCAATAACGCGTTCTCTGGAACTGGGTCGCGTTTACTCATCCTTGCAAGAGTATGAGTGGCCTGATTACTGTCTTGTGGGATATGACACTACTAGAGAAAAGCCTAGTAGTAGTGCGGGTCTAAGGGCTATCAATAGCACGGGGACCAGCGCTACTGATAGGGCGCTACAGCTAACTTTTAGCAGTAGCGTGTCTTGACCCACGCTACTGATATATATGGGTAGTAGTAGTGAGCTTCACTGAAACGCGCTACTGCTAATAGCGGTAGCGCCTTTCGTTAAGAGGGGCTACTGCTAAGTGCACGCTGCTGCTAACTTCATACCCCTAGCTACTGCTATTTTTATCAGTTTCTGAATTTTTTCCAGCATATTTCTTTTGTATTTGTATAGGCTTTATACAATAATCTCTAGCATATCATACACGTACAAATGTAGTCATAGCATACACATGCAAATAGTCTCATCAAATCATGTCGTCATCATAATCATCATCCAACACAAAGTGGTCTCTCGTCATCATCTCAAAATAGTGATACAAGTCTCGAATACTTGCAACTACATCGTCATCCATCTAAACTGTGATATACACGAGAAGAGCTATCACTATGAGTGAGAGCGAAACTGTGCAGTACATGAGGTGGCGGTTATGAGTCCTCTCTCGCGCTAGCGTGAACCTCAAGTAACTAGCTTCTGCTTCTTGTCTACTTTTGAACCCTTTATGGCTGGCGCACGAGAACCGCTCCACTTGCGCCTGACACTCGGGCCACTCGTCGTACACTCCCGGAACCTTCCCTATGTACACGACATCGCACTGCTTCTTCGCCATGAAGGATCTAGGTACTTTTAAGAGATGCATCTTCATCAAGAGAATGTACAATCATATGCAACAAAATATACTTGACCAACACGAGAAAGAAAGGGTTAGCAAATAGATGCAACATATAGTAAACATTAATAATCAATGTTGTTTCATCATACGCAAACTAATTAAGTAGAGGTACACAGGTCATCATACCCAAACTAACAAAGTAGCGTTATGCAAGTTTGGTAGGGACCGTGGACATCACAAAGTTTCATCACTACAGAAAGTATACAAGTTCAGCCGACACATATCATCATCATCAGCATCCGAAATCACTAGAAGTTCTATCCATCCGTATCATCGAGGATGCACCCTAGCTTCTTGAATGGCGCGAGGTCCTGACGTTGCATGCCTATGTGAGTTCGGACGTCAGCTCACGATATAGGGCCATGGTGGAACTTCCCCTTCTCTTTGATGACTTCTTTCATGATGATCATTGTAATGTCCCTTTGGATGCGAAAGAAGTCATATCTAAGTTTATAATCCACTTCTCCTTGAGATTCTACCCACTTGCGGATATGATCATCACTCCTGGTTGTCATGCCAAGCTTTTGGTGATCCCTTCTGAACTCCATCATGAGATGGAGAAGGTGAAATCCATCGTTCCTGCTTGCTTTCGGGACATGGATGCAATAGAAGTTACTTTTATGCGAGTAAACCGTCTTGCGGTTCCTTTGTTTCCTGCTCTGTAGGTGACCACCCCTCAAGTTGAAGCCTTGGAGAGCATCATCTAGAATATTCATTACATGGGTGTAGTCCTTCTTGTAGTTTCTGGTAGGGTCGAAATACATGGCGTGGGAGACTCGCGGGTAAAGAACAATAAGGATGGCGCGCCCGTTGCTGCGGGAAAAAAACACCTCAAATTATTCTCCATATGAGCGAGAAGGAATGATTGAAATGTATGAAAGGGTTGTCCCGCACTGACTTACGTTGGATTATAAGGCAGGAGGACAATTTACTGGTCCTTGTTCTGTATCATGAAGTTTTTGAGGTACTCCCTAGCAGTTTTACGCTCAAAGTCTCCGAGACTCAAGAAGGACTCGTGTATGTAGTATGGATCCACCACATAGATTTGCGGGACTTGTTCTCTCTTCATGACGGAGCTCATATGTGGCGCAAAAAGGTGGACAATTGTAAAATCGAGCCGCCTTGTCAGAAACATCTCAAAGATATGCTCAAACTGCAGGAAGAACACCTTCGCGGGCCGTGTGTCGATGTAGCACTTCTCCTCAGGCACACGAGCCGCGTATGTCGGATATCCTAGATCCATCGAGGCTAGTAGGCTTATCTCAGTCGACAGCACATGGTCATGCAGTCTCCTGAGCTCCCCTGATATGGCCTCCCGCGCTTTCGGCGGTAGCATTGGCTCGCCCGTGACATGGAACATGGCCGCACCTACAATGGGTACACGGTCTTAAAAATCTGATGTTTGGCTACTATGTGCTCTGGCTTGTTTGTACGCAGCAGAGCCTTTCTTCACCGGTATCTTCCTCTCCTTTTTCTTGGGATGACCTTCCAGACCCTTCCTTAACCCCTGCCCCAGTGTTGTCGGGCTAAGCACTGTACGACCCTCGGCTAGTTGAGCCTGCATTGATGCAACATCTTCAGGCGTGTCCTGTGAGGATTGCATGAAGAGAGACTTCTTGCAATCAACCCTGCTAGGACGTTCCTGCCCGGGCACATCATCCATCTCCTCATCAGCATGCTGATAGCCCGAGTCGTCATATGGTTGACTCATCATTTCTAAGTCATCGTCATAGGCGCCTGTATTGAGGAACCAAAGAGGGTCATCCTCGTCCATCTCATCATCCATTCTTTGTTATATGGGGGCGATTACATCATCCACTATTGGACCCCCTTCCTCGTGTCGTCCGCCGCTTTCACCCGGCACTATAGGCGCTGGTAATTGCGTAGGCTGGGTGGTGGTGTTGATACCTACTTGCTGATGTGTGGTTATTAGTGTGCCCCCGGCCACCTCCAGACGAAGAAGATTCCTTGGCCATAGAAGCATCCAACCATTGCAGTTTCCAAGCCATGGTGGGGTCTCGTCGTCCTCTCCCCCGAGCCGTACTGGAGGAGGCAAATCCTCGTGCCCTGATTTCACACTCGACAAGGTAACCCTGAAGTGGCCACCGGGTATCGACTGGCCATGGAATGTGAGTTCCAAGGGCTTCGTTGTCACCGCCTTTCCCACGGTGCATGAGGTTTTGTTGGCCTGCAAAGACATGCCTGCAGCGTAAAACAACCGAAAGGCAACAAAAACGTAATATTCTAGATATATGTTGGTACGACGTGTAATTACCGTGAGGGCGTCGAGCTCAGCGAAAGGCGAAGGCCCGCCTAGCGCGCCAGAGACTAAGGACGGGCTGCTATGAGCGGGTGCGGGTGCGGTTGCGTGGGCAGGTGATGGTGCAGTTGTGATGTTCACCAAGTTGCTCCCGACGAAGCTGGGCATGGAGAAATAATCGACCGTCTTGTCTGGATTTTTCTTCATTCAGTTGATGAAGCCGGGATCAAGTTAGTAGCAAAATCATTTCTGAAGGCAGGTAAAGCTGCATCGACTGCCTGCTATAGCAACTCATTTTTCTCCTCAGTTGCTTTTTTCGCGTCCTCAACTTCTTTTTTCTCGAACACAAGCTTCACCTTCTTGTTGATGTCCGCCTGACTGAACTTGTTTTCTGCTTCGTGGCCTCCGGGCCCTCATTGTAAAAGACCTTCCACGTGGCGCCGTCTCCAGCGCCGTGCACACGTCCATATTGCGGCTGCTGGTCCAAAGTGAGTCCCTTAAGATCGTTCAAGGCCCGGTTGAGAGGGTGTCCCACTTGGGCCTCATCAACGAAGACTGGCTTTTGGCTGCAAGCTTGGGTTGCTTTTCCTACAGAAGGAACGTGAACCGTTTATGAATATGTTGTCAACTTGATCAGAACTAAATGTAAGGTGGTAAAAGAATAATTACCAGTATTCTAATCAATTTCCTCGTGATCGGGTCCATGTAAAAAACCTTCTTTTCCTTGTCCCACTTGTAGCGGGCCCTGATGAAGTCACGCTCTAAGGGGTTGGTGAACTTCATGAAGGGGTCTGGGAGACCCGCGGCTTCACGTTCCGCATCCTCCTTATCCCATATGGGCCTTTTGCCAAGGTAGCCACTGCTTCTGAGGTGTTGGTTCCCCGTGTTCCTTTGTCGAAGGCTCTTAAATTTCGCAGCCTTATCCTTAGCTGCCTTGGTAGCGCAAGTGCCTTTAAACTTTTGGAACTCCTCTTCCGTAAGTGTCGGATTTTCCTCCAGAATCTTGGAGAGGGGTTCCTTAGCCTCAATAGCTCGTTTCACCCTCCCTTTCCAGGAGGCCAAATCATTGTTGAACATGCCCATGGCGTGATTGTTAATCTTTTTCATCTTTGGATCAGCCCACCGGTGTTCTATGAGGTCATCCCTGTTGGGGAACTGGATCTCTTGTGCAGCTTCGTAAGGAGCAACTGCTTCAAATGTTCTCTACCCCTTAAGTCATCGTCATTGATGCTCGCACATTCCCGTAGGATGCATCCGACTTGGTTCCTGTAGCACTTGTGAGGTTCTTCCGGCTCTGATGGCTCAAACTTGCCAGGGGCCATCTTTGTGATCACCAGTCGTCTGATACTGAGTTTGTTAGGTTTTCGTATCCTCTGCTTCTTCAGCTTCTTCTTTTCGTTAGCAGCTTCGGCGCCGGTACCTTCCTCGCCGGTCTCGGCGCCGCCATCGGTGGCGGTGCCATCGGTGTCGATGTTGGCGTCAGTACCATCATCGAGGCCGCCCTGCAAACCTTGACTGTGCTTAGCAGACAAATAGTCGAGGTAGTTTTTTTCACCCTCATAATCCATCTCGTCTGCATGTTGGTCAGAAGGCCCGGTTTCTTCGTCGTTCAACATGTTTCCTTGATTAAGTCTCCTTGTTTAATTCTTAAACTATAATAAAAATGAGTAATGACATACAAAAAAGGTCTATGATTTACCCGACTGCTGTTTCATTCCCGTCGCAGCAAATCCCGGCACTCGATATGCCTACTTTCTAGCACAAGTCATGCCAAATTTCATGAGAATTTTTGGCATGACCTTTGCTAAAAAGTGGACATATCGAGCGCCCGAAATCCACCGGAACGGGAATGAATCAACATTCCCGTGATACATAGGCCACTCGGATCATTTACCCTACACATAATCATCATTCTCCAAATATGACATGTCCAAATTCCAAATATCACATGTCCACTTCAAATTTGCATACAATAGGAAGAAAAATTATAGAACTTGAAGAAAAATGCAAGAAGTACTTTTTCTTCACAATATTTGAAACTAAATTCAGCATTTGTCAAATTTGATAGTAAATTCAAGACTTGTCAAATTTCTGTCATAATTTGAAACCTACCAAAATTTCTGTCATAATTTCCAACCTACATAAATTTATGTCCAAATTTGAAACCTAGATAATTTTCTGTCCTAATTTGAAAACCTAGCTAAATTTCTGTCAAAATTTGAAACCTAGGGTTCATACTACCTAATTTGTCCTAGGGTTCATACTTATTCACCTAGGGTTAATCAATTCTGTTTTATATTTAAATAGCAACAATTGCTTTAACTAAAAATAATACCTAGAATTCTGTTAACTACACCTAAAATACCTAGAATTCATTTAACCCATACTAATTCTATTTTTTAAACTAGGGTTCATACTAATTCTGTTTTTTAATAGCAACAATTTCTTTAACTAAAAAAATTAAATAGCAACAATTGCTTTACCTAAAAAATAGCAATAGTTTGAAACCTAGGGTTCATACTAAGTACCACTAAAAATAGCCACTAATCAGTCCTAGGGTTTTTTTAACTAGGGTTCATAC
This sequence comes from Aegilops tauschii subsp. strangulata, assembly GCF_002575655.3. NCBI lineage: Eukaryota > Viridiplantae > Streptophyta > Magnoliopsida > Poales > Poaceae > Aegilops > Aegilops tauschii. The sequence goes on from NC_053038.3 coordinate 245,493,290, forward strand.
TACCTAATTAACTAGGGTTCATACTAATTCTAATTAACTAACTAGCACTAAAAATAGCCTAGGGTTAAAAGTAATTCATACTAACTAGCACTAAATAGCTAGGGTTTATACTAACAAAGGGAGAGAGCAGAGAGCTGAGAAGAGGGGAGGGGAGAGGGCTTACAGAGGGCAGAGAGAGATGGGGTCGGGGGATACTGTGATAACCCACAAGTATAGGGGATCAATTGTAGCATTTCTCGATAAGTAAGAGTGTTGAACCCAACGAGGAGCTAAAGGTAGAGCAAATATTCCCTCAAGTTCTATCGACCACCGATACAACTCTATGCACGCTTAACGTTCGCTTTACCTAGAACAAGTATGAAACTAGAAGTACTTTTTAGGTGTGATAGGATAGGTTGCAAGATAATAAAGAACATGTAAATAAAATCTAGGGGTTGTTTACATAAAGAAACAACTAAGTTAGTTTAGTAAAGAGCTTTTTGTCACAATAAAGTTATTTGTCCCTAGGCAATCGATACTAGACCGGTAATCACTATTGCAATTTTGTATGAGGGAGAGGCACAAGCTAACATACTTTCTCTACTTGGATCATATGCACTTATGATTGGAACTCTAGCAAGCATCTGCCACTACTAAAGATCATTAAGGTAAAATCCAACCATAGCATTAAAGTATATATCAAGTCCTCTTTACTCCCATACGCAAACAACCTACTTACTCGGGTCTGTGTTTCTATCACTCACGCCACCCACCGTAAGCAAATCATGAACATATTGCAAACCCTACTGCCAGGATCCCTCACACTTGCGCGACATGGAGAGCACCATAGGACAACACCAATAATAAAACATACAACTCAAACCAATCACAATCATCAATTAACCCATAGGAAAAAATGGATCTACTCAAACATCATAGGATGGCCACACATCATTGGATAATAATATATAGCGTTCAACACCATGTTTAAGTAGAGATTACAATGGGGACAGGAGGCGTTACACTGCTGCATAGAGGGGGAGAGAGTTGGTGATGATGGCGGCAAAGTTGTTGGTGTAGATCGCCATCACGATGATGGCCCCGGCGGTGTTCCGGCGCCACCAGGAGAGAGGGGGAGAGAGCCCCCTCCTTATTCCTTGGCCTCCCCCTATATGGGAGGAGGGTTTCCCCTCTGGTCCATGGCCTCCATGGTGGCGGAGGGGCAGGAGCCCCTTCGAGATTGGATCTCTCTTTGTTTCCTTCTGTTTCTGTGCTCCCTGTTTCTGGCCTTTCACCGTTTCTTAAATTCCTGGAGATCTGTCACTCCGATTGGGCTGAAATCTTAACTCGATTTTTATCCGGATATTAGCTGTCTTGCGGCCGAAGAAGGGCACCAACCGCCTTACGGGGTGGTCACAATCCTCCTGGCCGTACCCTAGGGGGCGCCTCCAAGGCTTGTGGGCCCCTCAGGCATTGTCTCGCCTTGATTCCAATTCCCAAAAATCACATATATTCCCAAAAAAATCTCCGTAAGTTTTTATCGCGTTTGGACTTCGTTTGGTATGGTTATTATACGAAACAAAAAACATGCAACAAACAGGAACTAGCACTGGGCACTGGATACATATGTTAGTCCCAAAAATAATATAAGAAGTTGTCAAAAGTATATGAAAGTTGTAGAATATTGGCATGCAACAATCAAAAATTATAGATACGACGGGGACGTATCAGCATCCCCAAGCTTAATTCGTGCTCGTCCTCGAGTAGGTAAACGATAAAGAAGATAATTTTTATTTGGAATGCTACCTAGCACAATCTTGATTATATAATCTAATCATGGCATGAATATTAAGACACGAGTGATTCAAATCAATAGTCTATAATTTGACATTAAGACAATAATACTTCAAGCATGTTAATAAAGCAATCATGTCCTCTCAAAATAACATGGTCAAAGAAAGTTATCCCTACAAAATCATATAGTCTGGCTATGCTCCATATTCATCACACAAAGTATTTTATCATGCACAACCCCGATGACAAGCCAAGCAATTGTTTCATACTTTTAATGTTCTCAAGCTTTTTCAACTTTCACGCCATACATGAGCGTGAGCCATGGATATAGCACTATAGGTGGAATAGAATATGACGGTGGAGGTTGCGTGGGAAGACAAAAGGGAAGAAAGTCTCACATCGACACGACTAATCAACAGGCTATGGAAATGCCCATCAATTGATGTCAATGTGAGGAGTAGGGATTGCCATGCAACGGTTGCACTAAGAGCTATAAGTGTATGAAAGCTCAAAACGAAAACTCACTGGGTGTGCATCCAACTTGCTTGCTCATGAAGACCTCGGGCATTTGAAGAAGCCCATCATTGGAATATACAAGCCAAGTTCTATAATGAAAATTCCCACTAGTATATGAAAGTGATAACTCAAGAGACTCTCTATATGAAGAAGGTGCTACAATGAAGCACAAGTGTGGTAAAAGGATAGTAGCATTGCCCCTTCTCTCTTTTTCTCTAATTTTTTTTGTTTTCTCTCTTTTTTTATTTTTTTGGGCTCTCCCTTTTTTGGCCTCTTATTTTATTTTTATTTTATTTTTCGTTCGGAGTCTCATCCCGACTTGTGCGGGAATCATAGTCTTCATCATCCTTTCCTCACTGGGACAATGCTCTAATAATGATGATCATCACACTTTTATTTACTTAGAACTCGATATCTTGAACAATATGACTCTATATGAATGCCTCTGGCAGTGTACCAGGATGTGCAATGATCTAGCATAGCAAAGATATCAAAAAACGGACAAGCCATGAAAATATTATGCTAGCTATCTTACGATCATGCAAAGCAATATGACAATAAATGCTCAAGTCATGTATATGATGATGATGGAAGTTGCATGGCAATATATCTTGGAATGGCTATGGAAATGCCATAATAGGTAGGTATGGTGGTTGTTTTAAGGAAGATATAATGAGGCTTATGTGTGATAGAGCATATCATATCACGGGGTTTGGATGCACCGGTGAAGTTTGCACCGACTCTCGAGGTGAGAAAGGGCAATGCATGGTACCAAAGAGGCTAGCAATGATGGAAGGGTGAGAGTGCGTATAATCCATGGACTCAACATTAGTCATAAAGAACTCACATACTTATGGAGAAATTTTATTAGCCCTCAAAACAAAGTTCTAATACGCATGCTCCTAGGGGGATAGATTGGTAGGAAAAGACCATCGCTCATCCCCGACTGCCACACATAAGGAAGGCAATCAAAAATAAATCATGCTCCGACTTCATCACATAACGGTTCACCATACGTGCATGCTTCAGGAATCACAAACCTTAACACTAGTATTTCTACCAATCCACAATTACTCACTAGCATGACTCTAATATCACCATCTTTATATCGCAAAACTATTGCAAGGAATCAAACATATCATATTCAGTGATCTACAAGTTTTATGTAGGATTTTATGACTAACCATGTGAATAACCAATTCCTATTAACTCTCTAAATAGATATACGTGAAGCATGAGAGTGTAATTCTTTCTACAAAATATATGCCCACGCTCTAACAAATATAAGTGAATACAAAGAGCATTCTACAAATGACGGTTTTCTATGTGTAGAGAAACAGGCAATCCAAACTTCAAATGATATAAGTGAAGCACATGAAGCATTCTATAAAGCTATACTCAAAAGATATAAGTGAAGTGCATGAAGCATTCTATAAATAAACCAAGGACTATATCTTACTAGCATGGTGCATAAAAGAAAAAGTGAAAATAAACACAAAAGACGCTCCAAGAATTTGCGCATATCATGTGACGAATAAAATATAGTTCCAAGTAAACTTACCGATGGTCGTTAGAAGAAGAGGGGATGCCTTCCGGGGCATCCCCAAGCTTAGTTGCTTGGGAGTTGTCACATCCTAGCTAGTTCATGCATTAGAGTGTTGCATCATGTCTACTTTTCACAGAAACTTGAAATGGGGATGCCAGAAACCCCCAGCACCCCCCTGAACACAACTAGGGTTTACTAAAATCCTTTTCAATGAACCTGAAATGCCCTCCATGAATGTTCACCATCTTTGGTCCTGGCTAAATCCTCTGCCAAAAATGGTTTCATATTTTTGGAGGCCATTCTGGATTTTTGCTCCAAGCCATAAGTATTTGCATTTGGGTAATTTAAATCCTATAAATATGTTCAAATGCCCAAATAATCTTGAAGGTATTTTTAGGCTGTTGAGAATATTTTCAAATGTGCCTCTGAATATTTTCAGGTTTTTCCTAAATGGAATAGTATTTCTACTATTTCAAAACACAGAACAGAAACAAATAAAAAGAGAAAAACAGAAAGCAGAGAAGAAACTTACCTGGCAGCCCACCTAGCGGCCCAGCACTGTTCTGGCCCATGGCCAGTCAGCTGCTTGCTCCCGCCAGAGCAGGCGCAGAGGTGACGCCGGCGTGCGCGAGCTCGCCACGGCGCCACCGGCTTGCCGCCTCACCCGTGGACGAGCGGGACGACCTCCACGTCGCGACCCCGAGCCCCTGGACACCCCCATTCGCCCCCATCGCCTCTCCCTCGCTCTCTCTCTCCATGGCCGAAGGAGCCGCTGCCACCTCGCCGGCGTAGCCGCGCTCACCGTCGTCCTCGCGCCGCCCCACCGTGTCCAGCAGCTCCGCCGTCGCCTTCTCCTTCGAGCAAGTCGAGCCCCGAGCGCTCGCTTGCCCCGAAGCCACTGCTTCTCGCCGTCACCACCGCAGCAGTTCGTCCCCGACAGCGCCACCTAGCTCATCGCCTCTGCCGTGAGCTTCTGCCCCTTCCCCATCCTCTCATTCTCGCTGCCGCCCCTTGCGTCGACGTAACCAGCAGCACCACACACGCCGCCGCATGAGCTCGTCGCCGACGAGGCTCCGGCCATCCAACGGTCGCACCACCATGGCCGTTAGCTTCACTGCTTCGCCAGGAGCCCGTAGCACCATCGCACGCCCCTCGCCGTGCTCTCTAGCGATGGGTTCGACTACACCCGTACCCCGGCAGCCGCACGGCTCGTCGCCGGCGTCGATTCCGGCGACCCCGAGCTCCACCACCACCACCAGTCGATGCGGCTCGTTCCCAGCTGCGTGTAGATGCTCTCCGCCGCCCATTTGGTCGCCGGAGCACGGATCCCGCACCCCACCGCCGCGTCTGGACTAGAGTGAAAGCGTGTGTCGGTAATGAGAGTGAGGTGTTGAATACGATTTGGTAAAGGTATCGATGGGAGGCTATGTAGAAGTACATGGTGGGTTGTTTTATTGAGACCGTCCCTAAGAACTGAGATCTGTATGCGTGATTTAAGATTCAGCTACTACCACGCATTGGGCCCGAAACCAATGGACCCCCTCGGCTTCTTAATCACCCTTGTCCTCTGTCCAGGAGTTGCACGTAGTTTCTGGTGTTTGTAGTAAGCTGGAGGCCGTGGACAGCGCTGACCAAGGGGTGGGCTGTGATGCGGTAGCCTCGTGGCCCGGTGTACCGAGTCGCCCGTTTGGTGTCTCGGGAACCCTGCACACATCGTTCGAGGCCGTATGTGGAAACCTCGGCCGGACTCCCTGCGGATGTAACCTGAATAGGCGATAAACCTGGACTAGAGACTCGAGTGTTTAGGTAGGCTGTGGCCGACACCCTCGCTGGGCTTCCGCTTGAAGGTTGCCGAGTACACACTGTGTAAACGGTGGTAAGTGGTGAGAGCGTGTGTGACGAAGTACACCCCTGCAGGGTATAAAACTATTCGAATAGCTGCGTCCGCGGTAAGGGACTACTTGGGCGCTTATGCAGTTCATAGACAAGTAAATGGATACTATTAAAAGCCTCAAGATAAGTGTGAGTACCGCGGATGGCCCCCTCGTGGGATGACGAGGGAGGATCCACGGTGGAGTATTGAAATGGTGATTAGTGGACTCGTGTGCGAAAACTATTTTACAAGTGGTGTCTCATAGGATAGCTTAGCCAAGAGTCAAAGCTAGCTTGCTACAATAACTCCACTACCTTCTTGAGAATGAACATGTATAGTAGGATCTGTTGTAAGACTTGCTGAGTACCTTTGTACTCATGTTGCTTCAATTACTATTTTCAGACGACAACACCGCCCCTTCCGATGGGTTCTATGTAGAACTCGACGACGACGAGTGACTTGCCACCCAGGTGGTGATCTAGGCTTGTGAAGGGCCTACGTAGATAGACAGGCTTCGTCAAGCCTTCTTTCTTTCTAGTGTCTGTACCCAGACAAGTTGCTTCCGCATGTGTTTGTATGATTGTATGACTTGAGTGTCGGGTCATGTGACCCCTATCTGTATGAACAAGTTATGTAAGGCTCTCTGGAGCCCTTTAAATAAAGTACTTTGAGTTGTAGAGTTTTGTTGTGATGCCATGTTGTATTTGCACATATCGAGCATATTGTGTGTATGATTGAAATGCTTGGTATGTGTGGGATCCGACAATCTAGTTGTTTATCCTTGGCAGCCTCTCTTATGGGGAAATGTAGTCTAGTGCCTCCTTGAGCCATAGTAGTCCGCTACAGCCCGGTTCACCGGAGTCCTGCTAGCCCAGCACTACTGCTCTGGACACTTGACTGGTCGGCATGTGATTCATATCGTTCCTGTGTCTGTCCCTTCAGGGAAATGTCACGCGGTGACATCCGGAGTCCTGCCTAGCCTGCTACAGCCCGGGTTCCCGGAGTCCTGTTAGCCCAGTGCTACAGCCCGGATTCACACACTGCTGACCGACACGTTCGATGTTGATTCATGTATGCCTGTCCCCATACGTTAGTGCCGCTTTGGGTTCACGACTAGCCATGTCGGCCCAGGTTCTCTGTCATATGGATGCTAGCGACATTGTCATATACGTGAGCCAAAAGGCGCAAACGGTCCCGGGCCATGGTAAGGTGTCACGACCGGTTTTTCAATAAAATAATTATTGAGAAACCAATCCCTGTTACGGACCAGCGAGGAAGAATTCCTTCTCACTGATAGACAATACATTGGTCACAGAAGAAAAAAAATACCAGGAGTACTAAATATAATACAAAGTTGAGCAGAGACTGCCCAACAATTTATTACATGCACGCCGATAAAACAATACGGCGGATAGGGTGGCAGACTACTAACTCACGATAATGACGATGGTGGAGATATAACCGCGAGGCGAGTGATATGTCTCCAGAAGACTACAGCTCTTCGAGCGTCGGAGTGAGACTCGAGAAGACTTATTGCGGGTGGCGGAAGCGTATACGATACAAGTGACCAAAATCCGGGATCGCGCATGACTGACTGGGACACCTCTAGGCATCGGACGCGCTATCAAACTCTTCATCCAAGAGATCGCCTTCGTCAACATCTGGCCAAATCAACAAGCCAGGTGAGTACTATGAAAGTACTCACAAGACAGTTCGGACATAAGGTATAACAAATGCAAACATGAAACACATGAATAAGTTAACCAGTGCGATCAGACATAGAGATAATAAATACTGGGTGCCAAGCGAGGGTCTGAATGACGCCTCGAGCGAAAGCTGCCGAATAGTAATACGGGTGCCAAACGAGTGTCTGAAAGACTCCTCGAGAGGAAAATGCGGAATAATAATACAGGTGCCAAACGAGTGTCTGAAAGACTCCTCGAGCGGAAAATGCGGAATAATAATGCAGGTGCCAAACGAGTGTCTGAAAGACTCCTCGAGCGGAAAATGCGGAATAATAATACAGGTGCCAAACGAGTGTCTGAAAGACTCCTCGAGCGGAAAATGCGGAATAATAATGCGACAGTCGGGCGTCGGGGCGACACCACATAAAGGGCTTATAACAGAAAGTAAAGGCAGTGCATGCCGCAGTCGGACGTCTGAGCGACATCACATAAAGGGCTTATATCGAAAGTGAGAAACGAGTACACGCCACAGTCGGACGTCTGCGCGACGTCACCTAAAGGGCTTATATCACATTTCATTATTACAACAGCTCGGAGACATAAATTATCACAAGCATGAGACACAAAATAAAGCTTGTCCATCCACTGAAATAACAATAAAACCTGAGATTTTACCACTTGAGCTTGTTCACCGGGGACAAGTTTTTCACATGGATAGATATGGATATAATGTATACACTACTGATCATGGATACGATGATTTGGAAAGAATTGACTCTGCAGAGTTTGTACTTAACCACAGCCAACGGATTTCAGTAGTCACGGGGACTAGTTCCGTCTACGGTGTTCTGGAAGGAACACATCTAACCAGTACACACCCAATTCAACAATCCGAAGCCAGGGATCACCCTCGGCAACATTCAAGAAAAACCTTGAGTCGGGGAGGCTACAACCTCGCGTAGCATGGGATCAAATTTCTATACGCGCGCTATAAGGGGGTGCCCCCCCTCTCGGTCCCAACCGGAAACACCCATGCCCCCTGACCGAATGACTGGCTTTAATCCTGGGCCAAGGTACCATCATCCCGGCCTCTCTGTTTGGTGTGCACACGGAAAGAGGTTACCAACTTACTAAACCGTATCCTGGCAATGAGACATGTGGTAGCACGGAAAGGGGAAGGGACGATAACACGGCTCCAACCATGTTAACGTCAGAAAAGTCGGATGACACAAGGCTGGCATGCTACAACAGTACCACCTTGCTGCCCTTCATGTCACCACATGATTAGGCCACCTCTCATCAGAGGTCATCGCAACTTTGGAACATGTGGGAAAAGATCGATAACGTGGCTCCAACCATGTTAACGTCGAAGAAAGTCGGATGACGCAAGGCTGGCATGCTACAACAGTACCACCTTGCTGCCCTTCATGTCACTACATGATTAGGCCACCTCTCATCAGAGGTCATCGCAACTTCGGAACAACCGGGTCGTTGCCTTACGAGCAACGAGATATTTACCGACACTCATATGCCACACACAAACTTTCACATGAACATGCAAAACTTCTGCCACATCAAATGTCCAAACATGCTTGCCTTGTTCGGAGAAGTCGGAATCTAGCTCGGCGAAGTTCACGGCTCCGTCACCTCTCCCGGAACCTACGGTAATCACGAAACGGGTACTAACGTGAAAACCAACACATGCACAGAAAATTTGCCAAATATTTCCCAAATAAATCCCATAAAAAACTAGACAAAATTTTAAGAATGTCAGAAAAAGAATCATTCAAAAATACCTTTTTATTAAAAAGTTATAAAGGTTTCTGTCCAGGGACCTTTCTGTAATGAAACAGAAAAGTTCCAGGGTTTTAACTGAGAAAACAGAAAACGGTTCATTTGGAAATGCGCAAGCGCAAGAGAGAAGACGTATTTTGCCCGAAGGCGTCAACAGAAAACGGTTCGGGGAAATAGAACAGAGGCTGACACGCGGGGCCCGCATGTCAGGTTTGAAAAGGCTCGCCGGCGCCCGAAGACGGCGGTGGACGCCGGCGTCGAACCACGGCGAGTTAGGAGAAACGGAGGGTACCAAGAGCTTCGGTGTCTTCTTCCGCGTCGGTGGGTGGTGGACTCGTCCAACGGGGAGCACCACGTCGACGGCGACACTATCTCCGGCGGACGGCGGCTCGGGTGAGGATGGGGAACTCCGGTGGAGGGCTGCAAGCTTCAAATTGAAGTGCGGGTCAGAACGAGAGATGCATGGTGAAGTTACTGGCAAGAGAATGGAGGCTGCGGAGCACACACGGGGGCGAATCGGGCTGGATCCCGTGGCGGGTCGCGGCGGCCGGAGTCGAGGAAGGAGACCTCCTCGGGGCTCTTCCAGTGGCTAGGCGTGCTCTAGAGGAAGTGCAGGGCTGGTGGGGGCTCGAGTTGAAGCTCGGGACCTCTATTTATAGGCAGATCGATGGGGTGGCCGTGAACGGAGAATCTCCGGCGAGCGATTACGGCGGAGCAGTGGGTTGGCAGAGGGTTTGAGCGGTCGGGCAGCATCGGTGGATGTTACAGGACTCGTTTTGCAGCTAAACGGAGCTGGCCCTGGCGTAATGGCGTCTGCCCACGGTGAGGTGACCGCACGGGCTCAACGGCGGCAGAGAGCGCGCTCCGCGCCCTGCGGTTCACGACGAGAGCGGCAGCGCATTCGGGGGAGTGGACGGCCACGCGGCGGGCTCCGGTGGTTTGGGCGGCGCTGGGTGGAGTCGTCGGCGCCGTGTCTCCCGCTGGCGTCCGCAAAGCCGCCGCCGGCGTCGGTCACGGGGCGGCGCACCTCCTGCTTCCCGTCGCCGACGCCCGCAAGGTGCCAGGCGCTCGTGCGGTGCAGGAACAAGTGGGCGAGGACGAGGAGCAAGGCGACGCGGCGGTACTAGCGAGATCGATGCCCGTTTCTGAAGAAAACGACAGCAAGCACTGAACTGAAACTCTGAAGTTACTGAAACTTGACAGTGACCATGCATTGCAGGTGTTCGACAGTAGGTTTTGGTAAAGAGGTAAATTTTGCTGGAGCTGTAACTTGGTGAGATGACCACTCAAAGCACCCAGGGGCTGCATGAATTTATTTGGAATTTTTGGAGAAGGTTTTGAATGAATTTCACCAAATTTGCCAAATCTGGTCCAAACTTGCAGCTGATGTAGTTTGAAAATTTTGAACTAGAGACCAGTGGATCTTCATGGTTCTAGGTTGAGGGTTCAAAGGACTAGGAGGGGAAAGAAGTTTGGTGGTAAGAGTCCAAACAGAAAATGGAGTTCCTTTGTAAATCTCCAAGAGGTAGAATAGAAGGCAGAAAAAATTTGAATAGAATTTGAATGGAAAATAAATACATGGGGAGGTTCAACTTGCTGGATTTGATGTAAATCATGATCCAGAGGTGAGGGAGTGTTTAGGAGAGAGGATTTGCACTTATGCCATGGCAAGAAGGAATAGTTGAAAGTGGCAAAGTACCTTCCAAAAGCCATAGTGCAAATTCAGAAAAAGGTTTTCAAAAGTTCTTTTCCCAAATGAAAAAAAACATTTTGTCTTGAGTCCAAATGAAGAGCAAGAACTCCCAAGGTCAAAGGCAGATCTTGGGTGAATCCAAATAAAATTTTTGCCATAAAGAAAATATATGAGAGGGAGAGTTCTCTTGAAGAAATTTTTTTAAATCACTCCCCTCAAGTCAAATAAAATCTTTTCAAAAAAAATCCAAATAAAAACTTGGGTGCCACAACACCTACCCCCTTAGGAAAAATCTCGTCCTCGAGATTTCTGCTGATCCTCAAATAGATATGGATACTCTACTCGAAGGAAATCCTCCCTTTCCCATGTAGCTTCATCCTCAGTGTGGTTGCTCCACTGAACCCTGAAAAACTTTGTCGTTTTCTGACGGGTCCTCCGTTCAGACTCTTCTAAAATCTTTACTGGCCTTTCTCTGTAGGTGAGATCTGGTTGTATATCAGTGTCCTCATGAGGTACATGTATTTCTGGGTTGCTTACACATTTCCTCAACTGCGAGACGTGGAATACGTCATGGACGTCTGACAGCTCCTTGGGTAGGTCTAGCTGGTAGGCTACCGTGCCTCTTTGTGCCTTCACACAAAATGGTCCAATAAATCTTGGGGCTAGTTTCCCCTTTATTTTGAACCGTTGCAGACCCCTCATAGGAGATACTCGGAGGTATACGGAATCACCAGGTTCAAAGCTGACCTCACGATGCTTCTGATCATAGTAGCTCTTTTGTCGGCTCTGTGCTGTCTTGAGTCTGTCCCTGATTTGTTTAACTTTTTCCTCGGCCTCCTTAAGCATATCTGGGCCGAAGATACGGCTGTCACCTGTTTCTGACCAGTTCAATGGGGTACGACACCTCCGTCCATACAATGCTTCAAAGGGTGCCATTTGCAAGCTGGCTTGGTAACTGTTGTTGTACGCAAATTCGGCATAGGGCAAACTCTCTTCCCAACTGGATCCATAGGTGAGTACACAGGCTCTTAGCATATCCTCTAGGATTTGGTTTACACGCTCTGTTTGTCCATCTGTCTGAGGGTGGTATGCTGTACTGAAAGCCAGTTGTGTGCCCAGAGCTTGTTGTAGGTGTTCCCAAAATTTGGAGACGAATTGGGTGCCTCGGTCAGATATTATAGTCTTTGGGACTCCGTGCAAGCAAACTATACGGGAGAGATAGAGTTTTGCCAGTCTTTGTGTGGAGTAGGTAGTCTTCACGGGAATGAAGTGTGCAACCTTGGTTAGTCGGTCTGTGATGACCCATATGGCGTCATTTCCGCGTTGCAATCGGGGTAATCCGACAATGAAGTCCATTCCGATTTCATCCCATTTCCACTCCGGTATCCTGTTAGGCTGGAGTAGCCCTGCTGGCTTTTGGTGCTCGGCCTTGATGCGCTGACATGAATCGCAACAAGCAATGAATGTGGCTATATCTCTTTTCATACCGTGCCACCAAAATCTTTCCTGGATGTCCTTGTACATTTTGGTCCCTCCAGGATGGATCAAGTATGGGGCGGTGTGGCTTTCCGTCAAGATCTGTTGCTTGAGTTCCTCAATGTTAGGTACGCAAAGCCTGTCCCGGTACCATAATGTTCCTTCAGTGTCCGTGACGAATTCTGAAGTCTTACTACGGTTCATTTTCTTCTTTATGCCTTCGATACTGGGGTGTCCCTGTTGGGCCTTCTTGATTTGTTCCACTAGGGTGGGTTGTATCTCCAGGTTCGATATGGTGCCCTCAGAGACTAACATCATGTTGAGCCGAGTGAACTCTCGCTGAAACTCAGGCCTCAAACTTTGCTGACCGTCACTGTCCGGGCTGGGGTTTCGACTAAGGGCATCGGCCACTACATTTGCCTTCCCTGGGTGGTAGTGAATACCGACGTCATAGTCCTTGACCAGTTCCAACCAGCGTCGTTGGCGTAAATTCATCTCTGGCTGTGTGAAAATATATTTGAGGCTCTTATGGTCTGTATATATTTCACAGCGATTTCCCAACAGAAAGTGCCTCCACTCCTTGAGTGCATGTATAACTGCTGCTAGTTCCAAGTCATGTGTTGGGTAATTTTCCTCATGTCTTCGCAGCTGTCTGGAGGCATATGCGACAACTTTGCCATCCTGCATTAGCACACATCCGAGACCTTTTTGGGACGCGTCACAATACACCTCAAAGCTCTTGTGTATGTCTGGTACGGTTAAGACAGGTGCGGTTGTTAGCTTCTTCTTGAGTTCTTGGAAGCTCTGCTCACATGCTTCCGTCCATACGAATTTCTTGTCCTTCTTGAGTAACTGTGTTATAGGTTTTGCCACAGTGGAGAATCCTTCAATAAATCTCCTGTAATATCCGGCCATTCCTAGGAAACTCCGTACATCTGTAACATTCGCGGGTGGCTTCCAGTCCAGTATGGCCTTGACCTTTCCTGGGTCTACGGCCACGCCTTCTTGGTTCAATATATGGCCCAAGAAACCAACTTTTCTTAGCCAAAATTCGCATTTGCTAAATTTGGCGTACAACTGATGTTTCCTCAATTCTCCCAAAACAATTCTGAGGTGCTCAGCATGTTCTTCTGGTGTCCTTGAGTAAACCAGAATGTCGTCAATGAATACCACCACAAATTTGTCCATGAATTTCATGAATACTTTGTTCATGAGGTGGACGAAATATGCGGGGGCGTTTGTTAGTCCAAACGGCATCACCGTAAACTCGTATAACCCATATCTGGAAGTGAAAGCTGTCTTGGGAATATCTTTCGTCCGTACGTTCAATTGGTGATATCCCGATCGCAAATCAATTTTCGAGAATACCTTGGCCTGTGCGAGCTGGTCAAACAAATCATTTATTCGTGGCATCGGATATTTGTTTTTGATGGTGACCATATTGAGAGCTCGATAGTCTATGCACAGCCTTAAAGTCCCATCCTTTTTTTTGGCGAACAACACAGGCGAACCCCAAGGTGAGGAGCTGGCTCGAATAAATCCTTTGTCCAATAATTCTTTTATCTGCTTCTTTAACTCCACCAATTCTGAGGGTGCCATTCTATATGGCTTCTTATAAATGGGAGCGGTGCCAGGTGCTAGTTCGATGCTGAATTCGATCTCTCGGTCTGGTGGCATGCCTGGTAGTTCTTCCGGGAACACATCAGGGAACTCGCATACCACTGGCACTTTTCTTAATTCTGTGATGTCCATCTTGTTCAGTTTTGGTTTCTGTGATCGTGGCCTTTCTTGAGCGGAAACTCTTATAGTCTTGCCGTGATGGTGAGTGAGAATCACTGTCCGATTGAAACAGTCGATGAATCCTTTGTTGGTGGTCAACCAGTCCATTCCTAAAATGACATCCAGTCCTTTACTTTCCAACACGATGAGATTCGCGTGGAATGGTAGTCCTTCGAACTCAATGACCACTCCTTGGCAGTAACCCTGAGCAATTTGCTTATTTCCGGGGGACTTGATGATCATAGATTTTTCCAAGGGGAGTATCGGAAAACCATGTTGCGAAACAAAACTCTTCGAAACGAACGAATGGGAAGCTCCAGAATCAAACAAAACCGTGGCAGGTACTGTGTTGACAGGGAACGTACCGAGCACGATGTCTGGGGCATTCTGCGCTTTTTCCCTGGTCACATGGTTCAAGTGACCCTTCCTGTGGTTGTTGCTGGGATTGAAGTTGTTGCGCTTGGGGGCTGGATTGTTTCCACCATTGTTCGGCTTGGGTGCCGAGTCTCTTGGCTTCGGGCACTGTTTAGCATAATGCCCTTGTTGACCACAAGCATAGCAGGTGACCCCTGGACGGTATGTGAACTCCTTGTCTCTGGCATGAAATTGTCCGACGGGTCTTGGCTCAGTAGTCGTGGATCTCCTCGTGTCTGTCCTTGGGACCTCAGTCTTGCCTCGGTTGCTGCGGGCAAGAGTTGTCTTGTCCCTCTTCCGCTTGCGGATATCTTCCAGACTACGGCGCTCATTCTCCAGGGTGATGGCCTTGTCCACCAGCGTCTTAAAATCCGGAAAGGTGTGTACAATCAGTTGGCATCTTAATGCTGGTGCCAGGCCGTCCAGGAATTTTTCCATCTTCTTGTTTTCTGTCATGTGCTCGTCGTAGGCATAACGAGACAGTTGGGTAAACTGGCCGTTGTATTCTGTGACGGTCATGCCTCTTTGCTTCAGGTCATCAAACTCTCTCTTCTTGATCTTTAGGATGCTCCTGGGAATGTGTGCCCCACGGAAGCCTTCCTTGAATTCTTCCCAGGTGATGTTGTGTTCCCTGGGGTGCATGTGTAGGAAGTTTTCCCACCATGCTGCGGCTGCTCCAGTAAGGTAGTGTGGTGCATAAAGCACCTTCTCATGATCTGAGCATTGAGCGATAATCAGTTTCCTTTCAATCTCGCGAAGCCAATCGTCGGCTTCCAGTGGCCTGTCGGTGTGAGCAAAAGTTGAGGGGCGAGTCTTCTGTAACTCAGATAACTTGGAATGTGGTTGATAGGGTTCACGGTGGTTTCCCATATTGATGACATGGTTCATCATCTCCTGGTGCTGTTGCTGGCTTTGCTCGAAGAGACGGCATACTTGAGATAGTGCCGCTTCGCTGTCCTGTTGGCTGGACTGACCCTGAGTGAAATTGTTGCTGGTCTGTGTTCCGTAAACCTCTTCTGGCTGATTGGGCATAGAGCGAGTCCAAGGGCGAGACATTTTTCCAGTCTGGGGTATCATTTGCAAAACCCATGAGAAAAACCGTGTAGCGCAGGAAAACCCTTGCAAAGGCAATAATCAAAAAGGCTTCAAGGTTTTCAAGAAACACAAATGATTTTCACGGAGAAGAAGTGCTTAACACAAATCTTACATGCGAAAGCAAACACAAGATACAGCACTCAGGTTGTGCGTACACAATCCTGACATGTTATTAAAAACTAGCGTACTACTCCGGAAGGCAGCAAACACACCAACACAAACTAGCGTACAGATAAAAACAACACATCAAACAAGGAGGCATAACACGCGGCTACTCGGTGCTCTCAGTCGGAGATGGTGAAGATCTCCTTCCCCTTGCCGAGGGCAAGGCTCAGCGGTCCAGGAGAATCAACCTCCTCCTCTCTAGCTGGCTCCTGGCGTGCGACGCTGCGCTGCGGTGATGGTGCGGGGGCAACTGGCGGTAGAGCGCGTGTGGCAGGCGGTGTGGCTCTGACTGGAGTAGGAGCGATGACTCGGTCGAACTCCTCAGTGGTAGGCAGACGGCGAGCAGTGGCCAAAACGGCCGGTGCATACGAGGCTGAAGACGAGACGAATGTCAGAGGCGGCGCCGTGTGGAGAAGCTCCTTCCTGCTGGCAGGACCGCCCCGGACTAAGTCCATGCGGGCAGCCACAAGATCATCTACGAGGTTGTCGAAAGACTCCTCCAGAGCCTTGAGATACTCCACAACCATCTCGATGGCTTCATCTCGCTCTCCCCGATGGCAGGCGAACGCATAGTGGCTGGTGTAAGGCACATGGCATGGGAGATAGCGGTAGCGACAAGTCTTCATCGTAGGAAGGATGTCCCGAAGGCGAGCTATCACCTCCCGGGCAGCCATCTGCATGGCATGCCTCTCCGTAGGCATGGCCCTTCCCACAAAACGGAAGTGGCGTGCAGCTGAACGTCCTCCCTTGAACTGCACCACAGCCTGGTGCATAGACACGTCGTCACTGAGCTTGTGCTGATAGAGGGTGAACTCCGGGCGAGCTGCTGGCCCGATCGCGAGCTTGGTGATGGAGACGAGGAGCTTGACAAACCCCTCGGGCACGTTGGTGAACACTCGATTCTCACAGCTGTTGCCAGCCATCTACAAAAGTAGGCAAAAATTCTGAGTAGTCATGTCATAAATTTTATGATGACCAACAGAAAATAGCCAGAATTGCAAAATGCTGAAGAAGCACAAAAGACGCTAATCACTGATTAGCGGTCGCACCTAGTGGCTTCCTACAGTCAGCCTGGCTCTGATACCAAGCTTGTCACGACCGGTTTTTCAATAAAATAATTATTGAGAAACCAATCCCTGTTATGGACCAGCGAGGAAGAATTCCTTCTCACTGATAGACAATACATTGGTCACAGAAGAAAAAAAATACCAGGAGTACTAAATATAATACAAAGTTGAGCAGAGACTGCCCAACAATTTATTACATGCACGCCGATAAAACAATACGGCGGATAGGGTGGCAGACTACTAACTCACGATAATG
The DNA here is from genome assembly GCF_002575655.3 of Aegilops tauschii subsp. strangulata. NCBI lineage: Eukaryota > Viridiplantae > Streptophyta > Magnoliopsida > Poales > Poaceae > Aegilops > Aegilops tauschii. Next base: position 245,510,422 of record NC_053038.3, read on the forward strand.
ACGATGGTGGAGATATCACCGCGAGGCGAGTGATATGTCTCCAGAAGACTACAACTCTTCGAGCGTCGGAGTGAGACTCGAGAAGACTTATTGCGGGTGGCGGAAGCGTATACGATATAAGTGACCAAAATCCGGGATCGCGCAGGACTGACTGGGACTCCTCTAGGCATCGGACGCGCTATCAAACTCTTCATCCAAGAGATCGCCTTCGTCAACATCTGGCCAAATCAACAAGCCAGGTGAGTACTATGAAATTACTCGCAAGACAGTTCGGACATAAGGTATAACAAATGCAAACATGAAACACATGAATAAGTTAACCAGTGCGATCAGACATAGAGATAATAAATACTGGGTGCCAAGCGAGGGTCTGAATGACGCCTCGAGCGGAAGCTGCCGAATAGTAATACGGGTGCCAAACGAGTGTCTGAAAGACTCCTCGAGAGGAAAATGCGGAATAATAATACAGGTGCCAAACGAGTGTCTGAAAGACTCCTCGAGCGGAAAATGCGGAATAATAATGCAGGTGCCAAACGAGTGTCTGAAAGACTCCTCGAGCGGAAAATGCGGAATAATGATACAGGAGCCAAACGAGTGTCTGAAAGACTCCTCGAGGGGAAAATGCGGAATAATAATGCCACAGTCGGGCGTCGGGGCGACACCACATAAAGGGCTTATAACAGAAAGTAAAGGCAGTGCATGCCGCAGTCGGACGTCTGAGCGACATCACATAAAGGGCTTATATCGAAAGTGAGAAACGAGTACACGCCACAGTCGGACGTCTGCGCGACGTCACCTAAAGGGGTTATATCACATTTCATTATTACAACAGCTCGGAGACATAAATTATCACAAGCATGAGACACAAAATAAAGCTTGTCCATCCACTGAAATAACAATAAAACCTGAGATTTTACCACTTGAGCTTGTTCACCGGGGACAAGTTTTTCACATGGATAGATATGGATATAATGTATACACTACTGATCATGGATACGATGATTTGGAAAGAATTGACTCCGCAGAGTTTGTACTTAACCACAGCCAACGGATTTCAGTAGTCACGGGGACTAGTTCCGTCTACGGTGTTCTGGAAGGAACACGTCTAACCAGTACACACCCAATTCAACCATCCGAAGCCAGGGATCACCCTCGGCAACATTCAAGAAAAACCTTGAGTCGGGGAGGCTACAACCTCGCATAGCATGGGATCAAATTTCTATACGCGCGCTATAAGGGGGTGCCCCCCCCCCCCCTCTCGGTCCCAACCGGAAACACCCATGCCCCCTGACCGAATGACTGGCTTTAATCCTGGGCCAAGGTACCATCATCCCGGCCTCTTTGTTTGGTGTGTACACGGAAAGAGGTTACCAACTTACTAAACCGTATCCTAGCAATGAGACATGTGGTAGCACGGAAACGGGAAGGGACGATAACACGGCTCCAACCATGTAAACGTCGGAAAAGTCGGATGACACAAGGCTGGCATGCTACAACAGTACCACCTTGCTGCCCTTCATGTCAACACATGATTAGGCCACCTCTCATCAGAGGTCATCGCAACTTTGGAACATGCGGGAAAAGATCGATAACGTGGCTCCAACCATGTTAACGTCGAAGAAAGTCGGATGACGCAAGGCTGGCATGCTACAACAGTACCACCTTGCTGCCCTTCATGTCACTACATGATTAGGCCACCTCTCATCAGAGGTCATCGCAACTTCGGAACAACCGGGTCGTTGCCTTACGAGCAACGAGATATTTACCGACACTCATATGCCACACACAAACTTTCACATGAACATGCAAAACTTCTGCCATATCAAATGTCCAAACATGCTTGCCTGGTTCGGTGAAGTCGGAATCTAGCTCGGCGAAGTTCGCGGCTCCGTCACCTCTCCCGGAACCTACGGCAATCACGAAACGGGTACTAACGTGAAAACCAACACATGCACAGAAACTTTGCCAAATATTTCCCAAATAAATCCCATAAAAAACTAGACAAAATTTTAAGAATGTCAGAAAAAGAATCACTCAAAAATACCTTTTTATTAAAAAGTTATAAAGGTTTCTGTCCAGGGACCTTTCTGTAATGAAACAGAAAAGTTCCAGGGTTTTAACTGAGAAAACAGAAAACGGTTCGTTTGGAAATGCGCAAGCGCAAGAGAGAAGACGTATTTTGCCCGAAGGCGTCAACAGAAAACGGTTCGGGGAAATAGAACAGAGGCTGACACGCGGGGCCCGCATGTCAGGTTTGAAAAGGCTCGCCGGCGCCCGAAGACGGCGGTGGACGCCGGCGTCGAACCACGGCGAGTTAGGAGAAACGGAGGGTACCTAGAGCTTCGGTGTCTTCTTCCGCGTCGGTGGGTGGTGGACTCGTCCAACGGGGAGCACCACGTCGACGGCGACACTATCTCCGGCGGACGGCGGCTCGGGTGAGGATGGGGAACTCCGGTGGAGGGCTGCAAGCTTCAAATTGAAGTGCGGGTCAGAACGAGAGATGCATGGTGAAGTTACTGGCAAGAGAATGGAGGCTGCGGAGCACACACGGGGGCGAATCGGGCTGGATCCCGTGGCGGGTCGCGGCGGCCGGAGTCGAGGAAGGAGACCTCCTCGGGGCTCTTCCAGTGGCTAGGCGTGCTCTAGAGGAAGTGCAGGGCTGGTGGGTGCTCGAGTTGAAGCTCGGGACCTCTATTTATAGGCAGATCGACGGGGTGGCCGTGAACGGAGAATCTCCGGCGAGCGATTACGGCGGAGCAGTGGGTTGGCAGAGGGTTTGAGCGGTCGGGCAGCATCGGTGGATGTTACGGGACTCGTTTTGCAGCTAAACGGAGCTGGCCCTGGCGTAATGGCGTCTGCCCACGGTGAGGTGACCACACGGGCTCAACGGCGGTAGAGAGCGTGCTCCGCGCCCTGCGGTTCACGATGAGAGCGGCAGCACATTCGGGGGAGTGGACGGCCACGCGGCGGGCTCCGGTGGTTTGGGCGGAGCTGGGTGGAGTCGTCGGCGCCGTGTCTCCCGCTGGCGTCCGCAAAGCCGCCGCCGGCGTCGGTCACGGGGCGGCGCACCTCCTGCTGCCCGTCGCCGACGCCCGCAAGGTGCCAGGCGCTCGTGCGGTGCAGGAACAAGTGGGCGAGGACGAGGAGCAAGGCGACGCGGCGGTACTAGCGAGATCGATGCCCGTTTCTGAAGAAAACGACAGCAAGCACTGAACTGAAACTCTGAAGTTACTGAAACTTGACAGTGACCATGCATTGCAGGTGTTCGACAGTAGGTTTTGGTAAAGAGGTAAATTTTGCTGGAGTTGTAACTTGGTGAGATGACCACTCAAAGCACCCAAGGGCTGCATGAATTTATTTGGAATTTTTGGAGAAGGTTTTGAATGAATTTCACCAAATTTGCCAAATCTGGTCCAAACTTGCAGCTGATGTAGTTTGAAAATTTTGAACTGGAGACCAGTGGATCTTCATGGTTCTAGGTTGAGGGTTCAAAGGACAAGGAGGGGAAAGAAGTTTGGTGGTAAGAGTCCAAACAGAAAATGGAGTTCCTTTGTAAATCTCCAAGAGGTAGAATAGAAGGCAGAAAATATTTGAATAGAATTTGAATGGAAAATAAATACATGGGGAGGTTCAACTTGCTGGATTTGATGTAAATCATGATCCAGAGGTGAGGGAGTGTTTAGGAGAGAGGATTTGCACTTATGCCATGGCAAGAAGGAATAGTTGAAAGTGGCAAAGTACCTTCCAAAAGCCATAGTGCAAATTCAGAAAAAGGTTTTCAAAAGTTCTTTTCCCAAATGAAAAAAAAAATTTGTCTTGAGTCCAAATGAAGAGCAAGAACTCCCAAGGTCAAAGGCAGATCTTGGGTGAATCCAAATAAAATTTTTGCCATAAAGAAAATATATGAGAGGGAGAGTTCTCTTGAAGAAAAAATTTTAAATCACTCCCCTCAAGTCAAATAAAATCTTTTCAAAAAAAATCCAAATAAAAACTTGGGTGCCACATAAGGCGACACCCGTGGGAGTACCGTGCGTGAGGCCGCAATGTGATATGAGGTGTTACAGGCTAGATCGGTGTGACTTAGAATCGGGGTCCTGACAGCGTTGGCATTAGAGCCGGACTGCCTGTAGGTGCTTTAAGCCAAACTGGTCGATGTACAGTCTAGAAATGCTTTAGTTATATGTAGGGGAATTGATTGTGGGAGGAACGTAAGGCGCTTTTACTCCTTTACCTTATGCCCTCTGATCTGAGTCATTCTCTTCTCATTCTACGTGGGTTAAGGACTAGGCTCTCTTCTCTCTATCAGGTTCACGTGTTACTAATCCGTAGTAACTTATAGGATTGTTGGTTCCATGCTTCGGTTCAGTTTCTACTACCTTAGTATGTTGTCGGTTGAACCAGAACCTTGATATGATGTTGTTGAGTGGTATTGCAAACTGTTGCGAATGTCTCAAATCTTTTTCCAAGCATTTACAGCCGTTATGCTGTCCGAATTCTCCTAGAAATACTAATGCCTTGCATTATTCCGTGCTTTCAGATGGCCACCCGTTCCCAGAATCAAGTGGTTCGTCTGACCCGGTGCCTCGGCGTACCGGGTCACGCGGCCATGCTGGTCCGAGTGATGGTTGAGATAGGCTATCGGTGGTATCCCGAGTATACCGTCGAGGAGCAGTTTCGTGACTTTAATCAAAGCCAATATTTTTGCACAGTCAGGATTTACCCTTCCTATCCTGGAGCTACTGAACCCCTCCATTGCTCTTATGGACTTGGGGTTACCATCGAGATGTCCGTGCAGGACGCAGCTTACTCGATGATGACTATCATGCGAGCCAGAACTGCCTTGCTTCAGAACACTAACTTCCGCTATATGCCAGCATCACTCCCTGGGGCACAGGGGTACTATCAGGCTACCTACTGTGATCCTACCCATGAGGATTCAATACTCCGCACCACCACCGAGATGCTTGAGGACAAGGACCGTGAGAATCGTGCCTTGCGAATGGAGCTCTTTAATGCCCGTTCTGATCACTGGGCCACTCTGAGACGGTTTGCACCTGCCGTGCAGGCCGGGTATATGGACATGAGGGACTTGTACCCCGTGCGGTCTGGTCTGCTAGAATGTATGGAATGGCGTGATGTTGGAGGCATCACCCCTCCTCGTGGACCCCGTCTGCCACCGTTTGTTGGACCAAGGCCACACCCGAGTCCTTATGGACCGCAAGCTCCACAGGACCGACTGTTTCCAGATGATCATGTTCAGCTCCCAGGACATGGTGGTGACTTCTATGAAGATTACTACGGAGACGTCTGAGTTGGTAGTAGATCCGCTAGTATTGTAACAATTGTATTCCCCACAGTCCTGCGTGTCTTGTGGGATACGACTTGTGTGTATCACATTCCGGAGGTGTACAAAAATAATGTATAGGAGCCTGGAATGCCTCTGATGAGATGTATCGTCTTTTCATCGTAGCTATACTCTAGCCTGGGCTTGTACTAAACTATGTATGGTGTGTATGACCGTTGGTATATATATGTCAGTTTCTATATTACCATGTCATACTGATGATCATCTCTGCATTCCGTGTTATCCATTACATTCTGCATTTCCCTGCCAAGATTTAGCCATCCTTGTCTAAACCGTTGTTTTGTTTTTCCTAGGATGGTTAACACCCGCAACAACCCTGCTGTCCAGGCGCAGGGTGAAGCCAATGCAGTTAGGGGGGAGAATCTGCCTCAACCGCCTTCTCTGGCCGAAGTCATGCTGGAGGCAGAAAGAAACAAGCGTGAGACTAACCGCTTGCTAGAGCGAATTGAGCAGAATACTGCACGTCACCAGAGGAACGACTTGGTGTCCATCAATGACTTTATCAAGTTGTACCAACCAAAGTTTAACCATTCCGTCGAGCCCCTCGATGCGGATGACTGGCTTCGCAGCATCACCCATAAGCTACGTTCTGCCAACGTAGCCGAAGCTGATAAGGTTACCTACGCTGCCTATCACCTCGAAGGCCCTGCTAGCCTCTGGTGGGAAAACTTTGAGGCTATGCGCCCAGCCGGCCAAATCACTACTTGGGCTAAATTCAGTGAGGCTTTCCGTGAGCATCATATTCCGGAGGGTCTCATAGATCGTAAGCGGGAAGAATTCTGCAACTTCACCCAAGGCAGACTGACCATGGATGCATACAGCCGTGAGTTTGGAAATCTAGCACGCTATGCTCCTGAAGAGGTATCCACCGACACCAAGAAGCAGGCAAGGTTCCGCAAGGGACTTAGCCCCGAGCTTCGCCGTGATCTTCGTCTGCACGAGTGCACCTCTTTCCAGAAATTGGTCAACAAGGCCATCAGTGCTGAGACAGGACAGACTGACTATGACGCTACACGCAAGCACTCTCGCGATTTTGGTTCCTCATCCGGCTCCGGATCTCAGAAGCGCCGGGTCTGGATTCCAACCACTGCTCTGCCACCTAGGTTCACTCCGAGGCCATCCTTCGAGGCGCCTCGCCCCAACCAGCAGTATGCACCGCCCAAGGTCTATGGTGGCCCCGCTGCTAATGCTGCTCCACGCCCCAATGTTGTGACATGCTTCAAGTGTGGAGAAACGGGTCACTATTTGCGCGAGTGCCCCCGAAACAACCCCAACAAACCTGGACAGTCCGTTGGCCGTGGTAAGCCAGCAGGAAAGACTTACTACGCCAAGCCAGCCACCACTGCACGTGGCCATGTCAACTATGTTTCAGCTGAAGAAACTCATGAGGATCCCAACGTCGTCCTTGGTACGCTCCTTGTTAATTGCCATCCGGCAACTGTTCTTTTTGATACTGGAGCATCTCATTCATTTATCTCTGAGATCTATGCTCGATTGCACAACACCACATTTAGTGACATGCCCACCTCCATGGACATTCAAACTCCTGGTTCTAGATGGAAAACCTCTAGGATAAGCCATGGAAATGAAATTCTTGTCGACAGATTGGTCTTCCTTGCATCACTAATAGCTCTCAAGTCCTCGGACATAAATATCATCTTGGGTATGGACTGGATGTCAGCTCATTATGCCAAGATTGATTGCTCTACTAGAACTTTTCAACTCACCCATCCGTCGGGCAAGACAGTCAATGTTTTGACCCGGGTTTCTAAGTGTCTGCTTTACTCATTAAATGCCAACCCTCTTCCAGACCCTGAAGATGTTCCGGTAGTCCGTGACTTCCCGGATATCTTCCCATAAGAACTGCCAGGTATTCCACCTGACAGGGATGTCGAGTTCGTGATAGACCTTGTTCCAGGAACCGTCCCAATCTCTAGAAGACCTTATAAGATGGCACCCCTAGAGCTAGTCGAGCTTAAGAAACAACTCGATGAGTCCTTGAAAAAGGGTTTCATCCGTCCTAGTTCTTCTCCGTGGGCTTGCCCCGTCCTCTTCGTCAAGAAGAAGGATGGTACGGATCGGATGGTTGTAGATTACCGACCGGTCAACCTAGTCACTATCAAGAACAAGTATCCGCTACCCAGGATCAACGACCTGTATGATCAGCTCGCTGGATCCTTAGTCTTCTCTAAAATGGATTTGAGGTTGGGCTACCATCAAATCAAAATCAAGAACGGGGACATTCCTAAAACGGCCTTTGTTACTCGTTATGGCCAATACGAGTATACCGTCATGTCTTTCGGTTTAACCGATGCTCCAGCCACCTTCTCTCGGTTAATGAACTCAATCTTCATGGAGTATTTGGATAAATTCATCGTAGTATACCTCGATGATATACTCATCTACTCCAAGAATGAGGAAGAACATGCCGAGCATCTAAGGCTAGTATTGACGAAACTTCGAGAGCGTCGCCTTTATGCTAAATTCTCTAAGTGTGAATTCTGGTTGCCAGAAGTGACCTATCTAGGCCATGTAATCTCTGGTAAGGGTATTGCTGTCAATCCCGAGCGAGTTCAAGACATCCTTGACTGGACTCCACCTGAATCGGTCAAGCAAGTTCGGAGTTTCCTTGGCTTAGTGAGCTACTGTCGCCGCTTCGTCGAGAATTTCTCCAAGGTTGCTAAACCTCTAACTGAACTCCTCAAGAAAGATAAAAAGTTCGAGTGGACCCCACAGTGCGAGTTCAGCTTTCAGGAACTGAAAAGACGCCTGACATCTGCCCCCGTACTCATACCACCAGATTTTTCTAAGGACTTTGTTATCTATTGCGACGCCTCGCGACAAGGACTAGGTTGCATACTCATGCAAGATCGTCACGTGATTGCCTACGCTTCCCGACAGTTGCGTCCACATGAGGATAATTATCCCACGCATGATCTAGAGCTTGCAGCCGTAGTCCATGCACTCAAAACATGGCGACATTACCTTCTCGGTAATCGTTGCGAGATTTTCACCGATCACCAAAGTCTGAAATACATTTTCACCCAACCGGATTTGAATCTCAGGCAAAGACGTTGGGTTGAGTTGATCACAGATTACGACTTAGGAATAACTTACACCCCGGGCAAAGCTAACGTCATGGCTGATGCGCTAAGCCGTAAATCTTACTGTAACAACTTGATGTTACAACAAAGTCAACCACTTCTCCACGAGGAATTCTGTAAGCTTAACCTTCACATTGTTCCTCGAGGGTTCCTATCCACCCTGGTGGCGAAACCTACCCTTACGGATCAGATCATCAAAGCTCAGAAGGTAGATCCGGGAATCTCCCGTATTAAAAGAAACATCAAGAAAGGAGTTGCGGATTGTTTCTCCGTTGATGACCAAGGTGTTGTGTTCTTTGGAGACTGCCTAGTGGTTCCCAAGGTACGCAACCTGAGGCGATTGATCCTTAAGGAAGCTCATGAATCTCCTCACCATTCATCCCGGTAGTACCAAAATGTATCAAGACCTATGCCAGAGGTTTTGGTGGACTAGGATGAAGAGAGAAATTGCTCAATACATTGCTAATTGCGACGTCTGCCGTCGTGTTAAAGCAGAGCATCAACGGCCTGCTGGCACCCTTCAGCCTTTGGCTATTCCTGAATGGGAATGGGATAAAATAGGTATGGATTTCATTACCGGGTTTCCCAGGACCAAGAGAGGGAATAATGCTATCTTCGTTGTTGTCGATCGTCTTTCCAAAGTAGCCCACTTCCTACCTGTTCGTGAGAGTATAACCGCAAGCCAGCTAGCTGACTTGTACATCTCCCGAATAGTGTCTCTTCATGGTGTTCCATTGGAAATTAACTCAGACCATGGAAGTCTCTTAACCTCTCGATTTTGGGAAAGTTTCCAGAATGCTATGGGAACTCGTCTCTCCTTTAGCACCGCCTTCCACCCTCAATCAAGTGGTCAGGTAGAACGAGTTAATCAAATTCTGGAGGATATGCTCCGAGCTTCTGTCATCTCTTTCGGCATGGATTAGGAGAAATGCCTTCCATTCGCCGAGTTCGCTTATAACAATAGTTATCAAGCTAGCTTGGGCAAAGCTCCTTTCGAGGTTCTCTATGGACGAAAATGTCGAACGCCTCTTAACTGGTCAGAAACCGGGGAAAGACAACTCTTTGGCCCGGATATGATTCAGGAAGCAGAAGAGCAGGTTCGCATTATTCGTGAGAAATTGAAAACAACCCAATCTCGCCAAAAGAGCCATTATGACCGCAAACATAAGGCTATGACTTTTGAGGTTGACGAGAAGGCTTACCTTCGGGTTACCCCTTTAAAGGGAACCCATCGATTCGGTATCAAAGGCAAATTGGCTCCTTGTTACATTGGACCCTTTCGCATTCTTGCCAAGTGAGTAGAAGTTGCCTACCAATTGGAACTACCTCCGCATCTTTCCAAGGTTCATGACGTCTTCCACGTTTCTCAACTCAGGCGTTGCTTCTCGGATCCTATCCGTGGAGTGGACCACGAAACGCTTGATCTCCAAGATAATCTCACATATCGGGAATATCCCGTTCGAATCCTTGATCAAGCCGAGCGTACCACTTGACGCCAAAACATCAAGTTTCTCAAGGTTCAATGGTCACACCATTCCGAGAAAGAAGCTACTTGGGAAAGGGAGGATCATCTTCGACTTGAGTACCCCACCTTCTTCCCAACGGATCCTAAATCTCGGGACGAGATTCTTTTGAGTGGGGGTGAGTTGTCACATCCTAGCTAGTTCACGCATTAGAGTGTTGCATCATGTCTACTTTTCACAGAAACTTGAAATGGGGATGCCAGAAACCCCCAGCACCCCCTGAACACAACTAGGGTTTACTAAAATCCTTTTCAATGAACCTGAAATGCCCTCCATAAATGTTCACCATCTTTGGTCCTGGCTAAATCATCTGCCAAAAATGGTTTTATATTTTTGGAGGCCATTCTGGATTTTTGCACCAAGCCATAAGTATTTGCATTTGGGCAATTTAAATCCTATAAATATTTTCAAATGCCCAAATAATCTTGAAGGTATTTTTAGGCTGTTGAGAATATTTTCAAATGTGCCTCTGAATATTTTCAGGTTTTTCCTAAATGGAATAGTATTTCTACTATTTCAAAACACAGAACAGAAACAAATAAAAAGAGAAAAACAGAAAGCAGAGAAGAAACTTACCTGGCAGCCCACCTGGCGGCCCAGCACTGTGCTGGCCCATGGCCAGTCAGCTGCTTGCTCCCGCCAGAGCAGGCACAGAGGTGACGCCGGCGTGCGCGACCTCGCCACGGCGCCACCTGCTTGCCGCCTCGCTCGTGGACGAGCTGGACGACCTCCACGTCGCGCCCCCGAGCCCCTGGACACCCCCATTCGCCCCCATCGCCTCTCCCTCGCTCTCTCTCACCATGGCCGAAGGAGCCGCTGCCACCTCGCCGGCGTAGCCGCGCCCACCGTCGTCCTCGCGCCGCCCCACCGTGTCCAGCAGCTCCGCCGTCGCCTTCTCCTTCGAGCAAGTCGAGCCCCGAGCGCTCGCTTGCCCCGAAGCCACTGCTTCGACCTCGCCTTCACCGCCCACCGCCGGAGATCCCCTTCGCCGTCACCACCGCAGCAGTTCGTCCCCGACAGCGCCACCTAGCTCATCGCCTCTGCCGTGAGCTTCTGCCCCTTCCCCATCCTCTCATTCTCGCTACCGCCCCTTGCGTCGACCGTAACCAGCAGCACCGCACACGCCGCCGCACGAGCTCGTCGCCGACGAGGCTCCGGCCATCCAACGGTCGCACCACCATGGCCGTTAGCTTCACTGCTTCGCCAGGAGCCCGTAGCACCATCGCACGCCCCCTCGCCGTGCTCTCTAGCGACGGGTTCGACTACACCCGTACCCCGACAGCCGCACAGCCATCGCCGGCGTCGATTCCGGCGACCCCGAGCTCCACGACCACCACCAGTCGATGCGGCTCGTTCCCAGCTGCGTGTAGATGCTCTCCGCCGCCCATTTGGTCACCGGAGCACGGATCCCGCACCCCACCGCCGCGTCTGGACGTCGCCGGCGGCTAAACGCCGGCGAATCAGCGCGGTTTGACCACGGGTTTGACTCCCCAGAGTCACTGACAAGTGGGGCCCGCCTGCTAATTAACCTGGGTTAGATTTAAGTTAATCCTAATTAGTTAATTATCTAACAGTGACACTGACACAGGGGACCCACACGTCAGGTTTGACCTGGACGACCCCGTTGACCGCTGACGTCATCATGACACACTGCTGACGTAATAAGTAACTTAATTACTGGAATTATTCTTATACAGGAAATTCAAGAAATTATCACAAACTTCAAAAAATCATAGAAAATAATCTATAGCTCAGAATGAAAAGATTTATATATGAAAAATGATCAAAAAAATCCATTCTATCCATCTGTACTAGTTTCATGCATGTTTAAGCAAATTAACCCACTGTTTAATGCAGAACAAGATAAAGCACTAACATGGGCCATTTATGAACTTGGAATTTGAATCTTTGATTCAAAATAGTCCAAACCCATCTGGTCTTAGTTGCATTAGCCCAATACATCCATTTTGCCATGTCTCATGCATGCATCATATTGTTGCACTTTGCTTGGTGTTGATTGTGCTTCGATGTGTTCATCATGGTAGGTTCTGCCTCCGAGGATATTCACGAGTATCCAACTGAAGGGCAGCATTCCACCACCACTCCGTCAGGCAAGCAACCCATTGATCATTTCGATACAAACCCATCTTCTGGCTTCTGCTCTCATTTACTGCATTAAGACAACGCGATTAAAACTGCTGTGTGTTGCGGTAGTTGAACCCACTTTCCTTTGCATGACCTGTCATTGCCACAGTAACTAGATGAAACCCACTAGCATGTGTAGGAGTTGATTGAGCCATGTTGTGTTCCTATAATGCTATGCTTGCTACGCTTAGAGTCGTGTCAGGTCTGGCTCATCAGGGTGATGAACTAGAGTGAAAGCGTGTGTCGGTAATGAGAGTGAGGTGTTGAATACGATTTGGTAAAGGTATCGATGGGAGGCCATGTAGGAGTACATGGTGGGTTGTTTCATTGAGACCGTCCCTAAGAACTGAGATCTGTATGCGTGATTTAAGATTCAGCTACTACCACGCATTGGGCCCGAAACCAATGGACCCCCTCGGCTTCTTAATCACCCTTGTCCTCTGTCCAGGAGTTGCACGTAGTTTCTGGTGTTTGTAGTAAGCTGGAGGCCGTGGACAACGCTGACCAAGGGGTGGGCTGTGATGCGGTAGGCTCGTGGCCCGGTGTACCGAGTCGCCCGTTTGGTGTCTCGGGAACCCTGCACACATCGTTCGGGGCCGTATGTGGAAACCTCGGCCGGACTCCCTGCGGATGGAACCTGAATAGGCGATAAACCTGGACTAGAGACTCGAGTGTTTAGGTAGGCTGTGGCCGACACCCTCGCTGGGCTACCGCTTGAAGGTTGCCGAGTACACACTGTGTAAACGGTGGTAAGTGGTGAGAGCGTGTGTGACGAAGTACACCCCTGCAGGGTATAAAACTATTCGAATAGCCGCGTCCGCGGTAAGGGACTACTTGGTCGCTTATGCAGTTCATAGACAAGTAAATGGATACTATTAAAAGCCTCAAGATAAGTGTGAGTACCGCGGATGGCCCCCTCGTGGGATGACGAGGGAGGATCCACGGTGGAGTATTGAAATGGTGATTAGTGGACTCGTGTGCGAAACCTATTTTACAAGTGGTGTCTCGTAGGATAGCTTAGCCAAGAGTCAAAGCTGGCTTGCTGCAATAACTCCACTACCTTCTTGATAATGAACATGTATAGTAGGATCTGTTGTAAGACTTGCTGAGTACCTTTGTACTCATGTTGCTTCAATTACTGTTTTCAGACGACAACACCGCCCCTTCCGATGGGTTCTATGTAGAACTCGACGACGACGATTGACTTGCCACCCAGGTGGTGATCTAGGCTTGTGAAGGGCCTATGTAGATAGACAGGCTTCGTCAAGCCTTCTTTCTTTCTAGTGTCTGTACCCAGACAAGTTGCTTCCGCATGTGTTTGTATGATTGTATGACTTGAGTGTCGGGTCATGTGACCCCTATCTGTATGAACAAGTTATGTAAGGCTCTCTGGAGCCCTTTAAATAAAGTACTTTGAGTTGTAGAGTTTTGTTGTGATGCCATGTTGTATTTGCACATATCGAGCATATTGTGTGTATGATTGAAATGCTTGGTATGTGTGGGATCCGACAATCTAGTTGTTTATCCTTGGCAGCCTCTCTTATGGGGAAATGTAGTCTAGTGCCTCCTTGAGCCATAGTAGTCCGCTACAGCCCGGTTCACCGGAGTCCTGCTAGCCCAGCACTACTGCTCTGGACACTTGACTGGTCGGCATGTGATTCATATCGTTCCTATGTCTGTCCCTTCGGGGAAATGTCACGCGGTGTCATCCAGAGTCCTGCCTAGCCTGCTACAGCCCGGGTTCCCGGAGTCCTGTTAGCCCAGTGCTACAGCCCAGATTCACACGCTGCTGACCGACACGTTCAATGTTGATTCATGTATGCCTGTCCCCATACATTAGTGCCGCTTTGGGTTCACGACTAGCCATGTCGTCCTGGGTTCTCTGTCATATGGATGCTAGCGACATTGTCATATACGTGAGCCAAAAGGCACAAAAGGTCCCGGGCCATGGTAAGGCGACACCCGTGGGAGTACCGTGCGTGAGGCCGCAATGTGATATGAGGTGTTACAGGCTAGATCGGTGTGACTTAGAATCGGGGTCCTGACAGGAGTCCTTTAATATTACCTTGGGGTGCCTCAGGCATCCCCAAGCTTAGGCTCTTGCCACTCCTTATTCATTCATCCATCGTGATCTCACCCAAAACTTGGAAACTTCAATCACACAAAACTTAGCAAAACCTTCGTGAGATCCGTTAGTATAATAAAGAAAATCACCACTTTAAGTACTGTTGAAATCACACTCATATTTTATTTTTGCATTATAACTACTGTACTCTAACTTCACCATGGCTTATATCATCGATACAATCCATAGATTTATCAAAACACGCAAAACAATGCATCAAAAAACAGAATTTGTCAAAAAAAGAACAGTGTGTAGTAATCTGAACATCTACCATACTTCTTAAAACCAAAAATTCTGAAGAATTAGGAACAAATAAACAATTTGCATATCAGTACTGTGTAAAAATTTCTGAATTTTTCCATGTTCCAAGAAAAAATGTAAATTCACGCACTACAGAAAAAGTTTCTGTTTTTGCACTGCACAAACCAAGGTCGACCCTCACTTCTGCAATGCATAACCTTCTAATCGCTTCTATTTTTGAAAAAAAATAAGTTCCCCCTCTATATATATATTTTAAACTTTTTAAGAGCACACAATAGAATAAAATGGCTCTCTAAAACTTCCGGGTTGTCTCCCTGGCAGCGCTTTCTTCAAAGCAATTAAGCTAGGCATAAAGTGCTGAAGTAATTGATCCACCCGGATCCCAAGGTATATCAAAGCCAATTTTAATTAACAATTATTTGTAACTTATTAGTGAGCACAAAGTAACATATATCATGCAATGACGAAGGCTAACTCTCTTCCTATGCATCAGCATGTCATAAAAGAACAATTCGTGCACATCAAGTAAAGGCGAATACATAGCATAAGCAGTTTCTTGCAATTTTATCATATTGGAAACATAGAAAGGCGGAGATGTATTTCCTCTCTCATAATAATTGCAAGTAGGAGCAGCAAGTAGATGCATATTATATTCATCAAAATCATCATGTGTAGTACTCATCAATATAATCCTTAATAAGCGCAAACTTCTCCGATATAGTGTAGTTGGGAGAATTCAAAACGATAATAGGACTATCATGTGTGGGTGCAATAGAAACAATTTCATTCTTAACATAAGGAACTATAGCAAGTTCATATCCATAAGCATAATTCAAATTGTCATCATGGCCACAAGTATGGCAAGCATCAATTTCATCAAAAAGGGATATTTCAAACGAATCCAAGGGATCATAGTAATTATCATAGCATTCATCCTTCGGTAAGCACGAAGGGAAATTAAAAAATGTATGAGTTGAAGAGTTACTCTCATTAGAAGGTGGACACGGGTAGCTAATCCGCTCTTCCTCCTTTTGTTCTTCACTCTCCTAGTCATCTTTTTCATCTAATGAGCTCACAATGACATCAATATCTTCTTCCATAGATTCCTGCAAAATATTATTCCCTTCTTGGAAAGCGGAGACTTTCTCAATACACTCATTAATATCAGCATTATATTCATAGTTCTCATAGAAATATTTAAGTATAGCATAATTTTCAGGTCTGTAAATAGCATCATCATAATTTTCACACTTTTCAAACAAAGATTCAATTTCATAAGCACCCTTAAAAGCATCGAATTCTTCTATTTGTTCCACATCATAGTAATCATATATACCATTAGCATAAGCGGCCAAGGTTTCATTATCATTAAATTTATAGGAAAAGGGAAGGTGTGGAGCCTTCATCCTAGAGCAACAGGTATAATCAGATCTCAAGCATAAATTCCGAGCATACCAATGCAACATATGAATTTGATCCCATAAGAGTTTCCCTTTTTGAGTCAAGCGATCATCCCTACAGTATTCACGTTGATCCAACATGTCTCCCATTATCAAGTTGAATGGGGTTTTCTCAGGATTATCAAAGTAGTGTTTAGTATTTTCCACATCACGAGCATCGAGGGTTTTAGGAGGTTCCCCATCTCCATGATTAGCAAGTACACCTAATGTTTTTGGTATTTCGTGTTCCATATCCATAACTAAAGATAGAGAACAATTTAGAACAGAAAATAAAATCTACTTAGTGATAAAGCAAACAAGCACACACGAGAATGTTCACGCAACGCTATTGCTCCTCGGCAACGGCGCCAGAAAAACGTCTTGATAACCCACAAGTATAGGGGCTCAATTGTAGCATTTCTCGATAAGTAAGAGTGTTGAACCCAACGAGGAGCTAAAGGTAGAACGAATATTCCCTCAAGTTCTATCGACCACCAATACAACTCTACGCATGCTTAACGTTCGCTTTACCAAGAACAAGTATGAAACTAGAAGTACTTTGTAGGTGTGATAGGATAGGTTTGCAAGATAATAAAGAACACGTAAATAAAAGCTAGGGGCTGTTTAGATAAAGAAACAACTAAGTTACTTTTAGTAAAGAGCTTTTTGTCACAAGAAAGTTATTTGTCCCTAGGCAATCGATAACTAGATCGGTAATCATTATTGCAATTTTATATGAGAGAGGCACATAAGCTAAGATACTTTCTCTACTTGGATCATATGCACTTATGATTGGAACTCTAGCAAGCATCCGCAACTACTAAAGATCATAAGGTAAAACCCAACCATAGATTAAAGTATCAAGTCCTCTTTACTCCCATACGCAAACAACCTACTTACTCGGGTATGTGTTTCTATCACTCACGCCACCCATCATAAGCAAATCATGAACATATTGCAAACCATACAGCGGGGATCCATCACGCTTGCGCGACATGGAGAGCACCATAGGAAAGCACCAATAATAAAACATACAACTCAAACCAATCACGATCATCAATTAAACCATAGGACATAATGGATCTACTCAAACATCATAGGATAGCCACACATTGTCAGTGCAACAAACCCTGGGTCCGTTGCCCAGACTGTGCACAGGCCCACGAACAAGATTACAGCACCAAGATCAGATCAAAGCAAGAGGGATTGGTTCTTTGAAGCACCAACGTGCAGATCAAGAAGACCAAGACTAGCCAGAGAGACAAGATACCACTACGAGAAGAACCTCCCTTGCCGAGCAGGCGAGCCTGGCGAGGTTGGGGTTACCCCGGAAGAGAGCCTCCAAGATCGCCCCGGCACGCCCACCGGGGCTCACAGAGGCAAACCACTCCACCACACCACCCCACAGCAACGCACATCGTCGATCTATGCGGTGTCAAGCTCCTAGGTGACTAAGTGGCTGCTCCCTGCCACATGGCAGCTACTTCCTACAGAAAATACCTCCAAGCGACACATGTCAAGAGACGTGTCAAGCAAGCAGGCGCGAAGCTGGCAAAACAGCCCGGCAGGGCCTGCCGGGCAAGCTATGATGTGACACTAAGCGACGCATTTAATGCACTCTGTCAGCCTGCAGAGTTAGGTATGATAGCACTGTTTGCTATCTAATCAGTACGTAAAGAGTGATTTGCCACTATGGTGACCCCTTGATCTATAAAAGGAGGCCCATGGCAACCGTAGAAAGCATTTGGACCCCCGCACATTCATACGTGTGTAGCCACTCTCGCCCCGAGGTGACCTTGTCGGGCAAGAGCACTACGCTTTTCCACCATCAATCCACCAAAGCAGGAGCAGGGTTTTACGCCTCGCGGCGGCCCAAACCTAGGAAAAACTGCTCGTGTGATCTCTACTGTGTTGTGTTACGCTTCTCCGCTCTTTGTGCAACGTGCCCATCCCCCCACCGAACCAAAAGGGGCTCATGGCCCCATAGGTGGCCATAGTTTCCCACGACAACTTTGGTGAGCGAGGTAGGAGGATCACTTGCGTGAACCCAAGAGCGTAAGCAGCGCACCATCTTCATCGCAATTTTCATCATCGATGGCTCCATCAACTATGGCGCCCAAGAAGAAGTCCGATGCCGCAGCTCACCCGTCCAACTCGAAGGCCCCGCCGCCCGCGACCACCGACGCCGCGGGGAATGCAGAGGCACATGAGGATGTGGGTGTTGTGGGAGACGTGGTCGGCTCAGGCGGTGTTGTCACCACCTCTCCCGCCGTCGAAGAAGGAGCGGCAGGCACCGGAGAAGGACAACACCAACAACATCCCAGCGACCACGCTCCACGAGGTACGGGTAGAGAGATTATTCCTTCTGTCCCTCCCGGCTTGGCCGAGGGAAATAGCCATGGCGGTGACGTTCGTCCTGAGGCAAATCGCAATCCTACAGCCACCCCCGCCGTGGGCGTGGTCGCAGGACATGCACCGCCCTCGGAGCAAGTTGGCCCAGCCGATGCTCTGAACAGAGTTATTGGCCCGCATGCGCCATCATGTCGTCACCATGCCATCCCAACGACCGGCTCCCGATGACGGGAGCCCGGCGCAGCCACCGCCGGCACCGTCAGGAGTTGGGCGACGCTACGGTCTACATCATCATCACCAATGCCAAGCACCGCGTCGGAGGCCATGGCGCGGGCCCAGCTGCTGCTGAGGTTTCCACCGGCAGCTGATCAGATGGATGAGTGGAGAGCCACCATTCAGAGTCTGATTGGCTTTGCCAAGGCTGGAGGCCCACAGCGAGCTAGCATGCCACGGCCTCCCCAGACAATGACGGCAGCCCATGCTGCTAACCGTGCAAAAGGGGCCACCCCCATGGTGCAATCCCCACTGCGGTAACCAGCACGAGGGCCACTCAACCAAGAGCTTGATGACGTCTCGATGGCTTCGTCCAATCCTCGAGCACGTCAAGGCCGACGGCGAGCCTCGGAGGACAGGCAGATGGGGGACGTGCACGTCACCATCGAGCGACGTCGTGAGGGCCACCACCAGTCCAATGGGCGTGATGGCCCCAACATTGACGAGCCTGCACTCGGTAGAGGCGGGTACCTACCTTCCGCTCGCACGTTCAAGCCAGAGATTCTAGAGAAGTATGATGGGAGACTGAACCCGACAGAGTTCTTGAGCATCTACACCATCGCTATTCAGGCTGCCGGGGGAAGAGATGATGTTTTTGCCAACTACTTCCCTTCGGCACTCAAGCCAAACGTGAGGTCTTGGCTGATGCATCTGCCCGAGAACTCCATCTCGACCTGGGCTGACTTGTGCCATGAGTTCGTTGGCGCCTTCAAGGGCGGCCACCAAGAACCAGGACGGCCCAGCGACTTGCAGCTTCTCCCGCAGAAGGAAGGAGAGACTATGCAAAATTACATGCAGAGGTTCAGCTGAGTCCACAGGAATATTCCAGATATCCACCCGGCAACTGTGATTGTTGCGTTCCAGTTCAATGTGCGCAACCGTCCGATATGTTCCAAGATGAACGTTTGATTGCCCAAGACTGTGAAGGAACTTTACACCTTGGTAGACAAGTGTGCTCGGGTGGAGGAGGGGAGGAAACTCCCTGGAGAAGAGGATGGCGTCGGTGTTGACTCAGAAAATGACGGCGAGGCCACCGGTCGGAATAAGAAGAACAAGAAGCGCAACAAGAAGTGCAAGGATAAAGCAGTACTAACCATTGAGGGATCGGGCATGCCTAGTACCGGCAAGAAGGCTAAGTCCGAAGCCCCCGGCAAGGAAGTTGCCACGTGCACTGACTGCCGGGAGGCTGCGGCTGCCGAGAAGGCTGAAAAAGGCGATCGGCCGTATTGCAAGATTCATTGGACCAAGTGCCATGATCTCCATGAATGTCATTAGGTCAAGCAGCTCGTCAAGAAGCAGAGGGATGAATATGAGAAGCGTGATAAGGAAAAAGGTCAGAATGGCGTTGGCGGGAAGGGCTGAGGCGGTGAAGCAAAACGCCCCGACAAGGCTCTTCGGAACCAAGGAAAACCCGCCAGGGGCCGAGAGAAGGAAGATTGCAATAATGAAAGTGATGGAGGGGATGAAGAGGAAACCAGTGAGAAGGAATTCCAGAAGGCCACTGACGCTCTGTGCGTTGATGGAGGTGCATCTCTACACTCCTCTCGCCCCCAACTTAAATGGTGGGCGCGTGAGGTCAATGTCGTGGATCCAGCGGCAGAGTCTCGGAAGCCGCTCAAGTGGTCATGCACGCCCATCATCCTTGACGAAGAGGACCATCCCGACCGCACCGCCGCGGTAGGATGCTTGCCGTTGTTGGTTTCACCAACGATCCGCAACCTCAAAGTCACAAGGATGTTGGTTGACGGCGGGGCCGGGTTGAATCTTATTTCCCCAAAGTTTATCAGCAAACTTGAGATAGCAGAGGAAGAGCTCAAAGTCATGGGCACTTTTCAAGGAATCAACCCCGGTAGGATTCATCCTAAGGGAAAGATCACGTTGCCAGTGACATTCGGGGGGAGTTGAACTACCGGCCTGAGAAGGTTGTATTTGATGTGGTCGACCTCCCCCTGCTGTACAATGGAATCCTTGGATGCCCAGCTCTGGCAAAATTCATGGCAGCATCCCACTATGCCTACAACACTTTGAAGATGTCAGGGCTGGTGGGAGTCATTTCCATTCCGTCAGACGAGAAGGACGCAATTATTTACGTGGATAAGATGTACCGGGACGCAGTCTCCGCAAAGGCCGTGGAAGCCACAGTTCCCACTAAGGAAATCAATGGAAAGAAGAAGGCCAGCAGGGACACCAGCAAGAAATCCAAGGCTGTTGCACCTCATGTGAAATAGGTCCCGGCAGGGCTGGCTGGCGCTGATGGTACCTTTACTATCAGTGCCACCCTTGATGACAATTAGGAAAGCGCGCTCGTTGCCTTCGTGCGGGCGAATATCGATGTGTTTGCTTGGCAACCGTCTGATATCCCCGGTTTTTTCCGGGTGGTAATCGAGCACCACCTTGCTGTCTACCCACATGCCCGACCCGTCAAGCAGAAAGTCCGGAAGCAAGCCTTGGAGCGGCAGCAATTCATTGCAGAAGAAATCAAGAAACTTGAGGCAGCTGGTATGGTCAGAGGAGTACTACATCCAATGTGGTTAGCAAACCCAGTGGTCATACGCAAAGCTAATGGGAAATGGAGGCTTTGCATAGATTTCATAGATCTTAACAAGGCCTGCCCAAAGGACCCATTTCCCTTGCCGCGCATCGACCAGATTGTGGATTCCACTTCAGGATGTGATTTTCTCTCTTTTCTGGATGCATACTCTGGATATCATCAGATTTTTATGTCCAAGGAAGACGAAGAGAAGACCTCATTCATCACCCCATGTGGCACATACTGCTTCGTGCGCATGACCTTCGGGTTAAAGAGTGTCGGGTCCACTTTTGCAAGAGCAGTCCAAATTGGTTTTGAGTCATAGTTGCATAGGAACATTGAAGCTTATATGGATGATATTGTGGTCAAGACCAAGGACAGATCAACCCTCATCCAGGATTTAGAAGAGACGTTTGCTAATCTGCGCAGGATCAACTTGAAGCTGAACCCGGAGAAGTGTGTGTTTGGCGTCCCCTCCGGCAAGCTACTGGATTTATTTGTATCCCATCGCGGGATAGAGGCCAACTGATGTAGGGTGGAACCCTATACGGCCGATCTTTCATGAAAGGAGCGGATCCCAACTAAGAACACGATGAACACGGAGTAGAATGGAGGGAAATCACAAGGGGAAACACTCAAGAACAAGTCCAATCACACATCCACTAGACAATCAAACACACAAGATCCACAAGGTACATGAACAACAAAGGGAAAGATACAAGGTATGGTTCATCTCCATGGGGAGGTCTTGAAGGGGGCCACCCAAGAGGGGGTCTTGAATCCAAGGTGATCTTCTCCGTAGAGGGGCCGCGGTCTCTCTCGTGGAGTAGATCCGTAATGTATGAGCAAAGCTCTATCCAAAATGAGCTAATACTTTGCTAACCCTAAAACGTAGGTGGAGGGGGAGTATATATAGTCCAAGGGGCGAAGGGGTACATGGGATTCGGCCCAGATGGGCTGCACGCACGCAGGGGGAGGCCGGATATCTGGGCGTCGGCCGGATGTCCGGGGCTTCGTCATGGGCCGGATGTCCGGGCTGGGGTGGCCGGATGTCTGGGCTGGCGTGGACGGCCTCGGTGTTCTCTGGATAGAGGGTGCCCGATGTCCGCGCTGGAAGCCGGATGTCCAGGCCCTTGGCCGGAGGTCCGGGCTGGCGTGGTCAAGCTTCGGTGGTGTTCTGTGATGGACGCCGGATTTTCGGTGGTCGGGCCGGATGTCCGGGCTGGGGCCGGATGTTCAGGACCTGGGGACTTCTCCGGTTTCTTCCGTCATCGCTTCCAGGCTTCCCTCGCGGATGGTGTAGTTGTTCCTTGGCGCTTGCACTCCTCCTCGTTGTCCATAGTGTTCCGACAATACATATGCATGCACACGTGTGGCACCCTGGCTCAGAGAAACCGGAACACCCCGTATTCCAGCCCAGAGATCGAGGAGAAGTCTTCTGGAATACGGCACTGCTTAGCATAGAACAAATCAGCTCTTTATTGCAATCTATTGGGGTACAAGGGGATTACATCGGCACGGCGACGCTACGCCTGCCACAGTTGCTCTATGCAAACAGCAGAACAACACGACGCAGCGGAATGACTACTGGCAGCAGAACAACGACGACGGTGGTGAACTCCACTCCGCGGGGACTCTGGCTGGAACGCTTATCCTAGCGCGCAAACAAGGGATCCATGACAAACAAGAAATCATATCTGGCATGACCTGCAAACTGGCATGACACGCCAGGTCAGTACATTGAATGTACTTGCAAGCACACAGCAACCAAAGCAATCAAGATAAACAATAGCATGGCAATTACAGGTTAACAAGGATTAACATGATACTATCGGATCAATCATAGCATGAACAAGATGATACAGCTAGAACAATACGAGCATGGCATAAACATATGAGCATGATAATACTAGCATGCAACATGATGACGCTATCATGCACCAACTTACTCTGCTCGGGTTACATCGTAACCATCACCTGCACAAACTTACCATCATGGATATCACACAATCATCTCAGGATCCAATCAAGCTTGGTATTAACAATACTGTAGTAATCATTTATGACCACAAGGAGCTTGACCTTTACCCTTAACTCTTGCATAACATCACAAATATCCAACAAGTCGGTATTCACGATACCACAGTGATCCACTCACGATCACATAAATATCAACCAACTTCTTTCAGCATCGAACCGGGGTTGTTATTAAGCACATTATTATTACTGTTGACCCATAGTGTGACCGACACGAACTAGGCCCATATCCGAGGGCGCGGCTATCGATAGATTAAACACACACTCTGCAGAGGTTAGCACACTGTACCCACACCACGGAACCCATGGTCTCGCACTCCCATACATGCGGACACGGCGTTGCGACAAAACCGATCTACTGCCATGACACTCCCCGGCCACTCCGACCAACTCCCCTTTGGGCTAAGTCCTGGGTGGCCCCGTGCCTACCAAAGGCACCAACGGCCACCGTCGTGGCAAAACGGTCCCAAACGGGGACAAGGATCCATACTCAACAACGGGCACACAAGGCTTATGCCGTCCTACTCGGCCAAGGTAGCGCCCGCGCATAACCTTCCCTCGCGGGAGGCACCGGTGAGAGGCATGACAATAGACCCAGTTAGGGCCTTCCCATAAGGCAAACGTGGTTGCACTGGTCAGCTCGATTTGGTGGCACCATGACTCAGCCAACAGTTTTTCAAGTTCAATTTAATCCGGTTAAACTTGAATGCAATATGCTGAGCCATGACAAAAATAACAGGATGCAACTACAATGCATGAACATGATATCAAAATAAGCATGGAGGTGCAACATAATCAACGAGCATAACAACAACATTTGAGCATTTATCCAGATGAGTATGGCATACCTACGAGCATGAATATCACAACTAGAACATTACTCATAGCATAACATGACTACTAGCGTCAGCAATAACTACCATGCATTAACATAACGATAAACTACCATGCAAGCATTTAACCAACTAGGTGCAAAATAACATGCATAACAACGGTACTCGAAACAGACAATAATCATGCATCGAAGACCATCACAAGCATGTACTACTACCAAGCATGGTAATAAGAAAGTACTACTACCAAGTAGTTCATGATAACAGAGTGCAAGAAAACATAGCATGACGGTAAACACCGATCCATAAGCATAACCGAAATAACGACAGCAGTAGCAAAACAATCAAACAGATAGTTATTAAAGATTCAAGTTGAAAACCAATGCTTCTGCATGGCTATCATGCAAATGGTGGTTGTGGCTTGCCTGGGGATGGAGAAGGCTCCGGGAAGAAGTGCGGCATGACCGCGGAAAGAATCGCCGGAAAGGGTTCGCTCTCGGAGGGGGCTGATTGGGGCAAGGGCAAAATGGTCATTTTCAGAATGTTGAAACATAGTGAAAATGGTACCAAAAGTTTGGGCTCAAAGATACGAAGATGTGAGCATTGGATTCACCTCGATCAGAGCTACGGTTCAAAAGTTGTCAAGGGTTAAAGTTCAGGGACTATTCTGCAAAAATATCACCACAAAAGGTCCCTGAGTGGATAAGGCAGAAACGGTTTTGAGAAAATACGCTTTCTAGAGGGGAATGCGCATTCCTCTCCTAAGCCGCAAGGAACTACGCCTTCGGAAAGAGAAAAGGCATTACCCCGAATACGCTTCCACTATCACGCCCAATATGCGATACTATCCTAAAGAGACTCGAAGGTCCCACCAAGGATAGAACCGCATATTGACACGCTTTTGCAAGGTGGATATCATTACATCAACATTACATAATAGCTGGGATACATACAAGAGGCATACAATGCCACAAGAATACATCAATACATCATACATCAGATCAACATCCGACTACGGATGAAACACAAACAGGAACTCAACGACATCCACCCTGCTAGCCCAGGCTGCCGACCTGGAACCTATCCCATGATCGAAGAAGAAGCAGAAGAAGAACTCCAAAACAAGTAAACATCGCTCTCGCGTCATGATCATCGCAAAACCTGTACCTGCAACTGGTGTTGAAGTAATCTGTGAGCCACGAGGACTCAGCAATCCCATTACCATGGGTATCAAGTCTAGCAAAGCTTAATGCGTAAGGAAAGGGGGTAAAGTGGTGAGGTTGCAGCAGCGACTAAGCATGTATGGTGGCTAACATACGCAAATAAGAGCGAGAAGAGAAGCAACGGAACGGTCGTGAAACTAGCAATGACCAAGAAGTGATCCTGAACTCCTTCTTACGTCAAACATAACCCAGAAACCGTGTTCACATCCCGGACTCCGCCGAGAAGAGACCATCACGGCTACACACGCGGTTGATGCGTTTTAGTTAAGGTCAAGTATCAAGTTCTCTACAACCGGACATTAACAAATTCCCATCTGCCACATAATCGCGGGCACGACTTTCGAAAGATAATACCCTGCAGGGGTGTCCCAACTTAGCCCATTATAAGCTCTCACGGTCAACGAAGGATATTCCTTCTCCCAGGAAGACCCGATCAGTCTCGGAATCCCGGTTACAAGACATTTCGACAATGGTAAAACAAGACCAGCAAAGCCGCCCGAATGTGCCGACAATCCTGATAGGAGCTGCACATATCTCGTTCTCAGGGCACACCGGATTGTCCAAGCTTCTGGTAGGCCAGCCCAGAGTTGCCCCTGGTGGCCACCGGCGACTGACAGGTTGGACCAACACTCGAAGGAGCACTGGCCCAGGGGGGTAAATAAAGATGACCCTCGAGAACGCGACTCCCAAGGGAAAAAGGCTAGGTGAGGCAAATGTAAAACCAAGGTTGGGCCTGCTGGAGGAGTTTTATTCAAAGCGAACTGTCAAGGGGGTCTCATAAATCACCCAACCGCGTAAGGGACGCAAAATCAAGGAACATAACACCGGTATGAAAGAAACTAGGGCGGCAAGAGTGGAACAAAACACCAGGCATAAGGCCGAGCCTTCCACCCTTTACCAAGTATATAGATGCAATAATAATATAAGAGATAATGTGATATCCCAACATAAACATAATCCAACATGGAGCAATCTTCATCTTCACCTGCAACTAGCAACGCTATAAGAGGGGCTGAGCAAAACGGTAACATAGCCAAACAACGGTTTGCTAGGAAGGGGGACAAGGTTAGAGGTTCATGGCAATTTGGGAGGCTTGATAAGCAAGTGGTAGGTAATGCAGCATAGCGATAGAACGAAGCAACTAGCATAACAATGATAGTAGTGAGATCCAAGGTGACAGTCATCTTGCCTGAAATCCCGCTAGGAAGAAGAACGAGTCCATGAAGAAGATGAAGCCACGAAGACGGACGAAACGTAGACGAACGAATCCTCACGATCGCAACGACACGGGAACTACCGAGAAGAAGCACACAACATGGTAAACACACCACACATGAACAAGGCATGATGCTCAACCAAGTATGATGGATGACAAGGCTACAGGAAGCTACTCATGGAAAAAGATGATGCATACAAGAGCAACACATCAAGCAAGTTTAAATGAGGCCGGGAACAACATATAACAATTCCGGTAAGTCCTCGTATACAAATTTCGAAATTGGTCCAGATCTGAATAAACCTTATGTTCAAGTTGTTAAACAGCAAGTTAAGATGCACCAAAATGATCTACATTAAATTCTAGTCAAGTTACATATAAAGTTCATCAGATTCGGAGCTACGGCCTAGAAGATATGAGCAAAACAAGTTAAACATGGCATTGATGCAAAAGGCATTCAAACATCAAACAAACACACTCAAGGCGTGGATGCAACATGATAATATGAAACTACATGCAAAACTAAGCAAGTTTCATATAGAGCATGCTCAAAACGGAGCAACGGTGCAACACATACACTCCAAACAAGATATAGCAACAATCTGTCCAAAACAGCAACTAGGCATATAGCAAGTATCAAAACAATATGCTACAGCAACTCAACATGAAAACGAAAGGCATGAACATGATCTAAAGGTAACGCATGACAAAACATGATCACTGAGCTACCTCCAGAAATCAATAGAACATGCTCAAAAGGACATGACAAAATTGCAAATAATAACAGATTCACAAACTTAGCAGAAATTACTGGACATGGCAGAAATAACATCAGGTTGCAAAGTTTGGAGCTACCAAACAACATGCTACAGGAACATATCATAGCAAACAAAGGCATGGCATGAATCTACTAATTTCATAGAACAAAAGTCCTATACTGATCACGAGCCAAAAAGGCTCAGAAGATATGATGGCACCCATGTAAACATAGCAAGTAATATGACAGATTCCGAGAGTGAAAATGACAGGACATGGTAGAAACAACGATAACTAGGCATGTTGGTGAGCTTGAACCACTCACCACAGAGCATTTCATGGCATGTGAAGTCAACCAACAGCAATAAGGCATAAATATGAAGTTAATCATGGCAAGAGCAAGTTCATAGAGTGCATGGACCACTAGGAAAACACATGGCAATTACGAACTTCATGTTAACAGGCTGACAGAAACATTATTTAGCAAGTTGAGAGCAAGCTAGCAATAATCTACAGCTGGCTATAAATGCAACCAATGGCTTGAATGTATACAACATAATATTTATAACAAAACATCCTTAGTGAACATCTCCAGATCATGCATAGAATGACTTGTAGCAGCAGGTTTACAAGGGATCACAACATAACAGACTCAGACTAGGCAGAAATGACTAAGTCCCAGAAATAAGCAACATCATGGAGGCTACTTTGCATGCTTGTGCTAGTCAACACAGAGATCCTAAAACTACAATACTAGCACCACTGTAAATATGGCATGATTTAGTTCAAAACACATGTAGAGCTCATGCTCATAGGATGCACACACAAAATGCAATAAAAAAGACAAATCAGCAAGTTCTGGAAACAGACAGCAGTTAACATCATATAGCACTCTTGCAACGATAATTAGGGCATCAATATGACCTCAAACAAGCATGGCACAATGGAACAAAATAAAGAGCATCTCATGACGAACATTTCGATATATTACACGCATGAATCGGAGCACCAAGCATGAAGTTATGGCATGAACAACAGAGCAACATAATGCAACAATTTCGGGACTTGGAGAAAAATTCGAGGGGGAGGGAAGTCAACCTGTGGATCTGGATCTGGCGCGTAGAACGAAGTTCGCCGGAGCTCAGAGGAAGAAGATGCCGGAGCTTAGGGGAGAGGCCGGAGAGGGTCGCCGGACGAGGGGAGAGGCCGGAGCGGGGCGGGGCGGCGCGAACGAGCGCCGGCGGGGCTTGCGGGCGGCTGGGAGCGGCGGAGCTCGGGGTCGCCGGCGGCGGGGAGGCGAGGCGGCGCTGGGCAGCGGAGGCGCATCCCGGCGGCGGCGCGGGAGCTAGGGCGCGGGACACGGGCGCCTGGAGAGGCGGGGCGCGGGCCCTGGTGCGCTGGGCACCCGAGGCGGCAGGGCGGCGAACCGGGCCCGGAGGGCCCCGCGCGGGCCACGACGGGCCAGCGGGTGAGGCGCGGCGGTGGGGAGCCGGAGGTGCGATGTGGCGGGCGGTGAGTGGCTGAGGAAGCGGCGGCGGACGTGTCCGGTGGTGGGGAGAGGTGTCCGGCGGCGTGGAGGGAAGAAGGTTAGGGTTTATCTGCGAGAATTTCGGGGGAGGGGACCTATTTATAGGTAGAGGGAGCTAGGGGAGTCCAAATGAGGTGCAGTTTTCGCCCACACGATCGTGATCGAACGACCGAGAGCATGGAGGGGGTTTGGATGGGCTCATGAGCTGTGGTGAAGAGGGGCTGGGCTGCAAAGAGGGAGGGGTTTCGGGCTACGCGGTTAACCGTTGGGGCATCAAACGAACTCCAAATGGAACGAAATTTGACGGACGGTCTGTCGGTGCTATACCAAGGCCACTCGGCAAATACCGACCCATTCCGAGAAGTTTTTTCTCCCGCTCACGAAAAGAAAACAGAGGGGTGCAACGGGTGCGGCGAGAGTATCGGATCGTGAAACGGACAACGGGGAAAAGGACCGGATGCAAGTTTGGAAAAACATGAGGATGCAATGCAGATGATGACATGGCAAAAAGCAACACGCAAGCAGCTGACAAGGCAAGGACGGCGAATAACTGGCAGACACATGGCGCATCGGATCCGGGGCGTTACATCCACTTACCCACGTCATCAGAGGCGGGGTCGGGCGCGTGGTCGCTGACGGGCGGGTCCCGCAGGGCGGGGCCCGTCACTTATCCACGCTGGCCAGGCGGTGTCAATGCGGGGCCGGCTCCGGCTCACTGATGCGCGGGGCCCGCGGCCAGCTGGCAGGGAGGGGTCGACGGCTTCGTCTTCTCCTCACTCGCGCCCGACGGAGCAGAGGACTGGGCCGGCGCCGGCGACCGTTCCGGCAGCTCCAGCCGTCTCCCAGGCCATGCAGTGTACCGGCATGCTCAGGGGATCGAGACACACCCATCCATAGCATCCGTCCATCATGGGGAGGTCGGGCTCGAGTGGGGCCGCTACTGCGGCGGACAGCGGTTCGGGTGGAGATGGGGTTCTGGCCATGGTGGCTCCGGCGAGGGGAAGAGGGTCTGAGGAGGGTCGCCGGAGATCAGAGGGGCTACGGGTGGTGGCTAGAAGTGTAGGAGGGGCTCAGGTAGCTCCAATTTAGGAGGACTGAGGCGGCGGCCATGGCGACAGAGGGAGGGCAGGAGAGCTTCTTGAGCTCGAGACAGAGGCTAGGCAGGGCTCTCGGAGTGAGGTGAGGCTGCTGGAGTGCTCGGGCTGCGCGGGGAGGGGCTACTTATAGCTGTGCAAGGTCATGGCCGAGCTGGCATCACCGCAGACGCGTGGACGGCGCCGCGGACGCGTGTGCTCGCGCATGAGCTCGGGGAAGACGACGGGGAGGGAACGGACGAGCGCCAGAGGTCACGGAGACGAGCGGAGCTCGGGGACAAGAGAGGGAAGCTGTCGCGGTGCGAACAGAGCCGGTCGGCTATAGTTCGCCCATGGGCGCACGGCGACGAGCGCCAGCGAGGAGGCTTCGGGAGGGGGAGATGGTGTAATGCCCCGAGACCGACGTTTCAAAAGACTTCCTTATTTTCGTGATCGTCGTGTTTCTTTTCTTCTTGCTCTTTTATTTTTTCATTGCATCATGTCATCATGCCATCATGTCATTAAATCTTTGCATAAAAACTCAACTAAATAAATTGCATGGATCTTCGATCCATTTAAATGGAGGGAATTCACATGGTGATTTCTCTTTATAACATATCCTCCTAATATTTATGGAGCTATTATAAATATTCCATTAGTTTGGAATTAACCGGAACACACTTGCAAAATAATTCCCATGCCTATTTCCACCTCAAGTTTCACCTCCAAGCTTTGCCAACAATTCTTTTCCCTCTTATCGAGGCCCTTCCTAAATGTTCAACATTCTGGACACTTTGTAATCCTACTCCTTGTTCAAACCATGTGAATTAAATTCAAATGCATTTGAATTTAAACCGTGCAATCTTACCCACTCCGTTTTTCTTGGAACGAGCATATTTTTGTGAGTCCGGGAAAATTACCCGCATGTGCAAATTCTTTCCCTAACCCTATCTTTCTTTTTCTTCTCTCTATTACTTTTCTGCTAAAAGAAATAAGAGAGAGAGAGAAGAGAGAGACCCCCAGCCGGCACAGCTGGGCCTCCCAACTCCAAGCCGGCCCATCCCCACGGCCCACCTAAGCCAAAACCCTAGCCGCCAGAGACCGAGCCCATCTCTCCCTTCGTTTTCCTCCAGCGCCGCCATCTCCCTCGTTCGTCCCGATCCCCATCTCACTCTCTCCCTCTCGATCCCGCAGCACCACTCCCTGCGCTCGATCCCCTCGCCTCCATCCTCCTCGAGCCGGCCTCCCCGCCTCTGGCAACGGCCGCCGCCCGTCGCGCCTCTCGCGCCGCCACTCTCAGGGACGAGCCCTCTTCTCCTTCCCGAGGCCACCGCCGGCACCCCGAGCCCTCCGCTCCACCATGCCTCCTCCCCTCTGCAGGCCCCCTCTCATGGCGCCGCCAGCCTCCAGGAGCTCCCCCTCTCAAGCTTCCTCACCGCCGCCTCTCCTCCTGCTTCTCCTCGTCGCCACCATCCCACTTCGAGCTCTGCCATCACCGCGTCCTCCCTCTGCCTCCTCGCCATGGCCCTCGCGAGCTTCCTTCCGCGCCGCCACTGGAGGCCAACTCCGGCGCCCCCTGCCTCCTCGACCTCCTGACCCCCTCACGCCGAAGCCGCACGGGAGACGAGCTCCCCGCAGCAGCGCCCGACCTCGCGCTCGTCTCTTCGCCCGGACGGCCGCCTCGTCCGCATCTACCTCGCCGTCGCCGGAGTTCCAAGCCGCATCTCCGCGTCCTCTGCTTCGTCCTGCTGCTGCCCATTCCCCTGCTTCACCTGCTTGAGCCGCCACTGCTCTTTTTTCCTATCGAGCAGAGGAGCTCGCTCGCCCGCTCGTTCGCCTGTGCGTGGCCGCCCGGATGGGCCACATCGCTGCCCCGAGCGCCCCTGTCCTCGAGCACCTATTGACTTCGGTTACTATCAAGCGCTCTGACCCGTTGCTGCCATGGCCTTGCATCCATCTGGCCCTGTTGTGTTCATGGAGCCACTGTACCATGGTCAAGACCGAGACCCGCGAACGTTAAGTTCTTCCAGGATGCCCGAACGATTACAGGCCGAAACGCCAAGTCCCACTTCAACAAGTGTACCTCTACTTCGGATTCAGCAAGTACCCCTTCGGATGCGCCTAGTTCGACTACATGGACCACCAATTCCTCTACCGTCGACCCGAACATCTAGGAACCGTGTACGTCTACCGTCGTCGTGGATCCGACAAGATCCGTGTACAACTACTACCCCTACGACACGTGAACAACTACTTCCAATTCGAACGCGTTCCGCCCCGAATGCATGCTTCGAAGGTATAACCCCGAGACGATGACCCATGGACGAGCGCTTGTGATGTGTTGTATGAGATGCCCGTGTTTGCACCATGTCCAATTGGTCCTTGCACGTTCCTCGTTTCCTTGCCACCGTCATGTGGGAACCCGGTAACCGGGATCACCCCACCATCGTTTGCATGTGCCGTTCATCCACAGTTTCTTTTGCACCGACATCTCGACGAGTTGTCGGATCACCGTTATGTTGTCGTGGCATCATTTTCGGATTCGTTGCCGTGGCACCCCTTTCTTCCACCACGGTAACAAATGCCTCGTATCATTTTATACCAACACTTTCATAAAATTGCATATACCTTGTATATGTCATCCGCATCATGATAACAACATTTAAATGTTTAAAATTGTGTTTGTTTTAAATTGCTAAATGACATATGGGGGTTTCCGGAATTGTTATTTGTTATTTCCGGCCTCATTTAAACTTGCCTAGATAGGTTGTTTAATTATGCTTCACCTCTCGCCATGCTTAATAACATTTATATTGTTGGGTACATAACCGAGAGAGAACTAAATAATTGATGTGGTGTTTCGTCAATATGCAACTCGTTGCATATTGAACTCCACTTAATTTGTAGTATTGTTTGTTGCACTTTGCCATGCATATTTAAACCGGACATGCATCATACTTGTTTGTGCATCATGCCATGTGTATGTGGTGGTTGTTTACTATGTTGTTTGTTTCTTTCCGGTTTGCTTCTCCCGTTAGCTTCGGTTTCGTTCCGGAGTTGTGAGGATTCGTTCGACTACGTCCGCTTGTCTTCTTCATGGACTCATTCTTCTTCCTTGCGGGATCTCAGGCAAGATGACCATACCCTCGAAATCACTTCTATCTTTGCTTGCTAGTTGTTCGCTCTATTGCTATGCCGCGCTACCTACCACTTGCTTATCAAGCCTCCCAAATTTCCATGAACCTCTAACCTTTGTCACCCTTCCTAGCAAACCGTTGTTTGGCTATGTTATCGCTTTGCTCAGCCCCTCTTATAGCGTTGTTAGATGCAGGTGAAGTTGAAGATTGCTCCTTGTTGGAACATAATTATGTTGGGATATCACAATATCTCTTATTTAATTAATGCATCTATATACTTGGTAAAGGGTGGAAGGCTCAGCCTTATGCCTGGTGTTTTGTTCCACTCTTGCCACCCTAGTTTCCGTCATACCGGTGTTATGTTCCTTGATTATGCGTTCCTTACGCGGTTGGGTGATTTATGGGACCCCCTTGACAGTTCGCTTTGAATAAAACTCCTCCAGCAAGGCCCAACCTTGGTTTTACCATTTGCCTACCTAAGCCTTTTTCCCTTGGGTTCTGCGGACTCAAGGGTGATCTTTATTTTAAACCCCCGGGCCAGTGTTCCTCTGAGTGCTGGTCCAAACTAGAGCCACTTGCAGCGCCACCTCGGGGAAACTCGAGGTCTGGTTTTAGTTGTAGGTAGTGTTCATCCGGTGTGCCCTGAGAACGAGATATGTGCAGCTACTATTAGGATTTGTCGGCACATTCGGGCGGCTTTGCTGGTCTTGTTTTACCATTGTCGAAATGTCTTGTAAACTGGGATTCCGAGACTGATCGGGTCTTCCCGGGAGAAGGTTTATCCTTCATTGACCGTGAGAGCTTATGATGGGATAAGTTGGGACACCCCTGCAGGGTATTAAACTTTCGAGAGCCGTGCCCGTGGTTATGTGGCAGATGGGAATTTGTTAATATCCGGTTGTAGAGAACTTGACACTTGACCCTAATTAAAACGCATCAACCGCGTGTGTAGCTGTGATGGTCCCTTCTCGGCGGAGTCCGGGAAGTGAACATGGTTTCTGGGTTATGTTTGACGTAAGTAGGTGTTCAGGATCACTTCTTGATCATTGCTAGTTCACGACCGTTCCGTTGCTTCTCTTCTCGCTCTTATTTGCGTATGTTAGCCACCATATATGCTAGTGCTTGCTGCAGCTCCACCTTACTACCCTTTCCTTCCTATAAGCATGAATAGTCTTGATCTCGCGGGTGTGAGATTGCTGAGTCCTCGTGACTCACAGATACTTCCAAACAGTTGCAGGTGCCGATGGTAACAGTGCAGGTGACGCAACCGAGCTCAAGTGGGAGCTCGATGAAGATCTTGTTCGTTGTGTTGTTTTTTTTCAGTTTGATCAGTAGTGGTGCCTAGTTGGGACGATCGGGGATCTAGCAGTTGGGTTGTCTTCTTCTCTTTTGGTTCCGTAGTCAGACCTATGTGTGTATTCTGATTGATGTATGATTTATTTATGTATTGTGTGAAGTGGCGATTGTAAGCCGACTCTTTATCCCATTCTTGTTCATTACATGGGACTGTGTGAAGATGACCCTTCTTGCGACAAACCACCATGCAGTTATGCCTCTAAGTCGTGCCTCGACACGTGGGAGATATAGCCGCATCGTGGGCGTTACAAGTTGGTAATCAGAGCCATCCCCAACTTTGGAGCCCCCTGCTTGATCGAATCGCTGACGTTGTTGAGTCTAGAACAAAAATGTTTTGAGTCTTAGGATTATATATATCGGAGAGTACGATTCTTTTTACTCCTCAGTCCCTTCGTCGCTCTGGTGAGCTCCCCTGACGTAGAAGTTTTGACTTTTCTCTCCTCAAATTTCACTAAAAAAAATTAGGATCACGTGGGTATCTTGGAATCGTTCCGATGGTTTTGTGACGAGAACATTGTTCTTGGTGACTCCTGACATTTAGGGGTTGTGGCAGTGTCCCGGGGAGTTGAGCTCCGAGGTGTTGTCGTCACAATTTTATCGTTGCAGTTCTGGAATACCTGAGTTTCGCCGACATCAAAATATCTTTTATGTAGTTGTTGGTGAGATCACCTCGACGCCACCCAGTACTGGGGCGGGAGTTCGGGAGTATTGCCATAACTCGTATAACGGATGCTTTTCGAAGGTTGAGGTAAACGATTTCCGAAGGTTTCTTGGTTATGTGTTGACGGACGGATACAGCTGGATCTACGGATTGCTAGTTTGGGTGATATATTTTGCGTCCCCTGTATCCCCAACACCAGATTGCATAACCGGAAAGTTTCGGCAGTTTATAAGTGGGAATTCAAGTAGCTCTTAGGATATCTTTCCGACAGATGCATGATATGAGATTGGGGTTCGACGTCTAGTGGTCCGCCTTTCCACGGTTGGTTTTACAATGGTCTCGTAGTGTCTTAAAGAGTCCTTGGCTATGCCGACTCGGGGACGCTTCGTATATCATGTGCACTGCCTTGTAAATGATGGTGCTGTACGATCGAGCCCGTGTGGGCCCTACCCCGAAAACTTCGGACGAAATCTCTATCATATGTTTGTTCCGGCTTATTCTGCAAGCCAAATCCTTTGTTTTGTTTTATTTGTGGTATTCGAGTTGCTTCAATGACAAGTGTAGATTCCATACCTTTCCTAAACGGTGTTCTCATATTTCTATGTGGATGATAATCCTTCTTGATTATCGAGATTGTCATGTCAATTCTTTTCCAACCGGTGTGTTTTCTCTTCAAGTGGATCCAATCATTTCAACATTCGCAAGATCACCTCTCAGTTTCCCAACATTGTTCGTTTCATCCGTTTCCAAGTTGTCTTTGTTTTCCCGCCCTCCCACCCTTTTCCTTCAAGGAATCAGATTTCTTAACCATGTATCCATATTATGGATGTGAAGTTTCTTCATTCTTTTCCATCAATGTTCTTACCCGGTGGTTCTCATGAAGATGTTCTTCAAGTTTATCATTATTCGTTCTCTTTCTTCTCCAGTGGACTAAATTCAAGCTTTTGGTGTTGATCATATTCCCTTCCTCGTTTCAAGTGTTTTCGTATGTCGACGTATCTCTTAATCATTCACCTCTTGCTTTCCATGTGTTCCGGAGTGTTGAAGATATCTCAGAAGATTCACATTTCCATTCCAAATCAGTTCAAGCTATTTTGGGGTTGTTATCTCATTCAAGCCATTTAATTCAACCGGCGCAATCTTTCTTTTAATCATTCAACGGTGTTTCTTTTGAGTGGGCCCTAACCCACAGGTCTTTTTCCAGGATCTTACCTGACTCATCTAATTTTTCCGGAGTTATTATCAAATTCATTGCAAAGTTTGACGTAAGAATGAATTATCATCAGTCAAATGTCTTTCTCCAAGATCTTTCAAATTCTTTTCATTGTTGATTCAACCTTTCTATTCTTCATGGTTCCGGAGTGCCTCAATAATTCATGGTGGTGTTTCTCATCATCATTCTCCACATTTGAAGACCGAAGAAGAATTTCTCGTGAATCTTGGTCCGTTCTCATGAAGATTCATGATTCTTACTTGTTGCCATCCTCTCATAATTGTTTTGATTGTGAGAATTCTTTTCACCCACCTAGAGTATTTCAGAAGTCTTTGCAGTTTGTTTCTCCGGAGCCAATCATCTCAGAATTATTCATTCAAGTTTTCAGCTCTCGTTCTCCAAATCTTACCGGTGCATCATTCAAGTATTCTCTAGTCAGCTCGTGATCTCTTCATTCTCTTGTATCTAAATTTCCCCAAGTATCTTCGTTCATTTTCTAATTCTTCCCGATGTTTCTTTACCTTTTCTTCACTTGTTTTCAATTCTCACGGTGGTTCGTTCAAGATTTCTCTTCCTTCGTTATCATATCAATTTATTCGTTGTTTCAATCCTACCGATGGTTCGATGAAGACCTTCCCAAGTTTGCGCAATATCTATATTAATCCTTTCTTTTGGAGTTCGTTCATGATATCAAATTCTTGATTTCAAGTTGTTCATCTTTTCTTTCCGGAGCTCCAAGTTATTTCAATTATATCATTTCAAAGCTTCATCCAATCATTGCAAGGTTTCTCCCGGAGTTCTTTTCAACTTTCCATTTTGTTTGATCATTCTTTTATTACCGGAGTTCTTCATGGAGGCTCTACATGGAGGTTCGTCAAGGATTCCTTTCATTTTTCAATTGTTCTTCAAGATTTCTCTTGAAGTTATGATCCGTCAAGCTATACTCTAAAATAAACATGGTGCTAAACACATGTTTGTTTTGAGGAGTTCAAGCATTATTCATCTTGCATTTTAAAGTGCAATTCGTTCTAGCTTATCATTTGAGGTGGTGTTATGTCATTCTTGACAATTTGAGTTCGCGTTTCATGATTCATATGTTTTCAAGAATGAGGTATTTTAAATCCATCAATCTCTTTGTTGGAGTTATCTTGGTATAGGTTTCACCTAAAGCCTTCCCTAAGGAATGTTGCTATTGTGGTGATTATCAATGATCCAAGTTTTCTCCTATCCTCTTGGTGAAGAAGTTTTCATCTCCTTGTTGATCCCAATTCAATCAATCATTGTTTCTGTTAGTGGCAGTTTGTCACCTCATAATGTTGGGATGTTCCCATAAGCCCACTGCAAGCTTATTCTTTTCGTTGTTGATTTTCCAACAACTCCGTTATAACCTTCTTGGAAGGGTGCTTTCCAAGCTCAGTTGTGGCAGAAGTTGTCATTTTCTTCTCCATTCTTTTATTCCAATGATCTATGTTCTATTTTTTTTCTTCCGGAGGCTTTGTGATGTTGCTCTCTTCGACCAATCATCTTGTTTTGTCAAGATCATGTAATTTTTTCCTTTCTTATCCGTTTAGCCAGAGTGTCGTGCCTTCTTTTCAAGTTCTTCCCATTCTGTCAAGTTTTGCCTCCCTTATCAACCAGAGTGCTGTCTGAAATCTTTCTTACCCTTGTGCCATTCTTTCATCAGTTCTGGAGGCAATGTGTTGTTTATTCATCGAGTATCCTCTCATCTTGTCAAGATCATGTTCAATTCCTTCCATTTACAGGCGGAGTGCTGCACAAATTATACCATTCTCATTCCTTCTTTATCTTGTTTTAACCGGAGTGTTGATGTCTATCATTCCTCTTCTAACCGGAGTCTCATCCAAGTGCTTTCATTTTGCCAAGTCCATATTGTACCCCTTCCATTTTCCAACCGGAGCGTTATCGTAATTGGTCATTATCGTTCCTTGTACATCGCGTTTCAACCGGAGTGCTTGCATGTATTTCTCGTTCATTGATTTTTCCATTCATGTCTTTCAACCTACAAGGTTCTCGTGATGTTCCTTGCTCCTCTTTCCTAACGGATTGTTTTCAACTTTGTTCATCTTCGTTGTATTCTCTCTTTTAATTCGTTCAATCTCTCAAGGTTCGTGGTTTCACTCGTTTATCAAAGAAGCAACTTGTTTTACCTGTTCCTCTTCCGCTTTTCTCTGGTGCCATCCTAGATCTCGGGACGAGATCCTCTTGTAGTGGTGGAGTGTTGTAACGCCCCGAGACCGACGTTTCAGAAGACTTCCTTATTTTCGTGATCGCCGTGTGTTTCTTTTCTGCTTGCTCTTTTATTTTTTTCATTGCATCATGTCATCATGCCATCATGTCATTAAATCTTTGCATAAAAACTCAACTAAATAAATTGCATGGATCTTCGATCCATTTAAATAGAGGGAATTCACATGGTGATTTCTCTTTATAACATATCCTCCTAATATTTATGGAGTTATTATAAATATTCCATTAGTTTGGAATTAACCGGAACACACTTGCAAAATAATTCCCATGCCTATTTCCACCTCAAGTTTCACCTCCAAGCTTTGCCAACAATTCTTTTCCCTCTTATCGAGGCCCTTCCTAAATGTTCAACATTTTGGACACTTTGTAATCCTACTCCTTGTTCAAACCATCTGAATTAAATTCCAATGCATTTGAATTTAAACCGTGCAATCTTACCCACTCCGTTTTTCTCGGAACGAGCATATTTTTGTGAGTCCGGGAAAATTACCCGCATGTGCAAATTCTTTCCCTAACCCTATCTTTCTTTTTCTTCTCTCTATTACTTTTCTGCTAAAAGAAATAAGAGAGTGAGAGAAGAGAGAGACCCCCAGCCGGCCCATCCCAGCGGCCCACCTAAGCCAAAACCCTAGCCGCCAGAGACCGAGCCCATCTCTCCCTTCGTTTTCCTCCAGCGCCGCCATCTGCCTCATTCGTCCCGATCCCCATCTCACTCTCTCCCTCTCGATCCCGCAACATCACTCCCTGCGCTCGATCCCCTCGCCTCCATCCTCCTCGAGCCAGCCTACCCGCCTCTGGCAACGGCCGCCGCCCGTCGCGCCTCTCGCGCCGCCACTCTCAGGGACGAGCCCTCTTCTCCTTCCCGAGGCCACCGCCGGCGCCCCGAGCCCTCCGCTCCGCCGTGCCTCCTCCCCTCTGCAGGCCCTCTCTCATGGCGCCGCCAGCCTCCAGGAGCTCCCCCTCTCAAGCTTCCTCACTGCCGCCTCTCCTCCTGCTTCTCCTCGTCGCCGCCATCCTGCTTCGAGCTCTGCCATCACCGCGTCCTCCCTCTGCCTCCTCGCCATGGCCCTCGCGAGCTTCCTTCCGCGCCGCCACTGAAGGCCAACTCCGGCGCCCCCTGCCTCCTCGACCTCCTGACCCCCTCACGCCGAAGCTGCACGGGATACGAGCTCCCCGCAGCAGCGCCCGACCTCGCGCTCGTCTCTTCGCCCGGACGGCCGCCTCGTCCGCATCTACCTCGCCGTCGCCGGAGTTCCAAGCCGCGTCGCTGCGTCCTCTGCTTCGTCCTGCTACTGCCTGTTCCCCTGCTTCACCTGCTTGAGCCACCGCTGCTCTGCTTCCTATCGAGCAGAGGAGCTCGCTCGCCCGCTCGTTCGCCTGTGCGTGGCCGCCCGGATGAGCCACATCGCTGCCCCGAGCGCCCCTGTCCTCGAGCACCTGTTGACTTCGGTTACTATCAAGCGCTCTGACCCGTT
This sequence comes from Aegilops tauschii subsp. strangulata, assembly GCF_002575655.3. Taxonomy (NCBI): domain Eukaryota; kingdom Viridiplantae; phylum Streptophyta; class Magnoliopsida; order Poales; family Poaceae; genus Aegilops; species Aegilops tauschii. Next base: position 245,550,315 of record NC_053038.3, read on the forward strand.
GCTGCCATGGCCTTCCATCCATCTGGCCCTATTGTGTTCATGGAGCCACTGTACCATGGTCAAGACTGAGACCCGCGAACGTCAAGTTCTTCCACGACGCCCGAACGATTACAAGCCGAAACGCCAAGTCCCACTTCAACAAGTGTACCTCTACTTCGGATTCACCAAGTACCCCTTTGGATGTGCCTAGTTCGACTACATGGACCACCAAGTTCCTCTACCGTCGACCCGAACATCTACGAACCGTGTACGTCTACCGTCGCCGTGGATCCGACAAGATCCGTGTACAACTACTACCCCTACGACACGTGAACAACTACTTCCAATTCGAACGCGTTCCGCCTCGAATGCATGCTTCGAAGGTATAACCCCGAGACAATGACCCGTGGACGAGCGCTTGTGATGTGTTGTATGAGATGCCCGTGTTTGCACCATGTCCAATTGGTCCTTGCACGTTCCTCGTTTCCTTGCCACCGTCATGTGGGAACCCGGTAACCGGGATCACCCCACCATCATTTGCATGTTCCGTTCATCCACAGTTTCTTTTGCACCGACATCTCGACGAGTGGTCGGATCACCGTTATGTTGCCGTGGCATCATTTTTGGATTCGTTGCCGTGGCACCCCTTTCTTCCACCACGGTAACAAATGCCTCGTATCACTTTATACCAACACTTTCATAAAATTGCATATACCTTGTATATGTCATCCGCATCATGATAACAACATTTAAATATTTCAAATTGTGTTTGTTTTAAATTGCTAAATGACATATGGGGGTTTTCCGAAATTGTTATTTGTTATTTCCGGCCTCATTTAAACTTGCCTAGATAGGTTGTTTAATTATGCTTCACCTCTTTCCATGCTTAATAACATTTAATATTGTTGGGTACATAATCGAGAGAGAACTAAATAATTGATGTGGTGTTTCGTCAATATGCAACTCGTTGCATATTGAACTCCACTTAATTTGTAGTATTGTTTGTTGCACTTAGCCATGCATATTTAAACCGGACATGCATCATACTTGTTTGTGCATCATGCCATGTGTATGTGGTGGTTGTTTACTATGTTGTTTGTTTCTTTCCGGTTTGCTTCTCCCGTTAGCTTCGGTTTCGTTCCGGAGTTGTGAGGATTCGTTCGACTACGTCCGCTTGTCTTCTTCATGGACTCGTTCTTCTTCCTTGCGGGATCTCAGGCAAGATGACCATACCATCGAAATCACTTCTATCTTTGCTTGCTAGTTGTTCGCTCTATTGCTATCCCGCGCTACCTACCACTTGCTTATCAAGCCTCCCAAATTGCCATGAACCTCTAACCTTTGTCACCCTTCCTAGCAAACCGTTGTTTGGCTATGTTACGGCTTTGCTCAGCCCCTCTTATAGCGTTGTTAGATGCAGGTGAATTTGAAGATTGCTCCTTGTTGGAACATAATTATGTTGGGATATCACAATATCTCTTATTTAATTAATGCATCTATATACTTGGTAAAGGGTGGAAGGCTCGGCCTTATGCATGGTGTTTTGTTCCACTCTTGCCGCCCTAGTTTCCGTCATACCGGTGTTATGTTCCTTGATTTTGCGTTCCTTACGTGGTTGGGTGATTTATGGGACCCCCTTGACAGTTCGCTTTGAATAAAACTCCTCCAGCAAGGCCCAACCTTGGTTTTACCATTTGCCTACCTAAGCCTTTTTCCCTTGGGTTCTGCGGACTCAAGGGTGATCTTTATTTTAAAACCCCGGGCCAGTGTTCCTCTGAGTGCTGGTCCAAGCTAGAGCCACTTGCAGCGCCACCTCGGGGAAACTCGAGGTCTGGTTTTAGTTGTACGTAGTGTTCATCCGGTGTGCCCTGAGAACGAGATATGTGCAGCTCCTATCAGGATTTGTCGGCACATTCGGGCGGCTTTGTTGGTCTTGTTTTACCATTGTCGAAATGTCTTGTAAACCGGGATTCTGAGACTGATCGAGTCTTGCCGGGAGAAGGTTTATCCTTCGTTGACCATGAGAGCTTATGATGGGCTAAGTCGGGACACCCCTGCAGGGTATTAAACTTTCGAGAGCCGTGCCCGCGGTTATGTGGCAGATGGGAATTTGTTAATATCCGGTTGTAGAGAACTTGACACTTGACCCTAATTAAAACGCATCAACCGCGTGTGTAGCCGTGATGGTCCCTTCTCGGCGGAGTCCGGGAAGTGAACACGGTTTCTGGGTTATGTTTGACGTAAGTAGGTGTTCAGGATCACTTCTTGATCATTGCTAGTTCACGACCGTTCTGTTGCTTCTCTTCTCGCTCTTATTTGCGTATGTTAGCCACCATATATGCTAGTGCTTGCTGCAGCTCCACCTTACTACCCTTTCCTTCCTATAAGCTTGAATAGTCTTGATCTCGCGGGTGTGAGATTGCTGAGTCCTCGTGACTCACAGATACTTCCAAACAGTTGCAGGTGCCGATGATAAAAGTGCAGGTGACGCAACCGAGCTCAAGTGGGAGCTCGATGAAGATCTTGTTCGTTGTGTTGTTTCTTTTCAGTTTGATCAGTAGTGGTGCCCAGTTGGGACGATCAGGGATCTAGCAATTGGGTTGTCTTCTTCTCTTTTGGTTCCGTAGTCGGACCTATGTGTGTATTCTGATTGATGTATGATTTATTTATGTATTGTGTGAAGTGGCGATTGTAAGCCGATTCTTTATCCCATTCTTGTTCATTACGTGGGATTGTGTGAAGATGACCCTTCTTGCGACAAACCACCATGCGGTTATGCCTCTAAGTCGTGCCTCAACACGTGGGAGATATAGCCACATCATGGGCATTACAGACGGCTCCAGGGGAACGGCGACAACGCGGGCTAGCTGTTGGACACGACGAGGCGCGCGAGCACGATGAACCGAGGAGGGGCCCGAGCAAAACGTCGCTCAGCTCGCGTCCATGGCGTGCCAGGGCGGTGGTCACCGCGTGAGCTGGCAAAGAGAAGAGGCCAAGGGCTGCCCTGAGATGTCTTGTGATTAGTCCTTGCATACTAGAGGCCGAGGGAGGTGACGGACACGCAGAAGCGTAGGGAGCAGAGGGAGCAAGCTCGACAAGGTTGCTGTATCAAATTTGGAGGAGCACTGTTGATCAACAGGGAAGGGCTTGGAGCCTAACGAGTTGTCTGGTGTGATTAGCTACGGAAGAACTATGATCCTGGAGATTTGGAGGTGATTTGGACCAAGAATTAATATAGTTGCTTTGCAACTGCATAATCTGGTCTAAAATAGAAATCATGATGATGCACTCAAATGGTGAAGCCACATGAGCTGAACTTGGGCAGGGCAGAGTTATTTGGTCATATGAAGATGCTGAAAAAGGTTTCACACCATTTGGATAAACCAAAATGGTACTTCCTTCACAAACATCCCCACTGACCAGAAACTTGCAGAAATTCTAGAGGGAAAATGGCTAAATGGATTGAGCCAGAACTTGGTGGAGGGAGTTTATATGTATAGGAGAAGGCCTAGGAAAATGTACAGCCATAATGAAGCAAGATAAAATATACTTGCTTCACAAACTAAAATTTTGGACAGAATCAAAGATTTGAAGCTGTGCTCACATGGAGGCATTAAATGAGCTCAACTTTGCTGGAGGGCTATGACTTGATGATATGAAGGACCATGCAAAATTGCAACTCATTTGGATATGCCTAGCTTGTACCTCCTTCACAAAGTTTCTTTCTGGACAGAAACTTTGGAAAATCATAATTAAATGACTACTAGGCAAATGAGGTTGCATTTTGGCATGTGGCAATGATATGGACAGGAAAAGGTGTCCAAGGAGTTTGAGGTCAATTGGGAAAAGGAAAATAGCACTTCCTTCACAAAGTGCCATTTAGGACAAAATAGGAAAAGAATTATTGGGGAATTATTTTTGAACATGGCAATGAAATGTTTTGCCATATTTGATGATGATAGGACCCAAACAATTTATGAGAATTATTTGGGAATTTTAGGAGTGATGGAAATATAGGTTGCTTCACAACCTAGGGCAATAAGGATGATTCCTTTAATAGAAAAGGAATATTCCCAATAAAAAGAATATTGGGATTGGGCTAGGATGGAAATGATATGATCTAGGGAAGGATTTGAGGATGACAAGCCACTCTGGAAATAAAGAAGAGGTCATCTTCTTCAGTTTCCAGACCACAAAGCCACGGAAAAAGAAAACTCAAGCAAAAACCTCAGAAAATCAAATGAAAAAGAAAGGGCCAAAAATCAGGCTGTGACAAACCTTCCCCCCTTAAAGAAATCTTGTCCTCGAGATTTGGTTGGTGAGGGAATAAGTATGAACATACTACCTTAAGGAAACTATTTCCAACTCGGGTATCCTTTTTCCTTTGTTGGTTGGTCCCATTAAATTCTTCATCTGACTTGCCGGACTGGCTCTGGGGCGGTTTGCTTCACTGTATCCATATCCTGGCAGACCTTTCCTCACATTTTCCCGCTTATGCTGGCTCCAATTTTCATATCTGCTGACTTATCTGAGATATACCATGTCTGAAATATATGCCTGTCTCACAAATCCGAGGGTGATTTCCAATTGTTGTGTCTGCACTGGCAACTGTCCATGAATTGGTGATCAGATTTTTCCTGATGAACACCCAAGCTTTGACTCCTTGCATTGGGTTCCTCCACTAAATGCAAGTCCTTCAGGTTCCAAACAGTGAGTTGCGGCTTATCCGTTTTTTGACAGATTCTGACTTATCACAGGAATTTCTAACCCATCTTGACTGGCTCCACTGTCTTGAATCTCAGCTTCATACCAAATATTTGATTGTCGCCTATCGTTGCTAGCATAAGGGGTATGGCCTTATATGATAGTATCCGCAGACTTGACTGACTGTGAATCTCGTGAAAGAATTTTGTCGATGACAGGCTATCCATTGAGGCTTCACATAAGTGAGGGCACATGCTCCCAGAATGTTATTCACCATCCAAAACCGAGCAGACCCTTTTGGTGAATATCCATGGTGATCCATACTGACTTAGACTGTTTGAGGTATCTGCACCATGTGGGTCTTGCAACAATTTTCATACCTGCATCACCGGTCTTGCTCCTTCATTACTGTTTTCCTTGATCTGGATCCTTGGTTGAAAGAGCTGGGTCATATTACTTCTTCGGGTGACCATAGGTTTTGTTGGGTGCAACATTCTGACCGGAGGGAAATGATCATCTGAACCCTTGCAAGAAATCAGCAAATAAATCAGTAGCCACCAGAACGATCTTTACAACTCAGATCTGGGACATTACTGAAGTAACTCAACCACGGCTCAAGACGGCCGAAAAGCGGCTCAGAGCAGGAGATCGTGTTGATAAGAAGAAAGTGACAGTTCCCTAAGACGGCCGAAAAGCAGCTCAGAGCAAAGGGCCACTGTCAAAAAGAAACTCAACAGCTGTACGAGACGGCCGGAAAGGAGCTCAGAACTCGTGACAGTTGTTGAATAGAGAAATATAAAGTCGGCATCCACCCTGAACGGCCAAAAACGGCTTAGAACACAGCGTGGTGCCATTACCAGAGAAAAGAAAACAAGGGCTCATCAGGATCATATTCCAGGTTCACCGATACTTGTACAGAGCTCAGTGTTGTCGTCAATCCTCATGGTCCTTTGTCACACTGAGGTGTATATCTGGCTTCCGTCACATATATCTGAGATTCTGATTCCCGAGGCAGACTTGTGTTCTGACTGATTCTTGCTTCTGACCAACTGTTGCGGAGCTGATTCTGCCATCTTTGACTGAAATTGCACTATTGGTCTTGCACATAGCTTATCTTCTTGCTGATCAGATCATTTCTATCATGAAGAGTGCACTCTGAGGCAAACTGGATTATCCGTATTGTTGTAAGGAGTGCATGCTGATGCAAACATGATACTGACTCTCCATCCAGGATTCCTTTTGCATTCAGACGAGATATTCCAAATTTCATTGCAGTCTGCTGATAACCTCATTCCATTTATCTGAGCTTCCAAACCTTTGAACTCCTTGCTGATTCTTCAGGTCCGGTGTTGGTTGACGAGCAACTTTAATGAGGGGGAAAATAATGCCACGCCAAAGGCCCAAAGAAAGAAGCAAAAGAAACGACGAAAACAACAAAACAAACACACAAGCATACAAATAATATAAATAATCAAGCAACATCGCATATTACTACTACTCACACAATAATATGCATGCATACCTAAGCACACAAATTTCGCGGAAACTCCGGTATTGCGATCTAATATGTTGTGGCGGTGTGCACGAAAGTGAATTCACGTGTGGAAGGAGTTGGTGTAACCAAGGCTACACCAAGTGCTGGCTGAACACCGGTCGCAACCGGATGGATACGGGCCGAGGACGGACTTGGTGATCAAGTAGCGAGACACAAGGTCACGACCACGTCATCATCAAGCGTACGAAGGGGAACCGTACACGTCCAAGGAATGTAATGACAGGGCAATATAGGGAAGGAAAAGCAAGGCTTGATGGCATTGCCCTTTTCTGATAACAATTATCAGTAAGGGTTACCGAAGGGACGAGATGGAAGGCATGATTCGGGATAGAGGCAAATCTATCACTGAAATAATATGGGTGGGTCGCGAGATATCTACGCGATACCTGAGAATGACTCCGGCAAATGGTGTCTGGAACACTTGGTACCAGGGCATCACTCTGCTGGGACAGAGATGACACCGAACACCGGAGAGCAGGCATGCTAAGAAAGAGGGTGCAGGTAGTGGATCGAAACCGATACCACCTACACTCACAAGATTAACCGTTAGTGACAAGATAATAATCTATATGCATGATATGCAACAAACAAATGCAGCAATCAAGTGCAACAAACCAATGGGGCTCTATACTACCGCATTCTAACGTTCGCGGGGGCTAGGGCGTCCTACAGCCAGACCTGCTCTGATACCAAGCCTGTGGCACCCTAGCTCAGAGAAACCGGAACGCCCCATATTCCAGCCCAGAGATCAAGGAGAAGTCTTCTGGATACGGCACTGCTTAGCATAGAACAAATCAGCTCTTTATTGCAATCTATTGGGGTACAAGGGGATTACATCGGCACGGCGACGCTACGCCTCCCGCGGTTGCTCTATGCAAGCAGCAGAACAACACGACATAGCGGAATGACTACTGGCAGCGGAACAGCGACGACGGTGGTGAACTCCACTCCGCAGGGACTCTGGCTGGAATGCTTATCCTAGCGCGCAAACAAGAGATCCACAACAAACAAGCAATCATATTTGGCATGACCTGCAAACTGGCATGACATGCGAGGTCAGTATATTGAATGTACTTGCAAGCTCACAGCAACCAAAGCAATCAAGACAAACAATAGCATGGCAATTACAGGTTAAAAAGGATTAACATGATACTATCGGATCAATCATAGCATGAACAAGATGATACAGCTAGAAAAATACGAGCATGGCATAAACATATGAGCATGATCATACTAGCATGCAACATGATGACGCTATCCTGCACCAACTTACTCTGCTCGGGTTACATCGTAACCATCACCTGCACAAACTTACCATCACGGATATCACACAATCATCTCAGGATCCAATCAAGCTTGGTATTAACAATACCGTAGTAATCATTTATGACCACAAGGAGCTTGACCTTTACCCTTGACTCTTGCATAACATCACAAATATCCAACAAGTCGGTATTCACGATACCACAGTGATCCTCTCACGATCACGTAAATATCAACCAACTTCTTTCAGCATTGAACCGGGGTTGTTATTAAGCACATTATTATTACTGTTGACCCATAGTGTGACCGACACGAACTGGGCCCATATCCGCGGGCGCGGCTATCGATAGATTAGACACACACTCTGCAGAGGTTAGCACACTGTACCCACACCACGGAACCCATGGTCTCGCACTCCCATACGTGCGGACACGGCGTTCCGACAAAACCGATCTACTGCCATGACACTCCCCGGCCACTCCGACCAACTCCCCTTTGGGCTAAGTCCTGGGTGGCCCCGTGCCTACCAAAGGCACCAATGGCCACCGTCATGGCAAAACGGTCCCAAACGGGGACAAGGATCCATACTCAACAATGGGCACACAAGGCTTATGCCGTCCTACCTGGCCAAGCTAGCGCCCGCGCATAACCTTCCCTCGCGGGAGGCATCGGTCAGAGGCATGACAATAGACCCAGTTAGGGCCTTCCCATAAGGCAAACGTGGTTGCACTGGTCAGCTCGATTTGGTGGCACCATGACTCAGCCAACAGTTGTTCAAGTTCAATTTAATCCGGTTAAACTTGAATGCAATATGCTGAGCCATGACAAAAATAACAGGATGCAACTACAATGCATGAACATGATATCAAAATAAGCATGGAGGTGCAACATAATCAACGAGCATATCAACAACATTTGAGCATTTATCCAGATGAGCATGGCATACCTACGATCATGAATATCACAACTAGAACATTACTCATAGCATAACATGACTACTAGCGTCAGCAATAACTACCATGCGTTAACATAACGATAAACTACCATGCAAACATTTAACCAACTGGGTGCAAAAGAACATGCATAACAACGTTACTCGGAACAGACGATAATCAAGCACCGAAGACCATCACAAGCATGTACTACTACCAAGCATGGTAATAAGAAAGTACTACTAGCAAGTAGTTCATGATAACAGAGTGCAAGAAAACATAGCATGACGGTAAACACCGATCCATAAGCATAACCGAAATAACGACAGTAGTAGCAAAACAATCAAACAGGCAGTTATTAAAGATTCAATTTGAAAACCAATGCTTCTGCATGGCTATCATGCAAATGGTGGTTGTGGCTTGCCTGGGGATGGAGAATCCTTCGGGAAGAAGTGTGGAATGACCACGGAAAGAATCGCCGGAAAGGGTTCGCTCTCGGAGGGGGCTGATTAGGGCAAGGGCAAAATGGTCATTTTTAGAATTTTGAAACATAGTAAAAACAATACCAAAACTTTGTAATCGAAGAGACGAAGATGTGAGCGTTGGATTCACCTCGATCGGAGCTATGGTTGAAAAGTTGTGAAGGGTTGAAGTTCAGGGACTATTCTGCAAAAATATCACCACAAATAGGTCCCTGAGTGGATAAGGTAGAAACGGTTTGAGAAAATACGCTTTCCAGAGGAGAAAGCGCATTCCTCGCCTAAGCCGCAAGGAAATACGCCTTCGGAAAGAGAAAAGGCATTACCCCAAATACGCTTCCACTTACCCACGTCATCAGAGGCGGGGTCGGGCGCGTGGTCGCTGATGGGTGGGTCCCGCGGGGCGGGGCCCATCACTTATCCACTCTGGCCATGCGGGGTCAATGCGGGGCCGGCTCCGGCCCACTGATGTGTGGGGCCCACGGCCAGCTGGCAGGGAGGGGTCAACGGCTTCGTCTTCTCCTCACTCGCGCCCGACGGAGCAGAGGACTGGGCCGGCGCCGGCGACCGTTCCGGCAGCTCCGGCCGTCTCCCGGGCCGTGTAGCATACCGGCGCGCTCACGGAACCGAGACGCACCCATCCAGAGCATCCGTCCGTCATGGGGAGGTCGGGCTCGAGTGGGACCGCTGCTGCGGCGGACGGCGGTTCGGGTGGAGATGGGGTTCTGGCCGTGGTGGCTCCGGCGAGGGGAAGAGGGTCTGAGGAGGGTCGCCGGAGATCAGAGGGGCTAGGCATGGTGGCTAGAAGTGGAGGAGGGGCTCGGGTAGCTCCAATTTAGGAGGACCGAGGCGGCGGCCATGGAGACAGAGGGAGGGCAGGAGAGCTTCTTGACCTCGAGACAGAGGCTAGGAAGGGCTCTGGGAGTGAGGTGAGGCTGCTGGAGTGCTCGGGCTGCGCGGGGAGGGGCTACTTATAGCCGTGCGAGGTCATGGCCGAGCTGGCGTCGCCGCAGACGCGTGGACGGCGCCGCGGACGCGTGTGCTCGCGCATGAGCTCGAGGAAGACGATGGGGAGGGAACGGACGAGCGCCAGACGTCACGGAGACGAGCGGAGCTCAGGAACAAGAGAGGGAAGCTGCCGCGGCACGAACAGAGCCGGTCGGCTACAGTTCGCCCATGGGCGCACGGCGACGAGCGCCAGCGAGGAGGCTTCGGGAGGGGGAGACGGCTCCAGGGGAACGGCGACAACACGGGCTAGCTGTTGGACACGACGAGGCGCGCGAGCACGACGAACCAAGGAGGGGCCCGAGCAAAATGTCGCTCAGCTCGCATCCATGGCGTGCCAGGGCGGTGGTCACCGCGTGAGGTGGCAAGGAGAAGAGGCCAAGGGCTGCCCTGAGATGTCTAGTGATTAGTCCTTGCATACTAGAGGCCGAGGGAGGTGACGGATCATGCAGAAGTGTAGGGAGCAGAGCGGAGCAAGCTCGACAAGGTTGTTGTATCAAATTTGGATGAGCACTGTTGATCAACAGGGAAGGGCTTGGAGCCAAACGAGTTGTCTGGTGTGATTAGCTACGGAAGAACTATGATCCTGGAGATTTGGATGTAATTTGGACTAAGAATTAATATAGTTGCTTTGCAACTGCATAATCTGGTCCAGAATAGAAATCATGATGATGCACTCAAATGGTGAAGCCACTTGAGCTGAACTTGGACAGGGCAGAGTTATTTGGTCATATGAAGATGCTGAAAAAGATTTCACACCATTTGGATAAAGCAAAATGGTACTTCCTTCACAAACATCCCCACTGACCAGAAACTTGCAGAAATTCTAGAGGGAAAATGGCTAAATGGATTGATCCACAACTTGGTGGAGGGAGTTTATATGGATAGTAGAAGGCCTAGGAAAGTTTACAGCCATAATGAAGCAAGATAAAATATACTTGCTTCACAAACTAAAATTTTGGACAGAATCAAAGATTTCAAGCTGTGCTCACATGGAGCCATTAAATGAGCTCAACTTTGGTGGAGGGCTATGATTTGATGATATGAAGGACCATGCAAAAGTGCAACTCATTTGGATATGCCTAGCTTGTACCTCCTTCACAAAGTTTCTTTCTGGACAGAAACTTTGGAAAATCATAATTAAATGACTACTAGGCAAATGAGGTTGCATTTTGGCATGTGGCAGTGATATGGACAGGAAAAAGTGTCCAAGGAGTTTGAGGTCAATTGGGCAAAGGAAAATAGCACTTGCTTCACAAAGTGCCATTTAGGACAGAATAGGAAAAGAATTATTGGGGAATTATTTTTGAACATGGCAATGAACAGTTTTGCCATATTTTATGAAGATAGGACCCAAACAATTTATGAGAATTATTTGGGAATTTTAGGAGTGATGGAAATATAGGTTGCTTCACAACCTATGGCAATAAGGATGATTCCTTTAATAGAAAAGTAATATTCCCAATAAAAAGAATATTGGGATTGGGCTAGGATGGAAATGATATGATCTAGGGAAGGATTTGAGGATGACAAGCCACTCTGGAAATAAAGAAGAGGTCATCTTCTTCAGTTTCCAGACCAAAAAGCCACGGAAAAAGAAAACTAAAGCAAAAACCACAGAAAATCAAATGAAAAAGAAAGGGCCAAAAATCAGGCTGTGACAACACGAGTGGAGTGTCAAGTAGTATACCATCCTCGAAGGTGTCAAGTGAGCACGTGTAAAGGAGATGATTCATCTTTGTGTAAGTAGATGTCGCACATGTCACTCGCCAAACGGACTCTTGACATGGTGATGTCCATAGGATGCTCCGCATCATCTCCCCTCCCTTGGGAAAGATCCGACCTCGGATCGAAAACCAAATCGCCATGGGAAAGAGATGGCTTCGCCGTGTAGAAGTGGATGTTCACCAAGTACTTGTCGTCTTGAAGCTCGAAATGGGCACTCTCCAATGTCGCGCCGTGTAGTGACTCCTTCTAAAGGAGCAAAAACAACAAACACTTGGAAAAACAAATGTGGTTAGCGTTAGTGCAAAACCAAGCATTCAAGTGGTGATTCACCCCACAAGTGTCGTCATCATGCAAAGCATATGATTTGACAAAGGATTGTGACATGGCATGTCAGCACATAAATTGAGCACAAGCAAAGATATCATGGGGACAAGCATGTAAATGTGAGGTAGTGATGCAAATATGTGTGACAAGAGAAGAAGCATCTATCTCAAGTTCATAGTAAGTATTCACAAATTTCTCAATGAAAGTTCTATGGAAGGCATAAGAATCATTCACAACATCGAACAAAATGAAGTGTCTAAACACATGGGTCAAGTGCAAGACAATCCAAGCATAATGTGCATAGGGTGTAGTGAACATAGTGTGGCACTCAACACAATAGAAAGAGCAATTGTTCATCATGTGTGAGGCAATCAAGTCAATCATGTGACAAGCAATGGGACAAAGCATACGTGAAGAAATGATTTTGGTGCAACCAACCATATTATAGGAGCAACTAATCCAATAATTGGATGCAACACACAAGGCATATATATCATGATGCGTGGAATGGAGAAAATGACAAGTCAAAGCAAGATCTCTAACATGTGCGCAATCAAATGGTCCAAGATGACCAATAAGTCTCATGGTGTAAGCAACACAAGTAGTATGATCCATAATATCCATGCTCAAGAAAGATGTCACCTTGAAGGTGTGTCCTTGTGCATTCTTCACAATGCCAAAGTGGTAGGAAAGGTGGTGTAGAAGCGAGTCATGGTCGAATGTATGAGGCTCGCTCTCAAGAGCTCGAATGGTCAACTCACGTGAAGTGGAAGTCGACACAAAGTCCAAGTATCCTACACATGCACAAAATAAAGCAAAGAATGTATGCACATGGTAGATAAGCACATCATCCATCATGATGGTTCTCTTCTCTTGCACATAACCATTAGAAGCACAAGTGCATGAATAATATGATGCAACAATGGCTATATTCATGGCACTAGGTATATGGTGCAAAGAGGTAAGACAAGCATGCTTCACAAGAAATATGTCAAAATCTCCAAATATATGTGAGAATGCTATGGGGGTAATCTCATAAGCAAGGCTAAATGCATCGTTGCACTCAATACATGGCAAATCATCTAGCATGAGAGAGGCAACATGGAGATATATGACAAGAAGCAATAACAATCATGTGCAAAGCATGTAGATGGTTGTCATCAACCGCATGAAATGAGCAAGTATGAATCATCGGTGATGCAACAAGGTAAGCAATCATAGTAATCAAGTCGTGCAAGCTAGTAGTGCAAAGATGCAACATACTAGAGGAAATCATGGCAATCATGTCATGTGAGCAAATAATAGGCATAGGCAATGCACATGACATATCGCAAGCACGAACACAAAGAAAGATCATAGTATAATCATAGGCATGGGGCACAAAGCAAGCATGGCAATAACAAGTGATATCTCCACCACGCTTGCAAATACACATACAAGTACTAGAATCAATCATCATGTGTAATGCAAAGCATGGGTCACAAATGCATGGCAAAGGCATAGGAATGAGCATATCATGCAAAGTGAACATGGCAAGATGGACATATAATATGTAATGGACAATAACCCATAACCATGTGAGGGTCATGTAGAATGAATGCGCGAAGACTTAGAGTGAAGAGAGCGGTGGGAAAGGAAATCCATGGTATCCCAAGTCATCATTGCTCTCTAGAGCTCATTTTGTCAACTCGTGGGATTGCGAGGTTGACAAGTATTCATGGGTACCTACATAACAAATACACAACTGAAAGAAATTGTGTGTGTGGTAAATGTACACATCATCCATCATGATGTGTATGTGCACGTGAGTGTTAGCACAATATAAGCATCGCTCAAAGAAATTTGATGCATGGTATAAGAACATGTCATCCATCATGAAAGAATAGTTATTGTGTATGACACGATGGGGATGCAAATTTAACATACAAGTATATGGCACATCCATAGCATGTTTATTCATGGGAAGCATATTGTGCACACAAGTAGTGGGATCATGCAATGGATGGGATGAATCAAAATCTCCTAAAATGTATGAGGAATCTATGGGGGTCTCCTCATGAGCAATATTGGAAACATCATATGGAGAAAATGGACAACATCCAAAACAATGCATATCCGAAGTTAGGTGGTCATGGCATGGCATATGAGATAAATGATGCAAAAGGAGCATATCAATATCATCACAAGAAAAACAAATGCCAATAACCATGGGCTTGTCATCTATGCCATAAGTGCAAACTGGGTTTATTTTAATGGCATATGCATAGTCACTACGATGAGATTGTAAATATGACATATGGTTGATCTCATGCATAGCATATGACAAGTCAAGCTGGTTGTCAAACATGATGTGACCTAGAGAATTGTCACAAGAAATCCTATGTAACATGGCATCACAACTAGGCAACTCAACATGTTCATCATCATATTCATCATAAATTGGTAAGTCAAGACATGAGGAAGTCGCACTAGCATGAAGCATGGAAATAGGTTGATCAACATCATGCAAGCAATCGATATCAAGAATGTCCACTAGTGGGACTAGAGCATCACCTTCACCTATCATACCTTGTTCATTCCACTCAAGTGGTGTAGGTGAGGTGGCAAAGACCAAATGGTGGTCATATTCATCTTGATGGAACCATGTGGGGGTGCATCATATTCCACCATGGCCATCGTCTTGTCCAAAGGAAGGACGCAGTCGTCGCGAATCGGTGCATCATCATATATGGGACCTAGCACCAAATGAGAAGACACAATAGAGGTAGAGGTCAAGTTGTTAGAAATGCAAATGGCCTCATGAGACCTATCAACTATCTCACTCTGTCTATGTGGTGGTTCACTCACTCCCTCAAAATAGGTGCACTCAAAGTCACATATGGTGGAGTCACTCATCTCACTCAAGTGGTGGGGGTTGTGGCTCTCCTCACATGAGAATTGTGTCAGCACATCATGTATGGGGCTAGTGGTGAAGTCACTCGTACTCTCAATATGGTGGCACAAGTCACTCAAGTCAGCATACGTCGCTGTGGTCGAGGTGAAATATTCAACCATCTCATCGCCGTCACCATGGATGAAGGCCGAAGATGGCACATCATCACTCTCCTCCATGACCGAATGGAAAATCCCATGCTCGATCATCTCCTCATCGTCACCATGGATGAAGGCCGAAGATGGCACGTCATCACTCTCACCTCCTAAGATGGAAGCATCAGCCTTGCTCGTCACCAAGTCGCTCGCCTCCAAAGCTTGGTCCTTGAAGGTCTCCGTAGTCGTACTCGTCGCTGCACCATCTTGAAAAAGATCCGTGGAGGACTCGGCTTCATCAATGCCACAAAGAGGGATGGCGGTGAAGTCGAACTTGGGAGCATCGTCTTGGAGCTCATTGGGCTTGGACATCTTGGTGGTACTAGCCTCATGCTCGTCGTCTTTGAGCTTGGTCTTCGAGAAGTGTGCTTGGGGTGGAGAAGCCTTGGCCTTCATGAGTTCTTGTTCCGCCTTGAGAGCACCAATGTAGTTGTCACCGAGGGACTTGTAGTTCTCGAGGAAGATAGTCTTGGAGATGTCGTTGTTCAATCCCATCATGAAGTGGAACTTCATTGACATGGGGTCGTCCACGCCGGCTCATCGCAAGGCATGCTTCATCTCCTTGAAGTACTCGTCGATGGACTTGGATCCTTGGGTGGTGTTCTCCAATTGGCGTGGAAGTTGTTCCATGTAGGTTGGAGGCACAAAATCACGCCGCAAAGCTCTCTTCGTCTTGGGCCAACTCATGGCATAGCTCTCCGAAGGTGTGTGAAACCACCATGTGGACGTGTAGTCGTGGAAGTTCATTGTGGCGCACTTCACTTGATCTTCGGGAGGAACTTGATGTAGCTTGAGGTAGTCGTCCATTAGGCGTTCCCACTCGAGATACTCCTCGGGTTCTTGAGTTCCATAGAAAGGAATCTCGTGGTCGGTGTCGAGGTCGTAGTAGCTCGTGGAAGTCACAGACTTGAGCTTGGGGAGCTTCTCTTGGGCGTAGTCTTGAGGTTCTTGTTGGCAAAGATGTCGTATGTCCGTAGGCGAAGATGCCAAGGGAGATGGTGCAGTCGTTGAGCGGTTGTTGGTGTTGAGCTTTTGACCTTCATGTTCTTGTTGGTGATGGTGTTGATGCCGATGTGACCTTGCCGGAGATGGTAGCTCGGAAGCACGTGCACTTGAGCGTCTTCTCGAAGATGAGGAAGATCACTTGTAGGACTTGATGAGGGCTTTGATCTCCTCCATTTGAGCTTGCATCTTGGCGTCGGTGGAGTTTTTCGTGTTGTTGTTGTAGACCGAAGGTGAAATGCCTTGCCTATCCATCACAAGACTCGAGTAGAGGTGAGTAGGAAATGAGATAAACAATACCAAGTTACCTTTTCCCAAAGTTGAGGATGTATCCCGCTTCACTCAATGTGAGATGAAAGAATAGTGGAATTGGTACCGGACTTGTTCACTCACACCTATCAAGTAAAGCTTATGGAGTAGCTCGGTGAGGATAGTGGCACAAAAATTTAATGCAAAATGTTAGCAAGAGTCAATAATGTTGAAAGAGATTCAAAAATTCGCAAGTGAAACAAGTAGACCAATAGCAATATGTGGCACATGGAAACACACACACGGATAGATAAATGGGGTCATGCAACCAAGGAATGAGAACAAAATGTGGAATCCACAAAAAATGCTCGTGTCACACAACTCAAGGGAGACGCTAGCACGATTGCTCAATAGGCGGATACGACACTTGTGCACAACCTATAAGATGAAAAATGGATAAACTTTCTATCCCAAGTATGCTATGTATGTATGGTTCCCGGTGTTTGATCCAATATTATCTAGTATGATATATTGTAATGCACTATGATGTTATGGCTCTTGCTTACAAGCTCTTTGCTCTTTCTCTTTTACTTAAAAGCTTTATTCTCTTCTTCTTTTTTGTATGGCCGCAATGCACAAACCAAGATAGCAAATGTGTATATGCGGGAACAATCTTGTGACACAAGAGATGATATGGTATGAAGATACCAATATGATATGGTATGTATGCAATGGAAGGTGTAGACCAATGATCACTAATGTGCACAAGTAACGTTGCCGGCAATACTCAAATGGCTAGTCTCGATAGGCAAGTGATGCAAAATGGGCTAGGGGTTAACAATGCAATTGCAAGTGGAATATACAATGGAGGGATACCACGATACCAAGATGATATGGAGGTTACCATCGAAGGTTTCTCGTTTGTAAGCCACGGACGGATGATGGTGAAGTGGTGAAAGTCGATGATGACCTCGTAGCGATGATGAGTGGCGGTGTTCTTGATGGAGATACCAAGATGATGGAGACTCTTCCCTAAGTAGCCGAAACACCTTAGGAAACGGTAAAACCGCGAACTCAAAATCTCAAATGTCAAATGTCAAATGGTAGTAGCAGGAATGCGGTGGTGGTTTTGCGGAAGCTCAATGGGATTGCGGAAATGCAATGATGGGGTTTGGAGAACGCAATGCGGAAGTCGAGGGTAAGGTGGTGGACTATACACGGTGTCGAAGTTGTAAGCACGGTCCCTAAGTAGCCGAAACACCTTAGGAGACACAACTCACAACACAAACAAAATTGGGTTAAGTTGGGGTGGCGAAAGTGTATGGTGGACAAGCCTATGCAGAAGTTATGGTGGTGGTTGATGAAGAAGCAACCGTCCCTAAGTAGCCGAAACACCTTAGGAGACTCGAATCACAACTCAAACAACCACAAATGCTAAGGGGAACAAAATGTGTTAAGTTGCGAAAATTGGTGGTGTTTATGCGGAAGTTATGGTGGAAGCCCTAGGCAAATATGCCAAAGTGCCAAAAATTTGATGGAGTCAAATGGTGATGTAACCTATCTAAATGGAAAGAGGATGTCAATAGCTACTCAGCGAGCTAAAGAACGCGAAAATCGGACTCCGGATGTGAAAGTTACGGTCAAAACGGTGAAACACGGGAGGCTGATGCTCCAGGGGTCGGACATCCGGGGTCAGGGCCGGATATCCGGGACCTGATGTCCAGAAACTTGCGCGATTTTGCGCTCCAGGAGCCGGATGTCTGACTTGGGGCCCGGATGTCCGTCCAGATAGCCCGGATGTCCGGCTTGAGGCCCGGATGTCCGGCCCGACGATTCCAGATCGGGATTTTGACTTCGAAACTCGATTTGGGGGCGGAAATAGATGATTTCAAGGGCAAAATTGGAGAGATTTCGTGGATGGAAGGTTGGGAAACTTGGGGAAATGCTAGATCCACTCGAAACCAAGCAAATCCATGGATCAAATCCAACAAAACATCATCAAACCAACAAATCACAAAAAAAATTGGGGGCTATTTTTGGTGGCGAATTTTCGAAATTGGACAAAATCAACAAAACTAGGCAAGAAAACAAAGGGGTAGGGGCTCAAATTCGTGATCAACCTTACTCTGATCCAAGAACATGTAGGGTGGAACCCTATACGGCCGATCTTTCACGAAAGGAGCGGATCCCAACTAAGAACACGATGAACACCGGGGAAGAACGGAGGGACATCACAAGGGGAAACACTCAAGAACAAGTCCAATCACACATCCACTAGACAATCAAACACATAAGATCCACAAGGTACATGAACAACAAAGGGAAAGATACAAGGTAAGGTTCATCTCCATGAGGAGGTCTTGAAGGGGGGCACCCAAGAGGGTGTCTTGAATCCAAGGTGATCTTGAAGGGGGCCACCCAAGAGGGTGTCTTGAATCCAAGGTGATCTCCTCCGTAGAGGGGCCGCGGTCTCTCTCGTGGAGTAGATCCGTAATGGATGAGCAAAGCTCTATCTCAAATGAGCTAATCCTTTGCTAACCCTAAAACGTAGGTGGAGGGGGAGTATATATAGTCTAAGGGGCGAAGGGGTACATGGGCTTCGGCCCAAATGGACTGCACGCAGGCAGGGGGAGGCCGGATGTCTGGGCGTCGGCCGGATGTCCGGGGCTTCGTGATGGGCCGGATGTCCGGGCTAGGGTGGCTGGATGTCCAGGCTAGCGTGGATGGCCTCGGTGTTCTCTGGATAGAGGGTGCCGGATGTCCGGGCTGGAAGCCGGATGTCCGGCGGCTCGGGAAGAGCCGGATGTCCGGGCCCTTGGCCGGATGTCCGGGCTGGCGTGGTCCAGCTTCGGTGGTGTTCTGTGATGGACGCCGGATTTCCGGTGGTCGGGCCGGATGTCCGGGCTGGGGCCGGATGTCCGGGACCTGGGGACTTCTCCGGTTTCTTCCGTCGTCGCTTCCACGCTTCCCTCGCAAATGGTGTAGTTGTTCCTTGGCGCTTGCACTCCTCCTCGTCGTCCGTAGTGTTCCGACAATACCTATTCATGCACACGAGTGGAGTGCCAAGTAGTATACCATCCTCGAAGGTGTCAAGTGAGCACGTGTAAAGGAGATGATTCACCTTTGTGTATGTGAAGTAGATGTCGCACGTGTCAGTCGCCAAACGGACTCTTGACATGGTGATGTCCATAGGATGCTCCGCATCACCAACCCTGATAAGATCAAGGCTATCGAGCAGATTCAGGCACCTAAGATAGTTAAGGATGTAAGGCTTTTGACAGGGTGCGTTGTCGTGCTTAGCAGATTCATCTCCAAGTCTGCCGAGCGCGCCTTGCCGTTCTTCAAGATCTTGAAGAAGGCAGTACCCATGAAGTGGACCCCGGAAGCAGATACATCACTGCAAGATTTGAAGACCTACTTGTTCTCTGTACCCACTTTGGTTGCTCCTAAACCACAAGAGTCGTTGTTGCTATATCTAGCGGCAACTAATCAAGTGGTTAGTGCAGCACTAGTGGCACAGCGGGAACTAGAGGAAGCAGCAACCTCAGCTAGTGTCCCTTCCAGGGGGAGAGTGAGATAGGCCCGACAAGGCCAGATATGGATCAGGACAAAGAAGAGCGCGGCAGCGGAGACCACCCTAAGGACGCGGCAAGGAAGAAAGTGGTGCAGTGCCCAGTGTACTTCGTCAGCTCCCTATTGCAGGGGACTAGATCCAGGTACTCTCGTGTGCAAAATTTGAGTTTTGGCCTTGTCATGTCCTCAAGGAACGCCACTACTTCCAAGCCCATGAGATCATGGTTGTCACCCACTTTCCTTGTCAAAGGATACTCCGAAACCTTGAGGATACCGAAAGAATAGTGGAGTGGGCATTGGAGTTATCCAGCTTTTGCCTGATATTTGAAAGCACATCAACAATTCAGAGCAGGGCATTGGCAGAGTTTATTGCAGAATAGATGCCAACCCCTTATGAAGAAGTGCTGGAAACAGTTATTCCCGGCAAGGAAGCACCCCAAGAATGGACCGTGTATTTCGACGGTGCCTTCTCCCTACAAGGTGAAGGGGCTGGCGTGCTTCTCGTTGCTCCCACTGGAGAGCATGTGAAGTACGTCATCCAGATGCATTTTCCTCGGGAGGAGGCGACCAACAATACGGCAGAGTAAGAAGTGCTCCTTGCCAGGCTTAGGATTGCCACTAAATTGGGAATCAAGAAGCTGATCATTCGAGGAGATTCACAACTTGTGGTGAGACAAGTCAACAAGGATTACCAAAGCCCATTGATGGAGGCGTACGTTGACGAAGTGAGAAGGCTGGAGGAGCGCTTTGGCGGATTGCAAACAGAGCAAGTACCTCGTGCGGAAAACAGCATTGCTGATCATCTGTCAAAGTGTGCTGCGCAAAAGATTCCTGTGGAACCAGGAACTTTTGTTCTCCATCTTACTCAGCCCTCCGTATCCCCAGCAACAATGGCTCGGAAGAGGAGGAAACTGGACTCAGGTAAGCTGCTCCCGATAGAGCCTCTCGGGGCTCCTGGCAGGGACCCTGCCGGAAACAACTCACCTTCGATTGCCGGACTGCACCCTCCTGCCGAGCCATTGTTCCTCGCAGTTGAGGAACGCGCCCCCGCAAATGAGGAGGTGCCGCTAGTCCTTGTTGCTGAGCCCCAGGCTCCAAGTTGGGCAAGGCACATAGTCCACTTCCTCCAAACCGGAGAACTTCCCGGAGAGCAAGAAAGAAGCCGAAAGAGTAGCCCGGAGGGGCCAGTATGTATCAGTTTGTCGATGACACACCATACGGAAGAAGGCCCAACGGTGTGAAATGGAAGTGCATTTGCCGGGAAGAAGGAAAGGAACTGCTGGCAGAAATACACAAAGGCATGTGCGGCTCCCACATTGGATCAAGGGCGTTGGTTGGGGAAGCATTCCGGCAAGGATTATATTGGCCCACAGCCCTCCAAGATGCGGTCGAGCTAGTCACCAAGTGTGAAGCCTGCCAGTTCCATTCCAAGAACATCCATCTGCCTGCCCAAGCTCTTCAGACAATCCCTTTGTCATGGCCGTTTTCGGTCTGGGGGCTCGATATCCTAGGCCCGTTCCCACGAGCTATCGAGGGCTTTGAATTCTGGTTTGTTGCCATCGACAAGTTTACAAAGTGGCCGGAAGTAGAAGCAGTGAGAAAGGTGAGTCCTCAGTCAGCTATCAAGTTCTTGAAAGGATTGGTGTGCCGCTTCAGGGTTCCTGCCCGGATCATCACCGACAACGGCACCCATTTCACGAGTCGTGCCTTCATGCAATATGTTCATGCCCTTGGAAGCAAGATCTCATTTGCCTCTTTTGCACATCCCAGAAGCAATGGACAAGCTGAGAGGGCGAACGCTGAAGTGTTGCGAGGACTCAAGACGAGAACATATGATAAGCTGCAGAAGTGCGGCAAACGATGGATCGACGAGCTGTCGGTGGTTCTTTGGTCCCTCGGAACGACACCAAATTGAGCTACCGGGCAGACTCCCTTCTCCCTAGTCTATGGGGCAGAAGCAGTTATCCCCACAAAACTCATTTACGGGTCACCTCGAGTGCTTGCCTACGATGAAATAGCGCAGGATCAGCACTGGTGTGACAACGCTCTGCTTCTCGAGGAGAACCGTGTGGCACCCCGGCTCAGAGCAACCGTCTTACCTTGCATTGCCAGCCCAGAGATAAAGTCTTCTGGCAACACACAGCAACTTGGTATAGAGAACAACTGCTTTATTGATGCTAGCGGAAACATAGGCTTGATATTACATCAAGTAGCGAGGCCAAGCGGCACACACGGTGCGGCTGAACAATATGTACATTATTTAATGAACATGAGAGTGCCTCGATCACGATAACTACGAGGCAGAGGAACGACGACGAAGTGGAACTCCATAGCACAGGGACACCGATGTGGACATGATCTAGACACGGGAAGCACTCCGATCCGATACGACTTTCCTGAAATCTTCCATGACACGCCAGGTCAGTACATTGATTGTACTTGCAAGCTCACAACAAACATAAGCATAATGGCAAACAATATCATGACAATTAATCAGGTTAATGCAATGCAAATCATACTACTAATGCGGTGAGATTAACTTATGCACCGAGTCACTCGGACTCTCTTACCAGACGGGTTACCTCGTAACAGAACAGTGATCATACCTGGCTCACAAATGAAACCAACACTTTGGTTCCCACCACGATCATCTTCATGATCTCTCAAATCATCACATAAGCAGTGCCAAACAATAAATATTTAGTGTGCAAGATTACTTATTAATATTGATCCATGGTGTGACTTACTCACGATGTCTGTAACCGAGGACGCGGCTATCGATAGATTAATTACACTCTATAGAGGTAGCGCACTTTACGCACACCACGGAATCCATGGCCTCGTCTTTCCATTCGGGTGGACGAATGGCATTCCAGCGAAACCCTCCCATTGCCATGACACTCTCCCGGCCACTCCGACTAACTCCCCACTAGGCTAAGTCATGGGTGGCCCCGTGCCTACCAAAGGCATCAACGCCACTATCGTGGCAAGAACGGTCCCAAACGGGGACAAGGTACCATAACAACAATCGGGCACACAAGGTTATGTCTGCTTACTGGCCAGGGTACTGCAAGCCCATAACCTTCCCTCGTTGGAGGTACCGACCAGAGGCATGACAACAGACCGAATCAAGACCTTCTCATAAAGGCAAATGTGGTCGCACTGGGAAAAACTCGATTCAGTGGCACCATGACTCGATCAACATTATGTTCAAGTTGAATTATCTTCAGTTTTAACTTAAAATAAAATAACTTGAGTCACCATGTGCCATGCAACTATTTGACATGCAAAAAATACCACTCAAAGTAAGCAGATCAACATCATCAAAGTTTCATTCTTGCACTACTCATCATTAAACTTTACTGGTTTTTAGCACTCATCATTTTAGTTATACCATAATATATTAAAATCAATTTATCACATAAACAAACTACCATTATTCATAAAAGCATAATCACACAATAAAATTTTCTTCTACTATCTTGAACTAGCTCATGCATTCAACCATTACCATAACAAATCATTTCAAGCATGATAAAATAACTAGCACTAAGAAATATTCATTTAAATAATTAAATGCATGAAAATAACTCATATTCAAGTTGGAAAAATCATAGATACTGAAATGACACCATACAAATGTTGGTGTGGCTTCCCTTAATGCAGAAGAGGTTCACACTCCTCCCGGTTATCTTCAAGACAAGCTTCTCCCTCTGAAAATATTTAAAAATAGCAGAATAAAATACCAAGGACCACTTTGAAAATCACCAAAAATTCCAGAAAGCAAGGAAAAATCTCGGTTTTGGTGTGCTGCTAGAACTTTTCAAAACAAACACAATGCAAAAAGAATCAACTCATTTGGACTTATGGTTTAAGAGTTATGGCTAGTCAAAGTTCCTGGTCAAATATTTGAATTAAATTTTAATTAAAAAGAAAACCATGGGGTGACGTCGATGACGTATTTCCACTCGTACCGCTTCGGGCGCAAGTGGAGAGACTGACAGCGGGCCCCACCGGTCAGGTGTGGAGAGAGGGGGAGAGAGACAGAGCAGAGGCGGCGCTTCGCTGGAGCTCACGCCGACAAGGAGGGGTTCTTGGCTGGTTCTAGAGGTATAGAAAGAGAGGGGGTCGAGGCGCACCTGCTTGTACCCGTGGCTCGACGAGAGACGGCTGGAGCAGCTCAGAATCAGTCTCCAAAGCGGCGGCTCCGGTCGGGTCTCGCCGGAGAAGAGGAATAAGACGGAGAGGGGCGGTTCCAGGGGCTCCAGCAACGTTAGTAGGAACCACTTGACCACCAAGGAGGCGTCGGAGGAGTCAGTGGGGCTCGACGTGGAGTGGAGCGATGTGATGCCCCCGGACCGATGCTCCAGATGCCTTCCATTTTTTTCATTGTTATTGTTTGTTTCTTTTGTTTGTTGCATTTTCATAATTATTTTGCATATTTCATTCCTCTATATTGATGCCATGATCATGTTGAATGTCATTGCCATATTTTGCTTCTTGCATCATGTTCATCTTTTATTATATTGCATTGTGCCATCCTTGTTTGTTGCCATGGTCGCCTCACTTGCCTTGTTCTATGCTTCATGTGTGATGTGCCTCTTGTCATTTTATTGCATTTTATCAAGGTCATCGTGTGGGTTGCTTTCTTCATGTTGATGTGTTGGTTGTGGGCTCTCCATCTTCCCTTCCTCCTCCTATGGTTATTGGCATCTTCATCTTTTCTTCAAGGCCCTTCTCCAAGTGCAAATCATTTCACTTCTTCCTTTCTTTCAAATTCCACCCATTTATGCAACTGTCTTTTTCCTTCCCCAAATAATGTTCATTATTTTCCTCTAAATATTACAGAATGTCCTTAACCCCTCTGTCAAATTTCATTTCATTTGGGATTGATTTGGTTGGAATCAAAGTTGCCTCAAGTTTGAATTTAATTCAAACTTGTGATAATTCTCTTTCTCTAAAAATGTCCAAAGCAATTTATTCAAATTCTGAAGAAATTCAGGACTCCAGGGATATTCTAATTTCTCTCTCAACCCTCCCATATGTTCATGTGCTTTTTGGTATTTACTTTTCCGTCTGAAGAAAAATAACAAAAAGGGAGAACCTTACCTCCCTCTCCCCAGCCAAGCCCACCTGGGCGCCTTGGCCCAGCAGCGCCTAGCCTCCAGGCGCAGCAGCAGCCCGGCATGGATCCTCCTCTGTTTCCAGCGTGGACACCCTGCACGGCCCCACTTGCATCGAGTCCCTCCTTACCTTTCTTCCTCCTCCACGCACATCCCTCCTCACAGTAAAAATTCCATGGCAAGAGGCACATGGCCACGGTGGCGAGCCAGCCGTGCCCACGCCCCCCTATAAAACCAGAGCCCCGTGCCCCAGGGTTTCCCTCTCTCCCTCTCCGCGCTACTGCCACCCAGTAGGTCCAAGCCATGCCACCATAGCCGTCGCCCCTTCCACCCAGAGAGCTTCCGAAGCACTCCCATGGCTCCGCCGCAGCCATAGCCCTCCTCCGTCGTTGTCTTTGCTCCTGGTCGGCTCCCAGACGGCGTCTTCTTCCACTACAAGAAGACCAGGAGCCAGATGGGGACAAGGGCGACGCAATCGTCTTCTTCCTCTACTTCGTCTTCTTCCCCTGCGGCCGATCTGCTTCTCCCTCTATTCCGGCCATCTCCGACCACCTCTCGGCAAGCCAAGCACACCAGCGTGTTTGTGGTGAGCACCCGATCCTCCTCATGCATTTGTCTTGCTCGTTTGCGTCTTGTCCCTCCCGATTCCTTCCCGGCCTCGCATGTTGCCGCGCGTCATTGTCGCCGGAGCTCCTCCGGTGGCCTCCTGCCTGTTTCCTTGCATTGCTAGGCTTAGGATCATCTATAGGTGCGTTTTTCTTCTAGCTAGTTATCCGTTTCACCCCGCCGTTCGCCGTGTTGGGTTGGCCTCTGCCGCCTCTGTCCTCCCGACGCTGGCGATGTCTCTATCGTTGTTCGGTGCAGTGAGTGGCACGCGGGAGTGCGGGTTTGTCCCGTGCATCGATCGCGCCCCTCCGCCATGGCTTTTGGTCGCCGGAGTTTCCTCCGACGAGCTCACACCTGTCCTGCTCGCACGCGCCGATGTGCTCCTCTATTCTCTGTGTGTGTGTTTCCTGCTTGTGCATGCCCGCTGGCTTCGTTACTCATGCCGCCCTTGCTGCACCTTCGCTGCGGGTCACCTGCCGCACCTCCACGCACACGCATCTGCACACGCGCACGGCCACGCTCGGTTGCGAGCCTGTGGCCCTGCTGCGTCTTGCCTCGCCGCCATGCCCGGGATGAGCTCAAGCTCGTGCTCGAGCCAATCTCCTGCAGCTGCTCCGCCTGCACGCGACCATCCCGGAACTGCACAAGCATCCAAAACGGCATGCCCGCCGCCGGTTTTTAGCCGTAGCCGCCGCTGCTGCTAGCCGCGAGCAACCACTGGAGTTCTGCGTCCTCTGTTCATCCATGGAGGTCCAGATCGGGCCTTCTATCTATTTAAGATATGCCAAGCTCTACACTTTCACAAACACAATAGGCAGCCTGATTGGTCAACCCATCGCGCCAACACCCAGATGTCCAGGGATCGATTCCTAGTGAGCCCCAACTCTTTTTTCAGTGCATGCATATTTTCAGGGATGTCATTATTTTTGCAATGCCTATAACTAAATAACCGCGCATCCATTTAAAACATGTCATATATGTAAAATTCTCAGAATTTCATGTACTTTATAATATGTTGTTTTCATCCATGGTTAAAATGTTTAAACTTGCTATTTGTTTAAATTTGCATAAATGCCATGCTAAAATGGTTTATTTCATAACTAAATAACCGTAGCTCCAAATTAAATAAACTTGATATGTAATTGGGGTAGAAAAATGCATAGATTAACTTGGTGCACTTTATTTTGCTGTTTAACAACATTAAAATTGTGTATAGGGAAGAACAGTAGCAAATTCGAATTATGCATATGGGGATTTTCCGGAATTGTTGTTTGTTATTTCCAACCTCATTTAAACTTGCCTAGATAGGTAGTTTACATATGCTTCACCTCTTGCCATGTTTAACAACATTTAATATTTTTGTGTACATAAACGAGAGTGAACTAAATAATTTAATGTGGTGTTTCATCAATATGCAACTCATTGCATATTGAGCTCCACTTAACTTGTAGTATTGTTTGTTGCACTTTGCCATGCCATGAGTCATTTAAATGGACATGCATCATACTTGGTTGACCATCATGTCATGTTTATGTGTTGTGTGTTTACCATGTTGTTTGCTTCTTTTCGGTTGTGCTCCTTCTCGATAGTTCTTGTTTCGTTGCGATTGTGAGGATTCGTTCAACTACGTGGGATCATCTTCTTCATGGACTCGTTCTTCTTCTTACCGGGATTTCAGGCAAGATGACCGTCACCTCAGATCTCACTACTATCTTTGCTATGCTAGTTTTCTCGATGCTATCGCTATGTCGCGCTACCTACCACTTGTTTATCAAGCCTCCCAAATTGCCATGTCAGCCTCTAACCTTTTCCACCATCCTAGCAAACCGTTGTTTGGCTATGTTACCGCTTTACTCAGCCCCTCTTGTAGCGTTGCTAGTTGCAGGTTGTTCCATGTTGGAACATGGACATCATGGATATCACAATATCTCTTATTTAATTAATGCACATATATACTTGGTAAAGGGTGGAAGGCTCGGCCTTAAGCCTGGTGTTTTGTTCCACTCTTGTCGCCCTAGTTTCCGTCATACTTGTGTTAAATTCATTGATTTTGCGTCCCTGACATGGTGAGGGTTTATGGGCCCCTCTTGACAGTTCGCTTTGAATAAAACTCTTCCAGCAAGGCCCAACATTGGTTTTAACATTTGCCATAATAATATTGAACTCAATAATTAATTGTCATAGGGTATCATGAACCCGAGGATTCTTTTCTAGATACAAGGGGGCCAGTGCTAATGGTGTTTGTCCCAAACTAGAGTCACTTGAGGTGCCACCCCTTCACCTGGGATCTTCGGTTGCCGTACGTAGTGTTCATCCGGTCGTGGCCTGAGACGAGATACGTGCGGCTACTATCAGGGTGTCGACGCACCGAGAGGTCTTGCTGGACTTGTTTTACCATTGTCGAAATGTCTTGTGCACCGGGATTCTGAGTCTGATCGGAGGGTCCCGCGATGGAGGATTGTCTCTGCGGATCATGAGCTTGTCATGGACTAAGTTGGGACACCCCTGCAGGGTTTAAACTTTCGAGAGTCGTGCCCGTGGTTATGTGGAAGATGGGAATTTGTTAATATCCGGTTGTAGAGGACTTGAAGTAAACTCAATTAAAATACACCAACCGCGTGCGTAACCGTGACTATCTCTTTTCGGGGAAGTTCGAGAGGAGAACACGGTTGGGTTATGTTTGAACATAAGTAGTTCCGGATCACTTATCGATCATTACTAGTTTGCGACCGTTTGCGTAGTTTCTCATCTTACTCTTGTACTCGTAAGTTAGCCACCATACATTGCTTAGCCGCTGCTGCAACCTCACCACTTACCCTTTCCTAAACATTAAGCTTTGCTAGTCTTTATACCCATGGTAATGGGATTGCCGAGTCCTCGTGGCTCACATATTACTACAACAACAGTTGCTGGTGCAGGTAATGTGATGATCATGACGTGAGAGCGATGTTTACTTGTTTTGAAGTTCTTCTCCTGCTTCTTCTACGATTGAGGGATAGCTTCCTGGTCGGCAGCCTAGGTTAGCAGGGTGGACATTGTTTGAGTTTCTGTTTGTGTTTCATCCGTAGTCGGATGTTGTTCTCATGTATGAAATTTGATGTATTCTTGATGCATTTGTATGTCAGGACCCGGATCCTAAGTCACACCGATCTAGCATTTACACATCATATCACTATGCGGCCTCACGCACGGTATTCCCACGGGTGCCACCTTACCTGGCCCGGGACCGTTTGCGTCTTTTGGCTCACGTATATGATAGTGTCGCTAGCATCCATATGACAAAGAACCCGGGCCGACATGACTAGTCGTAAACCCAAAGTGGCACTAACATATAGGGACAGGCATACATGACCCAACAACGAACGTGTCGGTCATTAGCGAGTGAATCTGGGCTGTAGCAGCTGGGCTAATAGGACTCTAGAGAATCTGGGCTGTAGCAGGCTAACAGGACTCCGGTAGACACCGCGTAACATTTCCCCGAAGGGACAGACACAAGAACGAAGAAGGACACATGCTGGCCAGCCTAGGTGTTCCGGAGCAGTAGCAAGGTACCATGGCTCAGTGGAAGCACTAGGAGACATTTCCCGATAAGAGAGGCTACCAAGGATAAACAACTAGGTTGTCGGATCCCACACATACCAAGCATTTCAAATCATACACACAATATGCTCGACATGTGCAAATACAACATGGCATCACAACAAAACTCTACAACTCAAAGTATTTATTCATTAGGCTCCGAAGAGCCAGATACTACAAACATGGGTCTGATGACCCAGCATTCAAGTCATACAAGCAACAAGCACATGCGGAAGCTTAACCTGTCTGAGTACAGACAACTACAAATGAAAAGGCTGAGAAGCCTGACTATCTACAAGACACTGCCAATGGCACAAGATCGTAGCTGAGGTAACAAGCTAAACGTCGAAGTCCACGCGGAGCTACTAGCCAGACTGAAGTCTCTCTGCAAAAACATAAATTAAGCACACGTGAGTACAAATGTACCCAGCAAGACTTACATCAGAACTAGCTACATATGCATCAGTATCAACAAAGGGGTGGTGGAGTTTAACTGCAGCAAGCCAGCTTTGACTCAGTGGCTATCCTGAACTATGACTGCAAGTAACACTTTGAGGTGGCGCACACGAGTCTACTTATTCACCATATCAATAAACCACTATGGATCGCTCCTGTCTTCCTACGAGAACGCCATCCATAGCACTCACGCTTATCTTATGCATTTTAGAGTATCCACTTTCACTTGTCTATGAACTGTACAGGCAACTCAGAAGTCCTATACCGCGGACGCGGCTATTCGAACAGATGATGTTAACCCTGCAGGGGTGTACTTCTTCACACACGCTCTCACCACTTATCGCCTTTACACGACATGTACTTGGCAACCTTCAAGCGGAAGCCCAGCAAGGGTGTCGGCCACGACCTGACTAACCACACAAGTCCCTAGTCCAGGTTTATCCCTATTCAGGTTCCATCTGCATGGAGTCTGGCCGAGGTTTCCACATACGGCCCCGAACGATGTGTGCAGGGTTCCCGGGTCACCAAACGGGCGACTCGGTACACCGGGCCACGTGCCTACCGCATCACAGCCCACCCCTCGGGTCAGCGCTGCGCACGGCCTCCAGCATACTACAAACACCAGAAACTACTTGCAACTCCTGGACAGAGGACAAGGGTGGTTAATAAGTCGAGAGAGTCAATTAAGGATCCCAATGTGTGGTAGTAGCTGTTCATGGATCACAAACACAGAACTCAGTTCCTGAGGACGGTTTCAATGAGACAACCCACCATGTACTCCTACATGGCCTCTCACCACTACCTTTACCAAATCGTGTTCACACACTTAGCTCACACATAGTAGGACATGTTCATCACCATTCCAATTCATCCCCGATGAATCAGACCTGACTCAACTCTAAGCAGTAGCAGGCATGACAAACAAGCATGAATGAGTAGGCACATCAGGGCTCAAACAACTCCTACCCATGCTAGTGGGTTTCATCTATTTACTGTGGCAATGGCAGGTCATGCAGAGGAAAGGGGTTCAACTACCGCAGCATGTAACAGATGAATCGTTGTTGTCCTAATGCAGTAAAAGAGAGCAGGAGCGAGAGAGTGGGATTGTATCGGAATGAACAAGGGGGTTTTGCTTGCCTGGCACTTCTGAAGATAGCATAGTTCTTCATCGGTGTCATCGATCTCATCGCCGGAACCACGTCTACTGAGAGGGGACAAATACCGACAACAGAGAAGGAACACAATCAATGCAATGCAGCAATATGATGCGTGATCATGACATGGAAATATGTTGTGGTTGGTCTAATGCAACTACAAACAGAGGGGTTTGAGTTGTTTTGAACCAAAGGTTCATCTTCAACCTGAAGTCATGGGTTCAAAAAGTGCATTATCATGTGTTGAACTAAACATAAAAGTTAAGTTGTTTAAACAGGAATGAAACTAGTACATATGGATAGATTGGATTTTTCTGATCATTTTTCATATATAAATCTTTGCATTTGGAGTTACAGATTAATTTCTATGATTTTTTGAAGTTAGCACTATTTTATGGAATTTCCTGAATAAGAATAAATCCAAAAAAGGCCATTACTGCGTCAGCACTACATCAGCAGGTCAACTGTGCGGTCCAGGTCAAACCTGACCAGTGGGACCCACTGGTCAGTGACACAGTTAGTTAACTAACTGATTAGGGTTAGTTTAGTGATATGATAGGTTTGACCAAGGGGCGGGGCCCACATGTTAGTGACCCAGGGGGGTCAAATCCCTGGTCAACTAGGTCAAATTGCCGGCGTTTAGCCACCGGCGACGATTGGACGCGACAGAGGGTGTGGGTTTCGCACTCCGGCGACCAAAGGGGCGGCAGAGGACATTTACGCATAGCTGGAGGCGAGCCGCGTCGAGTGGTGGTGGTGGTGGTTGGGCTCGGGGTCGCCGGAACGACGCCGGCGACAAGCTTGGCGACTGCCGGAGTTCGGAAAAGCTCGAACTCGACGCTACGGTGCATGTGGAGGCGCGGGGCTAACTCCTACGAGGCCTAAGCGGTGCGGTGAGTGCATTGGGCACGGTGGTGATGCCGTTGCGTGGCCGGAGCCACGTCGGCGGTGAGCTCAGGCGGCGGCGCGTGCAGGTGCGCTTCGTATAGCCTCTACAGTGGACGGCAGCGAGAACGGAGAGGGGAAGGAGAGGCAGAAGCTCACAGCAGTCACGGCGATGTAGGCAGTGGGGTCGAGGACGAGATGGAGCGAGCGGGCGGCTAAGTGGATCTCCGGAGATGGCGAGGCAAAGCGAGGTCGGTGCGGTGGCTCCGGGGCGAACGAGCGCTCGGGGCTCGATCTGCTCGACGAAGCGGACGATGGCGGAGCTTCTGGACACGGCGGGGCGACGAGGAGGCGACGGTGACCGCGGTTGCAACGGCGGTGCGGTTGCGACGGCGTCGGCCATGGTGGGGAGCGCGAAGGAGAGGTGCAGGGGCGAATGGGGGTGTCGGTGAGGTCGGGGCGGCATGCAGTGGGCATCCACGTGGCGAAGCGGTGTCCGGGGTGAGGCAGGCGAGCTGGGAGGTGCGTGGCGAGCTCGGGTGCGCCGGCGCTCACCTCCCTGCCTGCCTGGCGGGAGGAAGCAGCTGACTGGCATGGGCCAGCATAGTGCTGGGCTGCCAGGTGAGTTTGGCCAGGTAAGTCTCCTTTTTCTTTTATTTGTTTTTGGTTTCTATTATTTTGTAACTTTAGGGCTATATTAAAAATACCAAAACAATCTCAAAATTCATGAAACTGCTCAAGGCTGCTGTTTGGAATATTTCCAACAGTAAACATTTTAGTTCATGAATATTTGGACATTTAAAATATTATATAGCATTTAAATGCCCAAATGCAAATAGCATATGATTTAATTCAGTGACCCAATGCTTTCCTAGAAAAATGTGAACCATTTTTGTCAGAGATTCTAGACCAAGGCAAAGATGATGAACATTTTTGAAGGGCATTTCAGCTTCATTGAAAAAGTATTTTAGTAACCCTAGTTGGATTAAGTGGTGCTGGGGGTTTCTGCCATCCCCATTTCAACTTTAATTGAAACTTAAACATGATGCAACACAAGATGCTAGCACTAAGCATTACCAGAACTAGGGATGTGACAACTCACCCCCACTAAACAAGAATCTCGTCCCGAGATTCAAGCGTAGGGTAAAAAGGAAGAGGGGACTCGAACTATCACAATCTTCATGATCCAACTGTCCTCATCGAAGATATTGATTCATTGCATCATCTTGAACTTGACATCCTTGCTTTCGTGATCTTCACCCAACACGAGGACAGAAGAGCGAGATAACTCTACAGGGATGGATCATCTTAATGATCACAGGATCAACTCACGGAACGAGACGTAGAAACATCTCTTGAGCTGAGGGACAAAACACATATGAGGAGCGATGGAAAGAAGCAGGTGATGAAGGTTCAGATTAGTAGGCAACAATTCCATGCTTAGAAGATGGTGCATGGTTTCAAAGTAGCGAGGAGATAATCGCCATGATTCCATAACGGGACACCTTGGGGGGTACTCGTAGAAATATTCCCTTGAGTGGCAAAAAGAATTACTTTTGATATAGAAATCATTGAAACTCTCTAAACCAGCCCAAGGAAAATCACAAATGATCGTTTGAAGGAGTTCAGAGAAATGGCATACTCAGTTTGGAAAGAAAACTAGATTTACAAGACAACTCAGCAAGCGGAGAACACATTCCAGACGATGCCGAGGATATAACCCAGTGACTGAGTGTGCTCTCAAGAATTTGAGCATTTCCATATCCATCAAGGTTTGCCAACATCTTTGCCAAGATGTTGGTGACACCTCGTACTACCATGATGAATATCGGTGGAGGATGCAGATGCAAAGGGAGATAACACCTTCTTAGATTTTACCTTAGCGAGGCCAAGGAAACAAAATCTTGATGATCGATCGAGAGACATTTTGCACTCTACTTCTAATGTTCCCCTTGATGTGCTAGCGTAACCCATTTATAGATATGGTTTGGTATCTAGAACATCAAGTAAAAGGTCGGACTTCAGGAGCACAAGAATCCATAAGGAACAACTACTGGAGTAAATCCTACGAAATCCTTATGGGGAGGTGGCCAACTTCCTCAATCAAGATACTACAATAATAGGTCTTCCGGCTGGGTGTGTTGGCCACGACATCCACTTTACCGGTTATAGAGAGACCAATATTATAATTCTTGGAATATGTTCCAATCATCATATCTGCCTGAGATGCAGATCTGGTTGGTGTCATGATATTCCAGACTCATCAAGTCTAGAAAGGAAAATGAAAGTTTGCAACACAAATCGACGAGATGGCATTGCGAGATTCTCGGGGAGTGAACTACGATAGCAAGCTCCAAAACATGAGCTGGTTCTGCTACATACATGTGAACATGTTGTCCAAGACAAGCATGACCACATAGTAGTCTTACAATGAAACACTACCGAGTTCTGATTGGGAACCATCATTGCGGAGAGCGAAGTCCTGCGCATGTACCTTTGCGTCCTTAAGGATTAGCACTTAAGAACTTCTTTTCCTTGAACAAATCAATCAGTGGCTTGGTGCGCTAGGGATTCATATAGAATGTAGGTTGCAAGTATCCAGACCACAAAATACTTCGCACGTATGCATGACTGACTTGGGATGATTCCAGAGGAAGCGAAACAAAATTTCTCAAATTCACGGCGGCAACTTGCATCATATGCACGTGAATTAGAGGAAGTCACTTCTTCCATCAAAACATAAACTTCATGAGCTAGCACGAAGAAAATGCTTTCAAAAGTTTCCAACACTAACTTAGATGTTCAACATGAATCATGGACAAGATGAAAATGTTGTCAATGGGCTCAACAACAAACCATCCAGGCTTCCATATAGATGGAATTCCAAAATTAAGTGAACACGGTGATAGCATTGGTCAGACCAAAGGATGTAATGGTGTATGCTCGAGGGATCAACCACGAGTAAGACAACATTACGAACATCGTTGGTTCTGATTTGATTTGAGGATAGCCCACACTCAAATCAAAGATTGGATAAGACAATAACGCCGACAATTGATCACAAGGATCAATCGATGAAGATACCATCTTTCTTCAACAAACACACAACACAAGGATATCCCTGCCGAAATGACTAAGTGGGACAAGCTTTCATCTTCCAACTCTCCAAGTTTTTGTTTAGCTCAACCAACTAGTTCAGGGTATCCAACACAGAATCTTGGAGAATGGGTGATTTGGAGGAAACCAACATGATCACGAACTCAACATAATGGTCAGGTGACAACCTGGTTATACTTCTAAGAAGATATTCGGAAAATCACGAACCACCGATATGTTACTAAGCTCGAGAACAGTCTTGCTTTTCAGAGCAAGACGATATGATCAAATAAGCAAGGGATTGAATAATCCTAACCCATTGATCGAAGAGTGCACCAGAAATAAGGACTAAGTAGCACAATCTATCTTAGAATGGTGATTCAATAGCCAACACGCTATAGATGAGAATATCGTCCTTTAACTACCAAGCAACGGGGTTGCTAGGAGTATTGATTTCACACATCATAATTCACTTGTCGACATTCCGGTTGCGACAACATGAGACCGAGGAATGAATAATGATCGTGAGAAGTATCACTGCGCCAAGAATTCATAAGAGGTGGTGCAATTCTCATGACATTCTTGACATAAGATAGTAATACTCCAAGGTAGAATAGAGCAAAAGCTGGACTGGCATTTTGATCTATGGAATACAACTACTTTGACCGAATCCTCAAAATGGATAAGGTACTCGAGTTTGTTTCTCCTAGTCATTCTGGAGTAGAATGTCTTGACAGACCACAAGAATATGAGGTATCGATGAGCATGAATGCATGACATGCTCTTGACTATCAAATGATAGACGGAGGTCAGAATACAACTAAAGATAACAACTCAAAGGAACATATAATTTTCTGAGTTGTCGATGCATAGATTAGTATGTCGAACAAGTTCAACATATTTCTTCTGGCTAACCCATGCGGAAGAGGAAGGACTGGCAGATTCACAATTTTTGAATGGAGAACTCATCAAGAGCACTCTTGTTGTGATCATTGGTTCAACGAGGAATTTCTGCCATAAGTAGTTCATGGTATTTGGAAGAGGAAAATACCACAGACCTCGAGGACTATCACAAAGGTTACTAATATCCTAAAGGAACTAGCAAACACTATCAACATGAAGTAAGTAGGGTGAATCTCGGGTTCAAGAACCCAGGAATAGAAAGCCTACTAATTAAATGGCATCACGGGATGATTTCGAGAATGATGGCCAGAATCATCACACTGGGAATAGAAAACATGGCTAGATTACTAGGTGGTTCTCTAAGACACCTAGGGTCATAATAATAACTCCAACATATATGTCGAGGTAATGGAGTACCTCAAATAAGCAATTAGTGTGGTTAATCTGGCCCAAAAGGATCATCAGGAACGGGAAGAAGGGATTTGCAAATGCATCAGACTATATAGAAACCTGGGATGACTCGGACAACATAATGACTGTAAATGCTCAAAGAAGATTTGAGACATCCTGCAAAACGGTGGTATAACCACTCAACATCACAATATCAAGGTTCCGAGACCAACTGTTAACACACAGAAGTAGTAGGAACTGAACTGAGACTTCAATCCATCAATCCTATAAGTCTATGGATTAGTAACATGTCATCCTGATAGATAGATGAGAAGGCCTAGTTCTTAATCCCCGTAGAAAATAAGAGGTTGACTAAGATCAGAAGGGCATAAGGTAAAGGAGTAAAAAGAGCCTTACGTTCCCTTCCACAATCAATTCCCTTATATAACTAAAGCATTTCTAGACTCAACTTCGACCAGTTTGGCTTGGTAATCCTACGGGCAGTCAGGCTCTGATACCAAAGCTGTCAGGACCCCGATCCTAAGTCACACCGATTTAGCATGTAACACATCATATCACTTTGTGGCCTCACGCACGGTATTCCAACGGGTGCCACCTTACCTGGCCCGGGACCGTTTGTGCCTTTTGGCTCACATATATGATAGTGTCACTAGCATCCATATGACAAAGAACCCGGGCCACATGACTAGTCGTAAACCCAAAGTGGCACTAACTTACAGGGACAGGCATACATGACTCAGCAACAAACGTGTCAGTCATCAGCGAGTGAATCCGGGCTGTAGCAGCTGGGCTAACAGGACTCCAGAGAATCCGGGCTGTAGCAGCCAAACATGACTCCGGTAGACACCGCATGACATTTCCCCGAAGGGACAGACATTGGAACAAAGAAGGACACATGCCGGCCAACCTAGGTGTTCCGGAGCAGTAGCAAGCTACCATGGCTTAGTGGAAGCACTAGGAGACATTTCCCGGTAAGAGAGGCTACCAAGGATAAACAACTAGGTTGTCGGATCCCACACATACCAAGCACTTCAAATCATACACACAATATGCTCGATATGTGCAAATACAACATGGCATCACAACAAAACTCTACAACTCAAAGTATTTATTCATTAGGCTCCGAAGAGCCAGATATTACAAACATGGGTCTGATGACCCAGCATTCAAGTCATACAAGCAACAAGCACATGCGGAAGCTTAACCTGTCTGAGTACAGACAGCTACAAATGAAAAGGCTGAGAAGCTTGACTATCTACAAGACCCTGTCAAGGGCACAAGATCGTAGCTGAGGTAACAAGCTAAACGTTGAAGTCCACGCGGAACTACTAGC
Organism: Aegilops tauschii subsp. strangulata; assembly: GCF_002575655.3. Classification (NCBI taxonomy): domain Eukaryota; kingdom Viridiplantae; phylum Streptophyta; class Magnoliopsida; order Poales; family Poaceae; genus Aegilops; species Aegilops tauschii. Next base: position 245,587,741 of record NC_053038.3, read on the forward strand.
GAGACTAAAGTCTCTCTGCAAAAACATAAATTAAGCAAACGTGAGTACAAATGTACCCAGCAAGACTTACATCAGAACTAGCTACATATGTGTAACGCCCGAGACCGACGCTTCAGATGCCTTCCATATATTTCGTGATCGCCGTGTGTTTCTTTTGCTTGCTCTATTTATTTTGCATTGCATCATGTCATCATGCCATCATGTCATTTAATTTTTAAAACTCAACTAAATAAATGGCATAGATTTTGATCTATTTAAATCGAGGGAAATGCACATGGTGATTTCTCTTTACAACATATAAAAATCTCCCAATATTATTAGGGAGCTATATTAAAATATTCCATTAACTTTGGAATTAACCATAACACACTTGCAAAATAATTCCGTGCCTTTTCTGCTTCAAGTTTGGTCTCCAAACTTTGCCCTAAATTCTTTCTTCACTTTCCGGAGCTCCACCAAAAATCTCAACATTTTGGCCACTCCTAAACCTTGTCCTAGTTCAAATCATTTGTATTTAAATCAAATGAGTTTGAATTTAAATCTTTCAACCATGGCATTTTCTAGTTTCTCGGAACAAGCACATTTTTGTGAGTCCGGGAAAATTACCCGCATGCGCAAATTCTTTCCCTAACCCTATCTTTCTTTTTCTTCTCTCTAATACTTTTCTGCTAAAAGGAAATAAGAGAGGGAGAAGAGAAGCCCAGCTGGCCACTTGTTCCTCCCAGCAGGCCGACCCATTTGCTCCTAGAGGCCAAGCCCCCGCTGCTAACCCTAGCCCGATGCCCTCACCTGATCTCCTCCTCTCCCACTCGTCCTCCCACACCGCCGCCACTCACACACGCAGCGCCCGAACCCGTCGCTCGCTAGTCACTCTCCCTCCTCTCGATCTCTCCCTCTCGCTTCCCTGCAGCGCCGCCATCTCTCTCTGACCCCTCGCTCTCACCCTCCCGTGCCCTCCCGTGCCGTCAAGAAGAGAGAAGGAGCGCTTGCGCCCGACCGCCGCCGTGCTCGTCCCCTGGCGCCGCTTCTGCAGTGCCTCGGTTGATCTCCGCCCTCGCGCAAGCCGCTCCAGCGCCGCCACCATCGTCGGAGATGGGCTCCCGCCGCCCAGATCTGCGTCTCGTCCTCGTCCACGCGGTTCCCCTTGCCATACCCCCCGAGCAGGAGCTCCGCCTCCCCTGCTTCGTGCCAAGGCCGACGCCGGCCACTTCGTCCTTCGCCGCCCCATGGAGGCCTAAGCCGCCGACCTCGTCGGGCCTCCACCTCCGTCCCGCGCCCGCATCCATGCTCTGGATCGAGAGGAGCTCGATCCCGAGCGCCTTCTGCCCGTCCATGCCGCCCATGAGCCCCGGCGCCCCCTTTGCTCTGTTGCACGCCCATGCCATTCCCACCGCTCAAGCTTTGCCTCGCACCCTGCTGCCTTCGGTCTCTATTGGTTTGTTTGGCCATCATGGACATGTTGATGCGGACGCCAATTACGACTACACCACGGTGATACATGAACGACTACACGGCTATGACAAGTGTACCTCTACTTCCTGGAATCGCTAAGTACCGCACCGAAACGCAAGTACAACAAGGAACCCGACTACTTCCACCACGACCGTGTACCACTACTTCCACTACCATCGCGAGAACGACTACTTCCAATACCGTCGCGACGTGAACAACTACTTCCCACGACGACCCGTGAACGACTACCTCCTCTACATCGTACCGAACTTGATCTGTTCCGAAATGCACGCTTCGAAGGTATAACCCCGAGACGACGCCCGTCAACGAATGCATGTGTGTTGTATGAGATGCTCGTGTTTGCACCGTGTCCGAGAGAGGTCTTTGCACGTTCCTCGATTGCCATGCCGCCGTACCGTGGGAACCCGGAATCCGGGAGCACCCCACCATCCTTGCATGACACGCTCACGCCCACTTCTTTTGCACCGGTATCTCCGGAGCTATCGGAACCGATATGTTGTCGTGGCATCATTTTCGGATTCGTTGCCGTGGCACCCCTTTCTTCCACCACGGTGACAAATGCTTCATAACATGCTCATGTCAACATTTCCATAAAATCGCCTAAAACTTGCATATGTCATCCGCATCATGATAATAACATTTAAAACGTTTAAAATTGTTGTTTGCTTTAAATTGCTAAATGACATGAGGATTTATCGGAACTGTTGTTTGATGTTTCTGGCCTTATTTAAATTGCCTAAAATGTGTAGTTTACTTATGTCTCACCTCTTGCCACGTTAATCAACATTTAATATTGTTGGGTACATAAACGGGAGAGAACTAAATAATCGTATGTGGTGTTTCGTCAATATGCAACTTGTTGCATATTGAGCTCCACTTAATTTGTAGTATTGTTTGCTGCACTTTTCCATGCCATGCCTCATTAAACCGGACATGCATCATACTTGATTGTGCATCATGCCATGTGTATGTGGTGGTTGTTTACTATGTTGTTTGTGTCTTTCCGGGTTGCTTCTCTCGTTAGCTTCGATTTCGTTCCGGAGTTGTGAGGATTTGTTCGACTACATCCGTTTGTCTTCTTCATGGACTCGTTCTTCTTCCTTGCGGGATCTCAGGCAAGATGACCATACCCTCGAAATCACTTCTATCTTTGCTTGCTAGTTGTTCGCTCTATCGCTATGTTGCGCTACTACCACTTGCTATATCATGCCTCCCATATTGCCATGTCAAGCCTCTAACCCACCTTTCCTAGCAAACCGTTGTTTGGCTATGTTTCCGCTTTTGCTCAGCCCCTCTTATAGCGTTGCTATTTACAGGTGAAGATGAAGATTGCTCCATGTTGGATTATGTTTATGTTGGGATATCACAATATCTCTTATATTATTAATGCATCTATATACTTGGTAAAGGGTGGAAGGCTCAGCCTTATGCCTGTTGTTTTGTTCCACTCTTGCCGCCCTAGTTTCCGTCATACCAGTGTTATGTTCCTTGATTTTGTGTTCCTTACGCGGTTGGGTGATTTATGGGACCCCCTTGACAGTTCGCTTTGAATAAAACTCCTCCAGCAAGGCCCAACCTTGGTTTTACCATTTGCTACCACCTATCCCCTTTTCCCTTGGGTTCTGCAGACTCAAGGGTCATCTTTATTTTAGACCCCCCCGGGCATGTGCTCCTTCGAGTGTTGGTCCGAACTGAGCTGCCTGCGGGGCCACCTTGGGGAAACTTGAGGGCTGGTTTTACTCGTAGCTAGTCTCATCCAGTGTTGCCCTGAGAACGAGATATGTGCAGCTCCTATCAGGATTTGTCGGCACATCGGGCGGCTTTGCTGGTCATGTTTTACCATTGTCGAAATGTCTTGTAAACCGGGATTCCGAGACTGATCAGGTCTTCCCGGGAGAAGGTTTATCCTTCGTTGACCTTGAGAGCTTATAATGGGCTAAGTTGGGACACCCCTGCAGGGTATTATCTTTCGAAAGCTGTGCCCGCGGTTATGTGGCAGATGGGAATTTGTTAATGTCCGGTTGTAGAGAAGTTGGCACTCGACTTAATTAAAACGCATCAACCGTGTTTGTAGCCGTGATGGTCTCTTTTCGGCGGAGTTCGGGAAGAGAACACGGCTTTTCGGTTATGTTTGACGTAAGTAGGAGTTCAGGATCACTTCTTGATCATTACTAGTTGACGACCATTCCGTTACTCCTCTTCTCGCTCTTATTTGCGTATGTTAGCCACCATACATGCTAGTGCTTGCTGCAGCTCCACCTCACTACCCTTTCCTTCCTATAAGCTTAAATAGTCTTGATCTCGCGGGTGTGAGATTGCTGAGTCCTCGTGACTCACAGATACTTCCAAAACAGTTGCAGGTGCCAACGATACCAGTGCAGGTGACGCAACTGAGCTCAAGTGGGAGCTCGATGAAGATCTTGTTCGTTGTGTTGTTTCTTTTCATGTTGATCAGTAGTGGTGCCCAGTTGGGACGATCAGGGATCTAGCATTTGGGGTTGTCTTCTTTTCTTTTGGTTCCGTAGTCGGACCTATGTGTGTACTCTGATTGATGTATGATTTATTTATGCATTGTGAGAACTGGTGATTGTAAGCCAACTCTTTATCCCATTCTTGTTCATTACATGGGATTGTGTGAAGATGAACCTTCTTGCGACAAAACACAATGCGGTTATGCCTCTAAGTCGTGCCTCGACACATGGGAGCTATAGCCACATCGTGGGTGTTACAAGTTGGTAATCAGAGCCATCCCCGACTTAGGAGCCCCCTGCTTGATCGAATCGCTGGCGTTGTTGAGTCTAGATCAAAATGTTTTGAGTCTTAGGATTATATATATCGGAGAGTAGGATTATTTTTACTCCTCAGTCCCTTCGTCGCTCTGGTGAGGCCCCTGACGTAGAAGTTTTGACTCTCCTCTCCTCAAATTTTACTAAAAAAAATTAGGATCACGCGGGTATCTTGGAATCGTTCCGATGGTTTTGTGACGAGAACATTGTTCTTGGTGCCTCCTGACATTTAGGGGTTGTGGCAGTGTCCCGGGGAGTTGAGCTCCGAGGTGTTGTCGTCACAATTTTATCGTTGCAGTTCTGGAATACCTGAGTTTCGCCAACATCGAAAATCTCTTTTATGCAGTTGTTGGTGAGATCACCTCGACGCCACCCAGTACTGGGGTGGGAGTTTGGGAGTATTGCCATAACTCGTATAACGGATGCTTTTCGAAGGTTGAGATAAATGATTTCCGAAGGTTTCTTGGTTATGTGTTGAAGGATGGATACAACTGGATCTAGGTATTGTTAGTTTGGGTGAGATATATTGTGTCCCCTGTATCCCCAACACCAGATTGCATAACCAGAAAGTTTCGGGAGTTTATAAGTGGGAATTCAAGTAGCTCCTAGGATATCTTTCCGACAGATGCATGATATGAGATTGGGGTTCCACGTCTAGTGGTCCGCCTTTCCACGGTTGGTTTTACAGTGGTCTCGTAGTGTCTTAAAGAGTCCTTGGCTATGCCAACTCGGGGATGCTTCGTATGTCATGTGCACTGCCTTGTACATGATGGTGCTGTACGATCGAGCCCGTGTGGGCCCCACCACGAAAACTTCGGACGAAATCTCATCATATGTTTGTTCCGGCTTATTCCGCAAGCCAAATCCTTTGTTTTGTTTTAAATTGTGGTATTCGAGTTGCTTCATTGTCAAGTGTTGATTCCATACCTTATTCTAAGTGGTGTTCTCATATTTTTATGTGGATGCTAATCCTTCTTGATAATCAAGGTTGTCTTTTCAATCCTTTCCAAACGGTGTGCTTCTCTTCAAGTAAATCCGATCATTCCAACATTCGCAAGATCAATTCTAAGATTTTTCTCAACGGTGTTTATTCCATATGCCCCAAGTTGCCTTTGTTTTTCCCACCCTCCCACCCTTTTTCTTCAAGGACTCAGATTTCTTAATCAAGTATCATTTTTATTGATGCGAAGTCTCTCCATCCTTTTTTTCAATCAATGTTCTTATCCGGTGTTTTTCCATGAAGATTCTAACGGAGCTTCAAGTTTATTATTCTTCGTTCTTTTTCTTCTCCGATGGACTCAAGTCAAGCTTTCAGTGTTGATCGTATTCTTTTCCTCATTTCAAATGCTTTCTCATGTCGGTGCATCTCTTAATCATCCACCTTTTGCTATTCATGTTATCTGGAGTGCTGAAGATATCTCAGGAGATTCATGTTTTCATTCCTAATCCGTTCTAACTATTTCGAGGCTGTTACCTCATTCAAGCCATTTAATTCTACCGGCGCAATCTTTCTTTTAAATCATTCCAACGTTGTTTCTTTTGAGTGGGCCCTAACCCACAGGTCTTTTCCCAGGATCTTACCTGACTCTTCTAATTTTGCTGGAGTTATTCCCAAATTCTTTTCGAAGTTTGACGTAAGAATGAATTATCATCAGTCAAATGTCTTTCTCCAAGATCTTTCAAATTCTTTCATCGTTGGTTCATCATTTTTATTATCCATTGTTCCGGAGTGCCTCAATAATTCATGGTGGTGTTTCTCATCATGATTCTCAACATTTGAAGACCGAAGAAGGATTTCTCCTAAATCTTGGTCCGCTCTCTTAAAAATTTATAGTTCTAGCTTATGCCATCCTCTCATAATTGTTTCCAATCGTGCAATTCTTTTCTTACCCATCCGGAGCATTTCATGAGTTGTTTCATTTCTTGATCATCCAAAGGCCATCATTTCAGAAGATTTCTTCGTTCTAAGTTTTCAGCTTCATTCTCCAATTATTCTAAATTGAGGTCTCTTCGTTCATCTCCTTATTCTTCCGGTGCATCGTTCATGTATTCTCTAATCATCTCATGATCTCTTCGTTCTCGTGTATCAAATTCCCTCAAGTATCTTCATTCGTTCTCTAATTCTTACCGGTGATTCACCTCTTTACTTCGTTTTTTTCAATTATCGCGGTGGTTCATTCAAGATTTCTCTTCCTTCGTTATCATATCAATTTATTCGTTGTTTCAATCCTACCGGTGGTTCGATGAAGACCTTCCCAAGTTTGCGCAATATCTATCTTAATCTTTTCTACGAGAATAAGTAGTATGCAAAATTCGTTGCTTGTCATCAATCTAAATTGGTGAAGGCTAAGCATAATGTAATTCTTATTCTTGTTTCATCCAAGTGATTAATTCCTTATTCCGGAGATTCATCAAAATTATTGATCTCATTTGTTCATTTTTCTTTCCGGAGCTCCAAGTTATTTCAATTATATCATTTCAAAGCTTCATCTAATCATTGCAAGGCTTCTCCCGGAGTTCTTTTCAACTTTACCTTTCGTTTGATCATTCTTTTATTATCGGAGTTCTTCATGGAGGATCAACAAGGTGGCTCATCAAGGATTCCTTTCATTCTTCAATTGTTCTTCAAGATTTCTCTCGGAGTCAAGACCCGTCAAGCTATACTCTAAAATAAACATGGTGCTCAACACATGTTTGTCTTGAGGAGTTCAAGCATTCTTCATCTCGCATTCCGAAGTGCAATTCTTTCTACCTTATATTTTGAGGTGGTGCTATGTCATTCTGGATAATTTCCCTTCGAGTTCATGATTCACAAAGTTTTCAAGAGTGACATATTTAAATCCATCATTTTATCTTCGTTCAAGAGATCTTTTCAACCAATCAATCTTTTTGTTGGAGTTGTATTGGGTTATATTTCACCTATAGCCTTCTCTAAGGAATGTAGCTATTTGTGGTGGTTATCAATGATCAAATTTTCTCCTTCTCATCTTGGTGAAGAAGTTTTCTTCTCCTTGTTGATCTCAATCCAATCAACTGTTTCCGTAGTGGCAGAATTTTGCCTCTATCTTGAGAAGTTTTCTATAAGCCCACTACAAGCTTATTCGTCTCGTTGTTGGTTTTTTTTCCAACAACTCTGTTCTAACCTTCTTGGAAGGGTGCTTTCCAAGATCATTGGTGGAAGAAGTTGGCATTTTTTTCTCCATTCTTTATTCCAAGGATCTATCTTCTATTATTTATTTATTTCGGAGGCAATGTGATGTTGCTCTCTTCGCTCATCATCTCGAATTGTGAAGATCGTGTTCTTTTCGTGCTTATCCATTTCCAACTGGAGTGTCGTGCCCTCTTTTCAAGTTCTTCCCATTCTGTCAAGTTTTGCGTCCCTTCTCAACCGGAGTGCTGTCTGAAATCTTTCTGACCCATTGTGCCATTCTTTCAATAGTTCCGGAGGCAGTGTGTTGTTGATTTCATTAAGTATCCTCTCATCTTGTTAAGTTCATGTTCAATTCCTTCCATTTCCAGTCGGAGTGCTGTCCAAATTATATCATTCTTATTCCTTTTTTATCTTGTTTTAACCGGAGTGTTGTGGCTATCATTCCTCTTTTAATTAGAGTCTCATCCAAGTGCTTTCATTTTGCCAAGTTCATATTCTATCCGTTCCATTTTCCAACCGGAGCGTTATCGTAATTGATCTTTATCGTTCCTCATACATCTCGTTTCAACCGGAGTGCTTGCATGTACTTCTTGTCCATCGTAACCATTTTTGTTTGTCTTTCAACCTACAAGGTTCTTGTAATGTTCCTTGTTCCTCTTGCTAAACGGAGTGTTTTAAATTTTGTTCACCTCCGTCGTGTCATTTCTTCAAGCTTTGCGACCTCTCAAGGTTCATTGTTTTCACTCGTTTGTCAAAGAAGCAACTTGTTTTACCTGTTCCTCTTCCATTTCTCCCTGGTGCCATCTTAGATCTCGGGACGAGATCCTCTTGTAGTGGTGGAGTGTTGTAACGCCCCGAGACCGACGCTTCAGACACCTTCCATATATTTCGTGATCGCCGTGTGTTTCTTTTGCTTGCTCTATTTATTTTGCATTGCATCATGTCATCATGCCATCATGTCATTTAATTTTTAAAACTCAACTAAATAAATGGCATAGATTTTGATCTATTTAAATCGAGGGAAATGCACATGGTGATTTCTCTTTACAACATATAAAAATCTCCCAATATTATTAGGGAGCTATATTAAAATATTCCATTAACTTTGGAATTAACCATAACACACTTGCAAAATAATTCCGTGCCTTTTCTGCTTCAAGTTTGGTCTCCAAACTTTGCCCTAAATTCTTTCTTCACTTTCCGGAGCTCCACCAAAAATCTCAACATTTTGGCCACTCCTAAACCTTGTCCTAGTTCAAATCATTTGTATTTAAATCAAATGAGTTTGAATTTAAATCTTTCAACCATCGCCTTTTCTATTTTCTCGGAACAAGCACATTTTTGTGTGTCCGGGGAAATTACCCGCATGCGCAAATTCTTTCCCTAACCCTATCTTTCTTTTTCTTCTCTCTAATACTTTTCTGCTAAAAGGAAATAAGAGAGGGAAAAGAGAAGCCTAGCTGGCCACTTGGTCCTCCCAGCAGGCCGGCCCATTTGCTCCTAGAGGCCAAGCCCCCGCTGCTAACCCTAGCCCGATGCGCTCACCTGATCTCCTCCTCTCCCTCTCGTCCTCCCACACCGCCGCCACTCACACACGCAGCGCCCGAACCCGTCGCTCGCTAGCCACTCTCCCTCCTCTCGATCTCTCCCTCTCGCTTCCCCGCAGCGCCGCCATCTCTCTCTGACCCCTCGCTCTCACCCTCTCGTGCCCTCCCGTGCCGTCAAGAAGAGAGAAGGAGCGCTCGCGCCCGATCGCCGCCGTGCTCGTCCCCTGGCGCCGCTTCTGCAGCGCCTCGGTTGATCTCCGCCCTCGCGCAAGCCGCTCCAGCGCCGCCACCATCGTCGGAGATGGGCTCCCGCCGCCCAGATCTGCGTCTCTTCCTCGTCCATGCGGTTCCCCTCGCCGCACCCACCGAGCAGGAGCTCCGCCTCCCCTGCTTCGTGCCAAGGCCGATCCGGCCTCTTCGTCCTTCGCCGCCCCATGGAGGCCTAAGCCGCCAACCTCGTCGGGCCTCCACCTCCGTCCCGCGCCCGCATCCATGCTCTGGATCGAGAGGAGCTCGATCCCGAGCGCCTTCTGCCCGTCCGTGCCGCCCATGAGCCCCGGCGCCCCCTTTGCTCTGTTGCAAGCCCGTGCCATTCCCACCGCTCAAGCTTTGCCTCGCACCCTGCTGCCTTCGGTCGCTATTGGTTTGTTTGGCCATCATGGACATGTTGATGCGGACGCCAAGTACGACTACACCACGGTGATACATGAACGACTACACGGCTACGACAAGTGTACCTCTACTTCCTGGAAAGGCTAAGTACCGCACTGAAACGCAAGTACAACAAGGAACCCGACTACTTCCACCACGGCCGTGTACCACTACTTCCGCTACCATCGCGAGAACGACTACTTCCAATACCATCGCGACGTGAACAACTACTTCCCATGACGACCCGTGAACGACTACCTCCTCTACATCGTACCGAACTTGATCCGTTCCAAAATGCACGCTTCGAAGGTATAACCCCGAGACGACGCCCGTGAACGAATGCATGTGTGTTGTATGAGATGCTCGTGTTTGCACCATGTCCGAGAGATGTCTTTGCACGTTCCTCGATTGCCATGCCGCCGTACCGTGGGAACCCGGAATCCGGGAGCACCCCACCATCCTTGCATGACACGCTCACGCCCACTTCTTTTGCACCGGTATCTCCGTGAGCTATCGGAACCGATATGTTGTCGTGGCATCATTTTCTGATTCATTGCCATGGCACCCCTTTCTTCCACCACGGTGACAAATGCTTCATAACATGCTCATGTCAGCATTTCCATAAAATCGCTTAAAACTTGCATATGTCATCCGCATCATGATAATAACATTTAAAACGTTTAAAATTGTTGTTTGCTTTAAATTGCTAAATGACATAAGGATTTATCGGAACTGTTGTTTGATGTTTCCGGCCTTATTTAAATTGCCTAAAATGTGTAGTTTACTTATGTCTCACCTCTTGCCATGTTAATCAACATTTAATATTGTTGGGTACATAAACGGGAGAGAACTAAATAATCGTATGTGCTGTTTCGTCAATATGCAACTCGTTGCATATTGAGCTCCACTTAATTTGTAGTTTTGTTTGTTGCACTTTTCCATGCCATGCCTCATTAAACCGGACATGCATCATACTTGATTGTGCATCATGCCATGTGTATGTGATGGTTGTTTACTATGTTGTTTCTTTCTTTCCGGGTTGCTTCTCTCGTTAGCTTCGGTTTCGTTCTGGAGTTGTGAGGATTTGTTCGACTACATCCGTTTGTCTTCTTCATGGACTCGTTCTTCTTCCTTAAGGGATCTCAGGCAAGATGACCATACCGTCGAAATCACTTCTATCTTTGCTTGCTAGTTGTTCGCTCTATCGCTATGTTGCGCTACCTACCACTTGCAATATCATGCCTCCCATATTGCCATGTCAAGCCTCTAACCACCTTTCCTAGCAAACCGTTGTTTGGCTATGTTTCCGCTTTTGCTCAGCCCCTCTTATAGCGTTGCTAGTTGCAGGTCAAGATGAAGATTGCTCCATGTTGGGTTATGTTTATGTTGGGATATCACAATATCTCTTATATTATTAATGCATCTATATACTTGGTAAAGGATGGAAGGCTCGGCCTTATGCCTTGTGTTTTGTTCCACTCTTGCCGCCCTAGTTTCCGTCATACCAGTGTTATGTTCCTTGATTTTGCGTTCCTTACGCGGTTGAGTGATTTATGGGACCCCCTTGACAGTTCGCTTTGAATAAAACTCCTCCAGCAAGGCCCAACCTTGGTTTTACCATTTGCTACCACCTATCCCCTTTTCCCTTGGGTTCTACAGACTCAAGGGTCATCTTTATTTTAGACCTCCTGGGCCAGTGCTCCTTCGAGTGTTGGTCCGAACTAAGCTGCCTGCGGGGCCACCTTGGGGAAACTTGAGGGCTGGTTTTACTCGTAGCTAGTCTCATCCGGTGTTGCCCTGAGAACAAGATATGTGCAGCTCCTATCAGGATTTGTCGTCACATCCGGCGGCTTTGCTGGTCTTGTTTTACCATTGTCGAAATATCTTGTAAACCGGGATTCCGAGACTGATCGGGTCTTCCTGGGAGAAGGTTTATCCTTCGTTGACCGTGAGAGCTTATAATGGGCTAAGTTGGGACACCCCTGCAGGGTATTATCTTTCGAAAGCCGTGCCCGTGGTTATGTGGCAGATGGGAATTTTTTAATGTCCGGTTGTAGAGAACTTGACACTCGACTTAATTAAAACGCATCAACCGCGTGTGTAGCCGTGATGGTCTCTTTTCGGCGGAGTTCGGGAAGAGAACACGGCTTTTGGGTTATGTTTGATGTAAGTAGGAGTTCAGGATCACTTCTTGATCATTACTAGTTGACGACCGTTCCGTTGCTCCTCTTCTCGCTCTTATTTGCGTATGTTAACCACCATACATGCTAGTGCTTGCTGCAGCTCCACCTCACTACCCTTTCCTTCCTATAAGCTTAAATAGTCTTGATCTCGCGGGTGTGAGATTGTTGAGTGCTCGTGACTCACAGATACTTCCAAAACAGTTGCAGGTGCCGGCGATACCAGTGCAGGTGACGCAACTGAGCTCAACTGGCAGCTTGATGAAGATCTTGTTCGTTGTGTTGTTTCTTTTCATGTTGATCAGTAGTGGTGCCCAGTTGGGATGATCAGTGATCTAGCATTTGGGGTTGTCTTCTTTTCTTTTGGTTCCGTAGTCGGACCTATGTGTGTACTCTGATTGATGTATGATTTATTTATGCATTGTGTGAAGTGGCGATTGTAAGCCAACTCTTTATCCCATTCTTGCTCATTACATGGGATTGTGTGAAGATGACCCTTCTTGCGACAAAACACAATGCGGTTATGCCTCTAAGTCGTGCCTCGACATGTGGGAGATATAGCCGGATCGTGGGTGTTAGAATATGCATCAGTACTAACTGCAGCAAGCCAGCTTTGACTCAGTGGCTATACTGAACTATGACTGCAAGTAACTCTTTGAGGTGGCGCACACGAGTCCACATGTTCACAATATGTTTGTGTACAAAAATAGGGGCACGCTTTTGTACCCCTTTACCTGTGCAGGGGCAGTCGGAGCCGCGCCCACGACCACACCAAGCAGAACAGGGGAGGTGAGCCAAGGTAAGACCGAAGCCCAAGACAATCAAAGCAACGCCAAGGCCAAGACCACAAAGAGCAGAGGGACGAAGCAGGTTCCCCCGGCAAGACCCTTGGCGGGCAGCCTCAGCAGCCCCGGCAAGGTCCTTGCCGGGGCAGCTCGCCCCACACCAACAGAGCAAGCCACCCTTGAGCCCACGGTCCCCAACGCCATCATCGACGTGGGGCCAGGGCTCGGGAAGGCACCTCTGTGGTGGCATGCAGATCTTTGTGAAGACATGTTCAAGATCAGATGAGGATTAGAAGACGATGATCCTCGGCAAGATCCTTGCCGAGGAAGGCCACCGGACCCCCGGCAAGATCCTTGCCGGGGACGACAACGCGCCACGGCAAGACCCTTGCCAGGCCACCCGGCGAGGCCCTCGCCAAGGACGCCAGCGGGGCCACCGCCAGGCCCGCGCCAACCAAGCTTCCACCACCGTTCACATGCAGCTGCCATCCCAACCAGCTGGGCGGGCACCTGCGTGGCAACATGCAGCTCCCAGGACAACTCATCGAGCGCCTGCGTGGCGGTATGCAGATCTTCTTGAAGGCTCTGCCACTGCACCACCTCAGCTGCCTGCCTACATGGCACCATGTACCTCACTGGCCAGGGCGCGTGTCAAGGCGAGGAGGAGCGGTGACGGACGGGACGGGCCTCGCCCCCGTCCCCAATAAAGCAAGGGGACACCTAAGCTACGCATTAATGCGTCTTGTCCTGTAATATGAGCGATAAGCTCAGAGCACTATACGCCTTTCCACCTCCTGTGTGTCACTGTGGCAGCCCCTTTCAACTATAAAAGGAGGCCCATGGCATACTGGAGAAGGATTCGGCTCTTTCGAACCACGCACTGACCACAGCTAGTTCGAGAGCTCAAGAACTCTCAGAAATACACCCACCAAAGCAGGACTAGGGTTTTACGCATCCTCGCGGCCCGAACCTGGGTAAACGATCCTTGTGCTGTCTACTAGCCCTGCTCTCCTCGCAACCCTGCGCCCCGGCAACCGTAGTAGGGATTCTTGTGATCCCATAGGTGTCGTTCCACACCGACATCTTTGGCGCGCCAGGTAGGGGGCGCAATTGTGAGCATCTGGTCTAGTAATTAGCCTAGCGGTACTTCATTGCTTTCGGTTTCTAAGAAAGAAGGCGGCTGGAGGAACGACGCCGGCTCGGCAACAGAAAAGCTAAGTCATTCAGAGCCTTGGATTATTTCCTTTTACACTTGAGGTTATCGTCCTAGGAGATCTGGCCTATGTATGGGAAACCTGCACGCAAAGGGGCCCCCCGCGATTGGCAACGCCTTTGTTCTGTTTCGAGTCCGCTCAATAGCTCAAAGCTGCCGCGTCGAGAGTGGCGGGGTAGCCTTCCACACCTGGCAACGCTCCTGACTCTGACTCGAGTCAAACTCGACAGTTCGGGCGGCCGTGCTAAGGGCGGTTAGGTGGTTTCCCCGGCAGCAAGCACACCCGGCAGCAATGGGGATCCGTCCCCAAGACGCCACCCTGGGTTTACGCGCCGGCAAAGCCTACCCAGTTACGTAGGGCGGACATACAAGGAAAAATCAAACAGGAAAATAACATGCATGATACCAAAAGTGCTGCAGAGTTATATTACATCAAATTGTTGCTGCGGTTCTAACTAGAGATAGCAATTGTCTTGGTTGTGAACCTGCAGCGGTGATAAAGAATGGGATGCCTAATCCCGGCGCTGGCCCTCCACCCTCTGAATTCCGCCGACTCGGCTGATGATGGGCTCGATGCGCTCCCTGAGCGGCGCAAGGTCGGTACCCTTCGGCAAGCTCTCCAGCGCGGCGTCGAAGTCGAGGTCGGGGTACCAGTGCGCCACCTTGGTGAGAACCTTGGTCATGGCTCCCTCGCAAAACCTCCGGGACTCGTCGACCAGTGAGGCCGCCCGGTTGGCGTGGAGCCGCTCTAGAGCGCCGACGACCTTTTCGAAGAACATGGTCAGGCTGCAATTGGCGCTCACGATCCGCTCCGGGACGTACCTCACATCCGGCATCCCCATGATGGCCAGCTGTGCAGCAGCCTGGTTGGCGACGGTGGCGAGGCGATCGATCCAACGGTTCTCCCCCGCCACGTGATCCGCGAAGTTGAGGCCCTCGTTCTCCCGCAACTGCTTCTCGGCCTCCAGCTCCTTGGCCAGGGTCCCCTCTCGGGTCTTGGCCTCTTCCAGCTCCTTCTCGAGACCCTCCAGCTTCAGCTTGAGGTCCTTGATGGAGTTGTTGGCCTCGGAGAGCTCCCCAGCCTTGCTGATGACCGGGCCCTGCGCCTCTGTCAGGGCACTGTTGAGCGTGTCCTTCTCCTGGGACAGCTTCAGGGCCTGCTCCTTCAGCCCATCGCGCTCCGCCTCCAGCTCCTCCACCTTGCCGGCGTAGACCTGGGCTTGGGCATTGAGTGCCTCTTTGTGCCTTTGCTCCAGCTCACTGGTCCGCTGCAAGACAAGCTTCTCCACCTCTGCTTCCTTGTCGAGAAGCATGGCGGCAAGCTTTCCCTCGCGCGCAGCGATGTCCTCCTCCTGGGAGTTCAGCGCGGCCTCGTGCTGGGTCCGGGCGGCCTCGGCGGCCGTGGCCAAGTTCCTCACCGTCTCTTGAGCTTTCTCGATGTCGGCGAGCTTCATGGTGAGCTCCACGTCGCGCTTGGCCAGCTCACCCTGAGTGGCCTTAAGCTCCTTGTGGGCCTCGCGGAACCAGTCTTGCGTCTCGGCAACGCGCTCCTGGAGGTCCGCCTCCGCCTTCTCTACCACCGCCGTCCTGGACTTGGCTTTGTCCAGACGGGCGCGGTGGAGCGCCTGGAGCTTCCGGAAGCTGGCGCCCATGGCGTGGAGGAGCCGCTCTTCCTGCGAACCGTCACCGCCAACGATCGGCTCGTCGACGACTTCGAGCCCGGCAGCGGCAAGCACTTCGTCGTCGAACACCTCCCCCTCCACGGGTGTCCTGGTGCTCGACGCACCTGGAAGGTGGACGAACAAGTTGTCGCTCACCCTCAGGTACTTGCCGGAGCCGGAAGCAGCATAAGAGGAAGGCTGGTCGCCAGCCACCACCTCCTCCTCCTCCTAGGCGGCGGTCCCGCCGGCCCCTTCGGTAGGCCCCTTGTCGGCCTCCCCGGCAGGCCCCTTGCCGGCCTCCTATGCAGCACCCCTGGCGGCCTCCTCGGCGGCGATCTTCTCGGCTTCTGCCTCGGCAGCCTTGGCGACGCCCTCGATGACGGCGTCCACGTCCTCTAGGTTCACCGAGGAGGAATCTGGACGCCAAAAAAGGGGGTGAGGCAAGGCCAGGACCAAGGGCCAGAAGGAAAAAGAAGCAAGGATGAACGGCGAAAGGATTTACCTGTGCCAGTACCCGGCTGGGAAACGGAAGCCCCCTCCCCGCCAACATTCGGCGTCGAGGCAAAGCCGCCGGCGCCCAAGTCCTCCTCCTCCTCCTCCATGTGCGTGGACCCGGAGCCTGGCGCCCTCGCCGGGGACGCCCCTCGGGGCGGCGTGGTTGACGGGGGAGGCATGTTGGGAGTAGCCCTCTGTGGCTCCTTCTGCTGCTGCTCTCCTCCTGCATACCTGGCAAGGTCAGCGCCAAAAGTGTTGTGCCCCAAACACATGTTGACAGGGGGAAGAGTGATGAACTTACGCTGGGGGCTCTGCCGGGGGCTGCTGTCCGGGCTGCTCAACACCACCAATGGCGCCCCCGAAGTACCAACTAGGGGTTGGCCACCCGCCGAGACCTTGGCCCTCTTCACCCTCTGGGCCAGCGTCTCCACATCCCTGCAAACATGAAGACAAGTTAAGACGAGCAACGCAGATTGAGGAGGCAGAGATAACGGAAAAGAACCAGATACTTACTCATCGTCCGCCTCCTCCTCTGTTGTCTTCCTCTTCCTCCTCGGGCTGAGGGATCCATAATCAAAAGTGACCCCCGTGTCGACGTCCGCCGGAGGAGGAGAAGGAGGTGGAGTCCGGGCACGCGTAGATGGAGAAGGGACGGCTGTCTTCTTCTTCACCGCGACCTTCGCCGGCTTCTTCGCCGCCGCGGCCCTCGTGTGGCGCCCGGACCCCTCCAAGGTCAGATGTGACCGCGCAACCCTACTAGGCCAGACCGGCTCGCCAGAACTGACCCGCCGCAGGACTCGCCCTCTCCCCACAGCCGGCGTCGGGCCTGTGGTCTCGGCCTCCTCCGACGACGACTCGCCGGTCACATCTTCAACCAGAGGAGCCTCGGTGCCGGCGTTCCTAGTTCCCCCGGCGGCCGCCACCCACCGGGCAAGCTCCTCCTCCTCCATGGCCGTCGCGGCCTTGTCCTCCACACCGCCGGCGCTTCCGGCCTCCTTGGCAAGTTGTGCCTCCTTCGCCCTGCTGGCGATGTAGTCCAGCTCCGCCTGGGTGGTGTCCTGGACAAGCAGCCGCTCGGCGTCGGCGTTGACATACCCCTCATGCAGGGTGTCAAAGAACTGCTGCACTTTGGTGTCCTCCGGCTCCTTCCAGCTCGGGTCGGGGCCATGCGCATTGCAGTCCGGCATCATGGCAATGATCTCGGACCGACGTGAGTTGTTGCACAACGGGACCACCCCCGCCGACAGCTTGAACAGAAGCCCCTTGAGGACCTTGCCGGCCTTCGCGGCGGCCCTCGCGACCTTGCCGGTCCGCTCGACCTCGCCGTCGCGGCCCACGTCGAGCTGGAAGATCCTCTGGCAGAAATGGGCGTGTCCCATCACTGTGAAGTTGTGGTCGAGGCCGGGGCGGAGCCGCATGATGTCGGTGGGGTTCGTGAAGAGCCAGGCTGGCCTCCCCTTGTTATGCAAAGGAGCGATCCGGCGACGGATGAAGTCTGCCCCGATCATCTCAAGGGTGAGCCCGGCCTGGGTATGCCGGAGAATCCTGGTGGTGGCAACCGTGAGCTTTCCGTCATCGGCGTCGACGTCGCTCCAATCGCTTCTGCGAACCGGCGGCGCCCGGCGAACTCTGCAGAACGCCGGCAGGTCCTCCTCTTCGATCCAGCACCACCGGCCCCGCCATTCCTCCCACCTCTCCTTCATGGCGCCATCCGGGTACGCTCCCTTGGATTTTGGGATCCAGGCGATGCACCCCGAGATGGCACCTCTCGTCTGGATCCGAGGGAAGAAGTAATGGCGGAAGAGCGTCGTGTTGGGCTGCACACCGGCAAAGCCTTCGCAGAGGTGCGCGAAAAGGGCCATGCACGCCACCGCATTCGGAGTAAAATCCAGGAGGTGGAAGCCGAAGGTGTGCATGATGTCGCTGAAGAAATCAGAGAAGGGAGGACAGAGCCCACAAGAAAAATAATCAACAAAGAAGGGGTACCGATTTGGGGCAGCCTCAGCGCAGTCGGCGGGGATGACACGCGTGGCCGGATGCCCCGAATCCCCCCCCCCCCCCCGTCTTCACTCCCCACAAGGGCCTGAAGGATTCCCGAAGCTCGAGCACGTCGACTGTCGAGGGGAAGAAGGCGGACTACATCCGCTGCACCGCCAGCGCACTTTCCGGCATCATTAGCCACTCCCTTGCCCTTGGTGGATTTTGGCGCCATGACGGCTGGGGGAGGAGGGCAGGACCGAGGGCAGCGGGGGCACAACGGCGGCAAGCAGGAACGAAGCTTGAAGAAGAAGAGGGAGGCAGGCGGAGGTCTCCGAGATTGGGGTTGCGCGGAGGGTAAAAGGAACAGTGCGCCCGCAGTTATCCCTTTTTATGGGGAAGCCGCGGGGCGCGCTGCCCATTTACTGCGATGTGACGCATGCGTGTGGAAACCGCCCCACGCATGACGCCACGTCACGCACGCCCCTCCACGCCATGCCGCGCGCGCGGGTCGTGGGAAGCGGAGCGTGCGAAGAGTCTTACCACGGTAAAAACCGCCCCACCTGCCCGCGCACCGTTTTGGGCCTGGCCCAACAACGTGTCACGCTTATGTGTGGCCCAGGCCCGGGGGCTCCTGTTGGTGTACAAAAATAGGGGCACGCTTTTGTACCCCTTTACCTGTGCACGGTCAGTCATAGCCGCGCCCACGACCACACCAAGTAGAACAGGGGAGGTGAGCCAAGGTAAGACCGAAGCCCAAGACAATCAAAGCAACGCCAAGGCCAAGACCACAAAGAGCAGAGGGACGAAGCAGGTTCACCCGGCAAGACCCTTGCCTGGCAGCCTCAACAGCCCCGGCAAGGTCCTTGCCGGGGCAGCTCGCCCCACACCAACAGAGCAAGCCACCCTTGAGCCCACGGTCCCCAACGCCATCATCGACGTGGGGCCAGGGCTCGGGAAGGCACCTCTGTGGTGGCATGCAGATCTTTGTGAAGACATGTTCAAGATCATACGAGGATTAGAAGACGACGATCCTCGGCAAGATCCTTGCCGAGGAAGGCCACCAGACCCCCGGCAAGATCCTTCCCGGGGACGACAATGCGCCACGGCAAGACCCTTGCCGGGCCACCCGCCGAGGCCCTCGCCAAGGACGCCAGCGGGGCCACCGCCAGGCCCGCGCCAACCAAGCTTCCACCACCATTCACATGCAGCTGCCAGCCCAACCAGCTGGGCGGGCACCTGCGTGGCAACAGGCAGCTCCCAGGCCAACTCATCGAGCGCCTGCGTGGCGGCATGCAGATCATCGTGAAGGCTCCGCCATTGCGCCACCTCAGCTGCCTGCCTGCCCACATGGCACCACGCACCTCACTGGCCAGGGCACGTGTCAAGGCGAGGAGGAGCGGCAACGGATGGGACGGGCCTCGCCCCCGTCCCCAATAAAGCAAGGGGACACCTAAGCTACGCATTAAATGCGTCTTGTCCTGTAATACGAGCGATAAGCTCAGAGCACTCTACGCCTTTCCACCTCCTGTGTGTCACTGTGGCAGCCCCTTTCAACTATAAAAGGAGGCCCATGGAATACTGGAGAAGGATTCGGCTCTTTCGAACCACGCATTGACCACAGCTAGTTCGAGAGCTCAAGAACTCTCAAAAATACACCCACCAAAGCAGGACTAGGGCTTTACGCATCCTCGCGGCCCGAACCTGGGTAAACGATCCTTGTGTTGTCTACTAGCCCTGCTCTCCTCGCAACCCTGCGCCCCGGCAACCGTAGTAGGGATTCTTGTGATCCCATAGGTGTCATTCCACACCGACACCATATCAATACACCACTATGGATCCGCTCCCGTCTCCCAATGAGAACGCCATCCATAGCACTCACGCTTATCTTGCGCATTTTAGGGTATCCACTTTCACTTGTCTATGAACTGTACAGGTGACCCAAAAGTACTTTACCGCGGACGCGGCTATTCGAATAGATGATGTTAACCCTGCAGGGGTGTTCTTCTTCCCACATGCTCTCACCACTTATCGCCGTTTACACGACATGTAGTCGGCAACCTTCAAGCGGAAGCCCAGCAAGGGTGTCGGCCACGACCTGACTAACCACACAAGTCCCTAGTCCAGGTTTATCGCCTATTCAGGTTCCATCCGCAGGGAGTCCGGCCGAGGTTTCCACATACGGCCCCAAACAATGTGTGCAGGGTTCCCGGGTCACCAAACGGGCGACTCGGTACACTGGGCCACGTGCCTGCCGCGTCAAGGCCCACCCCTTAGGTCAGCGATGCGCACGGCCTCCAGCATATTACAAACACCAGAAACTACTTGCAACTCCTGGATAGAGGACAAGGGCGATTAATAAGTCGAGAGAGTCAATTAAGGATCCCAATGTGTGGTAGTAGCTGTTCATGGATCACAAACACATAACTCAGTTCCTGAGGACGGTTTCAATGAGACAACCCACCATGTACTCCTACCTTTACCAAATCATGTTCACACACTTAGCTCGCACACAGTAGGACATGTTCATCACCATTCCAATTCATCCCCGATGAATCAGACTTGGCTCAACCTCTAAGCAGTAGCAGGCATGACAAACAAGCATGAATGAGTCGGCACATCAGGGCTCAAACAACTCCTACTCATGCTAGTGGGTTTCATCTATTTACGGTGGCAATGACAAGTCATGCAGAGGAAAGGGGTTCAACTACCGCAACATGTAACAGATGAATCGTTGTTGTCCTAATGCAGTAAAAGAGAGCAGGAGCGAGAGAGTGGGATTGTATCGAAATGAACAAGGGGGTTTCGCTTGCCTGGCACTTCTGAAGATAGCATAGTTCTTCATCGGTGTCATCGATCTCATCGTCGGAGCCACGTCTACTGAGAGGGGACAAATACCGGCAACAGAGAAGGAACACAATCAATGCAATGCAACAATATGATGCATGATCATGACATGGCAG
Organism: Aegilops tauschii subsp. strangulata; assembly: GCF_002575655.3. NCBI lineage: Eukaryota > Viridiplantae > Streptophyta > Magnoliopsida > Poales > Poaceae > Aegilops > Aegilops tauschii. The sequence goes on from NC_053038.3 coordinate 245,608,623, forward strand.
TATGCTCTGGTTGGTCTAATGCAACTACAGACAGAGGGATTTGAGTTGTTTTGAACCAAAGGTTCATCTTCAAACTCAAGTCATGAGTTCAAAAAGTGCATTATCATGTTTTGATCTAAACAGCAAGGTTAAGTTGTTAAAACATGCATGAAATCAATACAGCTGGATAGATTGGATTTTTCTGATCATTTTTCATATATAAATCTTTGCATTTGGAGTTATAGATTAATTTCTATGATTTTTTGAAGTTAGCACTATTTTCTGGAATTTCCTGAATAAGAATAAATCCACAAAAGGCCATTACTGCGTCAGCATTGCGTCAGCATGTCAACTGTGCGGTCCAGGTCAAACCTGATCAGTGGGACCCACTGGTCAGCGACACAGTTAGTTAACTAACTGATTAGGGTTAGTTTAGTGCTAAGCTAGGTTTGACCAATGGGCGGGGCCCACATGCCAGTGACCCAAGGGGGTCAAATACCTGGTCAATTGGGTCAAATCGCCGGTGTTTAGCCGCCGGCGATGACCGGACGCAGCGGAGGGTGCGGGTTTCGCACTCCGGCGACAAAAAGGGCGGCGGAGGGCATCTACGCGTAGCGGGAGGCGAGCCGCGTCGAGTGGTGGTGGTGGTTGGGCTCGGGGTCACCGGAAACGACGTCGGCGACAAGCTTGGCGGCTGCCGGAGTTTGGGCGAGCTCGAACTCGACGCTACGGTGCACATGGAGGCGCGGGGCTAGCTCCTACGAGGCCTAAGCGGTGCGGTGAGTGCGTTGGGCACAGTGGTGAGGCCGTTGCGTGGTCGGAGCCACGTCGGCGGCGAGCTCAGGCGGCGGTGCGTGCGAGTGTGCTCTGTATAGTCGTTACAGTGGACGGCAGCGAGAACGAAGAGGGGAAGGCGAGGCAGAAGCTCACGGCGAGCTAGGTAGTGGGGTCGGGGACGAGCTTGAGCGAGCGGGGCGGCAAAGTGGATCTCCGGCGACAACGAGGCGAAGCAAGGTCGGTGCGGTGGCTCTGGGGCGAACGAGCACTCGGGGCTTGATCTGCTCGACGAAGTGGACGGTGGCGGAGCTTCTGGACACGGCGGGGCAACGAGGAGGCGACGGTGGCCGCGGTTGTGACGGCGGTGCGGTTGCGATGGCGTCGGCCATGGTGGGGGAGGGCGAAGGTGATGTGCAGGGGCGAATGGGGGTGTCGGTGAGGTCAGGGCGGCGTCCAGGGGGCATCCACGTGGCGAAGCGGCATCCGAGGTGAGGCAGGCGAGCTAGGAGGTGTGTGGCGAGCTCGGGCGCGCCGGCGCTCACCTCCCTGCCTGCCTGGCGGGAGGAAGCAGCTGCTGGCATGGGCCAGCATAGTTCTGGGCTGCCAGGTGGGCTGCCAGGTGAGTTTGGCCAGGTAAGCCTCCTTTTTCTTTTATTTGTTTCTGTTTTCTATTATTCTGTAACTTTAGGGCTTTATTAAAAATACCAAAACAATCTCGAAATTCATGAAACTGCTCAAGGCTACTGTTTGAAATATTTCCAACAGTAAACATTTTAGTTCATGAATATTTGGACATTTAAAATATTATATAGCATTTAAATGCCCAAATGCAATAGCATATGATTTAATTCAGTGACCCAATGCTGTCCTAGAAAAATGTGAACCATTTTTGTCAGAGGTTCTAGACCAAGGCAAAGGTGATGAACATTTTTTAAGGGCATTTTAGGTTCATTGAAAAAGTATTTTAGTAACCCTAGTTGGATTAAGTGGTGTTGGGGGTTTTTTCCATCCCCATTTCAACTTTAATTGAAACTTAAACATGATGCAACACAAGATGCTAGCACTAAGCATTACCAGAACTAGGGATGTGACATTGTATGCCTTTGTATGTATCCCCAGTTATTATGTAATGGTATGATGTAATGATATCCACCTTGCAAAAGCGCCTCCAATATGCGCTTCTATCTTTGGTGGGACCTTCGAGTTGCTTTAGGATAGAGTCGCATATTGGGCATGACAAGTTGGTATCAGAGCCTCGACCGACCATAGGAGCCCCCTTGTTTGATCATAGTTGGTCGTTGTCGAGTCTAAAAGAAAAGCATTTTCGGAGTCTAGTTATATCGGAGAGTAGGAATTTTTTTTACTCCTCAACCCCTTCGTCCCTCTGGTGAGAAATCTTGACGTAGGTGTTTTGAACTACTCCTCTTTCCCTTCAATTTTTTTTAGGATCACGCAGTTAGTTTTCGTTTGTTGTAATGTGAGCTCTTTTCATCCAGTGCATTTATCATCAAGTTGACTCGGCCCTCTTTGACTTTTTCAAGAGCAGTCCTCAGTTCCTTCTCAATGATGTTGTTTCCCCATCTGAAGTTGTCCTTCTTTTTCCCACCTACCCACCCTTTTTCTTCTCGGAGCCGGAGTCCATAATCGAGTATCCATCCTACTCGTGCGAAGCCTTTGCATTCTTTCCTCAATTAATTCAACCGGTACTTTTTCTCTTCAAGTTATTCGTCGATTCCTTGTTCCAATTTTCCTTTTTTTTACCCGCCCTCCCACCCCTTTTCTTCCAGGAGTCTGAGCCTCTATTCGGGCATTAATTTCATTCGTGCGGAGCCTCTTCAGTCTTTCCTCAATTGTCTCAACCGGTGAATTCTCGTCAACTTCATCATGGTTCATCTCGTTTTCTTTCCGGTGGATTCAATTCATGTTTCCCGGGTTGATCATATTCCTTTCTTTGGCTCAAGTGTTTTCTTTGCTCGTTCGCCTCTCGCCATTTAATCCTTCCGGAGTGTTGAAGACATCTCAGAAGATTCGTGGTTACATTCAAGTTAATTTGAGGTTGTCGCCTCATTCAAGTTTTTCAATCATTTTGGTGCATCATTTCTCATTCAAACAATCCTTTACAACGGTGTTTTCTTTTCAGTGGGCCCTAAGCCCCAGGTCTTTTCCCAGGATCTTACCTGACTCTTCTAATTTACTGGAGATATTCTCTAATTCTTTTCAAGTTTGACGTAAGAATGAATTTTCATCAGTCATATGCCTTCTCCAAGATCGCTTTCAAATTATTTTCAACTTTGGTTCAACCTTTCCTCTTTTCATTCTTCCAAAGTATCTCAACAATTTTGGTGGTGTTCCTCGTCGTATTCTCAACATTTGAAGACCGAAGAAGAGTTTCCTCTAAATCTTGTCCATTCACGTGAAGATTCATGGTTCTAGCTTCATGCCATCCTGAAAATTGTTTTCGATTATGAGAATTATTTCATACTCATCCGCAACATTTCATGAGTTCTTTCCTTTTTGATTCTCCGGAGGCCGTCACTTTAGAAAGAGTTCTTCACTCACGACATTATTTTCTTGTTCTCAAATTCTTCCAGCGCTTCGTTCAAGTTTTCTTTAATCAGCTCGTGATCTCTGCATTCTCTTGTATCTAAATCCCCTCAAGTATATTTGTTCTTTTAGTTCTTTCGGGCGGTCATTTCTCTTTTCTTCGTTCATTTGCAAATTCTTACGGTGGTTCGTTCAAGATTCCTTTTCAATTGTTATCATATCAATTCATTCGTTCTTTCCAATCCTACCGGTGGTTCATGGAGACTTTCTCAACTTTTGCGCTATATCTCCCCTTCATCTCCTTCAACGAGAATAAGTAGTATGCAAATCCATTGCTTCTCATAAATTTAATTGATGAAGGATGAGCATAACATAATTATTATTCTCCTTTCATCAAGTTGATTAATTCCTTCCTTCGGAGATTGTTCATGATGAATAATCTCTCGGTTCTATGTTGTTCATCTTTTCTTTTCTGGAGTTCCAAGTTTTCTCGCTTGTCTCATCGCGAAGCTCCATCTAAATCATCGCAAGGCTTAATCTTATTCTTTTTATCCTTCATTTCTATCTCACCATCCTTTTGTTACCGAAGTTCTTCATGGTGGTTCATCATAATTTAAGTCATTCCTCAAGTGTTCATCAAGATTCTTGTTGGAGGAGCTCAAGTATTCTTCTTCTTGCATCTTGAAGTGTAATTAATTCTCCGTATTCTTTTGAAGTGGAGTTTTGCATTTCTTTGTCCATCTTAATTAATCAACCATTGGGTAGTGGTAGAATTTCACCTCTAGTTTTGAGATGTTTTCACAAGTCCACGAGGAGTTTATTAGTTGATTGTTGATTTCTAACAACTATGTTCAATCCTTCTTTCTAAGGATGCTTTTCAAATTCATTTGTGGTAGAAGATGTTGTTTTCTCCTTCGTTCTTCTCATTACAATCGTTCAATTGTTCTGAAGGCATTGTGTTGTTGCTCTCGTCAAGTATCGTTCCATCTTGTAAAGTTCATGTTCTATTCCATCCATGTTCAACCAGAGTGTTGTCTAAATTTTCTCGTTCTTATTCCTTGTCTATCTCACTTAACCGGAGTGGTTTCAATGTCTCTCTTGTCACTTAAGTTCTTGCTTCTCGCCATATTCCTTGTTTCCTCATTTTAACGGAGAGCCTCAATCTCGTTCGTCTCCGTTGTGCCCTTTCTTTTGAGTTTTTCAACCTCTCAAGGTTCTTTGGTTTCACTCATTCGTCCAACAAGCAACTTTGTTCTTCCTATTCCTCTTCCGTCTCGTTCCTAAGATCTTGGGATGAGTTCTCTTGTTAGTGGGGGAGTGTTGTGATGCCCCGAGACCGATGCTCCAGATGCCTTCCATTTTTTACGTTGTTGTTGTGTGTTTATTTTGTTTGTTGCATTATCATAATTATTTTTGCATATTTCATTCCTCTATGTTGATGTCATGATAATATTGAATACCATTGCCATATTTTGCTTCTTGCATCATGTTCATCTTTTACTATATTGCATTGTGCCATCCTTGTTTGTTGCCATGGTCGCCTCACTTGCCTTGTTCTATGCTTCAGGATGTGATGTGCCTCTTGTCATTTTATTGCATTTTATCATGATCATCGTGTGGGTTGCTTTCTTCATGTTGATGTGTTGGTTGTGTGCTCTCCATCTTCCCTTCCTCCTCCTATGGTTATTGGCATCTTCATCTTTCCTTCAAGGCCCTTCTCCAAGTGCAAACCATTTCACTTCTTCCTTTCTTTCAAATTCCACCCATTTATGCAACTGTCTTTTTCCTTCCCCAAATAATGTTCATTCTTTTCCTCTAAATATTACAGCATGTCCTTAACCCCTCTGTCAAATTTCATTTCATTTGGGATTGATTTGGTTGGAATCAAAGTTGCCTCAAGTATAATTTAATTCAAACTTGTGATAATTTTCTTTCTCTAAAAATGTCCAAAGCAATTTATTCAAATTCTGAAGAAATTCGGGACTCCAGGGATATTCAAATTTCTCTCTCAACCCTCCCATGTGTTCCTGTGCTTTTTGGTATTTATTTTTCTGTCTAAAGAAAAATAAAAGAAAAGGGAGAACCTTACCTCCCTCTCCCCAGCCAAGCCCACCTAGGCGCCTTGGCCCAGCAGCGCCCAGCCTCCAGGCGCAGCAGCTGCCCAGCATGGCTCCTCCTCTGTTTCCAGTGTGGACACCCTGCGCTGCCCCACTTGCAGCGACTCTCTCCTTACCTTTCTTCCTCCTCCACGCACATCCCTCCTCATAATAAAACTTCCACGGCAAGAGGCACATCGCCACGGTAGCGAGCCAGCCGTGCCCTCCCCACCCCCCCCTATAAAACCAGAGCCCCGTACCCTAGGATTTCCCTCTCTCCCTCTCCGCGCCGCCGCCACCCAGTAGGTCCAAGCCACGCCACCATAGTCGTCGCCCCTTCCACCCAGAGAGCTTCCGAATCACTCCCATGGCTCTGCCGCAGCCATAGCCCTTCTCCATCGTTGTCTTCGCTCCTGGCCGGCCCCCCGACGGCGTCTTCTTCTACTACATGCAGACCAGGAGCTAGATGGGGACAAGGGCGATGTGATCATCTTCTTCCACAACGTCCTCTTCTTCCTCTACTTCATCTTCTTCCCCTGCGGCCGTTCTGCTTCTCCCTCAATTCCGGCCGTCTCCGACCACCTCTCGGCAAGCCAAGCACGCCAGCATGTTTGTGGTGAGCACCAGATCCTCCTCATGCCTTTGTCTTGCTCATTTGCGTCTTGTCCCTCCCGATTCCATCCCGGCCTCGCATGTCGCCGCGCGTCATTGTCGCCGGAGCTCCTCCGGTGGCCTCCTGCCCGTTTCCTTCAATTTCTAGGCTTAGGATCCTCTATAGGTGCGTTTTTCTTCCAGCTAGTTACCCGTTTCACCCCGCCGTTCGCCGTGTTGGGTTGGTCTCCACTTCCTCCATCCTCCCGATGATGGCGATGTCTCTGTCATCCTTCGGTGCCGTGAGTGGCACGCGGGAGTGCGGGTTTGTCCCATGCATCGATCGCGCCCCTCCGTCGTGGCTTTTGGTCGCCGGAGTTTCCTCCGATGAGCTCGCCCTGTCCTGCTCGCACATGGCGATGTGCTCCTCTGTTCTCTCTGTCTCTCTCCCTCTATTTCCTTCTTGCGCATGACCGCTGGCTTCATTACTCATGCCGCCCTTGTTGCACCTTCGCTGCCACCTGCCACACCTCCACGCACACGCATCTGCACACGCGCACGGCCGCGCTCGGTTGCGAGCCCCTGGCCCTGCTGCGTCTTGCCTCGCCACCATGCCCGGGACAAGCTCAAGCTCGTGCTCGAGCCAATCTCCTGCAGCTGCTCCGCCTGCAATCGACCATCCCGCAGCTGCACAAGCATCCAGACCCGCCTGCCCGCCACCGGTTTTTAGCCATAGCCGCCGCCGGTGCTAGCCGCGAGCAACCGCCGGAGTTCTGCATCCTCTGTTCATCCATGGAGGTCCAGGATCGGGCCTTCTATCTATTTAAGATATGCCATGCTCTACACTTTCGCAAGCACACAAGCAGCCCGACTGGTCAACCCATCGCGCCAACACCCAGAGGTCCAGGGATTGATTCCAGTGAGCCCCAACTCTTTTTCCCTGTATTTATTTTTTTTCCCAATCGCGCACACCTGGTCACTTGGGCCTCTTTCACTCCCGGGCCGCTGCACTGTGTTGCTCTGGCCCGCGTATGTTGTTTTTTTCTCTGCTCTGTGTTTTAGCATTTTTCTAGTACATGCATATTTTCAGGAATGTCATTATTTTTGCAATGCCTATAGCTAGATAACCGCGCATCCATTTAAAACATGTCATATATGTAAAATGCTTAGAATTTCATGTATTTTCATAATATGTTGTTTTCATCCATGGTTAAAATGTTTAAACTTGTTGTTTGTTTAAATTTGCATAAATGCCATGCTAAAATGGTTTATTTCATAACTAAATAACAGTAGCTCCGAATTAAATAAACTTTATACGTAATTGGGGTAGAAAAATGCATAGATTAACTTGGTGCACTTTATTTTGCTGCTTAACAACATTAAAATTGTGTATAGGGCAGAACAGTAGCAAATTCGAAATATGCATCTGGGGATTTTCTGGAATAGTTGTTTATTATTTCCGGCCTCATTTAAACTTGCCTAGATAGGTACTTTAGATATGCTTTACCTCTTGCCATGTTTAACAACATTTAATATTGTTGTGTACATAAACGAGAGTGAACTAAATAATTGAATGTGGTGTTTCGTCAATATGCAACTCGCTCCACTTAACTTGTAGTATTGTTTGTTGCACTTTGCCATGCCATGAGTAATTAAAATGGACATGCATCATACTTGGTTGAGCATCATGTCATGTTTATGTGTTGTGTGTTTACCATGTTGTTTGCTTCTTTCCGGTTGTGCTCCTTCTCTATAGTTCCTGTTTCGTTGCGATTGTGAGGATCCGTTCGACTACGTGGGATCATCTTCTTCATGGACTCGTTCTTCTTCCTAGCGGGATTTCAGGCAAGATTACCGTCACCTTGGATCTCACTACTATATTTGCTATGCTAGTTGTCTCGATGCTATCGCTATGTCGCGCTACCTACCACTTGTTTATCAAGCCTCCCAAATTGCCATGTCAGCCTCTAACCTTTTCCACCATCCTAGCAAACCGTTGTTTGGCTATGTTACCGCTTTGATCAGCCCCTCTTATAGCGTTGCTAGTTGTAGGTGCAGTTGCAGGTTGTTCCATGTTGGAACATGGACATCATGGGATATCACAATATCTCTTATTTAATTAATGCACATATATACTTGGTAAACGGTGGAAGGCTCGGCCTTATGCCTGTGTTTTGTTCCACTCTTGCCGCCCTAGTTTCCGTCATACCGGTGTTATGTTCCTTGATTTTGCGTCCCTAACATGGTGAGGGTTTATGGGCCCCTCTTGACAGTTTGCTTTGAAGAAAACTCTTCCAGCAAGGCCCAACATTGGTTTTAACATTTGCCATAATAATATTGAACTAAATAATTAATTGGCATAGGGCGTCATGAACCCGAGGATTCTTTTCTACATACAGAGGGGCCAGTGTTGATGGTGTTGGCCCCAAACTAGAGCCACTTGCGGTGCCACCCCTTCACCTGGGGTCTTCGGTTGCCGTTTGTAGTGTTCATCCGGTCATGGCCTGAGACGAGATACGCGCGGCTAATATCAGGGTGTCGACACACCGGGAGCTCTTGCTGGACTTGTTTTACCATTGTCGAAATGTCTTGTGCACCGGGATTCCGAGTCTGATCGAAGGGTCCCGCGATGGAGGATTGTCTCCGCGGATCATGAGCTTGTCATGAGCTAAGTTGGGACACCCCTGCAGGGTTTAGACTTTCGAGAGCCGTGCCCATGGTTATGTGGCAGACGGGAATTTGTTAATATCCGATCTTAGAGGACTTGAAGTAAACTCGATTAAAATACACCAACCGCGTGCGTAACCGTGACTGTCTCTTTTCGGGGAAGTTCGAGAGGAGAACACGGTTGGGTTATGTTTGAACGTGAGTAGTTCAGGATCACTTATTGATCATTACTAGTTTGCGACCGTTTGCGGAGTTTCTCATATTACTCTTGTACTCGTAAGTTAGCCACCATACATTGCTTAGCCGCTGCTGCAACCTCGCCACTTAGCCTTTCCTACCCATTAAGCTTTGCTAGTCTTGATACCCATGGTAATGGGATTGCTGAGTCCTTGTGGCTCACAGATTACTACAACAACAGTTGTAGGTGCAGGTAATGCGATGATCATGAAGTGAGAGCGATGTTTACTTGTTTTGAAGTTCTTCTCCTGCTTCATCTCCAATTGAGGGATAGGTTCCTGGTCGGCAGCCTGGGCTAGCAGGGTTGATATTGTTTGAGTTTCTGTTTGTGTTTCATCCGTAGTTGGATGTTGTTCTCATGTATGAAGTTTGATGTATTCTTGAGGCATTTGTATGCCTTTGTATGTATCCCCAGTTATTATGTAATGATATCCACCTTGCAAAAGTGTCTCCAATATGCGCTTCTATCCTTGGTGGGACCTTCGAGTTCCTTTAGGATAGAGTCGCATATTGGGCGTGACAAGCGTCGGGGGCAAGCAGAGGGGATAGCCGGCTTGCTCAAGCTTGAGCACGGCGGCCTGAGGCCTGCTCGGCTGAGATACGGTTCCCTCTACTGCGTGTGATGGCTGGTGAAGAGGCTGGATGGGTTGGAGAGGCCAGGGGCATCGATATTTATAGGCGGAGGGGGAAGGGGGTCTTGGCTCCGCCGGAGCTATCTGGAAGCCGGCAAGCGGCGACGAGTGGTGTCAGCGAGGGGTGGAGGGGCTCAGCAATCACGCAGGGGTTGTGCAGCGTGCGGACGAGCACAGGAGGCGGTGGGAGAAGAAGACAGGTGCACGGGGCGCACTGTGGCTTTGGCCGCGTCGTGCCCGTGCCCGCTGCAGCGTCTCCGGCAGCAGCAAGCGCCCGGGAGAGGTCAAATGTGAAGAGACGGAGGTGATGGCGTGGTGCGGCAGTCGTCGGCGAGCTCTGCATCGAGCACGCGCGACACAGAGATGAGGGTGCAGCGCAGAGCGCGTCGGACGCAATGCCAGGGCCGTGTCCTCACGCGGTCACCACGCTAGCATGGTCAAAACGACGGCCACGTGATGCCAAACCTTGTCCCTCGTGTTGTCCGTGCTGTGATTAGTCTAGAGGAAGAGATCATACACTACCAGGCCGAACAGATTTGACTTGAGCTTGCTAGCAAGTTTCTGGTCAAAAACTTGGTCGCCAAGTTTTGAGGGCTTCTAGAAGGTGATTTGGGCTGATTCTCTGGGGTTAAGGTTTTGTTAGGAGGGTAAACAAGATCAAGAAAACTCAGCTTCATTAGAGCAAGGAAAAATACACTTGCTATAGAAACTGAATTTTGAGGCCAGAACAGAAATGATTTTCTGTAGCAAAAATATTCCAAAAAGTCATGCAATATTTTTGCTCAGGAAGGTGGGCCAGGGTCTAGAGAATATTTGAGAATTTTCTCAGATTTTTGGAAGCAAGAAAAATGAGGGTTGCTTTGGAGCACAAGTCTCTGAATTGAATTTTACAGAAGAAATTGAATATTTTTCTTTTATGAAAAAATATTCCTTGGGTTATTTTGGGATTTTTCAAAGAAAGAATGTTGAATGAGAGATGGATGGGTCACTTGGGTGAAAATCAAGGACATGCCCAAGTGTTTAAGTCCATTTGAATTGATTCAAAAACCCCAAATTCAAAGCAGAAGCAATTGAAGTCCAGAAAAGGAGAGAAGGCAAAAACCAGGCTGTCACAAATCTCCCCCACTTAGGATGAATCTCGTCCTCGAGATTTTGTTGCTCGGGAAAACAATTCTGGGTAGGCTGTCCTTCAAAATTCCTCTCTTTCCCAGGTTGCTTCTTCCTCGGTGTGATGCTCCCATTGAACCTTATAAAACTTTAGCACTTTACTGCGAGTGACTCTTTCTGTCTCATCCAATATTCTGATTGGTCTCTCCTCATAGGTTAAATCCTTAGCAAGTTCTATCTCTACCATATCAGTCCTTTTCTCCGGTGGTGAGATACACCTTCTTGACTGTTAGACATGGAACACATTGTCCACCTCTGACAATTCTGGTGGCAATTTCAATTGATAAGCAACTGTTCCAACTCTGGACATGACTAGGAACGGACCAATATATCTAGGTGCCAGTTTTCCTCAGGTCTGAAATCTCTTGACTCCTTTCATGGGTGTGACTCGGAGATACACGTGTTCTCCGGGTTCAAAGCTGATCTGACGGTGCTTTGCATCATAATAACTCTTCTGTCGGGAATTGGCCAACTGCAGCCTATCTTGGATCTCTTTGACTTGCTTTTCAGCCTCCATCATCAAATTAGTTCCGAAAATGCGGCTATCTCTGGTTTGAGACCAGTTTAGCGGAGTGCGGCACTTACGGCCATACAGAGCCTCATAAGGTGACATCTTCAAGCTGGTATAGAAACAATTGTTGTAGGAGAACTCGGCATATGGCAGGCAATCTTCCCACTTGGGTCCTTGGGCCAAAGCACATGCTCGGAGCATATCTTCTAGTATTTGATTTACTCGCTCAGTCTGTCCATCTGTCTGAGGATGATAAGTTGTGCTGTATTTTAGGGCAGTCCCCAAGGCTTGATGGAGACGTGACCAGAATGCTGAGGTAAAGAGAGAGCCTCGGTCTGAAGTAATTGTTCCTGGCACTCCATGCAAACTAACGATTCTGGACACATATAACTGTGCGAGTTGGTCGGCTCGATAGGTGATCTGAATGGGAATGAAGTGAGCTGCCTTTGTTAGTGTGTCCACTATGACCCATACTGCATCATTGCCTCGGTGAGTCCATGGTAGGCCTGTGATAAAATCCATGCTGACATCATCCCATTTCCATTATGAGACGGGTAGTGGTTGAAGGAGTCTGGCGGGCTTTTGGTGTTCCGCCTTCACTTTGTTGCATATATCACAGCAAGCGACAAAATATGCGATATCTTTCGTCATTCCATCCCACAAAAATATCTGGCGAAGGTCTTCGTACATTTTGGTACCTCCTGGGTGAATTGAATATGAAGATTCGTGTGCTTCTGCCAAGATCTTCTTTCTCAGGTCTGCTTGCTCAGGTACGCAAATCCGTCCTCGAAACCTTAGTGTACCTTGTTGATCCTTTGAGAAATCCTGGGTCTTGCCATCTAGAGTATGCTGGGCATGTTGTTGTAGAGTTCGGTCATCTGGCTGAGCCTTGCAGATCTCCTCCTCGAGAATAGGGGTAACTTCCAACATATTGGCAAGACTGGCATCAACAATAACCAAATTGAGCTGAATGATCTCTTCTTGGAGTTCGGGAGGCAAGGACTCCATTATGGCATTCAGATTGGCATGCTTGCGGCTGAGGGCATCGGCAACCACGTTGGCTTTACCCGGATGATAATTTATCCCAAGGTCATAATCCTTAACCAACTCGAGCCACCTTCGTTGTCGAAGGTTTAAGTCCGGTTGAGTGAATATATATTTGAGACCCTTGTGGTCGGTGAATATTTGGCACTTTTTCCAATGAGGTAGTGTCTTCTCCAAATTTTCAAAGCATGCACAACTGCGGCCAATTCCAAATCATGTGTGGGATAGTTTCCTTCGTGAGGTCGTAGCTGTCGAGATATGTAGGCCACAACCGTGCCATCTTGCATGAGTACACATCCAATACCTCTCCTGGATGCGTCACAGTATACATCAAAGCTGCAGTAGATGTCTGGAAGAGTCAATACTGGTGCAGTTGTCAGCCTAGTCTTTAGCTCATTAAATCTTTTCTCACAATCCTCAGTCCATTCAAACTTCTTATATTTCTTGAGGAGCTCGGTCATTGGCTTGGCAATCTTAGAGAACCCTTCGATAAATCGGCGATAATATCCAGCTAATCCAAGGAAGCTCCGGATTTGGGATACTATCGTGGGTGCCATCCAATCAAGCACGTCGTTCACCTTATTTGGATCCACGGCTATCCCTTCTCCTGAAAGTACATGCCCTAAAAATCCAACTTGCTTGAGCCAAAACTCACATTTGCTGAACTTTTCATACAGCTGATGGTCACGGAGCCTTTGCAGAACTGCTCTGAGGTGTTCCTTATGTTCTTCTTCACCCTTAGAGTAGATGAGGATGTCATCAATGAAGACCACCACAAACTTATCCCAGAAATCCATAAATACCTTATGCATCATATGCATGAAAAAGGCAGGGGCATTGGTGAGACCGAAAGACATAATTGTATATTCATAAAGACTGTATCGAGTAGTGAATGCGGTCTTGGGAATATCTTCCTTCTTGATTTTGAGTTGGTGGTATACGGTCCTCAAATCAATCTTGGAGAATACTTTTGCCCCACTGAATTGATCAAACAAATCATCAATCCTTGGCAGTGGATATTTATTCTTGATAGTGACATCATTCAGCTGACGGTAATCTACACACATCCGAAGACTGTCGTCCTTCTTGTCCACAAATATTGCGGGTGATCCCCATGGTGAAGAGCTCAGACGGATGTATCCTTTCTGAAGCATCTCATCAAGCTGTTTCTTTAATTCCACTAATTCTGACGAAGGCATCCGATAATACTTCTTGTATAACGATGCGGTTCCAGGCACTAGATCAATTGCAAACTCAAGCTCCCTGTCTAGCGGCATTCCTGGTAATTCCTCAGGAAATACATCTGGAAACTCATTGACCACAGGAATTAATTCCAATTCTTCAGCCACAGCCGTGAAAACCATTTCTTTCTTGGGTATGCTCCTCCGGGCATAGAATTTTGTGGTTCTACCTTCCTGACTTGTCATGGTGACTTCTCTGGTCGCACAGTTGATGCATACTTGATATTGGGTTAACCAATTCATTCCCAAAATAATATCCAATTTGGCAGACTCGATGACTATCAAGGATGTTGCAAATCTTACTCCCTTGATATCAATTTCCAAATTACGGCAGACCAGATTGCTTCTGAGCACGGATCCCAGGGATTGTACCATCATACTTTTTCCCAAAATCGAGCAAGGAAATTTGTTTTGGGCAACAAAACTCCATGAAATAAAAGAGTGGGAAGCCCCAGAGTCAAATAAAATTATTGCAGGTATGCTATTAACAGGAAACATACCAATGACGACTTTCGGGTCCTCTTGGGCTTCATCTGCGGAGAGGTGGTGAACTTGCCCTTGGATGGTCCTCGGGGCAGAGTTGGGCTCCAGGTGATTGACTTGTGGCCTGAATGGAGCGGTTGGCTTGCCGTTCTTGGGGCACTCTCTGGCATAATGTCCAGTTTGCCCACAATTAAAGCAGGAATTGTTGCAGTGACATTCTTCGCGCACCGGGCTGGTCACGACATTCTTGACTTGGGTAGTGGTCTTGTTAACATTCTGCTGCCAATTGGGTTTGTACTCAACCTGAGTCTGCTGCCAAGTACGAGCCTTCTGCACTTGTTATCCATCCTTCTTAGGCTCGAATTTGCGCTTGTGGTCATTATTAGTAGGCCTGTTGTCGTGCACGAGCTTGTGTTCCCTTTCTGCAATGAGGGCTTTGTTTACCAGAGTTTGGAAATCTGGGAAATCAAACATACTGAGAGTGCATCTGAGGTGTTGGTTCAGTCCTCCAAGAAATCTGTCGATCTTCCTTTCGTCTGTGGCCACATCATAAAGAGAATAATGTGCCAAATGGTTGAACTTGTGCAGGTACTCACTTATTGACAGGCTTCCTTGTGTGAGAGCGAGGAATTCGCGCTGCTTGACCTTCATAATCCTTGCTGGAATATGGTACTTGCGGAAATGATCCTTGAATTTATTCCAAGTAATTTCTTCGTCCGCGGGCCACATAGCCTTAGCATTATCCCACCATATAGCGACAGCTCCTTCAAGATAATGCGTAGTGAAGGGAACCTTGTCATCTTCTTCAGTGTGAGCAATCTCAAGCTTTTTCAATAGTCCTTAACCAATCATCGGCTTCCAAAGGATCGATAACTTGACTGAAACTGGGAGGCTTGGTCCTCTGAAAATCTGACAGCTTGGAGTGATGACCATTCTGATTTCCATTCTGCCCAACCATAGCTTGCACACTTTTCAATAGCTCAATCAGATCGTTGTTCCTTCTTTCTTCAAACATACGCATGATTTGCTCAGTGGATTGCGGATGTGGCGGTGGAGCCGGTGGTGGCTGGTAAGGCTCGGGGGAATGTCATGCCTGTCTTGCTAAGTGACGAACAGGGACATCCTCACAAGCATGGCTGCTGCTGCCTCCCCACGTCATCCTATTGTTTATTTTCCCAATATAAAGCAACCGAGATGATAAATATCCAAAAATGGGAAAGAAAGCCAGCGACAAACCCGGAAGAAAACAGCAAAAAAACCAAGGCGAATAAATAATAGGTTCCAACATAATTATACATAGACTAATACATGAAAGATAAACATCATGACGGGTTCGACTACCCTCCTACATGAAACTAAGCATCATGACACGTATGAATACATCCGTACATCAACCTCATGACGACTACGGTACTCTAACGATCTAGTGCTCGGCTAGCATTGCGGGCTCCTCTCCTGAGCCAGACTCAGATCCTGAGCTGATAGTTGATACCTCCGGGTTAAAAGTGACACTGCAGCGCTGCCTCGAGGACTCTCCCTCAGGGGCAGGTGTGGGGCGAGACCTAAGCATAGGGGCTGCAAGAGTAGCCACAAGGGAAGCCCACACAGCAGGGGCACTGCGAGGGGTCACTGCCAAAGGGTGTGTGGTACCCTGAGTAGTCACCAAAGTAACCAAAGTAACAGAAGCTGGAGGAACAAATGGAGTGAAACCGACAGTAGGTGAAGGGTTCCTATTCCGAGCAGGGGCAAGGGCCATCAGGGCTCGGGTCAGCTCTCGGGCTAACTCATAGATCAAGAGATAACTGGCAGTCATATAGCGAGAACGGTGGCTAGCAGGACGATCGCACGCCGGATCAATAAAAGGGAAGCGGATACGCCCATTCTCGTGCAGAGATGGGTAGAAATAGAAACCTGGGTGGGCATGCATGCGAACCTCATTGTAGCGCAAGTCTACAAGAGCCTCGAGTGCAGCAAACTGGATAGCCTGGGATGGCATGGAAGCGAAACCACCCTTAGAGGAACGGGTGTAAGTGCCGGAAGGAGAACTGTGGTCTAGAGTGACTTCCGCGTAGTACTCATACAGCGAACCAGCCAGATGCTCCCGATACACCTGATACACTGGATCAGCACCCTCTGGGTAGAGACAGCGCCACACATTCTGAAGCAGGTCCGGCGAGGTGTACGGTGCTGGCTCGGACTGGTACATGAATGGAACTAGAGCCATCTACACTCACAATCATTAGACGGTTAGTGATAAGAACAAATAAAATGCATGCAATGCACCAATCAATTTCTATTACTACCGGCACTCAGACTAAGCTAACTACCGTTCATCTAGCGCATCGACGGTCTAGTGTGTCCTACAGTCAGTGTGGCTCTGCTACCAAGCGTTGTGGCACCCCGGCTCAGAGCAGTCGGTTTACCTTGCATTGCCAGCCCAGAGATCAAGTCTTCTGGCAACACACAGCAACTTGGTACAGACAACAACTGCTTTATTGATGCTAGCAGAAACATAGGTTTGATATTACATCAAGTAGCGAGGCCAAGCGGCACACACGGTGCGGCTGAACAATATGTACATTATTTAATGAACATGAGAGGGCCTCGATCACGATAACTACGTGTCAGCGGAATGGCGACGAAGTGGAACTCCATAGCACAAGGACACTGATGTGGACACGATCTAGACACGGGAAGCACTCTGATCCGATACGACTTTCCTGAAATCTGGCATGACACGCCAGGTTAGTACATTGAATGTATTTGCAAGCTCACAACAAACATAGGCATAATGGCAAACAATATCATGACAATTAATCAGGTTAATGTAATGCAAATCATACTACTGATGCGGTGAGATTAACTTGTGCACCGACTCACTCGGACTCTCTTACCAGACGGGTTACCTCGTAACCGAACAGTGATCAAACCTAGATCACAAATGAAACCAACACTTTGGTTCCCACCACGATCATCTTCATGATCTCTCAAATCATCACATAACCAAGGCCAAACAATAAACATTTAGTGTGCAAGATTACTTATTAATGTTGATCCATGGTGTGACTTACTCACGAGCTATGTCCGTAACCGAGGACGCGGCTGTCGATAGATTAAATACACTCTGCAGAGGTAGCGCACTTTACCCACACCACGGAATCCATGGCCTCGTCTTCCCATTCGGGTGGACCAATCGCATTCCGACGAAACCCTCCCATTGCCATGACACTCTCGCGGCCACTCCGACTAACTCCCCACTCGGCTAAGTCATGGGTGGCCCCGTGCCTACCAAAGGCATCAACGGCCACCGTCGTGGCAAGAACGGTCGCAAACGGGGACAAGGTACCATAAGAACAAACGGGCACACAAGGTTATGTCTGCTTACCGGGCCAGGGTACCAGACGCCCATAACCTTCCCTCGTTGGAGGTACCGACCAGAGGCATGACAACGGACCGAATCAAGACCTTCCCATAAAGGCAAATGTGGTCGCACTGGGAAAAACTCGATTCAGTGGCACCATGAATCGATCAACATTATGTTCAAGTTGAATTATCTTCAGTTTTAACTTGAAATAAAATAACTCGAGTCACCATGTACCATGCAACTATTTGACATGCAAAACATACCACTCAAAGTAAACAGATCAACATCATCAAAGTTTCCTTCTTGCACTACTCATCATTAAACTTTACTGGTTCTACTTTACTTGTTTTTATCACTCATCATTTTAGTTATACCATAATATATTAAAATTAATTTATCACATAAAAAACTACCATTATTCATAAAAGCATAATCACACAATAAAAATTTCTTCTACTGTCTTAAACTAGCTCATGCATTCAACCAGTACCATAACAAAGCATTTCAAGCATGATAAAATAACTAGCACTAAGCAATATTCATTTAAATAATTAAATGCATGAAAATAACTCATATTCAAGTTGGAAAAAATCATAAATATTGAAATGACACCATACAAATGTTGGTGTGGCTTGCCTTAATGCAGAGGAGGTTCACACTCCTCCCGGTTATCTTCAAGACAAGCTTCTCCCTCTGAAAATATTTAAAAACAGCAAAATAAAATATCAAGAACCACTCTGAAAATCACTAGAAATTTTAGACAGCAAGGAAAAATCTCAGTTTTGGTGTGCTGCTAGAACTTTTCAAAACAAACACAATGAAAAAAGAATCAACTCATTTGGACTTATGGTTTAAGAGTTATGGCTAGTCAAAGTTCCTGGTCAAATATTTGAATCAAATTAGAATTAAAAAAGAAAACCAGGGGTGACGTCGATGGCGTATTTTCAGAATATGCCTCCACTCGTACCGCTTCGGGCGCGTGTGGAGAGACTGACAGCGGGCCCCACCGGTCAGCTGTGGAGAGAGGGGGAGAGGGACAAAGCATAGGAGGCGCTTCGTCAGAGCTCACGCTGGGGAGGAGGGGTTCTTGGCTGGTTCTAGAGGGATAGAAAGAGAGAGGGGGTCGAGGTGCACCTGCCTGTACCCGTGCCTCGACGAGAGACGGTCGGAGCAGCTCAGAATCATGCTCCCAAGCGGCGGCTGCGGTCGGGTCTCGCCGGAGAAGAGGAAGACGATGGAGAGGGGCGGTTCCAGGGGCTCCAGCGGCGTCAACAGGCACCACTGGACCACCAAGGAGGCCCCGGAGGAGTCTGTGGGGCTCGAGGTGGAGTGGAGCGTTGGGGGCGAGCAGAGGGGATCGCCGGCGAGCTCGAGCTTGAGCATGGTGGCCCGAGGCTTGCCTGGCCGGGCTACGGCTCCCTCTACTGCGTGTGGTGGCTGGTGAAGAGGCTGGATGGGTTGGAGAGGCCAAGGGCATCGATATTTATAGGCGGAGGGGGAAGGGGGTCTTGGCTCCGCCGGAGCTCTCTGGAAGCCGACGAGCAACGATGAGCGGGTTCAACGAGGGGTGGATGGGCTCAGCAATCATGCGGGGGTTGTGCAGCGTGCGAACGAGCTCAGGAGGCGGTGGGAGAAGAAGATAGGGACACTGGGCGCACTGTGGCTTTGGACGCGTTGTGCCCGTGTCCGCTGCAGCATCTCTGGCATCGGCGAGCACCAGGGAGAGGTCAGACATGAAGAGACAGAGATGGTGGCGCGGTGCGGTAGTCATTGGCGAGCTCTGCATCGAGCATGCGCGACACAGAGACAAGGGCGTAGCGCAGAGCACGTCGGACGCGATGCCAGGGCCGTGTCCTCATGTTGTCACCATGCTGGCATGGTCAAAACGACGGCCACGCGATGCCAAACCTTGTCCCTCCTGTTGTCCATGCAGTGATTAGTCTAGGGAAGAGATCATACACTGCCAGGCTGACCAGATTTGACTTGAGCTTGCCGGCAAGTTTCTGGTCAGATTGGTCGCCAAGTTTGGAGGGCTTCTATAAGGTCATTAGGGTTGATTCTCTAGGGTTAAGGTTTTGTTAGGAGGGTAAACAAGCTCAAGAAAACTCAGCTTCATTAGAGCAATGAAAAATACAGTTGCTGTAGAAACTGAATTTTGAGGCCAGAACAGAAATGATTTTCTGTAGAAAAATATTCCAAAAAGTCATGCAATATTTTTGCTCAAGAAGGTGGGCCAGGGTCCAAAGAATATTTGAGAATTTTCTCAGATTTTTGGAAGCAAGAAAAATGAGGGTTGCTTTGGAGCACAAGTCTCTGAATTGAATTTCATAGAAGAAATTGAATATTTTTCTTTTATGAAAAATATTCCTTGGGTTATTTTGGGATTTTTCAGAGAATAATGTTGAATGAGAGATGGATGGGTCACTTGGGTGAAAATCAAGGACATGCCCAAGTGTTTAAGTCCATTTGAATTGTTCCAAAAACCTCAAATTCAACGCAGAAGCAATTCTCAGGGCTGCTACGTGTGTCGCATGCTACCAGCAAGCCCTGCGTCGTTATCACAGCTGCAGCGTTCATGCCCGGTGTTTTGAGAAAGGCGACCTTGTCCTTAGGCGCGTTCAGTTTGCCAAGGGTGCAAACAAGTTGACGCCAAAGTGGGAAGTCCCTTACCGGGTAGTACGAGTCACCAAACCTGGCGCAGGCCATCTGGAGACCGGAGATGGCATTCAATTGCAAAACTCATGGAATATTGAGCATCTCTGCAAGTTCTACCCGTAAGGACCGGCTGTCGGGCCCTGCCCGGCAGCAACCCTTTTGTACAGGCCTTCCCTCGGTTGCATGTAACCCCTTGTACAAAGCCAGGCGCAGACCCTGAGCAACAGAGAAATAAATGAAGCACTGGGGGGCCGACAACTTGCATGCATGCATAAGCATTTCATGAGTATCGCATGTTCATGTAGATAAGATTGCATCTGGCATCATTTTCATCTGCATAAATTGCAGGCGCCTACCGAGGACTTTGTCTCCAAGAGGAGATGGAAAGATGAGCCTACATTGTGATCTCCGGCAAGCCAAACAGATAAGTTCTTTCTCTTATCCATATGTGTTCTGTAAGTAAAGACTTGTGCATAAGAAAACCTCGCCGCTTTTTGAAACTTAGGTGCTCCCATCCCTTGACTCGAACGTTGCTTCTGTCAGGATGGTCGCAGTGGCCTTTGATAAAAAAAGATTGGCGGGGGGCTGGTCCCTCTTCATGATTTGTGCCCGGTAGGCCTAACTCCCCGGCAACAAAACTAAGGGTACCGACAGGGTAGCGTGCTGGGGGAAACTTGTTTACTTAAAAGTATAGAGGCGTCCTGCCCTTGCATGGATATATTACATGCACAAGTCCCTAGCAAGGTTTATCTTTTTCATTAATTTGCTGATCAAACAAGTACAGACCTTACAGGACACAAACATGGATTCAAGAGATTACATAATTTGAACTAAAATTTGGCAAGTGCCTGCAGATTTGAGATTGAAAAATGATAAGTGCCCCGTAAACTCCTCTCACTGACCCTCTTATCCCATGTATTGCGGTGGGAAGAGAAGGGGACAGAAGGGGTGCCTAAGCAGACACCCCCCCCCCAATCCCGTCAGGGCCTGCCGGACGCGGCCTGACAAGATCGGGAGTGGCGAGGCTACGAAGGAGGGCACGAGGAGCAGCTTGGCGGTGACCTAGTCACCACCCCCGAGACCAACAAGAAGCCCCAGCTCGAGCACCGGTGGGATCAACAACTAGAACTCAGCTAGAAGACTGTTGGAGGGGGACGAAGGCACCAAGGGAACATCCCTCCCCATCCATCACCTGAAGAGACTGGTGATGATGGTGCCGGGGAGGGAGGGGAAGAGCGGAAAGACGAGGTGGCAGGTCGCCAGAAGGAGACGAAGGCGTCGGTGCCATCGTACTCCAACCTGACGCCCTGCCACCCGCCTCTTTGTCTTCCCTCATTTTCTCTCCATCACCATAGCTCCAGGGAGACACCGGGCCCATAGCCCGACACCTTCCCCGGAGAAGCGACCGACAGCCAGGGGGCGCGGGGTGCACCACTCCCCACCTTGGCGGGCAGGAAGGCGCCCCTTTTCTCAGCATCGACCCCGGTTCCGCAGGGAGGGGCAGTGCTGGGATTACCAACGACCCTGAGCCCTGCATCCCGGACGGGCGTCGAAGGCTCCAAGAACCTGTTCGCCAGGCCGATGAGTTGCAATGGCTCATAGCAAGATGCCATGCTCCCCGACAGACGGCCGGCCAAGGC
This sequence comes from Aegilops tauschii subsp. strangulata, assembly GCF_002575655.3. Taxonomy (NCBI): domain Eukaryota; kingdom Viridiplantae; phylum Streptophyta; class Magnoliopsida; order Poales; family Poaceae; genus Aegilops; species Aegilops tauschii. Next base: position 245,630,251 of record NC_053038.3, read on the forward strand.
AGAGGAGGCAAGAATTTCACCACGACGGGAAAGCTCGATATCTCCTGCACCGCGAATGGCTCGCCCACCACACCGCCTCTAGACCTAGACCAGACTCACTCCCCAAACATCAGCACAAGCATTTAGCATCATCAGCTCTAAGCTATGGCCTGGCCCGGGGCTCTCCCTTTCAGCATACCCAGGGGAAAGCATGGAATGGAGGAGAAGGAATATGAGGATGAATGCCTCGGATCCTCCCCCGCTCCTCATTTTATAGGCAGGTCGGGGAAGAGAGCCGACCCCGTGACGGGGAACCGCCGCCCTCCTTCACCAATCCCAGAAGACCGGGGCCCTCCCTTGACGCTCTCTCGCACCACGCACCTCCGTTACCTACCCCACTTGGTGCATGCAGCATACGTGGCTAAGGATAAGGTCGTGGTGGGAAGAATGAATTGGCAGTTACTCTCTCGTGCGTTAAAGTCATTCACGGGCCATTACAAGAGTGGGCCCACTGTGATTGGCGTTACGCAACGCGCGGAAGAACCGGAGATCGGTCGGGCTTAAGTTAATGAAGAAGCAAAGAAGATCTCATGGGGCCAGCCACTTCTACGCCCCTACATGTGCACTGGTTAGGGCCTACCCCCACGACGCCCGGCAGCTCATTCGTGCCAGGGCCGGGGGCTCCTATCGGTGCAACAAACCCTGCGTCTGTTGCCCAGACTGTGCATAGGCCCAAGAACAAGATTACAGCACCAAGATCAGATCAAAGCAAGAGGGATCAGTTCTTTGAAGGACCAACATGTAGATCAAGAAGACCAAGACTAGCCAGAGAGACAAGATACCACTACGAGAAGAACCTCCCTTGTCGGGAAGGCGAGCCTGGCAAGGTTGGGGTTACCCCGGAAGCGAGCCTCCAAGATCGCCCCGGCAGGCCCGCCGGGGCTCACGGAGGCAAACCACTCCACCACACCACCCCATAGTGACGCACGTCGTCGGTCAATGTGGTGTCAAGCTCCTAAGTGACTAAGTGGCTGCTCCCTGCCGCATGGCAGCCACTTCCTACAGAAAATACCTCCAAGCGACACAAGTCCAGAGACGTGTCAAGCAAGCAGGCGCAAAGCTGGCAAAACACTGCCGGGCACGTTGTGATGTGACACTGAGCGGCGCATTTAATGCACTCTGTCAGCCTGCAGAGTTAGGTATGATAGCATTGTTTGCTATTAATCAGTACGTAAAGACTGATTTGCCACTGTGGTGACCCCTTGATCTATAAAAGGAGGCCCATGGCAACCGTAGAAAGGATTCGGACCCCCCCCCCCCCACATTCATACGTGCATAGCCACTCTCGCCCCGAGGCAACCTTGCCGGGCAAGAGCGCTGCGCTTTTCCACCATCAATCCACCAAAGCAGGAGTAGGGTTTTACGCCTCACGACGGCCCGAACCTGGGTAAAACTGCCTGTGTGATCTTTGTCGTGCTGTGTTACGCTTCTCCGGTCTTTGTGCAACGTGCCCATACCCCCGCCGAACCAAAAGGGGCTCATGGCCCCATAGGTGGTCGTGGTTTCCCATGACAACTTTGGTGCGCCGGGTAGGGGGGTCACTTGCGTGAACCCGAGAGCGTAAGCAATGCATCATCTTCATCACCATTTTCATCATAGACGGCTCCATCAACTATGGCGCCCAAGAAGAAGTCCGGTGTCGTAGCTCACCCGTCCACCTCGAAGGCACCGCCGCCCGTGACCGCCGATGCCGCGGGGAATGCGAAGGCGCATGAGGATGTGGGCGCTGCGGGAGACATGGTCGGTGCAGGTGGCGTTGTCACCACCTCTCCCGCAGCCGAAGAAGGAGCGGGAGGCACCGGAGAAGGACAGCACCAACAACATCCCGGTGACCACGCTCCGCGAGGTACGGGTAGAGAAATTATTCCTTCTGTCCCTCCCAGCCTGGCCTAGGGGAAAGCCATGGCGGTGACATTCGTCTCGAGGCGAATCACAATCCTATGGCCGCCCCCGCCGTGGGCACGATCGCAGGACATGCACCGCCCCTGAAGGAAATTGGCCTAGGCGATGCTCCGAACGGAGTCATTGGCCCACGCGTGCCATCACCTCATCACCACGCCATCTCAGCGACTGGCTCCCGGCGATGGGAGCTCGAAGCAACCACCGCCGGCACCATCAGGAGCCGCGCGATGCTGCGGTCTACATCGTCATCACCAATGCCAAGCACCACTTCAGAGGCCATGGTGCGGGCCCAACTGCTGCTGAGGTTTCCGTCGGCAGCTGATCAGATGGATGAGTGGAGAGCCACCATTCAGAGTCAGATTGGCTTTGCCGAGGTTGGAGGCTCATAGCGAGCTGGCCCGCCACGGCCTCCCCAGACGACGACAGCAACCCACGCTGCTAGCCATGCGGAAGGGGCCAGCCCCACAGTGCAATCCCCACCGCGGCAACCAGCGCGAGGGCCACGCAACCAAGAGCTTGATGACATCTCGATGGCTTCGTCCGATCCTCGAGCACGTCAAGGCCGACGGTGAGCCCCGGAGGATAGGTGATGACCCGCAAGTATAGGGGATCTATCGTAGTCCTTTCGATAAGTAAGACTGTAGAACCCAACGAGGAGCAGAAGGAAATGACAAGCGGTTTTCAGTAAGGTATTCTCTGCAAGCACTGAAATAAGCGGTAACAGATAGTTTTGTGTTAAGGTAATTTGTAACGGGTAACAAGTAACAAAAGTAAAAAAGGTGCAGCAAGGTGGCCCAATCCTTTTTGGAGCAAAGGACAAGCCTGGACAAACTCTTATATGAAGGAAAGCGCTCCCGAGGACACATGGGAATTATCGTCAAGCTAGTTTTCATCACCTTCGCGTTCGTTACTTTGATAATTTGATATGTGGGTGGACCGGTGCTTGGGTACTGCCCTTCCTTGGACAAGCATCCCACATATGATTAACCCCTATTGCAAGCATCCGCAACTACAAAAGAAGTATTAAGGTAAACCTAACCATAGCATGAAACATGTGGATCCAAATCAGCCCCTTACGAAGCAACGTATAAACTAGGGTTTAAGCTTCTGTGACTCTAGCAACCCATCATCTACTTATTACTTGCCAATGCCTTCCTCTAGGCCCAAATAATGGTGAAGTTTCATGTAGTCGACGTTCACATAACACCACTAGAGGAGAGACAACATACATCTCATCAAAATATCGAACGAATACCACATTCACATGACTACTTATAGCAAGACTTTTCCCATGTCCTCAGGAACAAACGTAACTACTCACAAATCATATTCATGTTCATAGTCAGAGGGGTATTAATATGCATAAAGGATCTGAACATATGATCTTCCACCAAATAAACCAACTAGCATCAACTACAAGGAGTAACCAACACTACTAGCAACCCACAGGTACCAATCTGAGGTTTTGAGACAAAGATTGAATACAAGAGATGAAATAGGGTTTGACATGAGATGGTGCTGGTGAAGTTGTTGATGCAGATTGACCCCCTCCCGATGAGAGGATCGATGGTGATGATTTTCCCCTCCCGGAGGGATGTTTCCCTGACAGAACAGCGCCGCCGGAGCCCTAGATTGGTTTCGCCAGGTTCCGCCTCGTGGCGGCGGTGCTTTGTCCTGAAATCTTCCTCTCTATTTTTTCTAGGACGAAAGACTTCATATAGCAGAAGATGGACACCGGAGGCCTGCCAGGGGGCCCACGAGACAGGGGGGCGCGCCCCCACCCTCGTGGCCAGGGTGTGGGCCCCCTCTAGTTGATTCTTTCTCCAGTATTTTTTATATATTCCAAAACATGCCTCCGTGAAGTTTCAGGACTTTGGGAGTTGTGCAGAATAGGTCTCTAATATTTGCTCCTTTTCCAGCCCAGACAGCTGCCGGCATTCTCCCTCTTCATGTAAACCTTGTAAAATAAGAGAGAATAGGCATAAGTATTGTGACATAATGTGTAATAATAGCCCATAATGCAATAAATAACGATATAAAAGCATAATGCAAAATGGACGTATCAACTCCTCGAAGCTTAGACCTCGCTTGTCCTCAAGCGAAAATCGATAACGAAAAATATGTCCACATGTTTAGAGATAGAGGTGTCGATAAATAAAATACGGACATGAGGGCATCATGATCATTCTTATAACAGCAACATATATATATATTGTCATATGATTTCTTATGCTAAAGTAACAATCTATTCACAATGTAAAGTATGAATTAGAAACTTCATTGAAAACTAACAAACTATGATCTCGGTCATTGAGGCAATTGCAATTTATCATAACATAGGAAAGAGTCAATATAAGAGCTTTTCAGCAAGTCCACATACTCAACTATCATTTAGTCTTTCACAATTGCTAACACTCACGCAATACTTATGGTTATGGAGTTTTAATCAGACACAGAGAAAGATAGGGGCTTATAGTGTTGCCTCCCAACCTTTTACCTCAAGGGTAATGTCAACAATAATAGTTCATGATAACTTACATCCAATTGGATATATATATATATATATATATATATATATATATATATATATATATATATATCAGGATCTTTCCAACACAATGTGCTTGCCAAAGGATAAAATGTAAAAAGGAAAGGTGAAGATCACCATGATTCTTGTATAAGGTATAAGACAAGAATGAAAGATAGGCCCTACGCAGAGGGAATTAGAGGTTGTCATGTGCTTTTATGGTTGGATGCATGAAATCTTAATGCAAAAAAACGTCACTTTATATTGCCACTTGTGATATGGACCTTTATTATGCAGTCCATCGCTTTTATTGCTTCCACATCACAAGATTGTATAAATCTTATTTTCTCCACACTAATAAATCATACATATTTAGAGAGCAATTTTTATTGCATGCAACGATAACAACTTACTTGAAGGATCTTACTCAATCCGTAGGTAGCTATGGTGGACTCTCATGGCAAAACCGGGTTTAAGGACATTTGGAAGCACAAGTAGTATCTCTACTTGGTGCAAAGAATTTGGCTAGCATGAGTGGGAAAGGCAAGCCCAACATGTTGGACGATCCATGACAATATACTTTATTTCGGATATAAGAAAACATAACCCATTACGTTGTCTTCCTTGTCCAACATCAACCTTTTAGCATGTCATATTTTAATGAGTTCTCACAATCATAAAAGATGTCCAAGATAGTATATTTATATGTGAAAACCTCTCTTTCTTTATTACTTCCAATTAATTGCAATGATGACCAAAACTATGTTTGTCAACTCTCAACAACTTTTATTCATCATACTCTTTATATGTGAAGTCATTACTCTCCATAAGATCAATATGATCTCTTTTTATTTCTTTTTATTCTTTCTTTTATTTTTATTCCCTCAAGATCATAGCAAGATAACCAAGCCCTCGACTCAAAACTAATCTTTATTATATATAGCTTACGGACTCGATTACATAGAAGGATCGTAAAGCAAAACTCAAAACTAGACCATACTAAAACTTTATTCTACTAGATCAAGATATTACCAAAAGGATCGAACTAAGAAAAACGGCAAAGATAGGAGTGTGATGGTGATTCGATACCGGGGCACCTCCCCCAAGCTTGGCAGTTGCCAAGGGGAGTGCCCATACCCATGTATTTATGTCTCTTTCTTCGGAGGTGGTGATGTGATATTCTTGGCGATGATGCCCCTCAGGATACGATTCTCTTCCTCGAGCTTATTGACTTGCTGCTTGAGGTCCATTATTTCCTTACAGAGCTTGCCCGTGACGGCTAAAGCTCCTTTCACCCATGGATGTTGCATAGCTGCGGGAGAACAAGTAACACTCTTTTTCATATTTTCATAAGAAAGGAATCTAACATTGGAAGGGATGACCGAGTTTGGAATAGCTGAGCTCTGTAGTTCCCCCATCGTGAATACGGCTCGGAAACGAGAAGTAACTTCTTGATCCTCTTCCATGGCATCTATCCTTTTCAAGTCGGCCTCCATCTCCTCCTCTGTTGATGGCCCAAAGTGGTCAGCATCACTGTTTGCTCCTAGTCCTGGTGTCAGATGAGACACCCGGCTCTCCCCGACTGACTCTTGAGAAGACATCTTGCTCTAATCTGCGGTAGAAACAACTCAAAACAAAAACAGAGGATATTTGCATGGTACGGTGGTCAAAACCTTTGGGAGATTATATATGAATTTTTACTGACCAAAAGAAGTATCGTGCAAGATAATGGAGTCCGGAGGGCACACGAGGTGCCCACGAGGCAGGGGGCGCCCATGGGGGTAAGGTGCGCCCTCCACCTTCGTGGATGCCTCGTGTCCTCTTCGGGCAACTTCTTATTTTCCTATTTTCTTAAATATTCCAAAACGGAGAAAAACTACTATTAGAACTGTTTTGGAGTCGGTTTACTTACCGTACCACATACCTATTCCTTTTCGGAGTCTGAAACGTTCTGGAAAGTGTCCCTTATGTATTCCTCCGAGGTTACGGTTTCAATAACGTTAGTTTCAACAATTATTGGATTAGCTGAGATATAATGTTTGATTCTTTGACCGTTCACCACCTTCGGATTTGTGCCTTCGAAGTTGTTGAATTTTATGGCACCGGAACGATAGACCTCCTCGATAACGTAAGGGCCTTCCCATTTAGAGAGAAGTTTTCCTGCAAAAAAATTTAAACAAGAGTTGTATAGTAGAACATAATCACCTACATTAAACTCTCGCTTTTGTATCCTTTTGTCATGCCATCTTTTAACCTTTTCTTTAAACAGCTTGGCATTCTCATAGGCTTGGGTTCTCCATTCATCAAGTGAGCTAATGTCAAATAGTCTCTTCTCACCAGCAAGTTTGAAATCATAATTGAGCTCTTTTATGGCCCAATATGCCTTATGTTCTAGTTCGAGAGGTAAGTGACATGCTTTTCCATAAACCATTTTATACGGAGACATACCCATAGTATTTTTATATGCAGTTCTATAGGCCCATAATGCATCATCAAGTTTCTTGGACCAATTCTTTCTAGATCTATTAACAGTCTTTTGCAAAATTAATTTGATCTCCCTATTGCTCAGTTCTACTTGACCACTAGACTGTGGGTGGTATGGAGATGCAATTCTATGATTAACGTCATACTTAGCAAGCATTTTATGAAAAGCACCATGAATAAAATGTGAACCACCATCAGTCATTAAATATCTAGGGACTCCAAGCCTCGGAAAAATAACTTATTTAAGCATCTTAATAGAGGTGTTATGATCAGCACTACTAGTTGGAATAGCTTCTACCCACTTAATAACGTAATCAACAGCAACTAAAATATGTGTATACCCATTAGAGGAAGGAAACGGTCCCATATAATCAAAGCCCCAAACATCAAATGGTTCAATAACAAGTGAATAATTCATAGGCGTTTCTTGACGTCTACTAATATTACCGGTTCTTTGACATTCATCACAAGACATGACACACTTACGCGCATCTTTTAAGAGAGTAGGCCAATAAAAACCGGATTGCAATACCTTATGTGCAGTTCGATCTCCAGCGTGGTGTCCTCCATAAGCCTTGGAGTGACACTTGCGTAGGATCTGTTCCTGTTCATGCTCAGGTACACAATGTCTAATAACACCATCTACTTCTTCTTTATAAAGGTGTGGGTCATCCCAGAAGTAATGTCTTAAATCATAGAAAAACTTTTTCTTTTGCTGGTATGTGAAACTAGGTGGTATAAATTTAGCAACAATATAATTAGCATAATCAGCATACCATGGAGCAGTATGAGAAGCATTTATGACAACTAATTGTTCATCAGGAAAGCTATCATCAATAGGTAGTGGGTCATCAAGAACATTCTCTAACCTAGACAAGTTGTCTACAATGGGGTTCTCAGCTCCCTTTTTATCAATAATATGCAAATCAAATTCTTGTAGTAGGAGAACCCATCTAATAAGTCTAGGTTTAGCATCTTTCTTTTCCATAAGATATTTAATAGCAGCATGATCAGTGTGAACAGTTACTTTAGAATCAACAATATAAGGTCTGAACTTATCACAAGCAAATACAACTGCTAAAAATTCCTTTTCAGTGGTAGCATAATTTCTCTGGGCACTTTCTAGAGTTTTACTAGCATATTGGATAACATTTAATTTCTTATCAACTCTTTGTCCTAGAACAGCACCTACAGCATAATCACTAGCATCACACATAATTTCAAAGGGTAAATTCCAATCAGGTGGATGAACAATAGGTGCAGAAATCAAGGCTTTCTTAAGTATTTCAAATGCTTCTACAGAATCATCATCAAAGACAAAAGGAACATCTTTTTGTAAGAGTTTAGTCAGAGGCCTAGAAATTTTAGAGAAGACCTTAATGAACCTCCTATAAAAACCGGTATGACCAAGGAAACTCCTTATACCTTTAATGTCCTTAGGACACGGCATCTTTTCAATAGCATCAACTTTAGCTTTATCAACTTCAATACCTCTTTCAGAAATTTTATGCCCCAAGACAATACCTTCATTAACCATAAAGTGGCACTTCTCCCAATTCAAGACAAGATTAGTTTCTTCACATCTCTGCAAAACTCGATCAAGGTTGCTTAAGCAATCATCAAAAGAAGTTCCATAAACGGAGAAATCATCCATGAAAACCTCAACAATCTTTTCACAAAAGTCAGAGAATATAGCAGTCATACATCTTTGAAAGGTAGCAGGTGCATTGCATAAACCAAAAGGCATACATCTATAAGCAAAGGTATCGAAAGGGAAAGTAAAAGTGGTCTTTTCTTGATCCTCTTTTGACACAGGTATTTCAGAAAAACCAGAATAACCATCTAGAAAGCAAAAATGTGTATGTTTGGATAATCTTTCTAGCATTTGATCAATAAAAGGTAAAGGGTAGTGATCCTTTTTAGTAGCTTTATTTAGTTTGCGGAAATCAATTACCATTCTATAACCTGTACCAATTCTTTTGTGGGATCAATTCATCTTTATCATTAGGAACAACAGTAATACCTCCCTTCTTAGGGACACAATGGACAGGACTTACCCACTGACTATCAGCAACGGGATAAATTATACCTGCCTCCAAAAGCTTTATTATTTCTTTTCTTACCACTTCTTTCATCTTAGGATTTAACCGTTGTTGGTGATCAACAACCGGTTTAGCGTCTTTCTCCAATTTTATTTTGTGCTGGCATAGAGTGGGACTAATGCCCTTAAGATCATCAAGAGTATATCCAATAGCAGCACGGTGCTTCTTCAGAGTTTTCAATAATTTCTCTTCTTCCTTCTCTAAAAGGTTAGCACTAATAATAACATGATATATCTTCTTTTCATCAAGATAAGCATATTTAAGAGTATCAGGTAATGGTTTAAGCTCAAACACGGGATCACCCTTGGGTGGAGGAGGATCCCCTAGAATTTCAACAGGCAAGTTGTGTTTCAAAATAGGTCCCTGTTTAAAGAATACTTCATCTATTTCCCTTCTTTCATTCATAGACATATCATTTTCATGGTCTAGCAAATATTGCTCTGAAGGATCATTAGGAGGCACGGCAATAGAAGCAAGACCAATAATTTCATCTTTAATAGGGAATTCTTTATCATGGGGTTGTCTACGAAATTTAGCAAAATTAAAATCATGAGACATATCCCCTAAACCAACAGAAACAATATCCTTTTCGCAGTCTATCTTAGCATTAACAGTATTCAAGAAGGGCCTACCAAATATAATGGGACAAAAGTCATCTTGTGGGGAACCAAGAACAAGAAAATCAGTAGGATATTTGACTTTCCCACACAAGACTTCAACATCTCTAACAATCCCAACTGGTGAAATAGTATCTCTATTGGCAAGCTTAATTGTAACATCAATCTCTTCTATCTCAGCAGGTGCAATATCATGCATAATTTCTTTGTATAAGGAATGAGGTATTGCATTTGCACTAGCACCCATATCACACAAGCCATGATAACAATGATCTCCTATTTTAACAGAAACAACAGGCATGCCAACAACAGGTCTATGTTTACCCTTAGTATCGGGTCTAGCAATTCTAGTAGCTTCATCACAGAAGTAAATAACATGCCCATCAATATTATCAGCTAAGAGATCTTTAACCATAGCAATACTAGGTTCAACTTTAATTTGCTCAGGGGGTGTGGGTGTTCTAGTATTACTCTTACGAACCACAGTTGAAGCTTTAGCATGATCCTTTATTCTAACAGGGAAAGGTGGTTTCTCAATATAAGCAGTAGGAACAATAGGATCAACATTATAAGTGATAGTCTTTTCTTCAACTTTAATAGGTTCAACTACTTTTACTTCAATGGGAGGATGAAATTTAAACCACTTCTCCTTAGAGAGATCAACATGAGTAGCAAATGATTCACAGAAAGAAGCTACGATCTCAGAGTCATGTCCATATTTAGTGCTAAATTCACGGAAAACATCGGTATCTATAAAAGATTTAACACAATCAAACTTAGGTGTTATACCTGACTCCTTACCTTCATTGAGATCCCAATCTTCAGAGTTGCGTTTAATTCTTTCCAATAAATCCCATTGAATTCAATAGTCTTCATCATAAAAGAACCAGTACAAGAAGTATCGAGCATGGAGCGATTACTGAGAGAAAGCCGAGCATAAAATTTTTGAATAATAATTTCTCTTGAGAGCTCATGATTGGGGCATGAATATAACATTGACTTAAGCCTCCCCCAAGCTTGAGCGATGCTTTCTCCTTTGCGAGGTCAAAAATTATATATATAATTATGATCATGATGAACAAGATGCATAGGATAAAACTTCTGATGAAATTCCAATTTCAATCGGTTGTAGTTCCATGATCCCATATCATCACATAGCCTAAACCATGTCAATACCTTTCCCTTCAAAGATAAAGGGAAGACCTTCTTCTTGATAACATCCTCAGGCATACCTGCAAGCTTAAATCATCCACAAACTTCATCCACATAGATTAGGTGCAAATCGGGATGCAATGTTCCATCTCCTGTAAAAGGTTAGCTAGCAGTTTCTCTATCATACCCGAAGGAATTTCAATGTAAACATTTTCCGTAGGTTCAGCAGGTTGAGGAGCAACTCTTTGCTCTACTGGTCGGGGTGAAGATACCCCGAACAAGCCCCTCAAAGGATTATGTTCCATAGTAACAACTGACAGTATATTTCAGCACACTATATAAATTTTTCCTTACCAAAGGCGCTTCACTCCCCGGCAACGGTGCTAGAAAAGAGTCTTGATGACCCACAAGTATAGGGGATCTATCGTAGTCCTTTTGATAGGTAAGAGTGTCGAACCCAACGAGGAGCAGAAGGAAATGACAAGCGGTTTTCAGTAAGGTATTCTCTGTAAGCACTGAAATTATCGGTAACAGATAGTTTTGTGATAAGGTAATTTGTAATGGGTAACAAGTAACAAAAGTAAACAAGGTGCAGCAAGGTGGCCCAATCCTTTTTGTAGCAAAGGACAAGCCTGTACAAACTCTTATATGAAGGAAAGCGCTCCCGAGGACACATGGGAATTATTGTCAAGCTAGTTTTCATCACGCTCATATGATTCGCGTTCATTACTTTGATAATTTGATATGTGCGTGGACCAGTGCTTGGGTACTGCCCTTCCTTGGACAAGAATCCCACTTATGATTAACCCCTATTGCAAGCATCCGCAACTACAAAAGAAGTATTAAGGTAAACCTAACCATAGCATGAAACATGTGGATCCAAATCAGCCCCTTACGAAGCAACGCATAAACTAGGGTTTAAGCTTCTGTCACTCTAGCAACCCATCATCTACTTATTACTTCCCAATGCCTTCCTCTAGGCCCAAATAATGGTGCAGTGTCATGTAGTCGACGTTCGCATAACACCACTAGAGGAGAGACAACATACATCTCATCAAAATATCGAACGAATAACACATTCACATGACTACTTATAGCAAGACTTCTCCCATGTCCTCGGGAACAAACGTAACTACTCACAAATCATATTCATGTTCATAATTAGAGGGGTATTAATATGCATAAAGGATCTGAACATATGATCTTCCACCAAATAAACCAACTAGCATCAACTACAAGGAGTAATCAACACTACTAGCAACCCACAGGTACCAATCTGAGGTTTTGAGACAAAGATTGAATACAAGAGATGAACTAGGGTTTGAGATGAGATGGTGCTGGTGAAGATGTCGATGGAGATTGACCCCCTCCCGATGAGAGGATCGATGGTGATGACGATGGTGATGAGTTCCCCCTCCCGGAGGGATGTTTCCCCGGCAGGACAGCTCCACCGGAGCCCTAGATTGGTTTCACCAGGTGCCGCCTCGTGGGGGCGGTGCTTCGTCCTGAAAGCTTCCTCTCTATTTTTTTCTAGGATGAAAGACTTCATATAGAAGAAGATGGGCACCAGAGACCTGCCAGGGGGGCCACGAGACAGGGGGGCGCGCCCCCACCCTCATGGCCAGGGTGTGGGCCCCCTCTGGTTGATTCTTTCTCCAGTATTTTTTATATATTCCAAAATGTGCCTTAGTGAAGTTTCAGGACTTTTGGAGTTGTGCAGAATAGGTCTCTAATATTTGCTCCTTTTCCAGCCCAGAATTCCAGCTGCCGGCATTCTCCCTCTTCATGTAAACCTTGTAAAATAAGAGAGAATAGGCATAAGTATTCTGACATAATATGTAATAACAGCCCATAATGCAATAAATATCGATATAAAAGCATGATGCAAAATGGACGTATCAACAGGCAGATGGGGGATGCGCATGTCACCATCGAGAGGCGACGCGACGGCCACCACCAATCAAGTGGGCACGATGGCCCCAACATCGACGAGCCTGCGCTCAGCAGAGGCGGGTACCTGCCTTTCGACGTTGGGTGTCCTGCCTTCACCCGTGAGCTACGGCATGTCCGTTGGCCGTCCGCTCGCATGTTCAAGCCAGAGATTCCAGAGAAGTATGATGAGAGACTGAACCTGGCAGAGTTCTTGAGCATCTACACCATCACTGTTCAGGCTTCCGGGGGAAGAGATGAGAGGGTTTTTGCCAACTACTTCCCTTTGGCGCTCAAGCCAAACGTGAGGTCTTCGCTGATGCATCTGCTAGAGAACTCCATATCGACCTAGGCTGACTTGTGCCATGAGTTCGTTGGCGCCTTCACGGGCGGCCACCAAGAACCAGGACAGCCCAGCGACTTGCAGCTTCTCCCGCAGGGGTGCGCCTCTAGGGCTTGTGGGCCCCTCGGGCATCGTCTCGCGTTGATTCCAATTCCCTAAAATCACATATATTCCAAAAAAATCTCTGTAAGTTTTTATCGCGTTTAAACTTCGTTTGGTATGGATATTCTGCGAAACAAATAACATGCAACAAACAGAAACTAGTACTGGGCACTGGATCAATATGTTAGTCCAAAAAATAATATAAAAAGTTGCCAAAAGTATATGAAAGTTGTAGAATATTGGCATGAAACAATCAAAAATTATAGATACGACAGAGATGTATCAGACGGCGACACCGAGGCGGGATCGGGGGAGACGGCGACTCTGGCGAGGGCGAGGGCGAGGGCAGGGCTCCGATGAAGTCGAGGAGGAGGAGGCAGAGACTCCAGCGAGGGCGAGGGTAGGGCTCCGGCGGAGCTTGAGGCAGGGGCGCGTCGAGGGCATGCGCGCGGCGAGGGCAGCGGCGACGAGGGGGGAGAGAGTGGGGATTTGTGGGAGGAAGGAGAGGAGGGAAGCCCGGGGGGTTATGTCAATGTAGCAGTAGCACGGTTCTAAAACACACGCTATAGCTAAGGTAGCTATAGCGTGTTTCCTGAAACCGCGCTACTGCAATCTAAAGTAGCTACAGCACGTGTTTCGTAACCACGCTACTGCTATCACCAGTAGCTATAGCGCTTTTCTGCAATAGGCGCTTCTGCTATTGCTTTCATTTTTTCTTTTTCTTTTCTTTTTTATTTTCCTATTTGTTTCTTCTATTTTCTTTTCCTTTATTTTCTTTTTCTTTTCTTCTTTTTCTTTTCTTTTCCTTTTTTTGAGAGCTGGAACGAAGGGAAGGTGATACAATGTATATAACTAAGGCTATATATATTGCATCATTTGACCCATAACGGCTAAGTGTGTATACAAAATAAGAACATATATATTACATCATTTGACCCATGCATAACGGTTAAGTGCGTACACAAAATAGGTACATATATATTACATCATTTGACCGATAACGGAGCATCGACGTTTTCGTTTTTGAGTGAGCTACTTTCCCTTCTTGTTCGTTGACGAATAATTGAGCCCCTCGTTGTGACTTTTCCTTTTCCATGGAGTACGATCTTTCTTAGGTAATGTAGTATTGATTCTTCTTTTGACATATACTTCATCGTCATCGTCATCTTTCCTCATCGGGTTGACATACTGGTCGTAGTCTTCCTCGTTGGCAACTCCATCCATTCCAATGATGTTCCTTTTGCCTCTCCAGACGACAACACGGCTGGGATTCCTCGGGTCAGTTATGAAGAAGCATTGTGTCACGTGCTAGCGTGTACCCATGGCTCATTTTATACGATGGCATTCACGATAGCGCTCTTGGCGTCGGGTATAGACATGGTAGTGAAATACCGATTTTCTCTTTCGACATTCTTATCCCATCTGACACAGAACATCGTCGCGCTGTGCAGTCCAGAGTAGTCAAGCTCCTAGATCTCCTCGATCCTTCCGTAGAATCTCTCAGTTGCGCCGTTGTCGCCGGTCATGCATTCCATCGTCACCCCTGAGTTCTGAAATTCATTGTTCATATCTTTGGCCTCCGTGTAGAACGTGTATCCGTTGATATCGTATGCCTGATAGGTCGCGTCATTGGCCGCGGGGCCATGTGCTAAGGCGTATATGAGCAATCTGTCCTTAGATCCCTCTTCCAGGGGATTAGCAAGACTATGCTCTTCGAACCAATGTAGGAAAGTGGAGTTGTGCTCTCTAGTAACTTCAGAGTCCATCCTGCATAGCCCACGGTCATGATACTTCTTTGCGATGGTTTCTTTGTGATCGTCTAGGTGATGTAGCACTACTAAGTTTGCTATGTCAAAATCGTTGTGTCGATTCGAGTATCCCACATGTAGTTCCCTGCAACCATTGGAGTGACCTTCTCCTTTGAGCCTCCCAGGGTGCTTCTTAACAGGCAAACCAACACCAGGCCGGTCTCCACCATATAGATAATTCTTGCAGAAAGAGATGCACTCTTGTGTCAGATAGCCCTGGACGATGCTTCCATCCAGACGGGACATGTTACGAACGGATCCTTTGATGACCCCATTCATCCTCTCGAACGGCATCATGTTGTGCAGGAATGACGGCTCTAGGTCTACTATGTCGTCCACAACATGGACACACAGATGCACCATGCCATCAAAGAAAGCAGGTGGGAAGTACATCTCATGCTCATTTAGTATCACAACGATCTCTTCCTGTAGTCTTCGAAGCTACTTCACACTGATCGACTTTTGAGAGATGACGTCGAAAAAGTTGCAGAGACCAATAAGCGTGCCACGGACGTGCTTGTCCATTATTTCTCTAAGGGAAACAGGTAGTATCTGCATCATCTCACATGACAGTCATGGGACTTCATCCCGCTGAACCTTTTCTTCTTCATGTCTAGAAATCTGCTTATCTTCCCACAGTAACCGGAACTAACTTTGATTCCGGTAAGGCACTTGAAGAATTGATCGATCTCATCCAGACTTAAGGTGAAGGAAGAAGGGGGGCAATAATCCTCTTCCTTCACTTTTTTCCCTTCTTCTCCAGTGCCTCCGTCTCTGTCTCTGTCCCCTCTGACTATTTACGGGGCAGCATGTGCAGATCTGCCCTTATATTCAAATCTTGCAAGTCTCTTCTTGCCTCCGGCCCATCCTTGGCCTTATCTGGTATGTTCATCAGTGTCGCAAGCAAGCTCTCAAGGACATTCTTATAGATATGCATTTGATAAAGGCAATGAGGCATGTCCAGTTTGTACCAGTACTCCAAGTCCCAGAAAACAGACCTCTCTTCCATACCTTCAACAGCGGCTCTGCCGCCTTTTTCATCATTGTTCCTAGTTTTTCAACAGCTCATCGATTTTGGCACCGCTCCGCTTACATGGAGGTCCTCGATGCTCAGCCTCACCATTGAATAGATGTCCATGGTTTCTCCATGGGTCGTCCTTCTTGAGCCATCTTCAATGCCCCATGTACACGATTTTCCTAGACCCGCCTTCTTTCATTGACGTTAGCTTCTATGACGTCGTATCATCCATGCACCGCGTGCATCCGCAATATTCGTGGCATAGCTGGCCTGTGACATATCCGTAACCGAGATAGTCTTGTACCATCGTGATCAGCACGGCTCTCATATTGAAATACTCGCCTTTACTAGTGTCCCATGTCTTGGCCGTTTTTTCCATAATGTGTCTAACTCCTCTTGAAGTAGCCCCAGATACAGATTAATATTATTTCCCGGTTGTTTCGGCCCTTGATTCAGCATGCTCATGTGTATGTACTTCGACTTCATGCACACCCAGGGGGGATGTTGTACATACAAACAAACACGGGCCATGTGATATGGTTGGTGTTCTGGTTGCCAAACGAATTCATTCCATTGATACATGTGCCAAGCATGATGTTCCTTGCATCACATGCAAGATATTCGTTGTTGAACGCTCTCCACTGGCTTGCATCCGCGAGGTATCTCAGCTTTGGATCATCACCATCGTCGGGCTTTGTCCTCTCCGCATGCCAACACATGAGCTTTGCTTCCTTGGGATCTACAAAATAACGTTGCAGACCAGGAGTGATCGGTAAGTACCATACAACTTTCTGGGGAGATTTCTTTCTAGCCTTCTTGTATCGAGAATCATTGCACGCCGAAGAGCTCATTTCTTCCGCATGCTCCTTTCAATAGATTATGCAATCGTTGATGCATGCATGGTATCTAACATGTGGCGGATCAAGAGGGCACACGATCTTCTTGGCCTCATCCACACAAGTAGGACATAGATTCCCCGCGGGAAGAACATCCTTTAGGTACTTGAGAGGCTCATCGAGGCTAGTGGCGGTCCATTTGTTTTTAGCCTTTGTCTTCAGAAGTTCGAGCGTGAAACTCAAGCGGGTCACCTCGGGATCACAACCACATACAATGGAGTGTTCGAGTCTACCACCAGTTGCTCCAGCTTGGCCTCCTCTCTAGAAGTAGCTCTGTTAGTACTCGTCTCCTTGCGAATCAGTTCTTGAACATGAGGGTCCCGCACGATTGAACTTAGTAGCGACAAAGTCTGCGGCGTGTAGTCCATGTTTTCTCCACCGCCATGTCCAGCCTCTTCTCCACCGCCATGTCCGGCCTCTTCTCCGCCGCCATGTACGACCCCTTCTCTGCCGCCATTATCGGTCATCTCTTCATCTTGCCCCGTGTCCTCATTGCCTGCCCCGTCGGCGTCCCCATCATCATCATCTTCAATTATCCACCGAGTATAGCCATCCATGAAACCAGTCATGAGCAGGTGCGCCACCAAACGACCATCCTCGTAGGGGTCGAGCCAAACTCCTCCTTTGCATGTTCGACACGGATATAAAATCTCTGTCCGGTTATCTTCATTCATGTCCTGCACCACCGACTGCAACCACCTTTCCACCATGGTTCCACTGACCATCATGAACGCATGCATGGTAATAACAAACAAATTGATTATAAAAGTGCATGCAAGCATCAAAGTCATGCAAAAATTCGGCATGACCTTCCCTAAAAATAGGACATATAGAGTTTCCCCGAAATTCACCGAAACGGAAATAAATCGACATTTCGGCAAAACATAGGCAACTCAAGCACAATTTGGCGGCAACTCATGCCACAAACACAATTTCCATCATATCGCCCGATTATGTCATATCGCACACATACACATATTTCCATTCTTGAAAAAGCACAAATTTTTAATCACCTATCTCAAGATCGAGAACGGTGATGATGATGTCGATCGGTGTCGCCACACACCTAGGGAATGATCAAAAGTGGAGAAAGCTTACTTCTTGACATGGCTAGATCTAGTTAGGCAGGTACATAGGTCACCTCATTAAATGGGTAGATCTACCTAGCTAGTTGGGGAAGGAGATGAGTTTATCTAGTGGAGGGGGAGGAAAAGAGAAATGAGTTGCATTAATGGAGGTGGTGTAGTTAGCTAGGAGCAATAAAGAGAGAGAAAGAGAGGTAGAAGAAAGAGAGTAATGGGGGAGAAGTAGTGAGGAAGAAGCAAAGTGAGGGAGAGAGGAGGTGGGAGCTAGGGGAAAGTGAAGGAAGAGAGGATGGGGGAGGGGGAGGGGAGAAAAGGTGGTGGTTGTGCTTTAGCAGCAGCGTGGGAGAGGAAAACACGCTGCTGCTAAAAAAGTAGCAGTAGCGCGCTCCTAGTAGACGCGCTACTGCTAAGGGGGACCCGCCATGTGGCCAAGTTCAAACCTAGCCATAGCACCCTACCCAAAAAATGCGCTACTACTATTTTGTTAGTAGTAGCGCAGTTTTTGCAAGGGCGCTACTACTAAACCTAGCCTGGCGGCAACAGTGTGGCGATTATAGTAGTAGCGCCTTTTCTTCTTGCTGCGCTGATACTATGTGGATAGCAGTAGCACCCATTGTGGCCACGCGCTACTGCTAAGTAGCAGTAGCGCCTCCCTTTAGCCAGCGTTACTGGTAAACTTCCGTGTATAAGGTTTTCCCTAGTAGTATGATGGAATTCTAGTCCTTCGAAGCGAGCGGACATAGCCATGACTACGTTTCGGTATGCTATCTACCGATGTACTAAAGTTGGGTTCTTTAGCACCCAGACTTGTGCACAGGTAGTAGTAGCCTACCAGACGGCATGGCTTGCCGAAGGGCAGCTATGGACTAGTTCAAACTTGGTTAATAAAACCATGAAGAAGACCTCCAGGTAGGTCATCGAGAAGTACTAAGACAAATACAGAAGATCAAGTATCAAGATGCCAGCAAGCCACAAGCAGACAAGCATGGACCCGGCAAGCTCCATGCCAGCAAGCTCTCCACTACCAGCACCACCGCTCCACCTCAGTGACACGCCAGTCGTCTGTCAAGTAGGTGTCGAGCGGGCAGGCAATATGGTGAGGCTTGTCTAGGCACGTGTCAGGTTGCCGCTGAAGAACCAACTTTATTGCCACCCGTCCCAGAGGTGTGGCAAAGGAATAAAAGGTAGTTGGGCGAACGACATAGAAGGAGAGGCGCTCCTCGCCGGAGGACGTCCCCACGCGACACCTTATGGCACATTTAATGTGTTTGTCCTAACCTGTTACAGTTAGGTATTTGGCACTATAGCCACTATTTACCTTGTGTAAAGACCATTTCTCCATTGTGGTGACCCCTTTGTCTATAAAAGGAGGCTCAAGGTTGCCTTTCCAAAGGTGGACACTTTGCTCATTTGCACACATAGCTGCACTTCTAGCGCATCTTGTCGGCAAGCTCCGCTCCTTGTAACTGTGCACAAACACATCCAATATAACAAAGCAGGAGCAGGGTTTTACGCTTTAGAGCGGCCCGAACCTAGATAAATCCTTGCATTGATTGCTAGATTTTCCCTTTGTGATTGTTGATCTCCCTAGTCGAAACACAAAGGGGCCTTTGTCGGTCCCATAGATCATTGTACGCATGACATCTTTGGTGTGCCAGGTAGGGGATCGCTTGCGCGAACCTAATTTAGCAGTCAGCTTCATAATCATCATTGACATGGCTCCCAAGAAGAAGGGCGCCACAACGGGTGTCCCATCTACGTCCAAGCTGACGACGCCTAGAGGATCTACTGCCCGTTCCACCGCATTGATCTAACACACCCACTACTTGAGTTGGTGGTGAGGGGAGTGCATAGATGCACCTCCATCAAATGCACATGGCTTCTGTAGCTTTCTGGAACTCGTGTTCACTGGACTTATCACCATCCTCTTTGTCTTCATCATCATCTTCTTTGTTTTCATGGCCTCTAGCAGGCTTCTCATTCTGCTGCTTGGCCTTGCCGCGGCGACCTCCTCAGCCACCATGACCCTTCTTGCCGGATCCCCCAACACCCTCTTGGGCTTTTTCCTTATCACGCTTCTCGTACTCAGCTTTGTTCTTTTCAGCAAGTTGCTCCACTTGGCATCAGTCTTGAAGGTCATGACCCTTGGTACGGTGGATCTTGCAATATTGCTTGCTGGAACCCACCATCTTGTCGCCATCTACCAACTCTTGACACGAGGCACACCCAGCAACTTCCTTGCCAGAGCTCTCAGTCTTGCTTTCTTGTCGGCATTGGCATTGCCGGAGCCCTCAACGGCCATCATCGCTTTACCCTTGCACTTCTTGTTGCGCTTGCAGTTCTTCTACTTCTGGGTGGTGGCGTCGCCGTCCTCAGTTTCGACCTCTACGCCAGCGTCCTCCACAAGAAGTCTCCTCCCCTCTTCAGCACGTGCGCACTTGTCAGTCAAAGCATAGAGCTCGGCGACATCCCTCACCTTGCAATCGGAAGATGCGGGAAGAATTAGCCATGAACAAGGTGAGGGATGTCGCCGAGCTCTATGCTCTGACCGACAAGTGTGCATGTGTTGAAGAGGGGAGGATACTTCTTGTGGAGGACGCTGGCGTAGAGGTCGAAACTGAGAACAACGGCGCCACCACCCGGAAGAAGAAGAACCGCAAGCGCGACAGGAAGTGCAAAGGTAAAGCGGTGATGGCCATTGAGGGCTCCGGCAACGCCAATGCCGACAAGAAAGCCAAGACTGAGAGTTCCGACAAGAAAGTTGCTGGGTGTGCCTCGTGTCAAGAGTTGGCAGATGGCGACAAGATGGAGGGTTCCAACAAGCAATATTGCAAGATCCATCGTACAAGGGCCATGACCTTCAAGACTGCTGGCAAGTGGAGCAACTTGCTGAAAAGAAGAAAGCTGAGTACGAGAAGCGTGATAAGGAAAAAGCCCAAGAGGGTGTTGGGGGATTCGGCAAGAAGGGTCGTGGTGGCTGAGGAGGTCGTCGCGGCAAGGCCAAGCAGCAGAACGAGAAGCCTGCTAGAGGCCGCGAAAAGAAAGAAGATGCATGATGATGAAGACGAAGAGGATGGTGATAAGTCTGGTGAACACGAGTTCCAGAAATCTACAGAAGCCATGTGCATTGATGGAGGTGCATCTTTGCACTCCTCTCACCACCAACTCAAGCAGTGGGTGCGTGAGATCAATGCGGTGGAGCCGGCAGTAGATGCTCAGAAGCCACTCGAGTGGTCCAACACGCCCATTATCTTTGATGCCAAGGACCACCCTGATTGCACAACAGCGGTCGAGTGTTTGCCTTTGTTGGTTTCACAACAATCCGCAACCTCATGGTCACAAAGATGTTGGTTGATGGTGGGGCTAGTTTGAACTTGATCTCACCAGATGTGATCAAAAGGCTGCAAATTTCTGATGAATATCTCAAGAAGATGGGCACATTTCAAGGGATCAATCTAGGAAGAAGCCAACCTAAGGGCAAGATCACATTGCCGGTGACGTTTGGCAGTGAGCTAAATTACAGGACGGAGAAGATCATCTTCGATGTCGTCAAGATTCCATTACCATACAATGGGATCCTTGGCCACCCGGCAATGGCAAAGTTCATGGCAGCATCACACAATGCTTACAACACGCTCAGGATGCCAGGGCCGATGAGCGTCATCACCATCAATTCAGACAAGAAAGACGCAGTCATCTGTGCAGATCAACTTTACCAGGAAGCAGTTGCAGCATCTGCCGCCAAAGCTCCCGGAGGAAGAAGAAGAATGGCAAGTCCTTTGACAAGGACTCCAGGAAGCGCACCTCTTCGGAGTGTTGCACACCCGTTGAGGATGTGTCGGAGAGCTCTACTGGCAAGAGAAGGAAATCCAAGGCAGCTCCACCGGCTACCAAGAAGGTGCCCACAAAGGAGGATGGCATGGGAGGCACTTTCACCATAAGTGCCACCTTGATGACAAATAGGAAAGTGTGCTCGTTGCCTTCCTGCGAGCGAATGTCGATGTGTTTGCATGGAAACCATCTGACATCCCCGGTGTTCCCAGGGAGGTAATTGAGCACCACCTTGTTGTCTATCCCCATGCGCTGCCCGTCAAGCAGAAGTTCAGTAAGCAAGCTCTAGAACGGAAACATTTCATTGCTGAAGAGATCAAGAAACTAGAAGCGGCAGGTCTGGTCAGAGGAGTACTTCATCCAACTTGGTTGGCAAATCCAGTCGTAATGTGCAAGGCAAATGGGAATGGAGGCTTTGTATTGACTACACTAACATCAATAAAGCTTGTCCAAAGGACCCCTTTCCCTTGTTGCGGATTGGCCAGATTGTGGAATCCACTGTCGGCTGTGATTTACTCTCATTCCATGATACCTATTCTGGTTGCCACCAGATTTTCATGTCCAAGGAAGATGAGGATAAAACCACATTTGTCACTCCATGTGGCATGTATTGTTTTATACATATGCCTTCCGGATTGAAAAAAGTGATGGTTCTACATTTGCAAGAGCAGTCCAGATTGGGTTTGAGCCTCAGCTACACAAAAATGTGGAAGCCTATATGGATGATGTAGTGGTCAAAACCAAGGACAAAGCAACCCTCATACAGGATTCTAAAGAAACATTTGCAAGTCTGCGCAAGATGAATCCTGACAAGTGTGTGTTCGGCATCCTATCCGGCAAGCTTCTGGGGTTCTTTTTATCTCAACGTGGTATTGAAGCTAATCCCGACAAGATCAAATCAACTGAGAAAGTTGTAGCACTGAAGCGCATCATGGATGTCGCCGTCTTGCCGGCTGCATTGCTCCATTAAGTAGGTTCATCTCCAAGTCTGCTGAGTTCGCCTTGCCATTTTTCAAAATTTTGAAAAAGGCAGGTCCTATGAAATGGACTCCAGAAGTGGAGGTTGCGCTGCAAGACTTGAAAAGGTAGTTGTCCTCTACACCAACACTGGTTGCGCCGAAGGAACAAGAACCGTTGATGTTATACTTGGCAGCAACAAATCAAGTGGTTAGTGCTACACTGGTGGCCGAGAGGGAAGCCGAAGATGAAGGAGCAGCAGATGCAGAGTCATCAAGCAACAAGCCGAAATCTTTTCCGGCAAGTCCAGGAGCCGACAAGTCAAATGCAGAGCAAGCAAATGCAATAGATCAGCAAGTATTATCGAAGAAGAAGATGGTGCAGCACCCAGTTTATTGTGTCAGTTCCCTTCTCCAAGGGGCTAGATCAAGGTACTCTGGTATGAAGAAACTACTTTTCGGCCTTCTCATGGCCTCGAGGAAGCTGCGCCATTACTTCCAAGCACATCAGATTACTTTCGTCACTCACTTCCCAATGCAAAGGATTTTGAGAAATCCAGATGCAACAGGCAAGATTGTGGAGTGGGCGTTGGAATTGTCAAGCTTTGATCTCAAGTTTGAATGTACATCGACTATACAGAGCAGAGCTTTGGTGGAGTTCATTGCAGAATGGACGCCCACGCAAGATGAGGAGATTCGAGAGACTTCTCTCCCCGGCAAAGAAACAACTCAAGACTGGGTCATGTACTTTAATGGTGTCTTCTCGCTGCAAGGCGCCGGTATTGGAGTGCTGCTTGTCGCACCCACCGGAGAACATCTCAAGTATGTGGATCAAATGCACTTTCCCAAGGAGAAAGCTACAAACAACACTCCTAAGTACGAAGGACTACTTGCTGGTATCAGGATCGCAGTAGACATTGGCACAAGAAAGCTCATTGTCAGAGGTAACTTGCAGCTTGTTGTGAAGCAAGTTAAAAGGGACTACCAGAGCCCGTTGATGGAAGCATATGTAAATTAGGTGAGGAAATTGGAAGAGTGCTTTGACGGATTGCAAATAGAGCACATCCATCGTACAGAAAAAAAAGCATTGCTAATGATATGTCAAAACATGCCACCCTAGAGCTACCTGTGGAACTAGGGACTTTTGTGCTTCGTTTGAATCAACCAACTTTTACACCATCAATGCGGCAAAACAGGAGAAGAAAGTTGAACACCTATAAGTACTTTTTGGCCGAGCTCCCAGTAGCCGTCGGCAAGGAAATTGCTGGAGCCAACACCATGCTTGACGATGACCAGCAGGCCCCGGCGGGATCTTAGGTCCTTGCCATTGAGACAAGCACTCCCATGGCAGAAGAGATGCCATTAATCCTTGTCATTGAGCCAGAAGCTCTGACATGGGCACAGCAGATCGTCTAGTTCCTTCAGATAGGAGAACTTCTCGAAGAGCAATAAGAATCTGAAAAAGTAGCCCGTCAGTCAAGTATGTATCAGTTCGTGGATAATGTTCTGCATAGAAAGAGGCCAAATGGGGGTGAAATTGAAGTGCATTTACCGGGAAGATGGACAAAAGCTGTTGGCAGAGATACATGGAGGCATATATGGCTCTCACATAGGATCAAAAGCCATTGTTGGGAAAGCTTTCCAGCAAGGCTTCTATTGGCCCACTGCCCTCCAAGATGCAACTGCTCTAGTAACCAAGTGTGAAGCATGCCAATTTCATTCCAAGAAATCACATCAGCCATCTCAAGCTCTTCGAACAATCCCTCTCTCCTGGCCCTTCTAGGTCTGGAGGATCGACATATTGGGCCCCTTTCCTCGTGCTATCGGGGGCTTTGAGTTCTTGTACATCACAATCAACAAGTTCACAAAGTGGATCTAGGTAGAGCCAGTGAGGAAGGTGGTAGCACAGTCAGTTGTTATGTTTTCTTAAGAGACTTGTTTGCCGTTTTGGAGTGCCCAACAAGGTCATCACTGACAAACAGCACACAGTTCACGAGCCGCTCCTTCATGCAATACATCCAGGACCTTGGCACAATTTTTTTTGCATCATTTGCTCATTCGAGAAGTAATGGCCAAGTGGAAAGGGCAAATACTAAAGTGTTGCATGACCTCGGTACAAGAACTTTCGACAAGCTGCACAAGTGCGGAAGGCGCTGGATTGATGAGTTGCTAGCGGTTCTTTGGTCACTCAGGACGACACCAAATCGAGCCACTGACCAGACACCCTTCTCCCTAGTTTATGGTGAGGCGGTGCTCCCCACAGAACTCATGTACGGGTCACCTCGAGTGCTCGCCTATGATGAGGTTGGGCAAGAGCACCAAGCAAGATGACGCTAGGCTCCTTGAAGAAGATCGTCTTCGGGTTGTTGTACGTGTTGCGTGTTACCAGCAAGCTTTGTGTCGCTATCATAGCCGCAAAGTCCACGCCTGAAGCCTTGAGAAAGAAAACCTTGTTCTTCGTCGGATTCAGTCCGCCAAGAATTCAAACAAGTTGACACCAAAGTGGGAAGTCCCTTATCAGGCAGTACGAGTCATCAGACCTTGCGTAGTCCGTATGGAGACCAAAGATGGCACTCCGGTGCATAACTCATGGAATATTGAGCATCTTCGCAAGTTCTATCCATAAGGTGCGGTTGTAGGGCAGCCCGACAACCACGTTTTGTACAAGTCTACCAGCAAGGCATGTAATCCTTTGTACAAAACTAGGTGCAGACCTTGTGCATAATGAAATAAAGCTAAGTGTTTCACAACTCTTGTCAATTTACATGTTGAATTGCGCACACTTGTATGTGATGATGTGTTACACTTGCCTTGTATGAAATGCTTAACGAACCGTCAAGGTTTCTAGCCTTCTCTTTTCTCTTCTTTCTTTTTCCTCAAAGGAAAAAGGTAAACTTGCATGAATGTTTCCCGGGGGGAGTGATGGTATGGAATACTGACAAGTGACATTCAAGTTACCATTTTACGACAAGAAGTACAACAAAGAAAAGTTAAATTGAAAAACTTTGAAACAAATTCCTTGTTGTAGAGCTATTTTTTTCCTTGAACGTTTTTGGTCTTTGTATGCAAAACTTGCACGTGAGGGAACCTTGTCGTGATCAGTTGCACTCTTAATTTGTTTCGAGTCCACTCAACAACTTAAGTAGCTACTCTGTGATTGTCAAGCATGGCCTTGCCGGCAGGGGCACTTCCGGCAGGCTGCTAAGGATCCGTCCTCAAGCGCTCGCGGCAAGAGTGTGCGCACCAACAAGTTTCCGGCAAAGCGTAGGGTATAAAACATGCGAAGACGAAATCAAACAAGGGAAATCATATACATCCATTCAAACATAGCATGTTATAGTACATTGGAAACCAGTTGTAGTTCTAAATTTAGATAAAAACTATCCTGTTACATGAACTGATGGTGGCGAGGAGAAGCAAGGAGGCTAGTTTTCTGCTAGCCCTCAACGCGTGGGATCTGGCCAACCTTGTCTACGATAGGTGTGACGAGCTCTACGATAGCTCTGATGTATGCATTCTTTGGCAAGGTGGTGAAGACCTTGCTGAGATCGATGCCAGGGTTTTGACACACCACCTTCACAAGCACCTTGAAGAGAACAACCCAGCAAAGCCTGCGGGATTCGTTGGCGAGATGGGCAGATCGATCAGAGTGGAACAGTTTGAGTGCATTGACGACACCCTCGAAGAACAGAGTCAGCCTAGCACTGGTGGCAGTCCTATCGTTGGTAGAGAAGTTGTAGTGCTCTAAACCCATGACAAATAGTTTTGTAGTGAGGTCCTCAGCTGCTTTGACAAGGCATTCAGTCTAGAGCTTCATGTTGTCTTTGAGCTTTGAATGAGTTCGCAACACTGGAAAGCAGAGCTTTTTCAATCTGAAGATCTTTGGACAGCGTCCTTTCTCGTTCTTTGCATTATTCAAAGGATTTCTCTAGAGTGGTCAACTTCAGCTTATGACTAGCAATGTCTATCATATTCCTTGGTGAGTTCCTGGTTCTTGGCGGACAAAGAAACCTGCAGTTCCACCAAGGTGTGAGTTGTCTTCTGTATGTCTACTTTGAACTTCAAGATCTCCTCATTGTTGGCAATGATGTCTGCTTCAAGTTTCTTTACCTTGCCATCCAATTCATTCTTGGCGGCCTCTGCGGCTTCGGCAGCATAGATGGCTTCCTTGATCTTGTCGGCGTGATCCGTGGCTTGGGCTTCAATTGCTTCCTTATGCTTCCACTCCAGCTCTTGGGTCCAGTCCGCAAGGAGGGTTTGAACTTCGTCGTCCTTGTCGTGAAGCTTGGCAGCAAGCACTTCCTCGCGAGCGACAAGTTCTTCCTCATGAGCGTCAAGGCCAACCTTGCGCTCTCTCAACTTGGCATCTTCTGCCGCTATCCTCTGCATGGCTTCCTCTTGTGCCTTGTCGGCTTCAGCCTTTTCCAAAATGAACTTCTACCACTCAATAGACAGCTGCTTTTGGCGATTCGTCAAATATTGGAGGGATTCTGAATACCAGATATGCGTCTCTTCTATGTGCTTTTAGAAATCAGCCTCTGTCATACCAATAACAACTGCTCGGGAGTCTAGGCTCTCTGTCCGGCTGCGGTAAAGTGCTTGAAGTTTCTGGAAGTTGTCCCGTGAGGAGCTGTTGTTCTTTGGATCCACTGTTGCTGGTGCGCGGTTCATTGACAACCTCGAGCCCACCGGCGGTGATGATTTCATCGTCAAAGGTTTCTTCTCCAATTGGCGGCCCAGTACTCGACGTCCTAGGGATGCTGACAAACAAGTTTTGGACAACCTTTAGCTACCTACTTGATGAAGGCCCTTCGATGTTGAGGGGTGATCGTCGATGATTGCCTTGCCGGCAACGATCACCCTCATGATTGGGTCAGCGCTGGGCACTCCTCTGACAGAAATGTCATCAATGGTCTCATCAATCTCGTTGCCGCCCTCCTTAGCAGCCTTCTTGGTGGCTTCTTCGTGAGCAGCTTTGGCGGCTTCATCAGCAGCAATCTTGCTGGCTTTGTCAGTGGTATCCCTTGTGATCCCCTCAATGGAGACACTACTGCAGGATGCTGCTAACGCGACACTACGATCAGAGACCCTTTGACAAAACTATGTGTGATGCATTAATCACAAATGGGGATGTAAAAACCCATGAAAAAAGATGCAAAACGTTTGCGATGGCGGAGACATCAAACACGGTTCAGACTTTAGTTATGTGTGCGATGCGGGGCATACAGTTGATCCATACGAACTATTTGCGATTAGACAGAACAATAGAATGGGGAGCCATATCAATGTGTGTGCAATATACGGCATACAGTTCGCTTCGATGAACTGTTTGCTATTAGGGGATGCGACAGAAATGGTCAGCCAGATCAAGGTGTGTGTGATATACGGCATACGGTGCACTCAAATGACCTGTTTTTGATTAGGGAACACAACAGAAAAGGTTCCACTTAACAACATGTGTGTGATATGCGGCACACAGTTCACATAGATGAACTGTTTGCGATGAGCCAAAAAAACACAAACGAATCGTGTAAACAAGATGTGTGTGATACATGGCAAACAGCCCACTCGGATGAACTATTTGCAATGAGAAAATATAACACACACGGTTACTAGAGTTAATTCATATGCGATTATGTGTGTACTAAAAACTTTGAAAATACATACTTGTTGCTTGCGATGGCTAGGAGTATCGCACATGATGCGTGTGCGAGTACTCGTGTGCGATGATTAGTAGGTTACACATACGTTTCCTTATGTTAACACGTGTCCGATAACACGTGACAACGCATATGGTTGTCAGGTTGTGTGCTCAAGTCTTCCCGCGCTCCAGCAATGGCTTCCCGCACTCCACAGGGGTGAATTGTAAAATCTTCAATCCCCTAGCCAGCTGCTAGCTATAAATAACCATAGCAATGGCCGCCGGCGGCGACTCGCTACTGATCCACTTGCTAGCTAGTTACCCACACATACCGGCATACCCCCAACGGCCGACGACAGGATGGAGTTGCGCGACGGGAACGTGCACCGAAGATCATAGTTTAGGTTAATTAATTATACCTCAGAGCTGGATGATTTCGGCTCTGGATGTATAATTAATTAACATAATCTAAGATAAAATAACTAAAGCTTCCCCAACCGCTAGCAGAGCGCACGTGGAGGGACGACGCGACCCGAGCGAGACTTGGCGCCTAAATGGCGAGCAGAGCGCGCAGAGGGACGCGACCCAAGGGCGCCTAAACGGCGAGTAGAGCGCGCGGAGGCACGCGAGCAGAGCGCGCCGCGGCCGCCTAAACGGCGAGCAAGCACATGCATAATTATTGCATATAGCGGATGAACATAGCCGGGAATAGCCATCCAACAATATTATTTTCGATGAGAAGCATTAATATATTCTTAGTTAAATCTAAGGTCAAAGTTTGGTAAAACAAAATACGAAGGGGGCCAATAAAGAATAAACCATGATAGAGGTAGTACCTATAGGAACACAGACGCCAAGTATGAAAGAAAATGTGGGTCAAACCCTAGTTGAAAAGGGCAACAATGTCTAACTCCAGCTTACAAAAGGTACAAAAGCACGAGGATTAATTGTTCATCGGGTTTATACATAACCCGGATTGAATAGGTAATAACATCTAACTCAACCAAAGTTTTTGGCAGTCACAATCAAATGGATCGGTCCGATCCATAAAATCAAGATCCCAGTACAAAAGTTCTACTGGTCCATGATGACCACAGGTTGTTGTAAATATAAGCCGAGCACGATCAGAAGCCCTTAGGTTCACCTGAAACTTCTTTTATGATGTTCCACATACAGTTCCGTGAGAAAATTCTTGTTGGAAAACTTAATCCTCACGGACAATAGCACCCTCGCATTCAACATGAAGAATGTGAAAAAGCTAGTGTTTGCAGAGTTGGATGCATATCCTTCCAGCATTACTGTCTTCAAACGAATGTCATGAGATATGAGAAAATCCTGGTGCTTCTTGAACCATCGATTTGTTATACCCTTTTCTCCATGTGTTAGTGCCTAAATAGAGATGAAGATTCAAAACAGTTAATGTCTAAAAAAGATTATGTTGAAAGAGCGATAACAGAACGATTAATTATAGTACATTATATGTGGGCTTTCAATGTGTGTGAAATTGTCACCTTTACATACAAATTCTCAAGACATGGAAAGCATTGCAGCAAGGAAATAATGATGCTGAGATCAAAACACCACACACTTATATATAAGGTCTTGATAGAATCCACCACCACTGATAGGATGGACAAGCTCTTCATTGAGAATAGAACATAATATTAGCACTGAAAGTGTACTCGAAGATGATACTTAACTTTCGCGCACAAACAAAAAATGCAAATTACAAAAGTGTACATGAACAATATACAGTACCTCAATAAGTGTAGAAGCAAACACCATCTCGAACCATTTAAACGGATCACGAATTGCACCCAAGGTCTCCAATTTAGGCGCAGAGACCATAGTTATTTGTGGAAGTTTATAACAACAATCAAGGAGCAACATTTGAAGTGAAGGGGCATCTTCGATGATGAGCTCATGTCCTTCAAAATGAATTCCAATGCTTACAAGGTGAGGCGACTTTATTTTGAGACAAGGGATATGGATTCCATTTCCAAAAACAAGCACCAAAAGCTCCAGGGCAGGGCAACTGGAGTGGATGATGCTATGAAGTGAGGCCTCCGACAGATGAACCAACACAAGCGCAAGTTTTTTCAGTAGTGATAGTCGAAGCATGTGTACCAGATTGTCTGCTAGATGGCACCGGGTCAAGGTGACGGTGTGGAGAGAGGAGGAAAACCATGAGATGGGCATCGGTGGTGAGGGCACAGATGCAGCTATTGGTGGTAACCTATCGTTGTAGTAATGGTAGAACTCAAGCTGCTGGAGTTTATCGAATTGACGGGATGTCAGCCAGGCGACCACCATGCAGGGTATGTCCAGCAGGTAGCATGTTGGGATGCAGATGCATTGAACGGAGCCCTGGTGGAGGAGATGATGGCTCTGGGGAGTTCAGAATCATCATCGACATATAGCTGACGATAGTCGAGATTAAGAGGCACGGCGCGCCAGTGAACGCGCCACCGAGATGCGAGGACTTGTGTGCAGCAGCCATCCTCGGTGGGGAGAAGGGAGATGATCTCCCTAAGGATGTCATCCAGGAGATCGCCGATGCGGTCCGCCGGAGATTCTACTGATTCCTCAGGTCCAGGGGGAGTGGCCGCTTCTGGCCGCGCAGCCAGGTCCAAGATCTACATCCGGCGACGGTGCTGGCCGGAGCCTCATCTGTGTACATACCAATCTGAAAGAAAAAATGGCAGAAACATACATGTAGGACATTCAAAATCAATTCTCAAGATATGGAAGAAAAAATGCACAAACATATATGTAGGACATTCAAAATCAATTCTCAAGATCTGGCCACAAATTATTAGCACGCAGGCCAACCCTAGTCAGATTATTAGCAAAAACCATTTGTACAGAACAAACAATTAACACTAACTCTATAGGGATAACATTCAAACAATCAATACACTATGTGCATCTAACGGATCTTAATTACTCTGATTTCATGGACTTAGAGAACATAACCATAGGATTTGTATTCCAAAAAATTATAGAGGGGGGGAGTAACCAGAGAAAACACATGATATGTTTAGGGTATATAGATGACTAGCCGGTTTTATGTCGGAGTCGCAGTCGTTGTCGGAGTTGCGCGGGTGCTTCACCAGCCCCGGCGTCACGACTCCCTCCGATGGTGCGCTTCCGCGGCATCCTCATACACTCCAGAGTCCAGACATTGGTGACCACTATGGACTGGGGGTATGGCCGCCTAATATGGTCGGCGGCTCGGGCGCGCAATTAATACGGACCATTGGGAGCGAGGCGGGCGGTGGTCAAAGGTTGTCTCGCCTCCCGGTGAGCCTACGCGGCAGACTTCTGCCATTCCTAGCATCATTTCACACAGCTACTCGCACGCCTCCCATCTATACGCACACCTGCAGGCACGCCTCTCGGTATGCATACACGGCGGACTACTCGCATGCGTCCCATCAACTCACGCCTGCTCGCACGGCACCCAGGGCGTGTGGCAGCATGTATATTTTTTGGTTTATTGATGATTCATTCTGCCACTTTACTGCTTAACTGAAGCATGGCACGGTCTAATGCACACGGTCCGAATAAATAATCCGTATGAGATATTGGTTGCCAGTTTTTTATAATCTCTCATTTGTAAGAAGATTATATCAAAACGGGTCTCAAATTTGATGAAAAAAAATACAATATCATAGTCTACTGGTGTCCATATATGACACCATGATAAGTCACGAATTTCAACTAAGTTTTGGATTTACTGAATTTTAAAAATCAATATTCTCAATGTTTTGAAATCTCTTCCACAGGGAAACATGCACCCAGGGACACATATGATTTTGCAATCCATTTTGGTGCACAAGTAGCTCAAATTTGATTTTTTTTCACATTAAATCCCTAGGAAATCAATCAATGTATAAAAACGGTCGAATGATGTCTGTTTTTTTAACACGACACTCCGCCTTTGGTCACATGTTCACTGCAGAAAAAGTTTGACATGCCTCAAAGTGGATGTGGTGGTGCGGGATATGTGTGTCTGTGTGTGTGGGGGTGGGGGAGGGGTCCGGCAGTACACTACGATTCGTGAACCTCCGTGTGGGATTATTGATCATTTTGTGAGTCATATATATATATATATATATATATATATATATATATATATATATATATATGCCACAACAAAGTCTTGAATTGGTTATTTAAAGCATTACACAACCCTTTCATACATACATGTTCGGGCCACATGGATGCATTGGTGGTCCTCTCGGACACTCTCCCTCGTGTGGTTATCAGCGATGTGCCCATTCGTTAGCCCACAAAGGTTTTCAATTTCCATCGACAACGAGAGGCATTTGACCAAAAGGTGGATTCATCTTGGCATGTGTGTGTGGATCATGGTGAGATTCCATATCAAAGTTCGAGCACGTGCGTACACACCCTCCCACCGGCTTGAAGTGAGAGGGGCTACGCATCGTGGTGTAGTGTGTTTCCGGTTTGCGAAGCATGTGCCACGTCAAAGTTGTGCATTGGGTATTCAAACATCACATAACACACGGGCACATGCATGCGGTGGTTTTGTCCTATGACACTCACTCGCGTGTGCCTCTCTTTGTGGGCCCACGAGGTCGTCGTCGACCAGTTGAACGTATACAATGAGAGAGAGATTAATTTGACCAACAAGGATGGTTCTTTTCTGGTTTGTGCTACGTATATGCACGGTAGGAGTATGTACATGTCAAAGAGGGGGCAACATGAATACTCTATATATATGCATGTCATAACCTCGCTCCATGTGGGGACTTTCCGGTTCCTGAGCATCAAAGTTGTACATTATTGGTATTCAAACATCACACAATACCATGCAGGCGGTGGTTGCCCTATAGGAACACACTCGCGTCTGGCGCTTCCATCCGTGGGCATGCGAGGTTGTCCTCCATCACTTTCACCCAATGAGAGAGAGGTTAATTTGACCATCAAGGAATGGTTACTTTTTGGTTTGTTCTATACAGTAGAAGTACATATATACCATGCGTCGAATGGGGGCGTACACATAGCACATACCACGCATCATGAACCTCGCGCTCTCTGTGGGGACTTTTTGGTTTCCTATATATGTGGTGCCACATCAAAGTTGTGCATTGTGTATTCAAACATCACACAAACACCTCTTTGGGCCACATGCAGACGGTGGTACATAGTCCTATATAGGATGATCACTCGCGTGCGACTTACGCTTCGCTTCGGTGCAGGGCCCGCGAGTTCGTCCTCCATCACTTTGACCCAGTGAGAGAGAGGTATGTTTGACGAACAAGGAGGATTAATTCTTTTAGGGCTATGTTACTAGGTGTATAGTACGTGTTGAAGGGGGGTGACCTCTCCATATATATGTTCTGGCACACGTGTAAACGCGATGGTTGTTGTCCTACTCACTCACGCGGTTATTGGCGATGCTTCCATCTGTCGGCCCGCTTGGTCCATCACTTCACCGACAGCGCGAGAGAGGTTAACTAATTTGACTTAGGAGGGGATTAATTTTTTGTTTGTCTCATGATATAGATCATGATGTGAGATTACATATATATAATAGTGCATGTGTACACATGAATCCATCCCGCTAGATCGAAGGGGGGCGAGCACACGACACATTATGAACGACCTCTTGCTCTGTGTGGGGACCTCTGCGATTTCTACCGCATGCACCACATCAATGTTGTCAGGGATATTCAACACATATGCATGCATCACACACCTCCATAAATATGTCCTGGACACACGCATGCAATGTTTGTCTTTGGACACACTCTCACTCGCTTAGTTACGGGCGACAAGCCTATATATATTCGTGGGCTCGCGTGGGCGTCCGTCATTTCGACCAACGATAAAAAAGGTTCATAGGGTAGATTGTTCTTCTTTGCTTCGAGTTACCGTATACTAGGTCGACCATTCCAAGCCTAATTAAGTTTGAGCGCATGCTACGCGTCATGAACCCTCGCTCAGTGTGGGGATTTTACGATTCCAAAGCATGGTGCCACATCAAATTTCGCATTGGGTATTCAAACACCACGCACACCACTTCCATATACATACTTGGGCCACATGCACAGGGTGGGTTTGTCTTCATACAGTACTCCCTCGTGAGGTTATCGGTGACAAGCTAGTCCATTTTGCGGGGCCATGTGGACGTCCATCACTTTGACCAACAACGAGCGGGAGAGGTTGTACGACCAAGTTGGATTCTGCTTGGTCCGTGTTATAGTACGTCTTGGTGAGATGCCCCCCCCCCCCGACGTGTGTGTGGGGGGGGGTACTTCGCACTACCTGCAACCTCCGTGGGGGTCGAGGAAGGTTAATTTGCGAGGCACACGTGCCACATCAAAGTTGTGAATGGTAGTTAAATATCACACCACACCCTTTTCATACATATAGTAGGGCCACCCGCATGTGGTTCGTATGTGGTCTCACCCATCTCGCGCCACAAGCACACATTTGTTGGTCGGCACACGGTCCACCTTTGTCGGGAAGCGAAAGGGGAAGTTTGACCATATATGATGGACTCCTATAGGTTTTGTGGTACGGTAGGGTGAGATTTTAGACCTAGCTATTTGGGGGCATGCATTCATAGCTAGGATTCCCTTACCGCCGACACGAAGTGGGGTTCATAGGGGGTGGATGACTAGCAATATTGTGCTTTTGTGCGACAGGTGCCACCAAAGTTGTGCATTGGGTATTCGAACATCAAACCACCCTTTTCATACATATATTTGGTCCACATGCAAGTGTGTTCGTGTTCTGACCCTCTCCCGCGTTATTATTTTTGCCAAATTTATAAGCAGAACACGAGTTGGATGTAGAAACCATCTGCGATTGGGTATGCAACAGACACGGTTCAGTCAGACTAATCTCGTGTGGAACAAAAGGGTAAAAGCTCGTTTGATTCTGATTTCTAGTACGAATACGAACCATGAAAGTGTGGCCTATCGATCCTTTAGATCTTCAGAGTTTGAAGCTAGAGGTGTCAGAAAAGTTACCACAGGGACCCGTGTGCCATGCCCGTGCCCTGCAGTCACTCACATCAGCACAGTAGATTGGGCTCCATGAGGCTTACCTCCCGGTCTCGAAAATATCTACTGCCTCGTAATCTCAAAAGTATCTACCGCCTGGACGGTTTTAATGTTTGATAGCACATGATTAGTATGTGCGGACCGTGTGTGATGTCTGTTACTCCCGCTCTGCTTCCATCCCTTGATTCAAATTTTCAGTAGCCCTGGCATTTTACTCCCACCTCTGCATCCCTCGCAATCTCAAAAATATCTTCTCGCCCTTGATTCAAATTTTCAGTAACCCCGCCTTGTTACTCCCGCCTCTGCATCCCTCGCAATCTCAAAAATATCTGCTCGCCCTTGATTCAAATTTTTAGTTGCCCCGGCATTTTACTCCCGCCTCTACATCCCTCGCAATCTCAAAAATATCTGCCCGCCATTGGTCCAAATTTTTAGTAGCCCCGCCTTGTTACTCCCGCCTAGTAAAATTTTCAGTCGCCCCGATATTTCCTCAAACACCACCTTCCCCCCCCCCTCCACACACACACCATACACTCCCCAAAACCTCCGCTCATAAAGACACACACCACCCCTCCCTCACTCGAAACCATTGGTAGGTCGCCGCCATCGCCGCCACTGCCGCCTCCACCCTCAACCTCTGCCTGTGCGCGAGGGAGCTCGAGGAGCCAACGGCCAAAAAGAGGTTTATCAGGGCCTCTTCGCCCGACCCCGGCGAGGTGGCCGCCGAGGTGTCCCCATCGTCCTCTATGGGCTCTTTATCGATCCGCCATCGCCGGTCGCCCGATCCGCCTGCCGCCGCACCCCTACGCCGATTAGAGGACTTCCCCGTCCTTCCTCGGGCCCGGCTGCCGACGAAGTCCTACCTCGGGGTCCGGCAGCGGCGGTGGGGGACGTGGGTCACCGAGATTACAGATCAGGAGACCCACACCCACCGGTGGCTTGGTAGCTTCCACACGGCCGAGCTCACGGCCATGGAGTACGACTTCTGGCAAGTCCGCTACCACGGCGCGGCGGCTAGGCTCAATTTCCCCTTCGGCACACATCCGGTCGACCTCGTCCCACCGGAGCCAGGGGTAGTGAGCTCGGCTATGGCGCGGGATGACCGCGAGGCATGGGAGCGCCTCGAGGCCGATGCCACCGACGAGGCCTACATGCAAGAGCTCCGCCGGCAGCACCCGGAGCTTGTGGAGGCGGAGCGGGTGACCTTTGACGGCACGGATGGCGGCGAGGTTATCTTGCTAT
This sequence comes from Aegilops tauschii subsp. strangulata, assembly GCF_002575655.3. NCBI lineage: Eukaryota > Viridiplantae > Streptophyta > Magnoliopsida > Poales > Poaceae > Aegilops > Aegilops tauschii. The sequence goes on from NC_053038.3 coordinate 245,666,965, forward strand.
CCTCCGACGATGAGGTCTAAGGTGGCTAGGACGGCGGCACGGAGGGCGTCGAGGTGGGCAGTGAGGACGAGGAGATCGACATCGACGAGTACACGAGTGTCTTCCCCAACGACCCCGACGACGGCACCGGCCCGGGCCCGGCTCACAGCACACTGTATCTGACGAGGAAGGATTCGCTCGACCTCCACTTCGACCGAAAGTAGTTTAGCTTAGTTTAAATTTATGTTTCATGTTTGGTTATGCAAAACTATCTATGTTTATGTTTGAATGCATGCTACTTTCGATTGAACCTGCTTTGAACTTGATCAAATTCAAGTTTACAACATTAAGTTTAGGGGATCGGATAGAAACGGCAAAAATTGCTGGAGTATATATATACACACACATATACATAAACACTATTCTGATCACGGGGTCAGAATAATATTCTGATCACAACCTGAACTGCCTGAGTAACGCGCCTGAACTTCCCTCTGTACGAACCCGACCTTCGGGCTATCTTCGCAACCGTGTCTCTCCGCGTGAATTATTCTGGTTAGTCGTGTTCTATGTGATGTAAGTGTAATCTGCAAATGATTTTTAGCAACTAAATACATGTTTTAAATAGGAATCTCGCTCATAAGCGGATTTTGCACTCGGGTCGTGATGAACTCGCGTTTTCTGCAATTTTACTGCCTGAGTTGTTCGACCTGAACTTCCCCCTATGCTAGGTTGAACTTCCGCCAACTTTGGGCAAATGGAACTTGCTATATACCGTTGGAAAGCTATGGACATGACTATCATCACTCAAGTTAAAATTTTGGCAAAATGTAAGCTATTAAAGAGCAGTTTTGAAAATCATTTTTTCTTTACACAAAAAACGTGAATCGTAATTTCAATCGCATTTCTAAACCGTTTATTGGAATGAGGCAAATAATATGGCGTTGGAAAGCTGCTGCAAAATCGCTCCTTCCACATGTTTAAAGTTTTCTCTAATTCCTTATGGTTAAAGCGTAATTTGGAAAATCGTAAAATTTCGCAAACCGAACAGCCGAGTTGGTATTTTCGGTACCATTTCTAAATGGCTAATCCAATTGAGGCAAATGATATGGCGTTGGAAAGCTTATAAAAATGCTCCACTTTTTCATGTTGAAAGTTTTTTCTAATTTTGAACGGTTTAAAAGTAATTTAGAAAACAGTACAAGTTTCACCGAGTTTGTATTTTCAAGCTAATTTTTTAACCGTAAGCCCGAATGCAGCAAACGATACGTTGTTGGAAAGCTTGAGGAAATGCGAAACTTTTCTATATGTATTGTTTCTCCTCATTCCTTACAGTTTTAAGTCAATATCGAAAATGGCTGAAAACATATTTTTGCCATAATTTCTACAAATTTTATCGAAATGGGGCAAATAATATACCGTTGAAAAGCTACGGAAAATGCGAAACTTTTTCATGTTGACGGTTTTCTCTGATTTCTCGCCGTTTTTAAGTAATTTCAAAAACGGCGAGATCATTCGTTCTGCCTTTATCGCGAAATAGATTCTTCGAAAATGCACCGCGTGAAGAACTTGAACTTCTCGGCATGTCTACTTGAACTTCACTCTGTTTTTCACGTGCTTTATTTGCTCGTAGATCTCCATCCACTGCTTGTAGCTCTCCATCCACTCATCGGAATTGAGCAAGTGATATACCGATGGAAAGCTGTTGTAGACACGCAACTTTCCCGTGTTGATCATTTTTTCATACTCGCGATGGTTTTAAAAGTTTTTCATGTGAAATTCATTCAGTGTAGTAGTTGAACTTCCTGCTGTTTTCACGTTGAACTTCTGTGACATATTTTCGTTTGTAATTTTTCTCATCCATTCGTTAGTGTTACACAAAGGATTTTCCTTTTGTACAAACCCTTCTCACAATAATTTTTTTAACTTTCTCCGACCGAGGACTTGAACTTGCACAAATGATATTCCTGCGTTTTGAAGTAAATTAGAAAATGACAAGATCATGATTTCTGCCTACATCGTGAATGGAGATGCACTGCGTGAAGTAGTTGAACTTCTCGGGCATGTCTGTTTGAACTTCACTCTGTTTTTGACGTGCTGTTTTTTGACGTGTTGTTTTTTGCACTGAGTGAAGTAGTTGAACTTCTGGGGCGTGTCTGTTTGAACTTCACTCTGTTTCACTTTATTTGTATTTTTCTTATATGAAATACACACCATGTAGTACGTGAACTTCCGGTTGTTATCACTTTTGAACTTCTCTCTGGTTTGAGAGAATTATTTTAAAACACAAAAAACAACATATTTTTTATGTATTTTTGGACATCTAAATACACGGTCAACCTCTCTCACAAGAATTTTTTGAACTTTTCCTCGCCGAGCACTTGAACTTCTAGCAACCATTTTTTTGTTTATGAATTGTTTCTAAAAAATGCAAAAAATGGCGTTGTGTTTTTCTATTTTTTGAACAGGTAAATCCTAGGTTTTAATAAACTCCGAACTTCTCAGTTATTTCAATTTGAACTTCACCTTTTTATATTTTGAGTAAAGAATAGTATTCGATTTTTATACGAAAAAAATCGAACATGGAAATACAAGGTGAACCTCTCCCGCAATAATTTTTGATCTTTCCCGGACAGAGCACTTGATCTTTTATTTTTCTATACTTTTATTCTCACTCGAAATGCATTCCTTGCAGTATTGAACTTCTCGTTGTTTTCACCTTGAACTTCTATCACGTATTTTTGTTCAACCTCTCTCACAAGAATTTTTAAACTTTCTCGGGCCGAGCACTTGAACTTTTAGCAACAAAACTTTAGGCTTTGCATTTTCATTCTTTTTTAATACCAAATGCACACTGTGTAGTACGTGAACTTCTAGCAGTTATCAACCTCAACTTCTGAGATCATGCGTTCTGCCTTCTTTGGAAAAACAAAGTCTCCGAAAATGCACTTCGTGAAGAGGTTGAACTTCTGGAGCAGTTCTTTTCTAACTTCACTCTGTTTTTCCCGTGTTGTTTTTTACCCGTAACTCCCCAACCACTTACCCGGAATCGAGCAAATGATGTACCGATGGAAAGCTGTTGAAAACACGCAACTTTCACGTGAAAAACAGAGAAAATATGGTTTTTAAATAAGCATCACACAATTTTTTTAAAGATTGAACTTCATACTATTATTTTTTCTAAAAACGGAAATAATTTGAGTTTTGTGTATACGTTCCAATAATTCTGAACTTTTTGATTTTATTTCTTTAATAACAAGCAAAATTTAAGTTTTTTATAAATATCGAACTTCTCTATTTTTTGTAATTTGGACTTCTTGGATTATTATTTTTGTAACAAAAAATGATAGGTTTGTAATAAATATTGAACATGTATGTTATTTAAATTTGAGCTTCCCGTGTTTCTTATTTAGAAATGGTGAAAACCCGTTCTTATGAATTTTTGAATTGCTCTATTTTTAAAAATTTGAACGTCTTGTTTTTTATTTAGAAACGTTTAAGTATCTGCTTCAAAGTTTAATGTTTTTATGAACTAATCAGTTATTTTTGTTTGAATTTCTTATGATCTGCCAATCATGAGATTTGGATTTTCCAATTTTATTGCTTTCTCAACACACCATTTCCGAACGTACAAAATTAATTTTTTCTGTGAATATGGCCCTTGTTCTATACACTAACTTCAACGGTGAAGGTTTTGGACCTCTCCATCTTTTTAGTGTTAAAAGATCGAATGGTGTCTTTTTTTATAAATGGGAAGACCCATTTTTTATAACTTTTTTAAATGCACTATTTTTTTTACTTTGACCTTCTTTCTTTTTCATAATGAACATTTGAACTTCGTTGTTATTTAAATTTGAACCTTTGTGCCTTTTTATAAACAGGGAAATCATAGGTTTGTAATAAACATCAAACCACCTCGTTTTCTAAATTTTAACTTCTAAGTATTGTTTAGAAATGGATAAACCTACAAAACAAAATTATGATTTTTTTTTCATTTTTCTTTCTTATACATTTTCGTTTTCACTTGAAAACTTTGATCTCATGCATTCTATTTGATCTCCTGTTTATGCTACTATTTCGAACTTCGCTGTCAATTTTTTAAATTTTGATGTTACTTACCGACAGAGGTTTTATTTGAAGTTTTTACTGCGTTTTGACCTCTCCTACTTTTCATACATGAACTTCAACTTTTTTGTTATATTTTTTGTATTGTTCTGATCTTTTCAAACTTCCCTAATTCTCGTCTCCAAACTATCATTGTTTTATTAAATGTCCTTTGAACTATGTTTCGCTCGACAACAGTGCTTGAACCGGGATTCTTTTGTTCCGAATGTCTTTTTTTGTGATTAGTGCGTTTGGTGGTAACTCGCGTAAAATACTCGTCCATCAAAAAAACTTTTAACTAGCGCACCGTTCATAGAATGCAAGTAGCACTAGCAATACCACCGTGTGCTCTTTTCCAAATAAATGGTATTTTTTATACACAGAGCCATGCATGTTTTCACACCACACCTTTTGATCTTTATCTCTCCATCTTATATCCTAGAATTAACAACCACCACACGTTTATTCCTTGTTCTCTCTCCTTCCTGTAATTTGTCTCTGCTCATGCATACAAAGGTAGCAACTTGATGCAGCAACCCGAGCTAGAGAAGTTCAGGTTCACATTGGGTTCAGCCGCCGGGCGGACCATGGTCACACCAGCCCAGAGAGGCTAAGCTCGGGAGATGCTTGGCCACGCTTGGCAACAGCGGCATGGTCCTCGGCGTTGTGCACCCTGTACTCGTTGTGCCGCCGGACGCAGCATCCCGGCATCTCTGCAGCGATCTGCACATGGAGGCGTACGTACCTTGCAAGCGAAACTGGACTTCTACTTGGCACGCAAGGTGGACGTGCAGTGAAATGATGTTGCGGCGCACAGGTGGCTCGACAGGCAGCAGGCAGAGGAGGCCCTTGTTCTACGAGGCGCTGTCTGCATCCCCACCGGAGGAGCACGAATCTCGACCTTCAACTTCTGTGCAGTCCGACCTTCTTTTACTTCATAGCCCGACCTGCTACATCTTCACGAAGGATGGAACACTGGCATGCTCTGCTTGGTGGGAGACCTCGACGCTTCGGATGTAGCCGGCCTCGAACACATCTGCTGTGATAGGATTGCCTCGGTGCAGATGGACTGACGACAATCGCGATGAGAAACATAACAGCGAGGAGAGATGGCCTGCTAGCGAGCGAGCCGACGGACTGCGCGCGAAGAATGGATGAGGAGACGACTTGTGGACGGCGTAGGTCGCATCGGCGGTGCAAATGGCACACCGGCCGCACCTGCTAGGGAAGCTGCAACCATGGCACATGTGAGGAAGTGCGAGCAGTGCAGGGGCTTCCCATGGCGCTTCGGAGGGTTATGGTTGCGATGCAGTGCGACGCGCGTGGTGGGGGCGGGTTCCCGGCGGCCGGTGGCGCGCGGGGTGGCTGCGGAATCCTGAGGCCGGCGGCGCCCGAGGTGGCGGCGGGATTCCGGAGGCCGGCGTCGCGCGGGGTGGCGGTCGGATCCCGGAGGCCGGCGTCGCGCGGGGTGGCGGTGGGATCCCGGAGGCCGGCGGCACGCGGGTGACGGCCAGATCTCGAAGGATGGTGGCGCGCGCGGTGGCGGACGGATCCTGCAAGTCGGCGGTGGGCGTGGGGATCCGGGGGTTGGGAGGTCGAGGACGAGGGTTGCGTGAATTTTCTTTTTTTCTCTACCGGTTCGGGTGGGCTGCGTTTTCAAATTCAGAAACATCCCATCGGGCCCTATATAGGGCTGCTGTGATCCAGGTTTTAAGTCCGTTAACTTTTAAAGGATCGGCTAGACATGACTTTATGCCTTGTTTATTTCAGTTCTTCACAATGTGATGCTGTATATGTGCAATTCTTTGTCGTGCAGTTCAATTTTATCAATAACAGTTTCAACAATACCACTATTAACTACGATATTTGGTTGATGTTAAGGATGTTGCAGTTAACATGCCTTTTCTTTTTTTAACAATAACTAGTGTACTTTAGACCTGCACAATACCAGTTTGAATGACTATTTTCTTATTTTTAAATGTTATGCCTGATGTAGTTAACACACTTTCCACTTCTTGTTTTCATTAACTAGCATGCTTAAACCTGCACACTGAAGCTATCATTTGTAGACTATGTTGTCTACCATGGATATATTTGGTTGATGTTTAGCCTGTTGTGCTTAACATGCCTTTATATGTACTCATACAGGACAATATTGAGAATGGTGTTGTTTTCCATCGAGGTTAGTTTCATCGCATTGCTTATATGTACTCACTGTTCAGGATATCGGTAACTGGTACCATATAGCATGAGGGCTAATAAGGGATTAATCTTCGAATCGGACATTTCGCTTAATATATCTGTAACCCATATATCAGTAGGTTAACTAGGGCCATATTTACTATATCTGAGGCTACATAGCAACATGCATTGTACTGAATGACTAAATATGCAATCCCAGGCTACATAGCAACAAGGAAGAGTGTTACTTTAATGTTCTGATGATGTCTAGATATACATGTAATAAAATTTTATATAATGGGATGGAGGGAGTGTTGTACTACATCATTTTGCAATTTTTGTTTAGCTTCTAATATTAACTTGGTGCTTTTAGGTACATATGTCATTGCCAAAGATCCACACTTTCACCCTTTCTGCATATGCGACAATGAGATGTTCATGAACCAGCATCAAGTGAGGAAACTGATAAAGATTATTAATAAAATGAGTCAAAAGATGTCAATCGAACTATTTGTTTACACTTTATGCAAGACAACAGTGAATTGCAGGATGGTAAGTAAGAACTATGTAGCCTTCTTTTTACTGCCCGTAATGAGTTGTGTTAGATGACAATGTCTGAATCTTTTTCCTTTGCAGTGGATCCTGAAGTAGTTTACTCAAGATTACCTCTCAAACTACATGATTGGCGGCCGACCATCACAAGGGGTTGGGCTAGAGTCGTGCGTGCCTTCTGCATCTAGGAGAGCACAGTAGGGCCATTCCGCTTCACCTTGTTCAGCAACCAGAAGGTCTGTCGCCTCTTTCTTTACCATATGTACTAGTACAAGTATAGAACCCTGGTTCATCATTCTTTATTTGGTGCTTATGTAATTCTTGAACATATGTACCTGTGAATCGAATAATGCTTTGGTTGTTTGAACCTGATGGATATGAATAAACTATAGCATACTTTTAGTTCAAATTAACTACAATTTTAAATAGGAGCAATTAAATTAGGGTGAAATTAGGGTGTGCAGGTCATTACGGCGCACACGGTCTATAAAGCACAGCACGTGCGATATACATCATAATCCGACATGGTTCACAGAGAGGAAACGTGTGTAACAATGCACACAGTGGTCGTTTGCAAAGTGTGTGTGATGTCAGACACTATCACAAGCGGTGCGCGGAAATTAAATGTGTGTGATTCTCTACCTATTGTGCATGGTTTACAATCATGAACTGTTTGTGATGTGCCAGGCATCATAAACATAGGGACAGTTTGGTACGTGCCTGGAATGTGCCTAGTTTTAGGTAAAACCACAAAACTCCGACTGCGATGGCAATGCGAGCACAAACGAGTAGCAAGGATGAAATGTTTGGGATATTCGAGATATCAGAAACGGTTATATAGGGACAACTGTATGCATCAAGGCTCCCTATCCCCGACGATTTATGGGTCGTGTGGGAAGGACCCCCTATCGCCCACACTCACTTGGCGACGGTTCCAAATGTCGTCACGAAAAGGGGTTAAAAGCCGTTTGTGTAGCGATCCGACCTCAGACGGTCAAATCTCTGTGTTCAGTGTCATCCCTGGATCGGTAATGCTGACACACACAGTACTTGAAGGATTTATAACAGAGTAGCAATCACACACTTATTACATCGAATGTCTCAAAAGAGAACTTATTATAATTAATATGGCTTAAGGCCATCTAAATACGATAACAGCGGAAGGCTTGGAAGATAAAGTGAGTCCGTCAACTCCAACGGCATAGCTGAGTGCATGACAAACGACCTAGCGCACCTTACTCCTCGTCTGAAAAGTCTGCAACATGATATGTTGCAGCCCGAAAACGGGTCAGCACATGGAATATGCTGGCAATATAACACAGTAGAGCAATGAACAGATAAAAGCTATCACTATATGCATATATGGCTGGTGGAGGCTCTATGGTTATAATGTTTTTGCGAAAAGCCAATTTTTTCCTACATCAAAGGAATATATTTTACTTAACTATCATGGTGGTTGAAACATTGAGAATGGTACCCCCATCTCAATCCCAATTAAATGTAATCATTAACAACCCAACAAATTAATTTAGAGTGATGAGATCAAATCAATAATTCAAGTACCATATACTCAACATGTCCATAACCGGGGACATGGCTAACCATGATTAGTTTATACAATCTGCAGAGGTTTGCGCACTTTTCCCCACAAGACTTGATCTCCTCCGTTGGATTTCTCGCACTACAGGGTGTTTGAGAAACGGATGACCGAGACACAGTCTTTCAGAAGCATTAACTCTAACCCCGGATAGACAGTACCAACCTACATCCCCTACATCTGCTAGCCTACCACTGGAGGAGGTCATGCAACCTACTCAACTATGCTAGAGCCCATAATAGCTTGTGGCTGCACACGGAAGTTTCTAGCATGAATAATCTTATAATCCCTTTGAGCCTGGGTGGCGGACCATAGTAGGATCACACGGGTACCCCGGGATCTCCTAGGACAACACTGGTATAACCCCAGGTGCCCAAACCGACAATCCACCCAGATGTGTATTAAAGGTGCCACCTTAAGTTGAACCATTAATTAACAATCTCACATCTGTCATGGATACACTCAAACCCAATCCACGTCTACGAGCATAGCATAGCAATATAAGCATAACATAGAAGTAACTCCCAAGGGTTTGATAATAAAACAGGTAATATGTTCTACCTCATCATCTACTTCCCAATACCCACAAGTTAATCACATCCTAATCATGCAATGTTTGAGGATTGTAACTAATGCATAAAAACTGGGTATGAAAGGAGTATGATCAATGTGTTACTTGCCTTGCTGACGATCTGCAAAACCCAAGGTTCTCGTAGTAGCACGCTTCGCACTCCGGGAATTCTATCATAAACAAACAATAGCATACATAAGCAATCAAACAAATATGCACGGGTAAAACTCAAATAAGAAGATCTAACCATAAAGTTCAACTGAAGAACTCCGGTTTGCAAAAAGAATCAAATCAAACGGAGCAACGAAACTCAAACTATGAAAGAAGCAAGATCCATTTACTAATCTGGACTAAAATCAAATTTTACGGTATCAAAATCTTGTTCAAATCACTAATTTGGCCATATCTTGAGTTTTATAAAGTATTTTTGATTGATTCTTTTTGCTAATGTTTTGTTATTGTTTTGTCCATCTAGTATCATTTAGTGATTTATTTTTAGTTTATTTTCAATTAGGATTTTGGGCAAAACAGTACTGTTTTAGTTCAGTCTTTTCTTTATAGTATTAATTGTTTGTAATTTATTTCTTTCTCACTTTTGAAAATTTTAGTTTTATTTTTGTTGATCAACAAAATAAATTTTATTTTTATTTTAGAAAATTATTTTCTTCAGTTTTGTAGGAAAGCTTGTATAGGTCATAGTTAGTGTTTCACAAAAGCTTTTTATGTTTCTTTTTGGTAGTAAAAGTTTATGAAAAATACTTTCTGTTATTTTAATAAAGCATTATTTATTTTCTGTTAACTTATTTGTTTAAAAATATTATTTGTTGTTAAGTTTTTACTTAGGACAAAACTATTTTGTGTTATGTCTTAGAGTTTTCTTTAGTTGTTTTTTTGTGTAGTTTTCCTTCGTTTTTTATTTGGTGTCCCTTGTTGATTTGCATTTTATTTGTTGATTTTATTATGAGTGCTAGAAATTGCTTGCTAGAATGATTGCTTATGTGAATGCAATGTTTGAATATGTAGATTATCTTCGGAGAGTGACGAATAGTACTATGAGGTTTTCTCTAAGAGCGATATAATCTTCATCAAATATTACCTGGCAAGTTCACTTTGACCATGTTATTCATACCTATGTTTTTATTGCATCTAGAGTCACCATTCATAATTCCTCCTTTAGTGATATTGACTTCTTGTGGTTGAGTAGAATGCATGAGGTAGGAACCCATCTCCCTGTTATCAAGCCCGGGACGTTATATAGTTTTAATGCTACGCTATAGTAGACGGAGTTTGGTATAAGTGCTCGGGAGTGGTGTGAAGAAGGAGGACTCTACGTCAATGACGACAACTCTATGATGGCATCTGCAAGGACTGCATCTTCAAGGCCTCTAGACTTCAAGACTCAAGACAAGAATTCAATATATCTCTGGGTGGAGAATGGTTAAGAAGGGTACATTGGTGCGCCTAGTACTCAGTGATTCCGGAGAAGCGTCGTGATATCATGCGGAAAGTGTACCGCCCAAGATGCGATTCTATCCCAATCACGTGATGAATTCATGATTGGGGCACAATCGCATTTTGAGCGCATAGCAAGGTGGATATCATTACAACATACCATGTACTGAACAGATGAGAATACAAGATAAAGGCTTACACTCACCACAAGCTACAACATGAATACAACAGTTCATCAATACCTAGCAATCATCATACAGAAGATCAGGATCCCGACTACGTATGAACCAAACGAAAAAAGAAGAACGACATCCACCCTGCTAATCCCAGGCACCCGACCCGGAACCTATCCCTTGACCAAAGAAGCAGAAGAACTCCAAAACAAGCAAGCATCACTCTCACGTCAGAGCATCGCCTGACCTGTACCTGCAACTGTTGTTGTAGTAATCTGTGAGCCACGAGGACTCAACAATCCCGTTACCATGGGTATCAAGACTATCAAAGCGTAATGGGTATGGAATGGACAAGTGGTGAGGTTGCAGCAGCACTAAGCATTGTATGGTGGATAACTTCCGAGTACAAGAATAAGATGAGAATCTACGCAACGGTCACAAACTAGTAATGATCAAGAAGTGATCCTGAACTACTTACGTTCAAACATAACCCCACCATGTTCTCTTCTCGAACTCACTCCAAAAGAGACGGTCACGGTTACGCACGCGGTTGGTGTATTTTAATTGAGTTTAGTTCAAGTCCACTACAACCGGATATTAAAAACTCCCATCTGCCACATAACCACGGGCATGGCTCTCGAAAGTTTAAACCCTGCAGGGGTGTCCCAACTTAGCCCATGACAAGCTCATGATCCGCGGAGACAATCCTCCATCGCGGGACATCCGATTAGATTCGGGATCCCGGTGCACAAGACATTTCGACAATGGTAAAACAAGTCCAGCAAGACCTCCCGGGGTGCCGACACCCTGATAGTAGCCACGCGTATCTCGTCTCAGGCCACGACCGGATGAGCGAAGCTTACGGTTGGCTGAGACCCAAGTTGCCAAGGGGGCGCCGCAAGGTGCTCTAGTTTGGACCAGCACTCATGAGGAGCACTGGCCCGGGGGTTGATTAAGTCCTTGGGGTCCGGAAAGTCCATATGCAAGTTTTAGTTGTTATTAGGCAAATGGTAAAACCAATGTTGGGCCTTGCTGGAAGAGTTTTATTCAAAGCAAACTATCAAGAGGGGCCCATAAACCCTCATCATGTTAGGGACGCAAAATCAAGGAACATAACACCGGTATGATGGAAACTAAGGCGGCAAGAGTGGAACAAAACACCAGGCAAAAGGCCGAGCCTTCCACCCTCTACCAAGTATATAGATGCATTAATTAAATAAGAGATATTGTGATATCCCATGATATCCATGTCCCAACATGGAACAACCTACAACTGCACCTGCAACTAGCAACGCTATAAGAGGGGCTGAGGAAAGCGGTAATATAGCCAAACAACGGTTTGCTATGATGGTGGAAAAGGTTAGAGGCTGTCATGGCAATTTGGGAGGCTTGATAAACAAGTGGTGGGTAGCGCGACATAGCAATAGCATCGAGACAACTAGCATAGCAAAGATAGTAGTGAGATCCAGAGTAACGATCATCTTGCCTGAAATCCCGCTAGGAAGAAGACCGAATCCATGAAGTAGTCGAACAACGTAGTCGAACGGATCCTCACAATCACAACGAAGGCGGGAACTATCAAGAAAAGCAACACCGGAAAGAAGCAAACAACATGGTAAACAACCATCACATAAACATGGCATGATGCACAAACAAGTATGATGCATGTACGGTTTAATGAGTCATGGCACGGCAAAGTGCAACAAACAATACTACAAGTTAAGTGGAGCTCAATATGCAACGAGTTGCATATTGATGAAACACCACATCTAATTATTTAGTTCGCTCTCGCTTATGTATCCAACAATATTAAATGTTGTTAAACATGGCAAGAGGTGAAGCATCATAATAACTACCTATCTAGGCAAGTTTAAATGAGGCCGCAACAACAAACAACAATTCCGGAAAATCCTCATGTGCAATTTACGAATTTGGTATTGTTCTTCCCTAAATCATATTTTATTGTTGTTAAATAGGAAAGTAAAGTGCACCGTGTTAGTCTAGACATTTTTCTACCCCATTTACATATAAAGTTTATTTAAAACGGAGCTACGTTTATTTAGTTATGATATGAACCATTTTAACATGTCATTAATGCAAAACAAAAGCAACCAATAATTTAAACATTTTGAACATGGACGAAAGTTGGATATTGTGAAACTAGATGAAATTCTAAGCATTTTACATGTTTAAATCATTTTAATCCGATGCATGGTTTGTGAGATATTAAATGCATAAACTAGACGGAATTTTTTGTAAAACAGGCAGTCTCTGGATAAATAGCTAAATTCGCAGAACTGAAAAAAAAAATAGGAACTGGGCTGAATCTAAGGCGGACTGGGCTGGGGGGAGCTGCTCATGTTGGGCCAACAGGTCGAGGAGGAAGCAGAGCGGTGGGCGTGCGGATCTGGGCCGCGAGGTGAGGCCGAAGGAGCTGGCGATGCTGGATCTGAAGGAGGCGGTGCTGGTCCTTAGCGCCGAAGTGGCCTAGGGCATGGTCGTGGTCAATGCATGCCAGCGGATCGAGCGCGAGCAGCGCTGCTCGTTCCCCTCGGACAAAACAGGGGTGGGGTCAAAGCAGAGGAGGTCGCAGGCAGGCAGCGGCGATGCAGGGAGCGACGACGGCAAACTTGGCGCGCAAGGCGAGGGACTTGGCGGCCCGACGATGGGGTTGACCGCTACCTCCGGCTTGAAGCAAGGACCGCAGGGGTCGACGCACGCATGAAGCAGAAGCAGGGCGTGATGCGAGGACGAAGCAGAGCGTGACGCGGAGCACGCACGAGCGACGGGGACGGGGACTTGACGGCGGAATTCGGTGAGGAGGCGTCGTAGATGGCCGAATCGGAGGCGAGGTAGCAGGCCGACAGCGGGGTGGTTGAGCACCTGGAGAGAGAGAGGTGAGAAAGAGAGAGAAAAGGAGGAAGAAAGAGAGACAGGGAAGGAAAAGGAGCGAGACGAGGCCGGCGGCATGACTTGTTGTTGTTGTTGCCACCGGCGGCGTCGACGCGCAAGGCGACGGGAGGCGCTGGTGCTCACGATCCACTCGGGATCAAGCAGAGAAGGGAAGAGGAGGCACGGCCTCGGGCGTCCTCGAGCATGCGGGCGAGCGACAAGGCAGGGCGGTGGTGGCTGCAGGCGAAGGACGACAGGGGCTGCTCCGAGCGCCTGAGCGGTGGCGGCCACGGCCAGGAGCACGAGGACGGAGACCGGGCTGGATGGGTGGATTGAGGGGAGCAGGCTGGCTGCGAGGGGATTTGGGCAAGTGGATGGCTGCAGCGATCTGGTTTGGTAGAGATGGATCGGGAGGGATCCCGAGGTGGAAGAGGACTCGCCGCGGCGGCTGGGAGGATGGGACAAGGCTCCTAATTTCTAGGGTTGGACCTCGTGTATATATAGCAGGGGATTAGGGTAGAGGTTACATGGACCCTCCGATCGTAATTGGATGGCTCGGGTAAAATAGGCTAGGACAGTCTAACAAAGAACCGAAAATATTTTAAAGACGTTTGGGGATGATCCGAATCCAACGGTGATGACTGAGCGGGTCGGGTTCGGAAAAGGTTTTCGGACTAGGTTGCAAAAGATCGTGGGTTGTGTAGAGAGGGTAGGCAATCGTGTACGAGTGTGGTTGGTCTTTTGGCGATGACAACGGAGAGGACGGCAACTACGAACGGATGCAAGTTTGAAAACAATGGCGGCAACGAGTGCCGATGCAATGCGGATGTGCGATGATGAATGCAGCAAACAAATAAAACACACGACGACAACGAAAAACATTGAAGGAGTCTGGAGCATCGATCTCGGGTCGTTACAGAAAGCTCCAACCAGGCTCAAAGAGATGGAAGAATACTTCATGCCCGGAAGCTTACCTGTGCAACCGCATGTCACTATGGGTTGGTTGACCTTAGTGGTGACTCTGGCTGGGACGGTGCCAGCAGATGTAGAACTACGGTAGGATTGGATGGGCACCTGACAGTGGTCAGAGGAACTCTTCGGAAGACCATGTTTCGATCGTCCTGTTCTCAAATGATCTGAAGTGCGAGGACAAGAAGGGAGGGATCGAATCTTGCGGGTAAAGTGTACAAACCTCTGCAGAGGGTTAAAACCTAATCGATTAGCCGTATCCCCAGTTACGGACAACTTGAGCATCTCACTTCGATCTATCTCGGAACTCTCAACACCGGACTGATAACTTAATTGTGGGCAAGTTATGATGAAATGGGCTATGAGACATCGGTTGGCGGAACCATGTCATGATAGAAAACTCCGTAGTACAGACTTCGGTTATTTCCTTTATTGTAGGGAAAATAAAACCAGATTTTACACAAAACAAAACTCAAACCCAGAGCCACAAAGCCATATTGCATATAGTATAGTTTTATCATCTGTTTTTCTTACAGTGATCTTGCCGGTACATTCAATGTGCTAACCTACACGACTGCAACGTATCATGTTGCAGGATTATTTGTACGACGAGTGAGCTTCGTTATTGGGTTACGGTCTACACTCAACCTGTCGATGGCGTTGGTGGGACTCCACACCCGTTTGCTTGTATCCGCTGAGACTTATGAGATATATATCAGTTTTACGTTGTTTAGACATGTGATTACACTTTGATATATACAATGATGTACTGTGTGTGCCAGCATACTGATCCAGGGATGGCACAGATACACAGAGGCTTGACCGTTTAAGGTCGGGTCGCTACAGAGATGGTATCAGAGCACATGTTGACCGTAGGACATGACCCTAGAAACTAGAAAGCCCCTAGGACAGGAAATCTCTAAAACTTTATTCTCAAAAATATCCCTTACTTCTCATCTTTTCTGATTTTATCAAATGGTCCCGCTTACCCAAATAGTTAGAATATACCCCTTTCCTTTTGACCACATGGAGGATCAACTGAAGCCACTTCGATAAGGACAAAATATTAGACAAATGATGACCAATTCTGAGTAAAGAGGATTACACTATACATTTCGGAGGAAAGAAACTACAACCGTTGAAGACCCTAAAGACTCAAAGAAATCAAAGACCCTGAAGAATTCCAATACTTATTTGACCTTTAGAAGACCAAACCCCTGTAATATACTTACGTTAGATACGATGATTTGTGAGTTGTCATTTTTTTTTAAAAAAAATTCCGACTGCCACAAAATAAAAACTTATTCTTCAAAACTATTGTTTGTATTGTGTGTATATCCCTCCATTCTTCTCTTGTATCTCATCCCAAAACCTTTGGACCCCATATATGATGAATGAAGTTGGACTAGTATTCTCTAGACCGATGACTCAGTTGGAGGCAAAGCTATGGATTAAAAACATGGAGGATCACTTCGGGAAAAATTTGATTGCAAGGAAGTATGAGGTTCAATATGCTCTTCGGTACTTTACAAAAAGTTCTACAACATGGTGGAAAACACATCAAGCCATACAAGGATGTAACGGAGCAAAAACTTGGGGGAATTCAAGAAGACTGTGTTAAGATCCCGTCTCTTCCGGAAGCACTGTGACAACCCGAAGAAGAAACCTTGTGCCTGCAAGCTTTGCGGAGAAATGGGACACGCCCATGAAGAACACAAGGATGGATGCCCTCATTGTGAGGAAAGTCACCCAGCCGAAGAATGCCCGACTGGGCAGGTTACTTGTTTCCTTTGTGAAGGAACTACGCACTACCCTGCTCAGTGTCACCTTTACCCCAAAGTACAAGAAATTACCAAGCAGCAGAAAGAAGCCCTCAGGCAAAGTTTAGAAGAATCCGTGATAGAGGAAGTTATTGAAGACCTTGATGGAGAAGACCTAAACAGATTTTACACTCATGCCTGCTATTCATGTGGAGAAGAAGGACATTTTTCACGGTATTACACAAAGGAAAGAGAACAGTATCTCAAAGACTTCCCGGCAGAAGAAGTGGAGTTCGATCCGCAAGAAATGGAAAAATTGATCAGCAGGAAGAAGTCAAGGAAAAGAAACCGAAGACACCCCCAGAACAACCTAATCTCTGCAGAGAATGACCTGCGTCATATCACTTGTTACAGGTGCAAGGATTTAGGTCATTACGCTGATAAATGTCCAGAGAAGAAGCCAAGAACCCAAAGAGCAGACACCATCCCCAAGAAACCCAAATACTTATCGAAAGTTATTAGTTTTCATTGCAGGGAAGTATGAAATTATGCTACTAAATGTCCTGACCAGATGAAAGCCGGAGCTGAGTAGTTGGAAATTTGATATTGGTAATAAGTGTAGTAGGAAGCAAATTTATTTTCATGATTACAATGAGTTGAGTCATGTAATGGATGCTCAGAGATTGTAATGAATTCATGAAATCAATAAATTTAATGTGTCATGATTTCATACATTAAATTTTATGAGTCGTTACCCTATGTAGAAAGACCTTGACCATTTTTCGAGGATATGAGAAATATGGTCCATGGAAGAATTTGTGCATTTCAAGGATGGTAGTACTGATAGAGGCAAAGGTGTCCCAATGTTTCAATGAGATAGCTATCGTTTTCTGAGGGAGCCGAATTTGACTATCCGACTATGAACGTGCGAAGACATCGCGCCTTAGCAATCGCTAAACCAACTTCTGAGGGGTTATTGACGACGCCGGAGCACGATCAACCTGACCACGAGGGTCTACTTCCTGCGAGCAAACGAAGAACAAGCAAGAAACTGAGATTGCAATCAGGATATTGCGAATATAAGAGGAAAGCTTTATTAATGAAGGTGGGGTTCTGTGACGTCTTGGTCTGGTCGTTGAACACAAACGAAGTACGCGAAGTTGCAGTTATGGCGAACTTTTAATCTAAACAAAACCCAAAGTCTAAACGACGCCCTAAGGGCTGTATATATGGAGGAAGAGGGGGGAATTTCGTGGCCCTTGGAGGAGGGGTCCGAAACCAACCCTAACTCTTGTTTCCCCACACATACGGGCTCTAAAAACATCCTATACTTAAGTATTTCGAAATTATATGGGCATGGCCCAATAATAAGGTGACGCAGCACCTAGAATAGCCTCTGGATGAAATTTATGAAGTGGCATCTTGTATATTTCGTCCAAGGCTTCATGCACTCCTTATGGTGGCTTCAAAGTCCTGAAATCATCACTTGTAACTCCGTTCTTGTTCCCCTTGCGCATGCCATCATCTCCATGCTTGGTCTTGCTCCAGTGTTCATCCCTCTTATCCATGCCAGACCCTTCATTTGTAAGCAAAACAAATGTATCCAATTTAGGCAGCATCAGATTCTCATGAACATTAGAATCATTACCAAGAAACGGAAGTACCTGATAATTTAATTGGTGTGCGCGAGCTCTAGTAATTGGTTCAGTATGTATAGCAGCAGGGGCTATGGGTGTAACAATGGTATTGATGTCCTCATCAAGTACCCTGTAAGAACACCCGGCCAATGGAAAGGGAAATGTGTCCCACAGATTGGAGTTTGAACAAAATGAGTTGGAATTTTATTTTTGATATGATGGATATGAAGAAATGAAGTACTGATGGAATTAAAGTAGATGTGATGTTGGAATATGGAACAATATAACTCAAAAGGAGGAGTTAAAGCTGTGCAAGTGTTGAAGTGGGCCCATAACCCACAGGCCTAGGAATAAATAAGGATGAACTACACCCTAGAAGAATAAATTTTGGAAGAAGCTATGATTTGATCAGCAAACGTTCCTTAGGAGGATACGAAAACCCGAGAGTTCTGAAGAAACGATAGATGTTTTGTTCAACTTGCAGAATAAATGGATTTACCTGAAACCAATTCGAGGACAAGAGAAATTCTGCAATGCTTGTGAGAATGCCTGAGTGTTAGAAATGCGAGATTCGCTAAACCTTATACAGGGTAATGATTTGGGTGTGGAATGGATTGATCACCACACCGACTTACTCTTATCATTCGCTCTTGCTATTTCGGATGGGAAATCTGAGTGACTTACCCATAGTAAAGAGACGACGATACCAAAACCTTGTTTAAACCTTAGAATGGTAGGACGATTGATCCATGTACAGGCAACCGTTGCCAATCATAGGTCATACGGTGAGATTCAACCCAAACCCATTCTCCTACAGGAGAAACCATTAATTTTTTACCACCATGAGATTTTTGATAATTGTTTAGTATTGGCGACAGACCTGTCAGCTAAGAATATCCAGCCTCGGAAGGACCTTACCATGATGATGACACAAGATTTTTAGGAAAAGGTTATGCCTCTACCAGAAGAGCCCCGGAGTAGGAGTTATCTCGGAGCTCCATGAAGACTGACATTGCCAACCCAAAGGATAGAGTGCATGAGTTTTGTCGGAACCGTAACCATGCTTCTAAGGGTGGTAGCACCCCAGGACTGTGGTGACGATCAATGGAATTTCAAGATGACCCTCCAACCCTAACCTTCTTCCTAACCTCTTCGAATCTCGAGGATGAGATTCATTTTAAGTGTGGTAGTTTGTAACATCCCAAAATTCTAACTTTTGGAATGTTATATTAAATAAATAGTTATGTTTGTTTATTTGATTGTTGAGTGAAATTGAGTGAAATTTGAAACTTCTTTTTGAAATTTGAATGAGAGGGAATGAAATGACTTTCCCAAACTTTCACCTTGCATTTATGATCTCCATGAATTCAAATTCATTTTCACCACAAAACCCTAGAGTGAAGATGATATGACTTCTTCCATTTAAATAAATGAAAAAGGATTTTTGAAAAGATTTGAATTCCATACAAAAATATTTCAAATTCAGAAACTTTATGAAACCCAATGATTTTCATGAGAGAAGGTGAAATGACATCTTCAAATTATAAGAAATATGAGTTGGAAGTTGATTGAAAGTCCCTTTGAAGGTATTTTTAAACCCACTTCCAATTTAGGAGTCATTTGGTTTTTATGCAAATTATTTCTCTCCAAAACTAAAATATATGGAAAATAGGGTAAAATAATTCCCTACAGTAGAATAATGGAGAAAATGAGTTTGAACTCATTTTGATATTTTAAAATATTTTTATTTGGTTTTAAAATGAACAAGTAGCACTGTTTGCTTTACTAAAAATTTTGTGGAATTTATTTGCCTCTGAAAATATGTTCATGTTTTAGAAAATATTTTTCTGAAAATTTTGATATATAATATTTATACTTTTCTTTCTTTTTGTTAGTTTTTTTTCAAAAAAAATCTTTTAGAACAGTGCAGGTCATAGTCCAACATTGTTCTCTCTCTTCCCTCACCCCACAAGCCCACGGGCCAGCCCAGCAGGTCAACCGACGCAGTGCTGCTGGCAGCCGCACAAGCGCATGCCGGCGCTGACGCTCGCACGGCCCCACACATGAGCCCCTCTCTCTTCTCTCTATCGCTGACACGGGGGACCCGCATGTCATCCCCCTCCTTGGTCTCTTTCGTGTTCCTCACGAGCACAATGCCCCAATCCAAATCCTGAATGTTTCGCTCGGATCCTTGCACCTCGCGCACACCCTCCTCCCTATAAATATTCCTCTCCTCCTCCTCATCCGATTTTTGCAAAAATAACAATCTCCCGTGCCCCAGGGAGTCATTCCGATCTCGCCAGAGTTCGTAAAGCTTCACCGAGCTCCGCCGCCTTGCCGCGCCCCCACCCGCCCCTTTCGACCACCTTCTCCACCACCATCAGGTCTGCCTTGCCGAGCCGCACCTCTCCGTGCTCTCGGACGAGCCGCAGAACCACAAGAGCCGCTGCCCCCTCGACACCCGACGCGTCATGCACCCCGCCGGAGCACGGGAGTTCACAGAAGCTCCGCCACTCCGCCCCGCGTCGTCCGGTCATCCCCGAGCTCCATCTGCACCACCACCGCGCCGCTCGCACGCCACTGCACCCGTCCGCTACTCCGTCGTCGCCCCCGACCACCGGAACGCCATCCTCCACGACGCCCGAGCCGCCGCCGCCGTCCATCACCGTCGACCTCCCCTCTGTAAGCGTCAGCGAAAGCCTCCCCGTCCGATCCTAATCTAACGGCTTAGATTAGATCCACAAATAGATTGGTTTTATTATGGTTTAGATCGGTTTTAGTGTACGGTTTTAGTTCGGTTTAGATCGAACCGGTTCATTGGTTTTCTATCAATTAAACGACGTGCACATTTCTGTTAAGTCTCGGTCGAGCGTCGTTTAGTTACGGATCGCCCACCGCCCTGGCCCAATAGAAGTAGGCCACGTAGCTAGCGCTCGTTTCTTTTCAGTTTTTGTTTTATTTACATAAATAGTTTATGTTTTAGATTGTTAATATCTTTTAGGTTTTAAGTCCAAATTGAGTGATTCTTTTTGCATTAGATTCAAATTTTCTTGAAATTTCGGTTTGAACAATTGGATTTCAAATTTGAGTAGTTAAATTTGAATTTGATGAACTTTGTTCGTATCACTAATTTGGCCATATCTTGATTTTTATGAAGTATTTTTTATTGATTCTTTTTTCTACTGTTTGTTATTGTTTTGTCCATCCAGTAGCATTTAGTGATTTATTTTTAGTTTATTTTAAATTAGGATTTTAGGCAAAACAGTACTGTTTTAGTTCTAGTTTTGTTTTAGTCTTTTCTTTATAGTATTAATTGTTTGTAATTTATTTATTTTTGTGACTTTTGACAAATTTAGTTTTGTTTCTATTTATCAACAAAATAAATTTCATTTTTATTTGAGAAATTTATTTTCTTTAGTTTTGTAGGAAAGCTTGTATAGGTCATAGTTAGAGTTCCACAAAAGCTTTTATGTGTTTATTTTTGGTAGTAAAAGTTTCTGAAAAATACTTTTTGTTATTTTAATAAAACTTTATTTATTTTTTGTTAACTTATTTGTTGTTAAGTTTTTACTTAGGACAAAACTATTTTGTGTTATGTCTTAGAGATTTCTTTAGTAGTTTTGTTGTGTAGTTTTTCTTGGTTTTTTATTTGGTGTCCCTTGTTGATTTGCATTTTATTTGTTGACTTTATTATGGGTGCTAGAAATTGCTTGCTAGAATGATTGCTTATGTGAATGCAATGTTTGAATATATAGATTTTTTCAGAGAGTGATGAGTAGTACTATGAGGTTTTCTCTGAGAGCGATATAATATTTATCAAGTATTACCAGGCAAGTTCACTTTGACCATGTTATTCATACCTATGTTTTTATTGCAACTAGAGTCACCATTCATAATTCCTCCAGTAGTGATATTGACTTCATTCATAATTCCGCCAGTAGTAATATTGACTTCTTGTAGTTGAGTAGAATGCATAAGGTAGGAACCCATCTCCCTGTTATCAAGGCCGGGACATTATATAGTTTTAATGCTATGCTATAGTAGACGGGGTTTGGTATGAGTGCTCAGGAGTGGTGTGAAGAAGGAGAACTCTACGTCAATGATGACAACTCCATGATGGCATCTGCAATGACTGGATCTTCAAGGCCTCAAGACTTCAAGACTCAAGACAAGAATTCAATATACATCCGGGTGGAGAATGGTTAAGAAGGGTACATTGGTGCGCCTAGTACTCAGTGATTCCAGAGAAGCGTCGTGATATCATGCGGAAAGCTCCACCCAGGCTCAAAGAGACGGAAGAATACTTCATGCCCGGAAGCTTACCTATGCAACCGCATGTCACTATGCACTCTGGCTTGGTTGACCTTAGTGACTCTGGCTGGGACTGTGCCAGCAGATGTAGAACTATGGTAGGATTGGATCGGCACCGGACAGTGGTCAAACGAACTCTTCGGAAGACCATGTTTCGATCGTCCTGTTCTCAAACGATCTGAAGTGCGAGGACGAGAAGGGATGGATCGAATCTTGCAGGTAAAGTGTACAAACCTCTGCAGAGGGTTAAAACCTAATCGATTAGCCGTGTCCCCGGTTACGGACAACTTGAGCATCTCACTTCGATCTATCTCGAAACTCTCAACACCGGATTGATAACTTAATTGTGGGCAAATTATGATGAAATGGGCTATGAGACATCGGTTAGCGGAACCATGTCATGATAAAAAACTCCGTAGTATAGACTTTGGTTGTTTCCTTTGTTGTAGGGAAAATAAAACCAGCTTTTACGCAAAAGAAAACTCAGACCCAGAGCCACAAAGCCATATTGCATATAGTATAGTTTTATCATCTATTTTTCTTACATGATCTTGCCGGTACATTCAATGTACTGACTGTAGGAGATATGCCCTAGAGGCAATAATAAATGATATTATTTATCTCCAAGTTCATAATTATGTTTATGTTCCATGCTATAACTGCTATGGTTCTCGAGTCTGCAATAACACGAGGCTCGGAGGAAGACTCATATGCACGTGTGGAATAATAAACGGTAAGAAGTATTCTTAGTCTGGCCTCTAAGACTAGCTCAAGTATTGCATGATGGTTCTGTTTTCCTGATCATGGGTATGTCTATGCCAGCAACTTTGAGGGCACAATGTTAAGAGAACATTTGTGTTGAATCGACCCGGATTGATGTTATGCTATGAGATTCATTCGTCACAAGTTAATGGTACATAACACAGAGATGGTTAATGTTTGCGTGATTCCTTAGACCATGAGAGTATCGAGTTTCTTCATGCTTGCTTCATGAACTTTGGGGTTCGTTAAACGTCATCCGTAAATGGGTGGCTATTACGGCGGCTTACAGGTTCATGGAAAAGTATGTCAAGTAACTTGATAGCTCAAGATTGGGATTTGCTCCTCCAATGATGGAGATATATCTCTGGGCCCTCTCGGTGTTACGGTATCCATCATCGTCTGGCCAGACACTTTGTGATTCGATCACGGGGATGCCGGAACACGGGAACGAGAAAGGAGAACAATACCGGTAACGAGGTAACTGGCATAGTGGACAAGTTGTTGATCCACGGGGATGCCAACATGTCTCACCTCGGGTATTTGTAACATATCACAAAGCAACAGGAATAGAACACGGCAACTGGAGGTTCACTCGAATATTCATTCGTGTGGGTATAGGGGTCAATATGGGTGTCCACGGCTTCGATGTTGATCATTGACCAGAAAGTGTTCCAGTCATGTCTATGCTTCACCGAACATATAGGGTCACACGCTTAAGGGTCATCTATCTGCTGAATACTAGACAGGGAGACTGAGAGAAATTTGCCGAAAAAGTTTCGGAGACAATGGAAGAGTTCCGGAGAGAGAATAGCGAAATAATTTCGTAAAACCAAAAAGTTGTTTCGGGATATACCATTAAGTCAAATTGGTTTCGGGACACGCCTAATAATTCTCGGAGGGTGCCAGAATTATTCTGGAAACTTCTAGGAATTTTTCAAGATAAAAACCGAAAATGTTTCGGAGCTGCCGGTACCGCTTTGGTTGTTTTTCGCAGATAAAATTCACTAATCTGAAATGGTTTCAGAACGAATCCAAAATCATTTTAGTGGGTACTAGAATTATTCTAGGACCCACAGAAATATTTTTGGATTTAATGGACGCGAAAATTGTCTTCATGAATAGTGAAAACGCATTCTTGTTTGCTTTTCACAGATGAAAATCACTAAACCGAAATTGTTTCGGAACGCGTTGAAAATTATTTTAGTGGGTACTGGAAATGTTCTGAGCCCACATAAATATTTTCAGTTCGAACGGACGCTGAAAAATGTCATCATGAATAGTGAAAGTGCTTTTTGCTTGGCTTCTTGGAGAAGCCACCTTGAGGGCCTTTTGGTATTATCCCCTTGGCTTTTGGAGAAGCCAGCCTTGGGCTTGGCCTATAAATAGGGGTGGAGGGAGCTGCCTAATGACACACTCTTTCTCACATACAAGTGTCATTGCAATGATCTGGCTTCTCTCTCCCTCCCAGTGAAATAGTTTCGTAGAGCTGAAAGGCTGTCTGGGTTCCGGCGGGAACTAGTTCTGGATGGCGAAGCCCTGCCGGATAGATGACACCGTATGTGTGCAACTCTGTAGAGAGGTTGTAGTTTCGGTCTTAGTTTGAGAGTGCCTCCCGAAGGGCTGTCCGTGTGACCGTCCGAGTTTCAAAGGTCCTCCCGAAGGGCTGTCCGCGACACCGTCCGAGGGACTGTCCGACCACCTCCCGGAGGGCTGTCCGAGGGGCAGATGAGGGTATACATCCTCGCGGTTGGGAGGTTGTAAATCCTAATTGTGGGGATCTGCACTGCCGATCGTCATCGACTCTACTTCCCGCTGCGCTACGAGTCGGTAACGAAAAAGATCAAACCTTGTATGCAGTCTCCATAGTGGTCCTGGGGTAGTGCGTAGGTCGGAAATTTTTTGTTTTCTACTATGTTTCCCTACAGTGGCATCATGAGCCGTGCTATGCGTAGATGCAGGTTGCGATCTAGAATACATAGAGATGTATGGGTGTTGCACAATATAATTTGTAGTAGATGAGTTCTATTACTGAAAATTATTTGTGCGGGTAGCAGATGAAATCTGTTACCCGATGTTCTTGTTGCTTCCCTGGAATTTGCATATTTCTGATCTTGATAACGGTATGGTGGATTTTCAATGTTCTGGAAATCCGCGATCCTATTGATCAACGAAGTGCTAACAGTTCGTTGAAATCCACCATAGTTAGAAAGAAAGATGAAATTTCGCAAACAAAAGGGCAATGCAGATATGATCTGCATGGGGATCATGCGTATGACGAAGTTGAGTATGGGGTTCGAGATTTTATTATCTCGTGCTTCATACACCCCGCAAAGTTAATCTAGCGACTTGAATTATCATACTTGATGATGGACGTTGGTAGCTTCGGTTTGTTTCGAAACCTTAGAAGCCACGAAAAACAAGTTTTTTGCATGAACCGATCAGAAACGTCTAACTTGGTTTTGCAGGAGGGTTTGCATGTGCATGTGATGTGGTATAGCAGTGCTCATAATAATTTGATTATGTATGAGATGACTATATAATGTAATTAACATGACCTGCGTGTCATGATTCGGCATGATGGCTGGAGCCATATGATTGCACTTTAATGACCTGTGTGTCAACCTTAAGTAATGCATTAATTTTATATGCTATGGAGATAGCAATATTATCTGGTGCATCGACAAGGTGGTGGCAATCTTCGCGAAGGTGAACACCGACGCGAGTGCCGAAGACGAAGAAATGAAATACTTCTCCGTCAGAAAGGGCTATACCATATCATGCTATTATGAATTGCCTGAGATGTTTATCCCTTATGATGTACCCTTCTTGATTGCACGGTAGTCGCGTTTTTATTAGGGTGATCTCTCACTTCAAAATATCAAAGTAGTTAGTGTTCACCCAAGTGTAGCATCGTCTGATTCGTATCTTTTCGGGGTGCGCCATGTCCACATGGGTACGAACGAATCGAGAGGAATGAGGCGGGTGAGGTCAGACCTCGCAGCAAGATCACTTGGTTGTCTTTGACGTTCAGGCAGGATCGTCCTGAGCTCGGAACACACCCATCGAAAGATGAACAAGAGTCACATGGAGATGTGATCGGCAAGTTTGCCTACCAATCGAAATTCTCGCCATCAGTGATGTCCACATCAATGGCGTTGAATTGAAATGTGGGTCTTGTATCACTCATAATCAATTTTGAGAGATATTGATTTAAGTGGGAGCGCACTGTTGAATTAACATGTTTAATTCTCAATGCAATTAATTATGAACACTGTCTAAGTGTTTCTTGCAAAATAGTTGTAGAATAATGGCTCGCGTTTCCACCTTCCCTGTTAAAATTGAATAGCTGTTAAATATCTGGTTAAAACTTTACGATTGGTAACGTAATGTGAGGATTGTCCTCAAAAGTGCCGAGAAGGACTTTGTCCTATCGCATGCTTTCCATATACTCCCGCTAAATGCAATGGATGATGAGACTCTCGTCCTTCGATCATAAAGCTAGAATTCCGTTGCGGTCAAGTGCAATATGTTTGCTTCCATGAAACTCGAACTTCAAAAGTTTGGGATAGTTATGTGATATTCATGGAACTAAAAATTAATTTTCAGATACAAACAAAGGCTAAAAGATATGAAATATCCAAAGCAATGTCTGTTTGCAAATTATTAGTAAAGTGTTTACTATGCATTAGACTGATAAGAGAGGGAACCAGAAGAACGCGTGTCATATGATGAAAGGTGAATAAAACAACAACTTAAAGAGAAAGGAAGTGTCCAAAGGGTGTTAGTATGACTTACATGCCTAGGAAGTCCGGGGCTAACGCCACTCTTAAGTTGGGTGCTTCTTTTGCGAGTAGGAAATACTAAAAGTTAAACTGTTAGAAGTATAAAGGCAGAAAGAAAGATGACTGGAATATCCAGCTCATGTATGAATGTCATACAAGTTTTTGATGTATAGAAGGCTGGTCAAAGATATAGTTCTTGGGAGTTAAGGTTAAACATGTTAATCACTAATTCTTGGGTATTGTGAGTTAATCACAAAGATACCTGCTCGATTGCATTTTGTTGCAACTCGATGTAAGTACTACTATGGCCTGAAAGACTGGCCAGGAATGAGGTTTAGATACACACATGGAACATAGTAAATGTTACTATATCTTCCATTGGTGTATTACCCTATGTATTTATTTTCATAAAACATTTTAGAGTTTTACACACTCTAGCCCATTGCATAAAGTATCTTGCAAGAAGGTTGTTCATAAGAGAACTTTTGATGTTCAGTATTATGAATAAACATAAGGGCCATACTTTCATTATGAATGAGATGTATGTTATGAATAATGATATTAATATATTACCTTTGTGTTTACTTTCATAATTCATTTTAGAGTTTCTTACACTCTAGCCCATTGCACAATCTTTATTGCGAAAGGGTTGTTCATAAAAGAACAATTGTTGTTCAGTATTATGAATAACATGAAGGGCCATGCTTCCATCCAAGATGGGATGTATGTTATGAATATTGATGGTAAAATGATACATCCATAACACTGACGCTAAATGTCGCAAGACTATGAGAATACCACACATGTGTGGCACTGCATTTGATCACATTGGAGAAACCCGCATGGAAAAATTCCATTATGATGGATTTTGAAGTCGTTTGATTTTGAATCATCTGACACTTGCAACTTTCCTCCGAAAAGTGAAGTGACTGAAATACCGTTCACAGGCCATAAGGAACGAGCAACAAACTTATTGGTGATCATACATTTTGATGTGTGTAGTTCAATAAATGTTGTTGCAAGTAGTGGATTTATATATCTCCAGAAATGACTCAAGTAGATATATGGATATTTGCTTGATGAGACGTAAGTCTGGATCTTTTGAAATCATTCGAAAGGTTTTCAAAAATGAAGTAGAAGTTATTGTAACAAGGAAATTATGTTTCTACAATTTGATTGCAGAAAGGAATATCTGAGTTACAAGTTTAGCGAATGTCTGATGAGTTGTGAAAAGAGTTTCATAACTTACACCTCCCGGAACACCACTATGAGTGGAATGTCTGTGAAGATGTAATCGAACCATTTATGACATGGTAAGATCAAAGATGACATAAATAAATTTGCCATTATCACTTTTAAAGAGTAATGCTTTAGAGACTGCGGCTTTTACACTGAAAAGAGCTCCATCAGGTCTGTTGAAATGACGGCATGGTATGGTACGCCCAACCATGTTATATCTTTTCTTAACATTTGGAATATGGGGCTTGTGTAAAAGGTTACAAACCTATTCCAAATCAGACAAGTGCTACTTTGTAAGTTATCCCAAGTCATTGGGTATTCCCCCACCACTATACCGAGGCAAAGGATTTATGCCACAAACGGTATGCTTTTAAAGAGAATAGTTCTTACAAAAGGGTAAGTGGGAGGACAGTGCAACTCGACGAGATAACAAGTATCTTCGTCATCAGGTCAAAGGAAAGGAACCTTAGAAGTGATTCCAGAGTTTCCTACTGCGACTGATACGGAAGCCTCTACATGAGATGTATGGACTTCGGTCGAACTTGCAGCTGAACAACGTAGGCAAAGCTCGTGCAAACCTCTCAGGTGCGCAAACGAGATAATGTTGTTAGACAACAGTATACCTATGATACACAAGGAAGCATTGATGGGCCCTGACTCCGGAATTGGCTAAATGCCAATATAATCCGAGATGGTTTCCATAAATGATTCAAGATTTAAATCTTGATAAACCCTCCGAAAGACTTGGAGTCTAACGGATTGTAATGGGACTATAAACTGATATGGATAAAAATGTTTTATCCATTAAGCTCGACTTGTTGCAATAACAAGTTCAAGGAGTTGACTACAATGAGATTGTCTCACAATAGCAATGCTTAAAGTCGGTTCGGGTTAAACTAGCAATTAATACATATTTCAAAACATGAGATATGAAACATGGATGACAAAAGAATTTCCATGAAATGGAAATACAACCTAGGACTTGTATGTGATACAATCCAAAGTATTTTGTCGGTCTAGAGGATGCTAGTAAGTATGCTACCTTCAGAGTTCCAGCAATGGACACAAGAGAGCGAAATGGAGTTGGAATCTTCGTTTTTGATGGAATGGTCAAAGGGGTTTGACTTCATCAATGGGAAACGAAGATGCTTGTGGTTTCAAGAAAGTAAGTGGGAGCATAATAATATTTCTGAAAACCTTGTGTGCTTGACACATTGTTAATTGGAAATAAATTTCTTGACACGAATTAGGACTTCATTTGAAAATAGTTTTTCGATGAAGTGCTTGGGCTAAATAGCCTTGATATTACGCATAATGATCTATGGAGATAGATTTACCTAATAGGGCTGAGCAAAAATACATATTGACAAGATGCTAAAACCGTTTAGCACTAAGAATGACAAGGAGTGATTCTTGCCGAAGTCACATGGAAAGAGTTTTTGCAAGAATCAGTGTCCCAAAACACTAATGAGCAAATACATGATGGAGATTCCACACACTCCTGTGTTTGGATTAATCATGTATTCCATGGTATGTAAAACAACTATATATGTCCAATACTCCCAAGCTGTTGCGAGTATAGATACCAAAGTGATCAAAAGTACTGATCATGGGACAACGGTGAAAAAGGATCATTGAGTACTAAAGTAGCACTGATGACATGTTTTCTCGCAAGTAGAGATCATGAAGAGTTCGGTGTAAAAGGTTACATCGATACAATCTTCATTATTTCTCCATGCGATTTTCGATTTAAATTGAGGGTTTTGTGTAACACACAATATGGTGGTGCAGTTAGTTGGAAATTGTTCCAAACAAGTTACTGTGGCGAATTCTATAAAAGAGGCAAAGTATGTTGCCGCTTTAGAAGCGACAAAGACAAAGATGTTGAATCATATAGTTCATTCATGAACTTAGTATGGTTCCAAGAAGGCTTTGGTCAATGGGACACTATTGCAGATAGTTGCTCCATAGCTCAGTCTGAGGAATCAGGTTTCGACCAATGATTCACATATATACAAAGCCAAGTCCGCACAAAATATGAATTTTGTGAAAGCGTGAAAACGCGAGGATATGCAGAGATACACATGGAGCTGAAGTTGTCAGATCCGATGGACATCAGGCTATACCACATGCGAAGCATTTTTTACACCAGTATGCCATAGGTGTAAAGTGCATTAGCATTAACTAGATTATTGACTCTAGTGCAAGTGGGAGTCTATAGGAGATATGCCCTAGAGGCAATAATAAATGATATTATTTATCTCCAAGTTCATAATTATGTTTATGTTCCATGCTATAACTGATATGGTTCTTGAGTCTGCAATAACACAAGGCTCGGAGGAAGACTCGTATGCACGTGTGGAATAATAAACGGTAAGAAGTATTCTTAGTCTGGCCTCTAAGACTAGCTCAAGTGTTGCATGATGGTTCTGTTTTCCTGGTCATGGGTATGTCTATGCCAGCAACTTTGAGGGCACAATGTTAAGAGAACATTTGTGTTGAATCGACCCGGATTGATGTTATGCTATGAGATTCATTCGTCACAGGTTAATGGTACATAACACAGAGATGGTTAACGTTTGCATGATTCCTTAGACCATGAGAGTATCGAGTTTCTTCATGCTTGCTTCATGAACTTTGGGGTTCGTTAAACGTCATCCGTAAATGGGTGGCTATTACGGCGGCTTACGGGTTCATGGAAAAGTATGTCAAGTAACTTGATAACTCAAGATTGGGATTTGCTCCTCCGGCGATGGAGAGATATCTCTGGGCCCTCTCAGTGTTACGGTATCCATCATCGTCTGGCCACACACTTTGTGATTCGATCACGGGGATGCCGGAACACGGGAACGAGAAAGGAGAACAATACCGGTAACGAGGTAACTGGCATAGTGGACAAGTTGTTGATCCACGGGGATGCCAACATGTCTCACCTCGGGTATTTGTAACATATCACGAAGCAACAGGGATAGCACACGGCAACTGGAGGTTCACTCGAATATTCATTCGTGTGGGTATAGGGGTCAATATGGGTGTCCACGGCTCCGATGTTGATCATTGATCAGAAAGTGTTCCGGTCATGTCTATACTTCACCAAACCTATAGGGTCACACGCTTAAGGGTCATCTATCTGTTGAATACTAGACAGGGAGTTTGAGAGAAATTTGCCGAAAAAGTTTCGGAGACAATAGAAGAGTTCCGGAGAGAGAATAGCGAAATAGTTTCGTAAAACCGAAGAGTTGTTTTGGGATATACCATTAAGTCAAATTGGTTTCGGGACACGCCTAATAATTCTTGGAGGGTGCCAGAATTATTCTGGAAACTTCTAGGAATTTTTCGAGATAAAAACCGAAAATGTTTCGGAGCTGCCGGTACCGCTTTGGTTGTTTTTCGCAGATGAAATTCACTAATCTGAAATGGTTTCAGAATGAATCCAAAATCATTTTAGTGGGTACTGGAATTATTCTAAGACCCACAGAAATATTTTCGGATTTAATGGACGCGAAAAATTGTCTTCATGAATAGTGAAAACGCATTCTTGTTTGCTTTTCGCAGATGAAAATCACTAAACCGAAATTGTTTCGGAACGCATTGAAAATTATTTTAGTGGGTACTGGAAATGTTCTAAGCCCACATAAATATTTTCAGTTCGAACGGACGCTAAAAAATGTCGTCATGAATAGTGAAAGTGCTTTTTGCTTGGCTTCTTGGAGAAGCCACCTTGAGGGCCTTTTGGTATTATCCCCTTGGCTTCTTGGAGAAGCCACCCTTGGGCTTGGCCTATAAATAGGGGTGGAGGGGGCTGCCTAAAGACACACTCTTTCTCACATACAAGTGCCATTGCAATGATCTGGCTTCTCTCTCCCTCCCAGCGAAATAGTTTCGTAGAGCCGAAAGGCTGTCTGGGTTGCGGCAGGAACTAGTTCTGGATGGCGAAGCCCTGCCGGATAGATGACACCGTATGTGTGCAACTCTGTAGAGAGGTTGTAGTTTCGGTCTTAGTCTGAGAGTGCCTCCCGAAGGGCTGTCCGTGTGACCGTCCGAGTTTCAAAGGTCCTCCCGAAGGGCTGTCCGCGACACCGTCCGGGGACTATCCGACCACCTCCCGGAGGGCTGTCCGAGGGGCAGATGAGGGTATACATCCTCGCGGTTGGGAGGTTGTAAATCCTAGCTGCGGGGATCTGCACCGCCGATCGTCATCGACTCTACTTCCCGCTGCGCTACGAGTCGGTAACGAAAAAGATCAAACCTTGTATGCAGTCTCCATAGTGGTCCTGGGCTGGTGCGTAGGTCGGAAATTTTTTGTTTTCTGCTATGTTTCCCTACACTGACCTACACGGCTGCAACGTATCATGTTGCAGGATTATTTTGCAAGTGAGTTACGTTGTTGGGTTACGGTCTACACTCAACCTGCCGATGGCGTTGATGGGACTCCACACCCTTTTGTTTGTATCCACTGAGACTTATGAGGTATATATCAGTTTTACATTATTTACATATGTAATTGCACTTTGATATATACATTGATGTATTATGTGTGCCAACATACTGATCCAAGGATGACACAGATACACAGAGGCTTGACCGTTTGACGTCGGATCGCTACATATAAACTAAACATTCTTATATTACTTTACGGAGGGAGTACATATTACGTGTACATACTCTCCGATGCGATAGATACTACCTAGAACATACCAAACAAAAGTAGGAGTAACTACACCCGGTCAAAGGAAATATTTGTCCTATATATATGGTAATTATAAAATGGTGTATAAAATATAGTAATTATAAAATTATTTTTTATTATACAAGTTAGTAATTTACTACTTTTTAGATAAATTACTATATTTTCAATACATAACTATATTTTGTATAGAGCACTATTGAGGTGTAGAATAAGCTATTCTATACTCTCTTTTTTTTTAGCCGAGACGGTATTTTCATTTATATAAAATTATATTTTAAAAAAGAACAGTACATAAGGAAAACTACCCAATACCAGCTCTAGGTATCATTAGATCAAATTATAGGTTCAGTTCAATCCAATTATCAATCTGTACTGCTTTGTGTTGCTTTGCTCTGGGCTTGACATTCTGCAGCCCATCCTTGAGATAGTATTTCCATGAGATTACATGAGGTGGTGCCGATCTGAAGATTTTATCATTTCTGACCATCCAAGTGCTCCAGCAGCCCATAATTATGATCTCCATTGCAATGTCTTTAGATAGCTTGATCGTGGTTAGAACAATTTCATCAAATGCAGAAATCCCTCTTTGCTTAGTAGGGATTAGGTTTGTCCAATAGCTGAGTGAGAAAGGGCAATTCTAAAAGAGGTGAATAAGAGTCTTCTCTGTGGAACGCGAGGACACCTTCCATGCACTCTGCAGGTGTCCAAGAGCGCGAGCTCTCTGGAAAGCAATGGCGGAAGACTGGTGCATCCCGGACGTGGATCTATTGCAGAACACTGGTCCAGAATGGCTCCTTCACCTACTGAACAAGTGCGAGGAGCACGTCCGGCTTCCCATGCTCATGACAATGTGGAGGTGCTGGCACGTCAGAAACGAAATCACGCACCACAAGCCGGCTCCCCCAATTGAAGTATCCAAGAGATTTTTATCAAGCTACATCGACACTATCTTGTGCCTCCAGCAACATCCCAAGGCCGACATGTCAAAGGGCAAGATGGTAGTCTCCAAGTTTCAGCAACACCAGGAGAAGCTCAGACCAGCAAGGGCGGCCAGTACCAGACCTCCAGAGCGATGGCACAAGCCTCCACCAGGCTGGACTAAGTTAAACGTTGATGGTGCATATATTCAGGCGGATGGAACAGGTGGCTCGGGCATGATCTTGCGCGACGAACATGGCGTCGTCATTTTTGCTTCTTGCAGATTCTTGAGGACGTGTTCAAGTGCACTGGAGGCGGAGATCGAAGCTATACGTGAAGGGATTGCATTGACTCTGGAGTGGTGTACGCTACCTTTCATACTTAAATCTGACTGCTCCACGGCGATTGATATGATCAAAAGTTCATATATGAACAGATCTCCAGCGGCGATGACAGTGGGTGTAATAAAAAACTTGTTAGTGGAGGGAGGTAGAGAGCATGTGTTAATGCATGTGAGTAGAAACCAAAATAATGTCAGCCATGTTCTTGGGTAGATGGGTCACGCTGGCCCTAGGACTGCCGTATGGCTGAGGCAGGGGCCTGACGAGATAGTTGAACTCGTGGCAAAGGACTGTATTGTTCCTAATTGATTGATTGAAAATTTTTACCCCGCAAAAAAAAAGAATCAGCACATAAAGCATAATTATAATTAGGTAAAAGCATACTCCAGTGTTGTAGTAAATTCCTTGTGCTAACTCTATCATGTAGTAGGAGCCAGAAGATCTTGTGTCTGAGTCTGCTGGCAGCTTTCCATAGATGTTTAAATATGATGTGAGCTTCAGTCTTTCCACAAAACTATTCTGTACTCATGCTTAGTTTAGCATTACTATATATATAACATTCTATACTCATGCTTAGTTTAGCATTGCTATATATATAACGCTAAATAAGAGTTTTGTTTAGTGTGAACTAGGGTCTACACGAAGAAACTTCTCAAGCAGAGATTCTGTCATTAGTGTAGCTGGTTTCTACAGTCGAAGCCCAAGCAGGAGTAACTGCCATCGTAAGAGAATCTCTTCTGCCCAAAGCATCTGCAACTTTGTTTTCTTTTTTTTATTCAATCTTGTAATTGAATTAAAGCAAATTTATATATATAACGCTGGATAAGAGTTCTGTTTGGTGTGAACTAGGGTCTACACGAAGAAACTTCACACGTAGAATGGTCGGCCAAGTTTTATTTTCCAAAACTGCAGAATATTTAAATTCATTTAGCATGCGACCTTTATATTTTCGCTGGCAAGCCCGATAAAGCAAGACCATTTTTGCATTTGAGCAGCTTTCCATCAGTGCCTCGCATTGACCCAAAAAATGATGGATGAGAATTTATTGACTGTTATTTCATTGTAGGACAGAGATGGTAAACAAAATGGGGTAGCGGTATTGTAGAGTTGCAAAACTCCATAAACTAATCAGAAATGGCGGCGAAGGTACACACACACTTAATGGTGGTAATACGGAGGTGGTTGGCCAGTTCCAGGGGCACCACTTGCCGGTCTCTGCTGATTTCCATGATGAGCAGGTGGCATCTGGTGTGAAGGATGCATCTCATTTCCATGATGAGCAGGTGGCATCTGGTGTGAAGGATGCATCTCATTTCCATGATGAGCAGGTGGCATCTGGTGTGAAGGATGCATCTCATGAGGCGGCGGTGGCGGAGGGGCGGAGAAGCCCCCTGATGTCGCCGTGTACTGCTGTGGTGGAGCTGAGTACATATGGCCTGGATACTGGCCTGGAGCTGGTGGGTACCCTGAGTTGCCGGGATTCCAATTCGGCACTTGTCCGTTGGCGTTCTGGTTTTGAGCAGCGACACCTGGTGGTCCGTATGGTCCAGCTGCTTGAGAATTACCTTGCCATCCTGCAGTTGTAGGAGGTACACCGGCTGGCTGTGGTGCTGCTTGGTGTGCTCCTTCTGGGATTGTGTAATCCTTGCTCTTGTCACTATGAGCCTGAATGACAGAGAGAGACAGAGAGTGATGTTTTCATATGGCAAGGCAAATCAAAGTGAGTTTGCGTTACAAGTGACGAGGCAAACCAAAGTGGGTTCTACAAATGAAGCAAATCATATCCTCCAAATCGTTTCCATGTCCAAAACACACGAAACAAAATGAACCCATTATACCTTTACATTGAGATCAGTATGACGAGAGTATGACAGGTGAATCTTACAGTAGCCACCATCGTAGATGCAATGCCCTTCCAATGCTTCCTTCGCAATTGTAGCAGTACTTGCATCTGAATGGTAAAGTGACCAAGAATCAGGTAACTAGATACCCCGCACTTGCTGTGAGAATTGGTTGATGAAAATCTGGGTTGGTAACATGAGAACCAAAATTAAAAATACATGACTTATTATATTTGATTATGTATAGTTGTAACAATATTTATTGAATAAATAGAATAATAAAATGGAAAACATTTTCCCATGCATGGTTGAATGTTGTGGTGGGCCTTATCCAATTCATAGTTGTATGGTTAGGTGGCATGCTTGCATGGTATGGTTAGTTGGCCGTCCTGATACGCGCGGAGGGGGGGGGGGCACTGCTATCCCGCAGTATCCCATCTTTTTCAAATTAAAAAAGAAAGAAAATTATATAAAGGACATGGTGGGGACTCGGGAGCAAGCCACCAGCGACCACGCAACTCTCCTCCCGACGGCAACCACGTTAGAGCAGGTAACCTCGATGGTCGCTAGCAAGGAAGAACATCCCGAAGGAGTAAGATGGCAATGTGGCCGGCGACAAGGAAGAAGCTCCGGGCAGGGAGAAAGATGGGGACTGCAGCTGCCAGCAAGGAAGAAAATTTGGGTGGATTTAAAGATGGTGATGGAAGCTGCAGATGAGCAAGAAGGTATATGCGGCGGCATGGTCGTTTCTTCTCCTCTCTGCAGGCGGCTGGAGAAAAGGAATACAAGAATGGGAAATTGGAAACGGCTGGAGAGCTACTAGTCTAGGGTTTTCTGGAATCAGGCCTTACATGGGCTCTGAATGGACCACTCAAAGTCTTCCATAAAAAGAATAGAGAAAACATATATTCAGTGCTAACTAAAAAAATCTCATCTAAAATTATCACTAAATCTTTATTGCATGATGTTTATCCGTATCCCATGTCCACATAGTCGTATCCCCGTGTACGTATCTGTGTAGCAAGGAGCATGAAAAGAATGGTGGCCAATCTCTACCGCCAATATACACCATCACTTGACATAACATAATTCAGAACAAATTAAATTACTGAATAAAAATCAAAAGGCTAAAGGATGTTGCCGACTATTTAATGCCAAAAATGATATATTCTCTGGCCCATACCAGGGTACTGAATTAGAGCTTGTGTTCCACCATTCTTCTCAAAAATAGCA
The DNA here is from genome assembly GCF_002575655.3 of Aegilops tauschii subsp. strangulata. Classification (NCBI taxonomy): domain Eukaryota; kingdom Viridiplantae; phylum Streptophyta; class Magnoliopsida; order Poales; family Poaceae; genus Aegilops; species Aegilops tauschii. The sequence continues at coordinate 245,703,949 of NC_053038.3, forward strand.
ATTTTCTGGACTGTACCGAATGCAGAGAACACCTGAAATTTAATTAATCGTAACCAGCACACAATAAGCAAAGCAGAATCAAAGTCTTGAAGCCTATTTGAATAAGTATTTTCCCAATTTTACTTACAGTATGGAGAACATCCACTGATACAGCATACTGCATATTCTCAATTGATGCAAGAAGAACATTACCCTCAGCCTCCACCCTCCTTCCATCAGCACCAACAGCAGGCTGCCAAGTCATATCAAAGGGAAATCCATGCAAAAACAGCAGAGTTAGATAAAATGGTGAAACAGATGAAACTAAATTGTTAGAATGTTTCTGATCCCTAGCAGAAGAAATACCTGCAATGTACTATCTATAGCAGAGGAGTTGACTGGAAGGTAAGGGTTAGTGTAATCCCTGGAAAATAAAAACAAAAGGGAACATTTAACAGCGGCGGACTGGAAAAAAAAGGTAACCTGATTGATAGAAAAAGAACTACTCCTAACAAGGGTAAGGAGCAGGGATGAAAAACGCTAGTCCAGTGACAGGTGTAGACTTGTAGCAGTATCCTCATACAATAGGTTCAAACATATACTCCCTCTGTAAAGAAATATAAGAGCGTTTAGATGACTACTTTAGTGATCTAAACGCTCTTATATTTCTTTACGGAGGGAGTACAACATAAGTTCCAAGCAAATAGCCCCGGCAACCATAAAAACTGAAAGCCAAATGTTATTATAATGTAAGCCACACAATCTAGTTATCCATGGAATGTGAATCGCACCCACAAAAAGTATGGTGGCTGGGCTCCAGGGAGCTCGGTGTTTTTATTCCAGCAAAAATACATTTTCTACATATTTAAAAAAATCTGAAAAAAATATTCACATAAAAAAACATATATGTGTAGTATAAACGTACGAAATTTCATCTCTACTCCTAAAGGGGGAGTTGGTAGCCTGGTACACCGTGTTTTTTTCGTCCGGTTTTTTTCATCCCACCTGCCACCACCCCCTCCCACTGGTTTTTATCTCTTTACAAAAGATTACAGAAGGAAAAAAAACATCTGCCATTCCTCTCCCGGACGAGATCATTTCTCTAGGATTATATACGTCGACGCTGTCGCGCCACCGTCGATTCCAAGGGACGCCGTCGTTCATCACCAGGACGCGGCCGTTGCAGATCCCGAGGACGTCGCCGCCGCCATCGCCGTGGATCCCCACACGCTGCCGACACCATGGATCCCCACGGACAATGCATAAGGCGGCGAACAGTGCAGGACGTCATCACTGGAGAAGACCGTTCCAGCCTCTAAGGTATTTCTCTGTTTGAGTTTGCTCTGTTAGAGGTACGTAGTTTGTGACATCAACAGCCAAATCACGTTTCGTCCATTCTCCCGGAACCTCACCATGCCATCTCCCAATCAATCCAACACCCTGCTCGGCGCCGCTGCTACTTGCTCCTTTGGTGGCTGCCTCCCATCCCTGGTCTCCCTTCCCCTTGCAGCTAGAGTCCTCAGGTGCCTCACCGGCGCCCCACCGGCGCCCCATCACAACCCTCCCAACCGACGCATCCCCCCGAGCCCTTGCACCACCTCCTTCCCCAGCGCCCACATCGCTGCCCCTCCTCACCACATCGCGGCCGTGAATGCCCTCAAGAAGCTGGCCTGGAGGACTGCTCCAAGGGGGTCATCTGCTTCAACACACTGAACTCGCCGTGCTTGCTGCTGCCGTGCGACCAGGCGCCCAAGATTTTCGACATTGACGGACACTTCACTAGGCAGGCAGCGCCGACGACCTGCCCAGGTGTCGCGTCCTATGCAAGCCCAACGTCGCCGCCATGGAGGCGGCCCTCAGGATCGCCAACATCAACCCTTACAAGGCGGTAAGTCTTGACGGTTTCAATTACCAGAAGTTGCAACATTCGTATACTTACTTTCCAGCATTTCAGTTTTGTGTCTGACCATCAACTAACAAAAATTCGCTTACTTACCGCAGATTTTTTTCGACGACAGCGTCCACAACATTCAGGTAGGCAAGCGATTGGCCTCCACACAGTGCTGGTAAGTCATCGCTTGACATGTAAACCCTTCACACAGTAATGGATGCAACAGGTGTTGCCATTGCGATATTCATTAGCTTAAAATCCTAGCCTGAGAAAGCTAACTTAGCACAACGATTATGAATTATGTTCCTTACTCTGTTACAATTCAAAGGGAAGAATGTGTTGATTAAGATCCCTCACTGCCTTTTACATCTTTCATTTGTGAAGAATTTTGTCTTCTTGCTTTCTTTCGATTTAGGTGGGAATCTGCTCAGCGAACAGATCTTCCTTTTGGTGACTGCAGACAAGGAGGTAGAACAAACAATATGCAGGCAAGTATGTTTTCTACACTGGACCTCCTATTTTGTGTTTGACTAAATTTGCAAAACATCGTCGGTCAACTTATACTTTCTTTTTCTTGGTGATTTCCTTGCTCGGTTAAACTGATTGCGCATACGAGAATAATTGCATGTATTTCTTAGTTTTTTCCGGTTTAGTACAATATTTCAGTTGTGCATATTGTTCTTCACTATATTAGTGACAGTGTGTGACTACCTCTCTCGAAGTAATCTTAATTTACAGACATATAATTCGATGCATAGGTTCACTTGGACTCTAGCCTAATTAACATATATATAATCGTATTAGGTGACCCTTAGATTTGAGACAATATACAAGATGTTCTGTGTAAAGTAGATGTCATGTACTTTCTGTTAAGCAAAGTAGATGTTTATTAATACCCTCCCAATAGTAGCTTTGTTCACTTGCAGGTTTTTTACTTGAGTTTTGTCATTGCACATAATGATAGAAATAGTGGGTTCTCGGTAAGAAAAGAAGGTAGGGACAGAGGGTAGATGAAATAGTGGCACAGAAATGCCAATTATCATTGTTTTCTTTCAGTAGGATTGCTTTCGAGGTAATATATGAGACCACGAAGTGCCGTCTCAAATGAATTTGCATAGTTATGGATCTTGTATGCATAATCTACTCAGGAATAAGTGAATGAGATTACAAGGATGAATTATTTTTGTACAGACTTGTTCATGTGAAAGTACCTTTCACTACGAAAATGCATGTCCACTATTATGTGCATCTTTTTACTTTTCTTGTACGGGTATATGTTAAGGTGACTACTTTTGGACAACGAAAACGATTAAGCTTTTTAGATCTTTTGATTGATGTTAAAATCCATATTTCTGAAGATTTTGTAGTAGCTTGCATCTGAGTTCTGCATGAAAGAGCATAACAAGCCATTCTTTGATACGTGCGAAAGCCATTCTTTGATACGTGTGATGACATATTTGCCAATTATAGCAGGAAGGTAACCCAGTTCATTTAACTGAATACCTGAAAATATTTGGGTGGTTTCGGTAGAAAAATATGGACGAGGTTCAGGTAGAACTCTAGGAATTGAAAATATGATGTGTGCATGGGTATTGGTGTCTTCGGCCGAAATACTTTCTGTGGTGGGCAATGGGTATTACCTTGCCATACATTAATAAAACATGATGGCTCTACTTGTACAACATTGCATGAATACCACAGTAATCCAGTACACCATCTCTTCTAATTCTTTTTGTCTGAATGGAAATGAATTAATTCTATAAGCCGTCTACATTGCCAGGCAAATGTCGCCCTTGATCCACCTTAAAAAGATGATGCTCGCCTGCCATATTTGGTCCTGAATGGATGTATGACACTAAGCATCCACCTGATCTTTAGAGTGCGGAAAAATTGTAATGTCTTCGCTAACACTCTCTTGAGTTCTGCCGTACTTTATTTTAAGTATTCACCCACAAATAGTGTAGATGGCGGGGACTTGTTGGCAAATAATGGGGTGTTCTTCAAAACTATCCGAAATGGTTACCATTCTACTCAGATTTGGATCAGTTACATTGTTGTACTCCCTCCATAAAGAAATATAAGGGCGTTTAGATCACTACTTTTATTTGTTATACTGGGAGCAGAAGTCGTACATGCAAGTACTTGAAATATAAATAATGATAGAATATGCATCTTATGCATGTCAGATGATGATGAAGCTGTAGCTGATGGTTCCACCGAGGGAACTAACACGAGCAACTGATGCAGTTGCAACACAAGGTGGTGCTTACGGAAGCAGCATGGTGACGGCAGGATATCCAGCAGGCCAAGGTCGCTGTGAGAAGCATGAAATCACTATCTTGACTGGGACGATTGAGCCTCACCAATTCAATGAAAGTATTTCCCTCGGGTTATGTTGGCCAAATATAATGCATATGATCCATTAGACTGTAGGCTCGTTGCCCGTGACAGATGTCAAATATGAGGCATTGTCAAAGCACAAAATAGTGAATTCCACATGTACTTATGTGTATTTTCCCCTAAAATCATTTTGTGTGTATAGAGAAGTCGGTCACACAAGGAGGGGGGGAGAGGGAGAGGTAGAGAGAAACGAAGCGAGGGATGGTGAAGAAGAGTTTGTGTTGTTAAAAAGTCGACAAGGGAGGGGGGGGGGTGTTGTTGAAAAGTCGTCAAGGGGGCCAGGAAGGAGAAGAGTAGTGGTTAAAAAGTTGTCCGCATCATAAGTTATATAATAGACATGATTGATGTTTAATCACTAGAATATGCATGCCACCGTTGCAATGCACGAGCAATTAACTAATGAGGGTAGTCTTCTTTTTCTTTTCTTTTTTTTGCTCTTCTCCAACGGATATATAAATTTGAACCACAAATCAGGCATGTGCACGCGAGAGAGGGAAGAGGAGAGAAACATTGAAATTTTTCATTCTTTGGATGAACATTTCTATTCATAGCTTTCTTTTTACGTGGCAACGCATGTGCGTAGCACCGTCGTGGTAGAGCGTGGGATGAAAGGTGGGTCCAGTATAAAACCAGGAGGTACTGGCACTAAGATAGGAAGACGGTTGACGTCCTTGTCCCTTGCTGCTGGCCTGTCACGCACGGCGCCCGGCTCGTCCCCTTAATGGCCGTGGCGGATCGACACGAACAGGGCCGGGGGGTTTGGGGGGGGGGGGGGGGGGGGGGGGAGGGAGGGTGGAGAGCGGGGTGGTTGGCAGGAGACTCCTTGACGGTCCGTGAGCAAGAACGGTGTGAAGAAGAAAAGGTGTCATGGCGAAGGTGAGGTGGGCGTCAAAGGGCATAGCCATGCCCGGCGCAACAGGCTGATCCTTCATTCTCTGTAGCCACAATACAACTATTTGGCACTGTTCTGACTGTAGCAAAGCTATTGGCCTGGGGCGTGGCTTCAGCCTGGCTATGACACTGGTGGGCGTCATCCGGTTTTAAACGAGAATTATCCAGCGAGAAATGTCCCGCTATGGCGAAAACCTAGCGGGAAGGGGAGGATCCGGCGGGAAAATGGAAAGGTGTATCATGGGGCAGATAGCCCGTAGCAACGCATGGACGTTCTACTAGTAAACATATATGTTCATATGTGATGTACACAAACAAGACAAATACATAGATTAAAATGGGCTTTTCCTTTTGTTATATATTTGGGCCAGATTTTTGTCTTTTTTGTGTAGCATGCAAACAAACGTAATGTTTAACGAAACTTTACACATACTTAGAGAACATCTTTCACTAATCTCTCCCTAATAATAAACCACGGATTGACTTTGTCGGGTTCACCGTCACAATACGCTTTCTTCTCATGTCGTGATACGCTTTTACAATTCGTGTAGACAAAATCAAAATCCAAGGTGGTACTATTCCCCGAGAGCTCTAACAGTCGAGCTTTGGATGAAACCTCGTGTACGTAATCGGGCCGGCCCAGTCGAGCTTTGGCTGAAACCTCGCGTATGTAATCGGGCCGGCCCATAACCAGGAAACAAGAACGTAAAAATAGCACAAAAACAAAACCACACATGATGGGTTCGATCTCGCGACCTCACGCTAGGTAGCAGGGACGCCAACCACATGAGCTAGCTGTTGATTATGCTCAAATTGCAGCGCCCCAGTTAAAAGTAGTTTAGCGATAGGTCTATTTATTTTTCTTAAATATTTTCAACAATTCTTGGAAACAAGTGTGGACGATTTTCCTTAAAATATTTGAATATGAATACGTTTTTAAAATCGTCAATAAATATCGAAAATTCGAACAAAATTTCAAAACCTGAACAAATTTTGCAATTCCAAACGTTTATTTATTTTTGATATACGTTGTATTTTTAGAAGAATATACATTGAACTTTTTTTTACATAAATTTAACAATTTTACATACAAATTGAACATTTTTCTCCCGTTGCAACACATGGGTCTGTCGGGTTCACCGTCACAATACGCTTCTTCCCGTGATTTTACGCTTTCAGTTTGAATTTAAAATATATTCGAGGTGGTACTAAATTTTATAATTTCCGTCCGTCTTGACTTGTCCGTACGTCAGCTTTCATCTCGCGTCCTCAAATATTAGATTCAACCTAGGCAGCCCATTATTCTGGTCCATGACCCATTATTCTGGTCCACCTAGCCCAACAAACAAATAGAAATCAGAGAGCTAAGACGAGGGCGGACTCTCGATCAGTTTGGAGTTTTCCCTTGACCCTCCCATAAATATGGGCTCAAGATTCAGGAAAGAGAGAAGGGGAGGAGGTGGATCCCCTGGAGGCGGAAGGAGCCGGTTGACGGCCGATCTGACGGGGCACTTCATCTCGACCATGAGACCGCGGTAGTGTACGGTCGCACACATCAGCCATCTCATCAAGCGAGGACGCGGGGGCGCTGCCATCGCTGCTTTTGAGAACCCACCGGTCCAGCGGACAGCCATGGTCGATTGGAGCTGCTAAGACAGCGGCGGCGCAGGCGCGCAACCCCACTTTGAGGTGTGGTGGCTCGTGTCAAGGAGCCAACCATGATTTAGAAGGAACGATTTGATTATCTTCTCATGTACGTGAATAATACAGTCTGATCAGCACACAATTGAGACTTTGATATCGATCAAACGCCATTGGCCGAAGTTGCTCGTTCAGCTGGTTCGTCAATTGGTCCTTCTGACCGCCAACAATACGGCCATATGGGAACTAGAAAACCAATGCATACAACCACGAGATCATGATCCAGAAAAACCTGATCCACCACTGATCCGCTGCTCTGGCTACCGTTCGTCGTCGAGCGCCTGCACCGTTCCCGCGCCGCCCTCTGCCCATACTGTACTCACAAATCACCATGTCGTCTTCCTTGACTGGAAACTCCAGGAAAGATGGCTTTATCACATTGAAGCACCGCGGCCGCCGCCGCTATAACCAATGCCACAAGTAATATCTGGGTGATCAGGGCACCGGATGACGATTAGCTGGATGCATGCTTATCAACTGAGGGCAAGCAGCTAGATGCATGTACGGATGATTACTGCAGGCGGACCGAGATAAAAGTACTAACAACTTCGAGCACGTCACGTCCTCAGGTGTGTTCCTATGCATATGTCATTATGTGCATGAAGCAAATAGCTAGATGCAGTATTGACATTAACTAAACTGAATTAGACTTCAAGATACTTTTTATTTTCTATTAGTGCCACATCTGTCACAATTTATATCCACAATTACTCACGCTTGTCGTCGTCTCCATAAAAAACTCAAGGTCTATCCGAAGTAAATATATTTGTCGCTGCATTACTTAGAGCCAATAATATATGTACATGTGTTTTTCAACTATTTAGAGATCTAGATAGAGATACTATGTGATAGTATATCATTATTGCTAAAAGGTTTGCTTCCACTGAGCATGTATGAGTATGCGCAGATAATTTCACACTTTGAAGGAAGTTTGTTTAGTTTTCAGACCTAAGTTAAGTTTATTTCGATCCAAATCCAACAATAAAATTTGGATAATTTCTCAATGTTATCTACAATGAGTGGCATGTATTTATACCATGACTAATCAGCTTGATCAATAATGTATTTTTGTATTTTTGCAGTTCCTTTTTTTTGCGAAAGAAGGAACTTTCATTAATCAAACGAGATGATTACATTTAGACTTAACTATGCTACTATCTCTTCGGGGAAGTTTCAAAGCCAACACACGGTTCGCTATTGTGCCCGTCCTATACAAGCAAGGGTGTGGCTAGCAGCATTAGCATGTCGAGTGATCTTAAGTAGACTAATGTTCCTCCTGCATATGTATTTTTGTGGTTCGTATATGGTGAAAATTTTATATGTCAACTTTCACATACACATATCTGAGTAATACCACCTCCGATCCATAATAAGTATCGTAGTCTTGAACTAAACCCAGTTTAAAACTGCGACACTTACTTTATTTTAGATAGGAGGGGGTATCATTTTTATTTGTTTTTCAAGGATGAGTGTTGCATCTCAATAGTAGCATGGCTGCCGAATGCCCGGCAATTTTACACCAAACGAAAGATAAGTCGAGGCAGAAGCCGACTGATTGGGTGCTATAGTTCACCACGGGAGGTAAACAGTCAAATACCATATGAATTGTCAAATTCATTTTGTACCCGTTGCAACGCACGGGCTTTTTTGTTAGTCTCTCCCTAATAATAAAGCATGGATTGACTTTGTCGGGTTCACCGTCACAATACGCTTCTCCTCGTAAGTTTACGCTTTCACTTTGTATTTCGTAAGAAGGAAGTTGCAAACCAAAACTGTTGGGTTTTTTTTTAGATTCTGAACTTCAGGGGTGGGGGTGTCTTTAGCCATGCTTATTGGATAAGGTTAGGACCATGGGCTATTTTTTAAAACTCCCGCTGCAACGCACGGGCATGTTTTCTATGCTATAAAAAACACTAACCTGCTTAACCTTATTATCGATGTTTATTAAAATTGGATATATAAAATGGTGCATAATGGAACATGAAGCCAGTTGTGCCCCTTTTTCGCCCGGTGCAACGCACGGGCATTTGTGCTAGTAATAATAAAGCACGGATTGACTCTGTCAGGTTCACCGTCGCGGTATTTTTGTTAGAAAGTCCCTCTAATTTTGTCTATTCAACCCGCGGTCCACCAGGTAAAAGAAGATTGGCTAGAGACCTAGGGTAATCCACCCCGATTTTCCTTCTGCGCCGCCACGCGCGAGAGACACACACTCCCGACCACCGGATTCCGCGCCACCCGACGGAGATCGTCCGCCACCGACGAGGGCCACGCCGACGATCTCCCTCAGCACACCTGACTCCTCTTTCCTCTCCGCCCCCTGTTCAGCAGCGACCGCCCCGAGCTCGCCCAGATCCATGGCCCTCTCCTGCCGCCCAGCTCTGGTACGTCACTGCTCGCCCGTGGTGCGAGCGCCGCCCAACCCCCCCCCCCCCCGGCCACGTCGCCAGCGCCTTCTGATACAGCCCCACGCACAACCGCCTGCACGTCATGGGCAGCGACCATGGAGGCCGTACCTCCGGTCGCTCGCTCGCCAGCCAGTCTCTCTGCCAACATCTCATCCACCTAGATCAGGGATGTGTGTATGTGTTTAACTTTTGCTCACTCTTTTGTTTTTGAAGAAGTGAGTTTCTCTTGCTGGTGCGTTTCAGTGAAAAGGAATTTGGTTCTGAAGCTTACGATCTGAAAAACACAGGGGAATTATTTTGCTCTATGTTGTGTTGCGGTCCTGCCCAACAAGTGTTTATTTTTGTTCCTAAAAGGAAGTGTGCGTCGAGCTTAGTCAGTTTCAACATTATTTATCCCGTGAAGAATGCATAGTGTATTTCTTTCTTTCCTGCTACGTCTCAGAGGAAGAAGAAAATCTCTGAATTATGTGTCTGAGCTATGAGGGACGCCTTTTATATCATTTAGTCTCTTACAGGACATCTTTAGTAGCTTAGCTTCTTGAAGATATATAATATATTAAAAATAGGTAACTAGCTTCATTTCGTGTAGGACATTCAAGAGTGAGTTGTTTTCTGGGCTGGAAGGGAATGAAACAATTCCAGTGAGATACTTATGTAATTCATTTCACCGCTCTTCTTTTACTCAGGTTCTTATTGATGTCTTCTTTGCATGAGCTTCTGAACATACATCTGAAGCTTCTAAGAAGCGAATTCCATGCTCCACTACTGACTTGCTTTCTGGTGTTTTGGTGGGAGAAAAATTTCAGAAGCAAAGTTGTGCGATAGGAAACCTGCGGATCTCATTTAACTTATGTTCTTGTGAACTATCCTAATATCCTTCTGATGCTTCCTATTATGTTTACACATACTACTCCATGGCAACCTGAAGATATACTACGCCAAGGAGCTAAAAAAGACTCTTGTTTTATGAGTTCTTAGGCTCTGCTCTGATTTGTGCGGGCAAAGTTGAAGAATGGTCGCATGAGCCGAGTCAGAGCAAGGAACAGAGGTGGTCTTCAGTGAACTGAGGTAGCATTTGACATGTATTATGTGTGTGTGTACACGCACATTTAGATGGAATGTGCTTATGTTCTAGGGCAACATTGTTTGTGCTTTATTTGATATCAGTGAAATCATTGGCAGGTTTGTACGCTTCTTTCATTAGGTTTAAGCCATATTTACTTAACTTTTTCTAGAGCTATAGCCCTGACAATGAATTCTAGAAGCTATGGAGTGAAAGTTAATAATAAGGTATTTTTTCCTTTAAATTGATTCAGAACTTTAATTATGCTATGGGACTCCAAGCACAAAATATAAAACAACTACGAATCTGTTCTCACCAAATTAGCCAAGCTATTTTTTGAGTTGTGCACATCAGAATCTGCAATCCACTACAATGTACAGTCTACTTAGTTCAACGATACTTTCCAATCTGCACTAGAAGCTCAAAAAAAAAATCAACAAGCAAACTTGAGTAATGACATAATATTTGTATTCAGATTGCAAATAATATTTATAATATTTATCTTATAATAAATGAATGGTTTTAGCTGCTGCAAAATTCAGTAGTTGACACATATTGATGGCACCACAAATACTTCTCCTATTGCAGGCTTGACTTGAGACACCACTACTGAAGGTATTTAACTGGTTTGTGCCTCTTGATAGCTTTGTAGCTCTATGAATTGTTTTCCAAATAAACATATGAATTTCCTGGGAAAATCAGTGAACTCCATGGTTTGTTTGTCATTGCAGCCTCTCGCTTCCTACAGAGGTGGCCGATTTGAAGGAAAATAGCTGAGCACTGAGTTGATGGTGTTTGCTATATATTGTGTTATTCTGCAGTTCAAGGAGCTCAAGATAATCTGCTTGAAGATCCAGATGTGGGTCTCCACACCACGCATGTCCTTGGAGTATCAACAGTGGCAAAGTGACATCACAATGATCTAAAATATGTTGTGTCCGCCTATGATATGATACTGATAGTGAAGGTAAATAGTTGGTCTTCTCAGCTTTCATTATCTCCTTTCACAGTATAATTTCCCTCAACTATTGTCGGATGCAGCTCATGTGATAACTTCTTACTTTTTTTGCGAGAGAGAAACTTCTTACGGAATTACGTGTTGTTATTCGCACTCTGGCACCTAGAGACCTACTCACGCACATTGGGTTCACGATGATCTTGGAGAAACACTTTAGATGGATGACAAGCAGATGTAGTTACAAGATGGTGGAGAAATAAGCTATTGGGTGTTGGTACTTGCCTTTTTTATTTGTGATAGAATGCTGGTACTTGCCTTTTTTATTTGTGATAGGATGTTGGTACCTGCCTTCGAGTGTGTTATTGTGGCGATACGTTCTTTTTCTTTATTAATTCCCAGAGGCAAAGATAGTTCAACTTTCTTTGATTCTATATATGATGAGTTTGTCCAGCAATCCTAAATCATGTAAGTATTTTATTTGCTTGCCACTGGTTCCATGTACAATTAGTGCACAATGAGCTTATATTGAAAGGGAAAGGAATTTGGGTATGTGAGGCTGTTTGAATGCACCTGTTTGTTTCTGTATAAACAGTGCATCCCTCTAAAGGCTCTCCAAGAGTTGATCTGCTTCGGAATCTAGCCGGCTCGATGGCGCCGGGCTCAAGACGTCAACATGCGTTTCAAAAAAATTACGTCAACATAAAGGAGAGGAGCAGGACGAGCAGGGCGTGTGCTGGATGAGCCCAGTGTCTTAGGATTGACCATGTTATAACGCTTTGTGATCAGGTGGACACGACAGCCACCGTCGGTTGGTAAGGAGGGCTAAGAAATACTCCCTCCGTCCCATAAATACGTATATGTTATATGGCTATATAAAACAATGAGAGACTAATCATTTGAAATGGCATGGAGCAGAGGCACCATCATGGAGCATGATGAGGTGTTGCAGTGAAGCTACAGAGCGCGTTGTTCCGCCGGTGAGCTCCCAAATTCACACATAGTGAATTCTAGATTATTGGAGCTATACAAGACAGTCATGTGACAACAGAGTAAACTGGAGCGGTATAAAGAGATGGAGCCAAAGCAAGAGTGGAGGAGAGTCATGTGGCGATGATACACAAGGTGAAAGTTCTGCATAAGGACTGACAGAGACGTGGGAAAATCACAAGGATGTTCCATTCAACACAAACATTTACACATTACAAAATTGATGTTTTGCACCGTAATTTGGTTTAGCATTTAGCAGTATGGAGAATATGAAACAATATGCGTGTGAACTCAAAGTTTTGTTTGAGCTCATACTAAATGAGAAAATGATTCAAATTTATGAGGTTGCGTGGCAAAGCTCGTGAAGCTCATGAAGCTAAGTGAGAAAATGCTTCATATTTTTGTTTGAGATTTCTTGGAGTTCTTTTATCTCTGCCACATATCTATGGTCTTGGACCATCAACAATGAATTTATTTAGAATTTGAATATATTTTTTTCTCCCGTTGCAACGCACGGGCATGTTTACTAGTGTATATCTATTTGTGGAGAAAAAATTGATATTTTATGAAACTTCTAAATATATTTTGATTTCAAAAAAAAAGGCTCCCTGGAGCCCGTACTATAAAACACCCGTCTCGTCTCACCCATCGTTATAAGACTATTTTCCCACAAGCAAATAAAGCCGAGGTCTTATTATTTCTATGTAAGGGTACATGACTAATATGATCTCCTTAAAAAAAGCAACTTGATGCCATTGGCCTAAAATGCTTAGAAGTAATTGTTTACAGCATTGAGCACATCCTATCCACCCACGCAATTTGATACCCCTCTGATTTTCCCAATTAGTATGTTCCCACAAGTAATGCTTAGTCATTAACAGTACGAATCTACTAATTTAGCAACACCACAAACCAGTGAATGATCACGACTTAGAGGAAATGACATATATAGATAGATCCTTTATCGGAAGATAAAGTATCACATGGAAATCTGTACTAAGTGGAAACATGGCAATCAACGTCAGATTCGGACCAGAGATGTGTGGTCCTGATGAATATCTTTCGCCCCAGCATCGTTTCATTATCTATACCAATATAAAAAGACCCAAAGGGGCAGATCCAACAAATCCCGGCCGCCAAATCAGGTCAATCCAACGACTCGGGCTGCTCCAATGTTGAGCGCTCAACACGTTTAGTGTGCAGTTAATATCATATCAAATATTAATGCCAATGCTAATCACATAATTAATACGCAAATAATATCCTACCTAATATTTACATGTAATTAATATATTACCTAATATTAACGTGCATTGCACGTACACATTTACTAGTGTTTGCAAAAGCCACCTTGATCTTCCGTTCTTTCTCTCTCCTAACACTCACCAGTCCCCAAATCTCTTCCAACCAACCCCAACATAGTGCCACTAAAACATGCACGAGCTTAGGTCAGACCTCGGATTCAATTCTTGCATGGCCCTGCAACATCCTCATGAAGAGTGCTGCCATTTCATGTGGGTGCTCCACAGCTCCCAAAATTGCGCAATAACATTGAAAGCCTAGCCCGTAATACAAAATGTGCGGTGGCACATTTCAGGGGCTCGGCTAGTAGAGGGGAGAAGCACGATGGGATTTGTGCGAAAAAACAACCGTGAAGGCAAGTGCACTTTACAAAAATGTGTGGAATAAACAGAGGGATGATCCAGCTCGCATATTTCAGATCGAATAGCTCATGTTCTGGTTTTCATCGGATACTTTATCTTGTCAGAAATAGCAATAACCAAAGGAAACCAAAAAATAAACTATACCTGCTGCGGTGTGATTGGAACTTGATGTTCAAATCCTTATGCGCAGAGAAAGAAATCCGCAAGTGGCAGGATACTACATGATCCGGAAGCAAGTATCTACATTGTATTCAAGTCTCATACAATTCAGTTTATAATGGGCACAAGACAGTATAAGCATTACCGACAATGAGTTATACAAGCTAAGATTAAGAGATATCACCTTGGGATGCTTCTTCCATCTAAGGCTTCTCTTGCTGCTGATGCAGTGGGTGCATCAGTATACTGGATCAGTGCCTGTTGGGAAATTTAAGATGGGGGTTTTGCCTTTTTGCAATGATCAAGTACTTGAAACAAAATGAAATATGGAATTACCTGAAAACCTGCAGCCTTCTCAAAAGTGGCTATTTTGTGAACAAATCCAAAAGCAGAGAAAACCTGAAACGCGATAGGAGATGAGGGTCATGTATAGGAGTAAAAAATAAGTCTAGGAGACCAATCTACCGTAAACAATGGTACATATAAACAATCGATAATTAAATGTTCCATTTGCCATGATAAATGATGCATAAACCATTTCTCCGAAACAAATTAACTCTTGTGTTCCACCAAAAAAATCAAGGGGGAAAGGTCTTAAAGAAACACACTCTACAGCCAAAGAGTGAGACTGAACTGTCAAACAACCAGCTGGAAATGATCCCTAACAAAATAATCTCAAAAGAAGCATCAAATAATATACTAATCTTCTAAAGGTTTGGGAATTTAACCTTTCGTCAATAACTTGGATAAACAATGAAGTGACCTACACTGGAGATAAGCGTGATGATGAAGGATGATTAGAAAATGGCATCCTCAAGATGAGAGTTCATAAAAATTTCAAATGCAACAGTTAGAAGACAGAGGAAGCAAACAAACATGGTATCTCTCCAAGTGCAGGTGGTGATAACGACATTTTCTCCAAGTTAACATGGGCCTGCTGATTCATGCAGAATGCGTTACTACGAGATGAACAGCTATGTAAAATCTTGGATTTACAAGGATCAGGTCAGGTAGACTCCCTTGGATGTCTTCAGCCAATGACAGGCATCAGGAGAACTTAAATTTATTGTTGCCTAATAAACCCAGGCATCAAAGTTTTTATTAAGACAGGGTAAATAAATAAATTTAGAACTCACCAAATGGATTACATCGATGGTGACGTCACTAGCTTGAACACCCTCTATGGTAACAAGCAAGACATTTCCAGCAGTCTCACCAGGGCTCTTATTGTTAATTATTTCTTGTCTATTTGAATACTGAATGTAAACAGTTTTGCCTCGAATTTGTGCTGGTTCTGAAGATGATGCAAAATAAGAAACCATTGAAATGGCTTGATTAACATCGGTCTGCAAACAAATAAATCTTCGCATAAGTGATCCTGGCATTATCAATTTTAACATATAAATCAGTTGTACAGAATTAACCAGACAAAAGCAAATGTACAAACCTTTTATTTCTAACTATAGAAAGTTTTCAAATTATGTATGCGGTTACAAGCTAACCAATGATATAAATCATTATGCTCCCTCCGTCCCGATACATCCGTATCTAGACAAATCTAAGACAAATAATTCGGGACAAAGGTAATACTTGAGAACCATTAATGCCCACAAAACTGCAATCTACTCCAGTAATTCTGCAATCCCCACTTACTAACACAACCAAATTGAACACATGCAGAGCATCCTATATCCGTAGCATAAAACCAAATGAATAGTGTCATATGGAATCTTACAACCACAAAAGATCTTAGCTGCACATGCTTGGATACAAGTTAGCTACAGATCAATTCAACATATTGATGCAATAAGCTTTCCATTATTACAGAACTGAAGTCCATTAGCTCAGAAAATCCAATCATTCAGCTCCGAACCATCCTACACCAGCGTTTGCACATATTCCACAGCCCCCAACCTTATCAATCCATACAAGGCAGAGATGCAGGAGCGGCAGATGGCCTCAGAAGGCCCCGCATAAAGTTTGTAGGGGATAAATCCCAACTGCTCTTCACAAATCCCACAGCGAACCGTTCTAAAATAAGTAGATACGGGAATAGTGTACAAGCCACTAAAGCTCTCATTATGACTGATCCATAAAACTGAAGAAACCATTACCCCACGTGTTGACAATTGATGTGCAGGCCAAATAAACCAACCAGGGCCAACCTACCAACAGTGCGTGAATATTAGGCATGAGGCCTTGCTACCCGTACAAGATCGCTAACAAATTCCACTATTGCGCGACTAGATCCAAGATTGACCTGCAACTACATGGATGATCGTGCAAAATAAACTCGAAGGAGTACCCGGAAACCAACGGCGATCCGGAATTTCCCACCGGATCGCGCGTATCGACGGGGGCAAGGGGGGCCGGTGTGAGGGGGTGGTAGGATGTCTTACAAACTCGACGAAGGCCTGGTTGCGGTTGGCGCCGACGCCGGATTTGGTGTTGACGATGCGGCCGAAGGGCTTGCAGAGCTCAACGAGCTCCTCCTCCGTGCACTCCCAGGGCAGGTTCCGCAGGTGCAGCACCTTCGACGGCGTCTGCGTGTACCGGAACTGCTGCCCAGCCCCACCCCCGCCGGACGACGACATCACAATAGGTCTTGCGCGTGAATGGCAAGGTTGAGGGTCCAAGAGGCGAAGCTAGGGTTCGGTCTGCCCGTGGGGACTTGCGTTTTTGTTTCCCAAACCCAACCCGAAAACTATACTTTTTTTCTACTACCCCTATAAGAAAAGAGAAAAAAGAAGGGGCAGATCCAAGCAATTATATTCGTCCGTCTACAATATCTAATGGCTCTTAATCCTTCCGTGGTTAACACAACAAGCCACGCAATTAAGCCACTAATCTGCCCACCCGTTCGAAAAAAACACCGCACGCACGAACCCCGCACCACGACCTTTCCCACGCCCGCACTTCCTCCTCCCAACGACCAGATCACGCCCGGGCCTCTGCCGCCTGCCCATCCTCGCCCTTCTCGGTCGCTCACCGCCCGTCGGTTCTCTTCTCCGCCGTCGCCTTGCCAGTCCTCTTCTCCGCCGCGAGCGTGAACAGCCCCCCGCTGGCCCTCTTGTTTGCCGTCGGTCCTCTTGTCTGCCGTCGCCCCGCCGGTCCTCTTCTCTGCCGCCGCGATCGTGAGTAGCCCCCTGCCGGCCCTCTCCTCCGCCTCCACTCCGCTTCTAACACGTCATTCGTCATTGGCTCCGATGCCATGCGCTGCTGTCGAAGCCCATCGCCAAGCGTCCTCTGGTGGTCCGACCCCCAAACTTGGCTCCCAGTGGCATCCCCGCTCGAGGTCATCCTCAACCTCATCCCCTCGATTGGATTCATGTGCTTGCTGCTGGTGATTCCAGGCTGACGTGTGTGTTTTTTGTGATATCTTGTTACACTTTTGGGGGCAAAGTTTCAGTTTCACGCGAATTGGGTGAACAAACTGAAATTCGGGAATACTACTATAACACTCATGATGCGGCTATATCTCCCACGTGTCGAGGCACGACTTGGAGGCATAACCGCATGATGGTTTTGTCGCAAGAAGGGTCATCTTCACACAATCCCATGTAATGAACAAGCATGGGATAAAGAGTTGGCTTACAATCGCCATTTCACACAATACATTAATTAAACATACATCATTCAGAGTACACACATAGTCCGACTATAGACAAATACAAATGAAAGGAAGACAACCCCAAATGCTAGATCCCCGATCGTCCCAACTGGGCTCCACTACTGATCATCAGGAAACGAAACATAGTAACGACCAAGGTCCTCGTCGAACTCCCACTTGAGTTCGGTAGCATCACCTGCACTGATATCATCGGCACCTGCAACTGTTGTTGTAGTAATCTGTGAGCCACGAGGACTCAGCAATCCCATTACCATGGGTATCAAGACTAGCAAAGCTTAATGGGTAAGGAAGGGGTAAAGTGGTAAGGTTGCAGCAGCGACTAAGCATGTATGGTGGCTAACTTACGAATACAAGAGTAAGATGAGAAACTACGCAAACGGTCGCAAACTAGAAATGACCAAAAAGTGATCCTGAAACTACTTACGTTCAAACATAACCCAACCGTGTTCTCCTCTCGAACTTCCCTGAAAAAAGACAATCACGGTTACGCAACGTGGTTGGTGTATTTTAATTAAGTCAAGTGTCAAGTTCTCTACAACCGGACATTAACAAATTCCCATCTGCGACATAACCGCGAGCACGGCTTTCGAAAGTTTAAACCATGCAGGGGTATCCCAACTTAGCCCATGACAAGCTCACGATCAGCGGAGACAATCCTCCATCGGGGACATCCGATCAGACTCGGGGTCCCGGTGCACAAGACATTTCGACAATGGTAAAACAAAGCCAGCAAGACCGCCCGAATGTGCCGACAAATCCCGATAGGAGCTGCACATATCTCGTTCTCAGGGCACAACGGATGAGTCAAGCTACGAGTAAAACCAGCCCTCGAGTTTCCCCGAGGTGGCCTCGCAGGCTGCTCGGTTCGGACCAACACTCAGAGGAGCACTGGCCCGGGGGGGCTAAAATAAAGATGACCCTTGGGATGGCGACTCCCTAGGGAAAAGTATAGGTGGTGGTTAGGCAAATGGAAAACCAATGTTGGGCCTTGCTGGAAGAGTTTTATTCAAAGCGAACTGTCAAGAGGGTCCCTGAAAGGACATGCGGTGCCCCCATGTGTGGTTTTGGTAATTGATGACATTCTCTATGAACTAATGGTTGCATTGAGTTATATTTGAAAGATTTTTCCATAGGCACTTCTTGAAGTCCATGTGTTGGTTTCAATGAGTTTATGGGTTGACCAAGGTGCTATTAAGGAATTATCCAAAGATTGGTCATGTGAGTGTTGAGCTTATTGCAAGCATGTCTTGAAGAAGAAGATTGTGTGATCATTCATGTTTACCTTCAAGACATCATCCAAATGAAGAGAGTTAGAAAGATTCAAGGTTGATCAAGACTAAGTCAAGAGTGAATCAAGTTGATCAACTCACAAAGCGTAGAAGATGTACCGAGAGGGATCAAGTGATCCCATGGTATGGTAAGCATTGTCCATTGCACTTTATGTACTAACCCATGGTCTATGTGAGAGTCTATGTGGGGTTAGGTACGTGTCCATGGGCTTGCGTCAAGAGGAAGATATCATACAACCCATGGAAAGGATGACATCAAGTGGTGATCGTCATCAAGATTGCCGTGTGCAAGTTCAAGTGGAGCATCACAAAGAGATCAAGTGCTTGAAGCTTGCCATCCATTGTGGTGTCAATGGATTTGTGAAGATGTGCCGAAGAATGGCTCACCCATAGTGGAGTATGGGGGAGCAATCATCTAGTCTCCATCCACCCAACGCAATCAAGAAAGGTGGTCCATCTTGAGGAGGACAAGATCGTCATCATCTAGCTCAAGTGGATCATGTGCAAGGCAAAGGTTTGCCCTTGATAAGTTTTCTATTTTACCGGTCTCATGGTGGTAGTTGGGAGACCGGGTTATAGGATCGATAGCCGTACTATCAAGGAGGGCTCTCAAGTGAGTAGCTTGATCGTATCGTTCGTCGAGAGCTCAAACCATTGCATCATTGCATCATGTTTCTTGGTTCTTGTTTGGTTTTCTTTGTGATTCTTAGAGCTTATGGTCATCTTGATGACAAGCTTGAGTTCATCGAAAACGGAGTTCGCATGTGTCTTCTATGATGTTTTCGGTGTTGGAGGTTTTACCGGTCTTATCCGAGGAAGGGTTCATATCATTTTCTTTTGGGCATTTTCTCATTTGCTTCTTATTGGTATTTCTATCAAGATTGTGTTAGCCCTTGTCGCTAGCTTTCCAACAAACTTGGTTTCGTCGAATTCGGAGTCCGTTTGCAGAAGTTGTGTCAGTTTTGGTGTCCTTAAAAGGGGTTGATGCGGATGTAATTTTTTAGTACCGCTCTTCGGAGCGGTACTACCGCTTGGAGTGGTACTACCGCGACTACTTCCGTGGCTACTTCCGCTCAGGACCAAAAACTCGTCACAAGTCCAGCGGTGGTAGGCACGGATGTAATTTTTTAGTACCGCTCGCAAGCAGTAGTACCGCTACCCTTAGCAGTAGTACCGCTACCCTTAGCAGTAGTACCGCTACCCCTAGCGGTAGTACCGTGAGGTCAAGCGGTACTACCGCTCCGACGGTTCTTCTGGCTTTTTTGCCTCCTCGCTGTTGTGTTTCAAAGGGCTACTACCGCCCTAGCGGTAGTACCGCTCCTTAGAGCGGTAGTACCGCTCGGTGCGGGCTGTGAGCATAACGGTTGGATTTTTCCCCACTTATAAAAGGGGGTCTTCTTCCCCAATGAACCTTATTCTTTGAGCTCGTGTTCTTCCCCCATTGTTGACCTTCTTCGAGCTTGCTAACTCTCAATCCCTCCAATGATTCTTGCTAGTTCTTGAGGGAAAAGAGAGAGGAGATCTAGATCCACGTTTCCACCAATCACTTTCTCCTCTAAGTGAGGGGAACCCCTTGGATCTAGATCTTGGAGTTCTTCGTGTTCTTCTTTCGTTCTTCCTCTCATTTTCCTCCCTAGCATTAGTTGCTTTGGTGGGATTTGGGAGAGAAGGACTTGGGCACTCCGTGTGCCCTTGCCATTGCATTTGGTGCATCGGTTTGAGTTCTCCATGGTGATACGTGGAAGTGAAGTTTGAGAAGCTTATTACTCTTGTGTGTTTGGGCACCATAGAGCTTATTCCTCTTGGGTGCCTTGGTGCCCTAGACGGTTGGTGGTGTTCGGAGCTCAATCATGGTGGTGTAAAGCTCCGGGCAAGCGTCGGGGTCTCCAATTAGGTTGTGGAGATCGCCCCGAGCAATTTGACGGGTTCCGGTGACCGCCCCCAAGGGTTGCCAACGTGTACGGGTTCGGTGACCGCCCTCAAGGGTTGCCATTTGTACAGGTTCGGTGACCGCCCTCAAGGGTCCCTTAGTGGAATCACGGCATCTTGCATTGTGCGAGGGCGCAAGGAGATTACGGTGGCCCTAGTGGTTTCTTGGGGAGCATTGTGCCTCCACACCGCTCCAAACGGAGATTAGCATCCGCAAGGGTGTGAACTTCGGGATACATCGTCGTCTCCGCGTGCCTCGGTTATCTCTTTCCCGAGCTCTTTACTTATGCACCTTACTTTGTGATAGCCATATTGTTTCTTGTCATATATCTTGCTATCACCTAGTAGTTTATCTTGCTTGGCATAAGTTGTTGGTGCACATAGGTGAGCCTAGTTGGTGTACGTTTTGTGCTTGACAAATTAACCGCTAGATTTATTCCGCATTTGTTCAAGCCTAAACCGTAATTATTTTAAAGCGCCTATTCACCCCCCCCCCTCTAGGTGACATCCACGATCTTTCAATTGGTATTAGAGCCTCGTCTCTCTTTGTTAGGCTTAACCACCTAGAGAGTAAAGATGTCGACTAGGGGATTAGGATTCTCTCACACTCTTAGTTTCGATGGCACAAATTTTGATGTTTGGGTAATTCGCATGCTTAATCTCTTTAGGGTCATGGACCCAAATTTAGAGCGAATTGTAGATATGGGTTTTTCCCCTCCAAAGGATCCCCAAAGATTATCTTTAGAGGATGAGAAAAACTCTTATCTCAATGCTCAAGCTTCTAATGTGCTTTTCGAAGGTTTGAGCAATGTAGTTATATTTCAACTCATGCCTTTCTGGGATGCTCATGAGTTATGGACAAAGCTTCAAGATAAATATGGTGTGTCCAAGATTTGTGGGGATGATTGTTCTCCCTCCACCTCCGGCCGTGTTGCCTTCTCAACTTCTTCTACTTCACCTATATGTGAATTGCCACAAGGTAATGCTAGGGTGAGTAGTGTGGTCATTGCAATGATGATAGTGTGCTTGTTCTTGGTGATTCTTCATCACTATCTTATTGCAATGGTCCTTCTTTGGACTTTAACACTTCGAGCACCTTACATGTTTCACATGCTCGTGTTGGTAGTCCTTGCATATCATGTAGAAATTGCTTGCTCAAATCTCATGATGATATGCTTGCTATGTCTTGTTGCCATGATGAAAATGTATCTATTTCCTCGAGTTGTTGTGCTAACAATGTAGAGGAAACCCAACACTCCATGGAACAAGATGTGGTCTTGAACGGTGCTTCAAGGGATCCTACATCATCATCGATTGCTTTTTGCCTTATGGCTAAGGCTTCAAAGGTATCTCCCACTTTGAACCCCAATATATCTTGTGATGATATTGATGATGGCAAGAATGATGATGATGTTGATTATGATGAATAGAATGATAATGTTGCCTCCTTAAAAATTAAGGGGGAAATGGTTTTTAAAGCTCTTCATAAAAATAAAATTGCTCGTTCCAACTTCATGGAAATTATGTCCATTGCCATTGAGGGCAAGAAATATATTGAGGAGTTGGAATCTCATCTCGAGGAGCATGGGGTCACAATTGAGAAAATGGAAGGTCATGAGCGTGATTACGCTAATGAGATTGCGGACCTCTCTCAAGCTCTTGAACTTGAACAAACCACCAAGGAATCTCTTGAGGAGACTTTTGCTCTAGAATTATCTAGAGTGGAGGAATCTCGTGATAGAGCTCTTGAGGTGGCCAATGATTTTGAAACTAAAAATGAGGAGCTTGAAGTTGCGCATGCTAAACTCCTTGAGGACTTTGAGCACCTCGAAAATGGCTCAAGGGTCATTAAGAGTGAGCTCATCAAACTCACCGAGTCTCATGCTCAACTTAAAGCTTCATATTCAAAAGAGCTTGCCAAGTTGTCTTCCCCTCTTGTTGCTAATGATGATGTTTGTGCTACTAACTCTATCTCTTGTGAAGCATCCATATTGAAGGAGAATGTTGAGCTAAGGGCTCAACTTGAGTTGCTATCTAACAATTATGGGATGTTGGAAGAAAATCATGTAAAGCTCAAAAGCTCTCATGATGATCTTCTAGTATCCCATAATGTGCTAAAGTTAGCTCATGAGGCCATGCTTGCTAAGGTAACATCTAGTGAACCTCTCGTGGATACTAGCACTACCTTTATTCAAAATGCTATATTGCCTTGTGCTAGTCCTCGCAATTCATCCATGCATAACATTGGTACATCTTGTGATGAATTGCTTTCCTTGCCTTGTTGCTCTAACGATGAAGCTTATACCTCCTCTAGTGCTTGTGTTGAGACTAACCATGTAGAGGAAATCAAAGAACTCAAGGCCCAAGTCACTTCTTTGAAGAAAGACTTGGAAAAGTGTCATGAAGGGAAGGCCACGCTCAACAATATCTTGAATGTGCAAAAATTCCCCAATGACAAAGGTGGACTTGGATTCAACTCCAATAAGAAGAAGAAGTCCAAGAGCAACAAGAAGAAGGGCCAAAAACAAGTCAAGAATTTGGCCAAGATTATTTGCTTCAAGTGCAAAATTGAAGGGCATCATGTTAGATCTTGCCCATTGAAGAAGAAGGCCATTAGTGACAAGCAACAAGGGAAGCGGCTACAAGTGCATTCCCATGCTCAACCTCAAGTTGAAGAAAGGCCTCTTCCCAAGAAGACTCAAGCTAATGCTTCTCAAGTTGAGAAATCAAGTGAGAAGAAAGTGAAGAGTAGACGTTGCTATCTATGTCGTGAGAAAGGTCACCTCGCTTCTTCATGCACTAGTGGTAACTTATCCAACCCAATTGTTATTGATGATGTCTATTCTCTTGGGAAGGATAAGGTTGGCAATGTGTTTGCCAAGTTTGTTGGTACTCAAAGTGGTTTGAAGCAAAGAACCATTTGGGTAGCCAAGCCTATTGTGACTAACCTCTTAGGACCCAACTTGGTTGGGGACCAACTAGCTCAAACTTGATCAATAGGTGTTGTTGGAGGGCATTGGATACTTGGCTACATTATGAAGAATTAAGGGGACTTCATCACTCTTATTGTCTCAAGCCAAGTCAATTGAATCGTCAAGTTTATATCTTATATCCAATGTGCCTCCTTGTGGTAACTTGTACCCTAAATTGCTTACATTGAAAGTTACTTGCCCCCTTGTATGTTTTGGTTTTGTTCCTTGCATGTGTTTGTATATGATGTGTCTCCAAATTGCCTTTGTGTATGTTGGTTTGCACATCATGTACTTGTGGGTTGTTCGTTGAGCCTTAGTGCATCTTGGTTGTATCTTAGTTGGCTCGTGTGAGAGATTAATGGAATATCCCATTATGGGGGAGTGATGTGCTTTGTGCACTTCGCAATCCTATAAAGGTGGGTACATGGGGAATACCACTTAGTATTGATATTACAAGATTATCTAGTCGCTATGTGGTATGTCTTCTCATGAGAAATTCAAATTCTAAATAGTCCATTAATTATCTCTTGTTGGATCCTTTTTATTGCCTCTTGTTAAGTTTTTATTGGTATCACAATATGGGGGAGTAATATGCTATGTGCGTATTACAAGCCTAGAAAATGTGTACATTTGAGATATTGTCACCTAGAATTGATATTGTAAATTATCTTGTTTCTAGGTGGCATGTTAGCTCTACAAGTTGCAATTTGCTTTTTGTTTGGTGTGAAGATGATGTCGGATATCCTTGCTATCTACCACCGGGAATTATCTCCGAACACTTCTTGTCTTTTGACAATTGGTACTCACTTATGTGTGGTAGAAATTATTGATCATCTCCACGTTGGTGTTTGCTTCTTATTTCCTTTTCTCTTGCCAAGGAATGTTTCAACTCCCTTTGTCTTCCATACCACCTGTGGATCTTGTTAATTTCTTGACCTTGTCTAGTGTTTTCTAGATATAGTGAAAGTGGTGATCCCACCTTGTGCATTTTGTATTCAAATGCAAATTCTCTATAATGCACTAGTCTTGGGGGAGCTATCCTATTTTCTATAAAACACTCATCTTGTGGTCCTTATCAAGTGTGTGTTGGTGGAACGCAAACCGTTTCTTTTTGGTACTTTGTGCCATCATGAAACTTTGTAGAGAGCTTGGTTTGTTTGGAACCATTCTCTCTTTTGGGAGTTTGACATCTTTCTTTTTGCGTGTATCTTTGGATATCTCGTTCCTTGATGTATCTTTCAGTTGATATCCTCCAAGTGTTGATTCATTCTTTTGGTATTTTTTTCTTCACTTGGTTTTTTCTTTGTCAATTGGTATCGGTTCTTGAATGTCTTGAGCATGCATGTTAACTTCATGTAGTTTCCTTGGCATGCTTTCTTTCTTTGACCCAATATATAGGGAAAACTCCACCAAGTCTCAAATTGGATGAGATGTGCATGAATTTCATTTCCATATATATATGCACATATTTATGTGGAGTTTGTCCTATGTATTGTTGATGTTTCTAACTCTTTTGTCCCAATGAGTTTGGGTACCATTTTGTTTGTGTTGTTGTTCTAGGAACAATTGGAGATGCATTGGATGCTCGGCTCACTCACAAGGAAGGTGGTGTCACCATGTGCTTATTGGAGTCAAGCTAGGATGCCCAATGAACTACTATCTATTACCTTCAATTGGTTTCTTCTACATCCTTCCAATGATATCTCGGTAACAAGTATCTATTCATGCATTCTTTTCTTGCATTCAACCTTGTGTAGGTTGCATCTTGGCATGATATTCATTCCATCTTGTGATAATTGTTTCCTTTCTCAAAGCATCTCAACGATGATCTCATGTTGCTAGTTGTGATGTATTTGATGGGTGTGTGGTAGGGATTCATTTATATACTGTAAGACCATATCTAGCCATGTGCTATGCTTTCAAGCAAATATCTTATTGGTATATGTATGACTTCCTTTTGGACATCTTGTTCCTTCGTGTTGTAACTATTTCGGGTGTACATCCTTCTTTGTAGATATATATATCATCATGATTTCGTCTACCTAGAATCTTATACACTTGAGAGAAGTTGCATATCTAGATGATATCCTTTCTTTCACGTCCACCTTGTCTTTCTTATGTTATTTCTTTGGTGGCTCCGTGAAAGCTTTGCCTTGAGTGTGTGTCTTCTATCGTAGCATCTTGATGCGCTCTTGTGTGGTGAAGATTATTTTCCTCATGCTTATCTTTACGAGGTTTTTGCCATCTTAATTGGTATCCCTCGTCTTGATGAGCCTTTCATCTTCTATCTTCACCGCAGGTTGTCACAAGCATAGGTTCTCTATATGCTTATTAGTAAGCTTGTGAACCCATTTGCTAGTTGTGTGTGGGAATGATAGGTCTTGCACCGTGTGCCTCATTCTTTCAAGACTTTATTGATGCTTAATGCTCTTCTGTACATTAGTCTTCTCAAGTGCATTGCCTTGACACACACATCTTTTTGGTTGAGCCCACTCTTAAGTTGCCTCTCTTACTTGTTGCTTAACCATGTGTTTGTTGCAAATATTAGGCTTAGTTTCCTATATGCTCTCTTGCACTTGTTGTAAGTTTCTATTGATTTTGGGGGAGCTATGATCCTATTTTGTGCACTTTGTATCCAAATACAAAAATTCTTGATGTGCACAAATCATGGGGAGCTTCTCTAGTTTCTTTAGAACACTGCTCTGCTCTTATCATAATACCCTTTATTCATGTGGCTCGTAGGATCATTGGCCTAGTTGGTTCAATTGGTATCTTTTGATAGCTTGCTTCAATTGGTATCTTTTGATTGCTTGATTGCTTGTTTCTCTCTTTGTTATGTCTTTGTGGCATATCTTCCTTTTGCAATCTTTGGGCCCCAATATAGTTTGTCTTCCTCCAAGTATTTACCGTTGGATATGTGTATTGCATTCCACTCTCTTGTTGAGAAATACACAATTTATGGAGGAACACATTTTATATTGGCCTTCTAAGCTTTTAGCCCATTTTGGCAATCGATGCCAATGGGGGAGAAGTTTCAGAGAGTTTTGTGGAGAAGTTTAGAGAGTTGTCTCTTATGGCTTTGGTTTTTTCCTAAGCATACGCGTCTCCTACGCATGCATTATTGGTTGTTGTATTGCATGGTGATGCATAATTCCTTATATAAACTCTCTTGAAAGTGATTGTCATCAATTACCAAAATGGGGGAGATTGAAAGGACATGCGGTGCCCCCATGTGTGGTTTTGGTAATTGATGACATTCTCTATGAACTAATGGTTGCATTGAGTTATATTTGAAGGATTTTTCCATAGGCATTTCTTGAAGTCCATGTGTTGGTTTCAAGGAGTTTATGGGTTGACCAAGGTGTTATTAAGGAATTATCCAAAGATTGGTCATGTGAGTGTTGAGCTTATTGCAAGCATGTCTTGAAGAAGAAGATTGTGTGATCATTCATGTTTACCTTCAAGACATCATCCAAACGAAGAGAGTTGGAAAGATTCAAGGTTAATCAAGACTAAGTCAAGAGTGAATCAAGTTGATCAACTCACAAAGCGTAGAAGATGTACCGAGAGGGATCAAGTGATCTCATGGTATGGTAAGCATTGTCCATTGCACTTTGTGTACTAACCCATGGTCTATGTGAGAGTCTATGTGGGGTTAGGTACGTGTCCATGGGCTTGCGTCAAGAGGAAGATATCATACAACCCATGAAAATGATGACATCAAGTGGTGATCGTCATCAAGATTGCCGTGTGCAAGTTCAAGTGGAGCATCACAAAGAGATCAAGTGCTTGAAGCTTGCCATCCATTGTGGTGCCAATGGACTTGTGAAGATGTGCCAAGAGTGGCTCACCCATAGTGGAGTATGGGGGAGCAATCATCTAGTCTCCATCCACCCAACGCAATCAAGAAAGGTGGTCCATCTTGAGGAGGACAAGATCGTCATCATCTAGCTCAAGTGGATCATGTGCAAGGCAAAGGTTTGCCCTTGATAGGTTTTCTATTTTACCGGTCTCATGGTGGTAGTTGGGAGACCGGGTTATAGGATCGATAGTCGTACTATCAAGGGGGATCTCAAGTGAGTAGCTTGATCGTATCATTCATCGAGAGCTCAAACCATTGCATCCTTGCATCATGTTTCTTGGTTATTGTTTGGTTCTCTTTTTGAGTCTTAGAGCTTATGGTCATCTTGATGACAAGCTTGAGTTCATCGAAAATGGAGTTCGCATGCGTCTTCTATGATGTTTTCGGTGTTGGAGGTTTTACCGGTCTTATCCGAGGAAGGGTTCATATCATTTTCTTTTGGGCCTTTTCTCATTTGCTTCTTATTGGTATTTCTATCAAGATTGTGTTAGCCCTTGTCGCTAGCTTTCCAACAAACTTGGTTTCGTCGAATTCGGAGTCCGTTTGCAGAAGTTGTGTCAGTTTTGGTGTCCTTAAAAGGGGCTGCTGCGGATGTAATTTTTTAGTACCGCTCTTGGGAGCGGTACTACCGCGACTACTTCCGCTCGGGACCAAAAACTCGTCACAAGTCCAGTGGTGGTAGGCACAGATGTAATTTTTTAGTACCGCTCGCAAGCAGTAGTACCGCTACCCTTAGCAGTAGTACCGCTACCCCTAGCGGTAGTACCGTGAGGTCAAGCGGTACTACCGCTCCGACGGTTCTTCTGGCTTTTTTGCCTCCTCGCTGTTGTGTTTCAAAGGGCTACTACCGCCCTAGCGGTAGTACCGCTCCTTGGAGCAGTAGTACCGCTCGGTGCAGGCTGTGAGCATAATGGTTGGATTTTTCCCCACCTATAAAAGGGGGTCTTCTTCCCCAATGAACCTTATCCTTTGAGCTCGTGTTGTTCCTCCATTGTTGACCTTCTTTGAGCTTGCTAACTCTCAATCCCTCCAATGATTCTTGCTAGTTCTTGAGGGAAAAGAGAGAGGAGATCTAGATCCACGTTTCCACCAATCACTTTCTCCTCTAAGTGAGGGGAACCCCTTGGATCTAGATCTTGGAGTTCTTCGTGTTCTTCTTTCGTTCTTCCTCTCATTTTCCTCCCTAGCATTAGTTGCTTTGGTGGGATTTGGGAGAGAAGGACTTGGGCACTCCGTGTGCCCTTGTCATTGCATTTGGTGCATCGGTTTGAGTTCTCCATGGTGATACGTGGAAGTGAAGTTTGAGAAGCTTATTACTCTTGGGTGTTTGGGCACCCTAGAGCTTGTTCCTCTTGGGTGCCTTGGTGCCCTAGACGGTTGGTGGTGTTCGGAGCTCAATCATTGCGGTGTAAAGCTCCGGGCAAGCGTCGGGGTCTCCAATTAGGTTGTGGAGATCGCCCCGAGCAATTTGACGGGTTCCGGTGACCGCCCCCAAGGGTTGCCAACGTGTATGGGTTCGGTGACCGCCCCCAAAGGTTGCCATTTGTACGGGTTCGGTGACCGCCCTCAAGGGTCCCTTAGTGGAATCACGGCATCTTGCATTGTGCGAGGGCGTGAGGAGATTACGGTGGCCCTAGTGGCTTCTTGGGGAGCACTGTGCCTCCACACCGCTCCAAACGGAGATTAGCATCCGCAAGGGTGTGAACTTCGGGATACATCATCGTCTCCGCGTGCCTCGGTTATCTCTTACCCGAGCTCTTTACTTATGCACCTTACTTTGTGATAGCCATATTGTTTCTTGTCATATATCTTGCTATCACCTAGTAGTTTATCTTGCTTAGCATAAGTTGTTGGTGCACATAGGTGAGCCTAGTTGGTGTACGTTTTGTGCTTGACAAATTAACCGCTAGATTTATTCCGCATTTGTTCAAGCCTAAACCGTAATTATTTTAAAGCGCCTATTCACCCCCCCTCTAGGCTACATCCACGATCTTTCAGTGAAGGGGAACGTAGCAGAAATTCAAAATTTTCTACACATCACCAAGATCAATCTATGGAATAACTAGCAACGAGAGAGAGGGGAGTGCATCTTCATACCCTTGAAGATCGCGATGCGGAAGTGTTGCAAGAACGCGGTCGGTGGAGTCGTACAAGAAGCGATTCAGATCGCGGCCGAATCCGATCTAAGCACCGAACAACGATGCCTCCGCGTTCAACACACATGCAGCCCGGTGACGTCTCCCGTGCCTTGATCCAGCAAGGAGAGAGGGAGAGGTTGGGGAAGACTCCGTCCACCAGCAGCACAACGGCATGGTGGTGATGGAGGAGCGTGGCACTCCAGCAGGGCTTCGCCAAGCACTGCGAGAGACGAGGAGGGAGAGGGGTAGGGCTGCGCCAAGAGAGAGGGAGACTCATGTCTTTGGCAGCCCCAAAAACCCCACTATATACAGGGGAAGGGGAGGAGGGTGCGCCCCCTCTAGGGTTCCCACCCCTAGGAGGGGCGGCAGCCCTAGATGGGATGGAGGGGGCGGCCAAGAGGGGGAGAGAGGGGGGCGCGCCCTATGGTGGGCCTTAGGCCCATCTGCGCCTAGGGTTTCCCCCTTTCCCCTCCAAGCTGCGCCTTAGGCCCTGGTGGGAGGCGCACCAGCCCACTCAGGGACTGGTCCCTTCCCACTATTGGTCCATGCAAGCCTCCGGGGCTGGTGGCCCCTCCCGGTGGACCCCCGGAACCCTCCGGTGGTCCCGGTACATTACCGGTGACGCCCGAAACTCTTCCGGTGGCCAAAACCTCACTTCCTATATATTATTCTTTACCTCCGGACCATTCCGGAACTCCTCGTGACGTCCGGGATCTCATCCGGGACTCCGAACAACATTCGGTAACCACGTATAGCTATTCCCTATAACCCTAGCGTCATCGAACCTTAAGTGTGTAGACCCTACGGGTTCGGGAACCATGCAGACATGACCGAGACATTCTCCGGCCAATAACCAACAGCGGGATCTGGATACCCATGTTGGCTCCCACATGTTCCACGATGATCTCATCGGATGAACCACGATGTCGGGGATTCAATCAATCCCGTATACAATTCCCTTTGTCAATCGGTATGTTACTTGCCCGAGATTCGATCGCCGGTATCCCAATACCTCGTTCAACCTCATTACCGGCAAGTCACTTTACTTGTTCCGTAACGCATGATCCCGTGGCTAACTCATTATTCACATTGAGCTCATTATGATGATGCATTACCGAGTGGGCCCAGAGATACCTCTCCTTCATACGGAGTGACAAATCCCAGTCTCGATTCGTGCCAACCCAACAGACACTTTCGGAGATACCTGTAGTGCACCTTTATAGTCACCCAGTTACATTGTGAAGTTTGGTACACCCAAAGCATTCCTACGGTATCCGGGAGTTGCACAATCTCATGGTCTAAGGAAATGATACTTGACATTAGAAAAGCTCTTAGCAAACGAACTACACGATCTTGTGCTATGCTTAGGTTTGGGTCTTGTCCATCACATCATTCTCCTAATGATGTGATCCCGTTATCAATGACATCCAAGTCCATGGTCAGGAAACCATAACCATCTATTGATCAACGAGCTAGTCAACTAGAGGCTTACTAAGGACATGTTGTGGTCTATGTATTCACACATGTATTACGGTTTCCAGTTAATACAATTATAGCATGAACAATAGACAATTATCATGAACAAGGAAATACAATAATAACCATTTTATTATTGCCTCTAGGGCATATTTCCAACATTCAGTCCCATACCCCTCATCGTGTTAGGGACGCAAAATCAAGGAACATAACACCGGTATGACAGAAACTAGGGCGGCAAGAGTGGAACAAAACACCAGGCATAAGGCCGAGCCTTCCACCCTTTACCAAGTGTATAGATGCATTAATTAAATAAGAGATATTGTGATATCCCATGATATCCATGAAATCCATGTCCCAACATGGAACAACGTGCAACTAGCAACGCTATAAGAGGGGCTGAGCAAAGCGGTAACATAGCCAAAAAACGGTTTGCTAGGGCGGGTGAAAAAGGTTAGGGGCTATCATGGCAATTTGGGAGGCTTGATAACAAGTGATAGGTAGCGCGACATAGCGATAGCATCGAGACAAACTAGCATAGCATTGATAGTAGTGAGATCCAAGGTGACGGTCATCTTGCCTGAAACCCTGCTAGGAAGAAGAACGAGTCCATAAAGAAGACAAACGGACGTAGACGAACGAATCCTCACAACTCCGAAACGAAACCGAAGCTAACGAGAGAAGCAAACCGGAAAGAAGCAAACAACATGGTAAACAACCATCACATCAACATGGCATGATGCACAATCAAGTATTGCATGTCCGGTTTAATGAGGCATGGCATGACAAAGTGCAACAAACAACACTACAAATTAAGTGGAGCTCAATATGCAACAAGTTGCATATTGACGAAACACCACATTCAAGTTATTTAGTTCGCTCTCGTTTATGTACCCAACAATATTAACTGTTATTAAACATGGCAAGAGGGCGAAGCATAAATAAACTAACTATTTAGGCAAGTTTAAAAGAGGCCGGAACAATAAACAACAATTCCGGTAAATCCCCACATGTCATTTAGCAATTTAATGCAAGCAACAATTTTAAACATTTTATATGTTGTTATCATGATGCGGATGCCATATACAAGTTTGTGCATTTTTATGAAGACGTTGACATGAGCATGTTATGAAGCATTTGGCCAACATGGCGGAACGAAAGGGGTGCCACGACAACGACAACGGAAATGGTGCCATGGCAACGTATCAGTTCCGGTAGGTCATGGAGGTACCGGTTCAAAAAGAAGTGTGGAGCGAGTCATGTAATGATGGTGGGGTGATCCCGGATACCGGGTTCCCACGGGTCGATGGCATGGCAAACTAGGAGGAACGTGCAATGACAACTCGGACACAGTGTAACCACGGGCATCTCATACAACACATGCATTCGTCCACGGGCGTCGTCTCGGGGTTATACCTTCGAAGCGTGCATTTTCGGAGCGGATCAAGTTCGTTGAGGGAAGTAGACGTTCTCGCAACGGTAGTGGAAGTAGTGGTACACGTTTCGTAGAGGAACTTGACGTCCACGGAGTCGACGGTAGTGGTACACACGTTGTTGGGGTACTTGACGAATCCGAGTCCCTTCGGGCGTAGTGGCACTTGGCGAAATCCAAGATGGTTTGACGATTCCAAGATGGTTTGATGATTCCGGGCAAGGCGGCAGAGGTACTTGGCGTCAATGTGGCCTCCAGGGTACTTGACGAAATCCACATTGGATGTAGTCGTTCATATTTGAAGGGGAACTTGGCACGTCCAAAATCTTCGAGGTTCGTTGTGTACTTGACATCTCGGTGCTGTAGTCGAACTAGCCAGTCTTGCTGAACTGAAGGGGCATCAAGGGACTAGCAAATGCCTTGCCTCAGGAAGTCACAGGAGGTGCGTGGAGGTAGCTCGAGCTGCTGGTCATCGGGGCATGGCCGAGCAGCGGCTGGAAGAAGTGGCCGGTGTTGCCCTTGGCATGAAGCAGGGGAGGCGGAGCTCCTGCTAGGGCGATGGCGGCGAGCAGGCAACGGAACTTGGCGTCGACGTACAGGCACAACAAGGAGAAGCAACGACTGGACCGTGCAGCGGTGGGCGAGGGACTCCGGGACGGCACGGAGGTCGAGGAACTTGGCCGGTGGCGCGGCTTGGAGCAGATCGGGCGCGAGGAAGGTCGGAGGCGCCCGAGGCGAACGACGGAGGGGCGCGAAGGGGCGGCGCTCGGCGCGAGGGTGCAGCAGCAGCTGCTGCTGCCGGCGGCGAGGTCGAGGCAGGTTGGTGGCGACGAGGAGAAGCAGGAGGATAGGCGGCGCGGGAGGAGTCTTGGTCGTCACCGGCGGCGAGAACGAAGCCGTGCGCGGGGCACCACTCCTTTGTGCGCGGGGCGACCCAGAGGCACGGAGGGGTGAGGAGATCGGGCGCGGGCGCGTGGTTTTTGGGGGTAGCGACGCGAGGGAGAAGGTGAGGGAGAGATACGAGGGGATCGAGCGAGCTAGGGTTATAGGGATCGCTGGGCCTTGTGGCTGGGCTGGTGGAGACCAACGGCTGGGCCTTGCATAGGTTGCAGCTAGGCTAGACTCTCTCTCATATTCTTTAGCAGAAAAGAATTAGAGAGAAGAAAAGAAAGATAGGGTTAGGGAAAGGATCTGAGCACGAGGACAATTTTCCTGGACTAAAAAAATACAAGGAATTTGACAAAAATGACCTGAGGATATTTAGTGGAAGTAAAATCCACCCGCGTTGGATTAAACTCGGCAAGTTTGAATTTTGAAACCCATTCAAATGAGCTCCAAGTGGGTTGAAACTATAGGAGGTGACCCTACACACCAGATGTGATTTATGGGCAGATTTGGAACATTTATGGAGAAGTAAAATTGCAACTCAATTTTACTAAAAGGTCGAAAAGGAAGGATAGGAAGTTGAGTCGGATAAAAGAAGAGTTGAAGAATAATGCAAATGGGTTATGGGTGATTCCAAGTTAATGGATATTTATTATAGCCCCCTAATATATTGGGAGGATATGTTATAAAGAGAAATCACCATGCGAATTCCCTCGATTTAAATAGATCAACGATCTATGCAATTTGTTTAGCTGAGTTTTTAAAAAGGTTTGTATGATGACATGATGCAAGGCAAATGATGCAATGATGAATGCAACAAACCAACAACTCACACGACGAATCTTGGAATCCATGGAAAGGCATCTGGAGCGCCGGTCTTGGGGCGTCACAACTCTCCTCCACTTACAAGAGATCTCGCCCCGAGATCTAGGGATGGCATCGGAGGGAAACGGAAGACGGGAGAGGTAAAACTAAGTTGCTTCTTGGACAAAAGAGTGAAACCAATGAACCTTGAGAGGTTGAACAACTTGAAAGAAAGAATACAACGGAGACAAACAAGATTTCAAACACTCCATTAGAAAAGGGAAACAAAGAACATTGCGAAAGCCTTGTAGGTTGAAAGACATGAAACAAGAGCTTAGGGGACAAGATAGATTTTAAAGCCACTCCGGTTAAACGGATAAGCAAGGAAAAGAACATGATCTTGACAAAACGAGACGATGGGTCGAAGAGAGCAATATCACAATGCCTCCGGTAGAAATGAAAGAATGCAATGAAAAGAACGGAGCCTCAAGTGAATTTGAGAGAGCATCCTTAAAAAGAAGGATAGAACGGAGTTGTTGAAAAATCAACAATGAAGTGATATACTCCTTGTGGACTTATGAAAACATCTCAAAACTAGAGGTGAAATTCTGCCACTAACAAAAACAATTGATTGATTGAGATCAACGAAGAGAAGCAAAACTTCTTTCGCCGAGAGGATAGGAGAAAACTTGGATCATTGACAAGCACCACAATAGCAGCATTCCTAATGGAAGGCTTTAGGTGAAACCTATACCAAGATAACTCCAAGGAAGAAAGTGATGGGTTTAAATATCTCATTCTTGACGACTTGTCAATCACGAAACATGAAGGAAACTGTCAAAATGACATAACACCACCTCAAAAGATACGATAGAAAGAATTGCACTTCTGAATGCAAGATGAAGAATGCTTGAACTCCTCAAAACAAGACATGTGTTGAACACCATGTTTATTTTTGAGTATGGCTTGGCGGATCATAACTTCGAGAGAAATCTTGAAGAACAATTGAAGAATGCAAAGAATCCTTGACGAACCACCATGTAGAGCCTCCATGAAGAACTCCTGTAATAAAAGGATGATAAAAAGAAAGAGAAGTTGAAAACACAAGGTGAAGCCTTGCGATGATTTAGATGGAGCTTCGCGACGAGATAATGTGGAAAACTTGGAACTCCGGAAAAGAAAAGATGAAGCATCTCGAACTAAGAAAAATGACATGATGAACAAACTCCGGAAAGAAAAGATGAACAACTTAGAACTGAGAAATTGATACCATTACGAACTCCGGAAGAAGGAATTAATCACTTGGATGAAACAAGAACAATAATTATGTTATGCGTATCCTTCACCAATATAAATTGATGACAAGCAACGGATTTGGCATACTACTTATTCTCGTAGAAAGGATTAAGAGAGATATAGCGTAAACTTGAGAAAGGTCTTCAACGATCCACCGGTAGGACTGAAACAACGAATAAATTAATATGAGAACACAGACAAAGGAATCTTGAACAAACCGCCGTAAGAATTGAAAATGAAAGTAGCAAAGGCACAATTCACCTGGAAGAATTGGAAAACGAATGAAGATACTTGAGGGGATTTAGATACATGAGAACGAAGAGATCAAGAGCTGACTAGAGGATACTTGAACGCTGCACCGATAAGATTTGGAGAATGATAGTTACACGCTGAGAATGAAGAATTATGACATGATGGCCTTCGGAGGAAAGAAATGGAAACAACTCATGAAATGCTCCGGATGGTAGGAAAAGAATTGTCACAATCAAAAACAATTATGAGAGGATGGCATAAATCTAGAACCACACGTCTTCGGAAGAACGAGTAAGGATTTAAGAGGAACTCCTCTTCAGTCTTCAAAATCCGAGAATGACGACGAGAAAACACCACCATGAATTGTTGAGGCACTCCGGAATGGAGAATAGAAAGGTTGAACCAACGATGAAAATAATTTGAAAGTGATCTTGGAGAAGGCAATTGACTGATGAAAATTCATTCTTACGTGAAACTTTGAAAAGAATTTGGGAATAGCTTCGGGAAAATTAGAAGAGTCAGGTAAGATCCTGGGAAAAAAAACCTGTGCATTAGGGCCCACTCAAAGATACACCGTTGAACGATTTACAAGAGAGATTGCACCGGTTGAATTAAATGGCTCAAAAGAGATAACAACCTTGAGATAACTTGAACGGATTAGGAATGAAAACGCGAATCTCCTGAGATATCTTCAACACTCCGGAACAAATGAATAACGAGAGGTGAATGATTAATTGGTGCACCGGAATGAGAAAACATTTGAAACGAGGAAAAGGATATGATCGACAAAGCTTGAATTAATCCACCGGAGAAGAAAAAGAACGAAGAATAATAAACTTGAAACTGTTGAGCATCTTCATGGGAAATCACCGGATAAGAACATTGATGGAAAAGAATGGAGAGACTTCACATCCATAAGATGGATACTTGATTAAGAAATCTGAGTCCTTGAAGAAAAATGGTGGGAGGGCGGGAAAACAAAGGCAACTTGGGGCAGATGGAATGGATACCGCTGAGAAAACATAGAATTGATCTCGCGAATGGGAAAATGATAGGATTCACTTGAAGAGAAACACGCCAGTTGAAAAAGAATTGGCATGACAACCTCAGTGATCAAGAAGGATTAATATTCACATAGAAATATGAGAACACCATTTAGGGAAGGTATGGATCAACACTTGACATTGAAGCAACTCGAATACCACAACTGAAAACAAAACAAAGATTTGGCTTGCAGAATAAGCCGGAACAAATACATATGATAGAGATTTACCCAATCCCATATCATGCATCTGTCGGAAAGATATTCTAGGAGCTATTTGAATACCCACCTATAAACTCCCGAAACTTTCTGGTTATGCAATCTGGTGTTGGGGATACAGGGGAAGCATAATATCTCACCCAAACTAACAATCCCTACATCCAGCTGTATCCATCCGTCAACACATAACCAAGAAAACTCCGGAAATCGTGTACCTCAACCTTCGAAAAGCATCCGTTATACGAGCTATGGCAATACTCCCGAACTCCCGCCCCTAGTACTGGGTGGCGTCGAGGTTATCTCACCAACAACTGCATAAAAGAGATTTTCGATGTCGGCGGAACTCAGGTATTCCAGAACTGAAACGATAAAATTGTGACGACAACACCTCGGAGCTCAACTCCCCGGGACACTGCCACAACCCCTAAATGTCAGGAGGCACCAAGAACAATGTTCTCGTCACAAGAATATCGGAACGATCCCAAGATACCCCCGTGATCCTAATTTTTTTTTAGTGAAATTTAAGGAGAGGAAAGACAAAACATCTACATCAGGAGACCTCACCAGAGCGACGAAGGGGCCGAGGAGTAACAAGAATCCTACTCTCCGATATATATAATCCTAAGACTCAAAACATTTTGGTTCTAGACTCGACAACGTCAGCGATTCGATCAAGCAGGAGGCTCCTAAGTCGGGGATGGCTCTGATTACCAACTTGTAACACCCACGATGCGGCTATATCTCCCACGTTTCGAGGCACGACATGGAGGCATAACCGCATGGTGGTTTTGTCGCAAGAAGGGTCATCTTCACACAATACCATGTAATGAACAAGAATGGGATAAAGAGTTGGCTTACAATCACCACTTCACACAATACATTAATTAAACATACATCATTCAGAGTACACACATAGTCCGACTACGGACAAATACAAATGAAAGGAAGACAACCCCAAATGCTAGATCCCCGATCGTCCCAACTGGGCTCCATTACTGATCATCAGGAAACGAAACATAGTAACGACCAAGGTCCTCGTCGAACTCCCACTTGAGTTCGGTAGCATCACCTGCACTGATATCATCGGCACCTGCAACTGTTGTTGTAGTAATCTGTGAGCCACGAGGACTCAGCAAGGGTAAAGTGGTGAGGTTGCAGCAACGACTAAGCATGTATGGTGGCTAACTTACGAATACGAGAGTAAGATGAGAAACTACGCAAACGGTCGCAAATTAGAAATGACCAAGAAGTGTTCCTGAAACTACTTACGTTCAAACATAACCCAACCGTGTTCTCCTCTCAAACTTCCCCGAAAAAAGACAATCACAGTTACGCAATGCGGTTGGTGTATTTTAATTAAGTCAAGTGTCAAGTTCTCTACAACCAGACATTAACAAATTCCCATCTGCCACATAACCGCGGGCACGACTTTCGAAAGTTTAAACCCTGCAGGGGTGTCCCAACTTAGCCCATGACAAGCTCAAGATCCGCGGAGACAATCCTCCATCGGGGACATCCGATCAGACTCGGGGTCCCGGTGCACAAGACATTTCGACAATGATAAAACAAAACAAGCAAGACCGCCCGAATGTGCCGACAAATCCTGATAGGAGTTGCACATATCTCGTTCTCATGGCACAACAGATGAGTCAAGCTACGAGTATAACCAGCCCTCGAGTTTCCCCAAGGTGGCCCCGCAGGCTGCTCGGTTCGGACCAACACTCAGAGGAGCACTGGCCCGGGGGGGCTAAAATAAAGATGACCCTCGGGATGGCGACACCCTAGGGAAAAGTATAGGTGGTGGTTAGGCAAATGGAAAACCAATGTTGGGCCTTGCTGGAAGAGTTTTATTCAAGGCGAACTGTCAAGAGGGTCCCATACCCCTCATCGTGTTAGGGACGCAAAATCAAGGAACATAACACCGGTATGACGGAAACTAGGGCGACAAGAGTGGAACAAAACACCAGGCATAAGGCCGAGCCTTCCACCCTTTACCAAGTGTATAGATGCATTAATTAAATAAGAGAATTGTGATATCCCATGATATCCATGAAATCCATGTCCCAACATGGAACAACCTGCAACTAGCAACGCTATAAGAGGGGCTAAGCAAAGCGGTAACAAAGCCAAACAACGGTTTGCTAAGAAGGGTGAAAAAGGTTAGGGGCTATCATGGCAATTTGGGAGGCTTGATAACAAATGATAGGTAGCGCGACATAGCGATAGCATCGAGACAAACTAGCATAGCAATAATAGTAGTGAGATCCAAGGTGACGGTCATCTTGCCTGAAATCCCGCTAGGAAGAAGAACGAGTCCATAAAGAAGACAAACGGACGTAGACGAACGAATTCTCACAACTCCGAAACGAAACTAAAGCTAACGAGAGAAGCAAACCGGAAAGAAGCAAACATGGTAAACAACCATCACATCAACATGGCATGATGCACAATCAAGTATTGCATGTCCGGTTTAATGAGGCATGGCATGGCATGACAAAGTACAACAAACAACACTACAAATTAAGTGGAGCTCAATATGCATCGAGTTGCATATTGACGAAATACCACATTCAAGTTATTTAGTTCGCTCTCGTTTATGTACCCAACAATATTAACTGTTATTAAACATGGCAAGAGGGTGAAGCATAAATAAACTTACTATTTAGGCAAGTTTAAAAGAGGCCGGAACAATAAACAACAATTCCGGTAAATCCCCACATGTCATTTAGCAATTTAATTCAAGCAACAATTTTAAACATTTTATATGTTGTTATCATGATGTGGATGCCATATAGAAGTTTATGCATTTTTATGAAGACGTTGACATGAGCATTTGGCCAACATGGCGGAACGAAAGGGGTGCCACGGTAACGACA
Organism: Aegilops tauschii subsp. strangulata; assembly: GCF_002575655.3. Classification (NCBI taxonomy): domain Eukaryota; kingdom Viridiplantae; phylum Streptophyta; class Magnoliopsida; order Poales; family Poaceae; genus Aegilops; species Aegilops tauschii. Next base: position 245,744,153 of record NC_053038.3, read on the forward strand.
ACAGAAATGGTGCCACAGGAACATATCAGTTCCGGTAGGTCATGGAGGTGCCGGTGCAAAAGGAAGTGTGGAGCGAGTCATGCAATGATGGTGGGGTGATCCCGGATACCGGGTTCCCACGGGTCGATGGCATGGCAAACTAGGAGGAACGTGCAATGACAACTCGGACACAGTGCAACCACGGGCATCTCATACAACACATGCATTCATCCACGGGTATCGTCTCGGGGTTATACCTTCGAAGCGTGCATTTTCGGAGCAGATCAAGTTCGTTGAGGGAAGTAGACGTTCTCGCAACGGTAGTGGAAGTAGTGGTACACGTCTCGTAGAGGAACTTGACGTCCACGGAGTCGACGGTAGTGGTACACATGTTGTCGGGGTACTTGACGAATCTGAGTCCCTTCGGGCGTAGTGGCACTTGGCGAAATCCAAGATGGTTTGACGAGTCCAAGATGGTTTGACGATTCCGGACACGGCGGTAGAGGTACTTGGCGTCAATGTGGCCTCCAGGGTACTTGACGAAATCCACATTGGATGTAGTCGTTCATATTTGAAGGGGAACTTGGCACGTACAAAATCTTCGAGGTTCGTCGTGTACTTGACATCTCGGTGCTGTAGTCAAACTTGCCGGTCTTGCTGAACTGAAGGGGCATCGAGGGACTAGCAAAGGCCCTGCCTCGGGAGGTCACAGGAGGTGCGTGGAGGTAGCTCGAGCTACTGGTCGTCGGGGCATGGCCGAGCAGCGGCTGGAAGAAGTGGCCGGTGTTGGCCTTGGCATGAAGCAGGGGAGGTGGAGCTCCTGCTAGGGCGATGGCGGCGAGCACGACGCAGCTGGGAGAAGCAACGACTGGACCGTGCAGCAGTGGGCGAGGGACTCCGGGACGGCGCGGAGGTCGAGGAACTTGGCCGGTGGCGCGGCTTGGAGCAGATCGGGCGCGAGGAAGGTCGGAGGCGCCCGAGGCGAACGACGGAGGGGCGCGAAGGGGCGGCGCTCGGCGCGAGGGTGCAGCAGCTGCTGCTGTCGGCGGCGAGGTCGAGGTGGGTTGGTGGCGACGAGGAGAAGCAGGAGGATAGGCGGCGCGGGAGGAGTCTTGGTCGTCACCGGCGGCGAGAACGAAGCCGTGCGCGGGGCGCCACTCCTTTGCGCGCGGGGCGACGCAAAGGCACAGAGGGGGTGAGGAGATCGGGCGCGGGCGCGTGGTTTCTAGGGGTAGCGGCGTGAGGGAGAAGTGAGGGAGAGAGACGAGGGGATCGAGCGAGCTAGGGTTATAGGGATTGCTGGGCCTTGTGGCTGGGATGGTGGAGACCAACGGTTGGGCCTTGCATAGGTTGCAGCTAGGCTAGGCTCTCTCTCATATTCTTTAGCAGAAAAGAATTAGAGAGAAGAAAAGAAAGATAGGGTTAGGGAAAGGATCTGAGCACGAGGACAATTTTCCTGGACTCAAAAAAATACGAGGAATTTGACAAAAATGACCTGAGGATTTTTAGAGGAAGTAAAATCCACCCGCGTTGGATTAAACTCGGCAAGTTTGAATTTTGAAACCCATTCAAATGAGCTCCAAGTGGGTTGAAACTATAGGAGGTGACCCTACACACCAGATGTGATTTATGGGCAGATTTGGTACATTTATGGAGAAGTAAAATTGCAACTCAATTTTACTAAAAGGTCGAAAAGGAAGGATAGGAAGTTGAGTCGGATAAAAGAAGAGTTGAAGAATAATGCAAATGGGTTATGGGTGATTCCAAGTTAATGGAATATTTATTATAGCCCCCTAATATATTGGGAGGATATGTTATAAAGAGAAATCACCATGCGAATTCCCTCGATTTAAATAGATCAACGATCTATGCAATTTATTTAGCTGAGTTTTTAAAAAGGTTTGTATGATGACATGATGCAATGCAAATGATGCAATGATGAATGCAACAAACCAACAACTCACACGACGAATCTTGGAATCCATGGAAAGGCATCTGGAGCGCTCTAGGGGCGTCACAACTACATTGGTTTGGAGCGTTTCTAATTGTGGTTACAACAGCGAGGTAAATCAATACTGATAGTCTGACGTGTTTAACTAATTTTATTTCTGCCAATAGCAGTATGATTTATGATCACTAATCTGCTTGTTCTCACGTAAATCAATAGTTCGTCAATAACTTACGTATTCTTGCAGCATATGAGTTTAAACAGAGGTAGAATCAAAACTGCACAAGTACTCTCATCCCATTTGTCATGTATAGTGATGTCAAGAACAATTTCAAGGCAATGCCTTATTTACAGTTTACTCACGCAAGCTTCTTTCACTAGAAATATAAATGAGTAATCAAGAAGACACAATTGCTTTAAGAGTCTATTGTTCATAACACATATATTTGTAGGTTATAGCCAAGTCCAATGGTTATTTTGGTCTTGAATGACAGGCTTGCAACCCTTTTTACAAGTTTTAAGTTTTATGGTAAAATATGCTTTTGTATGACCAAACCATTCAGATTTAGTGAAGTACAAATCTCAATGAGGAGTCGAATGTGCAGTCCAACAACGACGTGACAAACCCTGCGCCTGCTGGTACCATCAACAATAAATTTGGTGTGTATTCCTCATTTTTGAAGTCATCATGATTTTACCTATTACGTGATTGCCTCGACCCCTTCCCTTCTGCAAGGGACATCCGTCTTTCATTTTGAGTAGTATATTTCATCTATGAACCTGCAAGCTCATCCTTGCCAGTTTTAATGTTGGAACATTAAGAAAAGTTGTTTTACACCTCCTATGTACTCGCAAGCCCATTCTTGTTATTTTGATAACATACCAACTTGTTGTTCTATTGATGGGCATTTTCATTTTGGAGGTTCAACACACTTGATTATCTCAGCTACTTGATAATATACTTGCAGGTACAAGATCTTCACACATCTATTAACTCATTGTATGTGTTTTGTGAAGTGGTAATTACATTCAGCAGTTAAGCTTAAAGAATATCTATGCTAAACACATGAGGAATGTTGTTAGTTTATACTTGTTAGGCAAGATAACTTATTTATCCTACTAAACCATGTTAATACATTCATTTTTTCTACATCAACGTAATTTTGGAACGTATAGCTCCTTAGTTTCGAAGACATGAGGTTGAATTTGGTTATCCACAACATGATTTGGTCTTCTTATTGATAGCAACGTGAACCTTCAGAAAAATTATTTTAGTTCATTTGCCTTTTTCGGTAGTGGACGTGAAATCTTTTTGTGGCCTTTTTCCTGGTGACTTTTGGGTTATGTAGAGATTTGTAGATATATATTTTCCTGGGTCAGATTTTGTGTTAGATGCTTTTGAACTAATGTGTACTTTTAATTTTATCTTACTTTGTTTGTGAGACGCTAATTTTGTGTAATAGTTTTTGACAGCAAGATCTCCATAATGAGGCATTTATACAGATTTCATTTGTGTTTTTCCGCACAAGTGTACAATTTAACTTTTCATAGTAAGTATTCCGCATCATTGGTACCTTAGCATGCTTCTGGAGTTGAAATTTTATTTCCTGGTGTGGTTTTGGCAGTGTTGATGGTACAGGGCCAGCGGTGGGTGCTATGTGAAGTGCAACTCTATCAACAGAGAAAAACTACTCTTGAACTAGCATGTGCATGTGCATGTGATTCGGTCAACTATGTAATTTTGAACTTGATAGATCCTTAATTCCTGAACTTTGAACGTGATGGATCCTTTGTCATTTTTGTTGAAGATTGAAACTGTATCCATCCCTCTTGCTGGCAGTACATGAATTGGACTGACAAGGCAACAAAGCTGATGCATGCTTGTACATTGGGTCTGATGTTATTACCAAGGTATGAGCTGGATAATACATGTATAAAACCATGTCGACTGAAACTGCAATTAGTCTTGCTTGCATCTATACTATTATATGTTGTAGTCCAGTGATAACATATCTAATTAGCTGTCTTTTGTTGACTCATCACTGAAAATCTGAATTCCAGTACCAAACCGCAGACTCATGCCGATGTATATTGCGAAATGTTGTGAAGGCATTTGGCTTCAAACCAAATGGAAGTCTATGATTTTGCCAACAAACAATGGCAGGTGACATAGCTACAAACCAAACAACGGAGACTTTCCAACATCTTGGCCATGCCCTTTTGGTTTGGCAATGCCAATTTTCGGCAGGGCTAGATGGGGTTCATACAAAATATACCCAATATTATTCCATGTATTAGATGTAAACTAAGTTTTTGATGTCTTTATTTTTGGGTTCTGATTGTTATCCTAAAAAAACAAGACGAGAATTATGTAGGCTAATGAATTTGAAAGCATCTTATCATAGCTGCAGTATTTATCAATGTCTTTGAAAGTTGATTACACACTTTCCGAAATGGCCAAGATATAATTAGTTGTCCCAGTCTACAGTACACACCAACTACGGAAGGCGGTGTTTAAGAGATATCATCACAGGAAAAGCACCAAGACCATTGTCTTATCAAGATGTCACACTTTGAGTAATTGCGTAGGTTATTTTAGTGTGAGAGTTTATAATTTGTTAGTTGCGGCTTAGCTACTGTTTGATCTAGTTTATTGTGGCAAACTTTTGGACCAGTCCCACTTTACACCTATGTCTTGTTTTATGATTATTGGATTTCCTTTAGCCCTTCTACATTTCAGTAAGTCACTGTAAAGTATCTTCTGTTTCTGCAGATACACAAGTCGGTGTAGTTACATGTCATCTTCAATTTATGTCATCCATATTGCTGCTCTTGGCCATTGTGGGCATCATCAACACCGAGCACCAACGACAAGAGCCCAGTGGTGAACAAGGCCAAGAGAATCCTAGGAAGCTGCAGCTGAAAGTAGCACTGGAGGTGGTGCCCGGGAGCAGCAATGCAGGCAGAAGTGGCCTAGAGGAGCGGAAGCGGTGGCTGAGACGAGCACAGGAGGCAGCGGCGCAACAGTTGGGTGCAGCGGGTCCGCGAGAAGTGGAGGAGCTGGTGGACGGGAGCAGAATTGTTGACAGCGAGATCAGAGGAGGCAACAATGGCCGGAGTAGTGCGGGCGGCAAGAAAGGAAACGTGTAGTGAGTTGGCCTAAGGGGCAATTTTATCCATGTACAAAATACGAAGAGAAATGTGTACATGTACTGTTTTAATTGCTGATATAGCTGCACACTTTCTCCTGGAAATTTCTTTCACTTGACATGATTGTCATGATATTTCTTTGTTACATACTCCCTCTCTCCCGAATTACTTGTCTTAAATTTATCTAGATATGGATTTATCTAGACACGTGTTAGATCCGTATCTAGATAAATGTAAAACAAGTAATTGGGACGGAGGTAATAGAAATTTCATTCTTATATGTGAAGGAACAAATTATTGTATTTCTCTTTAAATTACATAGTGCAAATTTGATCAGGCTTCTCCTCATATTTCCTTCTATAGCATGATGGCAGACATTTATAGATTTTTCTTTTCTATTATGTTTAAGCCAGCTGATTCAATAACTTGTAGATAGTAAATCAAAATAAACATATTCGCAAATGTAAACTCATTGTCCTGTTATTTTTTGTTACATTATATTCTTCCATTGGTTGAAGGCGAGATCGCTACAATTATATTGGACGGTCTACAAAAGAAAGCCTTTGTTGAAGGCGAGAATCCGTTATTTTTTTATTATTGCATATAAAAATTTATAATTTTATATCCTAACAGAGACGTGCGTTGCACGGCATGCTTACTAGTTTAAGATAAAAAAGCGTGTCGCCCGACTTTAAATTAATAAAGCCACCAAGCATCCAGAACAAGTCACAGAACAATGTAAGGCAAAAGAACCAAGTAGTTTAGACGGTCAAACCGGCAAAAGAAATACGACACGGCAGAATACTAGCAAAAGATAAAACAGGGACGACACTAGCCCTTCTAGGGATGGTGAGCTTGATCCACGTTCAGGATGGAATTTGTCGTAGCCAGAACCCACAAGATCAAAAGCTCCACCACATCCTTGTCGCTCGATATTAAATTTGTTCCATGTTGTCCATAAGGCCCAGCAGAAGGCGGAGAACCCAAACCAAAACAACCTCTTAGTCTGGCCACCCAAGGCGCTGGCAAGAGGCAAGAGGTCACCAAAGGAGTTTGGTGCCCAAGTAACATCGAGACAATCCCTCATGCGGTTCCAGAAGAACCGAGCCAAGGGGCAAGAAAAAAGAATATGATTTGTATTTTCAGCGAGCCCACAAAACGCACAACACTCTGACCCTGGGACGTTTCTTTTCTTGATTTGGTCTATGGCCGGCAGCCAACCACGCATGGCTTGCCACATGAAGATCTTAACCTTAAGGGGCACTCTGTCACGCCAAATTCCCGAGAAACGCAAAGAAGCCAGCCCAGACGAGAGTTTAACGTAAAGGGATTTGACAGTAAACCTACTGGATGCCGACAGGGGCCACGAAACCGAGTCAGCCGACTCCGAGAGCACCGGGAAGACAACAGCGAGGCGGTGCCACTCTTCCAACTCTAACATCCTCCTAAAACCTAAGTCTCAATTCTTGACCGAAAGCTCCGTGATGGAGATCGAAGGAAACGAACAGTAAGAAAACAGGGTAGGAAGGTAAGAAGAGAGAGGGCCATCTCCCATCCAGCAATCTAACCAAAAACGAACAGAGTGCCATCTCCAACCGAGAACTTAACCAGGGACTTGAACTCATCTTTAACATCAAGGAGTTGACGCCAAAACTAGACCCACTAGTCCTAGGGGTGCACAGGGGGCTGCAGTCAAGGAAATTTTTAGCCTTGAGGATTTGAAGCCACAAAGCCCCAGGATCCATAGTAAGAATGTGCCACCACCACTTAATAATAAGTCATATGTTCATGAGAGAGGTGTTAATAATGCCTAAGTTCCCAAGCCTTTTCGGCCGGCACATGATCTTCCACTTGACCAACCTATATTTCTTTTTGTTTTTTGCGGTGTTCCAACAGAAACCATTCATATGTTTGTCAAAACCGCATGACTGCTCCCAGGCAAGTGATAGAAGCCCATCAGGAAAGTGGGGAGGGAGGAGAGGCGAGCATTGATCGGGCACACTTTTGTAGGGTGGAACCCTAAGTTGAGATCTTTTCACACTTGGAGGGGGGAAAGGATGAACAACAAGAACACAAGAGATGAATTAACTCGAAACAAAACCCAATCACACATCCACTAGAATAGCATAGTTGAGATCCACAAGAATACAAGAACAATCCAAGGAAACAAGCACAAAGGTAAGGTTCTTCCCACTCCTAAGGAGGTGGGGTCTTGATGATAGCCTTCTCCAAAAGGAGGTCTTGATATCCACTTGGGATCTTCTCCTAGGAGGTCTTGATCTCCAAGAGGAGTGGTAGATGAGCAAATCTTTCTCAATGTCTCACATATACTTTGCTAACCCTAAATAATGTCCTAGGCACGGAATATATATCTATAGGGAGGTAAGGGGCGACTTGGAGGGCGAAACAGGAAACCCTCAGCCGAAACCTGGGAGGACCATGCGCACGGGGTAAGTGAGGCCCATGCGCACGGGGGTCCCGTGGGCACAGTACACGCCTGTGCACACGGGGTGATATAGTGGTGAGGCCCGTGCGCACGGGGTTGTGCATCTTCACTTCCAATAGCTTTCTGGGAGGCCCATGGGCACGGGGTTGGGGGAGGCCGTACGCACGGGGTTGCCTAGGACTTGTTGTTTCCGACTTGATGAGCTCCTTCTTCTTCCTTGTGGCCTTGGGGTCCTTCTCCTTGCCTCCGGGATGCTCCCTAGCTGCTTGGTGGCGGTCATCCTCGAACGTAATGACACATGGCACATTTTGGTGAGGTAGCATCCAAGTTCCATTCGTATCCATGTCAATCTCGAAGAGGAGAGAGTTCACCTCGGTTTCAATGGCACGTGCGCGAGCTCTTATCATAGGCCCATGTGGTGCTTGATGTGTTGGTGTAGAGTCCATGGGGATGATCGAAGGATATTTTTTGATAAAATATGCAATGGGTCGCTTTTCTTGCATTAAAACTCCACCAATACCATTGCCACTAGTGTCACAATGCACTTCAAAAGTTTTGTCCAAATTAGGCAATGCAAGAATTGGAGCATGTGTAAGCAAAGATTTAAGCTTGTCAAATGTGGTAGCTTGTGAATGTCCCCATATGAAGGGTGCATTTTTCTTACTCAAGGCATGCAGTGGTGATGCAATAGTGCTAAAGTCCATAACAAATCGACGATAGAAACCGGCTAAACCAGGGAAACTACACACTTTTTGCAAATTAGTTGGTTGTGGCCAAGTTTTAATTGCTTCAATTTTAGACTCATCAACATGAACACCCTTAGAAGACACAACAAAGCCCAAGAAAACAAGCTTGTCAACACCAAAAGTGCATTTCTCCACGTTAGCATAAAGGCGCTCGTTTCTAAGAACTTGCAAAACATCCCTAAGATGGGTGACATGATCTTCTAGAGATTCGCTAAACACAAGTATATCATCAAGGTAGACCACAACACATATGTCAATGTATTTGCGAAGAACATAGTGCATCACACGCATGAAAGTGTCGGGTGCTTCGGATAAGCCCATAGGCATAACTAACCATTTGTAGAAGCCAGATTTATTTTTAAAAGTTGTTTCCATTCATCACCTTGTTGAATGCAAATATGATAATAGGCAGTTTTAAGACCAATTTTTGAGAAAATGGTGGATCCGCTAAGCTCATCTAGCATATCGTTAAGGTGTGGAATGGGATGCCTATAGCGAATGGTGATAGCATTTATGGGACGGGAATTGGAACACATGCGAAAACTACCATCTTTCTTAGGCACAAGAATAACCGGAACGACACGAGGACTTAAGCTTTCACGTACATGCCCATTGTCAATGAGGTGTTGTACTTGCCTTTGGATTTCCTTAGTTTCTTCGGGGTTGACGTGGTAGGGTGCCTTGTTTGGTAGAGGCATGCCGGGGATGAGGTCGATGCGGTGTTCGATGCCACAAAGAGGAGGCAGGCCGGGAGGTAGCTCATCAAAAAATACGTCTGCGAACTCCTGCAATAGATTAGACAACACTAGAGGTAGATGATAAGAGGTGTTAGTTCTTACCGCTTCGTCTTTGCACACTAGGACATAGTGTATAACACTCGATGGGTTCTCACACCCTTCTTCATCTATCTTTTGGTGGCTAAGAGCACTAGATTTTTCTTGTCGCTCATCGTGGAGGCACTCAATTTGGGCTTGTGGTGCTCATTCTCTTTGTGGTGGTTCATTCTCTCACTATTCTTGGCGATCACTTGACTTGGTGACATAGGTCGTAGCACGTACTCCTTTCCCTTCATCTTGAAGCTATAGTGGTTGGTACGCCCGTTGTGGATGACGCCGCGGTCGAATTGCCAAGATCTTCCTAAGAGGAGATGGCACACGAACATAGGAACCACATCACACTCCAAGGTGTCTTCGTATGCGTCGATCTTGAAGGAAGCTTGCACAGTGTGCTCCACTTGAATGGTGCCAGAGTCCCTAATCCATTGGACCTTGTAGGGGAGAGGATGCTTCATCTTGACCAATTGTAGCTTGGAAAGGAATGTCACTTTATATTGCACCTTATGATAGTAACCTTTATTATGCAGTCTGTCACTTTTATTTCTTTACCATCACAAGTTCGTACAAAGCTTATTTTCCCTTACAATAGAATAGCATACATATTTAGGAGCAATTTTTATTGCTTTTTGCACCAATGACAACTTACTTGAAGGATCTTATTCAATCCATAGTAGATATGGTGGACTCTTATGACAAGAAACTGGGTTCAAGGGTTTTGGATGCACAAATAGTATTTCTACTTAGTACGAAATTTTGGCTAGCAAAAGATTATGAGCAAGCACCACATGTTGGAGGGTCCATGACAATATAACTTCTGTGTGAATATAAGCAAATATAACTCCTTGTGTTGTCTTCCTTCCCAACATGTCTTCCTTTCCAACATCAACTACTTGATCAAGCAGAGAATATTTGACGGGGGCTCACAATGATAAAGGATGTCCAACATAGTATAATTATATGTGAGACCTCTCTTCCTTTATTACATTTTCATGAAAAATTGCATCAATGACCAATACTATGTTTGCTACCCTTCAACAAATTTTATCAATTATACTTCTTTTATGTGATGTAATTACTCCCCATGGGATTAGCATATGATCTTTTTATTCTTTTAGTATTTTTATTGCTAAGATTGAAACAAGAAAGTAAAGTACCGTAGATTAAACTACTCTTTATTATATAACTCTCACACTCGATTACATAGATAGATAGATCATGAAACAAGCACTCCGAACTAGTTTATACTAAAACTTTATTCTTCTAAATCAAAAAATAACTAAGGATCGAACTAAGATTAATAATCATGATAAAAATGATGGTGATACGATGCCGGGGCACCTCCCCCAAGCTTGGAACAAGCTAAGGATGGTGCCCATACCCATGTACTCAAGTTTCCTTCTTCGGTGATGATGGTGCAGTGTTCTTGGCGATGATCCCCTAAGTGTATGATTTTCCTCTTTGAGCTCATTGACTTGGTGTTTAAGGTCCATGATCTCCTTGCGGACCTTGCTTTTAGCGGTCTGTGCTCCATCAAGTAGTGGAGGTAATTTGGTAGTAGGAGAGGGAATAATGTCTGCCTGCATACGATGGTAAGGGGTAAATCGAGTATTGGAAGGTTTAACCGTGTTAGGCAGACTTGATTTCTTGAACTCCATGTGCATGTCTCCTGGTTGAGGTAAGAGGGTTTCTTCTTCTTCCTTGCTAGAGTCATCCATTCTCTTCAAATCAGCGTCCAACTCCTCATCCGTGGGCCACCCATAAGGATCAATATCGCCATCACTACTGCAGGATGCTGCTAACGCGGCACTACGATCAGAGACCCTTTGACGAAACTGTGTGTGATGCATTAATCGTGAACGATGATGTAAAATAATCGTCAAAAAAGATGCAAATTTTTTTGCAATGAAGGATACATCAAACACGGTAGATTTTAGTTGCGTGTGCAATGAGGGGCATACAGTTAAGTTCAATGAGCTATTTGCGATGAGGTAGAACAAAAGAAACAGGCAGCCAGATGAAGGCGTGTGTGATATACGACATACAGTTCACTTGGATAAACTGTTTGTGATGAGGCGGAACAACAGAAACGGGCAGCCAGATGAAGGTGTGTGTGATATACGGCATACAATTCACTCGGATGAACTGTTTGCGTTGAGCCAAGAGAACAGAAACGGTTCAACTTAACAAGATGTGTGTGATACACGGCAAACAGGTCTGTAATCGGAAATGCGTGGGAAGACCGATAACAACACATACGATTCCTATTAACAAGCCTTGTGTGTTGTGAGCAAATGATTGCTGGTATACAATTGTTAGTGATTGATGAAATCATCACTGACGGATTCCATTATTTAGTCCGTGTGTGATGTGATTTGCTCTGTCTACAGAGCATCAACATATATACTTAAAAACACATCATTGCAAAACCAAATTAAGCATACAATTACACAAGTGACTACACACATAACATTTCCACACACCAAAGTAAGCAATTACATGCATACTAAACTAGGAGAAACGAGGATCTAATCATCTACTTATTGTTGCGGCGACGCTTGCCATTGCTCTGCTTCCGGCTGGATCCCTGGCCGTTTTGGGGAAGGAGGCACTTCCTCATGTCAATCATCCACCTATACATGTCGTGGCTCGTGTACGCCTCCTTGGCCGTGTACACGACGTGAGCTTTGTCGAGTTTCTCCATCCAGGCCAAGTGCCAGGCACGCTTGTCCTTGTTGCAGGAATCCTTCATGTCTCTGTAGTAGGGGTCGATGATGGCCTCGATGAGGTGAACCAGTGAGTCCTTCTCATGCTTCTTGATGCCCCAGATCTTGTATTGGCCCTATATGTCGACAAGATTCTGGCAGGCGATGCCCGAATTCTTGAGCACCTTTACATCGTTGGTGATGTCCACCGTAGCGAACATGTAGTGGGGGCTGTTGACAAACCTGGCGAAACGCTCGCAAGGCCTTGTGGCTAGGCAGTAGTGGTAGATGAGGACGTGGTTGCGCACGCACATCTGGGCGACGACGACCTTGGGACGAGACCCGACACGAGCGCGGGTGTACTCCAGGTCGAACCCGACCACCTTGTACTTCTCCTCGGCATGCAACAGCTCCATGATGGGGATGGAGTGCTCCACCCAGACCGGGTTGTTGGTGTACACCACCGAGAGCTCCGTGAACCTTCTGTGGGTGTCCACCATGGCATGCATGGTGAACAACTGCTCGTCGTCAGCAGCCACTTGGAGCGCCATTGGAGCCGCGCAGGATACCCTCTAAGAATTTGTCGTGGTGGGTGTGCTTCTTGCAGTGGTGGGGCGTGATCGAAAGGTTGAAGAGACACAAGGGTTAAATGGCCGATGTAATAAATGGGGGCCTGCCGGCCTGTAATCATCACATCTTGTCATGACATTCATAGCGGAGTATTCCAATGCACGCTTGACAACACCGCACCGCACGCGTTTCGTTTGACCACGCGTGGGCTCGAAGAGGCGTCAAATGTATCTTCAGTGAGCCTGTTCCCGTGCTACCGCACAGTTTACCGCGCAAGCTTCTCGCCCGACTAGTTTGGCCATGCGTCGGCTAGAAGAGGGACAAATCGTGGGCGTTTATTGGCAAAAAGCTTTGTAAAAACGAAGTGTGTGGAATGACTTCGGTCATAAGTTTACCCGTGGGTGATGAGGTCAAAGTTACACAGAAGGGTGATGATGGACACTCGAATGTGATAATTAATTCTGCGCTCTACAGGGCACACGGTTGAAGAAACCAACTATGTGCAATAATGTCGAAGATCGCAGTCGAGTTAGCTATACAGATCATGTGCTATGAGATCGACAAGGTAAATAGATTCGAGAATGGTTAATAAAGTCTAAGTCCATTGCATATTAAGGTCAAAATAGTGCTACCAATATACGAGTCTCATACAATGCCATTTCAATGATTGTACCACAAAAGCTTGAAATATTACAAGGTTCAAATTCCAGAGTTATATGGCTCAAATTCGAAGATTACAAGGTTCAAACTGATACTATAAATGAAATTCAGCTCATCAGCTGCAAACGCTTGCGCTGATCCACTGAACATGGATATCAGAGAGGTTCAAACTAATATTACCACTTCTAAGTCTGGTTTTAAAACCTCATAATTTTTGCAAAGGGGTCAGCCACTGAGAAGTCATGTATGGGGTTGACATGATGACTTCTGATTATTCTGTCATTTGAAGTTCCAAAATGAAATTCAGCATTTTCGGAGCCTATTCCATTCTGCTGCAACCGCCGACGCTGATCAACAAACCATTCATTTTTGTGAAATAAATGTAGGGCAAACCTCATTACCTTCAGCACCCTTGCTCTGACAACAAAGAACCTGGCGAATATAATCTCCGGTAAGGTCCCTCGGTAGGAGTTCAAAGTAATTTCCAAGACATACAGATCTAGGCATTCGACATGATTGTTATATTGTATCACAGTATCCACCACCGGGCCTAATCTTATCTGCAAAAGAAGAAAACGTGTTAGTGCCTACATGCAGTTTTGAACACTACTACAAGCCTATTTGGTATGCAGGATTTGTAAAATGCACTAACATGCCATCTTCGATCCGACATGATTAACAGGAAAGTTCCCTAAGAATCCTAGAAAAATGTAGCCTTCTTCACAAGAGGTTGGAGTGGATGAAAAGTTCCCTAAGAGAACTAGTACAGATGAATCCAAAGGAGAAATGCTTATGGATTGTAACCATATGGATCAAGCAACCAATATGGGGGGGGCATGTATGTACTGAAATCCTCCAAAAAATCCTTCAGAAATCGCAGTACATTGTCATTGTAAACTTGGAAAAAGGTGTCACAAATTGAACTCCCTTATGGTTACTCCCTCCGTCCCATAATATAAGAGCATTTTTACACTAGTGTAGTGTAAAAAACGCTCTTATATTATGGGACAGAGGGAGTAACATTTAACAGGAAAGGAAAATCACCTCGATATATAGCGTCTTGAGGCACAAAAAGCATCTAAGGAAATTGACAACTTGCTCCGGGTTGGGGCCGATAGATTCTAGTGCCAAGACCTTCACTGTGCGCAGTTTCGGGGTCAAGCTTGTCGGAATCATTTTCTGGATGACAGACGAACATACATCTTCAAAATTAGAAATAATGTTAATATCTAGAAGGAGAGGTAGAAGGCGGCTGTTGTACCTGAACGGGTGTGGATCCAATAACAAGTTCAGAGTATTTGTCAGACAAGTAGCCCACCACTATCAATTTCGGCGCAGAAATGACATTGATTCTTGTTGGACCTTCTTGATCAACTACAAGTAATCTCTCAAGTGAAGGTGTGTCCTCAATGACCATACCGTGGTACACATCTTGTGATGTCTTCTTGCCGCACCAGCAACACACATAAATAGTCCGGAGAGTCATGGAGTTGATGTGGAAGCTACTCAACCCATTGATCGTCTGAAGACGAAGGTACTCGAGTGCAGTACAACCACGGAGCAGGCGCTCCATGTCACCGTTTGGGAGGCAAATGGCGACGAGCTCGAGGTGCTTCAGTCATGGTAGAATAAGAGCGGGCACATCATTAAGGGGGGATGGCAGTTCCTGAACTTGGTGACGCGCAGCGTGAGCGCCAGGCGAAGCGCGGACGTTGGCAGCAAGCGCATATGCCCATCATCAAAAGTGAGCTCCTCGAGGTGATCTAGGGCGGGGATCGAAACCAGTCGTCAAGCTTGGCTTGGTCCTTGCCGTTGGAACGGAACTTGCCCATTCTAAGGCCTCTGGTTGGGCCAGGGTGATTGCCGAGGATCTTGGAGAATGCATCCAAGCTTTTGCAATAGCCATGGTAGAGCTCGTGGGTGTCGATGAGGTCGAGAGGGGTGGAGTTCCATAGGGGGCGCCACCATCGGGAAAGGACGGTTATCCGCACCCCATATTTGATTAGGAGGAGGGAGATGATGACTATCAACATATCATCGGGGAGGCTGCTGATGAAGTCTAGGCCTGCTGGAGTCGCTTGTGTTTCTTGCTCGCCCCGCCTCCGCTTGTTGGCAGCCCTGTTCTCCACCTCCGGAGTCCCCTTGTCAGCGACACTTTCTGATAGAAGTGGGAGTACAGGGAATATTTAGTTAAAACGGGGCAATAGAAAAGTGTATTGGTAACTAGAAGTTAGTAGGTAGGAATATAGTAAGAAAATGGAATAACAATTGGTTGCTTAAATACTACACAATTCATTTGATATTGCTGGGTAAGTCAACATGCAGATACTTGAAAAGAAAACTTACTTCAAACAAAGTCTGGACGGATGATATCGTCGGGGAAGTTAGCATATATCTCATGAAGAGGCTCTTTTATGTGCAGTGCAATTTTAGTGCCAGCTTTGAGTACATAAAACTTAGAAATTTCTTTCCAAAGGCCAGTGCCAAAATAGGAGTCACCACGTTCATCAAGTCTTACTGTAGCAACGATTGTAAATCCATGGTTTGTGTTCAGTATGACATGCCTGCAGTCTTGATTTATATAAAGAGAAAGATTGTGCACTACAAATTTTCTTGCATAGCAAGGGACGCCCTGCAGAAAATGGTAGGATTGTTAAAGAAAATATGGTAACATGAAAATATGGGCCAAAATTGAAAGAAATGTACAACAATTGAAATCGAAGGACAAAAATCTATAATTAAATAGATAGGGTAAACATGATGTCATGGAAATATGAGAGTAATCGAAAGAACAATACATCATTAATTTGCCTAATACAGAAAGAAGAGGAAAAAACATCCCTTTTGACGTATATGGTGCATGTGGCACCTTTTATCCAAATGTAGCAATATTTAGTATATGTTCAGGAAAGTAGGCCATGCCAACCGATTTAGGGTGAGATTGAACATATCGCGCGCATCCTCAAGTCATCTGGTATGGTGAGATGGAACTCCATGGATGTCTGGAGGAGGCCGCAAAGTCCTGATGTGTCCGCGCACTGTACACTCTATGAATGAAAGAAAACCCTCAAGTCAGCTCGAATAAAAATGAATTCACGGCGATTCCGGCCGGGTGATTAAAGGAGGCAGATGAACTGGGATAAGAGATGAGATAATATCTCATTAAATTAGTTACCTTGTTGTCCATGAGAAAAAACCCTCAGTACGGCGGATTCCCCAACCTGGCGTAGCTAGGTCGACCGCGAGCAGCGTTGAGAAAGTCGATGGCGATAGGTGGCGGCAAGCAGAAGTGGTGAAATGCGGTGGGGTTTGCCGGCAGCCTAGTGGCGGCGGGCGTCGAGCTAAGTGGTTGCCGCCACGATAGGCGGTGCCATGCATAGACGCGGAGGAGCTTATGCAGGTGTGAATGGGGACCGGAGGGGGTGGCGGGTGGGGTGAGGGTTTTTGCGACGTGGGGATGGTGAGGGTTTTCTTTTTTCTTTTTTGAATTGGGTAGTGAGGGTTTTCTATCCCACAAAGAGTTTCGGAGGCAACGGTTTGCTAGAGCCAACCGTGTGTGATTGACGTAACAGGCAAAATGAAAGTCATTGCACACTGTTCCAATTTTGGAAACCGTGTGTGATTGACGTA
Organism: Aegilops tauschii subsp. strangulata; assembly: GCF_002575655.3. NCBI lineage: Eukaryota > Viridiplantae > Streptophyta > Magnoliopsida > Poales > Poaceae > Aegilops > Aegilops tauschii. The sequence continues at coordinate 245,760,820 of NC_053038.3, forward strand.
CTACCTCCGTCCTGGTTTATTGGTCCCCAAATATTTAACTAACAAATGTTTATGCATGTCACCAAAAATTGTACCATTGAACACATCCAACGATGTAATTTTTGCTGACCCGCACTAACATTTTGTCAGTTAAATCTTTGGTTAAAATTTAACACAAATTACAAAGGGGACCAATAAACCAGGACGAAGGTAGATTCCATCAACCGAACTGATTGCATCCATATCCCACATTAGGACATAAGTAAATATAGATTAAACATATTCGGACATAGATAATAAGCGTACACAAGCATAGTTCAACCATAAGTACATTGTTCAACCGTCATTAAGACACTACATAGCCATACATAGTTCGATCCCACATCTCATCTCATCTGCCGGCACGATCCTGAAGCTTCTCCAGGTACTCGGCATACGTGCCATGTGCCACCCTGCGAGAATACTTTTGCTTGAAGGAGCCAATGGCCTGTCCTCTTACATGCGCCAGAACGCTTTGATACGCATCATGAAGCTTGTGCTTGCAAAATGGGCATCGATAGCCGCCGTCCCAGGTCCTAATATGCCTGTTATGCATTCCCGCATAAAGCTCCCTCAGGATTTGCCTCTTGTACCTCCTCTGGCCATCTTCATCCTCGCTGTCCACATCGTCACACAACACCTATACAAATAGTAATTTTTTTTGGCATCAAATCAATGTTTACATGCCGTGAAGTAGGATTAGGAATTTATGGCTATTGTTTTATACATATCCAGAGATTATGGTTTAATTTTTAAGCACAGTCGTCTATGTACAGACCAATCTTGAAGAAAATAATGGCACAAACATATATGTAGGTCATTCAAATTCAATGGTCAAGTTCTGGCTAGGAATTATTAGCACGAACACTAACCCTAGTCGGATTACTAGCAGAATTCATTTGCACAGATGAAACAACTAATCACTTATCACTTGTACTATTCAAACAATCAATACACTACACGGATCTAACAAAACTTACTCAGATTTCATGGATTGGAAGAACATAACCATAGGATTTCTATTCCAAAAGGGGGAGGTGTCGGTGTCAAAACCGACCGATCTCGGGTAGGGGGTCGCGAACTGTGCGTCTAAGGATCGAAGGTACCAGGAGACAGGGGACACGATGTTTACCCAGGTTCGGGCCCTCTTAATGGAGGTAATGCCCTACTTCCTGCTTGATTGACTTTGATGAGTATAGGGGTTACAAGAGTTGATCTACCTCGAGATCGTAATGGCTAAACCTAGATGTCTAGCCTATGTGATTTATGATATCCTCTACGGACTAAACCCTCCGGTTTATATAGACACCGGAGGGGCCTAGGGTTAAACAAAGTCGGTTTACAGAGAAAGGAAACTATACATCCGGATGTCTGGCTTGCCATCCACACAAAGGAGAGTCTCATCCGGACACGGGGGAAGGCCTTCTATCTTGTATCTTCACAGCCCATCAGTTTGGCCCATGTTACATAGCCCGGATGCCAAAGGACCCCATAATCCAGGACTCCCTCAGTCTCCCCTGAACTTGCCTTCAATGACGATGTAGTATTCGGCTCATGTCTTCGGCTTTGCAAGGCGGGCTCTTCTATAGTCTGGGCCGATGACAATCTGGTAATAATCTTGATGCCTTTTATGATTCCCCCTGCCGACGCTTTGATTTCTGTGCGTTGAGTGAATATGAATGGTCCATGCACTTTTGCAAATAAGTCCTTCGCCATGCCCAGATGGCATCTATATAAGGAGATACAGATCTCCAAATGGCATCTCACGTCGCGCAGAAGGAAACCCGCCAAGTTTAGCCACGAACAAAGCCCGCCATCATGACGAGCGCCCCAGGCTCTTCTTCGTGCCCTCACGGCCCTCAAGAGGGTGATTGGCAGAGTTGCTCCGTGCCTCATCTTCAGTTAAGCCAGCTCCAAACGCAAGGCTAACTCCCCCCCGCGGATCTAGTCTCCATCCGAGAGGGATTGTATTCAGTAGGCGACGATGCAATGGCTGAGAATTTCCCCAATCCCATTAAGGAGGTGAGGGTGTGCTTTGTCCCATTCCTGTTGCGGGGCCTAGGATTTCCAATCCATCCCTTCCTCAGGGGTTTATTGGAATTTTATGGCATCCAACTACACAACCTCACCCCAGGTTCGATTTTGCACATCTCAGGCTTTGTTGCCCTGTGCGAGCTATTTCTGGGCATTGAGGCCCATTTTGAATTATGGAGGAAGTTCTTCTGTCTTGTTCCCGCCACCGAGGAGGTTCCATATTTGAGGTGGGCGGCGCCGAAGTATGGCGCATAGCCGGATCCGGATACCTGGTAGGAACACCTAAAGAGGTTTACCCGCAGTGGTCTTCGGAATGGTTCTATGTGGATGACATCCCACTGCCGGACCCAGTTCGGAGCGGCCTCCCTGAATTTTCCAGTGCTCCCTTAAGGAAGCACCTCAACTGGCGTCCCCGCGGTCCCAAAGAAGAGGACAGTGCAGAAATACATAGGTTGGTCAGTAAGGTCAGGCTGCTGGCCCACTCCGAACTCTCAATAGTCGAAGTCATGGCGATTGCAATAAAGAGGTGCGTGCAACCCCTTCAATCTAGAGTAACTCCTTTATGGTGTAACAATTGAGAAGACGACGCGTCTCGTTACAGACAGCAGGGTCCGGATACCCCAGCCGAACTGGCCTCCTTCTTGGCCGATCTGTACAAGGGCGAAAAAGAAGATTTTCTCCGGTTAAACTGTCGAGAGGCCTATTCCATGTACACCCCTATTGAATGGGCAAGATCTCGATCCATTTGTGCTTATTTTACTGTATTGCAGATACTAATCAAATGTACTTTTTAGTGCCACCAACTTAGTCATGGAGGAGGATGATCGAGGACGTCCACTGTCCCGCTCCTCAGCCGGAGGATCACAATCGAGACAAAGATCCTGGCTTTTGCGAGGATCCGGATATATATATATATATATATATATATATATATATATATATATATATATATATAATTCGACGATGGGGTATTCGATCAAGCGAGCCTTGACGGTTCAGAAGTGGCCATCATCGCCGACTACCCTCGCCTTTACCCATTCTGCATCATGAGTATCCAGAGGTTTCCTAAGAAGAGATCCTCATTTGTATCCTTTCCTGTTGTACTAATCCGGATTTTATCAGGATCGGCGCTCCAGGGACCTTAACTCCTCAAGGGCGGCCCCCACGCAAGGCCGTCGTTCAAAAAGAAAAGGGACCGGGAGTACTATGGGCACCTCACAGTCCTCCAAGAGGTATGTATACTTAATGCATGCTCAAGCATGAGTCTGGATTGTTTAGGAGTCTCCCCTTTTTTATTTTTAGGAGGAGTACGCGACAAACGGTGGGAAAACGCCCAATTAGCCAAATGTCCGCTAATCCGGTGCCAGGCTCATCAGCTAGGACGCCAGAAAATCCCGCGCCTAGTCCGACTCCTCAAGAGGATTCAGATGAAGTGTCGGTCACGAATTCTGAAGTGGAAAGCGTGATGAACCATCGTCACTTGTAGGAAGCTATACGTGCTCCGGCCTTGTCCGAATAAGAATTCACTGCACTGAGTTCGACAGATGCCTATATCCGAGCCGCTCGAGACAGCCTTGCCGGAGTTATTTAGCCATTCTCAAAGAAAATACAGGTAAAATTTGACACAATTTGTATGGTCATATGCTAGTAGCCCCCGAGACTTGAAGCAGTTGGCCCAACTGATTTAAGGGTCGTTATATCTTCAGGTACTGAAGGAGAAAAATAACATATTATCCAGGGAGCTTGAAGAATGTCGGACCGAGCTATCTATTGTCACCGCTGAACTGGAAGATTTGAAGAAATCCAAGAAGGCATCTGATGGTAAGTACAACAGTGTCCGCAAAATATGATACCGTGCCAACAATGATTGCTAAATATGCTTTGTTCAGCGGCAGGATCGACAGATCAGTTGGAGGAGCGACTAAAGGCTGCTCAGGCGGACAAACAACATGCCGAAGGGCAAGAAGCCGCTGGTCAACGTATATTAACACGAACCATTGATGAGAAGAACAAACTACAGGATGTAAACATCAAGCAAGCCGAAGAGCTAAAGGACGTACGAGCCCAACTGTCGGATGCCTTGAAAGAGAATAGAAAGCTAAAAGGCATCATATTCAGTATGTCCTTTAATCTGTCTTTCATATGGTCCTCTGATGGAAAGTTTTATGAAATTATTCCTATAGGTTTGTTAACTGGGCGGTCCGAGGGAGAAGTGTTCGGATTTCAAGGCGACTTGCTGCAAGAGCTATCCGAAGTTCACGAGCGAGCTTGGAAAGCCATGAGGAACATGGCGAAGGCTTTGTGGCCATCTGATTCTCCTTTAGAAATCATGTAGGAGCTCGTGAATTTATTCAAGGGAGCTCGGTGCCGCTTTGAACTATGGAAGGCATAAACATGTCGAGAAGATGCACGAGAAGCCTGGGCCATGGTGAAAATGCAGTATACCGGACTTGATCCGATTCATATGGCCCGAGTCGGACCTCGGGGACCAGACGGACAAGAAATTCCTGTTAGCTTGGTGTATGACCAAGTAAAGACAACCGCCAAATTTTCACAACAGGACTGTAAACTAGACAACCTTATAGATGGCATAGATGAAGAGTAGGCGTTTGATTCCACGTAACAATATACTTTATCATCAAACTCATTTCCGGCCGAATTTTAAAAGATTGTCATGGCAGAACTTCTGCTTCGACCTCCGAAACCCAAGGGTTGGAGTGTTTCCGAATACCATACCTGTGATAAACACCAAGTATGTTCAGAAACCAGGCAATCCGGTCATAGTTGCTTGAATAGACAAGCTGTATTCGGGGAGTTATGTTATATTTTTTTAACGTAAGAAACATCTTCTAGAGAGAATAGTTCTGTTAAGGGTTCCTTTCCCTGGGTCAGCATGCTAATTTGTGCATGTCTAAGCTTTGACTCAAAAAAGGCACAGGAAACTTTGTCCTTTGGGAGTTTATATTGTCACGAAGGCAGTTCGTCGTCTGTTTGCCGACCAATTATTCTCTTAAGAACGCTAGGTTTCGGCTTCACCCGTCTAAGGTACATGCCCGGATAACCCGGTTGTAGCAATCGCAGAGGCGCTCCCTTTATGCCCTAGCCGAACAATCGGGAACGTAGGGCATAAGCACAGGAGCCAGACAACCTAGCTTGGCAAAAACTTAAGTCATAGAGGTGCATATAATGGCAAAGAAAGATGTATACTAGCAAATGAGACATATATATGGTGAGATCTAGGCTTAGTAAAATAATAAGCTTCTATTTAGAGAAGCCCCTAGTCATAGTGGGGTGTATACATTTAAAGATGTGTACCCCTCAAGTGTTCGGCTGACCCGAACATATATCGGAGATCATGTAAAAAAGCAGAAAAAATTGAAAAGGAGAAAAAGTATGAAAAAAGGGGTATGTCCAGACTTATGCGTAGAATCTTCGGAGCTGAGCAGCGTTCCAAGGATTCGGCTCAAGGCGATTATCCGATGCATTACGAAGGCAGTAGGCTCCTCCAGTGAGAACTTCATCTATAATGAAGGGACCTTCCCATTTAGGTTTGAGCTTGTCCTTTTTCTTCTCTAGGAGGCGTAAAACGAGCTCACCGACATTTTACGTCTTTGCCCGCACTTCTCTGCTTTGGTATCTCCGTGCCTGTTGTTGGTAGAATGCGGAACGGACTTGTGCGACATCGCGCTCCTCCTCCAGGCCGTCTAGATCATCCTGCCAATCGAGGTCGACTTCTCTCTCTTCATACATGCGCACGCGAGGTGAGTCATGAATAATGTCACAGGGCAAGACAGCCTCTGTGCCGTACACCATGAAGAATGGTGTATATCCGGTCGTGCGGTTGGGCATGGTCCGCAGCCCCTAGAGTACGGAGTCGAGCTCCTCGACCCATTGATTATTCGACTCCTTGAGGGATCGCACTAGTCTGGGTTTGATGCCACTCATTATTAGGCCATTGGCCCGTTCAACCTGACCGTTTGTTTGAGGGTGATATACGGAGGCATAATCGAGCTTGATACCCAGATTAGCACACCAATTTTTTACCTCATCGGCTGTGAAGTTAGAGCTGTTGTCAGTAATAATGCTATGTGGGACACCATAACGGTGCACAACACCGGAGATAAAATCTATCACCGATCCGACTTCAGTCGTTTTTACTGGTTTGGCCTCTATCCACTTAGTGAATTTGTCCATCATAACCAGTAAATATTTCTTCTTATGGCTTCCCTCTTTAAGGGGTCCGACCATGTCTAGCCCCTGGACCGCGAAGGGCCAGGTAATGGGGATTGTTCTTAGGGTTGTGGGCGGCATATGGCTTTGATTAGCAAAAAGCTGGCATCCGACACAGCGCTGTACAAGGGCCTGTGCATCTACTCGGGCCATGGGCTAGAAGAAACCTGTACAGAAGGCCTTGCTTACAAGGGCCCGAGCTGCAGCGTGATGGCCGCCGAGGCCAGCATGTATTTTGGCCAAGAGCTGCCGCCCCTCCTCTTCGGAGATACATCTTTGAAGAACTCGAGTAGTGCTTTTCTTGTAGAGTTCTCCTTCATGAACTTTGTAGGCCTTAGAACGTCGAACTACGCGACGGGCCTCGTTCTGGTCATCAGGGAGCTCCTGCCTATTAAGGTAGGCTAAGAAGGGTTCGGTCCATGGAGTAATTACCGCCATGATTACATGGGCGGAAGGCATTGGTTCGGTGCCCGAGCCCCCGATGATATCCGAGTCGTGTTCGGCATCCGGGGATGTGATTGGCGCCGGACTGGAATTTCCACTCTCGTCTTGCCATACCACAGATGGCTTGAAAAGCCTTTTCACAAAGGTGTTAGGCGGGACGGGGTCGTGCTTAGCGCCCATTCGAGCAAGGATGTCCGCTGCCTGATTACTGTCTCGAGCCACATGATGAAACTCGAGCCCCTCAAACTAAGCTGATATTTTGAGTACGTCATTGCGGTAGGCCGCCATCTTTGGATCTTTTGCATCAAATTCTCCATTTATTTGAGATATCGCGAGGGTCGAATCCCCACGCACCTCAAGGCGTTGTATGCCCATAGAAACGGCCATCCGGAGACCATGCAATAGTGCCTCATATTCGGCCGTGTTATTGGGGTCCGTATACATGATTTGTAATACATAATGGACCGTGTCCCCTGTAGGGGATGTTAGGATGACGCCAGCCCCCAATCCGGCTAACATTTTGGAGCCGTCGAAGTACATCACCCAGTTTGAGTATGTGTTGTACTCTTTAGGGAGTTCGGCTTCTGTCCATTCGGCGACAAAGTCGCCCAACACCTGAGATTTAATAGCTCGGCGTGGTTTGTATGTTATTTCAAATGGTAAGATCTTGATAGCCCATTTGGCAATGCGGCCGGTGGCGTCTCGATTGTTTATGATGTCATTGAGTGGTACGTCGGAGGCCACCGTGATCGTGATCGAGCACTCCTGAAAGTAGTGCCACAGCTTCGGAGATGCCATGAAAACCGCATAAGCTATCTTTTGATAGTGCGGGTATTGAGATTTGCATGGTGTGAGGACCACCGATACATAGTATACTGGTTTTTGGGGTGGGAATTTGTGTCCCTCTTCCTCTCGTTCAACGACGAGCACGACACTCACCACCTGGTGAGTTGCAGATATGTACAACAGCATAGGTTCGCCGATGTTGGGTGTGGGAAGGATTGGGTTGTTTGCTAACAAAGTTTTTATTTCTTCCAACCCGGCTGTCGCCGCGTCCGTCCACTCAAAGTGGTCAGTACGTCTCCTAATCTGGGGATGAAGCCGCTCAAGGCTGCCACGCACCCAACTAGTTTTTGGACCTACTTTAGGTCTGTTGGCGTTGCCAATTGTGACATGGCTCGGATTTTGGCCTGGTTTGCTTCGATTCCTCTATTGGAAACAATGAACCCGAGCAGCTTTCCGACCGGAACACCGAAAATGCATTTTTCCGGATTGAGCCGTATGTGATATGTTCGGAGGTTGTCGATTGTAAGATGTAAGTTGTCCACCAATAATTCGACATGTTTGGTTTTGATGACTACATCATCTACATATGCCTCCACCGTCTTGCCCATTTTGTTTTTTCCAGGCATGTTTGAATCATGCATTGGTAAGTGGCGCCGGCTTTTTTGAGTCCGGAAGGCATTGTGTTGAAGCAGAAAGGCCCATACAGAGTAATGAATGCCGTTGCGGCCTGATCGGATTCCTTCATCTTAATTTGATGGTATCCGGAGTATGCGTCGAGGAAGCATAGTGAATCATGTCCTGCAGTTGCATCAATGATTTGGTCAATGCGGGGCAGTGGGAAGGGGTCCTTGGGGCAGGCCTTGTTGAGGTCTTTGAAATCGACACGAAGGCGCCAGGATTTGTCCTTCTTTGGCACCATGACTAGGTTTGCTAGCCAGTCCAGGTGTTTGATCTCTCTGATGAACTCGGCTTCAAGTAGTTTGGCTAGCTCCTCCCCAATAGCTTGTCGCTTGGGTTCGTAAAATCACCGCAACGTTTGCTTGACTGGCTTGAGCCCCTTTATTATGTCGAGGCTGTGTTCGGCCAGTCTGCGTGGGATTCCTGGCATGTCTGAAGGATGCCAGGCAAGGATGGCCCAATTCTCGCGCAAAAATGCTCTTAGAGCGGCGTCGACCATTGGATCCAGCTGTGCTCCAATAGCTGCTGTTTTATTAGGATCCGTTGGGTGAACTTGAAATTTGACTATTTCGTCTGCTGGCTTGAATGAAGTGGACTTATGCCTCTTATCGAGGATTACGTCGTCTCTATCCACTATGGAGCATACAACGGTGAGCTCCTTGGCCGCAAGGGCCTCGGATAATGCCTTGAGGGCCAAGGATGCGGTTTTGTTTTTGGCACGGAGTGCTATGTCCAGATCACTGGTGATAGTGATAACTCTGTTGGGCCCGGGCATTTTGAGCTTCATGTACCCGTAATGGGGTATGGCTTGAAAGCGTGTGAATGCGTCTCGCCCCAACAGGGCGTGATATCCACTGTTGAAAGGTGCCACGTGGAAGAGCAACTCTTCGGACCTGTAGTTCTCCGGCGTGCCGAATACCACATCGAGTTTAATTTTCCCCGAGCATCGCGCTTCTTGACTGGGGATAATGCCTCGAAAGGTTGCACTGCTTTGCTTGATGCGGCTCTTATCCATTTCCATTTTGTCGAGGGTGTCCTTGTAGATGAGGTTCAGTCCGCCGCCGCCGTCCATGAGCACTTTAGAGAACCAAAAGCCGTCCACGATTGGGTTTAAGACCAAAGTGGCTGGTGCGCGGACTGATTGAGCCCTTGGTTCGTCGTTGGTGGTGAAAGTTATCGCCGTATCGTTCCAAGGATTTACTGGGGCCACTTGGTTGACTTCGGTGAGGTCGCGGAGCGCCCTTTTACACCAATTATTTGAAGAAAAGGTCTAAAAGACCGCAAAGACATTGAGATCGTTGTCCTCCGAAGAGTATTTCTCAGAGTTCGTATTGGTGAGGATAGCCTCACCGCTCTTAGGCACCTGCCGGAGTACCCAACATGCCCGAAGGCTGTGTGTTGGTTCAGAATTCGGCATCGTGTGTATTTGACAGGGCTTGTCAAGCCATTCATCAAGGACAGTTCTGTGTCCCATTAAGGGCTTTATTTTCTTGTCTGTGGGATGATGATCAGGTGCCCCATTAGGGTGCATCCTATTTGCCTGTCCGGTGGGTGGCTTAAAGGCAGGCGGTTCCCACCGGGCTGTCTGGGCCTTCCAGGCGCTTTCCATTGTGCAATACTTCTGTACTATGTGTGCCAAATCTGCAAAGTGCAGTATGTAGCGTCGGTTGAGGGCATTGAGGATCCCCTCGTCTGTACAGTTGTGGCAAAATAGTGAAACCGCGTCGTCGTCGCAGAAATCTTTAATCTTGTTTTTAACAAGGAGGAATCTGGCCCAAAAGTGATGGACCGTTTCCTAGGGTTGCTGCCGCACATACATTAGGTCGCATATGTCCGAGGGACCGGAATTGCTTGGGGAGTATTGCTTGTGGTGGGTGGGCGGGCTTAAATCCGAACCCTGACCCACTGTGGGATTCAGAGTTTGAAGAATTTCTGAGGTCACTGGCCCAGGATCCGGTGTGTCCTGGGAGTTTTCAGGTTCAACACCTGGTTCTATGTTTGGAGGACAGAGAGTTTGTTCCCGAAGATGGGTATCCAGCTCGCAAGGCTCGGAGATCCGAACATAGCTTGTTCTCAGCATAGGGGGAGAGGTATCATCGGCTTGTTCCTCCACAACCGTTACAAGATGGGTGATCGGCGGGGACCTAATTTCCCTCTGATCGGGTTTAAGCCCAATCCGATCATAGTCTGTTGCAACCCCTAGGGCGGCGATGCGATCTAGCAGTTCGTTCAAAGATGAGACATCTGCCGGTGCCATCTTATCGGAGTTTTCGAGGCCGATGCGGAGATGATTTTTGGCAATTTGGGGGACCACCTTTGGCTTAATGGCCGAGCGGGCACCCATGGTAAAACTGCCGAGCTGGAGGATCTGCCCAGGAACTAGGGCTCTTCCAGAGGTGATTTGCTATTGACGACAAGGCGAGCCATCGATCCTTCTATCGACGACACAGAGGAACTCTCAATGAAAGCACCAATGTCGGTGTCAAAACCGGCCGATCTCGGGTAGGGGGTCCCGAACTGTGCGTCTGAGGATCGAAGGTAACAGGAGACAGGGGACACGATGTTTACCTAGGTTCAGGCCCTCTTAACGGAGGTAATACCCTACTTCCTGCTTGATTGACTTTGATGAGTATAGGGGTTACAAGAGTTGATCTACCTTGAGATCGTAATGGCTAAACCCTAGATGTCTAGCCTATGTGATTTATGATAGCCTCTACGGACTAAACCCTTCGGTTTATATAACGGAGGGGCCTAGGGTTAAACAAAGTCGGTTTACAGAGAAAGGAAAGTATACATCCGGACGTCTGGCTTGCCATCCACACAAACGAGAGTCCCATCCGGACACAGGGGAAGGCCTTCTATCTTGTATCTTCACAGCCCATCAGTCCGGCCCATGTTACATAGCCCGGACGCCCGAGGACCCCATAATCCAGGACTCCCTTAGGAGGCCGGAGTAACCAGAGAAATCCTAGGATCTATTTGACACATAAATGGGTATAGATGACTAACTAGTTGTCCGTCATCGTCGGAGTTGTTGCCGGAGTCGTCGCCGGAGTCGTTACCGGAGTAGGTGTGGAACTTCGCCTCTGGCTGTGGAAGCTCGACGCCTTCGAGGACGTCAGGGTGCAGCGATTCCTCGCCAGCGGTGACGACAACCTCTGTCTCCATATCCACACCATGCTCCGGTGCTTCAGCAGCCCCGGCGTCGCCCTCCCTCCGATGGGGTGCTTCGGCGGCATCCTCATACACTGACGGCTTTGAGGACTGAGAGCGGCGTTGAGGATGCAAGCGGAGAGAGAGGATTGTGTGTGTGGCGAGGATGGGGGGTGCGCCCGCTCGGGCACGCCATTAATATGGAGTAGTGGGAGAGAGCCGGGTGGCGGTCAAACCGCTGGCTCGCCTCCCGGTGAGCCTGCGCACTGGACTACTGGCATGCCTACCGTCGTTTCACGCAGCTACTCGCACGCCTCCCAATGACACTGCACAGCGAGCACGCCTCCCGTCAATTCACACACCTGCACGCACACCTCTCGGTCTGCCTGCGCAGCGAACTGTTCGCATGCGTCCCGTCAACTCACGCCTGCTTGCACGACACACGGGTCGCGTGGCGACATGCATATTGTTTTTCTATTTGTATGATTAATGATGCTGCTATATTGCTTTACCGAAGCATGGCACATATCCTTTGTTGGTCTAACACTCATGGTTCGAATAAATAATCCATTTGGGATATTGGTTCCCAATTATTAATAATCTCCTGTTTGTAAGAAGATAAAGATTATATCCAAACCGGTCTCAAATTTGACAAAAAAGTACAATGGCACTTTGTATTGGTGTCCATATGACAACACGATAAGTTTTATGAATTTTAAATAAGTTTTGGATGTACTAGAATTTAAAAATCAAGATTCTCAATGTTTGAAATTTCTTGCACGGGGAGTAAACATGCACCCAGTGAGACACATGTGTTTTTGCAATCCATTTAGGTGCACTGTCACGTGTGCATGTAGCTCAAATTAGATTTTTGCACATTATACCCCTAGAAAATCAATCAATGTACTAAAACGTCTTAATGATCTCTGTTTTTTTTCAAATTTAAAACGTCGCTCCTTTGGTAACATATGTTCACCGCAGGATAATTTAACATGCATCGTAGTTGCGGTGGATTCGTGGTGTGTGTGTGTGTGTGCGTGTGTGTGTGCGTCTGGGGGTGGCGGGTGGCTCGCAGTACACTACGAGTCGTGAGCCACCGTGTGGGTTGGCCGTTTTGTGAGGCAGGTGCCACATCAGAGTCGTGAATTCTTTATTTAAAACATTACACAACCCTTTCATACATACATGTTTGGCCACATGTAGTCGATGGTTGTCCTACACGACACTCGATACTCGCGTGTGACGCTTTCTATGGGCCCGCGAGGTCGTCGTCCATCACTTTGACGAACAGCCGGCAGTGAGGTTAATTTGACCAGCAAGGTAGAATCTTTTTTGTTTGTGTTATGGTGGGAGTATATATATAGTACGCGTCGAAGAGGTGGGAGGGGACTAGCATATATACTATACGTACGCGTACGTGAACAAGTACACCTCACTTAGTGTCGGGACTTTTCGGTTTCTGAGGGCACGTGCCACATCAAAGTTGTGAAATTGGCTATTCAAACATCACACAACACCTCTTTGGGCCACATGCATGTAGGCGGTGGTTATCCTAGGACACTCACGTGTGACACTTCCATCTGTGGGCCCACGAGGCCATCATCGATGCATGCATCACTTTGACCTACATCGGGAGAGGTTAATTAATTTCACCATCAAGGAGGATTCTTTTGTTGGGGAACGTAGCAATAATTCAAAATTTTCCTACGTGTCACCAAGATCAATCTAGGAGATGCTAGCAACGAGAGAGAGGGAGTGCATCTTCATACCCTTGAAGATCGCTAAGCGGAAGCGTTACAAGAACGCGGTTGATGGAGTCGTACTCGCGGCGATTCAAATCGCGAAAGATCCGATCTAGCGCCGAACGGACGGCGCCTCGGCGTTCAACACACATACAGCCCGGGGACGTCTCCTCCTTCTTGATCCAGCAAGGGGAGAGGAGAAGTTGAGGGAGAACTCCAGCAGCACGACGGCGTGGTGGCGATGGAGCTCGTGGTTCTCCGGCAGAGCTTCGCTAAGCACTACGGAGGAGGAGGAGTTGGAGGAGGAGAGGGCTGCGCCAAGCAAGGGGTGCGGCTGCCCTCTCTCCCTCACTATATATAGGGGGAAGGGGGGTGGAGGAGGCGCCCTAGGGTTCCCTAGGGGAGGGGCGGCGGCCACAGGGGAAACCCTAGATGGGTTTGGGCGCCCCCACCCCTGGGAAACTTGCCCCCCAAGCCGGGAGGGGTGGCTGCCCTAGGGGAGGCGCCCCCACCTCTCCACGTTACGTGAGAGGGGTTGGGAGGGGCGCACAGCCCCTTAGTGGGCTGGTGTGCCCCCTCCCCTTGGCCCATAAGGCCCCCCAACGCTTGTCGGGGCCTCCGAAACACCTTTCGGTCACGCTGGTCGTCACCCGGTACTCCCAGAACAATTCCGGACTCCAATACCCTTCGTCCAATATATCGATCTTCACCTCCGGACCACTCCGGAGTTCCTCGTCACGTCCGGGATCTCATCCGGGACTCCGAACAACCTTCGGTAACCACATACTATTTCCCATAACAACTCTAGCGTCACCGAACCTTAAGTGTGTAGACCCTACGGGTTCGGGAACCATGCAGACATGATCGAGACACCTCTCCGGCCAATAACCAATAGCGGGATCTGGATACCCATATTGGCTCCCACATGTTCCACGATGATCTCATCGGATGAACCACGATGTCGGGGATTCAATCAATCCCGTATACAATTCCCTTTGTCTATCGGTATGTTACTTGCCCGAGATTCGATCGTCAGTATCCCAATACCTTGTTCAATCTCGTTACCGGCAAGTCTCTTTACTCGTCCCGTAATGCATGATCCCGTGACTAACTCCTTAGTCTCATTGAGCTCATTATGATGATGCATTACCGAGTGGGCCCAGAGATACCTCTCCGTCATACGGAGTGACAAATCCCAGTCTCGATTCGTGCCAACCCAACAGACACTTTCGGAGATACCTGTAGTACACCTTTATAGCCACCCAGTTACATTGTGACGTTTGGTACACCCAAAGCATTCCTACGGTATCCGGGAGTTGCACAATCTCATGGTCTAAGGAAACGATACTTGACACTAGAAAAGCTCTTAGCAAACGAACTACACGATCTTGTGCTATGCTTAGGATTGGGTCTTGTCCATCACATCATTCTCCTAATGATGTGATCCCGTTATCAATGACATCCAATGTCCATGGTCAGGAAACCATGACCATCTATTGATCAACGAGCTAGTCAACTAGAGGCTTACTAGGGGCATGTTGTGGTCTATGTATTCGCACATGTATTACGGTTTCCAGTTAATACAATTATAGCATGAACAATAGACAATTATCATGAACAAGAAAATACAATAATAACCATTTTATTATTGCCTCTAGGGCATATTTCCAACAGTCTCGCACTTGCACTAGAGTCAATAATCTAGTTCACATCACTATGTGATTGTAATGAATCCAACACCCATGGGGTTTGTTCATATATAGCTTGTGAGAGAGGTTATTAGTCAACGGGTCTGAACCTTTCAGATCCGTGTGTGCTTTAGAAATCTCTATGTCATCTTGTAGATGCAGCTACCACGCGCTACTTGGAGCTATTCCAAATAACTGCTCTACTATACGAATCCAGTTTACTACTCAGAGTCATCCGGATCAGTGTCAAAGTTTGCATCGACGTAACCCTTTACGACGAACTCTTTTACCACCTCCATAATCGAGCAAATTCCTTAGTCCACTAGTTATTAAGGATAAGTTCGACCGCTGTCATGTGATCCATTCCTGGATCACTCTTGTACCCCTTGACTGACTCATGGCAAGGCACACTTCAGGTGCAGTACACAGCATAACATACTGTAGAGCCTACGTCTAAAGCATAAGGGACGACCTTCGTCCTTTCTCTCTCTTCTGCCATGGTCAGATCTTGAGTCTTACTCAATGCTCACACCTTATAACACAGCCAAGAACTCCTTCTTTGCTGATCTATTTGAACTCCTTCAAAATCTTGTCACGGTATGTATTCATTTGAAAGTACTATTAAGCGTTTTTGATCTATCCTTATAGATCTTGATGCTCAATGTTCAAGTAGCTTAATCCAGGTTTTCCATTGAAAACACTTTTCAAATAACCCTATATGCTTTCCAGAAATTCTACATCATTTCTGATCAAGAATATGTCAACAACATATACTCATCAGAAATTCTATAGTGCTCCCGCTCACTTCTTTGGAAATACAAGTTTCTCATAAACTTTGTATAAACCCAAAATCTTTGATCATTTCATCAAAGCGTATATTCCAACTCCAAGATGCTTACTCCAGTCCTTAGAAGGATTGCTGGAGCTTTGCATACTTGTTAGCATCTTTTAGGATTGACAAAAACCTTCTGGTTGTATCACATACAATCTTTCCTCAAGAAAACTGTCGAGGAAACAATTTTTTTTGACATCCTATCTGCAAGATTTCATAAATAATGCAGTAACTGCTAGTATAATTCCAACAGACCCTTAGCATCGCTACGAGTGAGAAAATCTCATCGTAATCAACTCCTTGAACTTGTCAGAAAACATCTTAACGACAAGCCATGATTTCTTAATGGTGACACTTACCATCATTGTCCGTCTTCCTTTTAAAATCCATCTGCACCCAACAGCCTTACGACCATCAAGTAGTTCTTCCAAAGTCTATACTTTGTTTTTATACATGGATCCTCTCTCGGATTTATGGCCTCGAGCCATTCGTCTGAATCTGGGCCCACCATCGTTTCTCCATAGCTCGTAGGTTCATTGTTGTCTAGCAACATGACTTCCAAGACAGGATTACGTACCACTCTGAAGTAGTACGCATCCTTGTCGTCCTACGAGGTTTGGTAGTGACTTGATACGAAGTTTCATGATCACTATCATAAGCTTCCACTTCAATTGGTGTAGGTGCCACAGGAACAACTTCTTGTGCCCTGCTACACACTAGTTGAAGTGACGGTTCAATAGCCTCATCAAGTCTCCACCATCCTCCCACTCAATTCTTTCAAGAGAAACTTTTCCTCGAGAAAGGACCTATTTCTAGAAACAATTACTTTTGCTTCCAGATCTGAAATAGGAGGTATACCCAACTGTTTTGGGTATTCTATGAATATGCATTTATCCGCTTTGGGTTCGAGCTTATCAGCCTGAAACTTTTCCACATAAGCGTCGCAGCCCCAAACTTTTAAGAAACGACAGCTTAGGTTTCTCTAAAGCATAGTTCGTATGGTGTCGTCTCAACGGAATTGCGTGGTGCCCTATTTAAAGTGAATGCGGTTGTCTCTAATGCCTAACCCATAAACGATAGTGGTAATTCGATAAGAGACATCATGGTATGCACCATATCCAATAGGGTGCAGTTATGATGTTCGGACACACCATCACACTATGGTGTTCCAGGCGGTATTTGTTGTGAAACAATTTCCACATTGTCTTAATTGTGTGCCAAACTCGTAACTCAGATATTCATCTCTATGATCATATCATAGACATTTTATCCTCTTGTCACGACGATCTTCAACTTCACTTTGAAATTACTTAAACCTTTCAATAATTCAGACTTGTGTTTCATCAAGTAAGTATACTCAGCATCTACTCAAATCATATGTGAAGTAAGAACATAACGATATCCAGTGCGTGCCTTAGCACTCATTGGACTGCACACATCAAAATGTATTACTTCCAACAAGTTGCTTTCTTGTTCCATCTTACTGAAAACAGGGCCTTTCAGTCATCTTGCCCATGTGGTATGATTTGCATGTCCCAAGTGATTCAAAATCAAGTGAGTCCAAACGATCCATCTGTATGGAGTTTCTTCATGCATATCTACCAATAGACATGGTTCGCATGTCTCAATCTTTTTAAAAACGAGTGAGTCCAAAGATCCATCAACATGGAGCTTCTTCATGCATTTTATACCAATATGACTCAAATGGCAGTGCCACAAGTATGTGGTACTATCATTACTATTTTATATCTTTTGGCATGAACATGTGTATCACTGCGATCGAGATTCAATAAACCATTCATTTTAGGTGCAAGACCATTGAAGGTATTATTCAAATAAACAGAGTAACCATTATTCTCCTTAAATGAATAACCATATTGCGATAAACATAACCCAATCATGTCTATGCTCAGCGCAAACACCAAACAACAATTATTTAGGTTTAATACCAATCCCGATGGTAGAGGGAGCGTACGTTGTTTGATTACATCAACCTTGGAAACACTTCCAACACATATCGTCATCTCACCTTTAGCTAGTCTCCGTTTATTCCGTAGCCTTTTATTTCGAGTTACCAACACTTAGCAACCGAACCGGTATCTAATACCCTGGTGCTACCAGGAGTACTAGTAAAGTACACATTAATATAATGAATATCCAATATACTTCTGTCGACCTTGCCTGCCTTCTCATCTACCAAGTATCTAGGGTAGTTCTGCTTCAGTGACCATTCCCCTCATTACAGAAGCACTTAGTCTCGGGTTTGGGTTCAACCTTGGGTTTCTTCACTAGAGCAGCAACTGATTTGCCGTTTCATGAAGTATCCCTTCTTTCCCTTGCCCTTCTTGAAACTAGTGGTTTTACTAACCATCAACAATTGATGCTCCTACTTGATTTCTACTTTCGTGGTGTCAAACATCGCGAGTTGCTCAAGGATCATCATGTCTATCCCTGATATGTTATAGTTCATCACGAAGCTCTAATAGCTTGGTGGTAGTGACTATGGAGAACCATCACTATGTCATCTGGAAGATTAACTCCCACTCGATTCAAGCGATTGTAGTACTCAGACAATCTGAGCACATGCTCAACGATTGAGCTTTTCTCCCTTAGTTTGCAGGCTTAAGAAACTTGTCAGAGGTCTCATACCTCTTGACGTGGGCACTAGTCTGAAATCCCAATTTCAGTCTTTGGAACATCTCATATGTTCTGCGACATTTCAAAAACATCTTTGGCACCTCAATTCTAAACCGTTAGCATTACGCACTGAACTATCACGTAGTCATCAAAACGTGTATGTCAGATGTTCGCAACATCCATAGACGACGCTCGAGGTTCAGCACACCGAGCGTTGCATTAAGGACATAAGCCTTCCACGTAGCAATGAGGATAATCCTCAGTTTACGGACCCAGTCCGCATAATTTCTACTATCAACTTTCAACTAAATTTTCTCTAGGAACATATCTTAAACAGTAGAACCAAAGCGTAAGCTATGACATAATTTGCAAAGACCTTTTGACTATGTTCATGATAATTAAGTTCATCTGATTATTTAATGAACTCCCACTTAGATAGACATCCCTCTAGTCATCTAAGTGATACATGATCCGAATCGACTAGACCGTGTCCGATCATCACGTGAGATGGACTAGTCATCAACGGTGAACATCTCCATGTTGATCGTATCTATTATACGACTCATGTTTGACCTTTCGGTCTCTTGTGTTCCGAGGCCATGTCTGTACATGCTAGGCTCGTCAAGTCAACCTAAGTGTTTCGCATGTGTAAATCTGGCTTACACCCGTTGTATGCGAACGTTAGAATCTATCACACCCGATCATCACGTGTTGCTTCGAAACAACGAAGCTTCGCAACGGTGCACAGTTAGGGGGAACACATCTCTTGAAATTTTAGTGAGGGATCATCTTATTTATCCTATCGTCGTTCTAAGCAAATAAGATGTAAACATGACAAACATCACATGCAAATCATAAAGTGACATGATATGGCCAATATCATCTTGCGCCTTTTGATCTCCATCTTCGAGGCGCGGCATGATCACCTTCGTCACTGGCATGACACCATGATCTCCATCATCGTGTCTTCATGAAGTTGTCTCGCCAACTATTACTTCTACTACTATGGCTAACGGTTAGCAATAAAGTAAAGTAATTACATGGCGTTTTTCATTGACACGCAGGTCATACAATAAATTAAGACAACTCCTATGGTCCTGCCGGTTGTCATACTCATCGACATGCAAGTCGTGATTCCTATTACAAGAACATGATCAATCTCATACATCACATATATATAATTCATCACATCCTTTTGGCCATATCACATCACATAGCATACCCTGCAAAAACAAGTTAGACGTCCTCTAATTGTTGTTGCATGTTTTACGTGGCTGCTATGGGTTTCTAGCAAGAACGTTTCTTACCTACGCAAAAGCCACAACGGTGATATGCCAATTGCTATTTACCCTTCATAAGGACCCTCTTCATCGAATCCGATCCGACTAAAGTGGGAGAGACAGACACCCGCTAGCCACCTTATGCATCAAGTGCATGTCAGTCGGTGGAACCTGTCTCACGTAAGAGTACGTGTAAGGTCGGTCCGGGCTGCTTCATCCCACAATGCCGCCGAATCAAGATAAGACTAGTAACGGTAAGCAAATTGAACAAATCATCGCCCACAACCACTTTGTGTTCTACTCGTGCATAGAATCTACGCATAGACCTAGCTCATGATGCCACTGTTGGGGAACGTAACAATAATTCAAAATTTTCCTACATGTCACCAAGATCAATCTAGGAGATGCTAGCAACGAGAGAGAGGGAGTGCATCTTCATACCCTTGAAGATCGCTAAGCGGAAGCGTTACAAGAACGCGGTTGATGGAGTCGTACTCGCGGCGATTCAAATCGCGGAAGATCCGATCTAGTGCCGAACGGACGGCACCTCGGCGTTCAACACACATACAGCCCGGGGACGTCTCCTCCTTCTTGATCCAGCAAGGGGAGAGGAGAAGTTGAGGGAGAACTCCAGCAGCACGACGACGTGGTGGCGATGGAGCTCGTGGTTCTCCGGCAGAGCTTCGCTAAGCACTACGGAGGAGGAGGAGTTGGAGGAGGAGAGGGCTGCGCCAAGCAAGGGGTGCGGCTGCCCTCTCTCTCCCTCACTATATATAGGGGGAAGGGGGGTGGAGGAGGCGCCCTATGGTTCCCTAGGGGAGGGGCGGCGGCCACAGGGGAAACCCTATATGGGTTTGGGCGCCCCCACCCCTGGGAAACTTGCCCCCCAAGCCGGGAGGGGTGGCTGCCCTAGGGGAGGTGCCCCCACCTCTCCACGTTACGTGAGAGGGGTTGGGAGGGGCGCACAGCCCCTTAGTGGGCTGGTGTGCCCCCTCCCCTTGGCCCATAAGGCCCCCCAACGCTTGTCGGGGCCTCCGAAACACCTTTCGGTCACGCTGGTCGTCACCCGGTACTCCCAGAACAATTCCGGACTCCAATACCCTTCGTCCAATATATCGATCTTCACCTCCGGACCACTCCGGAGTTCCTCGTCACGTCCGGGATCTCATCCGGGACTCCGAACAACCTTCGGTAACCACATACTATTTCCCATAACAACTCTAGCGTCACCGAACCTTAAGTATGTAGACCCTACGGGTTCGGGAACCATGCAGACATGACCGAGACACCTCTCCGGCCAATAACCAATAGCGGGATCTGGATACCCGTATTGGCTCCCACATGTTCCACGATGATCTCATCGGATGAACCACGATGTCGGGGATTCAATCAATCCCATATACAATTCCCTTTGTCTATCGGTATGTTACTTGCCCGAGATTCGATCGTCGGTATCCCAATACCTTGTTCAATCTCGTTACCGGCAAGTCTCTTTACTCGTTTTGTAATGCATGATCCCGTGACTAACTCCTTAGTCACATTGAGCTCATTATGATGATGCATTACCAAGTGGGCCCAGAGATACCTCTCCGTCATACGGAGTGACAAATCCCAGTCTCGATTCGTGCCAACCCAACAGACACTTTCGGAGATACCTGTAGTGCACCTTTATAGCCACCCAGTTACATTGTGACGTTTGGTACACCCAAAGCATTCCTACGGTATCCAGGAGTTGCACAATCTCATGGTCTAAGGAAACGATACTTGACATTAGAAAAGCTCTTAGCAAACGAACTACACGATCTTGTGCTATGCTTAGGATTGGGTCTTGTCCATCACATCATTCTCCTAATGATGTGATCCCGTTATCAATGACATCCAATGTCCATGGTCAGGAAACCATGACCATCTATTGATCAATGAGCTAGTCAACTAGAGGCTTACTAGGGACATGTTGTGGTCTATGTATTCGCACATGTATTACGGTTTCCAGTTAATACAATTATAGCATGAACAATAGACAATTATCATGAACAAGGAAATACAACAATAACCATTTTATTATTGCCTCTAGGGCATATTTCCAACATCTTTTTGGGTTGTATTACGGTAGGAGCATATAGTATGCGTCGAAGAGGGGGAGGGGACCATCATATGTAGTATGCTTCATGAACCTCACTTTGTGTGGGGACTTTATGGTTTTCGAGGCATGTGCCACATCAAAGTTGTGCATTTTGGGTATCGATCAACATAGGTTTGTCCCACATGCAAAGCGATGGTGGTTGTCCTCTCGCACCCACTTAAGTGGTTATCAACGATATCGATGCTTTCCATCTGTGGGCCCGCTTGGTCCATCACTACTTTGCCTGACAACGGAGAGAGGTTAATTTGACTTAGGAGGGGATTATTTTTTTGTTTGTAATACGATGTATATATATGTCATGCTCTGTGATGACATAATATAGTTTGAGCACACACATGCATGTGTATGCATGAATCCCTCCCATCGTGTCGAAGTGGCTAGTACGACGACACGTCATGAACCGATCCCGCTCTGTGTGGGGACTGTACGATTTTCGACGCACGCGCCACATCAATGTTGTGAAATGGTATTCAAACATGCATGCACACATCACCTCCATACATATGCATGTAGTGGTTGTCTTCGAACGGTACACTCCCTGGCGTGGTTATCGGCGACAAGCCTATATATTTGTGGGCCCATGTGGACATCCATGATCACCTTGACCGACAACAAGATAGGTTACCATGGCGGATTCTTCCTTTGGTTCGTGTTATCATATTATAGGTCATGGTCAGATTCAGACCTAATTAAGTTTGAGTGCATACTATGCACGCATGCATGCATGAATCCCCGTCATCGGCTTGAAGTGTAGTGTGATATACATATGCATCGTCAACCTAACCCTCACTCAGTGTGGGGATTTCTGGTTCGAAAGCACGATGACACATCGAAGTTGTTCCATTGTGTATTCAAAACACACCTTTCCATACATATGTTTGGGCCACACGCAGGCAGTGGTTGTCTTCGGGAACTAGCGACTTGCGTGATTATTAGCGAGCTAGCCCATCTTCGGGGTCGCATGGATGGCCATCACTTTGACCAATGATGTTGGCTAGGACTATGTCGGTATTTCCCCAAAGAGGAAGGGATGATGCAGCACAACGATGGGAGGTATTTCCCTCAGTGATGAAACCAAGGTTATCGAACCAGTAGGAGAACCAAGCAACACAACATAAACAGCCCCTGCACACAAATAACAACTACTCGCAACCTGACGTGTAAAAGGGGTTGTCAATCCCTTCCGGGTAACGGCGCCTGAAGATAGGCAAACAAACGTGAGATAAATTGTAGTAGATTGAAAGATCGAACGCCAAATAAAATAAAGTGCAGCAAAGTATTTTTGTATTTTTAGTTTAATAGATCTGAAAATAAATGCAAAGGAAAAGTAGATCGCAAAGGCAAATATATGAGAAAGAGACCCGGGGGCCGTAGGTTTCACTAGTGGCTTCTCTCGAGAAAAATAGCAAAAAGGTGGGTGAACAAATTACTGTTGGGGAATTGATAGAACTTCAAATAATCGTGACGATATCCAGGCAATGATCATTATATAGGCATCACGTCCAAGATTAGTAGACCGACTCCTGCCTGCATCTACTACTATTACTCCACACATCGACCGCTATCCAGCATGCATCTAGTGTATTAAGTTCATGGAAAAACGGAGTAATGCAATAAGAGCGATGACATGATGTAGACAAGATCTATCTATGTAGAGATAGGCCCCATCGTTTTATCCTTAGTAGCAACGATACATACGTGTCGGTTCCCCTTCTGTCACTGGGATCAAGCACCGTAAGACCGAACCCACTACAAAGCACCTCTTCCCATTGCAAGATAAATATATCAAGTTGGCCAAACACAACCCAAATATCGGAGAAGAAATACGAGGCTGTAAGAGATCATGCATAAAAGAGATCAAAGAAACTCAAATACTTTCATGGATATAGAAAGATAAATCTGATCATAAACTCAAAGTTCATCCGATCCCAACAAACACACCACAAAAAGAGCTACATCATATGGATCTCCAAGAGACCATTGTATTGAAAATCAGCGAGAGAGAGGAAGCCATCTAGCTACTAGCTACGGACCCGAAGGTCTACAAAGAACTACTCACTCATCATCGGAGAGGCACCAATAGAGGTGGTGAACCCCATCTAAGATGATGTCTAGATTGGATCTGGTGGTTCTGGACTCTGTGGCGGCTGGATCAATATTTCGTCGACTCCCCTAGGATTTTGGGGTATTTATAGAGCAAAGAGGCGGTCCGGGGGGCACCCGAGGTGGGCACAACCCACCAGGGCGCGCTTGGGCCTTGATACGTCCATTTTGCATCATGTTTTCTTACTGTTATTTATAATGTTTTTATCGATAATAATGCTTTTTGGAGTAATTCTAATGCCTTTTCTCCCATAATTTGCAAGGAACACACCAAGAGGTAGAATTCCGGCAGCTGGAAATCTGGACCTGGAAAAGCTACGTCAAGTCACCTATTCTGCACAACTCCAAATAAGTTGAAACTTCACGAAGATTTTTTTTGGATTATTTAAGAAATACTGGAGCCAATAACCATCAGAGGGGGGCCACCAGGTGGGCACAACCCACTTGGGCGCGCCTGGTGGGTTGTGGCCTCCTTGGCCCACCTCCGGTGCCCATCTTCTGGTATATAAGTCATTTTGACCTAGAAAAAAAAAATAAGAAGACGACTTTCGGGATGGAGCGCCGCTGTCTCGAGGCGGAACTTGGGCAGGAGCACTTTTGCCCTCCAGCGGAGCGATTTCGCCAGGGGAACTTCCCTCCCGGAGGGGGAAATCATCGTCATCATCATCACCAACAACTCTCCCATCTTGGGGAGGGCAATCTCCATCAACATCTTCAACAGCACCATCTCATCTCAAACCCTAGTTCATCTCTTGTATTCAATCTTGTTACCAGAACTATAGATTGGTGCCTGCGGGTGAATAGTAGTGTTGATTACATCTTGTAGTTGATTACTATATGGTTTATTTGGTGGAAGATTATATGTTCAGATCCATTATGCTATTTAATACTCCTCTGATCATGAGCATGTTTATCATTTGTGAGTAGTTACTTTTGTTCTTGAGGTCACGGGAGAAATCATGTTGCAAGTAATCATGTGAACTTGATATGTGTTCGATATTTTGATAGTATGTATGTTGTTATTCCCTTAATGGTGTCATGTGAACGTCGACTACATGACACTTCACCATATTTGGGCCTAAGGGAATGCATTGTGGAGTAGCAATTAGATGATGGGTTGCGAGAGTGATAGAAGCTTAAACCCCAGTTTATGCGCTATTCCGTAAGCGACCGATTGGATCCTAGAGTTTAATGATATGCTCAGAATTTATTCTTAATACTTTTCTCGTAGTTGCGGATGCTTGCGGGAGGGTTAATCATAAGTAGGAGGTTTGTTCAAGTAAGAACAACACCTAAGCACCGGTCCACCCACATATCAAATTATCAAAGTAGCGAACACAAATCAAACCAACATGATGAAAGTGACTAGATGAAATTCCCGTGTACCCTCAAGAACGCTTTGCTTATCATAAGCGACCGTTTTGGCCTGTCCTTTGCCTCAAAAGGATTGGGCTACCTTGCTTCATACTTGTTACTATTATCGTTACTTGCTCGTTACAAAATACCTTGCTATCAAACTACTCGCTACTTACAATTTCAGCACTTGCAGACATTACCTTACTG
This sequence comes from Aegilops tauschii subsp. strangulata, assembly GCF_002575655.3. Taxonomy (NCBI): domain Eukaryota; kingdom Viridiplantae; phylum Streptophyta; class Magnoliopsida; order Poales; family Poaceae; genus Aegilops; species Aegilops tauschii. Next base: position 245,786,151 of record NC_053038.3, read on the forward strand.
AAAACTAATTGTCATTCCTTCTGCTCCTCGTTGGGTTCGACACTCTTACTTACCGAAAAGAGCTACAATTGATCCCATATACTTGTGGGTCATCAAGGCTATTTTCTGGCACCGTTACCGGGGAGTGAAGTGCCTTTGGTAAGGAAACATTTATATAGTGTGGTGAAATTTAATGTCACTTGTTACTATGGAAAACAATCCTTTGAGGGGTTTGATTCGGGGTATCTTCACCTCATCCGGAACCACAATTAGATACCCCTCAACCTACTGCACCTACTGAAAATATTGAATATGAAATCCCTTCGGGTATGATACAACAGCTGCTAGCTAATCCTTATGCAGGAGATGGAACAGAACATCCCGATATGCACTTGATATATGTAGAAAAAATTTGTGGATTGTTTAAGCTTGCAGGTTTACCCGAAGATGAGGTGATGAAAAAGGTTTTCCCTTTATCTTTGAAGGGAAAAGCATTGGCATGGTATAGGCTATGCGATGATATTGGATCATGGAATTGGAATCGTTTGAAATTGGAATTCCACCAAATTTTTTATCCTATGCATCTAGTTCATCGTGATTGGAATTATATATATAATTTTTGGCCTCGTGAAGGAGAAAATATCGCTCTAGCTTGGGGGAGGCTGAAGTCAATGTTATATTCATGCCCCAATCATGAGCTCTCAAGAGAAATTATTATCCAGAATTTTTATGCTCAGCTTTCTCGTAATGATCAAACCATGCTTGATACTTTTTGTGCTGGTTCATTCATGAAGAAGACTATTGAATTTCGGTGGGATCTTTTTGAAAGAATTAAACATAACTCTGAAGATTGGTAACTCGACAAAGGTAAAAGTCAGGTATTAAACTTAAGTATGATTGTGTTAAGTCTTTTATGGATACCGATGCTTTTCAAAAGTTTAGCACTAGATGAGGTCTTGACTCTGAGATAGTAGCCTCCTTTTGTGAATCATTTGCTACTCATGTTGAACTCCCTATGGAGAGACTAGCAACGAGAGAGAGGGGATCGTTGTAGAAATTAAAAAAAATTCTATGCATCACCAAGATCATTGTTGGAGAGACTAGCAACGAGAGAGAGGGGAGTGCATCTTCATACCCTTGAAGATCGCGATGCGGAAGCGTTACAAGAACGCGGATGAAGGAGTCGTACTCGCAGCGATTCAAATCGCGGTTGATTCCGATCTAAGCGTCGAACAACGGTGCCTCCGTGTTCAACACACGTACAGCCCGAGGGCGTCTCCTCCTTCTTGACCCAACAAGGGGAGAGGAGAAGTTGAGGGAAAGCTCCGGCAGCACGACGGCGTGGTGGTGGAGCTTGCAGTTCTCCGGCAGGGCTTCGCCAAGCACTATTACGGAGGAGAAGGTGTTGGGGAGGGAGAGGGCTGCGCCAGGGGACGGGGTGCGGCTCCCATGCGCCTCCCCACTATATATGGGGGTGGAGGGGGCTGGTTTCTTGCCCTCCAAGTCCATTGGGGCGTTGGCAAAGGTGGGGGAAAGAAATCGCAATCATTTCCCTTCCCCACCGATTGTTATCCCCCTTTTTTAGGGATCTTGATCTTATCCCTTTGGGATATGATCTTGTTCCTTCTAAGGGGGGATCTTGGTGCGCCTTGACCAGGGGTGTGGAGCCTTGCCCCCACTACCCACGTTCATGTGGGTCCCCCATGCAGGTGGGCCCCACTCCAGGACCTTCTAGAACCTTCCCGGTACAATACCGAAAAATCCCGAACATTTTCCGGTGGCCAAAATAGGACTTCCCATATATAAATCTTTACCTCCGGACCATTCCGGAACTCCTCGTGACATCCGGGATCTCATCCGGGACTCCGAACAACATTCGGTAACTGCACACTAATTCCCATAACAACTCTAGCGTCACCGAACCTTAAGTGTGTAGACCCTACGGGTTCGGGAATCATGCAGACATGACCGAGACAGCTCTCTGGCCAATAACCAACATCGGGATCTGGATACCCATGTTGGCTCCCACATGTTCCACGATGATCTCATCGGATGAACCACGATGTTGGGGATTCAATCAATCCTGTATACGATTCCCTTTGTCAATTGGTACGTTACTTGCCCGAGATTCGATCGTCGGCATCCCAATACCTCGTTCAATCTCGTTACTGGCAAGTCACTTTTACTAGTTCCGTAACACATCATCCCGTGATCAACTCTTTGGTCACATTGAGCTCATTATGATGATGTCCTACCGAGTGGGCCCAAAGATACCTCTCCGTCACACGGAGTGACAAATCCCAGTCTCGATTCGTGCCAACCCAACATACACTTTCGGAGATACCCGTAGTGTGCCTTTATAGCCACCCAGTTATGTTGTGACATTTGGCACACCCAAAGCATTCATACGGTATCCGGGATTTGCACAATCTCATGGTCTAAGGAAATGATACTTGACATTAGAAAAGCTTTAGCAGACGAACTACACGATCTTGTGCTATGCTTAGGATTGGGTCGTGTCCATCACATCATTCTCCTAATGATGTGATCCCGTTATCAACGACATCCAATGTCCATGGTCAGGAAACCGTAACCATCTATTGATCAACGAGCTAGTCAACTAGAGGCTTACTAGGGACATATTGTGGTCTACGTATTCACATATGTATTACGGTCTCCGGTTAATACAATTATAGCATGAACAATAGACAATTATCATGAACAAGGAAATATAATAATAACCATTTTATTATTGCCTCTAGGGCATATTTCCAACAGTCTCCCACTTGCACTAGAGTCAATAATCTAGTTCACATCACTATGTGATTGTAATGAATCCAACACCCATGGGGTTCGATCATATCTCGCTTGTGAGAGAGGTTATTAGTCAACGGGTCTGAACCTTTCAGATCCGTGTGTGCTTTACAAATCTCTATGTCATCTTGTAGATTCAGCTACCATGCGCTACTTGGAGCTATTCCAAATAACTACTCTACTATACGAATCTAGTTTACTACTCAGAGTCATCCGGATTAGTGTCAAAGTTTGCATCGACGTAACCCTTTACGACGAACTCTTTTACCACCTCCATAATAGAGAAAATTCCGTAGTCCACTAGTTACTAAGGATAAGTTTGACCACTGTCATGTGATCCATTCCTGGATCACTGTTGTACCCCTTGATTGACTCATGGCAAGGCACACTTCAGGTGCGGTACACAGCATAGCATATTGTAGAGCCTACGTCTAAAGAATAGGGGACGACCTTCGTCCTTTCTCTCTCTTCTGCCATGGTCAGATCTTGAGTCTTACTCAATGCTCACACCTTATAACACAGCCAAGAACTCCTTCTTTGCTGATCTATTTGAACTCCTTCAAAATCTTGTCACGGTATGTATTCATTTGAAAGTACTATTAAGCGTTTTTGATCTATCCTTATAGATCTTGATGCTCAATGTTCAAGTAGCTTAATCCAGGTTTTCCATTGAAAAACACTTTTCAAATAACCCTATATACTTTCCAGAAATTCTACGTCATTTCTGATCAAGAATATGTCAACAACATATACTCATCAGAAATTCTATAGTGCTCCCGCTCACTTCTTTGGAAATACAAGTTTCTCATAAACTTTGTATAAACCCAAAATCTTTGATCATTTCATCAAAGCGTATATTCCAACTCCAAGATGCTTACTCCAGTCCTTAGAAGGATTGCTGGAGCTTTGCATACTTGTTAGCATCTTTTAGGATTGACAAAAACCTTCTGGTTGTATCACATACAATCTTTCCTCAAGAAAACTGTCGAGGAAACAATGTTTTGACATCCTATCTGCAAGATTTCATAAATAATGCAGTAACCACTAATACAATTCCAACAGACTCTTAGCATCGCTACGAGTGAGAAAGTCTCACCGCAGTCAACTCCTTGAACTTGTTGGAAAACATCTTAACGACAAGTCGAGCTTTCTTAATGGTGATACTTACCATCATTGTCCGTCTTCCTTTTTAAAATCCATCTATACCCAATAGCCTTACGGCCATCAAGTAGTTCTTCCAAACTCTATACTTTGTTTTCACACATGGATCCTCTCGGATTTTATGGCCTCGAGCCATTTGTCAGAATCCGGGCCCACCATCGTTTCTCCATAGCTCGTAGGTTCATTGTTGTCTAGCAACATGACCTCCAAGACAGGATTATGTACCGCTCTGAAATAGTACACATCCTTGTCGACCTATGAGGTTTGGTAGTGACTTGATCCGAAGTTTCATGATCACTATCATAAGCTTCCACTTCAATTGGTGTAGGCGCTACAGGAACAACTTCCTGTGCCCTGCTACACACTGGTTGAAGTGACGGTTCAATAACCTCATCAAGTCTCCACCATCCTCCCACCCAATTCTTTTGAGAGAAACTTTTCCTCGAGAAAGGACCCATTTCTAGAAACAATCACTTTTGCTTCCGGATCCGAAATAGGAGGTATACCCAACTATTTTGGGTGTCCTATGAAGATGCATTTATCCGCTTTGGGTTCGAGCTTATCAGGCTGAACCCTTTTCACATAAGCGTCACAGCCCCAAACTTTTAAGAAATGACAGCTTAGGTTTCTCTAAACCATAGTTCATACGGTGTCATCTCAACGGAATTACGTGGTGCCCTATTTAAAGTGAATGCGTTTGTCTCTAATGCCTAACCCTTAAACGATAGTGGTAATTCGATAAGAGACATCATGGTATGCACCACATCCAATAGGGTGCAGCTATGATGTTCGGACACACCATCACACTATGGTGTTCCAGGCGGCATTAGTTGTGAAACAATTTCCACAATGTCTTAATTGTGTACCAAACACGTAACTCAGATATTCATCTCTATGATCATATCATAGACATTTTATCCTCTTGTCACGACGATCTTCAACTTCACTAAGAAATTACTTGAACCTTTCAATAATTCAGACTTGTGTTTCATCAAGTAAATATACTTAGAATCTACTCAAATCATCTGTGAAGTAAGAGCATAATGGTATTCACTGCGTGCCTCAGTACTCATTGGATTGCACACATCAAATGTATTACTTCCAACAAGTTGCTCTCTTGTTTCATCTCGCTGAAAACGAGGCCTTTCAGTCATCTTGCCCATGTGGTATGATTTGCATGTCTCAAGTGATTCAAAATCAAGTGAGTCCAAACGATCCATCTGCATGGAGTTTCTTCATGCGTATAAACCAATAGACATGGTTCGCATGTCTCAAACTTTTCAAAAAACGAGTGAGTCCAAAGATCCATCAACATGGAGCTTCTTCATGTGTTTTATACCAATATGACTCAAATGGCAGTGCCACAAGTATGTGGTACTATCATTACTATCTTATATCTTTTGGCATGAACATGTGTATCACTACGATCGAGATTCAATAAACCATTCATTTTAGGTGCAAGACCATTGAAGGTATTATTCAAATAAACAGAGTAACCATTTATTCTCCTTAAATGAATAACCGTATTGCGATAAACATAATCCAATCATGTCTATGCTCAACGCAAACACCAAATAACAATTATTTAGGTTTAACACCAATCTCGATGGTAGAGGGAGCATCCGATGCTTGATCACATCAACCTTGGAAACACTTCCAACACATATCGTCATCTCACCTTCAGCTAGTCTCCGTTTATTCCGTAGATTTTTATTTCGAGTTACTAACACTTAGCAACCGAACCGGTATTTTAATACCCTGGTGCTACTACGAGTACTAGTAAAGTACACATTATAATGTATATCCAATATACTTCTATCGGCCTTGCCAGCCTTCTCATCTACCAAGTATCCAGGGTAGTTCTGCTTCGGTGACCGTTCCCCTTATTTCAGAAGCACTTAGTCTCGGGTTTGGGTTCAACCTTGGGTTTCTTCACTAGAGCAGCAACTGATTTGCCGTTTCATGAAGTATCGCTTTCTTGCCCTTGCCCTTCTTGAAACTAGTGGTTTTACTAACCATCAACAATTGATGCTCCTATTTGATTTCTACTTTCGCGGTGTCACGAATAGCTCAAGGATCATCATATCTATCCCTGATATGTTATAGTTCATCACGAAGCTCTAGTAGCTTGGTGGCAGTGACTTTGGAGAACCATCACTATCTCATCTGGAAGATTAACTCCCACTCGATTCAAACGATTGTAGTACTCATACAATCTGAGCACATGCTCAACGATTGAGCTTTTCTCCTTAGTTTGCAGGCTTAAGAAACTTGTCAGAGGTCTCATACCTCTTGACGTGGGCACTAGCCTGAAATCCCAATTTCAGTCCTTGGAACATCTCATATGTTCTGCGATGTTTCAAAAACGTCTTTGGTGCCTCAATTCTAAACCATTTAGCATTACGCACTGAACTATCATGTAGTCATCAAAACGTGTATGTCAGATGTTTGCAACATCCACAACCGACGCTCGAGGTTCAACACACTGAGTGGTGCATTAAGGACATAATCTTTCTGCGCAGCAATGAGGACAATCCTCAGTTTACGGACCCAGTCCGCATAATTGCTACTGTCAACCCTCAATTAAATTTTCTCTAGGAACATATCTAACACAGTAGAACCAAAGCGTGAGCTATGACATAATTTGCAAAGACCTTTTGACTATGTTCATGATAATTAAGTTCGTCTAATCAAATTGTTTGATGAACTCCCACTCAGATAGACATCCCTCTAATCATCTAAGTGATACATGATCCGAGTCAACTAGGCCGTGTCCGATCATCACGTGAGACGGACTAGTCATCATCGGTGAACATCTTCATGTTGATCGTATCCACTATACGACTCATGTTCGACCTTTTGGTCTCTTGTGTTCCGAGGCCATGTCTGTACATGCTAGGCTCGTCAAGTCAACCTAAGTGTTTTGCATGTGTAAATCTGGCTTACACCCGTTGTATGTGAACGTTAGAATCTATCACACCCGATCATCACGTGGTGCTTCGAAACAACGAACTTTCGCAACGGTGCACAGTTAGGGGGAACACTTTCTTGAAATTTTATGAGGGATCAGCTTATTTATGCTACCATCATTCTAAGCAAATAAGATGTAAACATGACAAACATCACATGCAAATCATAGAGTGACATGATATGGCTAATATCATCTCGCGCCTTTGATCTTCATCTTTGAGGCGCGACATGATCACCTTCGTCACCGGCATGACACCATGATCTCCATCATCATGATATCCATCATCGTGTCTTCATGAAGTTGTCTCGCCAACTATTACTTCTACTACTATGGCTAACGGTTAGCAATAAAGTAAAGTAATTACATGGCGTTTTCAATGACACGCAGGTCATACAATAAATTAAGACAACTCCTATGGGTCCTGCCGGTTGTCATACTCATCGACATGCAAGTCGTGATTCCTATTACAAGAACATGATCAATCTCATACATCACATATATATAATTCATCACATCCTTTTGGCCATATCACATCACATAGCATACCCTGCAAAACAAGTTAGACGTCCTCTAATTGTTGTTGCATGTTTTACGTGGCTGCTATGGGTTTCTAGCAAGAACGTTTCTTACCTATGCAAAAGCCACAACGGTGATATGCCAATTGCGATTTACCCTTCATAAGGACCCTTTTCATCGAATCCGATCCGACTAAAGTGGGAGAGACTGGCACCCGCTAGCCACCTTATGCAACAAGTGCATGTCAGTCGGTGGAACCTGTCTCACGTAAGCGTACGTGTAAGGTCGGTCCGGGCCGCCTCATCCCACGATGCCGTCGAATCAAGATAAGACTAGTAACGGTAAGCAAATTGAACAAATCATCACCCACAACTACTTTGTGTTCTACTCGTGCATAGAATCTACGCGTAGACCTAGCTCATGATGCCACTGTTGGGGATCGTTGCAGAAATTAAAAAAATTTCTACGCATCACCAAGATCAATCTATGGAGAGACTAGCAACGAGAGAGAGCGGAGTGCATCTTCATACCCTTGAAGATCGCGATGCGGAAGCGTTACAAGAACGCAGATGAAGGAGTCGTACTCGCAGCGATTCAGATCACGGTTGATTCCGATCTAAGCACCGAACAACGGCGCCTCCGCGTTCAACACACGTATAGCCCGGGGACGTCTCCTCCTTCTTGATCCAGCAAGGGGAGAGGAGAAGTTGAGGGAGAGCACCGGCAGCATGACGACGTGGAGGTGGAGCTTGCAATTCTCCGGCAGGGCTTCGCTAAGCACTACTACTACTACGGAGGTGTTGGGAGGGAGAGGGCTGCGCCAGGGGAAGGGGTGCGGCTCCCATGCGCCTCCCCACTATATATAGGGGTGGAGGGAAGTTGGGGGAAAGAAATCCCATCATTTCCCTTCCCCACCGTTTGTTAACCCATTTTTTAGGGATCTTGATCTTATCCCTTCGGGATATGATCTAACTCCTTCTAAGGGAGGATCTTGGTGCGCCTTGACAAGGGGTGTGGAGCCTTGCCCCCACTACCCACGTTCATGTGGGTCCCCCATGCAGGTGGGCTGTCACGACCGGTTTTCCAATAAAAATATTTATTAAGAAAACGATCCCTTTTACGGACCAGTAGAGAAGAATCCTTCTCACTGGTAGACAAATTCTTGATCACAGAAGAAAAAAACCAGGAGTACTAAATATAATACAAGGTTGAGTGGAGACTGCTCAACAATTTATCACAAGCACGCCAATAATACTTAAAGGCGGATAGGGTGGCATAACTACTAACTCACAATAAAAGCGGTGGTGGAAATATCACAGTGACGTGGGTGACATGACTCCTGAATCTAACAGCTCTTCGAGCGTCGGAGTGAGGCTCGAGGATACTTATTGTGGGTGGCGGAAGCGTATGTGGTACAAGTGACCAATATCCAGGATCGCACGGGACTGACTGGGATTCCTCTAGGCGTCGGACTCACTATCAAACTCTTCATCCATGAGATCGCCCTTGTCAACATCTGGCCAAATCAACAAGCCAGGTGAGTACTATGAAAGTACTCGCAAGACAGTTCGGACATAAGATATAACAAATGTAAACATGATGCATATGAACAGATTAATAGAGCGCACTCAAACAATGAGAAGACAAGGCATGGGAAATAAAAGGGAAGTCGGGCGGTAGTCCTCCCGAAATCCCAAAGTAATAATGACGGCCAATCGAGTGTCTGAATTACTCCTCGAAAGGATACAAATGAAATAACAATGCCGCAGTCGGGCGCCAAGGCGACACCACATAAAGGGCTTATAATAAAAAAAATAAGTAACAGTGCGTGCCACAGTCGGACGTCCGAAGCGACATCACATAAAGGGCTTGTATTGAAAGTAAATGACAGGAGTGCCACAGTCGGACGTCTGAGCGACATCACATAAAGGGTTTATATTGAAAGTAAATGACAAGAGTGCCACAGTCGGACATCTGAGCGACATCACATAAAGGGCTTATATTGAAAGTAAATGACAAGAGTGCCACAGTCGGACGTCTGAGCGACATCACATAAAGGGCTTATATTGAAAGTAAATGACAAGAGTGCCACAGTCGGACGTCTGAGCGACATCACATAAAGGGCTTATATTTCACAACTTAATATTTCAGTAGCTCATGAACTTAATTCATTGCAAGGGAAATTTTCAGGTACAAGATAAAATAAAGGTTAGTCCATCCACAGGAATAACAATTTAAACGGGTATACCACTCAAGCTTGTTCACCGGGGATTTACCACGAGGACTGACATAGATATGGATATACTGGCCATGGTCCTTGACCATGGACACGATGATTCGGAAGGATTTGACTATGCAGAGTTTGTACTTTAACCACAGCCAACGGATTTCAGTAGTCACAAGGACTAGTTCCGTTTACGGTGTTTTGGAAGAAACACATCTAACCAGTACACACCCATTCAACATTCCGATGCCAGGAATCACCCTCGGCAACGTTCAAGAAAAACCTTGAGACGGGGAGGCTACAACCTCGCGTAGCATGGGATCAAATTTATATACGCGCGCTCTAAGGGGTGCCCCCCTCTCGGTCCCAACCGTAAACACCCATGCCCCCTGACCGGATGACTGGCTTTAATCCAGGGCCATGGAACCCTCATCCCGGCCCCTCTATTTGGTGTGTACACGGAAAGAGGTTAACAACTTACTAAACCGTATTCTTTGCAGAAAACATGTGGCAGCACGAAAGGGAAGAACGATAACGTGACTCAGTCCACGTTAACGTCGGAGTTTATCGGATGACGTAAGACTGGCATGCTACAACAATACCATCATACTACCTTTCATGTCACCACATGATCAGGTCATCTCTCATCAAAGATCATGATAACTTCGAAACACAGGGTCAGTTGCCCCGCATGCAACGTAATACTCACCGATGCTCATATGCCATGCACAAACCTTTCAAGCAAACATGCGAAACACCTATCATACCAAAGGTTCAAACATGCTTGCCTGGTTCGGAGAAGTCGGAGTCTAGCTCGGCGAAGTTCGCGGCTCCGTCACCTCCTCCGGAACCAAGAGGTTCAGGGTGTTCTTCTGCGTCGGTGGGTGGTGGACTTGGTCGTCGGAGAGCACCACGTCGACGGCGACACTTTCTCCGGCGGACGGTGGTTCGGGCGATGGTGGAGTACTCCGGTGGGCGGGGGGTGAATCGAGCTGGACCCCGTGGCGGGTCGAGGCGGCCGGAGTTGGGGAAGAAGGATCCCTCGGGGCTCTTCCAGTGGCTTGGCGTGGTATTTGTGGAGTGCAGAGGTGGTGTGGGTTCGAGTCCGAGCTCGGGGCCTCCTTTTATAGGCGATTCGAGGGGGTGGCCGTGAACGGGGTAGCTCCGGCGAGCGATTACGGCGAGGCAGGGGTTGGGAAGGGGGTTTAGGCGGCTAGGCACCATCAGGGAGGATCACTGGTGCCGTTCCCCCGCTAAACCTTGGTCGGGCTTGGCGTAATGCGCCGATCCTTGGCGGGGCGGCCGTACGGGCACGTGTGCGGCAGAGAGCGCGCTCCGCGCCTAGCAGTTCACGACGACGGATGGCAGCGTGCACGGGTGAGTGGATGGCCACGCGGCGGCCTCCGGTGGCTTGGGCGGCGCTGGACGGTGCCGTCCACGCTGCGCCTCTCTCTGGCAGCCGCAAAGCCGCTGCTGCCGTCGCTCACGGGTGGCGCACCTCCTCCTGCTCGTCGCCGACGCCCGCAACCTTCCAGGCGATCGTGCGGTGCAGGGATAAGAAGGAGGGGACAGGGAGCAAGGCGCCACCCTGGTACTGGCGAGATCGACAACGGGCTCTGAAGAAAACGACAGTGTCCACTGAAACTGTTTACTGAACTTCTGAACATTGACAGCAACAGTGCCCATCAGGTGTTCGACGAAATGATTTGGCATGAAGAAATTTTTTTCTGGAGCTGGGACTTGGTGAGGTGACCTCTCAATGCATCCAGAGGCTGCGTGAATTTTCTCAGATTTTTAGGAGGAGAAAACAATTGAATTTCATCAAATTTGGCAAATCTGGTCCAAACTTGCAGCAAGCACAATTTGAAATATTTGAACTGGAGACCAGTGGATCTTCATGGATCTTGGTGGAGGGCTCTAAGGACTAGCTAGGGAAAACGGTTTGGAGGCCAAACTCAAAGTAGAAATGGTAGCTCCTTTGTAAATCCAAGAGCCAAAGTAGAGGGCAGAAATTATTTTTGATGGGAAAAAAAGAAAGAAGAATCATGGGGAGGTTCAACTTGCTGGATTTCAAGTATATCATGATCCAAAGATGGGGAAAGGCTTTTGGGAGGGGATTTCCACTTGGGCCATGGCAAGAGGGATTTTTGAAAGGGGAAAAGATCACTCCAAATGCCATAGGGTTATTTAAAAGATTTTTCAAAAGAAATTTCCCAAATGAAAAGCATTTGGTTTTGAGTCCACATAAGATGGAAAAACCTCCAAGACCAAAAATCAAGTCTTGGGTGAATCCAAACAAAACACTTGCCATAAAAGAAATTTTTTGAGAGGGAGAGTTCTTTTAGAAGAAAAATTTAAATACCCTCCTCAAATCAAATAAAAGATTTTGATAAAACCAAATAAAAATTTTGGGTGTCACAACACCTACCCCCTTAGGAAAAATTTTGTCCTCGAGATTTCAGCTGATCCTCAAATAGATGTGGGTACTCTTCCTGAAGAAAATCTTCCCTTTCCCATGTAGCTTCATCCTCGGTGTGATTGCTCCACTGAACCTTGAAAAATTTAGTTGTTTTCTGGCGGGTCCTCCTTTCAGACTCTTCCAATATCTTCACTGGCCGCTCTCTGTAGGTGAGATCTGGTTGTACATCAATGCTCTCATGAGATACATGCTTCTCCGGGTTGTTCACACATTTTCTCAACTGTGAGACGTGAAACACGTCGTGGACGTCTGACAGCTCTTTGGGGAGGTCCAGCTGGTAGGCTACTGTGCCTCTTCGTGCAACTATACAGAAAGGTCCAATAAATCTTGGGGCTAGCTTCCCTTTAATTTTGAACCGTTGTAGGCCTCGCATAGGAGACACTCGGAGGTAAACGTAATCACCGGGTTCAAAGCTGACCTCACGATGTTTTCAATCGTAATAGCTCTTTTGTCGGCTTTGAGCTGTCTTGAGTCTGTCCCTGATCTGTTTAACCTTCTCCTCGGCTTCTTTGAGCATGTCTGGGCCGAAGATGCGACTGTCACCTGTTTCTGACCAATTCAGTGGGGTACGACACCTCCGTCCGTACAGTGCTTCAAAAGGTGCCATTTGCAGGCTGGCCTGGTAACTGTTGTTGTAAGCAAACTCGGCATATGGCAAACTTTCTTCCCAGCTGGATCCATAGGTGAGCACACAGGCTCTCAGCATGTCCTCTAGGATTTGGTTTACGCGTTCCGTTTGTCCATCCGTCTGAGGGTGGTACGCTGTACTGAATGCTAGTTGCGTGCCCAGAGCTTGCTGTAAGTGATCCCAAAATTTAGAGACAAATTGAGTGCCTCGGTCGGATATTATGGTCTTTGGGACTCCATGTAGACAAACTATACGGGAGAGATAAAGCTTGGCTAGCCTTTGAGTGGAGTGGGTCGTCTTCACAGGAATGAAATGTGCTACCTTGGTTAGCCTATCTGTGATGACCCATATGGCATCATTTCCGCGTTGTGATCGAGGTAGTCCGACGATGAAGTCCATTCCAATTTCATCCCATTTCCACTCAGGTATCCTGTTTGGCTGGAGTAGCCCTGCTGGCTTTTGATGCTCGGCTTTAATGCGCTGACATGAATCGCAACAAGCAATAAATGCGGCTATATCCCTTTTCATACCGTGCCACCAAAATCTTTCCTGAATGTCTTTGTACATTTTGGTTCCTCCACGGTGGATCGAGTATGGAGCGGTGTGGCTTTCGGTTAGGATTTGTTGCTTGAGTTCCTCAATGTTTGGTACGCAAAGTCTGTCTCCGTACCATAATATTCCTTCATTGTCTGTGACGAACTCTGAAGCCGTGCCAAGGCTCATTTTTCTCTTTATACCTTCGATGCTGGGATGTCCCTGCTGAGCCTTCTTAATTTGTTCCACTAGGGTGGGATGTATCACCAGATTTGATACATTGCCCTCACAGACTAACACCATGTTGAGTCCAGCGAACTCCTGCTGAAACTCAGGCCTCAAGTTCTGTGGACTGTCGTTGCCCGGGCTGGGGTTCCGACTAAGGGCATCTGCCACTACATTTGCTTTCCCTGGATGGTAGTGAATGCCGACATCATAGTCCTTGACCAATTCCAACCAGCGTCGTTGGCGTAAATTTAGCTCTGGTTGTGTGAAAATATATTTAAGGCTCTTATGGTCAGTATATATTTCACAACGATTTCCCAGCAGAAATAGCCTCCACTCCTTGAGTGCATGGATGACCGCTGCTAGCTCCAAGTCATGAGTCGGATAATTTTCCTCATGCTTCCGTAGTTGCCTGGAAGCATACGCGACAACTTTGCCATCCTGCATCAGCACGCACCCGAGGCCCTTCCGGGATGCGTCACGAAACACTTCAAAGCTCTGGTGTATGTCTGGCACGATCAAAACTGGTGCTGTTGTTAGTTTCTTCTTGAGTTCTTGGAAGCTTTTCTCGCATGCTTCTGTCCATACAAATATCTTGTCTTTCTTGAGCAACTGTGTCATTGGTTTTTCCACAGTGGAGAACCCTTCAATAAATCTTCTGTAGTATCCGGCCATTCCCAGGAAACTCCACACATCTGTCATGTTGGCTGGGGGTTTCCAGTCAAGTATGGCTTTGACTTTTTCTGGGTCTACGGCCACGCCTTCTTGGGTTAATATATGGCCTAGGAAACCAACTTGCCTTAGCCAAAATTCACACTTGCTAAATTTGGCGTACAATTGATGTTTCCTTAATTCTCCCAAAACAATTCTGAGATGTTCAGCATGCTCTTCTGGTGTCCTTGAATATACCAGAATATCGTCAATGAACACCACAACAAATTTGTCCATGAATTTCATAAACACTTTGTTCATGAGGTGGACGAAAAATGCGGGGGCGTTCGTTAGTCCAAACGGCATTACTGTGAACTCATATAATCTGTATCTAGAGGTGAATGCTGTCTTAGGGATATCTTCCGTTCGTACTTTTAATTGGTGATATCCCGATCTTAAATCAATTTTTGAGAACACCTTGGCTTGTGCGAGCTGGTCAAACAAATCATTTATCCGTGGCATCGGATATTTGTTTTTGATGGTGACCATATTGAGAGCTCGATAGTCTATACACAATCTCAGTGTCCCATCCTTTTTCTTGGTGAATAATACTGGCGAACCCCAAGGTGAGGAGCTGGCTCGAATAAATCCCTTGTCCAGTAATTCCTTTATTTGCTTCTTCAATTCTACCAACTCTGAGGGTGCCATTCTATAAGGTTTCTTATAGATGGGAGTGGTGCCAGGTGCTAGTTCAATGCTGAACTCTATCTCTCGGTCTGGTGGCATGCCTGGTAGTTCTTCAGGAAATACGTCTAGAAACTCGCACACCACTGGAACTTTTCTCAATTCTGAAATGTCCACTTTGTTCAATTTTGGTTGCCGTGACCGTGGTCTCTCTTGAGCTGTAACCTTTATTGTCTTGCCGTGATGGTGAGTGAGAATCACGGTCCGATTGAAACAGTCAATAAATCCTTTGTTGGTGGTTAACCAGTCCATCCCTAGGATGACATCCAGTCCTTTATTTTCCAACGCGATGAGATTAGCCTAAAACTTTAGTCCTTCGAATTCAATAATCACTCCTTGGCAGTAGCTCTAAGTGATCTGCTTATTTCCGGGGGACTTGATGATCATAGATTTTTCCAAAGGAAGTATCGGAAAACCATGTTGCAAAACAAAACTCTTCGAAATGAACGAGTGAGAAGCTCCAGAATCAAACAAAACCGTGGCAGGTACTGTGTTGACAGGGAACGTACCGAGCACGATGTCTGGGGCATTCTGCGCTTCTTCCCTGGTCACATGGTTCAGGTGACCCTTCCTGTGGTTGTTGTTGGGATTGAAATTGTTGCACTTGGGGGCTGGATTATTCCCACCATTGTTCGGCTTGGGGGCCGAGTTCCTTGGTTTTGGGCACTGTTTGGAATAGTGCCCCTCTTCACCACAAGCATAGCAAGTGACCCCTGGACGGTATGTAAAGTCCTTGTCCCTTGAATGAAACTGTCTGGTTGGCCTGAGAGCAGTGGTCGTGGACTTCCTCTCTTCATTCCTCTGAACATCAGTCTTGCTTCGGTTGTTGCGAGCAAGAGTCGTCTTGTCCCTCTTTCGCTTACGAATATCTTCCAGACTGCGGCGCTCATTCTCCAAAGTAATGGCCTTGTTAACCAGAGTTTTGAAATCTAGGAAAGTGTGTACGACCAGTTGGCATCTTAGTGCTGGCGCCAGGCCGTCCAAGAATTTTTCCATCCTCTTGTTCTCAGTCATAAGCTCATCGTAGGCATAACGAGATAGCTGGGTAAACTGACTGTTGTATTCCGTCACTGTCATGCCTCTCTGCTTGAGGTCATCAAATTCTCTTTTCTTGATTTTTATGATGCTCCTGGGTATGTGTGCCCCACGAAAGCCTTCCTTAAACTCCTCCCAGGTGATGTTATGTTCACTGGGATGCATGTGTAGGAAGTTCTCCCACCATGCTGCAGCTACTCCAGTGAGATAGTGGGGTGCATAAAGCACCTTCTCATGATCAGAACATTGAGCAATAATCAACTTTCTTTCGATGTCTCGAAGCCAATCATCGGCTTCAAGTGGCCTATCAGTGTGAGCAAACATTGGAGGGCGTGTCTTCTGCAGTTCAGACAACTTGGAGTGTGGTTGGTAAGGCTCACGGTGATTTCCCATATTGATGACGTGATTCATCATTTCTTGGTGTTGCTGTTGGCTTTGTTCGAAAAGGCGGCATACTTGTGATAAGGCTGCCTCGCTGTCCTGTTGACTAGACTGTCCCTGAGTGAAGTTGTTGCTTGTCTGTGTTCCATAAACTTCTTCTGGTTGATTGGGCATGGAACGAGTCCACGGACGAGACATTTTCCACTCTGGGGTATTATTTTGCAAAACTCATGAGAAAAACTGTGTGGCACAAGGAAAATCTTGCAAGACAAAATTTTTAAAAGACCTCAAGATTTTCAAGAACATACACGATTTCGCACGGAGAAGGACCGCTTAGCACATATCTTACACGTGACCCGCAAACACACGATACATCACTCAGGATGTGCGTACACATTCCTGACATGTTATTAAGGCTAGCACACTCCTCCGGGATCCTACATGAGGCGCACATAAATACTACAAACTAACGTACATATAAAACATATCATACATGCAGGCACATCGCGCGGCGACTAGGCGCACTCAGTCGGAGATGGTGAAGATATCCTTCCCCTTGCCGAGGGTAAGACCCAGCGGTGCAGGAGACTCAACCTCCACCTCCTCCCTAATATGCTCCAGGCGCGTAGCACTGCGCTGAGGTGATGGCGCAGGTGCGACAAGCGGTAGCGCGGGTGCGGCAGGCGGTGCAGCTCTAACTGGAGTAGGAGCAATGACCCGGTCGAACTCCTCAGTGGTAGGAAGACGGCGAGCAGTGGCCAAAATGGCAGGTGAATAGGATGCTGAGGACGAGACGAACGTCAGTGGCGGTGCCATGTGGAGAAGCTCCTTCCTGCTGGCAGAACCGCCCCGAACTAAGTCCATGCGGGCCGCCACAAGATCGTCCACGAGGTTGTCGAAATCTTCCTCCAGAGCTTTGAGATACTCAACAAGCATCTCGATAGCTTCATCTCGCTCTCCCCTATGGTAGGCGAATGCATAGTGACAAGTGTATGGCACATGGCATGGGAGGTAGCGGTAGAGACGAGTCTTCATCGAAGGAAGAATGTCCCGAAGGCGAGCTATCGCCTCACGGGCAGCCATCTGCATGGCATGCCTCTCCGTAGGCATGGCCCTCCCCACAAAACGGAAGTGGCGAGACGCAGAACGTCCTCCCTTGAATTGCACCACGGCCTGGTGCATAGACACGTCGTCGCTGAGCTTGTGCTGGTAAAGCGTGAACTCCGGACGAGTCGCTGGCCCGATCGCGAGCTTGGTGATGGAGACGAGGAGTTTGACAAACCCCTCGGGCACATTAGTGAACACCCGAGTCTCGCAGTTGCTGCCAGCCATCTACAAAAGTAGGCAAAAATTCTGAGTGGTCATATCATAAATTTATGATGACCAACAGAAAATAGCTACATTTGCAAAATGCTGAAAAGCGCTAAAAACGCTAATAACCGATTAGCGATCGCACCTAGTGGCTTCCTACAGTCAGCCTGGCTCTGATACCAAGCTTGTCACGACCGGTTTTCCAATAAACATATTTATTGAGAAAACGATCCCTTTTACGGACCAGTAGAGAAGAATCCTTCTCACTGGTAGACAAATTCTTGATCACAGAAGAAAAAAACCAGGAGTACTAAATATAATACAAGGTTGAGCGGAGACTGCTCAACAATTTATCACAAGCACGCCAATAATACTTAAAGGCGGATAGGGTGGCATAGCTACTAACTCACAATAAAAGCGGTGGTGGAAATATCACAGTGACGTGGGTGACATGACTCCTGAATCTAACAGCTCTTCGAGCGTCGGAGTGAGGCTCGAGGATACTTATTGTGGGTGGCGGAAGCGTATGTGATACAAGTGACCAATATCCAGGATCGCACGGGACTGACTGGGATTCCTCTAGGCGTCGGACTCACTATCAAACTCTTCATCCATG
Organism: Aegilops tauschii subsp. strangulata; assembly: GCF_002575655.3. Lineage (NCBI taxonomy): Eukaryota > Viridiplantae > Streptophyta > Magnoliopsida > Poales > Poaceae > Aegilops > Aegilops tauschii. The sequence goes on from NC_053038.3 coordinate 245,804,420, forward strand.
AGATCGCCCTCGTCAACATCTGGCCAAATCAACAAGTCAGGTGAGTACTATGAAAGTACTCGCAAGACAGTTCGGACATAAGATATAACAAATGTAAACATGATGCATATGAACAGATTAATAGAGCGCACTCAAACAACGAGAAGACAAGGCATGGGAAATAAAAGGGAAGTCAGGCGGTAGTCCTCCCGAAATCCCAAAGTAATACTGATGGCCAATCGAGTGTCTGAATGACTCCTCGAAAGGATACAAATGAAATAACAATGCCGCAGTCGGGCGTCAAGGCGACACCACATAAAGGGCTTAAAATGAAAAAAAAAGTAACAGTGCGTGCCACAGTCGGACGTCCGAAGCGACATCACATAAAGGGCTTGTATTGAAAGTAAATGACAGGAGTGCCACAGTCGGACGTCTGAGCGACATCACATAAAGGGCTTATATTGAAAGTAAATGACAAGAGTGCCACAGTCGGACGTCTGAGCGACATCACATAAAGGGCTTATATTGAAAGTAAATGACAAGAGTGCCACAGTCGGACGTCTGAGCGACATCACATAAAGGGCTTATATTGAAAGTAAATGACAAGAGTGCCACAGTCGGACGTCTGAGCGACATCACATAAAGGGCTTATATTTCACAACTTAATATTTCAGTAGCTCATGAACTTAATTCATTGCAAGGGAAATTTTCAGGTACGAGATAAAATAAAGGTTAGTCCATCCACAGGAATAACAATTTAAACGGGTATACCACTCAAGCTTGTTCACCGGGGATTTACCACGAGGACTGACATAGATATGGATATACTGGCCATGGTCCTTGACCATGGACACGATGATTCGGAAGGATTTGACTCTGCAGAGTTTGTACTTTAACCACAGCCAACGGATTTCAGTAGTCACAAGGACTAGTTCCGTTTACGGTGTTTTGGAAGAAACACATCTAACCAGTACACACCCATTCAACATTCCGATGCTAGGAATCACCCTCGGCAACGTTCAAGAAAAACCTTGAGACGGGGAGGCTACAACCTCGCGTAGCATGGGATCAAATTTATATACGCGCGCTCTAAGGGGTGCCCCCCTCTCGGTCCCAACCGGAAACACCCATGCCCCCTGACCGGATGACTGGCTTTAATCCAGGGCCATGGAACCCTCATCCCGGCCCCTCTATTTGGTGTGTACACGAAAAGAGGTTAACAACTTACTAAACCGTATTCTTTGCAGAAAACATGCGGCAGCACGAAAGGGAAGAACGATAACGTGACTCAGTCCACGTTAACGTCGGACTTTATCGGATGACGTAAGACTGGCATGCTACAACAATACCATCTTACTACCTTTCATGTCACCACATGATCAGGTCATCTCTCATCAAAGATCATGATAACTTCGAAACACACGGTCAGTTGCCCCGCATGCAACGTAATACTCACCGATGCTCATATGCCATGCACAAACCTTTCAAGCAAACATGCAAAACACCTATCATATCAAAGGTTCAAACATGCTTGCCTGGTTTGGAGAAGTCAGAGTCTAGCTCGGCGAAGTTCGCGGCTCCGTCACCTCCTCCGGAACCAAGAGGTTCAGGGTGTTCTTCCGCGTCGGTGGGTGGTGAACTTGGTCGTCGGAGAGCACCACGTCGACGGCGACACTTTCTCCGGCGGACGGTGGTTCGGGCGATGGTGGAGTACTCCGGTGGGCGGGGGGTGAATCGAGCTGGACCCCGTGGCGGGTCGAGGCGGCCGGAGTTGGGGAAGAAGGCTCCCTCGGGGCTCTTCCAGTGGCTTGGCGTGGTATTGGTGGAGTGCAGAGGTGGTGTGGGTTCGAGTTCGAGCTCGGGGCCTCCTTTTATAGGCGATCCGAGGGGGTGGCCGTGAACGGGGTAGCTCCGGCGAGCGATTACGGCGAGGCAGGGGTTGGGAAGGGGGTTTAGGCGGCTAGGCACCATCAGGGAGGATCACTGGTGCCGTTCCCCCGCTAAACCTTGGTCGGGCTTGGCGTAATGCGCCGATCCTCGACGGGGCGGCCGTACGGGCACGGTGGCGGCAGAGAGCGCGCTCCGCGCCTAGCAGTTCACGACGACGGATGGGAGCATGCACGGGTGAGTGGATGGCCACGCGGCGGCCTCCGGTGGCTTGGGCGGTGCTGGACGGCGCCGTCCACGCCGCGCCTCTCTCTGGCAGCCGCAAAGCCGCCGCTGCCGTCGCTCACGGGTGGCGCACCTCCTCCTGCTCGTCGCCGACGCCCGCAACCTTCGAGGCGATCGTGCGGTGCAGGGATAAGAAGGAGGGGACAGGGAGCAAGGCGCCACCATGGTACTGGCGAGATCGAAAACGGGCTCTGAAGAAAACGACAGTGTCCACTGAAACTGTTTACTGAACTTCTGAACATTGACAGCAACAGTGCCCATCAGGTGTTTGACGAAATGATTTGGCATGAAGAAATTTTTTCTGGAGCTGGGACTTGGTGAGGTGACCTCTCAATGCATCCAGAGGCTGCGTGAATTTTCTCAGATTTTTAGGAGGAGAAAACAATTGAATTTCATCAAATTTGGATTATCTGGTCCAAACTTGCAGCAAGCACAATTTGAAATATTTGAACTGGAGACCAGTGGATCTTCATGGATCTTGGTTGAGGGCTCTAAGGACTAGCTACGAAAAATGGTTTGGAGGCCAAACTCAAAGTAGAAAGGGTAACTCCTTTGTAAATCTCCAAGAGCCAAAGTAGAGGGCAGAAATTAATTTTGATGGAAAAAAAAGAAAGAAGAATCATGGGGAGGTTCAACTTGCTGGATTTGAAGTATATCATGATCCAAAGATGGGGAAAGGCTTTTGGGAGGGGATTTCCACTTGGGCCATGGCAAGAGGGATTTTTGAAAGGGGAAAAGATCACTCAAAATGCCATAGGGTTATTTAAAAGATTTTTCAAAAGAAATTTCCCAAATGAAAAGCATTTGGTTTTGAGTCCACATAAGATGGAAAAACCTCCAAGACCAAAAATCAAGTCTTGGGTGAATCCAAACAAAACACTTGCCATAAAAGAAATTTTTTGAGAGGGAGAGTTCTTTTAGAAGAAAAATTTAAATACCCTCCTCAAATCAAATAAAAGATTTTGATAAAACCAAATAAAAATTTTGGGTGTCACATGGGCCCCACTCCAGAACCTTCTAGAACCTTCTCGGTACAATACCGAAAAATCCCAAACATTTCCCGGTGGCCAAAAATAGGACTTCCCATATATAAATCTTTACCTCCGGACCATTCCGGAACTCCTTGTGACGTCCGGGATCTCATCCGGGACTCCGAACAACATTCGGTAACTGCACACTAATTCCCATAACAACTCTAGCGTCACCGAACCTTAAGTGTGTAGACCCTACGGGTTCGGGAATCATGCAGACATGACCGAGACAGCTCTCTGGCCAATAACCAACAGCGGGATCTGGATACCCATGTTGGCTCCCACATGTTCCACGATGATCTCATCGGATGAACCACGATGTCAGGGATTCAATCAATCCTGTATACAATTCCCTTTGTCAATCGGTACATTACTTGCCCGAGATTCGATCGTCGGTATCCCAATACCTCGTTCAATCTCGTTACCGGAAGTCACTTTTACTCGTTCCGTAACACATCATCCTGTGATCAACTCTTTGGTCACATTGAGCTCATTATGATGATGTCCTACCGAGTGGGCCCAGAGATACCTCTCCGTCACACGGAGTGACAAATCCCAGTCTCGATTCGTGCAAACCCAACAGACACTTTCGGAGATACCCATAGTGTGCCTTTATAGCCACCCAGTTTCGTTGTGACATTTGGCACACCCAAAGCATTCATACGGTATCCAGGAGTTGCACAATCTCATGGTCTAAGAAAATGATACTTGACATTAGAAAAGCTTTAGCAGACGAACTACACGATCTTGTGCTATGCTTAGGATTGGGTCGTGTCCATCACATCATTCTCCTAATGATGTGATCCCGTTATCAACGACATCCAATGTCCATGGTCAGGAAACGGTAACCATCTATTGATCAATGAGCTAGTCAACTAGAGGCTTACTAGGGACATATTGTGGTCTACGTATTCATACATGTATTACGGTCTCCGATTAATACAATTATAGCATGAACAATAGAAAATTATCATGAACAAGGAAATATAATAATAACCATTTTAATATTGCCTCTAGGGCATATTTCCAACACCTTCTGCTTATATTGAGAAACCACCTTTCCCTGTTAGGATAAAGGAACATGCTAAAGTTTCAACCGTGGTTAACAAAAGCTATATTAGAACACCTAAACCTGATGAACAAATTAAAGTAGAACCTAGCATTGCTATGGTTAAAGATCTCTTGGAAGAAGATATAGATGGGCATGTTATTTACTTCTGTGAGAAAGCTGCTAGAATTGCTAAACCTGATAGAAAAGATAAACATAGACCTGTTGTGGGCATGCCTGTTATTTCAGTTAAAATAGGAGATCACTGTTATCATGGTTTATGTGACATGGGTGCTAGTGTGAGTGCTATTCCTTACACTCTTTATCAAGAAATTATAAAAGACATAGCACCTGCAGAGTTAGAAGAAATAGATGTTACTATTAAACTTGCTAATAGAGACACCATATCACCATTTGGGATTGTTAGAGATGTTGAAGTCTTGTGTGGGAAAATAAAATACCCTATTGATTATCTTGTTCTTGGTTCCCCGCAATGACTTCTGTCCCATTATCTTTGGTAGAACTTTCTTGAACACAGTTAATGCTAAGATAGATTGTAAGAAACAAACTGTCGATGTTAGCTTTGGTGATGAGTTTCATGAGTTTAAATTTTCCAAGTTTAATGGAAATCTTCATGAAAAAGAATTGCCTAGTAAGGATGAATTAATTGGTCTTGCTTCTATTGTTGTGCCACCTACTGATCCTTTTGTCGGTGTACTAAAGTAGGGGCACTCCTTTGTACCCCTTTACTTGTGCACGGACAGTCAGAGCCGCGCCCACGGCCACACTTAGCAGGGCAGAGGAGGGAGGCCAGGGAGAAGCCGGAGCACAAGACGGTCAAGGAAACGCCAAGACCAGAAACACCAAAGAGCAAGAGGGCGAGGTGGACTCCCCCGGCAAGGCCCTTGCCGGGGCGGCCTCTGTGGCCCCGGCAAGAGCCTTGCCGGGGCAACTTGCCCAGTACCAGCAGAGCGAGCCACCCTCGAGCCCAAGAGTTCCAAACGCCGCCAACGACTACGTTGGAACCAAGGCTCGGGAGGCACCCCCGTGGTGGCATGCAGATCTTTGTCAAGATCATATATACACAAGCTCAGATGAGGACTAGAAGACGGCGACCCTCGGCGGGATCCTAGCCGAGGAGATCCATAAGACCCCCGGCAAGCATCTTGCCGGGGACAACTGCGACGCCACGGCAAGACCCTTGCCGGGCCCCCGGCAAGGCCCTTGCCGAGGGCGCCAGCAGGGCCACTGCCAGACCCGCACCAGCCAAGGCTCCGCCGCCATTCGCATGCAGCTGCCCGCCCAACCAGCTGGGCAGGCACCTGCGTGGGAACACGCGGCTTCCAGACCGACTCAGCAAGCACCTGCGTGGTGGCATGCAGATCTTCGTGAAGACCCTGCCACCACGCCACCTCAGCAGCCTGCCTGCCTACATGGCACCACACGCATCGCTGGCCTGGGCGCGTGTCGAAGCGAGACGGAGCGGCGACGGACGGGACGGGCCTCGTTCCCGTCCCCGATAAAGCTAATGGACACCTAAGTAGCGCATTTAATGCGCTTTGTCCCGTAATGCCGGGCGATAAGCTCGTGCACTGTACGCCTTTCCACCTCCTGTGTGCCACTGTGACAACCCCTTTTCGACTATAAAAGGAGGACCGAGGCATACTGGAGAGGGATTCGGCTCTTTGGAACTACGCAGCCACCGTAGCTAGTTCGAAAGCTCAAGAACACTGAATACATCCACCAAAGCAGGACTAGGGTATTACGCATCCTCGCGGCCCGAACCTGGGTAAACGATCTTTGTGCTGGCTCCTGGACATGCTCTTCTCACAACCCCGCGCCCGCCGACGTAGAAGGGATTCCAATGATCCCATAGGTGTCGTTCCCACCGACATCTTTGGCGCGCCAGGTAGGGGATGGAGCAATTGTGAGAATCTGGTCTAGCGGTTAGCCTAGCAGTTCTTCGTCGCCATGGCTCTCAAGAAGAAGACGATCACAGCGATCGGCTCGTCGGGGGCTGAGCGGCCCGCGCCAGTTCGGGCGAGCAGCGGACCGGTCGCGGATAGAACCCGAGCCGCGGCCCGCGAGCACCAGCATCGCCCCGGCAGTCAAAGCCTGCGAGCGGCGTCGTTCGTGCGCCAGACGACGAGCCACACGCCGCCAGATCCAAAGACGGGGCTGCCCCCCCGCAGGCGACGCGGGGCCCTCCAGGGGCGTCGCTGTGCCCCCTACAGGCGGCGCAACGACCTCCAAGACGCCCACCCCGGCGCCCACAGTGCGCTCTTCCCATGGTGTGCGCGACGAGCAGCGTCACCATGCCAGTGACCCTGGACACCGCCGTGGGAAGAGCCCTATGCATCGTCCGCGAGACGAAGGAGTCCAGCATACCCGCCGAAGTGCTGGCGAAAATGGCACGCAGCCGCTGGGCCGTGATAGAGCTCCTTCTAACGTGGTTAGAAGTCGAAGCACGCTACAGTCCACGCAGCTGTCGCCACCACCCACGCCAACAGAAGCTTTGGCGCGCGCACAGCTACTCCTCGACTTCCCTCCTGCCGCGGAGAAGCTCGACGAGTGGAGAGCCACCACCGGAGCCTCGTCGCCGTCGCCAATAAAGATGATCCGCGACCGGCGGGGCCCTCGGGCCGGCGCTCCGTCGAGCCACCACATGTCAGCGGTGGGAGGACCTGTTGGGGAACGTAGTAATTTCAAAAAATTTCCTACGCACACGCAAGATCATGGTGATGCATAGCAACGAGAGGGAAGAGTGTTGTCCACGTACCCTCGTAGACTGACAGCGGAAGCGTTATCACAACGCGGTTGATGTAGTCGTACGTCTTCACGATCCGACCGATCAAGTACCGAACGTACGGCACCTCCAAGCTCTACACACGTTCAACTCGATGACGTCCCTCGAACTCCGATCCAGCCGAGTGTTGAGGGAGAGTTTCGTCAGCACGACGGCGTGGTGACGATGATGATGTTCCACCGACGCAGGGCTTCGCCTAAGCTCTGCAACGGTATTATCGAGGTGTAATATGGTGGAGGGGGGCACCGCACACGGCTAAAATATCGTATATCAAGTGTGTCTAGAGGTGCCCCCCTGCCCCCGTATATAAAGGAGCAAGGGGGAGGCCGGCTGCCCTTGGCGCGCCAAAGAGAGGGGGGGAGTCCTCCTCCTAGTAGGAGTAGGACTCCCCTTTCCTAGTCCTACTAGGAAAAGAAGGGGGGAAGGAAAGAGAGGGAGAGGGAGAGGGAAAGGGGGCTGCGCCCCCCTCTCCTAGTCCAACTAGGACTCCTCCTGGGAGGGGGCGCGCCACCTCCTGGCTGCTGCCCTCTCTCTCCCCTCAAGGCCCACTAAGGCCCAATACTTCCCCGGGGGGGTTCCGGTAACCCTCCGGCACTCCGGTTTAATCCGAAACTTCTCCGGAACACTTCCGGTGTCCGAATATAGTCGTCCAATATATCAATCCTAATCTTGAAATATGCCAACCCAACAAGTACCTTTGGAGACACCTGTAGAGCACCTTTATAATCACCCATTTACGTTGTGACGTTTGGTAGCACACAAAGTGTTCCTCCGGTAAACGGGAGTTGCATAATCTCATAGTCATAGGAACATGTATAAGTCATGAAGAAAGCAATAGCAACATACTAAACGATCGGGTGCTAAGCTAACGTAATGGGTCATGTTAATCACATCATTCTCCTAATGAGGTGATCCCGTTAATCAAATGACAACTCATGTCTATGGCTAGGAAACATAACCATCTTTGATTAACGAGCTAGTCTGGTAGAGGCATACTAGTGACACTCTGTTTGTCTATGTATTCACACATGTATTATGTTTCCGGTTAATACAATTCTAGCATGAATAATAAGCATTTATCATGATATAAGGAAATATATAATACTTTATTATTGCCTCTAGGGCATATTTCCTTCAGTCTCCCACTTGCACTAGAGTCAATAATCTAGATTACATAGTAATGATTCTCACACCCATGGAGTCTTGGTGTTGATCATGTTTTGCTCGTGGAAGAGGCTTAGTCAACGGGTCTGCAACATTCAGATCCGTATGTATCTTGCAAACTTCTATGTCTCCAACCTGGACGAAATCCCGGATGGAATTGAAGCGTCTTCTGATGTGCTTGGTTCTCTTGTGAAATCTGGATTCCTTTGCTAAGGCAATTGCACCAGTATTGTCACAAAAGATTTTCATTGGTCCCGATGTACTAGGTATAACACCTAGATCGGATATGAACTCCTTCATCCAGACTCCTTCATTTGCTGCTTTCGAAGCAGCTATGTATTCCGCTTCACACGTAGATCCTGCCACGACACTTTGCTTAGAAATGCACCAACTGACAGCTCCACCGTTCAATGTAAATACGTATCCGGTTTCCGATTTCGAATCGTCCGGATCAGTGTCAAAGCTTGCATCAACGTAACCTCTTACGATGAGCTCTTTGTCACCTCCATAAACGAGAAACATATCCTTAGTCCTTTTCAGGTATTTCAGGATATTCTTGACCGCTGTCCAGTGATCCACTCCTGGATTACTTTGGTACCTTCCTGCTAAACTTATAGCAAGGGACACATCAGGTCTGGTACACAGCATTGCATACATGATAGAGCCTATGGCTGAAGCATAGGGAACATCTTTCATCTTCTCTCTATCTTCTGCAGTGGTCGGGCATTGAGTCTTACTCAATCTCACACCTTGTAGTACAGGCAAGAACCCTTTCTTTGCTTGATCATTTTGAACTTCTTCAAAACTTTGTCAAGGTATGTGCTTTGTGAAAGTCCAATTAAGCGTCTTGATCTATCTCTATAGATCTTAATGCCTAATATATATGCAGCTTCACCGAGGTCTTTCATTGAAAAACTCTTATTCAAGTATCCCTTCATGCTATCCAGAAATTCTATATCATTTCCAATCAGTAATATGTCATCCACATATAATATCAGAAATGCTATCGAGCTCCCACTCACTTTCTTGTAAATACAGGCTTCTCCAAAAGTCTGTATAAAACCAAATGCTTTGATCACACTATCAAAGCGTTTATTCCAACTCCGAGAGGCTTGCACCAGTCCATAAATGGATCGCTGGAGCTTGCACACTTTGTTAGCTCCCTTTGGATCGACAAAACCTTCCGGTTGCATCATATACAACTCTTCTTCCAGAAATCCATTCAGGAATGCAGTTTTGACATCCATTTGCCAAATTTCATAATCATAAAATGCGTCAATTGCTAACATGATTCGGACAGACTTAAGCATCGCTACGGGTGAGAAGGTCTCATCGTAGTCAATCCCTTGAACTTGTCGAAAACCTTTCGCAACAAGTCGAGCTTTATAGACAGTAACATTACCATCAGCGTCAGTCTTCTTCTTGAAGATCCATTTATTTTCAATGGCTTGCCGACCATCGGGCAAGTCAACCAAAGTCCATACTTTGTTCTCATACATGGATCCCATCTCAGATTTCATGGCTTCAAGCCATTTTGCGGAATCTGGGCTCACCATCGCTTCTTCATAGTTCGTAGGTTCGTCATGGTCTAGTAACATGACCTCCAGAACAGGATTACCGTACCACTCTGGTGCGGATCTTGATCTAGTTGACCTACGAGGTTCAGTAATAACTTGATCTGAAGTTTCATGATCATTATCATTAACTTCCTCACTACTTGGTGTAGGTGTCGCAGAAACTGATTTCTGCGACGATCTACTTTCCAATAAGGGAGCAGGTACAGTTACCTCATCAAGTTCTACTTTCCTCCCACTCACATCTTTCGAGAGAAACTCCTTCTCTAGAAAGGATCCATTCCTAGCAACGAATATCTTGCCTTCGGATCTGTGATAGAAGGTATACCCAGCAGTCTCTTTTGGGTATCCTATGAAGACACATTGCTCTGATTTAGGTTCGAGCTTATCGGGTTGAAGTTTCTTCACATAAGCATCGCAACCCCAAACTTTAAGATACGACAACTTTGGTTTCTTGCCAAACCATAGTTCATAAGGCGTCGTCTCAACGGATTTCGATGGTGTCCTATTTAGAGTGAATGCAGCCGTCTCTAAAGCATAACCCCAAAACGATAGCGGTAAATCAGTAAGAGACATCATAGATCGCACCATATCTAATAAAGTACGATTACGACGTTCGGACACACCATTACGCTGTGGTGTTCCGAGTGGCGTGAGTTGCGAAACTATTCTGCATTGTTTCAAATGTAGACCAAACTCGTAACTCAAATATTCTCCTCCACGATCAGATCGTAGGAATTTTATTTTCTTGTTACGATGATTTTCAACTTCACTCTGAAATTCTTTGAACTTTTCAAATGTTTCAGACTTATGTTTCATTAAGTAGATATACCCATATCTGCTCAAATCATCTGTGAAGGTGAGAAAATAACGATATCCGCCACGAGCCTCAATATTCATCGGACCACATACATCTGTATGATTTCCAACAAATCTGTTGCTCTCTCCATAGTTCCGGAGAACGGTGTTTTAGTCATCTTGCCCATGAGGCACGGTTCGCAAGTACCAAGTGATTCAAAATCAAGTGATTCCAAAATTCCATCAGTATGGAGTTTCTTCATGCGCTTTACACCGATATGACCTAAACGGCAGTGCCACAAATAAGTTGCACTGTCATTATTAACTCTGCATCTTTTGGCTTCGACATTATGAATATGTGTATCACTACTATCGAGATTCATTAAAAATAGACCACTCTTCAAGGGTGCATGACCATAAAAGATATTATTCATATAAATAGAACAACCATTATTCTCTGATTTAAATGAATAACCGTCTCGCATTAAACAAGATCCAGATATAATGTTCATGCTCAACGCTGGCACCAAATAACAATTATTTAGGTCTAAAACTAATCCCGAAGGTAGATGTAGAGGTAGCGTGCCGACGGCGATCACATCGACTTTGGAACCATTTCCCACGCGCATCGTCACCTCGTCCTTAGCCAATCTTCGCTTAATCCGTAGCCCCTGTTTTGAGTTGCAAATATTAGCAACAGAACCAGTATCAAATACCCAGGTGCTACTGCGAGTATTAGTAAGGTACACATCAATAACATGTATATCACATATACCTTTGTTAACCTTGCCATCCTTCTTATCCGCCAAATACTTGGGGCAGTTCCGCTTCCAGTGACCAGTCTGCTTACAGTAGAAGCACTCAGTTTCAGGCTTAGATCCAGATTTGGATTTGTTCTCCTGAACAACAACTTGCTTGCTGTTCTTCTTGAAGTTCCTTTTCTTCTTCCCTTTGCCCTTTTTCTTGAAACTTGTGGTTTTACTGACCATCAACACTTGATGCTCCTTTTTGATTTCTACCTCCGCTGCCTTTAGCATTGAGAAGAGCTCGGGAATTGTCTTATCCATCCCTTGCATGTTATAGTTCATCACGAAGCTCTTGTAGCTTGGTGGCAGTGATTGAAGAATTCTGTCAATGATGCAATCATCCGGAAGTTGAACTCCCAGTTGAATCAAGTGATTATTATACCCAGACATTCTGAGTATATGCTCACTGATAGAACTATTCTCTTCCATCTTGCAGCTATAGAACTTATTGGAGACTTCATATCTTTTAATCCGGGCATTTGCTTGAAATATTAACTTCAACTCCTGGAACATCTCATATGCTCCATGACGTTCAAAACGTCGTTGAAGACCCGGTTCTAAGCCGTAAAGCATGGCACACTGAACTATTGAGTAGTCATCAGCTTTGCTCTGCCAGACGTTCATAACTTCTGGCGTCGCTCTTGCAGGAGGCCTGGCACCTAGCGGTGCTTCCAGGACGTAATTCTTCTGTGCAGCAATGAGGATAATCCTCAAGTTACGGACCCAGTCCGTGTAATTGTTACCATCATCTTTCAACTTAGCTTTCTCAAGGAACGCATTAAAATTCAACGGAACAACAGCACGGGCCATATATCTACAATTAACATAGACAAGCAAGATACTATCAGGTACTAAGTTCATGATAAACTTAAGTTCAATTAATCATATTACTTAAGAACTCCCACTTAGATAGACATCCCCCTAATCATCTAAGTGATTACGTGATCCAAAGCAACTAAACCATGTCCGATTAACACGTGAGATGGAGTTGTTTCAATGGTGAACATCACTATGTTGATCATATCTACTATATGATTCACGCTCGACCTTTCGGTCTCTGTGTTCCGAGGCCATATCTGTATATGCTAGGCTCGTCAAGTTTAACCTGAGTATTCCACGTGTGCAACTGTTTTGCACCCGTTGTATTTGAACGTAGAGCCTATCACACCCGATTAACACGTGGTGTCTCAGCACGAAGAACTTTCGCAACGGTGCATACTCAGGGAGAACACTTTTATCTTGAAATTTTAGTGAGAGATCATCTTATAATGCTACCGTCAATCAAAGCAAGATAAGATGCATAAAGGATTAACATCACATGCAATCAATATAAGTGATATGATATGGCCATCATCATCTTGTGCTTGTGATCTCCATCTCCGAAGCACCGTGCTTGTGATCTTCATCTCCGAAGCACCGTCATGATCACCATCGTTACCGGCGCACCGTGTTCGTGATCTCCATCTCCGAAGCACCGTGTTCGTGATCTCCATCTCCGAAGCACCGTCATGATCACCATCGTTACCGGCGCGACACCTTGATCTCCATCGTAGTATCGTTGTCGTCTCGCCAACTAATTGCTTTTACGACTATCGCTACCGCTTAGTGATAAAGTAAAACTATTACATGGTGATTGCATCTCATACAATAAAGCGACAACCATATGGCTCCTGCCAGTTGCCGATAACTCGGTTACAAAACATGATCATCTCATACAACAAATTATATCACATCATGTCTGAACCATATCACATCACAACATGCCCTGCAAAAACAAGTTAGACGTCCTCTACTTTGTTGTTGCAAGTTTTACGTGGCTGCTACGGGCTTAGCAAGAACCGTTCTTACCTACACATCAAAACCACAACGATAGTTTGTCAAGTTGGTGCTGTTTTAACCTTCGCAAGGACCGGGCGTAGCCACACTCGGTTCAACTAAAGTGAGAGAGACAGACACCCGCCAGTCACCTTTAAGCAACGAGTGCTCCGAACGGTGAAACCAGTCTCGCGTAAGCGTACGCGTAATGTCGGTCCGGGCCGCTTCATCTCACAATACCGCTGAACCAAAGTTTGACATGCTGGTAAGCAGTATGACTTATATCGCCCACAACTCACTTGTGTTCTACTCGTGCATAGCATCAACGCATAAAACCTGGCTCGGATGCCATTGTTGGGGAACGTAGTAATTTCAAAAAATTTCCTACGCACACGCAAGATCATGGTGATGCATAGGAATGAGAGGGGAGAGTGTTGTCCACGTACCCTCGTAGACCGACAGCGGAAGCGTTATCACAACACGGTTGATGTAGTCGTACGTCTTCACGATCCGACCGATCAAGTACCGAACATACGGCACCTCCAAGCTCTACACACGTTCAGCTCGATGACGTCCCTCGAACTCCGATCCAGCCGAGTGTTGAGGGAGAGTTTCGTCAGCACGACGGCGTGGTGACGATGATGATGTTCCACCGACACAGGGCTTCGCCTAAGCTCCGCAACGGTATTATCGAGGTGTAATATGGTGGAGGGGGGCACCGCACACGGCTAAAATATCGTATATCAAGTGTGTCTAGAGGTGCCCCCTGCCCCCGTATATAAAGGAGCAAGGGGGAGGCCGGCTGCCCTTGGCGCGCCAAAGAGAGGGGGGGAGTCCTCCTCCTAGTAGGAGTAGGACTCCCCTTTCCTAGTCCTACTAGGAAAAGAAGGGGGGAAGGAAAGAGAGGGAGAGGGAGAGGGAAAGGGGGCTGCGCCCCCCTCTCCTAGTCCAACTAGGACTCCTCCTGGGAGGGGGCGCGCCACCTCCTGGCTGCTGCCCTCTCTCTCCCCTCAAGGCCCACTAAGGCCCAATACTTCCCCGGGGGGTTCCGGTAACCCTCCGGCACTCCGGTTTAATCCGAAACTTCTCTGGAACACTTCCGGTGTCCGAATATAGTCGTCCAATATATCAATCTTTATGTCTCGACCATTTCGAGACTCCTCGTCATGTCCGTGATCACATCCGGGACTCCGAACAACCTTCGGTACATCAAAACATATAAACTCATAATATAACTGTCATCGTAACTTTAAGCGTGCGGACCCTTCGGGTTCGAGAACTATGTAGACATGACCGAGACACCTCTCCGGTCAATAACCAATAGCGGGACCTGGATGCCCATATTGGCTCCCACATATTCTACGAAGATCTTTATCGGTCAGACCGCATAACAACATACGTTGTTCCCTTTGTCATCGGTATGTTACTTGCCCGAGATTTGATCGTCGGTATCTCGATACCTAGTTCAATCTCGTTACCGGCAAGTCTCTTTACTCGTTCCATAATACGTCATCCCGCAACTAACTCATTAGTCACAATGCTTGCAAGGCTTATAGTGATGTGCATTATCGAGTGGGCCCAGAGATACCTCTCCGACAATCAGAGTGACAAATCCTAATCTCGAAATACGCCAACCCAACAAGTACCTTTGGAGACACCTGTAGAGCACCTTTATAATCACCCATTTACGTTGTGACGTTTGGTAGCACACAAAGTGTTCCTCCGGTAAACGGGAGTTGCATAATCTCATAGTCATAGGAACATGTATAAGTCATGAAGAAAGCAATAGCAACATACTAAACGATCGGGTGCTAAGCTAACGTAATGGGTCATGTCAATCACGTCATTCTCCTAATGAGGTGATCCCGTTAATCAAATGACAACTCATGTCTATGGCTAGGAAACATAACCATCTTTGATTAACGAGCTAGTCTGGTAGAGGCATACTAGTGACACTCTGTTTGTCTATGTATTCACACATGTATTATGTTTCCGGTTAATACAATTCTAGCATGAATAATAAGCATTTATAATGATATAAGGAAATATATAATACTTTATTATTGCCTCTAGGGCATATTTCCTTCAGGACCAGGGGAGCTGCAGCCACAATACACTCCCCTCCCCCGCGCCAGCTGCCGCCGGTGTCGATCCGTCGTGACGACGCATGTGATAACATTTCCATAGCGTCGTCCGACCCACAGACTGTCGGGGAAAACGACACCTATGGGATCACAAGAATCCCTACTACGGGTGCCGGGGCGCAGGATTAGTAACCAGCACAAGGATCGTTTACCCAGGTTCGGGCCGTGAGGATGCATAAAACCCTAGTCCTGCTTTGGTGGGTGTATTTCAGAGAGTTCTTGAGCTCTCGAACTAGCTGTGGTGAGTGCGTGGTTCCAAAGAGCCAAATCCTTCTCCAGTATTCCATGGGCCTCCTTTTATAGTCGAAAGGGGTTGCCACAGTGGCACACAGGAGGTGGAAAGGCGCACAGTGCTATGAGCTTATCGCTCGTATTACAGGACAAGATGCATTTAATGTGTAGCTTAGGTGTCCCCTTGCTTTATTGGGGACGGGGGCGAGGCCCGTCCCGTCTGTTGCCGCTCCTCCTTGCTTTGACACGCGCCCTGGACAGCGACGCATGCGGCGCCACGTAGGCAGGCAGGCAGCTGAGGTGGCGCCGTGGTGGAGCCTCCACGAAGATCTGCATGCCGCCACGCAGGCGCTTGTTGAGTTGGCCTGGGAGCTGCATGTTGCCACGCAGGTGCCCGCCCAGCTGGTTGGGCCGGCAGCTACATGTGAACGGCGGTGGAAACTTGGTTGGCGCGGGCCTGGCAGTGGCCCTGCTGTCGTCTTTGGCGAGGGCCTTGCCGGGTGGCCCGGCAAGGGTCTTGCCGTGACGCGCTGTCGTCCCCGGCAAGGATCTTGCCGGGGGTCTCGTGTCCTTCCTTGGCAAGGATCTTGCCGAGGATCGTCGTCTTCTAATCCTCACCTAATCTTGGGTGTTCCTTGTCTTCACAAAGATCCGCATGCCACCATGGAGGTGCCTCCCGAGCCCTGGCCCAACGTGATGTTGGAGACCGTGGGCTCAAGGGTGGCTCGCTCTGTTGGTGTGGGGCAAGCTGCCCCGGCAAGGGTCTTGCCGGCGGAACCTGCTTCGTCCCTCTGCTCTTTGTGGTCTTGGCCTTGGCGTTGCTCTGGTTATCTTGGGCTTCGGTCTTACCTTGGCTCACCTCCCCTGTTCTGCTTGGTGTGACCGTGGGCGCGGCTCCGACTGCCCGTGCACAGGTCAAGGGGTACAAAAGTGCGCCCCTCCTTTTGTACACCAACAGGAGCCCCCGGGCCTGGGCCACACATAAGCGCGACATGTTATTGGGCCAGGCCCAAAACGGTTCGCAGGCAGGTGGGGCGGTTTTTACCGCGGTAAGACTTTTCGCGTGCTGCGCTTCCCACGACCCGCGCGCGCGGCGCGGCGTGGAGGGGTGCGCGTTACGTGGGCGGCATGCGTGGGGCGGGTTCCGCATGTATACGTCACATCGCAGTAAAGAGGCGACAAGGAACGAATCCTTGTTACAATTTAAGATAAACATTTTCACCCGGCAACAGGCCTTGCCGTCCCCCTACTTCGCTCGACCATTCTCGCGCCCTTGGCGGAGGCAGGGATGAAGCGGGCTTAGGCTCCTTGTTCTACTTCCTTGCCACCGCGACTACAACCAAATCCAGGCCCAGGAGATAATCCTTGGGTATAGAAAGGGGAGCACGGTGGCCTAGAAATAAAACGAGGTTTCACATATCCCAGTTCCGTTCCGAAATGCATGATAGAGGATGAAAGACTTATCTGGATCTGCAGCCCCCGACAACCTTGTCTTGCCGCGGTTGGATCCTTGTGCTTGCAGCCCCCGGCAACTCTGGTTTGCCGGGGTCGGGACGCTGGTCCGTTTCCTTTCTTCCAAGTAGCTCAGCAGAAATGCTCATGTGCCCTGCGAACCAAAGGGGGACAGAAAAGAAACAGATAGACGCGCACTCGACCTCTAGGCTAGGGGTTAGTTGCCGCTAAGCACTATCAACCCTAACCAAGGAAGAGGCTCGACCTAGCATACATGCTATAACTTAGGGCGCCAGCGCTTCATTTATTTATGCTCAGGGTCTGCGCCTGGCTTTGTACAAAGGGTTACATGCCTTGCCGGCAAAGCTTGTACAAAAGGTGGCTTGCCGGGAGGCCCGGCAAGTCGCGCCTTACGGGTAAAATTTGCGAAGATGCTCGATGTTCCAGGAGTTGCTCACTGGGACAACATCTTCGGTCTCCAGGCGGACTGCGCCGGGCCTGGTGACTCATATTACCCGATAAGGGCCTTCCCACTTTGGCGTCAACTTGTTGGAATTCTTGGCCGACTGAACGCGCCGAAGAACAAGGTTGCCTTCCTCAAAGCTTCGGGCATGAACCTTGCGGCTATGGTAGCGGTGGTAGCGGCGCAAGGCTTGCTGGTAGCGTGCTGCTCTCACAGCCGCCTGAAGACAATCTTCCTCAAGGAGCGTCGCGTCATCTTGATGCAACTGCTCTTGCTCAAGCTCATCATAAGCGAGCACTCGAGGTGACCCGTATATGAGTTCCGTGGGGAGAACTGCCTCCGCCCCATATACTAGGGCAAAGGATGTCTGGCTGGTGGCTCAATTTGGCGTCGTCCTGATCGACCAAAGAACCGCCAGCAATTCATCAATCCAGCGCCTTATACTCTTGCGCAGCTTGTCAAAAGTCTTTGTTCTTAGGCCTTGCAACAGTTCAGCATCTGCCCTCTCCGCTTGGCCGTTGCTCCGTGGGTGTGCCACGGAAGCAAAACAGACCTTGCTGCCGAGGTCTTGAATGTATTGCATGAAGGTGTGGCTTGTGAACTGCGTGCCATTGTCGGTGATGACTCTGTTTGGCACACCAAAACGGCAGACCAGTCCCTTGAAAAACTTGACAGCTGACTGAGCAGTCACCTTTCTCACTGCTTCCACCTCCGGCCACTTTGTGAACTTGTCGATTGCAACGTACAAGTACTCAAAGCCCCTGACAGCACGGGGGAAAGGGCCCAGTATGTCAAGCCCCCAGACCGAGAATGGCCAGGAGAGAGGGATTGTTTGAAGGGCTTGAGATGGTTGATGAAGCTTCTTTGAATGGAACTGACACGCTTACACTTGGTTACTAGTGCCGTCGCATCCTGGAGGGCGGTGGGCCAGAAGAAACCTTGCCGGAACGCCTTTCCGGCAAGGGCCCTCGACCCTATCTGGGAGCCACATATGCCTCCATGTATCTCTGCCAACAGCTCTAGTCCTTCCCCCCGGGGGATGCACTTCAATTTCACGCCGTTCGGCCTTCTCCTGTACAGGACGTCATCGACGAACTGGTACAGGGCAGATCGACGGGCTACTTTCTCCGCTTCTTCCTGCTCCTCAGGAAGCTCCCATGTTTGGAGGAAGTGGACGGTATGCTGCGCCCATGCCGGAGCCTGGGGCTCGACGGCAGGGACCAAAGGCATCTCTTCCGCCATGGGAGCGGCTGTCTCTACGGCCAGGGCTTGATGCCCTGCCGGAGCCAGTTGCTCTTGGGCAGGCTCAGCGTCCGCGGCAGCACCCTTGCCGGCAGCCCCAGGGGGCTCGGTAGGAAAGTACTTGCCGGGACCTGACTTCCTCCGCTTGTTCTGCCCTCATCTACGCAAGCCTCCATCAATGGGCTCTGATAAGCCTTGTTGACCTGTCTGACAACGAGCTGCGAGTCACCCCTGACGATGAGCTTCTTAACCCCGAGGTCTGCCGCGATCCCGAGACCGGCGAGCAATCCCTCGTACTCAGCAGTGTTGTTGGTGGACATCTCCCTGGGGAAGTGCATCTGGATCACGTACTTGAGGTGCTCTCCGGTGGGTGTGACGAGCAGCACACTGGCACCGGCGCCTTGCAGCGAGAAAGCCCCATCAAAGTACATGATCTAGTCGTGGTCTGCTTGCTTGCCGGGGAGAGTAGTCTCCTGTATTTCTTCGTCAGGCGTCGAGGTCCATTCTGCAATGAACTCCGCCAAGACTCTGCTCTGGATTGTCGAGGTACTTTCAAACTTCAAACCAGAACTTGATAACTCCAAGGCCCATTCCACAATCCTTCTGGTTGCATCTGAGTTATGCAGTATCCGCTGCAATGGGAGGCGGGTGACGACAGTGATCTCGTGGGCTTGGAAGTAATGACGCAGCTTCCTCGAGGCCATAAGGAGGCCGAAGAGAAATTTTTGCACACCGGAATACCTCGACCTAGCCCCCTGCAAGAGGGAGCTGACAAAGTAAACCGGGTGCTGCATCATCTTCTTCTTCCGCACCACCTCACTCGACCGCGCGGGCACTGCCTTGGTGGCATCAGACTCTGCCGGGGGCCTCGCCTTGCCGGCACTAGGCCCTGCTGGGGGAATCTTTGGCGTACCATCTGCTGGTTCTGCCGCCGTCACTGCCTCCTCGTCGACCTCCCTTTGTGCCACCAGTGCGGTGCTGACCACTCGATTCGTCGCTGCCAGATACAGCAGCAACGACTCTTGTGGTTTAGGTGCAACCAGTATTGGCGTGGAGGAAAGGTATTTCTTCAGATCCTGTAATGCTGCCTCGGCTTCTGGGGTCCACTCCATTGGGCCTGCCTTCTTCAAGACTTTGAAGAAAGGGAGGGCGCGCTCGGCGGACTTGGAGATGAATCGTCTCATGGCGGCGACGCAGCCGGTGAGCCGACGCACATCCTTGATCCGCTTGGGCGCCTCAGTCTGCTCAATAGCCTTGATTTTGTCTGGGTTTGCCTCGATCCCGCGCTGTGACACAAAGAACCCGAGAAGCTTGCCGGACGGAATGCCGAAGACACACTTCTCAGGGTTCAGCTTGAGGTTGATCTTGCTCAGGTTGGCAAATGTCTCTTCCAGATCTTGCACAAGAGTTGGCCCATTCTTGGTTTTGACCACTATGTCATCCATGTATGCCTCCATATTTCTATGGAGCTGAGGTTCAAAACCAATTTGGACTGCTCTTGCAAACATCGAGCCAGCACTCTTCAACCCGAAAGGCATCCGTAAAAAGCAATACGTACCACATGGGGTGATGAATGCTGTCTTTTCTTCATCCTCTCTTGTCATGAAGATTTGGTGGTAGCCCGAGTAGGCGTCGAGGAATGATAATAGATCACACCCGGCCGCGGAGTCAACAATCTGGTCGATGCGCGGCAACGGGAAGGGGTCCTTAGGACAAGCCTTATTGATATCTGTGTAATCAATACACAACCTCCACTTCCCATTCGCCTTGCGCACCACTACCGGATTGGCCAAACACGTAGGGTGGAGCACTCCTCTCACCAAACCTGCCGCTTCCAACTTCCTGATCTCCTCTATGATGAATTCCTGCCTCTCTAGAGCCTGCTTTCTGACCTTCTGCTTGACGGGTCGCGCATGAGGACAGACAGCTAGGTGGTGCTCAATCACCTCCCTGGGAACACAGGGGATGTCGGATGCTTGCCACGCAAACACGTCGACATTCGCCCACAGGAAGGTGACGAGCGTGCCTTCCTATTTGCTGTCGTGGGTGGAGCCTATGGTGAAGGCCCCTCCCGTGCCATCCTCCCTGACGGGCACCTTCTTGGTCTGCGGTGGCTCAGCTCTGGATTTCTTGCTCTTGTCGGTAGAGCTCTCTGGCACGTCCTCGCCAGTAGCACAACACTCCGAGGAGGTGCGCTTGCCGGAGTGGGTGCGAGAGGCCCTGCCGGGCTTCTTCTTCCTTCCCAGGCCTTCAGCAGCAGGAGCAGGCGCCTTGACGACAGCTACTGCAACTGCTTCCCAATAGAGTTAGTCGGCGCAGATCAGCGCGTCCTTCTTGTTGGAAGGGACGGAGATGATGGTCAACAGTCCGGGCATCTTTAGCATGTTGTAGGCGTAGTGTGATGCCGCCATGAACTTGGCTAGTGCCGGGCGGCCGAGGATCCCGTTGTAGGGCAAGGGGATCTCGGCCATGTCGAAGATGATCCTCTCCGTTCTGTAGTTCAACTCTCCTCCAAACGTCACGGGCAGCGTGACCTTCCCCTTCGGCTGGCTCCTCCCTGGATTGACCCCTTGAAACGTGCCAGTTTCCTCGAGGTCTCCATCAGGAATTTGTAGCCTTTTGATCACGACAGGCGAGATCAAGTTCAGGCCGGCCCCGCCGACAACCAACATCTTGTTCACCTTGAGGTTGCGTATCGTTAGCGAGACCAACAATGGCAAACACCCAACCGCGGTTGTGCGGTCAGGGTGGTCCTCAGCGTCAAAGATGAGGGGCGTGCTGGACCACTTCAGCGGCTTCTAAGCGTCGAACGACGGCTCCGCTGCTGTAATCTCACGCGCCCACTGTTTAAGCTGGCGGTGAGAAGTATGCAACGAGGCGCCACCATCGACGCACATGGCCTCCATAGCCTTCTGGAACTCTTGCTCACCGGACTTGTCGTCCTCGTCGTGATCATCGTTTTCTTGTTTCTTGTCATGGCCCCGGGAGGGCCTCTCTTGCTGGTTGTCCTTGCCGCGGCGGCCTCCTTGGCCGCCACGCTTCTTGCTAGATCCCTCGGCACCATCCTGGTCCATATCCTTGTCCTGCCTCTCGTACTCCGCTTTTTGCTTCTCAGCAAGCAGCTCGACTTGTCGGCAGTTCTGGAGGTCGTGGCCCTTGGTGCGGTGGATCTTGTATTATTGCTTGCCGGAGCTTCCTGGCTTGTCGGCAGCTGCTAAGGCCCGGCAAGCGGCGCACCCGGCAATCTCCTTGCCGGGGCCGTCTTCCCTAACCTTCTTGGCAGCGCCGGTGTCGTCAGACCCCTCGACGGCAAGTACGGCCTTGCCCTTGCGTTTCGTGTTGCGACGCCGGCCCTTCTTCGTCGGGGTGGCGGCATCTTCGTCAGTAGTGTCGGTTTCCGCGCCGGCGTCTTCGCTGGGGTACTTCCTTGCCTCTTCGGCCCGGGCGCACCTATCGGCCAGAACGTAGAGCTCGGCCACATCCTTAACCTTGGTCATCGCCAGCTCTTCGCGCATCTTGCAGTTGCGCACGTTCTGATGGAACGCGCTGATCACAGCGGCGGGATCAACGTCGGGGATGTTGTACTGCACCCGGCTGAATCTCTGGATGTACTTGCGCAGGTTTTCCCCTTCTTTCCGGGGAATGATATGCAGATTACTGGCCTGGCCATGAGCTTGGTGGCCTCCTGTGAAGGCGCCAACAAACTCATGGCACAGATCCGACCAAGAAGAAATGGAATCCGCCAACAAGTGCATCAACCAAGACATAACATTGGGCTTCAGTGCCAGCGGGAAGTAGTTGTCAAGCACCTTGTCGTTGCGAGCTCCAGCAGCCTGCATCGCGATGGTGTAGATGCTGAGGAACTCGGACGGATGGGTCTTGCCAGTGTACTTCTCGCCGATGTCTGGCTTGAACGTGTGGTGGGACGGCCACTGGAACTGCCACAGCTCACGGGTGAAGGCCGGGCAGCCCACCTCATAAGGTAGGCTGCCGGAGCCCCCGGTGCTGGGTGGTCCATAGCGGGTCCCGCCCGCTTGTCCGACTGGTGGCGTGTATCGCACCGGCGCGCGATGGTGGCCCGAGCATCTTCGTGAGCTCATTCTCGAAGAACTTGGCGCTGGTCGCGGTGGGTCCGCGGGTTGGACGACGCTATAGAGATGTTATCACAAGCATCATCACGACGGGCAGACGCCCGCGGCGGCTGGCGAGGAGGAGGAGAGTGCACCGTGGCCGCAGCTCCCCCGGTCCTCCCAGCGCCAGCATGTGGTGGCTTGGTGGAGCGCTGACCGGAGGGCCCTGCTGGTCGCAGATCGTCTTTGTTGGCGACGACGACGAGGCTCCGGATGGTGGCCCTCCACTCGTCGAGCTTCTCCGCAGCAGGAGGGAAGTCAAGGAGCAGCTGCGCACGCGCCAAAGCTTCCGCTGGCGTGGGCGGCGACGACAGCTGCGTGGATCGCGGCGCTTCAACTTCTAACTATGTTAGAAGGAGCTCCGTTACGATCCAGCGGCTGCGTGCCATTTTTGCCAGCACTTCGGCGGGCATGCTGAACCCCTTCATCTTGCGGATGACGCACAGGGCTCTTCCCACGGCGGTGCCCAGGGTCACCAGCGTGGTGACGCTGCTCGGCGCGCACACCATGGGAAGAGCGCGCAGTGGTCGCCGGTGTGGGCGTCTTGGAGGTCGCTGCTCCGCCCGAAGGTGGCACAACAACACCCCTGGAGGGCTCCGCGCCACCTGCGGGGGGCCCAACTCCGTCTTTGGATCTGGCGACGTGCGGCCGGTCGTCTGGCGTGCGAACGACGCCGCTCGCAAGGCTCTGACTGCCAGGGAAATGCTGGTGCTCACGGACCGCGGCCCGGGTCCTGTCCGCGACCGGTCCACTGCTCGTCCGCACTGGCACGGGCCGTTCGGCTCCCAACGAGCCGATCGCCGTGGCCGTCTTCTTCTTAGGAGCCATGGCGACAAAGAACTGCTAGGCTAACTACTAGACCAGATTCTCACAATTGCGCCCCCTACCTGGCGCACCAAAGATGTCGGGGAAAACGACACCTATGGGATCACAAGAATCCCTACTACGGTTGCTGGGGCGCAGGGTTGCGAGAAGAGCAGGATTAGTAACCAGCACAAGGATCGTTTACCCAGGTTTGGGCCGCGAGGATGCGTAAAACCCTAGTCCTGCTTTGGTGGGTGTATTTTAGAGAGTTCTTGAGCTCTCGAACTAGCTGTGGTGAGTGCGTGGTTCCAAAGAGCCGAATCCTTCTCCAGTATGCCATGGGCCTCCTTTTATAGTCGAAAGGGGTTGCCACAGTGGCACACAGGAGGTGGAAAGGCGCATAGTGCTATGAGCTTATCGCTCGTATTACAGGACAAGACGCATTTAATGCGTAGCTTAGGTGTCCCCTTGCTTTATTGGGGACGGGGGCGAGGCCCGTCCCGTCCGTCGCCGCTCCTCCTTGCTTCGACACGCGCCCTGGCCAGCGACGCATGCGGCGCCACTTAGGCAGGCAGGCAACTGAGGTGGCGCGGTGGTGGAGCCTCCATGAAGATCTGCATGCCGCCACGCAGGTGCTTGTTGAGTTGGCCTGGGAGCTGCATGTTGCCACGCAGGTGCCCGCCCAGCTGGTTGGGCCGGCAGCTGCATGTGAACGGCGGTGGAAACTTGGTTGGCGCAGGCCTGGCAGTGGCCCTCCTGTCGTCTTTGGTGAGGGCCTTGCCGGGTGGCCCGACAAGGGTCTTGCCGTGGCGCGCTGTCATCCCCGGCAAGGATCTTGCCGGGGGTCTCGTGGCCTTCCTCTGCAAGG
The DNA here is from genome assembly GCF_002575655.3 of Aegilops tauschii subsp. strangulata. NCBI lineage: Eukaryota > Viridiplantae > Streptophyta > Magnoliopsida > Poales > Poaceae > Aegilops > Aegilops tauschii. The sequence continues at coordinate 245,828,947 of NC_053038.3, forward strand.
ATCTTGTCGAGGATCGTTATCTTCTAATCCTCACCTGATCTCGGGTGTTCCTTGTCTTCACAAAGATCTGCATGCCACCATGGAGGTGCCTCCCGAGCCCTGGCCCAACGTGATGTTGGAGACCGTGGGCTCAAGGGTGGCTCGCTCTGTTGGTGTGGGGCGAGCTGCCCCGGCAAGGGTCTTGCCGGGGGAACCTGCTTCGTCCCTCTACTCTTTGTGGTCTTGGCCTTGGCGTTGCTCTGGTTATCTTGGGCTTTGGTCTTACCTTGGCTCACCTCCCCTGTTCTGCTTGGTGTGACGTGGGCGCAGCTCCGACTGCCCGTGCACAGGTAAAGGGGTAGAAAAGTGCGCCCCTCCTTTTGTACACTGACACGGACCCACCGCGACCAGCACCAAGTTCTTCGAGAACGGGCCCACGAAGATGCTCGAACCATTATCGAGCGCTGGCGCGATACACGCCACCAGTCGGATAAGCGGGCGGGACCCGCTATGGACCACCCAGCACCGGGGGGCTCCGGCGGCCTACCTTACGAGTTGGGTTGCCCAGCCTTTACCCGTGAGCTGCGACAGTTCTAGTGGCCGTCCCACCGCACGTTCAAGCCCGACATCGGCGAGAAGTACAATGGCAAGATCCATCCATCAGAGTTCCTCAGCATCTACACCATCGCTATGCAAGTTGCCGGAGCTCGCAACGACAAGGTGCTTGCCAATTACTTCCCGTTGGCACTGAAGCCCTATGTCATGTCTTGGTTGATGCACTTGCTGGCGGATTCCATTTCTTCTTGGTCGGATCTGTGCCATGAGTTCGTTGGTGCCTTCACCGGAGGCCACCAAGCTCATGGCCAGGCCAGTGATTTGCATATCATTCCCAGAAGGAAGGGGAAACCCTGCGCAAGTACATCTAGAGGTTCAGCCGGGTGCAGTACAACATCCCCGATGTTCATCCCACCGCCGTGATTAGCGCGTTCCATCAGAACATGCACAATCGCAAGATGCGCGAAGAGCTGGCGATGAACAAGGTTAAGGATGGGGCCGAACTTTATGTTATGGCCGATAGGTGTGCCCGGGCTGAAGAGGGAAGGAAGTACCCCGACGAGGACGCCAGCGTGGAAACCGACTCTACTGATGAAGACACTGCCGTCCCGACGAAGAAGGGCCGGCGTCGCAACAGGAAACGCAAGGGCAAGACCGTGCTTGCCGTCGAGGGATCCGATAGCATCGGCGCCGCCAAGAAGGCTAAGGCAGACGACCCCGGCAAGGAAATTGCCGGGTGCGTCGCTTGCCGGGCCTTGGCGGCTGCCGACAAGCCGGGGGGCTCCGACAAGCAGTATTGCAAGATCCATCGCACCAAGGGCCACGACCTCCAGAACTGCCGACAGGTCGAGCTGCTAGCCGAAAAGCAAAAGGCCGAGTATGAGAGGCAGGACAAGGAGAAGGGTCAAGACGGCGCCGAAGGATTCGGCAAGAAGCATGGCGGCCAAGGAGGCCGCCGCGGCAAGGATAACCAGCAAGAGAGGCCCGCCCGGGGCCGTGACAAGAAGCAAGAAGACGATGATCATGACGAGGACGACGAGTCCGGCGAGCAAGAGTTTCAGAAGGCTACGGAGGCCATGTGCGTCGATGGTGGTGCCTCGCTGCATACTTCTCACCGCCAGGTCAAGCAGTGGGCGCGTGAGATCACAGCAGAGCCATCGTTCGACACTCAATAGCCGCTGAAGTGGTCCAGCACGCCCATCATCTTTGATGCCGAGGACCACCCTGATCGCACCATTGCGGTCGGGTGTTTGCCGTTGTTGGTCTCACCAACGATACGCAACCTCAAGGTGAACAAGATGCTGGTTGACGGCGGGGCCGGTCTGAACTTAATCTCTCCCGTTGTGATCAAGAGGCTGCAAATTCCCGACGGAGACCTCGAGGAGACGAGCACGTTTCAAGGGGTCAACCCGGGAAGAAGCCAGCCGAAGGGGAAGATCACATTGCCTGTGACGTTCGGAGGCGAGTTGAACTACAGTATGGAGAGGATTGTCTTCGATGTAGCCGAGATCCCCTTGCCCTACAACGGGATCCTCGGCCGCCCGACACTAGCCAAGTTCACTGCGCGTCGCATTACGCCTACAACACGCTGAAGATGCCTGGGCCGATGACCATCATCACCGTCCCCTGCGATAAGAAGGATGCGCTAATCTGCGCCGACCTACTCTACCGGGAAGCAGTTGCAGCAGCTGCCGCCAAGGCACTTGCTCCTGCCGCTAAAGCCCCGGGAGGGAAGAAGAAGCCCGGCAAGACCTCTTGCACCCACTCCGGCAAGCGCACCTCTTTGGAGTGTTGTGCTACCGTCGAGGACGTGCCAGAGAGCTCCACCGGCAAGAGCAAGAAATTCAGAGCCGCGCCACCACAGACCAAGAAGGTGTCCGTTAGGGAGTACGGGAGGGGCTTTCACCATAAGCTCCACCCTCGACAGCAAATAGGAAGGCGCACTCGTCACCTTCCTGCGGGCGAATGTCGATGTGTTTGCATGGCAAGCATCCGACATCCCCGGTGTTCCCAGGGAGGTGATTGAGCACCACCTAGCTGTCTGTCCTCATGCGTGGCCCGTCAAGCAGAAGGTCAGGAAGCAGGCTCTGGAAAGGCAAGAGTTTATCACAGAAGAGATTAGGAAGTTGGAAGCAACAGGCTTGGTGAGGGGGGTGCTCCATCCGACGTGGTTGGCCAATCTGGTGGTAGTGCGCAAGGCGAACGGGAAGTGGAGGCTGTGTATTGACTACACAGATATCAATAAGGCTTGTCCTAAGGACCCCTTCCTGTTGCCACGCATCGAACAGATTGTTGACTCCACGGCCAGGTGTGATTTGTTATCCTTCCTCGACGCCTACTCGGGCTACCACCAGATCTTCATGACAAGAGAAGACGAAGAGAAGATAGCATTCACCACCCCATGTGGTACGTATTGCTTTTTACGGATGCCCTTCGGGTTAAAGAGTGCTGGCTCAACGTTTGCAAGAGCGGTCCAAATTGGTTTTGAACCCCAGCTACATAGAAATATGGAAGCATACATGGATGACATAGTGGTCAAAACCAAGGACAAGGCAACTCTTGTACAAGACTTAGAAGAGACGTTTGCCAACCTGCGCAAGATCAACCTCAAGCTGAACCCTGAGAAGTGTGTCTTCGGCGTTCCGTCCGTCAAATTTCTCAGGTTCTTTGTGTCGCAGCGCGGGATCGAGGCAAACCCAAACAAGATCAAGGCTATCGAGCAGATTGAGGCGCCCAAGCGGATCAAGTATGTGCGTCGGCTCACTGACTGTGTTGCCGCCATGAGCCGATTCATCTCCAAGTCTGCCGAGCGCGCCCTTCCCTTTTTCAAGATTTTGAAAAAGGCGGGCCCCATGGAATGGACCACGGAGGCCGAAGTAGCACTGCAGGATTTGAAGAAGTACCTCTCTTCTACACCAGTACTGGTGGCGCCTAAACCGCAAGAGCCATTGCTGCTGTATCTGGCGGCGACGAATCAAGTGGTCAGTGCCACGCTGGTGGCACAGAGGGAGGTTGACGAAGAGGCAGTGGCAATGGTAGGACCAGCGGATGGCACGTCAGAAATTCCCTCGGCAGGGCATGGTGCCGGCAAGGCAAGGCCCCCGACGGAGACTGACTCCATCGGGGCAGGGCCCGCGCAGCCAAATGAAGTGGTGCAGAAGAAGAAGATGATTCAGCACCTGGTTTACTTTGTCAGCTCCCTCTTGCAGGGGGCTAGGTCAAGGTACTCCGGTGTGCGGAAATTGCTCTTCGGCCTCCTTATGGCCTCGAGGAAGTTGCGTCATTACTTCCAAGCCCACGAGATCACTGCCGTCACCCGCCTCCTGTTGCAACGGATACTGTACAACCCAGACGCAACCGGAAGGATTGTGGAGTGGGCCTTAGAGTTGGCAAGCTTTGGGTTGAAGTTTGAAAGTACTTCGACAATCCAGAGCAGAGTCTTGGCGGAATTCATTGCCGAGTGGACCTCAACGCCCGACGAGGAAATCCAGGAGACCGCTCTCCCCGGTAAGGAAGCAAGTCGCGACTGGATCATGTACTTTGATGGGGCTTTCTCGCTGCAAGGCGCCGGTGCCGGTGTGCTGCTTGTCGCACCCACCGGAGAGCACCTCAAGTATGTGATCCAGATGCACTTTCCCAGGGAGATGTCCACAAACAACACTGTCGAGTACGAGGGGCTGCTTGCCGGTCTCAGGATCGCGGCAATCCTCGGGGTTAAGAAGCTCATCGTCAGGGGTGATTCACAGCTCGTCGTCAGACAAGTCAACAAAGATTATCAGAGCCCGTTGATGGAGGCCTACGTAGATGAGGTGAGGAAGCTGGAGGAGCGCTTCGACGGTATACAAGCGGAGCACGTTCCTCGAGTGGAAAACGACATCGCTGATTACCTGTCAAAGCATGCTGCGTTCAAGCTACCTGTGGAACAAGGTACCTTTCTGCTTCGGTTAACTCAGCCATCCGTCGAACCATCAACGGAGCAGAACAAGCAGAGGAAATCAGGCCCCGGAAAGTAGTTTCCCGCTGAGACCCCAGGGGCCGCCGGCAAGGGTGTTGCCATGGATTCTGAGCCTGCCGAGGGGCAGCTGGCTCCGGCAGGCCGTCAAGCCCTGACCGTGGAGACGACCGCTCCCATGGCAGAAGAGGTGCCTTTGGTCCTTGCCGTCGAGCCCCAGGCTCCGGCATGGGCACAGCATACTGTCGGATTCCTCCAGACAGGGGAACTTCCTGAGAAGCAGGAAGAAGCAGAAAAAGTAGCCCATCGGTATGCTCTGTACTAGTTCGTCGACGACGTCTGTATAGAAAAAGACCGAACGGTGTGAAATTGAAGTGCATCCCCGAGAGGAAGGACTGGGGCTGTTGGCAGAAATACATGGAGGCATATGTGGCTCCCACATAGGGTCGAGGGCCCTCGCCGGCAAGGCATTCCGGCAAGGTTTGTTCTGGCCCACCTCCCTCCAGGATGCGACAGCACTAGTAACCAGGTGTGAAGCGTGCTAGTTCCATTCAAAGAAGCTTCATCAACCAACTCAATCCCTTCAAACAATTCCTCTCTCCTGGCCATTCTCGGTCTGGGCGCTCGACATCCTGGGCCCTTTCCCCCGCTGTTGGGGGCTTTGAGTACTTGTACGTTGCAATCGACAAGTTCACAAAATGGACAGAGGTGGAGGCAGTGAGGAAGGTGACTGCATAGTCGGCCGTCAAGTTCTTCAAGGGACTAGTGTGCCGCTCTGGTGTGCCAAACAGAGTCATCACCGACAACGGCACACAGTTCACAAGCCGCACCTTCATGCAATACATCCAAGACCTCGACAGCAATGTCTGTTTCGCTTCCGTGGCACATCCATGGAGCAACGGCCAGGCGGAGAGGGCAAATGCTGAAGTGTTACGAGGCCTGAGGACGAAGACTTTTGACAGGCTGCACAAGAGTGGAAGGCACTGGATTGATGAGTTGCCGGTGGTTCTTTGGTCGATTAGAACGACGCCAAATCGAGCCACCGGCCAGACACCCTTTGCCCTGGTTTATGGGGCAGAAGCATTTCTCCCCATAGAACTCACATATGGGTCACCTCGAGTGCTCTCTTATGACGAGCTTGAGCAAGAGCGATTGCGGCAAGATGACGCAACGCTCCTTGAGGAAGATCGTCTTTGGGCGGCTGTGAGAGCGGCACGCTACCAGCAAGCCTTGCGCCGCTACCATAGCCGCAAGGTTCATACCCGAAGCTTTGAGGAAGGCGACCTTGTTCTTTGGCGCGTTCAGTCGGCCAAGAATTCCAACAAGTTGATGCCGAAGTGGGAAGGCCCTTATCGGGTAATCATGGTCCCAGGCCCAGCGCAGTCTGCCTGGAGACCGAAGATGCTGTCCCAGTGAGCAACTCCTGGAACATCGAGCATCTTCGCAAAATTTACCCATAAGGCGCGGTTTGCCGGGCCTCCCGGCAAGCCACCTTTTGTACAAGCTTTGCCGACAAGGCATGTAACCCTCTGTGCAAAGCCAGGCGCAGACCCTGAGCATAAATAAACGAAGCGCTGGCGCCCTAAGTTATAGCATGCATGCTAGGTTTAAGTCTCTCCCTCGATTAGGGTTGGTAGTGCTTGGCGGCGACTAACCCCTAGCCTAGAGGTCGAGTTCGCGTCTTTCTGTCTTCTTTGGTTCGCAGAGCACATGGACACTTCTGCTGAGCCGCTTGGTAGAAAGAAGACGAACCGACGCCCCGGCCCCGGCAAGCCAAGACTGCCGGGAGCTGAAGACACAAGGATCCAACCGCGGCGAGCCAAGGTTGCCAGGGGCAGCGGATTCAGATAAGTCTTTCATCCCCTCTTATGCCTTTCCGTATAGAACTGGGACATGTGAAACCGCATTTATATTCTTAAACCACCGTGCTCCCCTTTTCCTGTACCCGAGAGCCATCCCCCTGGGTTGGAACTTGGTCGTAGTCGCGGTGGCAAGAAAGTAAACGAGGGGCCTAACTCCACTCCACCCCTGCCTCCGCCAAAGGCGTGAGAATGGTCGACTGAAGTGGGGGGAAGGCAAGGCCTGTTGCCGGGCGACAATGTTTATCTTAAAAGTAACAAGGATTCACCCCTTGGCATGGGCCTCGCCCACGCACAAAGAAACCCGACAAACACCCTTTTTCATTAAAAACATCCCATATAGGTACAGTTCATACGGAATTAAAAACATGAGCAAGGGGATTACAAGTCTTAAAATTAACAAGTGCCCGCAGGCTTACAAACTAAAAAGAGATAAGGTGCCCATAATCCCTTTCTTGTCCCTCTCCTCAGAAGGTGGAACAAGACAGCAGGAGGGCAAAAGGGGCGCCTAGGCGAGGTGCAAGGAGCAGAAGGCACCAAGGGAACATCTTGGTGCCGGGAAAGGAGCTGGAAGACGAGGCAGCGGGCCGGCAATACGCGACGAAGGCGTCGGTGCCCGCGTACTCTGACTTGACGGCCGCCACCCGCCTTCTTCGCCTTCTCCGGCCCTCCTACGCCAGCCGCCCAAGGAGACGACGGGGAGCGCCCCGATGGAGAGCTTGGCGAGGAAGACCCTCGGCAGGGCACGTGGCCGAGGGAGGAGCGACGCGGTCAGTCGAAGTCGGAGTCGGCATCCTGCCGCTCGACTCCCTCGTCGTCGCTGTCGCTGTCCTCCTCGTCACTCCCGCTCGAGGAGGAATCTTCATCGTCGGAGGAGCTCTCCACGCAGCACTTCAGACGAGTTCCAGGATCTCCGAAGACCTTGACGTAGAGCAGGCCGCCCTCCATTAACTTGATAGAGGACGAGCCCCGCCGTCAGGCTGTGGATGCGAGCAAACGTCTTCCATCCACGACAGAGGTACATGACGTGAGGAGCGGGGAAGTCGACATCGACCCGTGTGCCACCGTTCCCGCAGCCCCTCATGTGCAGCTTGAGGGTCTGGGGCAGATCGAGCTCCATCTCCCGAGCAAATGGGGAGGGGAGGCGGAGACGACGACGCAGCCTGATGAAAAACTCGCGGGGCTGGTCCCTGACGTGGCCTTCCATCGTGGGGGGCACCGCTGGCGGAGGGATGGCCATCGCGCCGCCTCGTCCCCCTCTCCCCCGACCGCCGCGGCGACCTCGGCCTCGCCCCCTCCCCTTCCTCTCGTGGCCGGCTCCGCCACCGCGGGCTCGTAGGAAGGAGGAACACGCTGTCGAGCGGCGACCCTCGCCGCCACCGTCGAAGGCCCAGCACCTCCTCTCCCCATGGCAGGTGGAGGAGAGGAGCGAAGGTGGAAGAGGATGGATACTGAAGGAATGTGGAGTGACGTCCCCCTCCCCATCCTTATAAAGGGGCGGGGTCGAGGCTCTGCCGCCCCACTCGGCCAATCCAGCCATCAGGGGCGCAGGGAATCGGGACCGACCCGCTGCCCCAATCAGCGACAACCCGGTTTCCCGCCCCCGCCGCCTGCCACTTGCATGGAGGATGCGTGGCAAGTGGGCAGGATCGAAAGGACAGGTGAGGCGACCGTTCCCCGCCCCGTGATCGTGGGGCATGGGCGCCTTGAAGACCACGACCCGAGTCCGCTTAGTAAATGAGCCGCGCCTCCACGCCTCCTTCTTTTTATGGGGAAGGCGTAAGCCGCTTCTTTACCACGATGTGATGCATGCATGCGGGAACCGCCCCATGCATGACCCCCACGTCACGCTCAACCCTCCACGTCGCGCGTTCGACGCGGGTCGTGGGGAAGCGCAGCGGGCGAAAAATTACTGTGGAAAAATCCCGCCCCGACTGCCCGCGCACCGTTCTGGGCCTGGCCCAACAACGTGTCGCGCTTATGTGTGGCCCAGGCTCGGGGGCTCCTGTCGATGTACTAAAGTAGGGGCACTCCTTTGTACCCCTTTACTTGTGCACGGACAGTCAGAGCCGCGCCCACGGCCACACTTAGCAGGGCAGAGGAGGGAGGCCGGGGAGAAGCCGGAGCACAAGACGGTCAAGGTAACGCCAAGACCAGAAACACCAAAGAGCAAGAGGGCGAGGTGGACTCCCCCGGCAAGGCCCTTGCCGGGACAACTTGCCCAGTACCAGCAGAGCGAGCCACCCTCGAGCCCAAGAGTTCCAAACGCCGCCAACGACTACGTTGGAACCAAGGCTCGGGAGGCACCCCCGTGGTGGCATGCAGATCTTTGTCAAGATCATAAACACACAAGATCAGATGAGGACCAGAAGACGACGACCCTCGGTGGGATCCCAGCCGAGGAGATCCATAAGACCCCCGACAAGCGTCTTGCCGGGGACAACTGCGACGCCACGACAAGACCCTTGCCGGGCCCCTGGCAAGGCCCTTGCCGAGGGCGCCAGCAGGGCCACTGCTAGACCCGCACCAGCCAAGGCTCCGCCGCCATTCGCATGTAGCTGCCAGCCCAACCACCTAGGCAGGCACCTGCGTGGCAACACGAGCCTTCCAGACCGACTCAGCAAGCACCTGCATGGTGGCATGCAAGTCTTCGTGAAGACCCTCGCACCGCGCCACCTCAGCAGCCTGCCTGCCTACATGGCACCGCACGCATTGCTGGCCTGGGCGCGTGTCGAAGTGAGACGGAGTAGCGACGGATGGGACGGGCCTCGTTCCCGTCCCCGATAAAGCTAATGGACACCTAAGTAGCGCATTTAATGCGCTTTGTCCCGTAATGCCGAGCGATAAGATCGCGCACTATATGCCTTTCCACCTCCTGTGTGCCACTGTGACAACCCCTTTTCGACTATAAAAGGAGGACCGAGGCATACTGGAGAGGGATTCGGCTCTTTGGAACTACGCAGCCACCGTAGCTAGTTCGAAAGCTCAAGAACATTGAATACATCCACCAAAGCAGGACTAGGGTATTACGCATCCTCGCGCCCCGAACCTGGGTAAACGATCTTTGTGCTGGCTCCTGGACCTACTCTTCTCACAACCCCGCGCCCGCCGACCATAGAAGGGATTCCAGTGATCCCATAGGTGTCGTTCCTACCGACACCTTTAGAACAATATTTGCTAGACCATGAAAATGACTTTCATATGCACGAGAGAAACAAAATAGATAAAATTTTCTTTGAACAACATCCTCTTCTTAAACACAATTTGCCTATTGAAACTCTAGGAGGTCCTCCTCCACCTAAGGTTGACCCTGTGTTTGAATTAAAACAATTGCCAGACACTTTCAAATATGCTTATCTTGATGAAAAGAAAATATATCCTGTTCTTATCAGTGCTAACCTTTCAGAACATGAAGAAGAAAGATTATCGAAAGTTCTAAGGAAGCACCGGGCTGCTATCGAATATACTCTTGACGATTTAAAGGGCATTAGTCCCACTCTATGTCAGCACAAAATTAATATGGAACCTGATGCTAAACCAGTTGTTGATCCCCAATGTCGGTTAAATCCGAAGATGAAAGAGGTGGCAAGAACGGAAATATTAAAACTTCTGGAAGCAGTTATAATCTATCCTATTGCTGATAGTTGATGGGTAAGTCCTGTTCATTGTGTCCCTAAGAAAGGAGGTATAACTGTTGTTCCTAATGATAAGAATGAACTTATTCCACAAAGAATTGTTACAGGCTATAGAATGGTAATTGATTTTAGAAAATTAAACAAAGCAACTAGAAAAGATCATTACCCTCTGCCTTTTATTGATCAAATGCTTGAAAGATTATCTAAGCACACACACTTTTGCTTCCTTGATGGATATTTTGGCTTTCACAAATACCTGTATCTCAACCTGATCAAGAAAAGACCACTTTTACTTGTCCTTTTGAAACCTATGCTTATAGACATATGCCTTTTGGTTTATGTAATGCACCTGCTACCTTTCAAAGATGCATGATGGCTATATTCTCTGACTTTTGTGAAAAGATTGTTGAGGTTTTCATGGATGACTTTTCTGTTTATGGGAAGTCTTTTGATGATTGTTTAAGCAATCTTGAGCGAGTTTTGCAGAGATGTGAACAAACAAATCTTGTCTTGAATTGGGAAAAGTGCCACTTTATGGTTAATGAAGGCATTGTCTTGGGTCATAAAATTTCTGAAAAAGGTATTGAAGTGGATCAAGCTAAGGTTGATGCAATTGAGAAAATGCCATGTTCTAAGGACATCAAAGGTATTCATAGTTTCCTAGGTCATGCTGGTTTCTATTGGAGATTTATCGAAGACTTTTCTAAAATTTCTAGGCCTCTTACTAATCTCTTGCAAAATGATATCCCTTTTGTTTTTGATGATGATTGTCTTGAAGCCTTTGAAACACTCAAGAAAGCCTTAATTACTACACCTATTGTTCAACCACCTGATTGGAACTTGCCTTTTGAAATTATGTGTGATGCTAGTGATTATGCTATTGGTGCTATTCTAGGACAAAGAGTAGGCAAGAAATTGAATGTTATTCATTATGCTAGTAAAACTCTAGACAGTGCTCAAAGAAATTATGCTACTACTGAAAAAGAATTCTTAGCAGTGGTGTTTGCTTGTGATAAATTTAGACCTTATATTGTTGATTCCAAAGTAACTGTTCACACATACCATGCTCCTATTAAATATCTTATGGACAAGAAAGATGCTAAACCTAGACTTATTCGTTGGTTTCTCTTGTTACAAGAATTTGATTACATATCATTGATAGAAAAGGAGCTGAGAACCCCGTAGCTGATAACTTGTCTAGGCTGGACAATGTGCTTGATGGCCCACTACCTATTGATGATAGTTTTCCCGATGAGAAGTTAGCTGCAATAAATGTTGCTAATAGTACTCCTTGGTATGCTGACTATGCTAATTACATTGTTGCTAAATATTTGCCACCTAGCGTTACTTACCAACAAAAGAAAAAAAATTCTTCTATGATTTAAGACACTACTTTTGGGATGACCCACATCTTTATAAAGAAGGAGTAGATGGTATTATTAGATGTTGTGTACTTGAGCATGAACAGGGACAAATCCTACAAAAATGGCACTCCGAGGCTTATGGAGGGCATCATGCTGGAGATAGAACTGCTCATAAGGTATTGCAGTCTGGATTTTATTGACCTACTCTCTTCAAGGATGCTCGTAAGTGTGTCTCATCTTGTGATGAATGTCAATGAATAGGTAATATCGGTAAGCGTCAAGAAATGCCTATGAATTATTCACTTGCTGTTGAACCATTTGATGTTTGGGGATTTGATAATATGGGACCTTTTCCTTCCTCTAGTGGGTATACACATATTTTGGTTGTTGTTGATTATGTTACTAAATGGGTAGAAGCTATTCCAACCAGTAGTGCTCATCATAACACCTCTATTAAAATGCTTAAGGAAGTTATTTTCCCAAGGTTTGGAGTCCCTAGATATTTAATGACTGATGGTGGTTCACACTTTATTCATGGTGCTTTCCGTAAAATGCTTGCCAAGTATGATGTTAACCATAGAATTGCATCACCTTATCATCCTCAGTCTAGTGGTCAAGTTGAACTTGGCAATAGAGAAATAAAATTAATTTTGTAAAAGACTGTTAATAGGTCCAGGAAGAATTGGTGTAAGAAATTAGATGATGCACTTTGGGCTTATAGAACAACATATAAAAATCCTATGGGTATGTCTCCTTATAAAATGGTTTATGGAAAAGCTTGTCATTTACCTCTTGAGTAAGAACATAAAGCATTTTTGGCAGTTAAAGAACTCAATTATGACTCCAAACTTGCTGGTGAAAAGAGGTTATTTGATATTAGATCATTAGATGAATGGAGAACCCAAACATATGAAAACGCAAAGTTATTCAAAGAAAAAGTTAAAAGATGCCATGGCAAAAGAATCCAAAAGCGTGAGTTTAAAGTCGGAGAATTGTTCTTTTGTACAACTCTCATTTTAGTTTTTTTGCAGGGAAGCTCCTCTCGAAGTGGGAAGGCCCATATGTCATCGAGGAGGTTTACCGGTCTAGTGCCATCAAAATAAATAATTCCGAAGGTACTAACCCGAAGGTTTTCAATGGACAACAAATAAAGCATTATATATCAGGTACGCCTATTAATGTTGAAAGTAATATTATCCAAACTTTGACAGCGGAAGAACACATAAAAGAGTCCTTCCGGCGCACTCTAGAATCGTGATAATAAGGAGGTACGTGATACGATAGGTAAATGGACTCCGAAAAATCCGCAAAAATAATTTTTATCAGTTTTGGAATATTTTAGAATTTTGGAAATAAAAAAACTCCCAGGAAGCGTACCCTGGTGGGCACCTGGCGCGCCCAGGTGGGTTGTGCACACCAGGGACACCTTCCGTACTCCGTTTTTCTTCCATGTACTTGTCCTCCAAGATAAAAAATCTATATATACTTCCCGAACCTGTTAACCACCGTATCGCGGAGAAATCCTCTGTCCTCTTTTTCCCTTGCTGTTTTCTGCTAGATCCCATCTACCATGGCTGCTTTAAGCTCCTCCAAGGACAAATTCTTCAAGAACGCTATCAACCCATATCTGCAGGAGGTAGTGAAGCACCCTCAGGTCATTGAGATGCATGAGGGGGTTCTTCACCTTCGCGATGTGCCCTGTCCCAAGGGGACGAGAACCATGGAGGCTAGGCTTGAAGCTGTGGAACAAGATGTCTTCCGGTGCAAGGGGATGCTGGAGCATGGACTCCATGCCAATCACCTCATGATCACGGACCTCTCCCGTGATCTCAAGGTGGATGGCAAGCCCATGAAGGACATCGTCTTCACCTTCAACGAGCAAATCAACTTCCTCCAAAGCCAGATCTATGACCTCCAGAACCAAGTCTTTGAATATGAAGCGAGGTTTAAAGGTATGAGTTTGGTTGCTAGTTGCACGACCCATTGGACTCACTCTTCCTCTTATGATGGTGGACCACTGCCATGGAAATCCAAGGACAATACCTCTTCTTCTTCACCACCACCAAAGGAGAACTAAGTATCAAGTATGGGCACTCCCCTTGGCTTCCGCCAAGCTTGGGGGAGGTGCCCCGGTATCGTATCATCCCACTATCTTTTTTCCTTTTACTTATATTAGTTCGATCTTTTTGCTTTGGATGAAATAAAGTTTAGTCCGATCCTTTCTTATTTGAGAGTTTGCTTAGTGATCTATCATTGTAATCATGTGCAAGTTATGTAATAAAGTTAGTTTGAGTTTTTGCTTTCTTTATTTTCAAGTTGCAAATAAAGAAAAGAAATAAGAAAGAAAGAAAAAGAGAAAGGAAATAAATAAAAGAAAGGAAATAAATCAATAAGATCATATACTAATCCTATGGTAGGTGATAGCACCACATAAGGAAAAGTATAAGTAGGAAATTTTATTAGAGATTGACAAACATAGCATTAGTCAATGATGCAACTCATGAAAGAATTAATAAGGGAAGAGAATATTCACATATAGATATACTATCCTAGAAATCTTTTGTGATTGTGAGTCCTCATCAAAATATTATATGCCAAAATTGTTGAAATTGGACAAGGAAGACAACTTAATGGTTTATGTTTGTTTATATTCACATAGAAGTCATATTGGCATAGATCCTTTAACATGTGATGCTTGCCCCCTATCTTTGCTAGAAAAAAATTCCGCACTAAGTAGAGATACTACTTGTGCATCCAAAAACCCTTAAACCCAAATCTTTTTCAAGTGTCCACCATACCTACCAAGGGATTGAGCAAGATCCCTCAAGTAAGTTGTCATCGGTGCAAAAAGGTAATCAAAATTGCTTCTAAATATGTGAGATAATTTAGTGTAAGAGAAAACTGAGTGTTGTACAAACTTGGATGACAAAGAATAAAGGTGGCAGACTGCATAATAAAGGTTTTCATCTTAAGTGGCAATGCAATGTGATGTTCTTTTGCACTAAGGGATTGAGCATACAAACAAATAAGCGCATGACAACCTCTGCTTCCCTCTGCGAAGGGCCTATCTTTTACTTTTATGTATTTACTTTTATGCAAAGAGTCAAAGTTTCTTCTCTCTATTCCTTTTTATTTTCTCCTATGTCAAGCATCATGTGGTGAGGAAAGATCTAGGCACATATGTCCAGTTGAATATAGATAGCATGATTTATTATTGTTGACATCACCCTTGAGGTGAGTATGTTGGGAGGCGAAACTATAACCCCTACCTTTCTATGTGTCCGGTTGAAACGTTTTGTTCATGGGTACGCGGTGAGTGTTAGCAATCATAGAAGACTATATGATGGTTGAGCATGTGGACTTGCCTAAAAGGTTCCGACACGTGACTCTTCCTGAAAGATGATGAATTGTAGTTGCAAAGTTGACTGAGAACATAGCTTCTCGGTTTCTAATAGAGTTTTTGCTTTATACTTCGATTATGTGATGAACTGTTACTTATTCATGAGAAGTATATGATGCAAGTTTTATGATAAAAGTCCTATGTTTAATTTTGTTGCTGTAATAATAATCAACATGATGCTTCTATGTCTGTATTTTGTTTTTATCGACACCTCTCTCTCAAAGCATGTGGACATGTTTTTTGATTTTGGTTTTCGCTTGAGGGCAAGCGAGGTCTAAGCTTGGGGGAGTTGATACGTCCATTTTGTATCATGTTTTCTTACTGTTATTTATAATGTTTTTATCCATACTAATGCTCTTTGGAGTAATTCTAATGCCTTTTCTCCCATAATTTGCAAGGAACACACCAAGAGGAAGAATTCCGACAGGTGGAAATCTGGACCTGGAAAAGCTACGTCAAGTCACCTATTCCGCACAACTCCAAATAAGCTTAAACTTCACGGAGATTTTTTATGGATTATTTAAGAAATACTGGAGCCAATAACCATCAGAGGGGGGCCACCATGTGGGCACAACCCACCTGGGCATGCCAGGCCCCCAGGCGCCCCCTGGTGGGTTGTGGCCTCCTCGGCCCACCTCTGGTGCCCATCTTCTGGTATATAAGTCATTTTGACCTAGAAAAATAAGAAGAAGGCTTTCGGGACGAAGCGCCGCCATCTCGAGGCAGAACTTGGGCAGGAGCACTTTTTCCCTCCGGCGGAGCGATTCCGCCGGGGGAACTTCCCTCCTGAAGGGGGAAATCATCGTCATCATCATCACCAACAACTCTCCCATCTTGGGGAGGGCAATCTCCATCAACATCTTCAACAGCACCATCTCATCTCAAACCCTAGTTCATCTCTTGTATTCAATCTTGTTACCAGAACTATAGATTGGTGCCTGCGGGTGACTAGTAGTGTTGTTTCGGGGGAAATGACACCTACGGGATCACGAGGAATCCCTTTTGCTACGCTGGCGGGTGCGGGGCTGTGGAAAGGGCGGGATTGAGAGATCAACGCAGGGTGATTATCCAGGTTCGGGCCGCAAGTGATGCGTAATACCCTACTCCTGCTGGTTTATGTTTATCTGGTGTTCTTGGACTAGCTACAAAGCGTGCAGGGTCCAAAAAGTCCGAATCCTTCCTCAGTACGCCGCGGGCCTCCTTTTATAGTCAAAGGGGCTGCCACAGTGGCACACAGGAGGTGGAAAGCTATACAGTGGCCGAATCTATCCTCTGGCACCATAGGACAAACACATTTAATTCGCTGCCGACGTGCCCTTCTTGCTTTATCAGGGACGGCAAGGAAGCTCGTCCCAGCTGTCGCTGCCTCGCCTGGCTTCGACGCGCGGCCAAACTGACGAGGCGTGTAGTGTCACGCTGGCTGGCTGCTGAGTTGGTGTGGTGGCAGAGTCTTCACGAAGATCTGCATGCCACCATGCAGGTGCTTGCTGAGTTGGCCTAGAGGCCGCATGTCTCCACGCAAGTGCTCGCCTAGTTGGTGGGCTGGCAGCTGCATGGGAACGGCGGTGGAGTCTTGGCAGATGTGGGCCTGGCTGCGGCCCCGCTGACGTCTTCAGCAAGAGTCTTGCCGGGCCCCCGGCAAGGGTCTTGCCGTGGCATCGTGGTCGTCCCCGGCAAGGGTCTTGCCGGGGGTCTCGTGGGTATCCTTGGCAAGGATCTTGTCGAGGATCTTCGTCTTCTGGTTTATCATGTAGTCTTGTATGCTTCTGGTCTTCACAAAGATCTGCATGCCACCATGGAGGCGTTTCCCGAGCCTTGGTCCCAATGTGGTTGAGGGCGTTGGAACTCTCAGGCTCAAGGGTGGCAGCCCTGCTAGTGTTGGGCAAGCTGACCCTGCAAGGTTCTTGCCGGGGCTGTGGAGGCCGCCCCGGCAAGGGCCTTGCCGGGGGAGTTCTCCTCGCCCTTCTACTCTTTGTGTTTCTGGCTTGTCGTTGCTCTGGTCGTCTTGCGTCTTCACTTCCTCTGCCCCGCCAATCGTGGCCAGGGGCGTGGGGCTGCGACTGCCCGTGCAGAAGTAAAGGGGTACAAAAAGGGGCCCCTACTTTTCTACACCGATAGGAGCCCCCGGGCCTGGGCCACATATTAGCGCGGGGCGTTATTGGGCCAGGCCCAGAACGGTGCACGGGCGCGTGTGCGGCAGAGTTTTTGCTGCAGTAACTCCCTCGCTCGTTGCGCCTCCCCATGACCCGCGTTGAATGCGTGACGTGGGGGTAGCGCGTGGAATGACCGCATCATGCTTGCGTCATCCCGTGGTGAACAGTGAAGAGGCGGCTTGCGCGTCCCTTCAAAACTGCAGGGCCGCTGCTCATTTACTCTCTCCGCCTTGGAACTGTCGTTCCATGTTTCCCACTACGCCTGCCCCTTGCGCCACGTACACCGCATGCACGGCGTGGGGTAGGTGACAGACGCATGGAATATAGGAAGGCGCACGGGGGCCGATACTCACGTGCCTTTGATTGGGCGGGGAGGGCGGCTGATGGCCTTGCTTGCTGCCACTTAATGAGCCGGATTTGAGCGGGCTCTTCAGAGGCGTAGAGCTAGTCTTTCGGCCTTCCCCGCCCAACCATAAAAAGGGAACTCAGGGGTAGGAGGAAGAGCGTCTCCCTGCGTCTCCCCTCTGTCTCCATCCTTCACCCACGGTCATGGCGAGAGGCCGTGGGCCGTTTTTCCGTGGAAGCGACCAGGTCCTCCTCCTGCCAGAGAGCTGCGGCGGTCAAGGAAGAGCCAGACGCCCAGGGCGAAGGCCATGCTCGAGGCGGGGGTGCGAGACGGGGCCGCGGTCGGCGAGGCGGCCGAGGCAGAGGTGGCCGCGGAAGGGGGACGCCTGCGTCATCTCCGTCTCCGTCGCCATCTCCCCCGCCAACTCCTCCTGCTTCGCCGAGTGGTCACGTCGGGGACATGGTGCTTGAGTTCATCCTGTAGCTGCGTGGGCCGCTGCGCAGCCGCCTTTGTCTTCCCTGGGCATTCTTGAGGGTGCTGGAGATCGAACAGCCACCGCGGCTGAGGCTTCACATGAAGGGGTGTTGCCATGGCGACATGTGGGTGAACACGAGGTTTCCCGCCCCTCAAGTGATGCTCCTTCGCCGGGGCTGGAAAACCTTTGCACGCGCCCATTGCTTGATGGATGGGCACGTCCTCTGCTTCAAGCTAGCGGAGAGCGACCTGCTCTCCATTAAGGTCTTCGGGCACTCGGGACACAGGCTAGGGTGCTGTGCAGAGAGCTTAACCGATGACGAGAGCTCCTCCTCAGGCGACAACGACGAGGAGGACAGCGACAGCGACGACGAGGGTAGCGGGCTGGAGGATGACGGGTCCGACTAAGTGTGGGACACACCGTCCCCGGGCGGCGCCGGCAGCACCACTAGCTCCTTGAACTTCTCGGGCCGCTGCTCCTGGTGGCTGGCGCTGGAGGGCTCGAGAAGGCAAAGAAGGCGGGTGGTGGGACGTCAACTCGGAGTACGATGGCACCGACGCCTTCGTTGCGTATTGCCGGCCCGCTGTCTCTTCTTTCGGCCTCTTCCCTGGCACCGTCATCACCAGCCTTCTCTTGGTGTCTTCTGCTGCTCGTACCTCGCCTAGGCGCCCCTTTTGCCCTCCCGCTTATCCTGATCCGCTTCCTGAGGAGAGGGACAAGAAAGGGATTACGGGCATCTTATCCTTTTTTAGTTTTTAAGCCTGCGGGCACTTGTTAGATTTAAACCTTGTAATTCCCTTGCTCATGTTTACATTTCGTATGAACTGTACCTGTTTGGAACGTATTAATGAAAAAGAGTGCTTGACGGGTTCTTTGTGCGTGAGCGAGGCCCATGCCAAGGAATGAATCCTTGTTATTTAAAATAAACATTGTCGCCCGGCAACAGGCCTTGCCATCCCCTCACTTCATTCACGACCATACCCACGCTCTCGGCGGAGGCAGGGGCGAAGTAGGGTTAGGCCCTTCGTTTGCGTCCTTGCCACTGCAACTACAACCAAGTTTCGGCCCAGGGAATAGTTCTTGGGCACAGGAAAGGGGGAGCACGGTGGCCCAGGAATAAACGAGGCTTCATACGTCTCTATTCCATACGGAAATGCATAACAGGGGATAAAGGACTTATCTGGATCTGCAGCCCCCGGTAACCTTGGCTTGCCGTGGTCGGGTGCTTGAATCTTGCCGGGGTCGGGGATGTTGATCCGTCTCCCTGCCCTTAAATGGCTTAGCAGAAACACCTGTGCAGCCTATGAACCAAAGAAAAGACTGGAAAGGACGGAAAGACACACACCCGACCTCTATGCTAGGGGTTAGTTGCCGCCGGGCACTATCAACCCTACCAAAGAGAGACTTAACCTAGCATGCATGCTAAAACTTAGGGCGCCAGCGCTTCATTTATTTATGTTCAGGGTCTGCACCTGGCTTTGTACAAAGGGTTACATGCCTTGTCGGCAAGGCTTGTACAAAAGGTGGCTTGCCGGGAGGCCCGACAACCGCGCCTCATGGGTAAAACTTACGAAGACGTTCGATGTTCCAGGAGTTGCTCACTGGGATACCATCTTCGGTCTCCAGGCGGACTGCGCCAGGCCTGGTGATTCTTATTACCCGGTAAGGGCCTTCCCACTTCGGCGTCAACTTGTTGGAATTCTTGGCCGACTGAACGCGCCGAAGAACAAGGTCGCCTTCCTCAAGACTTCGGGCATGAACCTTGCGGCTATGGCAGCGGCGCAAGGCTTGCTGGTAGCGTGCAGCTCACACAGCCGCCCGAAGACGATCTTCCTCAAGGAGCGTCACGTCATCTTGCCGCAACTGCTCTTGCTCAAGCTCGTCATAAGCGAGCACTCGAGGTGACCCGTATGTGAGTTCCGTGGGGGAGAACTGCTTTTGCCCCGTATACCAGGGCAAAGGGTGTCTGGCCGGTGGCTTGATTTGGCGTCTTTCTGATCGACCAAAGAACTGTCAGCAACTCATCAATCCAGCGCCTTCCACACTTGTGTAGCCTGTCAAAAGTCTTTGTCCCCAGGCCTCGCAGTACTTCAGCATTTGCCCTCTCCGCCTGGCCGTTGCTCCATGGGTGTGCCACTGAAGCGAAATAGACCTTGCTGCCGAGGTCCTGGATGTATTGCATGAAGGTGCGGCTTGTGAACTGCGTGCCGTTGTCGGTGATGACCCTGTTCGGCACACCAAAACGGCAAACTAGCCCCTTGAAGAACTTGATGGCTGACTGTGCTGTCACCTTCCTCACCGCCTCCACTTCGGGCCACTTTGTGAACTTGTCGATTGCGACGTACAAGTACTCAAAGCCCCCGACAGCACGGGGGAAGGGGCCCAGTATGTCGAGCCCCTAGACCGAAAATGGCCAGGAGAGAGGGATTGTTTGAAGGGCTTGAGCTGGTTGATGAAGCTTCTTCGAATGGAACTGACACGCTTCACATGGTTACTAGCGCAGCTACATCCTGGAGGGCCGTGGGCCAGAAGAAACCTTGCCGGAATGCCTTGCCGGCAAGGGCCCTTGACCCTATGTGGGAGCCACACACACCTCCATGTATCTCTGCCAACATCTCTAGTCCGTCCTCTTGAGGAATGCACTTTAGCCTGACTCTGTTTGGCCTCCTTCTGTACAGGGTATCATCCACAAACTGGTACATGTTGGATTGACATGCTACTTTCTCTGCTTCTTCCTGCTCCTCGGGGAGCTCTCCTGTTTGGAGGAAACGGATGGTGGGCTGCGCCCATGCTGGAGCCTGGGGCTCGACGATAAGGACCAGAGGCTCATCTTCGACCGTAGGTGTAACGCCCACGATGCGGCTATATCTCCCACGTGTCGAGGCACGACTTAGAGGCATAACCGCATTGTGGTATTGTCGCAAGAAGGGTTATCTTCACACAATCCCATGTAATGAACAAGAATGGGATAACGAGAGTTGGCTTACAATCGCCACTTCACACAATACATAATTTAATTCATACATCATCCAAAATCCACACATGGACCGACTACAGTCAAAATCCAAATGAAAATAAGATAACCCCAAATGCTAGATCCCCGATCGTCCCAACTGGGCTCCACTACCGATCATCAGGAAAAGAAACATAGTAACGACCACGTTCCTCATCGAACTCCCACTTGATCTCGGTTGCGTCATCTGCACTGGCATCGTCGGCACCTGCAACTGTTTGGTAGAATCTGTGAGTCACGAGGACTCAGCAATCTCACACCCGCGAGATCAAAACTATTTAAGCTTATAGGAAAGGATGGTGTAATGAGGTGGTGCTGCAGCAGTCACCAAGCACATATGGTGGCTAACATACGCAAATGAGAGCGAGAAGAGAAGCAACGCAACGGTTGCGAAGCTAGAAATGATCAAGAAGTGATCCTGAAACTACTTACGTTCATGCATAACTCAAACCGTGTTCACTTCCCGGACTCCGCCGAGAAGAGACCATCACGACTACACACACGGTTGATGTATTTTAATTAAGTCAAGTGTCAAGTTCTCTACAACCGGACATTAACAAATTCCCATCTGCCTCATAACCGCGGGCACGGCTTTCAAAAGATAAGACCCTACAGGGGTGTCCCAACTTAGCCCATTATAAGCTCTCACGGTCAACGAAGGATAAACCTTCTCCCAGGAAGACCCGATCAGTCTCGGAATCGCGGTTTACAAGACATTTCGACAATGGTAAATCAAGACCATCAAAGCCGCCCGAATGTGCCGACAAATCCCGATAGGAGCTGCACATATCTCGTTCTCAGGGCACACCGGATGAGCAGTCCGTAAAACTAAAACCAGGCCTCAAGTTTCCCCGAGGTGGCGCTACAAACGGCTCTAGTTTGGACCAGCACTCAGAGGAACACTGGCCCGGGGGTTTAAATAAAGATGACCCTCGGGCTCGTGAAAACCCAAGGGAAAAGGCTTAGGTGGCAAATGGTAAAACCAAGGTTGGGCCTTGCTGGAGGAGTTTTATTCAAGGCGAACTGTCAAGGGGGTCCCATAAATCACCCAACCGCGTAAGGAACGCAAACTCAAGGAACATAATACCGGTATGACGGAAACTAGGGTGGCAAGAGTGGAACAAAACACCAGGCATAAGGCCGAGCCTTCCACCCTTTACCAGATATATAGATGCATTAATTAAATAAGAGATATTGTGATATTCCAAAAATATCCATGTTCCAACATGGAACCAACTTCAACTTCACCTGCAACTAGCAACGTTATAAGAAGGCTGAGCAAAAGCGGTAACTTAGCCAAACAACGGTTTGCTAGGAAAGGATGGTTAGAAGCTTGACATGGCAATATGGGAGGCATGATATAGCAAGTGGTAGGTAGCGCATCACAGCAATAGAACGAACAACTAGCAAAGCAAAGATAGAAGTGATTTCGAGGGTATGGTCATCTTGCCTGCAAGGTTCTCAGAGTTGTCGAAAGCTTGATCCTCGTAAGCGTACTCAACAGGTTCCTCGTTCATGAACTCGTCTCCAGGCTCTACCCACAGCAAAAACACAAGCAATGGAACCACAATCAATCACGGGAAATGCACAAGCAACATGATGCAAAACATGAATGATATGCGATGCATATGCGTGCTCCGGAAGAAAAAGAATGAACAAGGCAGTAACTTGGAAAACCAAGTATGCCACTGGAAAGATGAGATGATTTCGGTTGAAATCGATATAAAGATCACCGGAAACGGATGCACGGTTTGCAAATGGCAAGCAAAACAAGAATGACACGATTCTGCGATTAACAGCATGATAGCACTTAGAATACAACAAGTAACTATGCTACAGCACTCCAACATAGCAACAAAGCATATGGAAGTAATCTACAGGAGATTCTTGACAAAAGATGAACACTGAGCTACGGCTAGATCACACCACAACAGGTTCAAACAAGCATGGCAAAAGTGCAAAAGATATCAGGTTCACAGACTTGGTGAAATTACTGGACATGGCTGAAACAGCATCAGGTAGCAATGTTCAGAGCAAGCAATCAACATGCTACAGGAACTGAACATATAAAAACAAGGCATGGCATGAATCTACTAAATGCATAGAACAAAAGTCCCTTACTGACCATAAGTGAACAAGGACAAGAAGATATGATGGCACTCATGTAAACATAGCAAGTTTCGTTAACAGGTTTCAGACAGCAGAAAACAGAGCATGGCAGGAACAGAAACTATGAAGGCATCTTAGTGAGCTTGACTCACTCACCACAAAGCAATGCATGAAAAAACAAGCATACCTACAGCAAGATGGCATGTTTATGAAGCTATCCATGGCAAGAGAAAATACATAGCATGAAAGGATCAACTACAAGCTTGGCAAAATTGAATAACATGTAAACAATCTGCCAGGAACATTTTATAGCAAAAGTAGAGCAAGATTAAGACATGCTATGGCACTCCATAATTGCAAAAAGGGGCATGGATGGATAGAGCACAACTATATATACAAAACATCCTTACTGAACATACTCAAAATAAGCATGGATCTCTGTAGCCACATGGATCACTCATCACAAGGCAATGCATGACAAAACAAGCATGCCTACAGAAAGATGGCATGTTTGTGAAGCTATCCGTGGCAAGAGCAAATACATAGCATGTATGAAACAACTACAACAACCTTGGCAAAATTGAATAACATGTAAACAATCTGCTAGGAACATTTTATAGCAAAAGTAGAGCAAGATTAAGACATGCTATGGCACTCCATAATTGCAAAAAGGGGCATGGATGGATAGAGCACAACTATATCTACAAAACATGCTTACTGAACATACTCAAAATAAGCATGGATCTCTCTGTAGCCACATGGATACATAGCAACAAAATAACAGCAGTCACAGACTTAGCAAAATTCTAAGTCCCTGAAAACAGAAACATCACGAAGCCTAGTTTGCATTCTTGTGCTAGTCACCACATAGATCAAAAAAATACATGGCATACACCTCTATAAAGATGGCATGGAATACATCAAAACACATGTAGAGCTCATGCCCATAAGATGCACACAATAAATGTAACAAAAATAACAAAACACCAAGTTCTGCTAAGTAACAGCAGGTAACAACATATAGCACTCTTGCACCAGAGATTTTGGCATCAAGATGGACTCAAATGAACATGGCACAATGGAACAAAAAGAAGAGCATCTCGAGACGAACATTTCGATATATTACACGCATGAAACGGAGTAGTATGCAGAGAGTTATGATGCGATGAACAGGAGCATATAAAGTGAAAAATATGGGACTTAGAAGAATTTCGGGGGGGGGGGGAGAAGAGGAAGTCAACCGTAGTTTTTTTGGGATCGGGATCTGGCTCGGGCCGTCGGCGCGGTTGCCGAGGATGGCCAGAGAAGAGGCGGCGGGAGACCGGAGTTGGAGAGGAGCTCGCCGGGGCTCGGGCCGGCCGGATCCAGCGGGGGCGAGGCCGGGGCGCGCGGGCGGCGGCGCGGGCGGCCGGGCGCCGGAGCCGCCGGAGACGACGACAAGGCGGCAAGGGCGCGAGAGGCCGGCGGAGGGCGGCGGGGCGAGGGCGGACGTGCGGGCGGCGGGGACTCCAGGCCGCGGGCGGCGGCGTACGGGCCGCGGGGGCCGGATCTGGGCCCCGCGGGCCCTGGCGGCGGAGGAGAGAGAGGGGGCCGGCGGCGGTGACGTGGCACCCTCTGGTTGGCCAGGCGCGGCGGCGGGTTTCGTCCGGCGTGTCCGGCGGCGCGGGGTGGAGGAAGACTAGGGTTAGGGTGGAATTGATCTGGAATTTCGGGGGAGGGGACTAATTTATAGGTAGAGGGAGCTAGGAGACTCCAAATGAAGTGCGATTTTCGCCCACACGATCGTGATCGAACGACCTAGCGCATGGAAGTGACTTAGATGGGTTTTGGGCTGTTTGGAGGGGGGTTTAGCTGCAACACACAAAAGGACTTTGCGGTTACCCGGTTAACCGTTGGAGCATCAAACGACCTCCAAATGGAACGAAACTTGACAGGTGGTCTACCGGTGGTATACCAAGGCCACTTGACAAGACTCGGTCCATTCCAAGAACGTTCAACACCCGCTCATGATAAGAAACAAGCGGGGTGCGCCGGTGCATGTGGGAGTGTCGGATTGCAAAACGGACAACGGGGAAAATGCTCGGATGCATGAGACGGACACGTATGCAAATGAGATGCACATGATGACATGATATGAGATGCATGACATGAACAAAATGCAAAACGAAAAACAAAACCCGACCACGAAGGAAATATCATAACACATAGCTGAAAATGGCAAGAGTTGGAGTTACAAATATGGAAAGTTACATCCGGGGTGTTACAGTAGGGGCAGCTGCCTCTACGGTCAGGGCCTGGGGCCCCGTCGGAGGTAGTTGCCCCTCGGCAGGCTTATGATGTAAAAAACATGCAGAAAACAGCAACTGGCACATGACACTATGCCAATAGGTTAGTACCAAAAAATGATATAAAATGGCTATAAAATGATTATAAAACATCCAAGATTGATAATAAAACAACATGGAACAATAAAAAATTGGGATAATTAGATTTATGCCCCTAGTTGTGTCCCACTCGTCTGTTTTACCCCTAATTCCCAAAAGTCACTGGTTCTGTCCAAGTCACTTTGCTCCTATTATGCTTTTGCCCTTTGACCGTTTGACCATCAGTTTGAAAACATCATAACTAATTCATACTAAATCAGAAAAACGCAAATAAGATACCAAAATGTTCAGAAAAACATCACCTATATGTCAGTGTCATTTGCATTCATGAAAAAAGTGTTGGAAAGTGCCCATCCGAGTTTTAGCTCTTATGCTACAACCATGAATAGTAAAATCTAAAAAAGTTCAAAAAAAATAAAAAAAATTGGTGGTAAAGAATGACAAATGTTTTAAGTGCCTGCCAAGTTTCATGAGGGAATAACATTCGTGGGTGCCGTGGCAAAAAAACATTCAGCACTCCAAAATAGATTATTTTTTTGCCACGACTTCCACGAATGTCGTTCCCTAATGAAACTTGGCAAGCACTTAGAACATTTGTTGTTCTTCGCCACCATATTGTTTTTGAATTTTTTTAGAGTTCACTATTCATGGTGGTATCAAAAGAGATAAAACTCGGATGTGCACTTTCCAACACTTTTTTCATGAATGCAAATGACACTGACATATAGGTGATGTTTTTCTGAACATTTTGGTATCTTATTTGCATTTTTCTGATTCAGTATGAATTAGTTATGAAGTTTTCAAACTGACGGTCAAACGGTCAAAGGGCAAAAGCATAAGAGGAGTATAGTGACTTGGACAGAACCGGTGACTTTTGGGAATTAGGGGTAAAACAGACAAGTGGGACACAACTAGGGGCATAAATCTAATTATCCCTAAAAAATTATAGATACGTTGGAGACGTATCAACCAACAACAATAGAGGGGTTGTACGACCAAGGTGGATTATGCTTGGTCCGTTTTACGATCCATCTTGGTGAGATGCCTCTCTGGCCCGCCGACTAAAAGTGGGTGTGTGTGTGGGGGGGGGGACTGCTACTTCGCACTATGCTAGGCGAACCTCTGTTGGGGGGGGGGCATGCATTCATAGCTTAGGATTCCCTTCTTGCCGACACGAGGGGGAGCAAGCAATACCGTGCGCTTTGCGAGATAGGTGCCACATCGAAGTTGCATTTGGTATTTGAACATCAAACCACCCCTTTTCACACATATATTTGGTCCACATGCATGTGTGTTCGTGTTCTGACCCTCTCCCGCGTCATTTTTCACCAAATATATGAACATTAGACAAGTCGGATGACGCAACAGACACGGTTCACTCACAGTAACCGTGTGCCATGCCGGTGCTCCTGTCATGCACATCCGCACAGTACATTGGGCTCCACGAGGCTTCACCTCTCAAAAATATCTACCCGCCTGCAGCTTTTTTCTGTTTGATAACACACGGTTATTATGTTTCGACCGTGTGTGATGTTTCTTGTTCCCGCTCCCGCCTGCATCCCTCAAAAATATTTGCCCACCTCGAGGGTTTTTCTGTTTCATAACACACAGTTGTTATCTCCGGACCATGTGCGATGCACCATCTAAATTTTCAATAGCTCCAGCATTTCACTCCCGCGTAGTAAAATTTTCAGTAGCCGCGTCATTTCCTCAAACACACCCCCCGCCCCTCCACACACACACACACACCAAAACCTCCTCGGGCGCGCGTGCACGCACACAAACACACACCCTCTCCTTCGCTCGAAACCCTAGCAAGGTCGTCGCCGCCGCCCCAAGGCCTCCATTGTCAACATCTGCCAGTTTGCCCGTGCAGCTTACCCACCGTTCCCCATACCCAGGCTGCCCTGAGTTTCTTAGATGATGCCTGCCAAACGCCCCCTTTCCCATAGATCCCTATCCCCATCCCCATCCCCCACTCCAGAGCATCGCAGCCTAAGCCCGGCTATGCTTCCAGTGGAGCTCGAGGAGTGACTGGCCCAAAAGAGGTGTATCGCGGTCTCTTCGCCCCACGTCGCCAAGGAAGCTGACGACCATTACTGGCCGCAGGCACTCAATCAGCGGGCTAGAGTATGCGGGTATGTCGCGGACGCCGGCTACGACATCGAGGTCGTCGACAGCGACGGCCTGAGGCGGGCTATGTCGCAGGTTAAGTGGCCCACCCCCAACCCCTCGGGTTCAACCAATCGTCGATCTAATCCATGGCCCCGCCGCTGATCTCCTCTGACTCGCTATCAAGAAATTGCCATCCTACATCGCCATCGAGCCCCTTTTGTCATTTCTGAAGGACACGTTCTGCGACGCTGGCTTGGGATCCACGGCTTCCAAGACAGACCTCATCGACGGCGACCACGAGGATGGCACCCTCTCCGGCTCTTCCAAGGGGAAAGAGCCCATCTGCTCTTCCAAGGGGAAAAAGCCCGTTTGCGACATCAGGGAGGGCACCCTACAACCGTGCTCTTCTATGGGGAAGGAGCCCATCTGCGACAACATGGAGCGCATCCAGGGTCCATGCTCTTCCCACAGGAACGAGCCCATCTATGAAAAGTGAGGAAACCCATGATTTGTTTTGCCATGCCTCTTCATAGGGGGGAACCCATGATTTGTTTTGTCGAGTCCCTTTTGTAGTGTAGTGAGAATATGTCCAGTTTTAATTGCTATATTTGGTTGTTTGCAGTATGCCTTGTTTATTTCAGTTGTTCATAATGTGATGCTCTATATGTGCAATTATTCACTGTGCAGTACATTTCATCAATCCAGTTTTAAACATACCGATAGGAATGCATATATTTGCTTTCTGTTAAGCCTGTTATAGATAGCATATGCCTCTTTTAAAGTTGTTCATTGTTTGGTTGTTTGTAGTTAGCATATGTCCAGTTTCAAATGCTATCTTTGGTTGTTCGTAGTATGCCTTGTTTATTCCAGTTATTCACAACGTGATATCCTATATGTGCAAGTATGTGATGACCCACAATTATAGGGGATCAATTGTAGCTCTTTTCGATAAGTAAGAGTGTCGAACCGAACGAGGAGCAGAAGGAAATGACAAGTGGTTTTCAGTAAGGTAATGTCTGCAAGTGCTGAAATTGTAAGTAGCAGAGTAGTTTGATAGCAAGATAATTTGTAATGAGCAAGTAACGATAGTAGTAACAAAAGTGCAGCAAGGTAGGTAGCCCAATCCTTTTGAGGCAAAGGACAGGCCAAAACGGTCTCTTATGATAAGCAAAGCGTTCTTGAGGGTACACGGGAATTTTATCTAGTCACTTTCACCACGTTGGTTCGATTTGTGTTCGCTACTTTGATAATTTGATATCTGGGTGGACCGGTGCTTAGGTGCTGTTCTTACTTGAACAAACCTCCTACTTATGATTAACCCTCCCGCAAGCATCCGCAAGTACGAGAAAAGTATTAAGAATAAATTCTAACCATAGCATGAAACTTTTGGATCCAATCGGTCCCTTACGGAATAGCACATAAACTGGGGTTTAAGCTTCTGTCACTCTCGCAACCCATCATCTAATTGCTACTCCACAATGCATTCCCATAGGCCCAAATATGGTGAAGTGTCATGTAGTTGACATTCACATGACACCACTAAGGAAATCACAACATACATACTATCAAAATATCAAACACCTATCAAGTTCACATGATTACTTGCAACATGATTTCTCCCATGACCTCAAAAACAAAAGTAACTACTCACAAATGATAACCATGCTCAAGATCAGAGGGGTATTAAATAGCATATTGGATCTGAACATATAATCTTCCACCAAATAAACCATATAGTAATCAACTACAAGATGTAATCAACACTACTAGTCACCCACAAGCACCAATCTATAGTTTCGGTAACAAGATTGAACACAAGAGATGAACTAGGGTTTGAGATGAGATGGTGCTGTTGAAGATGTTGATGGCGATTGACCTCCCCAAGATGGGAGAGTTGTTGGTGATGATGATGATGATGATTTCCCCCTATGGGAGGGAAGTTCCCCCGGCGGAATCGTTCCACCTGAGGGCAAAAGTGCTCCTGCCCAAGTTCCGCCTCGAGACGGCGGCGCTCCATCCAAAAAGTCCTCTCC
This sequence comes from Aegilops tauschii subsp. strangulata, assembly GCF_002575655.3. NCBI lineage: Eukaryota > Viridiplantae > Streptophyta > Magnoliopsida > Poales > Poaceae > Aegilops > Aegilops tauschii. The sequence goes on from NC_053038.3 coordinate 245,858,319, forward strand.
TTATTTTTTCTAGGTCAAAATGACCTATATACTAGAAGATGGGCACCGGAGGTGGGCCTCGGTGAGCACAACCCACCAGGGCGCGCATGTGCTCCCTGGCGTGCCTAGGTGGGTTGTGCCTACCTAGTGGGCCCCCTCTGGTAGTTATTTGCTCCAATATTCTTCATATATTCCATAAAAATTCTTCATGAAGTTTCAGCTTGTTTGGGGTTGTGCAGAATAGGTAGCCTGACGTAGCTTTTTCAGGTCCAGATTTCCAGCTGCCGGAATTCTCCCTCCTTGTGTATACCTTGCATATCATGAGAGAAAAGGCATTCAAATTACTCCAAAATGCATTATTATGGATAAAAATATCTTAAATAACAGTAGGAAAGCATGATGCAAAATGGACGTATCAACTCCCCCAAGCTTAGACCTCGCTTGTCCTCAAGCAAAAACTGAAATCGAAAAACATGTCCACATGCTTTGAGAGAGAGGTGTTGATAAAAACAAAATACGGACATAGAAGCATCATGTTTATTATTATAGCAGCAACAAAATTAAACATAAGGCTTTTATCATATACTTCTCATGAATAAGTAACAGTTCACCACACAATCGAAGTATAAAGCAGAAACTCTATTAGAAACCAACAAACTATGTTCTCAGTCAACTTTGCAACTACAACTCATCATCTTTTCAGGATGGGTCACGTATTGGAGCCTTTAGGCAAGTCCACATACTCAACCATCATATAGTCTTCTATGATTGCTAACACTCGCCTCATACACATGAGCAAAACATTTCAACCAGACACATAAAAAGAGAGGGGCTTATAGTTTTGCCTCCCAATGTATTCACCTCAAGGGTGATGTCAACAATAATAACTCATGCAACCCATATTCAATTGGACATATGTGCCTAGATCTTTCCTCACCACATGATGCTTGCCAAAGGAGAAAAATAAAAAGGAATAGAGAGAAGAAACTTTGACTCTTTGCATAAAAGTAAATACATAAAAGTAAAAGATAGGCCCTTCACATAGGGAAGCAGAGGTTGCCATGCGCTTATTTGTTTGTATGCTCAATCCCTTAGTGCAAAAGAACGTCACGTTGCATTGCCCCTTGTGATAGCGACCTTTATTATGCGGTCAGTCACTTTTATTATTCACCATCACAAGTTCGTGCAACGCTCAATTTTCTCTTACACTAAATGATCTCACACATTTAGAAGCAATTTTTATTGCCTTTTTGCACCGATGACAACTTACTTGAGGGATCTTCCTCAATACCTAGGTAGGTATGGTGGACACTTGAAAATAAGATTTGAGTTTAAGGGTTTTTGGATGCACAAGTAGTATCTCTACTTAGTGCGGAATTTTTGGCTAGCAAAGATAGGGGGCAAGCACCACATGTTAAAGGATCTACGACAATATGGCGTCTATGTGAAGATGCACAAACATAAATCATTAAGTTGTCTTCCTTGTCCAACGTCAACAATTTTGGCATATAATATTTTGATGGGTGCTCACAATCACAAAAGATTTCTAGGATAGTGTATTTATATGTGAATCTTCTCTTCCCTTATTAATTCTTTCATGAGTTGCATCATTGACTAATGCTATGGTCAATCTCTAATAAATTTTTGTACTTATACTTTTCCTTATGTGGTGTCATCACCTACCATAAGATTAGCATATGATCTTTTAATTGCAGCAAGAAAGTAAAGAAAGCAGAAACTCAAACTAAACTTTATTATATATCTTGCACACGATTACAAGGATAAATCACTAAGCAAACTCTCAAAGAAGAAAGGATCGAACTAAACTTTTATTCATCTAAAGCAGAAGATCGAACTAAAATAGTAAAAGCGAAAAGATAGTGGGAATGATACGATACCGGGGCACCTCCCCCAAGCTTGGCGAAAGCCAAGGGGAGTGCCCACACTCGATACTCAATGTTCCTTTGGTGGTGAAGATGAGGGTGGTGGTGATGAAGAAGAGATCTTGTCCTCGGATTTCCACGGCAGAGGTCCACCATCGTAAGAGGAAGAATGAGTCTCACGGGTCCTGCAACTAGCAACCAAACTCATACCTTTAAACCTCGCCTCATATTCAAAGACTTGGCTTTGAGATCATAGATCTGGCTTTGGAGAAAGTTGATTTGCTCGTTGAGGGTGAAGATGATGTCCTTCATGGGCTTGCCACCCCCCTTGAGATCACGGGAAAGGTCCGTGATCATGAGATGATTGGCATTGAGCCCACGCTCCACTATCCCCTTGCACCGGAAGACTTCCTGCTCCATAGCTTCAAGCCTGGCCTCCAAAGTTCCCGTCCCCTTGGGTCCTTGCACATCGCGGATGTGCAGCACCCCTCATGCATCTGGATGGTTTGAGGGTGCTGCACGACCTCCCGCAAATATGGGTTGATGACGTTCTTGAAGAACTTGTCCTTGGAGGATCTTGAAGCGGCCATGGTATATGGGATCTGACAGAAAACAGCAAGAAAAGAGAACAGAGGATTTCTACGCGATACGGTGGTCAATAGGTTCGGGGAGTATATAAAGAATTTTTATCTTGGGGAACAAGCATACAGAAGAAAAATGGAGTCCAGAAGGTGCCCCAGGTGGGCAGAACCCACCTGGGCGTGCCAGGCAAGCCTGGCGCGCCCTGGTGCCTTGTGCCCACCAGGGTACGCTTCCTGGAAGTTTCTTATTTTCCTATTTTTCTAAATATTCCAAAACTGACAGAAAATATTTTTGCCGATTTTTCGGAGTCCGTTTACTTACCGGATCACGTACCTCCTAATTTTCACGATTCTGGAGTGTTCCGGAAGGACTCTTTTATGTGTTCTTCCGGTGTCAAAGTTTGGATAATATTATTTTTAACATTAATGGGCGTACGTGAGATATAATGTTTTATTCATTGCCCATTGACAACCTTCGGGTTAGTACCTTCGACATTATTTATTTTGATGGCTCCAGAGCGATAAACCTCCTTGATAACATTTGGGCCTTCCCATTTTGAGAGGAGTTTTCTCGCAAAGAATCTGAAACGAGAGTTGTACAAAAGAACATATTCTCCGACTTTAAACTCACGATTTTGGATTCTCTTGTCATGCCATCTTTAAACCTTTTCTTCGAATAATTTTGCATTTTCATAAGCTTGGGTTCTCCATTCGTCTAATGAACTAATATCAAATAATCTCTTTTCACCGGCAAGTTTGAAATCATAGTTGAGTTCTTTGACTGCCCAATATGCTTTATGTTCTAACTCAAGAGGCAAATGATATGCTTTTCCATAAACCATTTTATAAGGAGACATACCCATAGGATTTTTATATGCTGTTCTATAAGCCCAAAGTGCATCATCTAATTTCTTAGACCAATTCTTTCTGGACCTATTTACAGTCTTTTGCAAAATTAATTTTGTTTCTCTATTACTAAGCTCAACTTGACCACTAGACCGAGGATGATAGTGTGATGCAATTCTATGGTTAACATCATGCTTGGCAAGCATTTTACGGAAAATACCATGAATAAAGTGTGAACCACCATCAGTCATTAAATATCAAGGGACTCCAAACCTTGGGAAAATAACTTCCTTAAGCATTTTAATAGAGGTGTTGTGATCAACACTACTGGTATACCCATTTAGTAACATAATCAACAGCAACCAAAATATGTGTATACCCATTAGAGGAAGTAAAAGGTCCCATGTAATCAAATCCCCAAATATCAAATGGTTCAACAGCTAGTGAATAATTCATATGCATTTCTTGACGCTTACTGATATTACCTATTCTTTGACATTCATCACAAGATAAGACAAACTTACGGGCATCCTTGAAGAGAGTAGGCCAATAAAATCCAGATTGCAATACCTTGTGAGCAGTTCTATCTCCAGCATGGTGCCCTCCATAAGCTTCGGAGTGACATTTCCGAAGGATTTGTCCCTGTTCATGCTCAGGTACACAACGTCTAATATACCAACTACTCCTTTATAAAGATGTGGGTCATCCCAAAAGTAGTGTCTTAAATCATAGAAGAATTTTTTCTTTTGTTGGTATGTAAAGCTAGGTGGTAAATATTTAGCAATAATATAATTAGCATAGTCAACATACCAAGGAGTGTTATGAGAAACATTTATTGCAGCTAACTGTTCATCAAGAAAACTATCATCAATAGGTAGTGGGTCATCTGGCACATTTTCAAGCCTAGACAAGTTATCAGCTACTTGGTTCTCAGCTCCTTTTCTATCAGTGATATGCAAATCAAATTCTTGTAGCAAGAGAACCCATCGAATAAGTCTAGGTTTAGCATCTTTCTTTTCCATAAGATATTTAATAGCAGCATGATCGGTGTGAACAATTACTTTTGAATCAACAATATACGGTCTAAATTTATCACAACCAAACACCATGGCTAAGAATTCTTTTTCAGTAGTTGCATAATTTCTTTGAGCACTGTCTAGATTTTACTAACATAATGAATAACATTCAGTTTCTTATCAACTCTTTGTCCTAGAACAACACCAACAGCATAATCACTAGCATCACACATAATTTCAAAAGGCAAATTCCAATCAGGTGGTTGAACAATAGGTGCAGAAATTAAGGCTTTCTTGGGTGTTCCATCGCTTCTAAACAATCATCATAAAAAACAAAAGGAATATCCTTTGCAAAAGACTCGTAAGAGGCCTAGAAATTTTAGGAAAGTCTTTGATAAATCTCCTATAGAAACTAGCATGACCAAGGAAACTATGAATACCTTTGATATCTTTAGGACATGGCATTTTCTCAATTGCATCAACCTTAGCTTTGTCCACTTCAATACCTCTTTCAGAAATTTTATGACCCAAGACAATACCTTCATTAACCATAAAGTGGCACTTCTCCCAATTCAAGACAAGATTTGTTTGCTCGCATCTCTGCAAAACTCGATCAAGATTTCTTAAACAATCATCAAAAGACTTCCTGTAAACAGAGAAGTCATCCATGAAAACCTCAACATTCTTTTCTCAAAAGTGAGAGAATATAGCAGTCATCTTTTAAAGGTGGCAGGTGCATGGCATAAACCAAAAGGCATACGTGTATAAGCATAAGTTCCAAAGGGACAAGTAAAAGTGGTCCTTTCTTGATCAGGTTGAGAAATAGGTATGTGTGAAAAACCAGAATATCCATCAAGGAAGCAAAAGTGTGTGTGCTTAGATAATCTTTCTAGCATTTGATCAATAAAAGGCAAAGGGTAATGATCTTTTCTAGTTGCTTTGTTTAATTTTCTTAAATCAATTACCATTCTATAGCCTGTAACAATTCTTTATGGAATAATCTCATTCTTATTATTAGGAACAACAGTAATACCTCCTTTCTTAGGAACACAATGAACAAGACTTACCCATCTACTATTAGCTATGTGATAGATTATACACTACTGGAATCAGGATCTTTGCCGTCAGCCAGTTCTTTGCCATCCGCTGGCTGACGGCAAAGGAGGTCTTTGCCATCAACATACAGAAAGCCGACGGTAAAGAAAGAGCGGACGACAATGATGGTGTTTGCCGTTCGCTAGCAGACGGCATCGAAGCTTTGTTGTCTGCTAGCGGACGGCAAAGAGGGAGGGTGGCGTAATAGCGAGGGCCTCCTAACGACCACTTTCTTTGCCGTCAGCTAACGGACGACAAAGAAAGTGGCCAACTAATGTCCGTTAGCTATGCTCTTCGCCGTCCGCTAGCAGACGGCAAAGAGCTGTGACCTAAACTAAAAAGCGGCCAGCCCCACGTCCTTCTGTCTCCCCTCTCTCTCCCTCCCTCATCAGACCCGCGCCGCTGCCCCATGCCCGAGCCGCCCCCACCGCTCCACCATCCCAGCTCGCCGCCCCCGCCGCCCCACCTCGGTGCCCCGCTGCCCCGGCCGCCCTGACGCCCCGCCCCGGCCACCCCGCCGCGCAGCTCTGGCGCCCCCTCCTCCATCCCCCTGCCGCGCATGAAGGTGAGACATCCCTCTTTTTTATTCTTCTGTTTTTTAGATTTAGTTTAAGGTTTGTTTAATTTATTTTAGGTTTTGTTTCTGTTTTTTAGGTTTAGATTTAGTTTAGTTTAGGTTAAGTTTATTAGGTTTAGTTTAGATTAAGAAGAAATAAGAAAGATGAAAAGAAGAAGAAGAAGAAGAAGAGGAAGAAGAAGAAAAGGAGGAAGAAAAAGAGGAGGAGGAGGAGGAGGAGGAAGAAGAAGATTAGGGGTGCATCACCGACGAAACCGGGTCGAGCGGGTTAGGGGGTCCTCGGTGTCGATGGAACCCTAAATGGCATGTATCGTCGGTGCGAGATACATGTGGCCATCGGTGTCAAACACTACATCCACGTCCCACAAGTGACGCCGGCGTCCGGCGTCCCACAACAACAGTTCTCGGCGTCGATGGCGGTCGAACACCATTGCGAATTTGTCTTGTAGCCTCTGCGGTGACGATTAAAAGGCAGGTGTTGAAACTTGAAACACCCAAACTGACTCAAGTCGGTTTGGTTGTTTGAAATTTCAAAACTTGGCTTTCATCCTCATTGCAAAGGCTGCCAGACAAATTCGCCAAGGTGTTCGACCGTCATCGGCCACCAGAACTATTGTTGTAGGACGCGGGGCGCCGGCTTCACTTGTGGGATGTGGAGCGCCACATGTATCTCACACCGATGATACTTGCTATTTAGGGTTCCATCGACGCCAAGGAACCCCCTAACCCGCTCGTCCTATTGTAAATATTTAGTTAGGTCGACGGAAAAAACAAAATTGCTATGTTACTCATCTTTTGATTTAAATGTGCAGTTTTTTCGTCGTTGTCAGGGTCTAGTGTTCGACGAGCTCTGCCCCTGCGTTCGTGGGTGAGCACAAGTGACATCTCCTCCTCCCCCCTTCATTTGCTCTGTTCCGGTCTTCATGCCGATGAAACTTGCTAGCGATAGGTGTCTTCAATCATCAGTATGCATGACCACTATGCGTCTCCCATCCGAAAGGGTTACATCTATAAATATGCATGCATTTGCATATTTATAACCGTGATTCTTTCGAATTGTCCAACGTTATCCATGGACAGCCCGAGTATGTGTAGATTGGGTTTGTTTTCCCATATGCTCTGCTCCGGATCCAATGCAGAATTTCGTCAGTGCCTCCCTGTTGTTCTCCGGGTACACATCCTCTCTGCTTATTGCCGAGACGTGTATCAGGAGAACAGCGGGGAGGTGTTGCAGAAATTTTGCGTCAGATCCAGAGAAAAGTATGGGAAAACGAACCCAATATATACATACTTGGGTGGGATTATGACCTATCTTTACATATTAGCGTCTAGGTTGCATGGACGTAATAAAAGTGACAAACTCCATTAACTGATGAATATATACATGCTGATATATATATATATATATTTTTTTTTCTTATGTGTCCAGTAGCTAGGCAAGATGACTGATCGTGCATGGATGTACACCGGTCACACTAGTCAGGAAGACATGACCATTGAATGGTTAACAAAAACCAAGGGGTTTCTGAGAGCCGCATTTGCAAATGGCCAGAGGACATCGTGGTGCCCCTGTGCCAGGTGCAACAATTGGCACAAGAGGACAGAGGATGAAATGGGCGAACACCTGCAGAAGAGGGGTTTTACGCCAGATTATACGGTGTGGACATTTCATGGCGAGTCTGCCCAACGTGCCAGAGCTGAGGTGCTTCATCGTCGCATTGACGAGCATGGTACCGGATGCAAGACATGGTGCAAGACTTTGATGATGCTCGGGACTCAGACGATGAGATGGAGGAATCTGCAAAGGCCTTCAATGAAATGTTGGAGTCTTCAAAATGTCCTCTCCACGAGCACACTGAGCTTTATCAGCTGGATGCCATCTCACAAATAATGGCTCTGAAGGCTCAATTCAACTTGGGCGGAGAATGCTACGATGCAATGATGATAGTTTTTGGATGTTTTCTACCCAAAGGCCACGTACTACGTGCAAACCTGTACCAGTCAGACAAAATCCTCCGTGCTCCTAAGAGCCCTATGAGAAGATACATGCCTGTGAGAAAGGATGTGCCTTTTTTAGGCTTCAGTATGCGGACTTGAACTATTGTCCCATTTGCAAGTCATCCAGGTATGTTGTGGTAGACAACGGTATGGGTGAGAAGACGCAGACCAAAATTCCCGTTAATGTGCTTTGGTATATGCCAATCGTACCAAGACTTTAACGTCTTTTCATGGTCGAAGAGACGGCCAGACAGATGACATGGCACAAAATGGGCAAAAGAACCCAACTAGATGCAGATGGGAAGCTGATGATGGTGCACACATCGGACGGTGAAGCATGGAAGATCTTCGATGCATTACATGATGCCAAAGCGGCAGATCCGAGGCATCCTCGAGTTGGCATCAGCACAGATGGGTTCAGTGTGTTTGGTCTGACAGTAGCCCAATACAGTTGTTGGCCCGTATTTGTCTTTCCACTCAATCTCCCCCCGGATAGATTATGCAAAAAAAGAACATTTTCCTGACGTTGGTAATTCCAGGGCCCAACTATCTGGGGAAGAATATGAATGTGTACATGCAGCCGCTGAAGGACGAATTGCAAGAAGCCCGGGATAATGGGTTCAAGACATACGACGCCTTTAGCAAATGAAACTTCATAATGCGTGTCTGGTACATGTACTCGACGCATGACTTGCCGGCGTATGCGCTATTCATTGGCTGGTGTGTGCATGGAAGGTTCCCGTGCCCCACATGCAAGGGAGCTCTTGAGTTTCGTTGGCTTCAGGCCGGTCGCAAGTTTTCTTTCTTCGACATGCATAGACAGTTCCTGGATCCTCGCGATAAGTTTAGGAAAGACAAGAAGAACTTCATCAGAGGTAGAGTTGTCAAAAACTCTGCACCACCTGCGTTCACAGGCCAAGAGACCCCGGATCAGTTAAACGCTCTCGAGCTAGATCCAGAGTGTCCAAGGTATTTCAAGGGGTATAATTCGAAACACGCCTGGACTCACAAGACATGCTTGTGGGATCTGCCTTACTTCAAAGACCTCCTTTGCCCACACAACATCGACGTGATGCACACTGAGAAGAATATTGCCGAGGCACTTTTTTCGTACATTGTTCGAAATAGATGGGAAGTCAAAGGATAATACTAAGGCTAGAGTTGATCTGGAGGCGCTATGTGATAGGCCGTTACAAAACATGAAAGAAACAAAAGGAAAGCAGAACTGGACGAAGCCAAAGGCATGGTTTAATCTTTGAAGGCCAACTATGAGGGAAATTATCTTGTGGGTGCAACAACAGTTGATCTTCCCTGTTGGGTATGCAGCGAATCTAAAGAGGGGAGCGAGTCTTGATAAATTGAAGATATTTGATCTCAAGAGTCATGATTGGCACATATGGATTGAGCGGGTAATGCCGGTGATGTTGCGTGGCTTCATCCCTGAGGATGAATGGCTAGTACTGGCAGAGCTGAGCTATTTCTTCCGTGTTCTTTGTGCAAAAGAACTATTGCCTGGCCTGCTAGAAGAAATGGAAGAGTTGGCGCCGGAGTTGATCTGCAAGTTAGAGAAGATCTTTCTGCCGTGCTTCTTTAATCCAATACAGCACTTGATTTTGCATCTCCCAACTGGGGCAAGATTGGGGGGGCCAGTGCAAAATCGTTGGTGCTACACCACTGAGAGGATGCAGAAGATGCTATGAGCAAAATGTAAAAATAAACGTAGAATTGAAGCATCGATGGCTGAGGCATTCATTACTAAGGAGGCGACAAACTTCGTGACAGCACACTACGAAGCCAAAAATCGTCATTTGCATAATCCGAAGCCTCAGTGCAATGCTGACGAACCTAAAAAGGGTGGATCCAACCTCAGCCTATTCAAAGGGGATCTCGCACCAGCCGGTGCTTCTAATTCCCTAATGTTGGATTTCGAAGAATGGTAGATCATTTCGTTGTATATCTTCACCAACCTAATAGAAGTGCGGCCGTACATCGAGTAAGTTCTCGGTACATTGTTTCACAACTTCTAATTCCTTTGAATTGCTCTTATTCCCGGATAAATTTGATAGAATCGATACGTCGCCAAATTCTTGTATGGAGCGGTGATCCAAAAGGATTCCGTCGAAGAGTATGAGCTTCTGGCAAAGCATGGAGGCGGCTATCCCGGTTTCATCTCTTGGTTCAAACAAACGGTAATTTCCATTTGACCATTTCATTTCTTCGTCTAATTTGTGGCTAATGCAACAATCCCTTTCGTATTAAACTTGTAGGCTAACTCAGAGTTAATGGACGCCGAATTGAGACAAGTTGCTAATGGTTTTGACTTTAAGGTCCGTTTATCTGACAAATACGACATCAACGGGTATCGGTTTCGTACCTATGGCAAAGAGCTATCTATGGCCGACCGGAAGTCTAAAAATTGTTGTGTCTCTGCCATCGGCGAAGGAGATACCGAGTATTACGGAAGAGTTGAAGCAATTTATGAACTTCAATTCTATGGTGCAAACCCACCAAACGTCGTAGTCTTCAAATGTTATTGGTTCCAGCCGAAGGAGACTAGAAGGACTCATGAACACTTAGGGCTAGTGGAAATCAAACAAAGCACCCATTTGGATGTTCCCGATGTCTATATTATGGCTCAACAGGCAACCCGAGTTTTCTATCTACCATGGGCCTGTCAAAGTGATCCAAATCTCAATGGTTGGGATGTCATTTATGAAGTGCCGCCATGTGTTAGACCACCTCCCCCCCAATGAAGAGGATTATGAACCTCACACTAACCCAGACACATATGAAGGAGAATTCTTCCAAGAAACACGTCTTTCCAAAAAACGTTTCAAGAACCGCTCTACTTCACCCCAGAACATTGAAGTAGACAGCGACAGTGAACCCGACTTCACCCCTGAGCCGGAACAACAAGAGCCTAAACTAGAAGTGGTTACTGTTGCGGATGACCTGTCAATGCTTGATCGATTACTTAAAGGTGGCCTTCCACATGATGATGCATTTATTAATGATGATGATGATGAGCATGTCATTACCGATAGTGATGATGATGATGCATTTATTGATCGCGGAGCATTTATTGAAGCCGACGATCCATATTATTATTAGGTATTCAATTTTTATGTTGTACTTGATTTATATAGTTACTTGTATGATTGTATGATTTATATAGTTACTTGTATGATTGTATGATTTATATAGTTACCTATATAATTTTCTTACTTTGTATGTTTGTTTCTTATACATAGTGTCATGGTCTTGATGTCCGTCCCTGTCGGCCCTCGCCTGCTTTATGATCCAAATGTGGTAAATTCTCTTTCGTAACTATTTGTTGCATTTTGCATTGATGACAATTATGGCCATCAAGTTGACATAGAGATATTTCAATCTAGGAGTTATGTGAACCGGAATTTGAAATCGACCCTCTTGTCGAGAAGTTAAATTTAGTTGAAAAAGAAAATGAGTATTTGAAATAAAAAATTAAAAGAAATGAAGAAGAGAAGATGACATTGGAGTTGTATGTTGCCGATGTCATCGATGATCACAAGATGAAGATGAATGCAATGCGCTTGAAGATGGATGCAATGCGCCTGAAGCTTAAGAAGATTAGAAAATATGCCATTGATAATGAGGCTTGGTATCATTATGCTGTTGGATTAATTGTTACCTTAGTTGCGATCTTCATCACATTTGTTGTGATGAGGGTAAGTTTTCTCTAGTGTTTTGCTTTACAAATGGATACTTAGCTCATTTTCCTCCTAAATGGCATAATTACCTAAGTTAGATAAAAAATGAGCTATACTTAGCTTCTTCATCTCATTTATGACATACTTAGCATACTTAGGTAAAAAATGGCATGATAATCTTTGTTACCTCCAAAATGATATAGTCTTAGCTTATTTTCCTCGAAAATGACATAATAACCTTACTAAGCTCCAAAATGACCTATTTACCTAGCTTAGCTCTAAAATAACCTACACTTAGCATTTTTACCTAGCTTAGCAATAAAATGGCATTTTTACCTACCTTAGTTAGAAGAAGAAGATAAAGAAGAGGAGAGGAGAAAAAGAAAGAGAAGAAAAAAATGACATAATAATAATCTTCTTCTTCTTCTTCTTCTTCTTCTTCTTCTTCTTCTAACTAGTCTTGTTCTTGTTCTTCTTGTTCTTGTTCTTCTTCTTCTCCTTCTTCTCCTTCTTCTTCTTCTTCTTCTTCTTCTTCTTCTTCTTCTTCTTCTTCTTCTTCTTCTTCTTCTTCTTCTTCTTCTTCTTCTTCTTCTTCTTCTTCTTCTTCTTCTTCTTCTTCTTCTTCTTCTTCTTCTTCTTCTTCCTCTTCTTCTTCTTCCTCTTCTTCTTCTTCCTCTTCTTCTTCTTCCTCTTCTTCTTCTTCTTCTTCTTCTTCTTCTTCTTCTTCTTCTTCTTCTTCTTCTTCTTCTTCTTCTTCTTCTTCTTCTTCTTCTTCTTCTTCTTCTTCTTCTTCTTCTTCTTCTTCTTCTTCTTCTTCTTCTTCTTCTTCTTCTTCTTCTTCTTCTTCTTCTTCTTCTTCTTCTTCTTCTTCTTCTTCGTCTTCTTCGTCTTCTTCTTCTTCTTCTTCTTCTTCTTCGTCTTCTTCGTCTTCTTCGTCTTCTTCTTCTTCTTCTTCTTCTTCTTCTTCTTCTTCTTCTTATTCTTCTTATTCTTATTCTTCTTCTTCTTCTTCTTCTTCTTCTTCTTCTTCCAACTTTCTTCTTTCCCAATTTGCAGATTTGCTTAAGATGAGGAAGCTTGCATTGATGGAGTATACTCTTCTCTTTATGCTTCCTTCTTGTTTTGATTTTGTAGGATGAACAATGTGAAACTTTCTACCTAGATATGTATGTATGGATGAAACCATTGTATGCTTGTTGTTGGATATGTTGGCTAGCTATATACGTTGCATATGGACTTTTGATTTGCTATGTATAGGTGTTGGATGATCATATCCATATGGCAGGGATATGATTTGGTATGTATATGTGTTGGTATGCTTGTCGAAAGTATTTTCATATGTATATGTATATATCTGTGAAATTGAATGAATTTAAGAAAAATCAGGGAAAACAGGGGCTATACAGGCTTTTTGCCGTCAGCTGGCGGACGGCAAAGAGCTTTGCCATCAGCCAGCCGACGGCAAATATGCCACGTGTTAGCTACCTGTGCAACCTGGGGCAATAGGTTGGCTATTTGGATGCTTTGCCGTCTGCTGGCAGACGACAAAGACTAGTGCATCTTTGCCGCCAGCCAGCAGACGACAAAGAAATCAAATAGGCCAGCCCCCCAGGTGCTGCCACATGGACAACTATGCCGCCTGCTGGCGGACGGCAACTATGCAAAGGTCTTTGCCTTCTGCCAGTGGACGGCAAATATGCAAAGGTCTTTGCCGTCTGCCAGCAGATGACAAAGCACGTTGTTAACCCACTAACAGCCTGTAGCTGACACGTCTGCCGTCCAGCTCCTTTGCCGTCTGCTGGAGGACAACAAAGACCATTTCATCTTTGCCGTCCGCTAGCTGACGACAAAGATGCCTTTGTTGTAGCTTGTTCAGCCGGACCTGTTGCCGTTTGCTGGCGGACGGCCTTTGACGTCCGCCGGGCATGCCTTTGCCGTCCGCCATGGAAAACGGCAAAGTTCCTGATTCCTGTAGTGTTACCTGCTTCCAGAAGTTTTAATATTTCCGTTCTTACCAGTTCTTTCATCTTCGGATTTAACCGAAGTTTGTGATCAACAACGGCTTTAGCATCAGGTTCCATATTAATTTTGTGCTGACATAGAGTGGGACTAATGCCCTTTAAATCACCAAGAGTATATCCAATAGCAGCTCGGTGCTTCCTTAGAACTTTCAATAATCTTTCTTCCTCATGTTCTGAAAGGTTAGCACTAATAATAACATGATATATCTTCTTTTCATCAAGATAAGCATATTTCAAAGTGTCTAGCAATTGTTTTACTTCAAACACCGGATCACCTTTAGGTGGAGGAGGACCTCCTAGAGTTTCAATAGGCAAATTGTGTTTAAGCAGAGGACGTTGTTCAATGAAAATCTTATCTATTTCATTTCTTTCATGCATATGTAAATCATTTTCATGATCTAGCAAATATTGGTCTAAAGGATCGGTAGGTGGCACAGCAATGGAAGCAATACCAATTATTTCATCCTTACTAGGCAATTCTTTTTCATGAAGCTTTCTACTAAACTTGGAGAAATTAAACTCATGAGACTCATCACCAAAACTAACACCGATAGTTTGTTTCTCACAATCTATCTTAGCAATAACGGTGTTCAGGAAAGGTCTACCAAAGGTAATGGGACAGAAGTCGTCTTGTGGGGAACAAAGAATAAGTAAATCAGTAGGGTATTTTATTTTCCCACACTAGACTTCAACATCTCTAACAATCCCAATTGGTGATATAGTGTCTTTATTAGCAAGTTTAATAGTAACATCTATGTCTTCTATCTCTGCGGGTGCTATGTCATTTCTTAATTTCTTGATATAAGGTGTAAGGAATAGCACGCACACTAGCACCTATGTCACATAAACCATGATAACAGTGATCTCCTATTTTAACTGAGACAACGGGCATGCCAACAACAGGTCTATGTTTATCCTTTTTACCAGGTTTGGCAATTCTAGCAGCTTCTTCGCAGAAGTAAATAACATGCCCATCCATATATTCTTCCAAGAGATCTTTAACCATAGAAATACTAGGTTCTACTTTGATTTGTTCATCAGGTCTAGGTGTTCTATATAGCTTTTGTTAACCACAACAGGGAAAGGTCATTTCTCAATATAAGCAGAAGGAACAACTCGATCAACATTGTAAATTATGGTTTCTTATTTAATTGGTAGCGGTTCTTTAATTTCTTCTTTAATAGGTGGGTGATATTTAAACCAGTTCTCTTTAGGGAGATCAACATGAGTAGCAAATGATTCACAAAAGGAGGCTACTATCTCAGAGTCAAGTCCATATTTAGTGCTAAACTTTTGAAAAGCAGCGGTATTCATAAAAGATTTAACACAATCATACTTAAGTTAATACCTGACTCTTTACCCTCTCGAGTTCCCTATCTTCAGAGTTGCGTTTAATTCTTTCCAAAATATCCCACTGGAATTCAATAGTCTTCTTCATGAAGGAACCATCATAAGAAGTATCAAGCATAGTTTGACCATTACGAGAAAGCCGAGCAAAAAAATTCTGGATATTAATTTCTCTTGAGAGCTCATGATTGGGGCATGAATATAACATTGACTTAAGCCTCCCCAAGCTAGAGCGATACTTTCTCCTTCATGAGGCCAAAAATTATATATAATTCCGATCACGATGAACTAGATGCATAGGATAATTTTTTGGTGAAACTCCAATTTCAATCGATTCCAATTCCAAGATCCAATATCATCGCATAACCTATACCATGCCAATGGTTTTCCCTTCAAATATAAATGGAAAACCTTTTTCATAACTTCATCTCCGGGTAAACCTGCAAGCTTAAACAATCCACAAATTTGTTCCACATATATCAAGTGCATATCAGGATGTTCGGTTCCATCTCCTGCATAAGGATTAGCAAGCAGTTGTTCTATCATACCCAAAGGAATTTCATATTCAATATTTTCAGTAGGTGCAGTAGGTTGAGGGGTAGCTAATTGTGGTTCCGGTCGGGGTGAAGATACCCCGAACAAACCCCTCAAAGGATTGTTCTCCATAGTAACAAGTGACAATAAATTTCAGCACACTATATAATTGTTTCCTTACCAAATTCCACTTACCAAAGGCGCTTCACTCCCCGGCAACGGCGCCAGAAAATAGACTTGATGACCCACAAGTATAGGGGATCAATTGTAGCTCTTTTCGATAAGTAAGAGTGTCGAACCCAACGAGGAGCAGAAGGAAATGACAAGTGATTTTCAGTAAGGTAATGTCTGCAAGTGCTGAAATTGTAAGTAGCAGAGTAGGTTTGGTAGCAAGATAATTTGTAACAAGCAAGTAATGATAGTATTAACAGAAGTGCAGCAAGTTAGCCCCATCCTTTTTAGGCAAAGGACAGGCCAAAACGGTCTCTTATGATAAGCAAAGCGTTCTTTTGGGTACACGGGAATTTCATCTAGTCACTTTCACCATGTTGGTTCGATTTGTGTTCGCTACTTTGATAATTTGATATGTGGGTGGACTAGTGCTTAGGTGTTGTTCTTACTTTAACAAACCTCCTACTTATGATTAACCCTCCGGCAAGCATCCACAACTACGAGAAAAGTATTAGGAATAAATTCTAACCATAGCATTAAACTTTTGGATCCAATCGGTCCCTTACGGAATAGCGCATAAACTGGGGTTTAAGCTTCTGTCACTCTCGCAACCCATCATCTAATTGCTACTCCACAATGCATTCCCTTAGGACCAAATATTGTGAAGTGTCATGTAGTCGACTTCACATGACACCACTAAGGGAATCACAACATACATACTATCAAAATATCGAACATATATCAAGTTCACATGATTACTTGCAACATGATTTCTCCCGTGACCTAAAAAACAAAAGTAACTACTCACAAATGATAACCATGATCAAGATCATAGGGGTATTAAATAGCATATTGTATCTGAACATATAATCTTCCACCAAATAAACCATATAGTAATCAACTACAAGATGTAATCAACACTACTAGTCACCCACAAGCACCAATCTATAGTTCTGGTAACAAGATTGAACACAAGAGATGAACTAGGGTTTGAGATGAGATGGTGATGTTGAAGATGTTGATGGAGATTGCCCTCCCCAAGATGGGAGAGTTGTTGGTGATGATGATGACGATGATTTCCCCCTCTGGGAGGGAAGTTCCCCCGGCGGAATCGCTCCGCCTGAGGGCAAAAGTGCTCCTGCCCAAGTTCTGCCTCGAGACGGCGGCGCTCCATCCGAAAAGTCCTCTCCTTATTTTTTCTAGGTCAAAATGACCTATATACTAGAAGATGGGCACCGGAGGTGGGCCTCGGTGAGCACAACCCACCAGGGCGCGCCTGTGCTCCCTGGCGCACCCAGGTGGGTTGTGCCTACCTGGTGGGCCCCCTCTGGTAGTTATTTGCTCCAATATTCTTCATATATTCCATAAAAATTCTTCATGAAGTTTCAGCTTGTTTGGGGCTGTGCAGAATAGGTAGCCTGACGTAGCTTTTTCAGGTCCAGATTTCCAGCTACCGGAATTCTCCCTCCTTGTGTATACCTTGCATATTATGAGAGAAAAGGCATTATAATTACTCCAAAAAGCATTATTATGGATAAAAACATCTTAAATAACAATAGGAAAACATGATGCAAAATGGACATATCAGTGTGAACTGTGCAGTTCAATTTCATTAAGACCAGTTTCAACAATACCACTATGAATGAGTACATTGGGTTGCAACATCTTGTAGTTAACACACCTTTCCATTTTTATTTAACAATAAACAGTGTACTTAGACCGGCACAATACCAGTTTGAATGACTATGTTTGCTTGTTGTTAAATGTTAGGCCTGTTGCAGTTAACACACCTTTCCACTTGTTTTGCTTTACTAGCGTGCTTAAACCTGCACACTGAAGCTATCTTTTGGAGATTATTTTGTGTGCCATGGATACATTTGGTAGATGTTTAGCCTGTTGTGCTTAACGTGCCTCTCGATGTACCTACACATGACAATTTTGGGAACGACTGCTATTTTCCATCGAGGTTAGTTTCATCCCATGGCTTATATATACTCATTGTTCAGGATATCGGTAGCTGGTACCATATAGGACGGGGGCTGATAAGGGCTTTATCGGTGAATCAGACTTTTAACTGAATATATCTGTAACCCATTTATCGTTAGGTTCACTAGGGCCATATGTAATATATCTGAGGCTACATAGCAACATGCACTATACTTAATGTCTAAATATGCAATCCTAGGCTACATAGCAACAAGGAAGAGTGTTACCTTAATGTTCTGATAATGTCTAGATATACGTAGAAGAGCAGCAGCAACAACAACACCAACACAACCCTGTTTGGATACTCAACTTAGCTAGAGGTTAGAGTTAGTTTCTAGCTCATGCCTAACCCTGAACTAACTCCATCCAAAGAGGTGTTTGGATGACAGGGTTAGATTGACAATAAATGCACTAGGAGAACTAGCTCCAATTAGCATCTCTTTGGTTGGATAGTTTTTTGGGTGGGTTCGATGCAACTAGCTCAAACTAGCCCTCATGTTTGGATATACTTTAGAGCTATTTGAGCCCGAACTAGCTCAAACTAACTCTAACCCATGGATACATCAACAGTTAATCAGCCGATAATTTGTAAGAATGCAATGAACTCCTTCCGGCCCATAATAGAAGATGTTAATTCATCTAATATGTGAGTGATGACCAACAAGTATAGGGGATCTATCATAGTCCTTTCGATAAGTAAGAGTGTCGAACCCAATGAGGAGCAGAAGGAAATGACAAGCAGTTTTCAGTAAGGTATTCTCTGCAAGCACTGAAATTATCGGTAACAGATAGTTTTGTGATAAGGTAATTTGTAATGGGTAACAAGTAATAAAGGTAAACAAGGTGCAGCAAGGTGGCACAATCCTTTTTGTAGCAAAGGACAAGCCTGGACAAACTCTTATATAAAGGAAAGCGCTCCCGAGGACACATGGGAGTTATCGTCAAGCTATTTTTCATCATGCTCATATGATTCGCGTTCGTTACTTTGATAATTTGATATTTGGGTGGACCGGTGCTTGGGCACTGCCCTTCCTTGGAAAAGCATCCCACTTATGATTAACCCCTCTTGCAAGCATCCACAGCTACAAAAGAAGTATTAAAGTAAACCTAACCATAGCATGAAACATATGGATCCAAATCAGCCCCTTACGAAGCAACACATAAACTAGGGTTTAAGCTTCTGTCACTCTAGCAACCCATCATCTACTTATTACTTCCCAATGCCTTCCCCTAGGCCCAAACAATGGTGAAGTGTCATGTAGTCGACGTTCACATAACACCACTAGAGGAGAGACAACATACATCTCATCAAAATATCGAACGAATACCAAATTCATATGACTACTAATAGCAAGACTTCTCCCATGCCCTCAGGAACAAACATAACTACTCACAAAGCATATTCATGTTCATAATCAGAGGAGTATTAATATGCATATAGGATCTGAACATATGATCTTCCACCAAATAAACCAACTAGCATCAACTACAAGGAGTAATCAACACTATTAGCAACCTACAGGTAGCAATCCCAGGCTTAGAGACAAGAATTGGATACAAGAGATGAACTAGGGTTTGAGAGGAGATGGTGCTGGTGAAGATGTTGATGGAGATTGTCCCCCTCCCGATGAGAGGAGCGTTGGTGATGACGATGGCGATGATTTCCCCCTCCCGGAGGGAAGTGTCCCCGGCAGAACAGCTCCGCCAGAGCCCTAGATTGGTTCCTCCAAGGTTCCGCCTCGTGGCGGCGGAGTATCGTCCCGAAAGATTACTTATGATTTTTCTTCGGACGAAAGACTTCATATAGCAGAAGATGGGCACCGGAGGGCCAACAGGGGGCCCACGAGGCAGGGGGCGCGCCCAGAGGGTAGGGCGCGCCCCCACCCTCGTGGACAGGGTGTGGCCCCCCTCTGGTGCTTTCTTCACCCAATATTTTTAATATATTCCAAAACTGACTTTCGTGGAGTTTCAGGACTTTCGGAGTTGTGCATAATAGGTCTCTAATATTTGCTCCTTTTCCAGCCCAGAATTTCAGCTACCGGCATTCTCCCTCTTCATGTAAACCTTGTAAAATAAGAGAGAATAGGCATAAGTATTGTGACATAATGTGTAATAACAACCCATAATGTAATAAATATCGATATAAAAGCATGATGCAAAATGGACGTATCAACTCGCCCAAGCTTAGACCTCGCTTGTCCTTAAGCAAAAGCCGATATCAAAAAATATGTCCACATGTTTAGAGATAGAGGTGTCGATAAAATAAAATACGGACATGAGGGCATCATGATCATTCTTATAACACCAATATATATATATATATATATATATATATATATATATATATTGTCATATGATTTCTTATGCTAAAGTAACAATTTATTCACAATGTAAATTGTGAATCAGAAACTTCATTGAAAACTAACAAACTATGATCTCGGTCATTGAAGCAATTGCAATTTATCATAACATCAGAAAGAGTCAATATAAGAGCCTTTCAGCAAGTCCACATACTCAACTATCATTTAGTCTTTCACGATTGCTAACACTCATGCAGTACATATGGGTATGAAGTTTTAATCGGACACAGAGAAAGATAGGGGCTTATAGTGTTGCCTCCCATCCTTTTACCTTTAGGGCAATGTCAACAATAATAGTTTATGATAACTTACATCCAATTGGATATACATATCATGATCTTCCCAACACAATGTTCTTGCCAAAGGATAAAGTGTAAAAAAGGAAAGGTGAAGATCACCATGACTCTTGCATAAGACATAAAGCAAAAATAAAAGATAGGCCCTTCGCAGAGGGAAGCAGAGGTTGTCATGTGCTTTTATGGTTGGATGCACGAAATCTTAATGCAAAAGAACGTCACTTTATATTGCCACTTGTGATAGGGACCTTTATTATGCAGTCTGTCGCTTTTATTTCTTCCATATCACAAGATCGTATAAAGCTTATTTTCTCCACGCTAATAGATCATACATATTTAGAAAGCAATTTTTATTGCATGCAACAATGACAACTTACTTGAAGGATCTTACTCAATCCATAGGTAGGTATGGTGGACACTCATGGCAAAACTGGGTTTAAGGATATTCGGAAGCAGAAGTAGTATCTCTACTTGGTGTAGAGAATTTGGCTAGCATGAGGGGGAAAGGCAAGCTCAACATGTTGGATGATCCATGACAATATACTTTATTTCAGATATAAGAAAACATAACCCATTACGTTGTCTTCCTTGTCCAACATCAAATTTTTAGCATGTCATATTTTAATGAGTGCTCATAATCATAAAAGATGTCCAAGATAGTATATTTATATGTGAAAACTTCTCTTTCTTTATTACTTCCTATTAATTGCAACGATGACCAAAAATATGTTTGTCAACTCTCAACAACTTTTATTCATCATACTCTTTATATGTGAAGTCATTACTCTCCATAAGATCAATATGATCTCTTTAATTCTTTTTATTCTTTCTTTTATTCCCTCAAGTTCATAGCAAGATAGCAAAGCCCTTGACTCAAAACTAATCTTTATTATATATATAGCTCACGGACTTGATTACATAGAAGAACCATAAAGCAAAACTCAAAACTAGATCATACTAAAACTTTATTCTACTAGATCAAGATATTACC
This sequence comes from Aegilops tauschii subsp. strangulata, assembly GCF_002575655.3. NCBI lineage: Eukaryota > Viridiplantae > Streptophyta > Magnoliopsida > Poales > Poaceae > Aegilops > Aegilops tauschii. The sequence goes on from NC_053038.3 coordinate 245,879,689, forward strand.
AAAAGGATCGAACTAAGAAAAAGGTAAAGATAGGAGCATGATGGTGATACGATACCGGGGCACCTCCCCCAAGCTTGGCAATTGCCAAGGGGAGTGCCCATACCCAATACTCAGTTCTCCTTTGGTGGTGACGAAGATGGTGGTGGTGATGACAACTGTGCGTTCAGATTTTTCATATTGTAGTTGAGGAGAGCAATTTCCTCCTTTAAATCATCGACCTCCAACTCCAGCTTCAAGATTTTGTCGCATAAATCTCCTTTGCTTTTTTGCTGAAAACGAGAAGGAATAGATCGGCTATTAGACCGGTTAGCCATCTTAGGGAGACTAGACTTCTTGAACTTCACGTGCATATCCCTAGGTTGAGGTAGAGAAACATCCTCCTCCTTCGAAATTGAATCATCGATCCTCATCAAATGAGCATCCTCCTCATCATCCGTAGTTCGACCATAAGGAGATAGGTCCCCATAGGTCTTTGGGTCAGCAATGAGATGTGAGACATAGCTCTCCCCGTCAGAGGCTTGAGATGACATCTTGCTCTAAATCTGCTGCAGGAACAACTCAAAACAAAAACAAATGATCGTGTCATGGTACGGTGGTCAAAACCTTCGGGAGATTATATAATGATTTTTTACCAACCAAAAGAAGTATTGTGCAAGAAAACAAAGTCCGGAGAGCACACGAGGTGCCCACGAGGCAGGGGGCGCGCCCAGGGGGGTAGGGTGCGCCCTCCACCCTCGTGGATGTCTCATGTCCTTTTCAGACTACTTCTTATTTTCCTATTTTCTTAAATATTCCAAAATGGAGAAAAATTGCTATTAGAACTGTTTTGGAGTCGGTTTACTTACCGTACCACATACCTATTCCTTTTCGAAGTCTGAAACGTTCTGGAAAGTATCCTTATGTACTCCTCCAGGGTTACGGTATCAATAACATTGGTTTCAACATTTATGGGATTGCCTGAGACATAATGTTTGATTCTTTGACCGTTCACCACCTTCAGATTTGTGCCTTCGAAGTTGTTAATTTTTATGGCACCGAAACGATAGACCTCCTCGATAACGTAAGGACCTTCCCATTTAGAGAGGAGTTTTCCTACAAAAAATCCTAAACGAGAGTTGTATAACAAGACATAATCACCTACATTAAACTCACGCTTTTGTATCCTTTTGTCATGCCATCTTTTAACCTTTTCTTTAAACAGTTTGGCATTCTCATAGGCCTGGGTTCTCCACTCATCAAGTGAGCTAATCTCAAATAGTCTCTTCTCACCAGCAAGTTTGAAATCATAATTGATCTCTTTAATGGCCCAATATTCCTTATGTTCTAGTTCGAGAGGTAAATGACATGCTTTTCCATAAACCATTTTATACGGAGACATACCCATAGGAGTTTTATATGCAGTTCTATAGGCCCATAATGCATCATCAAGTTTCTTGGACCAATTCTTTCTAGATCTATTAACAATCTTTTGCAAAATTAATTTGATCTCTCTATTACTCAGTTATACTTGACCACTAGACTGTGGGTGGTATGGAGATGCAATTCTATGATTAACATCATACTTAGCAAGCCTTTTACGAAAAGCACCATGAATAAAATGCGAACTACCATCAGTAATTAAGTATCTAGGGACTCCAAACCTCGGAAAAATAACTTCTTTAAGCATCTTAATAGAGGTGTTATGATCAGCACTACTAGTTGGAATAGCTTCTACCCACTTAGTAACGTAATCAACAGCAACCAAAATATGTGTATACCCATTAGAGAAAGGAAACGGTCCCATATAATCAAAGCCCCAAACATCAAATGGTTCAATAACAAGTGAATAATTCATAGGCATTTCTTGACGTCTACTAATATTACCAATTCTTTGACATTCATCACAAGACGAGACAAACTTACGGGCGCCCTTGAAAAGAGCAGGCCAATAAAAACCGGATTGCAATACCTTATGTGCAGTTCTATCTCCAGCGTGGTGTCCTCCATAAGCCTCAAAGTGACACTTGCGTAGGATCTGTTCCTGTTCATGCTCAGGTATACAACGTCTAATGACACCATCTACTCCTTCTTTATAAAGGTGTGGGTCATCCCAGAAGTAATGTCTTAAATCATAGAAAAACTCTTTCTTTTGCTGGTATGTGAACCTAGGTGGTATAAATTTAGCAACAATGTAATTAGCATAATTAGCATACCATGGAGCAGTACGAGAAGCATTTATGAGAGCTAATTGTTCATCAGGAAAGCTATCATCAATAGGTAGTGGGTCATCAAGGTCATTCTCTAACCTAGATAAGTTGTCTACAACGGGGTTCTTAGCTCCCTTTCTATCAATAATATGCAAATCAAATTCTTGTAGTAGGAGAACCCATCTAATAAGTCTAGGTTTAGCATCTTTCTTTTCCATAAGATATTTAATAGCAGCATGATCGGTGTGAACAGTTACTTTAGAATCAACAATATAAGGTCTGAACTTATCACAAGCAAATACAACTGCTAAAAAATCTTTTTCAGTAGTAGCATAATTTCTCTGGGCACTGTCTAGAGTATTACTAGCATATTGGATAACATTTAATTTCTTATCAACTCTTTGTCCTAGAACAACACCTATAGCATAATCACTAGCATCACACATAATTTCAAAGGGTAAATTCCAATTGGGTGGCTGAACAATAGGTGCAGAAATCAAAGCTTTCTTAAGTATTTCAAATGCTTCTACACAATCATCATCAAAGACAAAAGGAACATATTTTTGTAAAAGATTAGTCAGAGGCCTAGAAATTTTCGAGAAGTGTTTAATGAACCTCCTATAAAAACCGGCATGACCAAGGAAACTTCTTATACCTTTAATGTCCTTAGGACACGACAGCTTTTCAATAGCATCAACTTTAGCTTTATCAACTTCAATCCCTCTTTCAGAAATTTTATGCCCCAAGACAATACCTTCATTAACCATAAAGTGGCACTTCTCCCAATTCAAGACAAGATTTGTTTCTTCACATCTCTGCAAAATTCTATCAAGGTTGCTTAAGCAATCATCAAGAGAAGTTCCATATACGAAAAAATCATCCATGAAAACCTCAACAATCTTTTCACAAAAGTCGGAGAATATAGTAGTCATACATCTTTGAAAGGTAGCAGGAGCATTGCATAAACCAAAAGGCATACGTCTATAAGCAAAGGTACCGAAAGGGCAAGTAAAGGTGGTCTTTTCTTGATCCTCTTTTGACACAGGTATTTGAGAGAAACCAGAATAACCGTCTAGAAAGCAAAAATGTGTATGTTTAGATAATCTTTCTAGCATTTGATCAGTAAAAGGTAAAGGGTAATGATCCTTTTTAGTAGCTTTATTTAGTTTGCGAAAATCAATTACCATTCTATAACCTGCAACAATTCTTTGTGGGATCAATTCATCTTTATCATTAGGAACAACAGTAAAACCTCCCTTCTTAGGGACACAATGGACAGGACTTACCCACTGACTATCAGCGACAGGATAAGTTATACCTTCCTCCAGAAGCTTTAGTATTTCTTTTCTTACCACTTCTTTCATCTTAGGATTTAACCGTCGTTGGTGATCAACAACCGGTTTAGCGTCTTTCTCCAATTTTATTTTGTGCTGGCATAGAGTGGGACTAAAGCCCTTAAGATCATCAAGAGTATATCCGATAGCAGCACGGTGCTTCTTCAGAGTTTTCAATAATTTCTCTTCTTCCTGCTCTGAAAGGTTAGCACTAATAATAACAGGATATATCTTCTTTTCATCAAGATAATAAGCATATTTAAGAGTATCAAGTAATGGTTTAAGCTCAAACACGGGGTCACCCTTGGGTGGAGGAGGATCCCCTAGAATTTCAACAGGCAAATTGTGTTTCAAAATAGGTCCGTGTTTAAAGAATACTTCATCTCTTTCCCTTCTTTCATTCATAAACATATCATTTTCATGGTCTAGCCAATATTGTTCTAAAGGATCATTAGGAGGCACAGCAATAGAAGCAAGACCAATAATTTCATCTTTACTAGGCAATTCTTTATCATGGGGTTGTCTATGAAATTTAGCAAAATTAAAATCATGAGACATATCCCCTAAACCAATAGTTACAACATCCTTTTTGCAATCTATCTTAGCATTAACAGTATTCAAGAAGGGTCTGCCAAATATAATGGGACAAAAGTCATCTTGTGGGGAAGCAAGAACAAGAAAATGAGTAGGATATTTAACTTTCCCACACAAGAGTTCAACATCTCTAACAATCCCAACTGGTGAAATAGTATCTCTATTGGCAAGCTTAATTGTAACATCAATACCTACTAATTCAGCAGGTGCAATATCATGCATAATTTCTTCGTATAAAGAATGAGGTATTGCACTCGGACTAGCACCCATATCACATAAGCCATGATAACAATGATCTCCTATTTTAACAGAAATAACAGGCATGCCTACCACAAGTCTATGTTTATTTTTAGTATTGGGTCTAGCAATTCTAGCAGCTTCATCACAGAAGTAAATAACATGCCCATCAATTCTAGCAGCTTCATCTCAGGGGTTGTAGATGTTCTAGTATTACTCTTATGAACCACAGTTGAAGCTTTAGCATGATCCTTTATTCTAGCAGGGAAAGGTGGTTTCTCAATATAAGCGGTAGGAACAATAGGATCAACATTATAAGTGATAGTCTTTTCTTCAACTTTAATAGGTTCAACTACTTTTACTTCAATGGGAGGATGATATTTAAACCACTTCTCCTTAGGGAGATCAACATGAGTAGCAAAGGATTCACAAAAAGAAGCTACTATCTCAGAGTCAAGTTCATATTTAGTGCTAAATTCACGAAAAGCATCGGTATCCATAAACGATTTAACACAATCAAACTTAGGTGTTATACCTGACTCCTTACCTTCGTCGAGTTCCCAATCTTCAGAGTTGCGTTTAATTCTTTGCAATAAATCCCATCTGAATTCAATAGTCTTCATCATAAAGGAACCAGTACAAGAAGTATCGAGCATGTAGCGATTATTGAGAGAAAGCCGAGCATAAAAATTATGAATAATAATTTCTCTTTAGAGCTCATGATTGGGGCATGAATATGACATTGACTTAAGCCTCCCCCAAGCTTGAGAAATACTTTCTCCTTCGCGGGCTAGAAATTATATATATAATTATGATCACGATGGACCAGATGCGTAGGATAAAACTTCTGATGGAATTCCAATTTCAATCGATTGTAGTGCCGTGATCCAATATCATCACATAGCCTAAACCATGTCAATGCCTTTCCCTTCAAAGATAAAGGGAAGACCTTCTTCTTGATAACATCCTCGGGCATACCTGCAAGCTTAAATAATCCACAAACTTCATCCACATAGATTAGGTGCATATCGGGATGTAATGTTCCATCTCGTGTAAAAGGATTAGCTAGCAGCTTCTCTATCATACCCGAAGGAATTTCAAAGTAAACATTTTCAGTAGGTTCAGTAGGTTAAGGAGCAACTCCTTGCTCTACTGGTCGGGGTGAAGATACCCCGAGCAAGCCCCTCAAAGGATTATTTTCCATAGTTACAAGTGACAGTAAATTTCAGCACACTATATACATTTTTCCTTACCAAATTCCACTTACCAAAGGCGCTTCACTCCCCGACAACGGCGCCAGAAAAGAGTCTTCATGAACATCAAGTATAGGGTATCTATCGTAGTCCTTTCGATAAGTAAGAGTGTCGAACCCAACGAGGAGCAGAAGGAAATGACAAGCGGTTTTCAGTAAGGTATTCTCTGCAAGCACTAAAATTATCGGTAACAGATAGTTTTGTGATAAGGTAATTTGTAACAGGTAACAAGTAATAAAGGTAAACAAGGTGCAGCAAGGTGGCCCAATCCTTTCTGTAACAAAGGTAAGCCTGGACAAACTCTTATATAAAGGAAAGCGCTCCCGAGGACACATGGGAATTATCGTCAAGCTAGTTTTCATCATGCTCATATGATTCGCATTCGTTACATTGATAATTTGATATGTGGGTGGACCACTGCTTGGGTACTGCCCATCCTTGGACAAGCATCCCACTTATGATTAACCCCTCTTGCAAGCATCCGCAACTACAAAAGAAGTATTAAGGTAAACCTAACCATAACATGAAACATATGGATCCAAATCAGCCCCTTACAAAGCAACACATAAACTAGGGTTTAAGCTTCTGTCACTCTAGCAACCCATCATCTACTTATTACTTCCCAATGCCTTCCCCTAGGCCCAAACAATGGTGAAGTGTCATGTAGTCGACGATAACATAACACCACTAGAGGAAAGACAACATACATCTCATCAAAATATCGAACGAATACCAAATTCACACGACTACTTATAGCAAGACTTCTCCCATGTCCTCAGGAACAAATGTAACTACTCACAAATCATATTCATGTTCATAATCAGAGGGATATTAATATGCATAAAGGATCTGAACATATGATCTTCTACCTAATAAACCAACTAGCATCAACTACAAGGAGTAATCAACAGTACTAGCAACTCACATGTACCAATCTGAGGTTTTGAGACAAAGATTGGATACAAGAGATGAACTAGGGTTTGAGATGAGATGGTGCTGGTAAAGATGTTGATGGAGATTGACCCCCTACCGATGAGAGGATCGATGGTGATGACGATGGTGATGATTTCCCCCTCCCGGAGGGATGTTTCCCCGGCAGACAGCTCCGCCGGAGCCCTAGATTTGTTTCGCCAAGTTCCGCCTTGAGATGGCGGCGCTTCATCCTGAAAGCTTCTTCCTTCTTTTTTCCAGGGCAAAAGACTTCATATAGCAAAAGATGGGCACCGGAGGCCTGCCAGGGGGCCCACGAGGCAGGGGCGCGCCCAGGGGGTAGGGCGCGCCCCCACCCTCGTGGATAGGGTGTGGCCCCCCTCTGGTGCTTTCTTCGCCCAATATTTTTAATATATTCCAAAACTGACTTTCTTGGAGTTTCAGGACTTTTGGAGTCGTGCAGAATAGGTCTCTAATATGTGCTCCTTTTCCAGCCCAGAATTCCAGCTGCCGGCATTCTCCCTCTTCGTGTAAACCTTGTAAAATAAGAGAGAATAGGCATAAGTATTGTGACATAATGTGTAATAACAGCCCACAATGTAATAAATATCGATATAAAAGCATGATGCAAAATGGACGTATCAGTGAGTATATTGGATGTTATAAGATATTATAAAAGAGTGTTGTACTACATCATTGTGCAATTGTTGTTTAGCTTCTAATATTAACTTGGTGCTTTTAGGTACAAATGTCATTGGTAAATATCCGCGCTTCGACCCTTTCTACGCATGGGGCAATGAGATATCGATGAACCAGCATCAAGTGAGGAAGCTGATAAAGATTGTTAGTAAAATGGGTCAAAAGATGGCAATTAAACTATTTGTTTACACTTTATCCAAGACAACAGCGAACTGCAGGATGGTAAGTAAGAACTCCGCAACCTTCTTTTTACTGCCCATAATGAGTTGTGTTTGATGACAATGTCTGAATCTTTTTCCTTTGTAGTGTTTCCCAAAGCAGTTTACTCAAGATTACCTCTCAAACTACATGATTGGTGGGCATGCAAAGGTTAAAGTATTTCTACCAGAACACGATGATTATCTAGATGTTTTCATGAAGACCGTGAAGGATGGGCGGTCGACCATCACAAGAGGTTGGACTAGAGTCGTGCGTGCCTTCTGCATGGAGGAGGGCCTAATATGGGCATTCCGCTTCACCTTGTTCAGCAACCAAAATGTATTTCGCCTCTTTCTTTACCGTCTTTAATAGTACAAGTATACAACTATGGTTCATCATTCTTTATTTGGTTCTAATGTAATTCTTGAACATATGTACCTATGAATCGAATAATGCATTGCATGTTTGAACCTGCTGGATATGAATAAAGCTATAACATACATTCAAATTCAAATCCGGTACAATTTGAAATAGCAGCAATTAAATTATGGTGAAATTACGCACTCCAGGTCGTTACGGCACACACGGTTGGTAAAACACAAACGTTTGCGATATACACCATAATCCGACATGGTTCACGGAGAGGAAACGTGTGCAAGCATGCACACAGTCACGTTTTGCAAAGCGTGTGCGATGTCAGACAATATCACAAATGGTGCGGGCAAACTAAACGTTTGCGATAGGGTCCTTATCATATACGATTCACAACCATGAACTATTTCAGATGTGGTATGCATCGTAAACGTTGCACCATAGAATAGCGTGTGCGATAGTTGTCGTGTACGACGATGTTACGACGGTCCAACGTTTCGTAATCCTATCCGACACTTGTACAACGATTAGCTAATCTTCTTAATTAGTTATCGCATACGGTTTGGGAAAAGTGAATGTGTGTGATTGTCTGCTTATCATACGCGTTCTATAATAGTGAACTGTTTGTGATGGGTCACGCATCATAGACGTAGCTCCATACAATACCGACCGCAATGGCAATGCAAGCACAAACGAGTAGCGAGTACTGTATATGCATCAAGGCTCCGTATCCCCGATGATTTCTGGGTCGTGTGGGAAGGACCTCCCTATCGCAGTCACTCACTTGGCGAAGATTCCAAATGCCGTCGCGGAAAGGGGTTAAAAACCGTTTGTATAGCACCTTGCTGTACCACTGCATAGACCCTCAGATTGGCAACATAATGGGAGATATAACTCTCTCCATCCGAATCTTGCAACGACATGGTGTCAGATCTGCAAGAAAAATAGCCCGAAACAAGAATAGAGGAGAATCTTCCGATAGAGAGGTCAAAGCAGTGAGAAGTATATATAATGAATTTCCCCCTTGCAGGACAAGTCTTCGAGATATGATACTATTCCTTTTAAGGGAGGATCTTGGTGCGCCTAGACCAAGGGTTGTGGGGACTTTCCGCACTACCCACGTTCATGTGGGTCCCCCATGCAGGTGGGCCCCACTCTGATACCTTCTGGGACTTTCCCGGTACAATACCAAAAAACCGGAACTTTTTTTGGAACCCCGAGAATAACTTTCCATATATGAATATTTACTTCCGGACCATTCTAGAGCTTCTAGGACTTTCCACTATTAATATCTCAACACTACCCTAGCGCTACCGAATGGTAAGCGTGCGACCCTACGGGTTCGGGAACATGTAGACATGTTCGAGACTCCTCTCCGATCAATAATCAATAGCAGGACCTAGATGCCCATATTGATTCCTACATATTCAATGAAGATCTTTATCGATTGAACCACGATGTCAAGGATTCAGTCAATCCCGTATGCAATTCCCTTTGTCCGGCGATATGTACTTGCCCGAGGTTCAGTCGTCGGTATGTCCATACCTAGTTCAATCTAATTATCGGCAAGTCTCTTTACTCGTTCTGTAATACAAGATCCTGTGACTAAACTCATTAGTCACATGAAGCTTATTTTGATGTTGTACTACCGAGAGGGTCCAGAGATATCTGTCCATCACACGGAGCGACAAATCCCAGTGTCGATCCATGCAACCCAACAGACACCTTCGGAGCTACATGTAGAGCACCTTTATGATCACCCAGTTACGAAGTGACACTTGATAGCACACAAGGCATTCCTCCGGTATCCGGGAGTGGCATGATCTCATGGTCAAAGGAACAAATACTTGACATGAAGAAAGCTATAGCAAATAACTAAATGATCTGATGCTAAACTTACGGTTGGGTGTGTCCATCACATCATTCTCCTAATGATGTGATCCCGGTATCAAATGATAACTCATGTCCATGGTTAGGAAACCATAACAATCTTCGATCAACGAGCTAGTCTAGTAGAGGCTTACTAGGGACACGATGTAGTTTATGTATTCACACATGCATTTAAGTTTCCGATCAGTACAATTCTAGCATGAATAATAAACATCGCTTGGAATGTCAATCATGAATAGGAAATATGATAATAACCATTTTATTATTGCCTCTAGGGCATATTTCCAACATCGCTTGGAATCTCAATCTTGTAGGCGTTATTGTTGTAGCGTGCTAGCACCTTGAAGGGTCCGTCAACTCAAGGTAGTAGCTTGGATTTGTGTTCTTAAGGAAGTGATCCTTTAGAAGGTATAACCACACAAGCTCTCCAATGTTGAATATCAAGGGTTGCTTGTTGGTGTAAATCTTGGTTGCGAGTCGTTGTACTTGGCGCTCAATAGTGTGCCTTGTATCTTCATGCATCTTCTTGAGATAGCTCGCTCGAGCACCCGTGTCCATGTTGATGCGCTCTTGTAGAGGTAGCGGTAGAATGTCTAATGGGGATAACAGGTTCAAACCGTAGATGACCTGGAAGGAGGACTTGCTGGTAGTCGAATGTCTTTCTCTATTGTAGGCATACTCGGTGATGGGTAAGCATTCCTCCCACTCCTTGATGTTCTTCTTAATCAACACGCGTAGGAGAGTAGATAGTGTCCGGTTTGTGACATCTGTTTGGCCGTCGGTTTGTGGATGGTATGTCGAAGAGAATAAGATCCTGATTCCGAGCTTGGTGCATAGCGTCTTCTAAAAGTAGCTAGGAACTTGACGTCGCGGTCCGACAGATAGTCTTGGCACTCCATGTAGACGCAATATTTCCCTACAAAAGAGATTCACAACATGTGAAGCATCGCCTATCTTGTTGCATGGAATAAAATGTGCCATCTTGGAGAAATGGTCCACAACAACAAATGCAAAATCTTTGCCATTTTGTGTTCTTGGCAAACCAAGCACAAATTCCATACTAATATCGTCACATGGGTGATACGGAATAGGAAATGGCATATAGAGACCATGTGATTGAGTTTTAGACTTAGCTTTGCGACATGTAGAGCATCGGTTGGTGTAGCGGGAGATGTCACAAAACATCTTTGGCCAAAAGCAAATGTTGGAGAGTGTGACATACGTCTTGATTTAGCCAAAATGTCCCATAAGTCCACCATGTGCTTCCTGCAAATGCAACATACGAAGAGGTGACTCGTGTATGCAAAGCTTGTCAGTCCGCATTAAATAGCCATCTTTGCGATAATATCGATCCAAAATGTTTTGCTTGGCACTTAGCATAAGGTGTAGCAAAGGAGACATCATGCGCATACAAGTCTTTTATGTGCTCAAATCCTATGAAATTGAATTCAAGTTGATTTACAAGCATGCATTTGCGGGAAAGAGCGCCCGCCACAACATTTTCCTTACCCTTGATATACTTGATAACATATGGAAATGACTCAGTGAACTCACTCCATTTGGCATGTCACTTATTCAATTTGGTTTGACCTTTAAGGTGTTTAAGCGTCTCATGATCTGTATGGAAGACAAATTCATGAGGGTGAAGATAATGTTCCCACACACGCAATACTCGCACTAAAGAATAGAGCTCCATGTCATAAATGTGATAATTAAGTTGCACTTCGGAAAGTTTCTCACTAAAGTAAGCAATTGGCCGCTTCTCTTGCATTAACACACCTCCTATGCCATTACCACTAGCGTCGCAATGTACTTCAATTTTTTATCAAAGTTGGGTAATGCAAGTAATGGATCATGTGTAAGCAGATTCTTATGCGCATGAAATGTGGGATCTTGTGATGGTCCCCAAACAAATGGTGCATTCTTCTTACTCAAGGCATGCAATGGTGATGCAATAGTGCTAAAGTCCTTAACGAAACGACGACAGAATCCGGCTAAGCCAAGGAAGCCACGCACTTGTTGCAAGTTGGTTGGTTGTGGCCAAGTTTTAGTAGCATCAATTTTAGCTTCATCTACATGAACACCCTTAGATGACACAACAAAACCCAAGAAAAGAAGCTTGTCAACACCAAATATGCATTTCCCCATATTAGCATAAAGGCGCTCGTTTCTAGGAGTTTGCAAAACGGCTCTAACATGGGTGACATGATCTTCTAGAGATCCTCTAAACACCAGTATATCATCAAAGTATACCACAAAAAAAATATGCCAATCTATTTGCGAAAAACATAATGCATCACACGCATAAAAGTGTCGGGTGCTTCGGATAAGCCCACAGGCATGACCAACCACTCATACAAGCCAAACTTGGTTTTAAAAGTGGTTTTCCATTCATCACCTTCTTGAATGCGGATTTGGTAATAGCAACTTTTAAGAACAATTTTTGAGAAAATGGTGGCTCCGCTAAGCTCATCTAGCATATAGTCAAGGCATGGAATGGCATGCCTATAGGGAACGGTGATAGCTTTTATTGGACGACAATCGGAACACATGCGAAAACTACCATCCGTCTTAGGCACAAGAATAACCGGAACGACACAAGAACTTAAGCTTTCACGTACATGCCCATTGTTAATGAGGTGTTGTACTAGACTTTGTATTTCCTTGGTTTCTTCGGGGTTGACGCAGTAGGGTGCCTTGTTTGGTAAAGGTGCGCCGAGGATGGGGTCATGCGATGTTCGATGCCTCGTAGTGGAGGTAGACCCGGAGGTTGCTCATCGGGAAAAACGCCCATGAACTGCTGCAATAGACTAGTAAGTTTGCATGTGCAACACACGTCTCAATCAAACCCTGTCAAATTTTGCGGGTATAAAATCTTGAATTCAAACTTTAGGATGACACAAATCAATGGCAATAGACTGGCTGAACAACTTCTCCACAAATAATGTAAGGGAGTAGTCTATTTATTCTATTCCTACAAAGATTTCAGAATGTTTATTTCCTTGGGTGAAAATCAAAGTAACATATGAAAATTGTCCAAGTGGACATGGCGTCAATGCAAAGTTGGGACAAAGATACACAAAAAATAGGAGTCTTGGCTGAACTAAATTAGTTTTCTTCTTGGATTAGAGCTGCTTGTTATCTTCAAAGTTTGAAGGCTCGGCGGCTGCGGTAAAGCCACCACTACTGCAGGATGCTGCTAACGCGACACTACGATCAGAGACCCTTCGAGAAACTGTGTGCGATCCAATAATCGCAAACGGTGGTGTATGAAAACAGTCAAAAAAGGTGAAAACGTTTGCGATGGAGGATGCATCAAACACGGTTTAGATTTTAGTTGTGTGTGCGATGAAGGGCATACGGTTTAGTTCAATTAACTGTTTGCGATGAGGAGGAACAAAAGAAACAGGCAGCCCGATGAAGGCATGTGCGATACACAGCATACGGTTCACTCGGATGAACTGTTTGTGGTTAGGCAACACAAAAGAAACAGGCAGCCAGATGAAGGTCTGTGCGATATACAGCATATGGTTCACTCGGATGAACTGTTTGTGATTAGGCAACACAAAAGAAACGGTTAGCCAGATCAAGGTGTGTGCGATATACGACATGCGGTTCACTCGGATGAATTGTTTGCGCTGACACAAGAGAACAGCAACGGTTCAACTTAACAAGACGTGTGTGTTGTGCGATGGGATTGCATGCGGTTCACTCGGCCCTTGTGATCAGTGTGTGACCGCTGTGGCAACCATTCACTCCCCAGGCGTCTCTTCGTGTACCGTGGCAACCGTCCACCGACTCTTCGCCTTTCCCTCTCGATTTGGAACTGCTGTCGCACGCTAGCTCTTCCTCCCTCCTCCATTTTCCTTCACCCGTCCTTCTGCCATTGTTTGATTGTCTTCTCCATGGAGGGAACAAGCCGGAAACGACCCCGTTATTCTTGCCCCGATCTGAATGATGACGTGGTGGAGGAACTCATTGATCGGTGCGACGTCATCACCTCGGCTAGCATGGTAGGTTCGTTCAAGACCATTCTCAACTCAACTAATAACATCATTACAAGGAACCCAAGGGTCCAGGAGCGGTTTGATCTCCCCTATCTTCTTCGCCGTGACCCTGCTGACTGGCGCGGGGACGAGGGAAGCCTCGCCTTGTGTAAGTTGATTCCGCTTGATAATGATACATATGATGTTAAGATGCCATCGCTTGAGGGCAAGGCTTGGGCAGGTGCAAATGGAGATTGGGTTGTTTATATTGGGTACAACTGCGAGTGGGAACTTGTGGATGTGTACACTCGTCACCGGGTTCCACTTCGAAAAATCTCAGACGGCTGCCCAGAGGTTGAGTACAGCGGTATTATACGTGAGTTCAAATACGATCATGCTGACTGTCATCTACGGAAGATAGCAATTTGTCGAGTTCCCAACCGCTCTTGGGGTTATAGGAATGCTTATGTTGTCGCTATCTTCGACAAGCTTGTTGTCGTCCTTCATGGTTCGACTTGATGGATATTGCTCAAAAATCAGTTTCTATACACGGATGAGTACTGTGATGCAATTCAATACGAGGGTCTTGTGTTTGCTGCCACAACTTGTGGCACTATTTTTGCATGGAATCCTTATGATTTCGGTACGTTTGTCTTCCACCGTAATTATAATTGTTTCATCCACATGCATGCGGGTTAGCTAGTTTCCCTTTACTAACTAACCTTCTTGTGTTTCCAAGGTCCTGTGAACATTCCACCACCTATACTTGAAAATTTTATTCATGAGCATGAGGACGAGCAAGACCCATATACTCAGTGGCGCCTGGCAACTTATTCCGATGGATCACCTCTTCTTGTCTTTATACGGGGCACTACTGATGTTACTAAGGAAGCAGGTGTTGTCTCGTATGGTCGCACTCTCCGGACCTATTCCAACATCCTTTGCAGGGTATTCGGGATGGATACTAGTGTACTAGCGCCAACACCTTCTCCCTGGTTCAGTATTGAAAGTCTTGGAGGAAACTCGCTCTTCCTTGGACAAGACTATCCAATGATGGTGGAAGGCGATCCAGCTGCTGTTGACACAACATTACTACCATTTATGAGAAGCAACTGTATCTATACCTCGGACATTACTATGCTTCCCTACCGTCCCAATATGGGTCATGACATAGGCCGCTTCAGCCTCGATGATCAGTCCTGCGTTGGTCTCGAGATTGACAGTAGCTGGCCCTTCCCAGAGAATCACTTCTGGTTCAAATCAAGCATTTCCAACGCCGACGAGTGGTTGAGCTAAAGTTCATTTCACCGCTTTGTTATTTGTTGTGTGAGAAAAACTTTACTAGAATGTTTTGTTGGAAATGATCTATAATCCAACGTGTATCCTCGTAGTCGTTGTGGGTTGATGACTTGTTGTATGTAATCAATGGTACATTTGCATATGCGTCCATGAACTCACGCCTGCTAGTGGTGTCCATATGAACCGTGCTAGTGATTTTAGTTGCAAAAATTAGATAGTGCTAGTGATTTGTAGCTGCATATTTTGACAAATCGCAGTGTTACAAGGTTGACAAATGGCAATGTTACTAGATAAACAAATGTCAATCTTTCTAGTTTGAGAAATGGCAACATACCCAAAATGACAGATATGCAAATCTTACCCAACTATTTGTACGTGGTTGCACACGGGTCATGCAAAACAACCGTTTGCATTGAAGGGATGCAGAAATCTTGCTCGACACATTTTCCCTTGGCTTCCTGGGGAAGCTGTCGGTTTGCATACGGGTGTTCTTACTAAAACGTTTGCGAGGAGTGTTTTATATTTAAAAACCGTTGATTTTTTTTTCAAAAGAAAATTGTTTGATAAGTCTGTACATTAAGAGAGAAAAACGCAAGTTCGTTCAAACCATATCTTTCATTCAGTCACACTGCGAATTTATATTCATATGATCGAGAATTCGAGATACAGTATTAAACCCCAAAAAAACTATTTCCGGTGGCGGCGGAGGCGGCGTGCCACACCGTCGTTGTCCTTGTCGTCCTCTGGGACGCCGTTGTTGAAGTCTTCAAGGCAGCACAAAATGTTCTTCACTTGTAAATCAGACATCATGTCGTCACGCGATCGACGGGCGGGGCGCGGGAGGACGGCAACTAGCGCCGCTAAGAGGTAGCGGTCGATGGCAGCGTCCCATGCCGCTGGGGGGGGGGGAGCGCACGGGCACGGGCACGGCGGGTGCAGCCATACGCATGGGGATCGGCACCGCGGTGGGTGGAGGGGCGCGCACGGGCGCGGCAGGTGCAGCCAAACGCACGGGGGCCGGCGCCACGGTGGGTGGAGGGGCGTGCACGGGCACAGGCACGTGCGCTGGCGCTGGCATGTACACGAGCTCGCGCGGGTCCGCGGAGACCTCGCTGACGCCTACGGCTTCCAGCTCTGTGATAGTGCTCGGCGACCAGCCCGTCAATGCTATGGGGATGGTCGCTGGCGCGGGCGCGGGGATGAGAGCTGGGACGGGAGCGGGGGCAGCAACCACCGCGGCCAGCTCATTCTGGGCCATGTCCATGAGGCCCCATTCCTCCTTATTTTCTATATCCTCCGGCTCGGAGTCGACTTCACCAAACTTGAAGACTAGTGGCAGATGATCATTCTGCGCCATGGCGGTGGAGGTCTGCGCGGGGTGGGGGGGGGAGGGGAATGGGAGGCGAACAGTAAGGCCACCCATATTAAACAGTGGCTCGGGTGCCATTAATGGAGAGGAAGGCGGGCGGCCATGGAAGTCAAAGGGCTCGCTTCCTAGTGAGCCTGCGCAATGTACAGCTCGCACGCTTCCCGATGAGCATGCGCATTGGAGGATAGCTTGCACGCCTCTCGGTCAGCCTGCACACCGGACTGCGCTCGCACACCTCCCGTTCAGTCAAGGTCAAGCAGATGTCCGCATGGCCCCTCCTACAACCATTAAAACCAAGACATGTGGCGTCACGTGAATGGTTAACAGAACGCACACGGTTTGAATTATACAAATGTTTGAGATATTAAAGTGGCAACTATTTTTTCAAAATGCCTTTGTTGGCTGTCATTATTCGAGCGCGCCTTCTCTCAAAATGGACACGAAAAATACCACATCATGTCGGGTGCCATTCCATGATAGCATGCCAAGTTTCATGAATTTCCAATGAGATTTGGATTTACTAGAATTTAAAACCAGGCATCTCAATGTTTTGTCGGCAATCAACGGTGCCCTGGTGTTTGAAATTCATTCCCATTTCTTGCATTGGACCTAAGCATGCACCAAAGGACACATATTTGATTTTAAACCAATTTATATGCATTGAGCATGTGCATGTAGTTCAAATTTGAATTATGCACATAAATGCATTGAAAACTCAGTTAATGCATAAAAATGTCCAAATGAACCCCAAAAAATCACAAAAATTGACACAACACTCCTGTTCTTCTACGTTGACACGAGAAATTTTTTGGAAGCAACAAGAGGCAGTGGATACCGTTTCGTCCCCAAAGGTGGGACGTTCCCTACCGAAACCATGATGCTTGTTGTGAGAAGCTCTGGTTTGTGAGAAGCATATACCAAACTTGCCCCAAACGGGTTTTTTTTACCATGACATGTTGATGCCGCTCCATGAAAGCATGCCAAGTTTCATGAATTTCAGATGAGTTTTGGATTTACTAGAATTTAAAAACGAGGCATCTCAATGTTTTGCCGGCAATCAATGGTGCCTTGGTCTTTGAAATTCATTCCCATTTCTTGCATGGGACCTAAGCATGCACCCAAGGACACAGATTTGATTTTTCAACCAATTTATATGCACTGGAGCATGTGCATGTAGTTCAAATTTGAATTATGCACATAAATGCATTGAAAACTCAGTTAATGCATAAAAATGTCGAAACGAACCCCGAAAAATCCCAAAAATTGACACAACACTCCTGTTGTTCTATGTTGACACGAGAATTTTTTTGAAAGCAATAAGAGGCAACGGATATCGTCCCGTCACCGAAGGTGGTACGTTCCCTATCGAGACCATCATGCTTGTTGTGAGAAGCTCTGGTTTGTGAGAAGCTTATACCTGAACCTGCCCCAAATGGGACAAAATTTTCACCACGGCATGTTCATGCCGCTCCATGATAGCATGCCAAGTTTCATGAATTACAGACGAGTTTTGGATTTACTAGAATTTAAAAACCAGGCATCTCAACGTTTTGCCGGCAATCAACAATGCCATGGTGCTTGAATTTCATTCCCATCTCTTCAATGGGACCTAGAAATTCACCCAAGGACACACATGTGATTTTTCAACCAACTTTCGTGCATTGGAGCATGTGCTTGTAGTTCAAATTTGAATTATGCACATAAAATGCCTAGAAAACCCAGTTAATGCATAAAAATGTCCAAACGAACCCCGAAAATTCCCAAAAATTGACACAACACTCATGTTGTTCTATGTTGACACGAGAATTTTTTTGGAAGCAATAAGAGGCAATGGATATCGTTTCATCCCCAAAGGTGGGACGTTCCCTACCAAAACCATCATGCTTGTTGTGAGAAGCTCTGGTTTGTGAGAAGCATATACCCGAACCTGCCCCAAATGGGACAAATTTTTTAACACGACATGTTGATGCCGCTCCATGATAGCATGCCAAGTTTCATGAATTTCAGACGAGTTTTCGATTTACTAATTTAAAAACCAGGCATCTCAACGTTTTGTCGGCAATCAACAGTGCCCTGGTGTTTGAATTTCATTCCCATCTCTTGCATGGGACATAGAAATTCACCCAAGGACACACATGTGATTTTTCAACCAACCTTAGTGCATTGGAGCATGTGCTTGTAGTTCAAATTTGAATTATGCACATAAAATGCCTAGAAAACCAAGTTAATGTATAAAAAAGGCCAAACGAACCCTGAAAAATTCCAAGATTGAACACAACACTCCTGCTGTTCTATGTTGACACTAGAAATTTTTTGAAAGCAATAAGAGGCAACGAATATCGTCCCGTCACCAAAGGTGGTACGTTCCCTATCGAAACCATCATGATTGTTGTGAGAACCTCTGGTTTGTGAGAAGCTTATACCCAAACCTGCCCCAAATGGGACAAAATTTTCACCACGACATGTTCATGCCGCTCCATGATAGCATGCCAAGTTTCATGAATTTCAGACGAGTTTTGGATTTACTAGAATTTAAAAACCAGGCATCTCAACATTTTGCCGGCAATCAACAGTGCCATGGTGTTTGAATTTAACTCCCATCTCTTGCATGGGACCTAGAAATTCACCCAAGGACACACATGCGATTTTTCAACCAACTTTGGTGCATTGGAGCATGTTCTTGTAGTTCAAATTTGAATTATGCACATAAAATGCCTAGAAAACCCAGTTAATGTATAAAAAAGGCCAAACGAACCCCGAATAATTCCAAGATTGAACACAACACTCCTGTTGTTCTATGTTGACACTAGAAACTTTTTTAAAGCAATAAGAGGCACCGGATATCGTCCCGTCCCCAAAGGTGGTACGTTCCCTATCGAAACCATCATGCTTGTTGTGAGAAGCTCTGGTCATCATGCTTGCTGTGAGAAGCTCTGGTTTGTGAGAAGCTTATACCCAAACCTGACCCAAATGGGATAAAATTTGCACCACGGCATGTTGATGCCGCTCCTTGATAGCATGCCAAGTTTCATGAATTTCAGACGAGTTTTCGATTTACTAGAATTTAAAAACCAGGTATGTCAACGTTTTGCCGGCAATCAACAGTGCCCTAGTATTTGAAATTCACTCCCATCTCTTGCATGGGACCTAGAAATTCACCAAAGGACACACATGTGATTTTTCAACCAACTTTAGTGCATTGGAACATGTGCTTGTAGTTCAAATTTGAATTATGCACATAAAATGCCTAGAAAACCCAGTTAATGTATAAAAAAGGCTAAATGAACCCCGAAAAATTCATTCGCATTTCTTTCATGGGACCTAAGCATGCACTGAAGGACACATATTTGATTTTTAACCAATTTGTATGCACCGAAGCATGTGCATGTAGTTTAATTTTGAATTGTGCACCTGAAATGTCTAGAAAACCAGTTTAATGTATGAAATGTCCAATCGAACCCTGAATAATTCCAATTCTTTTACGACACCCATATAGTTGCATGTTCCCTTCAATAAAAGGTCTAGCAATTCAAACACTATCCAGTGCCGCTGTGACCCCATTTTGTAATTCAAATCAAGTAGATCCCACATAGTTTATTCTCACCAACCATGTGAGATGTAGTGCAAAATATCTTGGAGCACCGTCAGTGTATAGTACGCCTATGGCTTACGCGAGAAGGTGCGTCGGTTATAGTCCACAGCCGGCGTGTCAAGCACACTAGCTCACTCCCCCAAAACTCCCGCCTCTGCATCCTTCACAATCTCAAAAATATCTATCACCTGGAAGGTTTTAATGCTTGATAGCACACGATTAGTATGTGCGGACCATGTGCGATGTCTGTTACTCCCGCCCTGCTTCAGTCCCTTGATTCAAATTTTCAGTAGCCCCGACATTTTACTCCCCCCTCTCCATCCCTCGCAATCTCAAAAATATCCGCTCGCCCTTGATCCAAATTTTCAGTAGCCCCACCTTGTTACTCCCGCCTAGTAAAATTTTCAGTTGCTGCAGTATTTCCTCAAACACAACCTCCGCTCACGAAGACACACACAACCCTCGAAACCATTGGTAGGTCGCCGCCATCGCCGGCGCCTCCATCCTCAACCTCTGCCTGTGCGCCGGGGAGCTCGAGTAGCCAATGGCCAAAAAGAGGATTATCGCGGCCTTTTCGCCCGACGCCGGCGAGGTGGCCGCCGAGGTGTCCCTGTCATCCTCCGCGGGCCCAATCCGCCATCGCCGATCCCCCGATCTACCCGCCGCCGATCCCCCTACGTCGGTTCGAGGACTTCCCCATCCTGCCCCGGATCCGGCAGCCGACGAAGTCCTACCTCAGGGTCCGGCAGCGGCGGCGGGGGACGTGGGTCGCCGATATTATAGATCGAGAGACCCACACCCGCCGGTGGCTCGGTAACTTCCACACGGCCGAGCTCGCGGCCATGGAGTGCGACCGCTAGCAGCTCCGCTACCACAGCGCGGCGGCTAGGCTCAATTTCCCCTTCGGCACACGTCCGGTCCACCTCGTTCCGACGGAGCTAGGGGTGGTGAGCTCGGCTATGGCGCGGGAGGACCGCGAGGCGTGGGAGGGCCTTGAGGCCGAGGCCGCCGACGAGGCCTACATTCAAGGGCTCCGCCGGCAGCACCCGGAGCTCATGGAGGCGGAGCGGGCGATCTTTGCCGGCGCAGAGGGCGGCGAGGTTATGGAGCTCTCCTCCGATGACGAGGTCGAAGGCGGCGAGGACGGCGGCGCGGAGGGCGGTGAGGTTATCGAGCTCTCCTCCGATGATGAGGTCGAAGGTGGCGAGGACGGCGGCGCGGAGGGCAGCGAGGTTATCGCGCTCTCCTCTGATGACGAGGTCGAAGGCGGCGGCGATGGCGGCGCGGAGGGAATCGAGGTGGGCCCCGAGGACGAGGAGATCGACGTCGATGAGTGGAGGAGTGCCTTCCACAATGACCCCGACGACGGTACTGGCCCGGACCCGGCACGCGGCACACCGTACATGACAAGGAAGGATTGGCACGACCTCTACTTCGGCCGAAAGTAGTTTAGATTAGTTTAAATTTATGTTTTATGTTAGGTTATGCAAAACTATCTATGTTTATGTTTGAATGCATTCTACTTTCGGTTGAACCTGCTTTGAACTTGATCAAATTGAAGTTTCCAACCTTAAGTTTAGGGGATCGACTAGAAAAGGCCAAAAATTGCTGGAGTATATATGTATCCACTAAGGGTTTTAGTCCTTTAATTTTTTGAGGATCGCCTAGAGATGTCCCTATGACTTGTTTATTTCAGTTCTTCACAATGTGATGCTCTATATGTGCAACTATTTGTCGTGCAGTTCAATTTCATCAATAACAGTTTCAACAATACCACTATGAATTACGACATTTGGGTGCTGTTAAGGATATTGCAGTTAACATGCCTTTTCATTTTTCAATTGTTGTTTAGCAACATGCATTGTACTGAATGAGTAAATATGCAATCCCAGGCTACGTAGCAACAAGGAAGAGTGTTACCTTAATGTTCTGATGATGTCTAGATATACATGTAATAAAATCTTATATAATGGGATGGATGGAGTGTTGTACTACATCATTTTTCAATTGTTGTTTAGCTTCTAATATTAACTTGGTGCTTTCAGGTACATATATCATTGCCAAAGATCCACACTTCGACCCTTTCTGCGTATGGGGCAATGAGATATTCATGAACCAGCATCAAGTGAGGAAACTGATAAAGATTGTTACTAAAATGGGTCAAAAGATGTCAATCGAACTATTTGTTTACACTTTATGCAAGACAATAGTGAACTGCAGGATGGTAAGTAAGAACCCTGTAGCCTTGTTTTTACTGCCCGTAATGAGTTGTGTTAGATGACAATATCTGAATCTTTTTTCTTTTGCAGTGGATCCTGAAGCAGTTTACTCAAGATTACCTCTCAAACTACATGATTGGTGGCCGGCCATCACAAGGGGTTGGACTAGAGTCCTGCATGCCTTCTGTATCCAGGAGAGCACAATAGGGCCATTCCCTTCACCTTGTTCAGCAACTGGAATGTCTGTCGCCTCTTTCTTTACCATCTGTAATAGTACAAGTATAGAACCTTGGTACATCATTCTTTATTTGGTGCTTCTGTAATTTTTAAACATATGTACCTGTGAATCAAATAATGCATTGGTTATTTGAACCTGATGGATATGAATAAAGCTATAGCCTACTTTCAAGTTTAAATTAGGTACAATTTTAAATAGCATCAATTAAATTAGGGCAAAATTACGTTGTGCAGGTCATTATGGCACACACGATTGGTAAAACACAAACGTTTGTGATATACACCATAATCTGAGATAGTTCACAGAGAGGAAACGTGTGCAAGCATGCACACAGTTGCCGTTTGCAAAGCGTGTGTGATGTCAGACACTATCACATACGGTGCGGGAAAACTAAATGTGTGTGATTGTCTACCTATCGTACACAGTTTATAATCATGAACTATTTGTGATGTGCCAGGCATCATAAATCTCCCGTGCCTGGAATCTGCCTGGAATGCTCCCGTGCCTAGAATCTGCCTGGTTTTAGGTAAAACCACAAAACTCCGACTGCGATGGCAATGCGTGCACAAATGAGTAGCAAGGATGAAGCGTTTGGGATATTCGAGATATCGGAAACGATTATATAGGGACAACTGTATGCATCAAGGC
Organism: Aegilops tauschii subsp. strangulata; assembly: GCF_002575655.3. Classification (NCBI taxonomy): domain Eukaryota; kingdom Viridiplantae; phylum Streptophyta; class Magnoliopsida; order Poales; family Poaceae; genus Aegilops; species Aegilops tauschii. Next base: position 245,902,733 of record NC_053038.3, read on the forward strand.
TCCCTATCCTCGACGGTTTCTGGGTCGTGTGGGAAGGACCCCCCTATCGCCCACACTCACTTGGCGACGGTTCCAAATGCCGCCGCGGAAAGGGGTTAAAAACCGTTTGTTTAGGACCGACCCACACCAGTGCACCCATGCCATAGTGGGCACTGCCTACGAGCAGGAAGAGTCAGATTTTTTGCCCCATTCTTAGTTTATCTCAGCTTCTCATGGAGTGGAACTATAGTTTAAACAAACAGTATATATTGTGTATATAGATGCAGAACATCTAGAAGTTAAAAATAGATCAATAAACCGTTGGTTCATGGTAAGGAATTGGAAAGAGGGAATTTAACATTTTCGCTATGACATGGATGGCATGAAAGCAACTCTTTCTCTACCATATGCTTAGTTTTGACAATATTAAACATGAGTTAAAAATGTCATGGTGCTTCAACATCTTAGCACAGCAGAAAGGCTACTATTCTAGAATGGGAAACTATACAGTATAAAGAAATTGGGCATGCGCAGATCGAGGAGTATAATAATTATTGTTTCGTAAAGCTAACAAGGACTGAAAAAATAACCCACACAAAATTTAGGATGACCAAAGCCACCCTTCCTAACTAAGATGAATATACAAGAAATGATACTAAATTAACACCGTATTCATAAGTAAGTTTGATGGCTAAAACAAAGGAAATGCGTAATGTCATGGCGCTTTTAGTTATTCATGTGCAAATTCAAAGCATGATCTGATGAAAGACACAAAGATTCAAAGTAATCAATTGATAGAAAATGTGCTAAAAAATATTGACTATGCGAAAAAGAAATTAATACAATGTAGCCTTTCTGCACAATTGATCAACAAGCATGATGCACCTTATTAGAAGAAAAGGAACTACATAAAATCCTGGCAAATTTAAGAAGAGAGAGATGTCGCTAAGATCTGTTGAAAGATCTTACCACTACTTGGAAAGGAGTCAATTGTAGTAGCAGTTGCATAAGAGATGATGCAATGATCTCTTCAGAAGCTTTCTTGCTTATTCACACTTCTTGAGTTCAGCATAAAACACATCAGGATTTAACAATCTGGTTGGTTGTAGCCAATTTCCATGTGAGGTTTTACCAAAATGATGAAGCTCGGTAATGTTGTTTCATGGTTCAATAGGTCAGTGTAAAATAATTATGGGGTGGTCAAGTCTCCATCCCATGTTATTTACAATCTCAAACGATGAAAGACTTCTTTCTACAGTTCACCAAAGGTTCTAAGTTACTACTTTTTACTCAAAGATCTGATGTCTACTGATCTCTCTCAACTTTATGGCTGAGATTAACATAATTGTAGAAAGCAACATCAACTCAAATTTTAGTCTGCATTGGAAACCATCAAACAATTTCTAGCAAGATGTTTTTTGAAGGATAGAGGGAGTATATGACTTCCATTTGTCTTGGAATAATGCAGGTAAACCCATACAAAGAGCACGCATATATACATCCATACATGTTAATTTCTAACTGCTCATGATGTGAAACCAGAGGTATACAAGGTAGAATTCCCATATACGAATGAACTTCTCATCGAAGTCTAGTTTCAAAAGTTGTCTACAAGAAAAAGGAAGCGATAGGAAATTAATACTAACTAAGCAACCAAGTGGAACATAAATGTATATAATCGTCACAGGAGTATTCTTCCTGTAGTGAGTGTGAAGTGATCCTTACTCTTTGTTGCCATGAGTTAAACATGACAAGTGATACTTAATCTTACCCCCACCTGCACTTCATTCGCATTGTTGCTCGTCGGACATGGCTATGCAGCCGCTGCCGCTGCATGCTACACATGTGTGTTGTTGTCCGCCGATGTGCCACTGCTCCCTGCCGCAGTCGCCACCCCGGGCGACCCCACAAGTCACAACCATTCATATCCTCTGAAACATCATTTAGTTTATTCCCAAATTGTACTTCAGAAAATATTTAAGAATAAAATGGTGCTTCATCTTTTGAGAAAATGAAATATCTGTAAATATAACTTCATGGACTGTAGTGTTAATATAAAAGTTACATCGCAATAACTTCTTGAAACACATAACTACACTGAAAAAAAAATCCTTCCAGCTAGGAAGGAGATCTTCGTGCCCTTCTTCCACCCCGGCTTGACATCGATAGTCAGGATCTCCTCCATCGGGATGGTCTTTCTACAAATAGTCGCCATGAGAAATTGGCGTTTAGTGTTTATTTTAGCACCTAAAATCAGTGTGTTGTTCTATTAAAGACATGCACCCAAAATTGAAACTAATCCAAAAGGACCGAGTAGGCTAAAAATTGAAGGCGGCTTAAATATTAGTAAGAACCGACCAGGCTAAACTATTTGATTGAACCAACAGAGATTTTGCACTGCTAATAATTTATCTTTAGAATAGATCATGAACGATGGTGGTTGTTGCTGCATCAGAAATCAAACATACCCAAGTGGTCAACTACACATTTCTCAGGTTTAATCTTGGGAGCACATGTACCTCATACTAACATTAAATAATTCAGAATTATTGAGGAAGCTAAAATCCAAAGATGGCTTAAAATTCTTGAAAACTGTCAAAAATCAATAATACAATTGAATTATCAGGTCAACTACACAGTTTTAGTATTCAAGGATAAAGTGGCTCTTGAGTCTACACCCGTTTGTTTGTATCCGCTGAGACTTATGAGGTATATATATCAGTTTTACGTTATTTATACATGTGATTGCACTTTGATATATACATTGATGTAGTGTGTGTGCCAACATACTGATCCAAGGATGGCACAGATACACAAAGGCTTGACCGTTTGAGGTCGGGTCGCTACATTATAAACTAAACATTCTTATATTACTTTACGGAGGGAGTACATATTACGCGTACATACTCTCCGATGCGATAGATACTACCTAGAACATACCAAACAAAAGTAAGAGTAACTACACCCGGTCATAGGAAATGTTTGTCCTATATATATAGTAATTATAAAACGGTGTACAAAATATAGTAATTATAAAATTATTTTTTACTATACAAGTTCATAATTTACTACTTTTTAGATAAATTACTATATTTTCAATACATAACTATATTATGTATAGAGCACTATTGAGGTGTAGAATAAGCTATTCTATACTCTCTTTTTTTTAGCCCGAGACCGTAGAACAATTGTTCTACGGTACTTTAATTTATATAAAAGTATATTTACAAAAGAACAGTACATAAGGTAAACTACCCAATACCAGCCCTAGGTATCATTAGATCAAATTATAGGTTCAGTTCAATCCAACTATCAATCTGTACTGCTTTGTGTTGCTTTGGTCTGAGCTTGACATTCTGCAGCCCATCGTTGTGATAGTATTTCCATGAGATTACATTAGGTGGTGCCAATCTGAAGATTTTATCATTTCTGACCATCCAAGTACTCTAGCAGCCCATAATTATGATCTCCATTGCAATTTCTTTAGGTAGCTTGATCATGGTCAGAACAATTTCATCAAAAGCAGAAATCCCTCTTTGCTTGGTAGGGATCAGGTTTGTCCAATAGCTGAGTGAGAAAGGGCAATTCTAGAAGAGGTGAATAAGAGTCTCCTCTGTTGAATCAGCACATAGAGCAGAATTATAATCAGGTAAAAATATATTCCTGCGTTGTAGTAAATTCCTTGTGCTAACGCTGTCATGTAGTAGGAGCCAGAAGATCTTGTGTCTGAGTCTGCTGGCAGTTTTCCATAGCTGTTTAAATATGATGTGAGCTTCAGTCTTTCCACAAAGATATTCTATACTCATGCTTAGTTTAGCATTACTATATATATAACGTTGGATAAGAGTTTTGTTTAGTGTGAACTAGGGTCTACACAAAGAAACTTCAGGCACAGATTTGCAGTGATCATCATTAGTGTAGCTGGTTCCTACAGTTGAAGCCCAAGCAGGAGTAACTGTAGTGACTACCATCATAAGAGAATCTCTTCTGCTCAAAGCATCTGCAACCTTGTTTTCTTTTTTCTGTATTCAATCTTGTAAGTGAATTAAAGCAATTATATATATAACGCTGGATAAGAGTTTTGTTTGGTGTGAACTAGGGTCTACACGAAGAAACTTCACACGTAGAATGGTCGACCAAGTTTGATTTTCCAAAACTGTAGAATATTTAAATCATTTATCATGCGCCCTTTATATTTTCGCTGGAAGCCCGATAAAGCAAGACCATTTTTGCATTTGAGCAACTTTCCATCAGTGCCTCGCATTGACAAAAAAATGATGGATGAGAATTTATTTACTGTTATTTCATTGTAGGACAGAGATGATAAAAAGAGGGGTAGAGGTATTGTAGAGTTGCAAAACTCCATAAACTAATCAGAAATGGTGGCGAAAGTACACACACACACTTAATGGTGGTAATACGGAGGTGGTTGGCCAGTTCCAGGGGCACCACTTGCCGGTCTCTGCTGATTTCCATGATGAGCAGGTGGCATCGGGTGTGAAGGATGCATCTCATGAGGCGGCGGTGGCGGAGGGGCAGAGAAGCCCCCTGATGTCACCATGTACTGCTATGGTGGAGCTGAGTACATATGGCCTGGATACTGCCATGCAGTAGGATTAGAAATTTATGGCTATTTTTTATACATACCCAGAGATTATGGTTCGATTTTTAAGCACAATCGTCTATGTACAGACCAATCTTGAAGAAAATAATGGCACAAACATATATGTAGGTCATTCAAAGTCAATTGTCATGTCCTGGCTAGGAATTATTAGCACGAATACTAACCCTAGTCGGATTACTAGCAGAAATCATTTGCACAGATGAAATAACTAATCACTTATCACTTGTACCATTCAAACAATCAATACACTACACTGATCTAACGAAACTTACTCAGATTTCATGGATTGGGAGAGCATAACCATATGATTTCTAACAAGGGGAGGCAGGAGTAACCAGAGAAATCCTAGGATCTATTTGACACATAAGTGGGTATAAATGACTAACTAGTTGTCCGTCGTCGTCGGAGTCGTCGCAGGAGTGGTCGTCGGAGTCGTCGCCGGGGTCATCGCCCGAGTCGTCACCGGAGTCGGTGTGGAACTCCGCCTCCAGCTGTGGAAGCTCGACGCCGTCGATGACGTCAGGGTGCAGCGATACCTCGCTGGCGGTGACAGCAACCTCTGTCTCCATCTCCATGCCGTGCTCCGGTGCTTCAGCAGCCCCGGCGTCGCCACTCCCTCCGATGGGGCGCTTCGCGGCATCCTCATACACTAACGGCTTTGAGGACTGAGAGCAGCGTCGAGGATGCAAGCAGAGAGAGAGGATTGTGTGTGTGGCGAGGATGGGGGGTGCGGCCGCTCGGGTGCTCCAATAATATGGAGTAGTGTGAGAGAGGCGGGCGGCGGTCAAACCGCTGGCTCACCTCCCTGTGAGCTTGCGCGCCGGACTGCTTGCATGCCTACCGTCGTTTCACACAGTTACTTGCACGCCTCCTGATGACACTGAATAGCGAGCACGCCTCCAGTCAATTCACACACCTGCACGCATACTTCCCAGTCTACCTGCGCGGCGGACTACTCACATGCGTCCCGTCAACTCACACTTGCTCGCACGACACACGGGTCACATGGCGGCACGTATATTGTTTTTTCTATTTGGATGATTAATGCTGCCACTTTATTGCTTAACTGAAGCATGGCACGTATCCATTGTTGGGCTAACGGTCACGGTTCGAATAAATAATCCATTTGGGACATTGGTTCCCAATTATTAATAATATTCCATTTGTAAGAAGATAAAGATTACATCAAAACTGGTCTCAAATTTGACAAAAAAGTACAATGCCACTTTGTATTGGTGTCCATATGACAACACGACAAGTTTCATGAATTTCAAATAAGTTTTGGATGTACTAGAATTTAAAAATCAAGATTCTCAATGTTTGAAATTTCTTGCACGGGGAGTAAACATGCACCAAGTGAGACACCTGTGTTTTTGCAATCCATTTAGGTGCACTGTCACGTGTGCAAGTAGCTCAAATTTTATTTTTGCACATTATACCCCTAGAAAATCAATCAATGTACTAAAACGTCTTAATGATCTCTGTTTTTCTAAATTAAAATGTCCCTCCTTTGGTAACATATGTTCACCGCGGGATAATTTAACATGCATCATAGTTGCGGTGGATTCGCGGTGTGTGTGTGTGTGCGTCTGGGGGTGGTGGGTGGCTCACAGTACACTACGAGTCATGAGCCACCGTGTGGGTTGGCCGTTTTGTGAGGCAGGTGCCACATCAGAGTCGTGAATTCGTTATTTAAAACATTACACATCCCTTTCATACATACATGATTTGGCCACATGCAGTCGATGGTTGTCCTACACGACACTCGATACTCGCGTGGACGCTTTCTATGGGCCCGCGAGGTCGTCATCCATCACTTTGGCGAACAGCCGTCAGTGAGGTTAATTTGACCAGCAAGGTAGAATCTTTTTGTTTATGTTATGGTGGGAGTAAATATATAGTACGCGTCGAAGAGGTGGGAGGGGACTAGCATATATACTATACGTACTCGTCCGTGAACAAGTACACCTCACTCAGTCTCAGGACTTTTCGGGTTCCGAGGCACATGACACATCAAAGTTGTGAAATTTTCTATTCAAACATCACACAACACCTCTTTGGGCCACATGCATGCAGGCGGTGGTTATCCTAGGACACTCACGTGTGATGCTTCCATCTGTGGGCCCGATACGCCTCCAACGGATCTATAATTTTTGATTGTTCCATGTTGTTTTATTATCAATCTTGGATGTTATATAATCATTTTATAGTTATTTTATATCATTTTTTGGTACTAACCTATTGACATAGTGCCAAGTGCCAGTTGCTATTTTTCCATGTTTTTTTACACCGCAGGAAATCAATACCAGACGGTATCCAAATGCCATGAAACTCCACGATGATTTTTTATGGGCCAGATGGAAGATGTTGGGCCCTGGTTGCACCTGGGGAGAGTCCCGAGGAGGGGACAACCCAAAAGGGCGCCCCAGGAGTCCCAGGCGCGCCCTGGTGGGTTGTGCCCACCTCGGGTGCCCCCTGGACCGCCTCTTTGCTCTATAAATACCCAAAGAATACCAGAACCTAGTAGCGTCGACGAAATATTCATCCAGCTGCCGTAGAGTCCAGAACCACCATATCCAATCTAGACACCATCTCGGATGGGGTTCACCACCTCCATTGGTGCCTCTCCGATGATGCGTGAGTAGTTCTTTGTAGAACTTCGGGTCCGTAGTTAGTAGCTAGATGGCGCTGAATTCTCAATACAATGGTCTCTTGGAGATCCATATGATGTAACTCTTTTGCGGTGTGTTTGTTGGGATCTGATGAACTTTGAGTTTATGATCAGTCATATCTTTTTATGTCCATGAAGGTTATTTGAGTTTCTTTGACCTCTTATATGCATGATCTCTTATAGCCTCGTATTTCTTCTCCGATATTTGGGTTTTGTTTGGCCAACTTGATCTATTTATCTTGCACTGGGAAGAGGTGCCCGATAGTGGGTTCGATCTTACGGTGCTCGATCCCAGTGATAGAAAGGGAAACGACACGTATGTATCGTTGCTACTAAGGATAAAAAAGACGAGATCTATATCTAACGCATAGATAAACGGATCTTGTCTACGTCATGTCATCGTTCTTATTGCATTACTCCGTGTTTCCATGAACTTAATACACTAGATGCATGCTGGATAGCGGTCGATGTGTGGAGTAATAGTAGTAGATGCAGGCAGGAGTCGGTCTACTAATCTTGGACGTGATGCCTATGTAATGATCATTGCCTGGATATCGTCATAATTATTTGAGGTTCTATCAATTTCCCAACAGTAATTTGTTTACCCACCGTTTGCTATCTTTCTCGAGAGAAGCCACTAGTGAAACCTACGGCCCCCGGGTCTTCTTCCTCATATATTTGCTTGCGATCTAATTTTCCTTTGCATTTTTATTTAGATCTATTAAACCAAAAATACAAAAATACTTAGCAGCACTTTATTTATTTGCGATCTATTATTTCAATCTACTACAATTTTCTGGCATCGTTGCCCAAAAGGGATTGACAACCCCTTTAACACGTCGGGTTGTGACGTGTTGTTATTTGTGTGCAGGTGTTGTTTACGTTGTGTTGCTTTGTTCTCCTACTGTTTAGATAACCTTGGTTTCTTCACCGAGGGAAATACCTACCGTCGTTGTGCTGCATCATCCCTTCCTCTTTGGGGAAATACAAACGTAGCTCAGAGAGCAATCAAAAGGAATTTCTGGCGCCGTTGCCGGGGAGGAACTTCATCATAACTAGGTCCCTAATCACAAATCTCATCTCCTCACAATTTACATTATTTGCCATTTGCCTCTCATTTTCCTCTCCCCCACTTCACAAAAATTTGCGGTTTTATTCGCCTCTCTTATTTGTTTGCCTTTTTCTCGTCAGATCTCTTGTTTGCTATCTCTACTTATGTTACCATGTGCCTTCTATTTGCTTGCATCTTTGCTTGCTAAAAATATATTATTATGGATCCTCATCCACTTTCTAATCTTTTCAAAAGATCCAATTATGATGAACCAATTGCTAATGAATTGAGTGCATTAGATTATCTTTATGAAGTTTTATCTGAGATTCGTGAATCTGAAAATTGTGATGAAGAAATTTATGAAGTGATTCATGATAGCTCCTTGAATGAAAAGCATGATTGCAATGATTTTACTATAAATTCTATTATTGTCAATTGTGCTAATAATATGCAAAACCCCAAGCTTGGGGATGCTAATTTTTCTATTTCCACTTACATTTGCAATGATCATGATTGGGGTGATAATGATTCTTATGATCTTGAAAATTTATTTAAGTCTCATGATGAATATGTTTGTGATAATATTGAAAGTGGGTTTGGAGGATTGTCAACTTCAGCTAAAAATAGTCCCACATATTTGGAGAGTGTTCAATCTTATGAAGTTTTTGATAAAAGTGGGGTTGGATAGGTCATGACTTTATTTGATGATAATCCCACTATTTTGGAAGAATGTCAACTTTGCATGCATGTGGATCATGAAGAGAAAATTTTATGTGATAGCTATATTATTGAATTGGATTATGATCCTACATGTAATTATTATGAGAGAGGAAAATATGGTTGTAGAAATTTTCATGTTACTAAATTACCTCTCGTTATGTTGAGATTGCGATTCTTTCTTTATTCTCCTTTGCATATGCTACATATTTCTTGTCTTGATAATTGTTTGCTCATAAAATTCATATGCATAGGAAGTATGTTAGACTTAAGTGTGTTTTTCACATGTTTCATGATGCTCTCTTTATATTTCAAATATTATCTTTTGTGTGAGCATCGTTGAAATATTATGCCTAGCTAAGGGCGTAAACCTTTAGCGCTTGTTGGGAGGCAACCCAATGAATAAAATTTATTTTTGCTTTTTGCTTTCTGTTCTTGTGTGTTAGCACAATTATGCTACTGTTATGATTGTGTTTTTTGTGTTTTAATTAGTGTTTGTGCCAAGTAGAACCGATAGGATCTTCTTGGGTGATAGTTGTTTGATTTTGCTGAAAAAGATAGAAACTTTGTGCTCACTAAAATAAATGTTAAAAATCACCAAAATGAGATAAAATTCCTATTCTCTTTGCAGAAGATCAATATACAAATTATCCAGGTTGTCCTTTGTGACACCCCAAAATTTTGGCCTTGTTTTTATTTATTAAAATGTTGCCAGGAAATAAAACTTTTCCAATTGTCAAGTTTTAACTTTTGTGATTTTGGATCTATGTCTCTTGTGGGAAAAACCTTCAAAGGTATTGTTGGGCTTGATTTCTCTCTATTATAAAACAATTATTTATCAGTGGATTCAAATGTTGCAAGATTTACTTTCTCAAAACTTTGTTCTTATAAAATGATTTCTTTTGCATTTGGAGCCTATTTGCACTACAAAAATTTGGCAAATGCATTCAAATTTTCCACCAAAATTTGGGGATGTCATGTGATGGTTACACATCACTTTTATGCAAAAATACCTTCTGGCCATTGGAGATTTTGAGCTCTACACCAACTTTTCCAATCTGGTCCAGTAGGCACTTTTGCACTACAACCCATTTAAATATTCTTCTAAAAATTCTTCCAAGTGTTTGGAGATGTCAGTGGATGCATACCATTCATCTTCAAGCAAAAACCCAGTAATGTTCTTTGAAAAATTTGAGTGGATCAACCTCTTTTGCATTTTGACCCAATTTGGTGATTTGTACCGCAACCTTGTTTTTCTTTGCTCTAGTGACCCCGAGCCTTTTCCTACTTGTAGCCCTCCCTACCAAACTCTTAAGTCCAGGAGATTGGACTCATTGGAGGTTTTGAAATGCATGTTCTAAACCCTTTTTCTTTCTGTCCAAAACTGGAGTTTTGCAAAACTTGCACTATCAACTTTCTGTTTTTGCCAAACTAACCTTACCACCATCTCCTGCATCTAAAGAGACACTGATCTGGAGATTTTGGCCACTCCAAGAGTTGCCTAAGTGCACTTGGCTTTCTGTCGAACGCCTGGTGTGCACAGTCATTTTTGGCAAGCTCTCTGGTTTGCATTGTGGATTGGAACCCCTGACCTATCCACCTTGTCCACTAAGTGCTTTGCTACCCCTACCTCCATCCTGTGCAGTGCCAGCTCCACCCTCGAGCTCTAGAGCACGCTGGCATTTCGTCGAGCAGGTGCCGTGCGTGCTCTGGGCGCGCCCAGAGCGCACGTTTTGCACGCGCGCGCACTACGCCGACACGCCGCACTGCCGCCCTCGTCGCGTCCCATCTCTGACCCCTGCCCGCCTGCCGAACCCCGCCACGCACTCGCCCTCTCTCCAGTACCCTCGAAGCTCGCCCTGGCACCCTGCAGCGCCGCCTTGGCAGCACGCCGGCGTCGGCAGCGGATTCCGCCGCGGACGGCGCCGCCCAAACCACCAGCGCGCGCCAGCTGCCTCAGAGCACAGGCCGTGCTTATCCCCCCGCTCGTCGGAATGCGTTCGTCGCCGCCACGATGCCCCGCAACTATAGGAAAGTGGTCGCCGGCGATCTTATCTTCTGCCGCCGCGGAGCCAGCCTCGTCACGCTATAAAAGGGAACCCCGAGCCCCTCCGAGCACTCAGGCGACATCAGGCCCTCCCCATAGAGTTCACCTAGCCGTAGATTGACCGGAGAGGACCGTCCTCCCCAACTCCGGCTAGCTCGGCCGCCACCAAGCTCCGGTGCAATTTGTTGCAGCCGGCCACCCTTTTGCCAATCCAGCGCCACCAGTAGCTTCCCATAGTTCTTGCGGAGCTGCCCAACTACCCAAGCTCGATCGGAGACCACCGGAGCACAAAAAGCACTTCACTACCGTAGCTTTTCTCCGCCGCGGAGCTCGCCGCCGGCGATTCCTTCCACCTCCGATGACCCTTCAACCACCCAAAGGACCGCCTCGGTCTAGCCGTTCCATCCCCGCCCTTGGATGCCCGTGAGGCGCTGCCGTTCGTCGACGGCGATCGCCGGAGCCCCGCTCCCGTCGGGCAGAAGAGAGGAGAAGGAGGGAAGAAACGGTCAAACCTGACCAGTGGGCCCTCTGGACCCACTGTCAGTGACCCGCGCGACCGCTCCCTCTATTTAAGTGAAGGCGCAAACTCCCGAGTGCGTCTCCTCTACTGCGAAAGCGTATTTCTTCTGAATCGTTTTCTTTTTCTGGTTTTATTTAAAAACAGAGATTTGACCAAACTTTGACTGGCTCTAACTTTTAAAATAAAACTCCAAATGAGTTGATTCTTTTTCCTACCTCCCTCAAATTTCATCTAGTTTATTTTAAGATTTATTTCAAAAATATTTGAGACAGGTTTTGGTACTGTGTTTGAAATATTTGTTATTTGTGTATTTTGCAAAATAGGATTTTTGGAGGAAAAGGAAAGCTTCCAATAAGTGCATCCTTTGCATACTCTTGAAGGCAAGCATTTCTGAACTCTGGCATAATATTTTTGTTGTGGTGTTTTGATACGATCACAACACCTTTGGATGTGGAGTATGCGATAGCTTTATGTATCGATATGGTCTCGTGCATGAGTGCACTTTGGAGTTGTTTTGTGGTAAGCAATGGATACACTAATGATTTGGGTCATCCTCGTGAGCTTCTCTTGCACACCGGTAGGAAGCCGAGAAAGTCGTGGTCTTGGGTAGACACGAGCTTGTCCCTAATCCCTCGTCGAGACGAGTGTGCCCGCATAGCATGGTGAGGCTCGAGGAGTGGTGATTTATTTCACTAGTGGTAATATTGTTGGTGGATACTTGGACCACCTGAGTCGGTTGTAGACCGAGTCTGGATCAATAGCTCCCTTTTTGTTGGTACCACCACTTGTTCCTGCAGGGGACAGGGTATGGTTTAGTAGGTTGTCGACCCCTTTCCAAAGCACACACCGTACAGAGAGGCCGTGATGAGGGTCCCATGGCCATGGATTAAAGCCAGTCATCCGGTCCGGGGGCATGGGTGTTTCGGTTGTAGCCGAAGGGGATAGCTTCCCCAGTTTGCGCGCGGTATAAATTTTGTGATCCCATGCTACGTCGAGGTTGTAGCCTCCCCACTTAGAGTTTTGCTTGGCAGGTGTCGTGGGTGATTCCAGACACTAGTGAGTTGAGCTGGTGTGTGCAGGTCAGGCGTGTTTTCAATCAAAAGACCGTAGACGGAATTAGTCCCAAGGGACTGAGTAATCCCGTTACTCGTGGAAAATGGTACTCCCTCTGCAGAGGATATATCCTGTTGGATAGTCATGTCCTTGAGTAAAAAAACCACAGTCTGAGTTGAATCTCAGTAACGGTATTCGGATGGAGAACGATTCAACTAGAGTCTCAGTAACGGTATTAGGATGGAGAACGATTTAACTAGAACTCTGTAACGGTATTCGGATGGAGATACGGCTCGACTAGATTATCGGATTTCGGATGGAGAAATGACTGTACTAAATATTGTTTATGATTATGGCACGCATGGATTGTGATCTTATTATTTTGGACTAACCATTATGTATTTTATTGAGTATCCTTGGGATGGTTCTACCTCCCGGATATTCACTGTAATTATTCTCTTTTAAGCCCTTTCTGTGGCGTCGCTCAGATGCCCGACTGCGGCATGCTTGTTGTTCATTTATCTTTTATAAGCCCTTTATGTGGTGTCGCCCCGACGCCCGACTGCGGCATTATTATTTCTGCATTTTCCGCTCGAGGAGTCATTCAGACACTCGTTTGGTTCCGCATTTTCCGCTCGAGGAGTCATTCAGACACTCGTTTGGCACCAGCATTATTATTTCTGCATTTTTCCGCTCGAGGAGTCATTCAGACACTCGTTTGGCACCAGTATTACTATTCTGCATTTTCCGCTCGAGGAGTCATTCAGACACTCGTTTGGCACCCAGTATTTTGTTTTGGTATATTTTTAACCATATGTGTGCATCTTGGTCTGTCGTATTTTTCGTGACAGACGTGTGATCATCTAATTAACCCGGAGCCTGTTTGATATATTATACCCGTGTTCTTAATGTTTGCGAGTACATTCAAACGTACTCACTGGCTTGTCCCTGGCTATTGTCTTGGCCAGATTCCTTGCTTGGAGATAAGCATCGCGGTGACAACCTCGGAACCTGCGCGTTGACATTTGCAGCCTCGCGAAGATAGGAGTTATCCTGGTCAGCTGTTCTTGTGGGAAATGGAGTCCCATAGACGCAGATGAACCACAGACCGCTTCCGCCATCAACCACTAGCAAACCAAATGTTGTACTCCTAAGTCTAAATGGTCTTGTACTACATATTTTTGTACTTGCTTGGAGTTCTTGTATCAAGTTGGTACCTCATCAGCTAACAGTAATCCTGGGGCTGATGAGCGCACAGGCCGTTTTTCTGGGAATTTATATCCCAAAAATCCGGTCGTGACATCCTTGTTTTTCAGAATTTTTGAAGTTCCAGAAGTATTCGAACAAATCAGATTACTACAGACTGTTCTGTTTTGACAGATTCTGTTTTCTTTGTGTTGTGTGCTTATTTTGATGGCTCTATGGTTTTCTTTGATGAGTTTTTGCCATAGAAAAGTTGGAATACAGTAGACATAATACAAAAAAAATAAGAATTGGTTTGATACATCACTTATAGTAGTGGTCTATTTTTCTTACACTAACGGATCTCACGAAGGTTTTGTTGAGTTTTGTGTGATTGAAGTTTTCCAGTTTTGGGTTATCTTACGGTGGATGAAGGAAGGATGTAAGAGCCTAAACTTGGGGATGCCCCGGAATCCCAAGCTATTATCCAAAAATGAGCAACCAACTAAGCTTGGGGATGCCCCCGAGTGGCATCCCCGCTTTCTTCCAACAACTATCGGTATTTTACTCGAGGCTATATTTTTATTCATCACATTATATGTATTTTGCTTGGAGAGTCTTGTATGATATGTGTATTTGCTTTTTTTATTTTGTGTTTTAAGTCATCAATCCTTGCTGGACACACCTATTTGGGAGAGCCAAAATTGTATCATGACTTGTTAGAATTGCTCTCTGTGCTTCACTTAAATCTTTTATGAGCTAGGACTTGCTCTAGTGCTTCACTTATATCTTTTTGAGCACGGTGTGCTTAGTATTTTTGAAGAAATGCTCTCTTGCTTCACTTAGATTTATTTGAGAGTTAGTAAATTTTTTCAAGAAATTCTCTCTTGCTGCACTTAACTTATTTTCAGAGAAAGAAAATTTGTTATGCTCATGATCTTCACTTATATTTGTTTGAGCTTATGAAAAGCAACACATGAAAATTAGTCCCAAAGTGATAGATATCCAAGAAGGATAAAGAAATAAAAAAATGTCATGAAGATCATTGGACAAAATAAACTTGATTCTTAGTAATAGTTTTGAGATATGATGATGTGATATGTGAGTTATGTTGATGAGTAATTGTGCTCTAGTAAGAATATTGGTGTTAAGGTTTGTGATTTCCTATGCACGCACGAAAGTCAATAATCATGCAATGAAAATTATATCCTACTCGTGGTGCATTATTCGGTGTTAATTATGCTTAATGCTTGCTTATGAGATTATTCATTTCTTGGTTGGTCGCTTCCCAATCTTTTGCTAGCCTTCACTTTGCACCAAGTATGATCTCTACTTGTGCATCCAAAATCCTTTAAACCTGTTTTGCCACATGAGTACACTATACCTACCTATATGCGGTGCTGTTCTAAGCAAATTTTCATGTGTCATCTCAATTTTCAAAATAAACCTCTCTTTTGTGTGTTTGTTTCGCTCGCGGAACGGTAACGGGTGGCTAATATTTTCCATGCTGGATGTGTTATTCTCAAGATGAGTGTTTATTCACTTGTCATTGCACGAGAGTAAGGCAAAGGTATTAGGGATGGCTAGTCCCGAAATGCAAAAATGAATTTACTTTATGTTTTCAAATAATAAATTCCTTGGAAAGTGTTGGTATGGAGGGCACCCGTGGATACGGTTAGCCATGGAAAGTGGAAGAATGGTGGAAAAAGGAATAAACTTTATTTTCTGTTTGGGAACCGCCTATGGCATATCTAGCATGGAAAGTGTTGGGAACTCTGAGTCGTTTTCGTTGGTGGGATGGATACACCTCCCAAAATGTTTTTATCTCTAATTTTTTCGCTTTGAGCTCTGGCACCTCTACAAATCCCTACTTCCCTCTGCGAAGGGCCTTTCTTTTACTTTATGCAATTTTTATTTTTGAAGCTTGAGTCTCCATCTCCTCTCTTATAAAAAGCACTAACTAGGAGGCAATATGATCGTACTTAAGTATTGGGTGTAGATAATATTCAAGTGTGTTTCATGAATGGATCAATGTTTGAGCATGATGGGCTAGGGATAACTTATTTAGCATTGATATTTGAAAGACATGGTTGCTTGTTGATATGCTTGAGTATCTAAATTATTATGTCAAAACTAGACTATTGCTTTGAATCACATAAAAAGTCCAAATGTCCATGCTATGAAGAAAAGAATATGATATGACATGATGAACAACACTCCACATCAAAAATTCTGTTTTTATCACTTACCTAGTCGAGGACGAGTAGGAGTTAAGCTTGGGGATGCTGATACGTCTCCAACGTATCTATAATTTTTGATTGTTCCATGCTATTTTTTATCAATCTTGGATGTTTTATAATCATTTTATAGTCATTTTATATCATTTTTTGGTACTAACCTATTAACATAGTGCCAAGTGCCAGTTGCTGTTTTTTTCCATGTTTTTTACATCGCAGGAAATCAATACCAGACGGAGTCCAAATGCCACCAAACTCCATGATGATTTTTATGGGCCAGATGGAAGATGTTGGGCCCTGGTTGCACCTGGGCGGAGTCCCGAGGAGGGGACAATCCACCAGGGCGCGCCAGGAGACCCAGGCGCACCCTAGTGGGTTGTGCCCACCTCGGGTGCCCCCTGGACCGCCTCCTTGCTCTGTAAATAAATATCAGAACCCTAGAAGCATCGACGAAATATTCATCTAGCCGCCGCAGAGTCCAGAACCACCAGATCCAATCTAGACACCATCTCGGATGGAGTTCACCACCTCCATTGGTGCCTCTCTGATGATGCGTGAGTAGTTCTTTGTAGACCTCTGGGTCCGTAGTTGGTAGCTAGATGGCTTTCTCTCTCTTGCTGAATTCTCAATACAATGGTCTCTTGGAGATCCATATGATGTAACTCTTTTGAAGTGTGTTTGTTGGGATCTGATGAACTTTGAGTTTATGACCAGTCATATCTTTTTATATCCATGTAAGTTATTTGAGTTTCTTTGATTTCTTATATGCATGACCATAGCCTCGTATTTCTTCTCTGATATTTGGGTTTTGTTTGGCCAACTTGATCTATTTATCTTGCAATGGGAAGAGGTGCCCGGTAGTGGGTTCGATCTTACGGTGCTTGATCCCAGTGACAGAAAGGGAAACGACACATATGTATGTTGCTACTAAGGATAAAAAGACGAGATCTATATCTAACGCCATAGATAAAAGGATCTTGTCTACATCATGTCATTGTTCTCATTGCATTACTCCGTTTTTCCATGAACTTAATACACTAGATGCATGCTGGATAGCGGTCGATGTGTGGAGTAATAGTCGTAGATGCAAGCAGGAGTCGGTCTACTAATGTTGGACGTGATGCCTATGAAATGATCATTGGCTAGATATTGTCATAATCATTTGAGGTTCTATCAATTGTCCAACAGTAATTTGTTTACCCACCATTTGCTATCTTTCTCGAGAGAAGCCACTAGTGAAACCTACGGCCCCCGGGTCTTCTCCCTCATATATTTGCGTGCGATCTACTTTTCCTTTGCATTTTATTCAGATCTATTAAGCAAAAAATTCAAAAAATACTTTGCTGCACTTTATTTATTTGCGATCTATTATTTCAATCTACTACAATTTTTTGGCATCGTTACCCAAAAGGGATTGACAACCCCTTTAACACGTCGGGTCGCGAGGTGTTGTTATTTGTGTGCAGGTGCTGTATACGTTGTGTTGCTTGGTTCTCCTACTGGTTCGATAACCTTGGTTTCTTCTCTGAGGGAAATACCTACTGTCGCTGTGCTACATCATCCCTTACTCTTTGGGGAAATACCGACGTAGCTTAGAGAGCAATTAGGGCCCACGAGGCTATCATCGATGCATGCATCACTTTGACCTACATCGGGAGAGGTTAATTAATTTCACCATCAAGGAGGATTCTTTTTGGGTTTTATTACAGTAGGAGCATATAGTATGCGTCGAAGAGGGGGAATGGGACCATCATATGTATTACGCTTCATGAACCTCGCTCTGTGTGGGGACTTTACGGTTTTCGAGGCATGTGCCACATCAAAGTTGTGCATTTTGGGTATCGATCACCATATGTTTGGCCCACATGCAAAGCGATGGTGGTTGTCCTCTCGCACCCAGTTAAGCGGTTATCAGCAATATCGATGCTTTCCACCTGTGGGCCCGCTTGGTCCATCACTACTTTGCCTGACAACGAGAGAGGTTAATTTGACTTAGGAGGGGATTATTTTTTTGTTTGTAATACGGTATATATAGGTCATGCTCTAGGATGACATGATATAGTTTGAGCACACACATGCATGTGTACGCATGAATCCCTCCCATCGAGTCGAGGTGGCTAGTACCACGACACGTCATGAACCGATCTCGCTCTGTGTGGGGACTGTACGATTTTCGACGCAGGCGCCACATCAATGTTGCATTTGGTATTTGAACATCGAACCACCCTTTTCATACATATATTTGGTCCACATGCAAGTGTGTTCGTGTTCTGACCCTCTCCTGCGTCATTTTTCGCCAAATTTATGAACATTAGACAAGTCGGATGACGCAACAGACACGGTTCACTCACACTAACCGTGTGCCACGCCGGTGCCCCTGTCACGCACATCCGCACAGTACATTGGGCTCCACGAGGTTTCCCCTCTCAAAAATATCTACCCACCTAAAACTTTTTTCTGTTTGATAACACACGGTTATTATGTTTCGACCGTGTGTGATGTTTCTTGTTCCCGCTCCCGCCTGCATCCCTCGAAAATATCTGCCCGCCACGAGGGTTTTTCTTTTTCATAACACACAATTGTTACCTCCGGACCGTGTGCGATGCACCATCATCCAAATTTTCAATAGCCCCGGCATTTCACTCCCGCGTTTGACTCCCGCGTAGTAATTTTTTTCCAGTAGCCGTGTCATTTCCTCAAACACCCCCCTGCCGCCCTCCACACACACACACACCAAAACCTCCTCGGGCGTGCGCTCACACACACTAACACACCCCTCCCTCGCTCGAAACCCTAGCAAGGTCGCCGCCGCCGCCGCAAGGCCTCCATTGTCAGCATCTGCCGGTTTGCCCGTGCAGCTTACCCGCCGATCTCCATACCCAGGACGCCCTGAGTTTCTTAGATGACGCTTGCCAAACGCCCGCTTTCCCACAGATCCCCATCCCCACCCCCACTCCAGAGCGTCGCAGCCTTAGCCCAGCTACGCTTCCCGTGGAGCTCCAGGAGCGACTGGCCCAAAAGAGGTGTATCGCTGTCTCTTCGCCAAACGTCGCCGAGGAAGCTGACGACCATTACTGGCCGTAGGCACTCAATCAATGGGCTATAGTATGCGGGTATGTCATAGACGCCGGCTACGCCATCGAGGTCGTCGACAGCGACGGCCTGAGGCGGGCTATGTCACAGGTTAAGTGGCCCATCCCCAACCCCTCGGGTTCAACCACCGTCGATCTCATCCATGGCCCCGCCGCTGATCTCCTCTAGCTCCCTGTCAAGAATTTGCCATCCTACATCGCCATCGAGCCACTTTTGACATTTCTGAAGGACATGTTCTGCAATGCTGGCTTGAGATCCACAACTTCCAAGTCAGACCTCATCAACGGCGACCATGAGGAGGGCACCCTCTCTAGCTCTTCCAAGGGGAAAGAGCCCGTCTGCGATATCAGGGAGGGCACCCTACAACCATGCTCTTCCAAGGGGAAAGAGCCCATTTGCGACAACATGGAGCGCATCGAGGGTCCGTGCTCTTCCCACGGGAACGAGCCCATCTGTGACAAGTGAGGAAACCCATGATTTGTTTTGCTGTGCCTCTTCACAGGGCGGAACCCATGATTTGTTTTGTCAAGTACCTTTTGTAGTGTAGTGAGAATATGTCCAGTTTTAATTGCTATATTTGGTTGTTTGCAGTATGCCTTGTTTATTTCAGTTGTTCACAATGTGATGCTCTATATGTGCAATTATTTACCGTGCAGTACATTTCATCAATCCAGTTTTAAACATACCGATAGGAATGCATATATTTGCTTGCTGTTAAGCCTGTTATAGCTAGCATGTGCCTCTTTTAAAGTTTTTTGATTGTTCGGTTGTTTTTAGTTAGCATATGTCCAGTTAAAATGGTATCTTTGGTTGTTCGTAGTATGCCTTGTTTATTCCAGTTATTCACAACGTGATGTTCTATATGTGCAAGTATGAACTGTGCAGTTCAATTTCATCAATACCAGTTTCAACAATACCACTATGAATGACTACATTTGGTTGCTACATCTTGTAGTTAACACGCCTTTCCATTTTTATTTAACAATAACCAGTGTACTTAGACCGGCACAATACTAGTTCGAATGACTATGTTTGCTTGTTGTTAAATGTTAGGCCTGTTGCAGTTAACACACTTTTCCACTTGTTTTGCTTTACTAGCGTTCTTAAACCTGCACACCGAAGCTATCTTTTGGAGATTATTTTGTCTGCCATGGATACATTTGGTTGATGTTTAGCCTGCTGTGCTTAACATGCCTCTCAATGTACCTACACATGACAATTTTCGGAACGACTGCTGTTTTCCATCGAGGTTAGTTTCATCCCATGGCTTATATATACTCATTGTTCAGGATATCGGTAGCTGGTACCATATAGGACGGGGGCTGATAAGGGACTAATCGGTGAATCAGACTTTTAACTAAATATATCTGTAACCCATTTATTGTTAGGTTAACTAGGGCCATATGTAATATATCTGAGGCTACATAGCAACATGCCCTGTACTTAATGTCTAAATATGCAAGCCTAGGCTACATAGCAACAAGGAAGAGTGTTACCTTAATGTTCTGATAATGTCTAGATATACGTAGAAGAGCAACAACAGCAACAACAACAACACAACCCTGTTTGGATACTCAACCTAGCTAGAGGTTAGAGTTAGTTTCTAGCTCACGACTAACCCTGAACTAACTCCATCCAAAGAGGTGTTTGGATGACAGGGTTAGATTGACAATAAATGCACTAGGAGAACTAGCTCCAATTATCATCTCTTGGGTTGGATAGTTTTTTTGGGTGGGTTAGATGCAACTAGCTCAAACTTGCCCTCACGTTTGGATATACTTTAGGGCTATTTGAGCCCGAACTAGCTCAAACTAACTCTAACCCATGGATACAGCAGCAGTTAATCAACCGATAGTTTTTAAGAATGCAATAAACTCCTTCCGGCCCATAATATAAGATGTTAATTCATCTAATATGTGAATATATTGGATGTTATAAGATATCATAAAAGAGTGTTGTATTACATCATTGTGCAATTGCTGTTTAGCTTCTAATATTAACTTGATGCTTGGTACATATGTCATTGGTAAAGATCCGCGTTTCGACCCTTTCTGCGTATGGGGCAATGAGATATCGATGGACCAGCATCAAGTGAGGATGCTGATAATGATTTTTAGTAAAATAGGTCAAAAGATGGAGATTAAACTATTTGTTTACACTTTATCCAAGACAACAACGAACTGCAGGATGGTAAGTAAGAACTCTACAGCCTTCTTTTTACTGCCCATAATGAGTTGTGTTAGATGACAATGTATGAATCTTTTTGCTTTGCAGTGGTTCCCAAAACAGTTTACTCAAGATTACCTCTCAAACTACATGATTGGTGGGCATGCAAAGGTTAAAGAATTTCTACCAGAAAATGATGATTATCGAGATGTTTTCATGAAGACCGTGAAGGATTGGCGATCGGCCATCGTAAGGGGTTGGACTAGAGTCGTGCGTGCCTTCTGCATGGAGGATGGCACAATATGGGCATTCCGCTTCACCTTGTTCAGCAACCAGAATGTATTTTGCCTCTTTCTTTACCGTCTTTAATAGTACAAGTATACAACTGTGGTTCATCATTATTTATTTGGTTCTTATGTAATTCTTGAACATATGTACCTATGAATCGAATAATGCATTGGTTGTTTGAACCTGATGGATATGAATAAAGCTATAACATACATTCAAATTCAAATCTGGTACAATTTGAAATAGCAGCAATTAAATTACGGTGAAATTACGCTCTCCAGGTCATTACGGCAGACACCGTTGGTAAAACACAAACGCTTGCGATATACACCATAATCCGACACGGTTCACAGAGAGGAAACGTGTGCAAGCATGCACATAGTTGCCTTTTGCAAAGCGTGTGCAATGTCTGACAATATCACAAACGGTGCGGGCAAACTAAACGTTTGTGATAGTTGCCTTATCGTACAAAATTCGCAACCATGAACTATTTTCTGATGTGGTATGCATCATAAACGTTGCACCACAGCATAGTGTGTGCGATACTTGAAGTGTACGATGATGTTGCGACGGTCCGATGTTTCGTAATCCTGTTCGACACTCGTACGACGATGAGCTAATCTTCTTAGTTAGTTATCACATACAATTTGGGAAAAGTGAATGTGTGTGATTGTTTGCTTATCATACACGTTCTATAATAGCGAACCATTTGTGATGGGCCGCGCATCATAAATGTAGCACCACAGAATACCGGCTGCGATGGCAATGTGGGCACAAACGAGTAGCAAGTACTGTACATGCATGAAGGCTCCCTATCCCCCTATCGTGGCGACTTACTTGGCGACGGTTCCAAAGGCCGTCGCGGAAAGGGGTTAAAAAACTGTTTGTATAGCACCTCGCTGTACCAATGCATAGACCCTTAGATTGGCAACATAATGGGAGATATAACTCTCTCCATCCGAATCTTGCAACGACATGGTGTCAGATCTGCAAGAAAAACAACCCGAAATAAGAATAGAGGAGAATCTTGCGATACAGAGGTCAAAACAACGAGGAGTATATATAATGAATTTTCCCCTTGTAGGACAAGTCTTCGAGATATGATACTATTCCTTTTAAGGGAGGACCTTGGTGCGCCTAGACCAGGGGTTGTGGGGACTTTCCCCACTACCCATGTTCATGTGGGTCCCCCATGCAGGTGGGCCCCACTCCGGAACCTTCTAGGACTTTCCTGGTACAATACTGAAAAACCGGAACTTTTTTTGGAACCCCGAAAACAACTTTCCATATATAAATATTTACTTTCGGACCATTCTAGAGCTTTTAGGACTTCTAGGACTTTCCACTATTAATATCTCAACACTACCCTAGTGCTACCGAATGTTAAGCGTGCGACCCTATGGGTCGGGAACATGTAGACATGTTCGAGACTCCTCTCCGATCAATAATCAATAGCGGGACCTGGACGGCCATATTGATTCCTACATATTCAATGAAGATCTTTATCGGTTGAACCACGATGTCAAGGATTCAGTTAATACCGTATGCAATTCCCTTTGTCCGGCGATATGTACTTGCCCGAGGTTCAATCGTCGGTATCTCCATACCTAGTTGTAACATCCCAAATTTTCAATTTGGAATGTTATACATAGGTCATCATATCCATATCATATTTCATTGCATTTTGCTTTGCGATCCTCGAAATCCTAAACAACTCAAGGACCCACGGAGAGAGTTGGGGATTTCACCGTTTTCATATTTGAATTTTCTCAAATATCAAAACAAGGATCATTTTGGTTTTAATTATTTTTCTCTTCAAAAATATTTCATATTAAAAATATATGAGAGGAGATAATATGACTTCTCCAAAATAAATGAAATAATGGAGGAAAAATGTTAAAATTAAGTAAATATTTTTAATTGGATTTTATTGCTATTTTATTTGAATTAGAAAAATATGCATTTTTTAAAATTGCATTTTAGGCCAAGAAAATGTTCGCTAAGTTCTAAATATTTTATTGGCCCAACTGCGCGCGCCACCGCCTTCTCCCTCAGCGGGAGTCTGCCCCGCAACCGCCGCCGGCCGTGTCGGCCTCGGACACGCCTCCCGAGGGCATGCCCCCTCCTGCAAGCCGCCGCCTTCCCCCCCTTTAAAAGCCGAGCTCGGGCCCCCCGGGGACCCCAAGCCGAAGCCGCCGCCGCCCGCTTCGCCTCCCGCCCGCGCCACTGCTCCGCTGCCGTGCCGCCGCCCGCGCCATCGTCGCCGCCACCCCACCCCGCAGCCCCGCGCCACCCGCGCCGTCGCCGCCGTTGCCGACCCCGCCGCCGCCGTGCCGGACCTTGCCGTGTACCCCGCCCATTGACCGGCCGGTTTTTCTTTGGTTAACACCGGTTTTTTAGTTTTCCTGTTTATTTTCTTAGATCAATTTTCGTCGGTTTATTTTTATTTAGTTGTCACAACCCTAGATTCATGTTTGTAAATAGTGGCATTGGATCCATGCATCATGTCTAATTTTATCTGAAACTTGAAGTGGGGATCGTTCAAACCCTAGCACCAGATCAAATCCAATAGGTTCAACCTAAAAATAATCTTCAATGAACCCAAAATGTCCCTAAGAAAATTTCGTGATTTCTGGTTAAGGTAAATACATCTGCCAAAAATGATGAGCATATTTCTTGGCCATTTATGGATTTTTGAATGAACCCATATTGTAGTTGAATTGGGGCTTGTAAATGCTATATATATTTTCAATAGCTCCAATAATTCTGAAACTTTTGCTGGGGCTCTGGAATTATTCAGCTAGCATCCAAAAATATTTTCAAGATTTTACAAAGTGGTTTAGTATTTTTACTAAATCAAAAACAACAGCAGAAAATAGAAAAGCAGAAACAAATTTAGAACAGAGAGAGAGAGTTTTTACCTGGAGCTTACGTGGCGGCCCAACTGGCGGCCCAGCACTACTGGCCCGTGCCAGTCATCCCCAACCTCTGCCAGAAGGCAGAGGCGATGGAGGGCATGGCGCGCGCTAGGGCGCCACGCCACCTGCCTTCCTGCCCCTGCCCCCCACGATGCTCTGGCCTCTCGGGACGTCGACACGCACCTCCCCCGGCCCTCTGCTCTCTCCCCGCGCTCCTCCCCCTCCTCTGCTCTCTCCCCGCACACGCCCGAGCGGAGCTCGTCGCCGCCGCCACTGCCGCCTCACCCACATAGCCTCCCTCACAAAGCTAGCATGCCCATCGGCTCCGCCTCATCACCACACGTCGACAAGCCAACGACCTTGACCTCGGGAGCCCCTCATTGCCGGCATCTTCGTCGTCTTCAAGCTTTGGCACCGATGACCGCCGCCGTCGATTCGCTTGCTCCAGCTCCTCCCCGACCCCGCCGTGCTTCTCCACCGAACCGCTGTGAGCTGCTGCTGCGTTTCCCTCTTTTCCCGCTGTTCCCCGCGCCCTCTAGCCATCGCCCCGCGAGCATCGAGCTCCGGCCATCGCCATGGCCGGCGAGCCTCGCGCTCCCGAGCTTTTCCGCTCATCTCCGTAGCACCCGCGTGCTCTCCAGGTCCCTAGGAAGCCGTAGAAGCCCTCGGTTGGCCTCCCCGTGCACCGCAGCGACGCCTGCCTCATGCCCGTGGCTTCGGCAGCCGCCTGGCTCAACGCCGTCGCCAACTCCGGCGACCCTACGCCCCCCTGCTGCCTCCGTTTGATGCGCGGGAGGAAGGGCTACAGCCTGGTGCCCTTAGCGCGTCGAACCGCTGCCGGAGCAGCGTCTCCGGCGAGCTTCCGCCGCGGTTTTGGTCGCCGCCGGCCAACTTCAGTGGGCCAACGTGGCGCCGCCATTAGCCACTAATGGTGCTCTACTTAACCCCCACAGCCATTGACCGGTGGGCCTAGCTCCTCTAACGATTTTGGTTAGGTTTAACTAAAATCACTAATTATGACTGATCCTATGACTCGTGGGTCCCAGCGTCAGGTTTGACCTGGGCTGACGCTGTTGACCTGATGACGTCACACTGACGTCAGGCCAACGCAGTAAATCATTTTCTGGATTAATAATAATCCAGGAAATTCCAGATATGATATAAACTTCAAAAATTCATATAAATTCAACCGTACTCAGACTGAAATAATTTAAATATAAAAAATTATCAGAAAAATCCAATCTATCCATCTGTACCATTTTCATGCATGTTAGAACAACTTATGGCTGCTGTTTAGGACAAATCATATAAATGGCATTTGAATTTCACATATGGAGTTTGAATTTGAACCTTGGGTTCAAACCAACTACATTTAACCTGTTGCTAGTTGCATTAGCTCAAATCACAGCATATTGACATGTCATGATCATGCATCATATTGTTGCATTGCATTGATCGTGTTTCTTCTAGGTTGCCGGTATTTGTCCCCTCTCAGTAGACGTATGTTCCGACGATGAGTTCGATGACACCGGTGAAGAACTATACTATCTTCAGAAGTGCTAGGCAAGCAAAACCCCCTTGTTCATTCCGATACAATCCCACTCTCTCACGCCTGCTCTCTTTTACTTCATTAGGACAACAACAATTCAACTGTTACATGCTGCGGTAGTTGAACCACTTTCCTCTGCATGACCTGTCATTGCCACAGTAAATAGATGAAACCCACTAGCATGAGTAGGAGTTGTTTGAGCCCTGATGTGCCTACTCATTCATGCTTGTTTGTCATGCCTGCTACTGCTTAGAGTAGTGTCAGGCCTGATTCATCGGGGATGAATTGGAATGGTGATGAACATGTCCTACTGTGTGTGAGCTAAGTGTGTGAACACGATTTGGTAAAGGTAGCGGTGAGAGGCCATGTAGGAGTACATGGTGGGTTGTGTCATTGAAACCATCCTGAGGAACTGAGTTCTGTGTTTGTGATCCATGAACAGCTACTACCACACGTTGGGCCCTGAAATATGACCCCGCTCGACTTATTAACCGCCCCTGCCCTCTGTCCAGGAGTTGCAACTAGTTTCTCGTGTTTGTAGGATATGTGTTGGAGGTCATGCGTAGCGCTGACCCTAGGAGTGGGCTATGATGCGGTAGATACACCATGGCACGGTGTACCGGGCACCCATTTGGTGTCTCGGGAACCCTGCACACATCATTTGGGGCTATGAGCGAAACTCCGGCCGGATCTCCTCGCGGATGGAACCTGAATAGGCGATAAACCTGGACTAGAGACTTGTGTGGTTAGTCAGGTCGTGGTCTACACCCACGTCGGCTTTCGCTTGAAGTCTGCCGAGCACATGTCGTGTGCAGACGCTAAGTGGTGGAAACATGTGTGAAGAAGTACACCCCTGCAGGGTTATAATGGTCTATTCGAATAGCCGTGTCCGTGGTAAAGGACTTCTGGGTTGCCTATAACAGTTCATAGATAAACTGAAGTGGATACTCTAAAATGCGCAAGATAAGCGTGAGTGCTCTGGATGGCGTTCTTGTAGGGAGACGGGAGCGGATCCATAGTGGTGTATTGGTATGGTGAATATGTGGACTCGTGTGCGCCACCTCAAAAGAGTTATTTGCAGTCGTAGTTTAGGATAGCCACCGAGTCAAAGCTGGCTTGCTGCATTCAAACTCCACCACCCCTTTATTGATACCGATGCATATGTAGTTAGTTCTGATGTAAGTCTTGCTGGGTACATTTGTACTCACGTTTTCCTATTTTATGTTTTGCAGAGAGACGTCAGTCTCGCTAGTAGTTCCATGTGGACTTCGACGTTTAGCTGGTTACCTTAGCTACGATCTTGTACCCTTGGGAGGGTCTTGTAGATAGTCAGGCTTCTTAGCCTTTTTCATCTGTAGTTGTCTGTACTCAGACAAGATTATGCTTCCGCTCGATGCATGTATGCTCTGTATGTTGGGTCATGAGACCATGATTGTAATACTTGGCTTCTCGGAGCCTAATGAATAAATACTTGAGTCGTAGAGTTATGTTGTGATGCCATGTTGTATTTACACATATCGAGCATATTGTGTGTGTGATTGAAATGCTTGGTATGTGTGGGATCCGACAACCTAGTTGTTTATCCTTGGTAGCCTCTCTTATGGGGAAATGTAGTCTTGTGCTTCCATGAGCCATAGTAGTCCGCTACAGCCCAGTTCACCGGAGTCCTGCTAGCCCAGCACTACTGATCCGGAACACTTGACTGGCCGGCATGTGATTCACTTCGTTCCTATGTCTGTCCCTTCGGGGGAATGTCACGCGGCGACATCCGGAGTCCTGCCTAGCCTGCTATAGCCCGGTCCACCAGAGTCCTGTTAGCCGAGTGCTACAGCCCGGATTCGCACGCTGCTGACCGGCATGCTCGATGTTGATTCATGTATGCCTGTCCCCGTAAGTTAGTGCCACTTTGGTTTCATGACTAGTCATGTCGGCCCGAGTTCTCTATCATATGGATGCTAGCGACACTATCATATACGTGAGCCAAAAGGTGCAAACGGTCCCGGGCCATGGTAAGGCGACACCCGTGGGAATACCGTGCTTGAGGCCGCAAAGTGATATGAGGTGTTACCGGCTAGATCGATGTGACTTGGAATCGGGGTCCTGACAGCTTTGGTATCAGAGCCTGACTGCCTGTAGGATTACCAAGCCAAACCGGTCGAAGTCGTGTCTAGAAATGCTTTAGTTATATAAGGGAATTGATTGTGGAAGGGAACGTAAGGCTCTTTTTACTCCTTATACCTTATGCTCCTCTGATCTGAGTCATCCACTTCTTTTGTACGGGGATTAAGAACTAGGCCTTCTCATCTATCTATTAGGATGACGAGTTACTATGATAGAGACTTATAGGATTGTTGGTTCCAGGCTTCAATTCAGTTTCTACTACTTTTAGTATGTTGTCGGCTGAACCACAACCTTGATATGATGTTGTTAAGTGACTATGCAAATCCTTGTGAATGTCTCAAATCTTTTTCTGAGCATTTATGGCCGTTATGCTGTCCGAGTCATCCCAAGTTTCTAAACAGTTTGATGCATTTGCAAATCCCTTCATCCCGTTCCTGATGCCCTTTTGGGCCAGATTAAGCACACTAAACAGTCTGTTGAGGTACTCCATTGCCTCGGCGTATATGTTGAAGCCATTATTATGACCCCGGTCGTCTTAGAGAACCACCCAGTACTCTAGCAATGCTTTGTATCCCCAGTGTGATGATTCTGGCCATTACTCTCGAAAGCATCCCATGATGCTACTTAGTAGTAGGTATTCTACTCCTGGGTTTTTGAGCCCAAAATTCACCCTACTTACTTCATGTTGATAGTGTTTGTTAGCTCCTTTAGGATATTAGTAACCTTTGCGATAGTCCTCAAGGTCCGTGGTAGATCTTTCTTCCAATACCATGAACTACTTATGGCAGAAGTTCCTTGTTGAACCAAAACATCACAATAAGAGTTCTCTTGTTGAGTTCTCCATTCTGCATTGTGAATCTGCCAGTCCTACCATTCTGCATGGATTATCCGGAAGAAACATGTTGAACTTGGTTCGACATACTAATCTATGCATCCACAACTCAGAAAGTTATATGTTCCTTGAGTTGACCCTCCTCAGCTGTATTCCGACCCTAGTCTATCAATTGATAGTCAGGAATAGTTGTGCATTCGTGTTCATCGATGCCTATTATTTTTGTGGTCCGTCAAGCCATTCTATTCCAGAATGACTAGGAGAAACAAACTCCAGTACCTCGTCCATTTCTAGGATTGGGTTAGAGTAGTTGTATTCCGCAGATCAAAATGCCAATCCAGCTTTTTCTCTGTTCTACCTTGGAGTGTTACCATCTTTTTGTCAAGAATGTCATTAGAATTGCACCACCTCTTATGAATTCTTGAAGCGGTGATACTTCTCTCCATCATTATTCATTCCTCGGTCCCGTGTTGTTGTAACCGGAATGCCGACAAGTGAACTGTGATGTGTGAAATCAATACTCCTAGCAACCTCGTTGCTTGGTAGTTAATGGACAATACTCTCACTCTTAGCGTGCTGGTTACTGAATCATCATCCTAAGATTGATCGTGCTACCTAGTCCATATTTCCTGGTGCACTCTCCGATCAATGAGATAGGATTGTGTCAATCCATCACTCTCTTGGTCACATCGTCTTGCCCTGAAAAGCAAGATTGTTATCGAGCTTAGTAACATATCGGTGGTTCGTGATGTTCCGAATATCTTCTCGGAAGTATTATCAGGTTGTCACCTGACCGTTATGTTGAGTTCGTGATCATGTTGGTTTTCCTCCAAACCACCCATTCTCCGAGAATCTGTGTTGGATACCCCTGAGCTAGTTCGTTAAGCCAAACAACAACTTGGAGAGTTGGAAGATAAAAGCTTGTCTGACTTAGTTCATGTGAAGGGATATCTTTGTGTGTGTGTGTTGAAGAAAGATGATATCTCCATTGATTGGTCCTCGTGATCAGTTGTTGGATCTATTGCCTTGTCAAAACTTTGACTTGAGTATGGGCTATCGTCAAGTCAAATCAGAACCAATGATGTTCATAATGTTGTCTTACTCGTGGTTGATCCCTCGAGCATACACCATTACATCTTTTGGTCTGACCAATGCTATCACCGTGTTCACATGATGGTGGAAGTCCAGTGATATGGAAATTCCGATGAGTTGTTGTTGAGCCCATCAGCAGCATTTTGTCTCCTCCATCATTCATGTTGAACATCAACCTAGTGTTGGAAACTTTGTAAGCAATGCCTTCGTGTTCCGTTCATGAAGCTTATGCTTGGATGGAAGAAGTGACTTCCTCGAATTCATGTGCATTTGGTGCAAGTTGCCGCCATGAGTTCGAGAAAGATTGTTTTTGTTTCCTCCAGAACCATCCCAAGTCAGTTATGCATGTGCGAATGTATTCTATGGTTCGGTAGATTAATTACCTACACTCCATATGTATTCCCTAGCACACCAAGCCATTGATTGACTTGTTCAAGGAAAAGAAGTCTATGCTTGGGATCTAATCCATGGACTTGCGTAAAGACTTTGAAATCCTTGATGATGGTTCCCGACCAGAACTCGATAGTGTTTTATTATAAGACTACTATGTGGTCATTCTTGTCTTGGACAACATGCTCACATGTATGTAGCAGAACCAACTCATGTTTTGGAGCTTGCTATCATAGTTCATATACCGAGAATCTCGCAACGTCATCTTGTCGATTTGTGTTGCAAACTTTCTTTTCGGACATGCTAAGTCTAAAGTATCCTATCACCAATCGGATCTGAATCTCAGGCAGATATGATGGTTGGAACATTCCCAACAGTTGCATTTTGTTCCCAGCTTGCACCGCCATTGTGCCAATTTCCCATGGGCTGCCCCTCTCAGCAGTTGTTGTCCAAGATCATCTTCCAAAGTGGACCTACCATGGATCCCATCCATTTATGATGATAAGCAAAATCATCCATTGCGTTGTCTTCAACAAGGTAGTCCACATCATGCATTCTAGCCCGAGTGTGCCGTTCTTCCGAACTCCTTCAACGGTCGTTTGTGAATTTCCTTAGGTTGGTATAGAGAGTTCCAATGATCTCTGTATCAAAAGTAATTATTTTGCCACTTAAGGGAATAATTCTATGAGTCACCTTCCCTAAGGTGTCACGTTATGGAATCATGGCAATTATCTCCTTGCTACTTTGAAACCATGCACCATCTTACTCAAGCCTGGAATTGTTGCCTACCAACTTGAACCTTCGTTATCTGTTATTTTTTCCATCCCTTTGATGTGTGTTTTGAGTCTCAACTCAAGAGGTGTTCTTACGTCTCACTGCATGAGTCGATCTTGAGTTGCCCGATCTCGAGAAGATCGTTTCCAGTAGAGTTTCTTTCTGTCATCATCGTGTTGGATGAAGTTCTCGAAGGCAAAGACGTCAAGATCAATATGGTGCGATGAATCAACATCTCCGAGGAGGACAGTTGGATCATGAAGATTGTGTAGTTTTGTGTCCCCTCTGTCTTCTTACCTCACGTCTTGAATCTCGGGACGAGATTCTTGTTTAGTAGGGGTGAGTTGTCACAGCCCTAGATTCATGTTTGTAAATAGTGGCATTGGATCCATGCATCATGTCTAATTTTATCTGAAACTTGAAGTGGGGATTGTTCAAACCCTAGCACCAAACCAAATCCAATAGGTTCAACCTAAAATAATCTTCATGAACCCAAAATGTCCCTAAGAAAAGTTCGTGATTTCTGGTTAAGGTGAATACCTCTGCCAAAAATGATGAGCATATTTCTTGGCCATTTATGGATTTTTGAATTAACCTATATTGTATTTGAATTGGGGCTTGTAAATGCTATATATATTTTCAACAGCTCCAATAATTCTGAAACTTTTGCTGGGGCTCTGGAATTATTCAACTAGCATCCAAAAATATTTTCAGGATTTTACAAAGTGGTTTAGTATTTTTACTAAATCAAAAACAACAGCAGAAAATAGAAAAACAGAAACAAATTTAGAACAGAGAGAGAGTTTCTACCTGGAGCTTACCTGGCGGCCCAACTGGCGGCCCAGCACTACTGGCCTGTGCCAGTCATCCCCAACCTCTGCCAGAAGTCAGAGGCGAGGGAGGGCACGGCTCGCGCGTGAGGGCGCCACGCCACCTGCCTGCCTGCCCCTGCCCCCCACGATGCTCTGGCCTCTCGGGACGTCGACACGCACCTCCCCCGGCCCTCTGCTCTCTCCCTGCGCTCCTCCCCCTCCTCTGCTCTCTCCCCGCACGCGCCCGAGCGGAGCTCGTCGCCGCCGCCACTGCCGCCTCACCCACATAGCCTCCCTCACAAAGCTAGCATGCCCATCGGCTCCGCCTCATCACCACACGTCGACAAGCCAACGACCTTGACCTCGGGAGCCCCTCATTGCCGGCATCTTCGTCGTCTTCAAGCTTTGGCACCGATGACCGCCGCCGTCGATTCGCTTGCTCCAGCTCCTCCCCGACCCCGCCGTGCTTCTCCACCGAACCGCTGTGAGCTGCTGCTGCGTTTCCCTCTTTTCCTGCTGTTCCCCGCGCCCTCTAGCCATCGCCCCGCGAGCATCGAGCTCTGGCCATCGCCATGGCCGGCGAGCCTCGCGCTCCCGAGCTTTTCCGCTCATCTCCGTAGCACCCGCGTGCTCTCTAGGTCCCTAGGAAGCCGTAGAAGCCCTTGGTTGGCCTCCCCGTGCACCGCAGCGACGCCTGCCTCATGCCCGTGGCTTCGGAAGCCGCCCGGCTCAACGCCGTCGCCAACTCCGGCGACCCTGCGCCCCCCTGATGCCTCCGTTGGATGCGCGGGATGAAGGGCTACAGCCTGGTGCCCTTAGCGCGTCGAACCGCTGCCGGAGCAGCATCTCCGGCGAGCTTCCGCCGCGGTTTTGGTCGCCGCCGGCCAACTCCGGTGGGCCGACGTGGCGCCGCCATTAGCCACTAATGGTGCTCTACTTAACCCCCATAGCCACCGACCGGTGGGCCTAGCTCCTCTAACGATTTTGGTTAGGTTTAACTAAAATCACTAATTATGACTGAGCCTATGACTCGTGGGTCCCAGCGTCAGGTTTGACCTGGGCTGACGCTGTTGACCTGATGACGTCACACTGACGTCAGGCCGACGCAGTAAATCATTTTCTGGATTAATAATAACCCAGGAAATTCCAGATATGATATAAACTTCAAAAATTCATATAAATTCAACCGTAGCTCAGATTGAAATAATTTATATATATGAAAAATTATCAGAAAAATCCAATCTATCCATCCGTACCATTCTCATGCATGTTAGAACAACTTATGGCTGCTGTTTAGGACAAATCATATAAATGGCATTTGAATTTCACATATGGAGTTTGAATTTGAACCTTGGGTTCAAACCAACTTCATTTAACCTGTTGCTAGTTGCATTAGCTCAAATCACAGCATATTGACATGTCATGATCATGCATCATATTGTTGCATTGCATTGATTGTGTTTCTTCTTTGTTGCCGGTATTTGTCCCCTCTTAGTAGACGTATGTTCCGACGAGGAGTTCGATGACACCGATGAAGAACTATACTATCTTCAGAAGTGCCAGGCAAGCAAGACCCCCTTGTTCATTCCGATACAATCCCACTCTCTCGCTCCTGCTCTCTTTTCCTGCATTAGGACAACAACGATTCAACTGTTACATGCTGCGGTAGTTGAACCCCTTTCCTCTGCATGACCTGTCATTGCCACAGTAAATAGATGAAACCCACTAGCATGAGTAGGAGTTGTTTGAGCCCTGATGTGCCTACTCATTCATGCTTGTTTGTCATGCCTGCTACTGCTTAGAGTTGAGTCAGGTCTGATTCATCGGGGATGAATTGGAATGGTGATGAACATGTCCTACTGTGTGTGAGCTAAGTGTGTGAACACGATTTGGTAAAGGTAGCGGTGAGAGGCCATGTAGGAGTACATGGTGGGTTGTCTCATTGAAACCGTCCTGAGGAACTGAGTTCTGTGTTTGTGATCCATGAACAGCTACTACCACACGTTGGGCCCTGAAATATGACCCCGCTCGACTTATTAACCGCCCCTGCCCTCTGTCCAGGAGTTGCAACTAGTTTATGGTGTTTGTAGGATATGTGTTGGAGGCCGTGCGTAGCGCTGACCCTAGGGGTGGGCCATGATGCGGTAGATACACCGTGGCACGGTGTACCGAACGCCCGTTTGGTGTCTCGGGAACCCTGCACACATCGTTTGGGGCTGTGAGCGAAACTCCAGCCGGATCTCCTCGCGGATGGAACCTGAATAGGCGATAAACCTGGATTAGAGACTTGTGTGGTTAGTCAGGTCGTGGTCTACACCCACGTCGGCTCTCGCTTGAAGTCTGCCGAGCACATGTCGTGTGCAGACGCTAAGTGGTGGAAACATGTGTGAAGAAGTACACCCCTGCAGGGTTATAATGGTCTATTCGAATAGCCGTGTCCGTGGTAAAGGACTTCTGGGTTGCCTATAATAGTTCATAGATAAATTGAAGTGGATACTCTAAAATGCGCAAGATAAGCGTGAGTGCTATGGATGGCATTCTTGTAGGGAGATGGGAGCGGATCCATAGTGGTGTATTGGTATGGTGAATATGTGGACTCGTGTGCGCCACCTCAAAAGAGTTATTTGCAGTCGTAGTTCAAGATAGCCACCGAGTCAAAGCTGGCTTGCTGCATTCAAACTCCACCACCCCTTTATTGATACCGATGCATATGTAGTTAGTTCTGATGTAAGTCTTGCTCGGTACATTTGTACTCACGTTTTCCTATTTTATGTTTTGCAGAGAGACGTCAGTCTCGCTAGTAGTTCCACGTGGACTTCGACGTTTAGCTTGTTACCTCAGCTACGATCTTGTACCCTTGGGAGGGTCTTGTAGATAGTCAGGCTTCTCAGCCTTTTTCATCTGTAGTTGTCTGTACTCAGACATGATTATGCTTCCGCTCGATGCATGTATGCTCTGTATGTTGGGTCATGAGACCATGATTGTAATACTTGGCTTCTCGGAGCCTAATGAATAAATACTTGAGTCGTAGAGTTATGTTGTGATGCCATGTTGTATTTACACATATCGAGCATATTGTGTGTATGATTGAAATGCTTGGTATGTGTGGGATCCGACAACCTAGTTGTTTATCCTTGGTAGCCTCTCTTATGGGGAAATGTAGTCTTGTGCTTCCATGAGCCATAGTAGTCCGCTACAGCCCGGTTCACCGGAGCCCTGCTAGCCCAGCACTACTGCTCCGGAACACTTGACTGGCCTTCATGTGATTCACTTCGTTCCTGTGTCTGTCCCTTCGGGGAAATGTCACGCGGTGACATCCGGAGTCCTGCCTAGCCTGCTACAGCCCGGTCCACCGGAGTCCTGTTAGTCCAGTGCTGTAGCCCGGATTCGCACGCTGCTGACCGACATGCTCGATGTTGATTCATGTATGCCTGTCCCCGTAAGTTAGTGCCACTTTGGCTTCACGACTAGTCATGTCGTCCCGGGTTCTCTGTCATATGGATGCTAGCGACACTATCATATACGTGAGCCAAAAGGCGCAAATGGTCCCGGGCCATGCTAAGGCGACACCCGCGGGAATACCGTGCGTGAGGCCGCAAAGTGATATGAGGTGTTACCGGCTAGATCGATGTGACTTGTAATCGGGGTCCTGACATTAGTGGACGTTCGTCCGTTCGTTCGTTTTAACGAACGTTGATCGCCTGTTAGATTCAGAAAGCGAACGTTCGTTCGTCAGTCTTTTTTTTTCGGCCAGGGACCTATCCGCGATTATTTTTATCGCAGATTAGCCCCCGATCTTCAAAGCCTCGCCATTTCTTAACCGTTTGTCCAAATCCAGTGAAACCAATGCCAAAATCTTCATCTTGAGCCCCTCTTTCTGTTTAATCAACTTGAACAAGGTTTTGAGAATTTAAAATTTGGTTTCAAGCGGATTTGATTTTGAAGTTCTTTTGACCGTAGTTTAGTTCTGTAGCTCCGTTTCGATTGATTCGTTTTGCAAATCGAAGCTCTTCAGTTGAACTTTCAGATTTGATCTTCTTATTTGAGTTTTACCCGTGCATCCTTGCTTGAGTGCCTATGTGTGCTATTGTTTGTTTGCGACAGAATTCCCGGAGTGCGAAGCGTGCTACTACGAGTCTCTAGGGTTTGCGGATCGCCAGCAAGGCAAGTAACACATTGATCATACTCTTTTCATACCCAGTTTCTATGCATTAGTTTCAACCCCTCAAACACTGCATAATTAGGATGTGATTAACATGTGGGTATCGGGAAGTAGATGTTGAGGTAGAACCTATTGCCTTTTTTATCAAACCCTTGGGAGTTACTTCTACGCTATGCTTATATTGCCATGCTATGCTCGTAGACATGGATTGGGTTTGAGTGTATCCATGATAGATGTGAGGTTGTTAATTAATGGTTAACTTAAGGTGGCTACTTAAATACACATCTGGGTGGATTGGTTGCGGGCACCTGGAGAATCCAGTGTTGTCCTAGGATATCCTGGAGTACCCGTGTGATCATCCTATGGTTCGCCACCCAGGCTCAAAGGGATCATAAGATTATTCATGCTAGAAACTTCCGTGTGCAGCCACAAGCTATTATGGGCTCTAGCATAGTCGAGTATGTTGCATGACCTCTTCTAGTGGTAGACTAGCAGATGTAGGGGATGTAGGTTGGCACTGTCTACCCAGGGTTAGAGTTAATGCTTCTGAAAGACTGTGTCTCGTTCATCCGTTTCTCAAACACCATGTAGTGAGAGAAATCCAACGGAGGAGATTGAGTCTTGTGGGGAAAAGTGCGCAAACCTCTGTAGAGTGTACAAACTAATCATGGTTAGCCGTGTCCCCTGTTATGGACATCTTGAGTATCTGGTTCTTGGATTATCATGTTGATCTCATCACTCTAAATTAATTTGTTGGGTTGTTAATACTGCTTAATTGGGATTGAGTTGGAGGAACCTTCTCAATGTTTAACAACTACCATGATAGTTAAACAAATTATATTCCTTTGTTGTAGGAAAAAATTGGCTTTTTGCAAAACATTGTAACCATAGAGCCTCCACCAGCCATATATGCATGTAGTGAAAGCTTTTACTTGTTAATTGCTCTACTATGTTACATTGCCAGCATATTTCATGTGCTGACCCGTTTCGGGCTGCAACATGTCATGTTCCAGACTTTTCAGACGAAGAGTAAGGTGTGCTAGGTCGTTGTCGTGCACTCAGCTATGCCGTTGGAGTTGATGGACTCACTTTATCTTGCAAGCCTTCCGCTGTTATCTGATTTAGATGGCCTTAAGCCATATTTATTGTAATAAGTTCTCTCTTGAGACTATCGATGTAATAAGTGTGTGATTGCTACTCTGTTATAAATCCTTCGTGTACTGTGTGTGTCAGCATTACCGATCCAGGGATGACACGCACAGAGATTTGACCGTCTGAGGTCGGATCCCTACATTAGTTCAATCTGATTACCGGCAAGTCTCTTTACTCATTGTGTAATACAAGATGCTGTGACTAAACTCATTAGTCACATGAAGCTTCTTTTGATGTTGTACTACCGAGAGGGCCTAGAGATATCTGTCCGTCACACGGAGCGACAAATCCCAATCTCGATCCATGCAACCCAACAGACACCTTCGGAGATACCTGTAGAGTACCTTTATGATCGCCTAGTTACGAAGTGACATTTGATAGCACACAAGGAATTCCCTCTGGTATCCGGGAGTGGCATGATCTCATGGTCAAAGGAACAAATACTTGACATGAAAAAAGCTATAACAAATAACTAAATGATCTAATGCTAAGCTTACGGTTGGGTCTGTCCATTACATCATTCTCCTAATGATGTGATCCCATTATCAGATGACAACTCATGTCAATGGTTAGGAAACCATAACCATCTTTGATCAACGAGCTAGTCTAGTAGAGGCTTACTAGGGACACGATGTAGTTTATGTATTCACACATGCATTTAAATTTTTGATCAATACAATTCTAGCATGAATAGTAAACATCTATCATGAACAGGAAATATGATAATAACCATTTTATTATTGCCTCTAGGGCATATTTCCAACATCGCTTGGAATGTCAATCTTGTCGGCGTTGTTGTTCTAGCGTGCTAGCACCTTGTATGGTCCGTCAGCTCATGGTAGTAGCTTGGACTTGTATTGTTGGTCGCGAGTCGTTGTACTTGGCGCTCGATAGTATGCCTTATATCTTCATGCATCTTCTTGAGATAGCTCGCTTGAGCACTCGTGTCCATGTTGATGCGCTCTTGTACAGGTAGTGGTAGAATATCGAATGGGGATAACATGTTCAAACTGTAGATGACCTTGAAGGAGGACTTGCCGGTAGTCGAATGTCTTTCTCTATTGTAGGCGTACTCGGCGATGGGTAAGCATTCCTCCCACTCCTTGATGTTCTTCTTAATCAACACACGTAGGAGAGTAGATAGTGTCTGGTTCGTGACATCCGTTGGGCCATCGGGTTGTGGACGATATGCTGAAGAGAATAAGATCTTGATTCCGAGCTTGGCGCATAGTGATACGTCTCCAACGTATCGATAATTTATGAAGTATTCATGCCATGTTTACTATTGTTTTATATGATCTTGGTATGATTTGATTAGAACTAACCCGGACTGACGCTGTTTTCAGCAGAACTACCGTGGTGTTGTTTTTGTGCAGAAATAAAAGTTCTCGAATGCACTGAAAATCAACGGAGAATTTTTCTGGAAAATATAAAAAATACTTGAACAAAAATCTACCGGAGGGGAGTCCTGGGGGCCCCACGAGGGTGGGGGCGCCCCTATGCCTCGTGGACTACCCGTGGGGCCCCCTGACTTGTTCTCGACGCCAACCTCTCCTATAAATACAGAAACCTCCAGAAATTAACCTAGATCGGAAGTTCCACCGCCGCAAGCCTATGTAGCCATGAGAAATCAATCTAGGCCCTCTCCGGCACCCTGCCAGAGGGGGCCATGATCACCGGAGGCCATGGAGGAGGATCCTGGAGGGGCCATCATCGCCATGAAGGCCAAGGACCAGAGGAAGAACCTCTCCCTTTCTAGGGGGAGGCCATGGAGGAGGAAACACAAGGAAGAGGACCTCTCCTTCTCTCTCTCGGTAGCGCCGGAGTGCCATCGGGAGGGGAATCATCGCCTCGGTGATCGTCTTCATCAACATCACCATCATCATATCTTTTACGCGGTCTACTCTCCCGCACCCCGCTGTAATCCCTACTTGAACATGGTGCTTTATGCCACATATTATTATCCAATGGTGTGTTGCCATCCTATGATGTTTTGAGTAGATATCCTTTGTCTTTGGGTTGATTGATGATCTAGATTGGTATGAGTTGTATGTTTTATTTTGGTGCTGTCCTATGGTGCCCTCCGTGTCACGCAAGCGTGAGGGATTCCCGCTGTAGGGTGTTGCAATATGTCCATGGTTTACTTATTGTCTGCGTTGCTTGAGTGACAGAAGCATAAACACGGATAAGTGGGTCACGGCGTATGGGATAAAGGGGACTTGATGCTTTAATGCTATGGTTGGGTTTTACCTTAATGATCTTTAGTAGTTGCGGATGCTTGCTAGAGTTCCAATCATAAGTGCATATGATCCAAGACGAGAAAGTATGTTATCTTATGCCTCTCCCTCATATGAAATTGCAATAGTGATTACCGATCTTGTTAACAATTGCCTAGGACAATTCCGCACACCGACCCATCATTATTCCACACTCGCTATTTATAATATTTAGTAATATATTCTAAGTTTATGATAACAACACCTACTTTTATATTTTAGCTCTCCGATATCATGCAAAGTTATCCTCTTCACACCCACAACGTAGTTTCATTTCTCGTATCTAGTTCGAAGCAAACGTTCGGTGTACGTAGAGTCGTATCAGTGGCAGATAGGACTTGAGAGAATATTGATCTTACCTTTAGCTCCTTGTGGGTTCGACACTCCATACTTATCACTTCCACCTTTGGAAATTGCTACGATGATTCCCTGCACTTGGGGATTATCACATAACGTCTTCTAAAAGTAGCTAGGAACTTGACGTCGCGGTCCGACAGATAGTCTTGGCACTCCATGTAGACGCAATATTTCCCTACAAAAGAGATTCGCAACATGTGAAGCATCACCTATCTTGTTGAATGGAATAAAATGTGCCATCTTGGAGAAACGGTCCGCAACAACAAATACAAAATCTTTGTGATTTTGTGTTCTTGGCAAACCAAACACAATTTCCATACTAATATCTTCACATGGGTGACACGAAATATGAAGTGGCATATAGAGACCGTGGGATTGAGCTTTAGACTTGGCTTTGCGACATGTAGAGAATCAGTTGGTGTAGCGGGAGACGTCACGAAATATCTTTGGCCAAAAGCAAATGTTGGAGAGTGTGACACATGTCTTGTTTTAGCCAAAATGTCCCATAAGTGCACCATTAGCGTCCTGCAAATGCAACATACGAAGAGGTGACTCGTGTATGCAAAGCTTGTTAGTCCGCATGAGGTAGCCATCTTTGAGATAATATTGGTCCCAAAATGTTTTTCCTTGGCACTTAGCATAAGGTGTAGAAAAGGAGACATCATGTGCATACAAGTTTTTATGTGCTCAAATCCTATGACATTCAATTCAAGTTGAGTTACCAGAATGCATTTGCGGGAAAGAGCGTCCGCCACAACATTTTCCTTACCCTTGATATGCTTGATAACATAAGGAAATGTCTCAATGAACTCACTCCATTTGGCATGTCGCTTATTCAATTTGGTTTGACCTTTAAGGTGTTTAAGCGTCTCATGATCTGTATGGATGAGAAATTCATGAGGGTGAAGATAATGTTCCCACACACGCAATACTCGCACTAAAGCATAGAGCTCCATGTCATAAATGTGATAATTAAGTTGCGCTTCGGAAAGTTTCTCGCTAAACTAAGCAATTGGCCGCTTCTCTTGCATTAACGCACCTCCTATGCCATCACCACTAGCATCGCAATGTACTTCAATTTTTTTATCAAAGTTGGGTAATGCAAGTAATGGATCATGTGTAAGAAAATTCTTAAGCTCATGAAATGAGGTATCTTGTGATGGTCCCCAAACCAATGGTGCATTCTTCTTACTCAATGCATGCAATGGTGATGCAATAGTGCTAAAGTCCTTAACGAAACGACGATGGAAAACGGCTAAGCCAAGGAAGCAACACACTTGTCGCAAGTTGGTTGGTTGTGGCCAAGTTTTAATAGCATCAATTTTAGCTTCATCTACATGAACACCCTCAGATGACAGAACAAAACCCAAGAAAACAAGCTTGTCAACACCAAATGTGCATTTCTCCATATTAGCAGAAAGGCGCTCGTTTCTAAGAGTTTGCAAAATGGCTCTAACACGGGTGACATGATCTTCTAGAGATTCGCTAAACACGAGTATATCATCAAAGTAAGGACAAAAAATATGCCAATGTATTTGCGAAGAACATAATGCATCACACGCATAAAAGTGTCGGGTGCTTCGGATAAGCCCATAGGCATGACCAACCACTCATACAAGCCAAACTTGGTTTTGAAAGCGGTTTTCCATTCATCACCTTCTTGAATGTGGATTTGGTAAGGCCACTTTTCAGATCAATTTTTGAGGAAATGGTGGCTCCGCTAAGCTCATCAAGCATATAGTCAAGGCGTGGAATGGCATGCCTATAGTGAACGGTGATAGCATTTATGGGACGACAATCAAATCACATGCGAAAACTACCATCCCTCTTAGGCACAAGAATAACCGGAACGACACAAGAACTTAAGCTTTCACGTACATGCCCATTGTCAATGAGGTGTTGTACTTGCCTTTGTATTTCCTTCGTTTCTTTGGGGTTGACGCGGTAGGGTGCCTTGTTCGGTAAAGGTGCGCCGGGGATGAGGTCAATGCGATGTTCGATGCCTCGTAGTGGAGGTCGACCCAGAGGTAGCTCATCGGGAAATACACCCACGAACTCCTGCAATAGACCAGTAAGTTTGCACGTGCAACGCATGTCTCAATCAAACAATGTCAAATTTTGCGGGTATAAAATCTTGAATTCAAACTTTAGGATGACACAAATCAATGGCAATAGACTGGCTGAACAACTTCTCCACAAAGAATGTAAGGGCGTAGCCTATTTACTCTATTCCTACAAAGATTTCAGAATGTTTATTTCCTCGGGCTAAAATCAAAGTAACATATGAACATTTTCCAAGTGGACATGGCGTCAATGCAAAGTTGGGACAAAGATACACAAAAAATAGGAGTCTTGGCTGAACTAAATTAGTTTTCTTCTTGGATTAGATCTGCTTGTTATCTTCAAAATTTGAAGGCTCGGCGGCTGCGGTAAAGCCGCCCATGCCATAGTGGGCACCGCCTATGAGCAGAAAGAGTCAGATATTTTTGCCCCATTCTTAGTTTATCTCAGCTTCTCATGGAGTGGAACTATAGTTTAAACAAACAGTATATATTGTGTATATATATGTAGAACATCTAGAAGTTAAAAATAGATCAACAAAGCATTGTTCATGGTAAGGAATTGGAAAGAGGGAATTTAACATTTTCTCTTGACATGGATGGCATGAAAGCAACCCTTTCTCTACCATATGCTTAGTTCCGACAATATAAAACATGAGTTAAAAATGTCATGGTGCTTCAACATCTTAGCAGAGCAGAAAGGCTACTATTCTAGACTGGGAAACTATACAGTATAAAGAAATTGGGCATGTGCAAATCAAGGAGTATAATAATTATTGTTTCGTAAAGCTAACCAAGACTTGAAAAAGAACCCACACAAAATTTAGGATGACCAGAGCCACCCTTCCTAACTAAGATGAATATACATGAAATGATACTAAATTAACACCAGATACATAAGTAAGTTTAATGCCTAAAATGAAGGAAATGCATAATGTCATTGCGCTTTTAGTTATTCACGTGCAAATTCAAAGCACGATCTGATGAAAGAAACAAAGATTCAAAGTTATCAATTGATACAAAATGTGCTGAAAAAATACTGACTATGCGAAAAATAAATTAATACGATGTAGCCTTTCTGCACAATTCAACAAGATGCACCTTATTAGAAGAAAAGCAACTGCATAAAATCCTGCCAAATTTAAGAAGAGAGAGATGTCGCTAAGATCTATTGAAAGATCTTACCACTACTTGGA
Organism: Aegilops tauschii subsp. strangulata; assembly: GCF_002575655.3. Lineage (NCBI taxonomy): Eukaryota > Viridiplantae > Streptophyta > Magnoliopsida > Poales > Poaceae > Aegilops > Aegilops tauschii. Next base: position 245,946,052 of record NC_053038.3, read on the forward strand.
ATGGAGTCAATTTTACTAGCAGTTGCAAGGACATAGCGCATAACACTAGATGGGTTCTCACACACTTCTCTGATGTCTCTTTTCTTTGCTAAAAGCGCTAAGTTTTCTTGTCACTCATCGTAGAGGCACTCAATTTGGGCTTGTGGCGCTCACTCTCTTTTTGGTGTCTCACTCTCTCACTATTCTCTCCATGATGGGTGGATGCTTGGTTGTCGTCGATCACTTGACTTGGTGATAAGTGCATTTCCTATTCACATTTTGGCACACAAATACACCATTTCTTGTGATCCGACGATCCATTCCTATTCATATTTTGGCACACAAACACACCATTTCCTATTCATATTTTACATTTTTTGACAGAAAGGTTACAAGCTCTTATGAAATCTGAATATTATAAGTACTACACATCTCAATTCTGAACATTATAAAGTACTGAATATTACACTACTCAAAGATTATAGAAATTTAGAGAATAGAGAGAGGGAGAAAGAGAGATAGAGAGAGATGATAGCAGCAAGTTGGTGAAGAGGAGCAGCTGGGCATCAGGGGCGTTGGGGAGAAAGTGCAGCAGTAGGAGGCATTGAGAGGAGAAGGTGCAGCAGTTCGTGGGAGAATAAGGGGGCGCAAGGAGAGAGGTAGAGAGCAGTAGCAGCGGCAGGTTGAAGAGCAGCACTAGGGGGACGTGAGAGGAAGGAGTAGCAGCATGAGCAAAAGAAGGGAAGAGAGATGAACAACAGTAGGGGTTGGGCAAGAAGAAGAGTAGCAGCGAATGTTAGATAAAATGAGATAAAACGAGACACGAGAGACATAGATTTTTACGTGGAAACCCTTGCGGGAGAAAAACCACGGACGCACGAAGGCACAATCACTATGAGGAGGAGTATTACAAGCACGAGACGACATACCGTCTTTAGGTGCGACTACATGGGGTATATATGAGGGCAATACATGAGAGTCCTTGAAGGACAAGTAAAAGAGTTGTACTCGTACGCATCGGTACCAACCCAAAAACCCACACTATGTGTACTACGTCTAGTCCAATAAGGTAGAATTTGGATCATAATTTAACAATCTCCACTTTGAGCCGAATTCCCTCCAGTAGTCGAAGAAAGTAGATAACTCCATCCAAATCAGCATAAACACCTTGTGCGTCAAAGTCCATAGGACTAGTGAGAAATACCAACTAAGCCTGAGCAAAGCTCAAACTTATTGGTAGGAACTGGCTTTGTCATCATGTTAGCAGGATTATCATGAGTACTGATCTTGCATACCTTCAAATTGCCTTCAATAACAACATCTCGAATATAATGAAATTTGACATCAATGTGCTTTGTCCTCTCATGATACATTGGATTCTTTGTAAGATATATGGGACTTTGACTGTCAGAAAATATGGTAGGGCAAGATGAATCTCCACAAAGTTCAGTGTATAAACCTTTCAACCAAATAGCTTCTTTGCATGCCTCAGAAATAGCCATATACTCGGCATCAATAGTGGAACAAGCCACAATAGACTGCAAAGTTGCTCTCCAACTCACAGCACAACCACCAATGGTGAAAACATAACCTGTGAGTGATCTTCTCTTATCCAAATCACCAGCAAAATCAGAATCAACAAAACCAACAAGTCCATCTCCAATTTTTCCAAACTGTAAATAAGCATTAGAAGTACCTCGCAGGTATCTGAAAACCACTGAACTGCTTTCCAATGCTCTTTTCTAGGATTAGCCATGTATGTACTGACAACACTCAGTGCATATGATAAATCCGGACTAGAACAAACCATGGCATACATAAGTGAACCAACTGCACTCGAATAGGGAACTCTAGACATGTACTCAATATCTGCATCTGACTTAGGACATAAAGCTGATGATAATTTGAAGTGTGCAGCTAACAGTGTACTCACCGGCTTGGCATTATGCATATTAAAACGATGAAGAACTTTATCAATATATCCCTTCTGACATAGATATACTTTTCCACACGGTCTATCTCTGGATATTTCCATGCCAAGTATTTTCTTTGCTGCACCCAAATCCTTCATCTCAAATTCTTTACTCAATTGCTTCTTTAGTTCATTAATCTCTGACATACTTGATGACCCACAAGTATAGGGGATCAATTTTAGCTCTTTTCGATAAGTAAGAGTGTCGAACCCAACGAGGAGCAGAAGGAAATGACAAGTACTTTTCAGTAAGGTAATGTCTGCAAGAGCTGAAATTGTAAATAGCGAGTAGCTTGATAGCAAGGTAATTTGTAACGAGCAAGTAGCGATAATTGTAACAAGTATGCAGCAAGGTAGCCCAATCCTTTTGAGGCAAAGGACATGCCAAAACAGTCTCTTATAATGAGCAAAGCATTCTTGAGGGTACACGGGAATTTCATCTAGTCACTTTCATCATGTTGGTTTCATTTGCGCTCGCTACTTTGATAATTTGATATGTGTATGATTAACCCTCCCGCAAGCATCCGCAACTACGAGAAAAGTATTAAGAGTAAATTCTAACCATAGCATTAAACTCTATGATCCAATCGGTCCCTTACGGAGTAGTGCATAAACTGGGGTTTAAGTTTCTGTCACTCTCGCAACCCACCATCTATTTACTACTCCACAATGCATTCCCTTAGGCCCAAATATGGTGAAGTGTCATGTAGTCGACGTTCACATGACACCACTAAGGGAATCACAACATACATACCATCAAATATCGAACACATATCAAATTCACATGATTACTTGCAACATGATTTATCCCGTGACATCAAGAACAAAAGTAACTACTCACAAACAATGAACATGCTCATGAGCAGAGGGGTATTAATATGCATAATGGATCTGAACATATAATTTTCCACCAAATAAACCATATAGTAATCAACTACAAGATGTAATCAACACTACTAGTCACCCCCCTAGCACCAATCTATAGTTCCGGTAACAAGATTGAATACAAGAGATGAACTAGGGTTTGAGAGGAGATGGTGCTGGTGAATATGTTGATGGATATTGCGGAGAGTTGTTGGTGATGATGATGATGATGATTTCCCCCTCCGGGAGGGAAGTTCCCCCGGCAGAATCGCTCCGCCGGAGGGCAAAAGTGCTCCTGCCCAAGTTCCGCCTAGAGACGGCGGCGCTCCCTCCCGAAAGCCTTCTCCTCATTTTTTTCTAGGTCAGAATGACTCATATACCAAAAGATGGGCACCGGAGGTGGGCCGAGGAGGCCATAACCCACCAGGGCGCACCAGGGGGGCCTGGCGCGCCCAGGTGGGTTGTGCCCACCTGGTGGGCCCCCTATGGTGTTTATTGGCTCCAATATTCCTCAAATAATTCATAAAACTTCTCCGTGAAGTTTCAGCTCATTTGGAGTTGTGCAGAATAGGTGGCCTGACGTAGCTTTTCTAGGTCCAGATTTCCAAAATTATGAGAGAAAAGGCATTAGAATTACTCCAAAAAGCATTATTATGGATAAAAATATTATAAATAACAGCAATGTTACATGATGCAAAATGGAAGTATCAACTCCCCCAACCTTAGACCTCGCTTGTCCTCAAGCGAAAACCGAAATTGAAAACATGACCACATGCTTTGAGAGAGAGGTGTCGATAAAAACAAAATACAGACATAGAAGCATCATGTTGATTATTATAACAACAATAAATTTAAACATAGGACTTTTATCATAGAACTTGCATCATATACTTCCTATGAATAAGTGACAGTTCATCACACAATCGAAGTATAAAGCAAAAACTCTATTAGAAACCAACAAACTATGTTCTTAGTCAACTTTGTGATACGTCTCCAACGTATCTACTTTTACAAACACTTTTGCCCTTGTTTTGGACTCTAACTTGCATGATTTGAATGGAACCAACCCGGACTGACGCTGTTTTCAGCAGAATTGCCATGGTATTATTTTTGTGCAGAAAACAAAGTTCTCGGAATGACCTGAAACTTCACGGAGAATATTTTTGGAATTAATAAAAAATACAGGTGAAAGAATCAACACCAGTGGGCCCACACCCTATCCACGAGGGTGGAGGGCGCGCCCAACCCCCTGGGGCACGCCCCCTGCCTCGTGGCCCCCCTGAGGCTCCACCGACGTCAACTCCAACTATATATATTCATGTTCGGGGAGAAAAAAACAGAGAGAAGGATTCATCACGTTTTACGATACGAAGCCGCCGCCAAGCCCTAATCTCTCTCAGGAGGGCTGATCTGGTGTCCGTTCAGGGCTCTGGAGAGGTGAATCCGTCACCGTCGTCATCATCAACCTTCCTCCATCACCAATTTCACGATGCTCACCGCCGTGCGTGAGTAATCCCATCGTAGGCTTGCTGGACGGTGATGGGTTGGATGAGATTTATCATGTAATCGAGTTAGTTTTGTTAGGGTTTGATCCCTAGTATCCACTATGTTCTGAGATTGATGTTGCTATGACTTTGCTATGCTTAATGCTTGTCACTAGGGCCCGAGCGCCATGATTTCAGATCTGAACCTATTATGTTTTTCATGAATATATGTGCGTTCTTGATCCTATCTTGCAAGTCAATAGTGACCTACTATGTGTTATGATCCGGTAACCCTGAAGTGACAATAATCGGGACCACTCCCAGTGATGATCGTTGTTTGAGGAGTTCATGTATTCACTAAGTGTTAATGCTTTGGTCCGGTACTCTATTAAAAGGAGGCCTTAATATCCCTTAGTTTCCAATAGGAGCCCGCTGCCACGGGAGCGTAGGACAAAAGATGTCATGCAAGTTCTTTTCCATAAGCACGTATGACTATATTTGGAATACATGCCTACATTACATTGATGAACTTGAGCTAGTTCTATGTCACCCTATGTTATAACTGTTGCATGAGGAATCGCATCTGACATAATTATCCATCATTGATCCATTGCCTACGAGCTTTTCACATACTAATCTTTGCTTAATTACTTTTCCGTTACCACTGTTACAATTACTACAAAGTTCCTACTGTTACTTTTGCCACTGTTACCGTAACTTCCATACTACTTTGCTACTAAATACTTTGCTGCAGATATTAAGTCTTTCAAGTGTGGTTGAATTGACAACTCAACTGCTAATACTTGAGAATATTCGTTGGCTCCCCTTGTGTCGAATCAATAAATTTGGGTTGAATACCCCACCCTCGAAAACTGTTGCGATCCCCTATACTTGTGGGTTATCACTTTGCAACTACAATTCATCCTCTTTTCAGGAAGAGTCATGTGTCGGAGCCTTTTAAGCAAGTCCACATACTCAACCATCATATGGTCTTCTATGATTGCTAACACTCACCTTGTACCCATGAGCAGAACGTTTCAACCGGACACATAGAAAGATAGGGGCTTATAATTTTGCCTCCCAACATACTCACCTCAAGGGTGATGTTAACAATAATAACTCATGCTATCTATATTCAAGTAGACATATGTGCCTAGATCTTTCCTCACCACATGATGCTTGCCAAAATAGAAAAATAAAAGGAATAGAAGGAAAACTTTGACTCTTTGCATAGAAGTAAATACATGAAAATAAAAGATAGGCCCATCGCAGAGCAGAGGTTGCCATGCGCTTATTTGTTTGCATGCTCTATCCCTTAGTGCAAGAGAACGTCACGTTGTATTGCCCCTTAAGATGACAACCTTTATTATGCAGCCTGTCACTTTTATTCTTTGTCATCCAAGTTCGAACAACGCTCAATTTTCTCTTATACTAAATGATCATACATATTTAGAAGCAATTTTTATTGCCTTTTTGCACCGATGACAACTTACTTGAAGGATCTTGTTCATTACATAGGTAGGTATGGTGGACACTTGAAAAAGATTTGGGTTAAAGGGTTTTTGGATACACAAGTAGTATCTCTACTTAGTGCGGAATTTTTGGCTAGCAAAGATAGGGGCAAGCACCACATGTTGAAGGATCTATGACAATATGACTTCTATGTGAATATAAACAAACATAAACCATTAAGTTGTCTTCCTTGTCCAACATAAACAATTTTGGCATATAATATTTTGATGAGGGTTCACAATAACAAAAGATTTCTAGGATAGTATATTTATACGTGAATCTTCCCTTCCCTTATTAATTCTTTCATGAGTTGCATCATTGACTAATGCAATGTTTGTCAATCTCTAATAAAATTCTCTTACTTATACTTTCCCTTATGTGGTGCTATCACCTACCATAGGATTAGTATATAATCTTATTGATTTATTTCTTTTCTCTTTTTCTTTCTTTCTTATTTCTTTTCTTTATTTGCAACATGAGAGTAAAGAAAGTAAAAACTTGAATTAACTTTATTATATAACTTGCACACGATAACAATGATAGATCACTAAGTAGACTCTCAAAGAAGAAAAGATCGAACTAAACTTTATTCATCTAAGAAAAAGATTGAACTAATATAAGTAAAAGCAAAAAGATAGTGGGATGATACGGTATCGGGGCACCTCGCCCAAGCTTGGCAGAAGCCAAGGGGAGTGCCCATACCCGATACTCAGTTCTCCTTTGGTGGCGAAGAAGGTGATGAAGTGATCCTGTCCTTAAGGGTCAAGAGATCCTGCAGCCGATAAATGACGTTCCAGAGATGGATAATATGTTCTTGATGCAAAATATTTTGTATGTGAACTATTTCAAAGACGCGAAAAACTTCAATCTCAGCAGGAGTAAGGTGAATAAGGTAGGGTTTAAGGATATCTTCCCCCTCCTCCTCGGCCAGCAGTGCTTGTGTTGTCACCAGGGATGGATCTACGGTAGCTTCCTTGCCCTTGTCTCCCTTGATGGTGACCGTAGGCTCTTTCCTCTTCGTCTCGATCTTCATTAGCCAAGCATCTTCTTCCATGTGGTTGGAGGAGCAGGAAGACATAATACCTAGCTTGATAAACCTGATCGGAAACAACAAGAAAAGAGAACAGAGGATTTTCTCCGCGATACGGTGGTTAACAGGTTCGGGAAGTATATATAGATTTTTTATCTTGGACGATAAGCATATTGTAGAAAAATGGAGTACGGGAGGTGTCCCAGGTGGGCACAACCCACGTGGGCGCACCAGGCACCACGCCAGGCTTGCCTGGCATGCCCTGGTGTCTTGTGCCTACCAGGGGATGCTTCCTGAAAGTTTCTTTATTTACAAAATTTTAAAATATTCAAAAATTGATAAAAAATATTTTTGCAGATTTTTCGGAGTCTGCTTTTACTTACCATATCACGTACCTCCTTATTCTGATGATTCTGGAGTGTTCCGGAAGAACTCTTTTATGTGTTCTTCCGGTGTCAAAGTTTGGATAGTATTACTTTCAACATTAATAGGCGTACCTGAGATATAATGCTTTATTCGTTGCCTGTTGACAACCTTCGGGTTAGTGCCTTCAAAATTATTTATTTTGATGGCTCTAGACTGGTAAACCTCCTCGATGACATAGGGGCCTTCCCATTTGGAGAGGAGTTTGCCTGCAAGGAATCTAAAACGAGAGTTGTACAAAAGAACATATTCTCCGACTTTAAACTCACATTTTTAATTCTTTTGTCATGCCATCTTTTAACTTTTTCTTTGAATAACTTTGCATTTTCATATGCTTGGGTTTTCCATTCATCTAATGAGCTTATATCAAATAACCTCTTTCACTAGCAAGTTTGAAATCATAGTTGAGTTCTTTAACTGCCCAATATACTTTATCTTCTAACTCAAGAGGTAAATGACAAGCTTTTCCATAAACCATTTTATAAGGAGACATACCCATGGGATTTTTGTATGCTGCTCTATAAGCCCAAAGTGCATCATCTAATTTCTTAGACCAATTCTTCCTGGACCTATTAACAGTCTTTTGCAAAATTAATTTTATCTCTCTATTGCTAAGCTTAACTTGACCACTAGACTGAGGATGATAGGGTGATGCAATTCTATGGTTAACATCATACTTAGCAAGCATTTTACGGAAAGCGCCATGAATAAAGTGTGAACCACCATCAGTCATTAAATATCTAGGGACTCCAAACCTTGGGAAAATAACTTCCTTAAGCATTTTAATAGAGGTGTTGTGATCAACACTACTGGTTGGAATAGCTTCTACCCATTTAGTAACATAATCAATAGCAACCAAAATATGTGTATACCCATTAGAGGAAGGAAAAGGTCCCATGTAATCAAATCCCCAAATATCAAATGGTTCAATAGCAAGTGAATAATTCATAGCCATTTATCGACACTTACCGATATTACCTGTTCTTTGACATTCATCACAAGATGAGACAAACTTACGGGCATCCTTGAAGAGAGTAGGCCAATAAAACCCAGATTGCAATACCGTGTGAGCAGTTCTATCTCCAGCATGATGCCCTCCATAAGGTTCGGAGTGACATTTCCGTAGGATTTGTAACTGCTCATGCTCAGGTACACAACGTGTAATAATAACATCTACTCCTTCTTTATAAAGATGTAGGTCATCCCAAAAGTAATGTCTTAAATCATAGAAGATTTTTTTCCTTTGCTGGTAAGTAAAGCTAGGTGGTAAATATTTAGCAACAATGTAATTAGCATAGTCAGCATACCAAGGCGTACTATTAGAAACATTTATTACAGCTAATTGCTCATCCGAAAAACTATCATCAATAGGTAGTGGGTCATCAAGCACATTTTCAAGCCTATACAAGTTATCAGCTACGGGGTTCTCAGCTCCTTTTATATCAATGATTTGTAAGTCAAATTCTTGTAACAAGAGAATCCAACGAATAAGTCTAGGTTTAGCATCTTTCTTTTCCATAAGATATTTAATAGCAGCATGGTATGTGTGAATAGTTAGTTTGGAATCAACAATATAAGGTCTAAACTTATCACAAGCAAACACCACTGCTAAGAATTCTTTTTCAGTAGTAGCATATATAATTTCTTTGAGCACTGTCTAGAGTTTTACTAGCATAATGGATAACATTCAATTTCTTATCAACTCTTTGTCCTAGAGCAACACCAATAGCATAATCACTAGCATCACACATAATTTCAAAAGGCAAGTCCCAGTCAGGTGGTTGAACAATAGGTGCAGATATTAGGGCTTTCTTGAGTGTTTCAAAGGCTTCCAGACAATCATCATAAAAAACAAAAGGAATATCCTTTTGCAAAAGATATAGCAAGAGGCCTAGAAATTTTAGAAAAGTCTTTAATAAACCTCCTATAGAAACCAGCATGACCTAGGAAACTACGGATACCTTTGATGTCCTTGGGACATGGAATTTTCTAAATTGCATCAACTTTAGCTCGGTCCACTTCAATACCTCTTTCAGAAATTTTATGACCCAAGACGATGCCTTCATTAACCATAAAGTGGCACTTCTCCCAATTCAAAACAAGATTTGTTTGTTCACATCTCTGCAAAACTCGATCAAGATTGCTTAAACAATCATCAAAAGACTTCCCATAAACAGAGAAATCATCCATGAAAACCTCAACAATCTTTTCACAAAAGTCAGAGAATATAGCCATTATGCATCTTTGAAAGGTAGCAGGTGCATTACATAAACCAAAAGGCATACGTCTATAAGCATAGGTTCCAAAAGGACAAGTAAAAGTAGTCTTTTCTTGATCAGGTTGAGATACAGGTATTTGTGAAAAACCAAAATATCCATCAAGGAAGCAGAAGTGTCTGTGCTTAGATAATCTTTCAGGCATTTGATCAATAAAAGGCAAAGGGTGATGATCTTTTCTAGTTGCTTTAATTAATTTTCTAAAATCAATTACCATTCTGTAGCCTGTAAAAATTCTTTGTGGAATAAGTTCATTCTTATCATTAGGAAAAACAGTTATACCTCCCTTCTTAGGGACACAATGAATAGGACTTACCCATCTACTATCAGCTATGGGATAGATTATACCTGCTTCCAGAAGTTTTAATATTTCCGTTCTTACCACCTCTTTCATCTTCGGATTTAGTCGACGTTGATAATCAACAACTGGTTTAGCATCAGGTTCCATATTAATTTTGTGCTGACAGAGAGTGGGACTAATGCCCTTTAAATCATCAAGAGTATATCCAATAGCAGCTCGGTGCTTCCTTAGAACTTTCAATAATCTTTCTTCTTCATGTTCTGAAAGGTTAGCACTGATAATAACAGGATATATTTTCTTTTCATCAAGATAAGCATATTTCAAAGTGCCTGGCAATTGTTTTAATTCGAACACAGGATCATCTTTAGGTGGAGGAGGACCTCCTAGAGTTTCAATAGGCAAATTGTTTCTAAGTAGAGGACGTTGTTCAAAGAAAATATTATCTATTTCATTTCTTTCATGCATATGTAAATCATTTTCATGGTCTAGCAAGTATTGTTCTATAGGATCAGCAGGCGGCACAACAATACAAGCAAGACCAATTAATTCATCCTTACTAGGCAATTCTTTTTCATGATGGTTTCTACTAAACATGGAAAAATTAAACTCATGAGACTCATCACCAAAGCTAACACCCACAGTTTGTTTCTGGCAATCTATCCTAGCATTAACTGTGTTCAAGAAAGGTCTACCAAAGATGATGGGACAGAAGTCATCTTGCGGGGTACCAAGAACAAGAAAATCAGAAGGGTATTTTACTTTCCCACACAAGACTTCAACATCTCTAATAATCCCACAAGGTGATATGGTGTCTCTATTAGCAAGTTTAATAGTAACATCTATGTCTTCTAACTCTGTAGGTGCTATGTCTTCCCTAATTTCTTGATATAACTTGTAAGGAATAGCACTCACACTAGCACCCAAGTCACATAAACCATGATAACAATGATGTCCTATTTTAATTGAAATGACAGGCAGGCCAACAACTGGTCTATTTTTTTTCCTTTTTTCGGGTTTGGCAATTCTAGCAGCTTCTGCACAGAAGTAGATAACATGCCCATCCACATCTTCTTCTAAGAGATCTTTAACCATAGCAATATTAGGTTCAACTCTAATTTGTTCATCTGGTTTAGGTGTTCTAACGGAGCTCTTGTTAACCACAGTTGAAACTTTAGCATGTTCCTTTATCCTAACAGGGAAAGGTGGTTTCTCAATATAAGCAGTAGGAACAATTGGATCAACATTATAAAGTATAGTTTCTTCTTCGACTGGTACCGGTTCTCTAGTTTCTTCTTTAATAGTTGGGTGGTATTTAATCCACTTCTCTTTAGGGAGTTCAACATGAGTAGCAAATGATTCACAAAAGGAGGCTACTATCTCAGAGTCAAGTCCATATTTAGTGCTAAACTTTTGAAAAGCATCGGTATCCATAAAAGATTTAACACAATCATACTTAAGATTTATACCTGAATCTTTACCTTCATCGAGTTCCCAATCTTCAGAGTTGCGTTTAATTATTTCCAAAAGATCCCACGGAATTCAATAGTTTTCTCTATAAAGGAACCAACACAAGAAGTATCTAGCATGGTTTGATCATTACGAGAAAGCCGAGCATAAAAGTTCTGAACAATAATTTCTCTCGAGAGCTCATGATTGGGGCACGAATATAAGATTGACTTAAGCCTCCCCCAAGCTAGAGCGATACGAGGCCAAAAATTATATATATAATTCCGATCACGATGAACTAGATGCATAGGATAATTTTTTGGTGGAACTCCAATTTCAAACGATTCCAATTCCATGATCCAATATCATCGCATAGCCTATACCATGCCAATGCTTTTCCCTTCAAAGATAAAGGGAAAACCTTTCTCATCACCTCATCTCCGGGTAAACCCGCAAGCTTAAACAATCCACAAATTTGTTCCACATATATCAAATGCATATTAGGATGTTCGGTTCCATCTCGTGCAAAAGGATTAGCTAGCAGTTGTTCTATCATACCTGAAGGAATTTCATATTCAATATTTTCAGTAGGTGCAGTAGGTTGAGGGGAAATTAATTGTTGTTCCGGACAAGGTGAAGATACCCCGAACAAACCCCTCAAAGGATTGTTTTCATAGTAGCAAGTGACAATAAATTTCAGCACACTATATAAATGTTTCTTACCAAATTGCACTTACCAAAGACACTTCACTCCCCGACAACGGCGCCAGAAAATAGCCTTGATGACCCACAAGTATAGGGGATCAATTGTAGCTCTTTTTGATAAGTAAGAGTGTCGAACCCAATGAGGAGCAGAAGGAAATGACAAGTATTTTTCAGTAAGGTAATGTCTGCAAGTGCTGAAATTGTAAGTAGCGAGTAGTTTGATAGCAAGGTAATTTGTAACGAGCAAGTAACGGTAATTGTAACAAGTATGCAGCAAGGTAGCCCAATCCTTTTGAGGGAAAGGAAAGGCCAAAACAGTCTCTTGTAATGAGCAAAGCGTTCTTGAGGGTACACAGGAATTTCATCTAGTCACATTCATCATGTTGGTTTGATTTGCGTTCGCTACTTTGATAATTTGATATGTGGGTGGACCGGTGCTTAGGTGCTGTTGTTACTTGAAAAAACCTCCTACTTATGATTAACCCTCCCGCAAGCATCTGCAACTACAATAAAAGTATTAAGAATAAATTCTAACCATAGCATTAAACTCTAGGATCCAATCGGTCCCTTACGGAGTAGTGCATAATCTGGGGTTTAAGTTTCTGTCACTCTCGCAACCCACCATCTATTTACTACTCTCCACAATGCATTCCCTTAGGCCCAAATATGGTGAAGTGTCATGTAGTCGATGTTCACATGACACCACTAAGGGAATCACAACATACATACCATCAAATATCGAACACATATCAAATTCACATGATTACTTGCAACATGATTTATCCCGTGACCTCAAGAACAAAAGTAACTACTCACAAACAATGAACATGCTCATGATCAGAGGGGTATTAATATGCATAATGGATCTGAACATATAATCTTCCAGCAAATAAACCATATAGTAATCAACTACAAGATGTAATCAACACTACTAGTCACCCCCTAGCACCAATCTATAGTTCCGGTAACAAGATTGAATACAAGAGTTGAACTAGGGTTTGAGAGGAGATGGTGCTGGTGAAGATGTTGATGGAGATTTCCCTCCCCAAGATGGGAGATTTGTTGGTGATGATGATGACGATGATTTCCCCCTCTGGGAGGGAAGTTCCCCCGGCAGAATCGCTCCGCCGGAGGGCAAAAGTGCTCCTGCCCAAGTTCCACTTCGAGACAGCGGCGCTCCTTCCCAAAAGCCTTCTCCTCATTTTTTCTAGGTCAAAATGACTTATATACCAAAATATGGGCACCGAAGGTGGACCGAGTAGGCCACAACCTACCAGGGCGCGCTAGGGGGGCCTGGCGCGCCCAGGTGGGTTGTGCCCACCTGGTGGCCCCCTCTGGTGTTTATTGGCTCCAATATTCCTCAAATAATTCATAAAAATTCTCCGTGAAGTTTCAGCTCATTTGGAGTGGTGCAGAATAGGTGGCCTGACGTAGCTTTTCCAGGTCCAGATTTCCAGCTGCCCGAATTCTCCCTCTTGGTGTGTTCCTTGTAAACTATGAGAGAAAAGGCATTAGAATTACTTCAAAAAGCATTATTATGGATAAGAACATTAAAAATAACAGCAAGTAAACATGATGCAAAATGGACGTATCAATACTCTTTGCAGCAATTAGCATATCATCAACAGAAAGGAGCAAATAAATAGTTGAACCATTGACAGTTTTCAAATAAACACAACTATCATATTAGACCTTTTGAAACCTTGAGAGAGCATAAAGGTGTAAAATCTCTTGTACCACTGTCTAGGGGATTGCTTCAATCCATAAAGAGATTTCTTTAACTTACAGACAAGCTTTTCTTTTCTAGGAATAACAAAACCTTCAGCTTGTTCCATATAAATATCCTCTTCTAATTCTCCATATAAAAATGCAGTTTTAACATGCAATTGTTCAAGCTCAAAGTCATGCATGGCAACAAGACTAAGTAAAGTGCGAATAGAGCTATGCTTCACAACAGGAGAAAAAACTTCGTTATAGTCAATACCTAGAATCTGGCTATAACCTTTAGCAACCAACCTTGCTTTATATCTTGTCTCATCATTACGATAAACACCTTCTTTCCTCTTGAAAACCCACTTGCAACGAATAGGTTTCTTCTCTCTAGGTAATTTTACTAAATCCCAAGTGCCATTCTTTTCAAGTGATTCCATCTCATCATGCATAGCAGTCATCCACTTATTACTATCACCAGAAATAATAGCCTCGGAATATGAAGAAGGCTCAACATTACCTTCAATTTCTTCTACAACAGGTAAAGCAAAAGAAACAATATTGCACTCTTCAATTAACCTGTCAGGATTATTAATCCCCCGCCTAACTCTGTCACGTGCAAGATTCCAACTGGGCGGAACAATAGGCTGATTTGGAGTGGGAGTGACATGATCATCATTAACGATGGGTTCATCATGTGCATCAACAATTTCATTACCAGATGTATCACCTGAATCGATAACATGCTCCACCTGATCAGTAGGCTGCTGAATAGTAGTCTGCTGTTCACTCTCAACAGGAACATTAGTAGATGGAACATCATGTAACATAGCAGATTCAATAAAGATAACGTTTCTGCTAATAACAACCTTCTGGGTTTCAGGATTCCACAATTTAAAACCTTTAACACCAGACTTATAACCAAGAAAGATGCACTTAACAGCCGGGCTCCAACTTTCCATTATCAACATGAGCATAAGCAGTGCAACCAGAAACTCTCAACTGTGAATAATCAGCAGGTGAACTAGACCATACCTCAATTGGAGTTTTCATATTAAGAGTAATAGATGGTGAACAGTTAATGAGATAATAAGCAATGGAAGCAGCCTCAGCCCAAAAACGCCTATGCAAACTTGCATTGGACAACATGCAACAGGCTCTGCAAATAATGGTCCTGTTCATATGTTCAGCAACACCGTTTTGTTGAGGATTATAAGGAACGGTGTAATGTCTGACAATGCTTTCAGACTTGCAATAACTCTTAAATTGCTCAGAACAAAATTCCATACCATTATCAGTGCGAAGTATTTTTACCTTCTGTTCAGTTTGTCTCTCAATCATAATCTTCCACTCCTTAAAAGCTGAGAATGCTTCATATTTATGCTTCAAGAAATAAGGCCAAACTTTTCTCGAATAATCATCAATAATAGTGAGCATGTAACTAGCACCACCTAGTGACTTCTTGCGAGATGGTCCCCATAAATCTGAATGCACATAAACAAGAATACCTTCATTTGTATGAGTCGAAGTGTTGAACTTCACCCTCTTGTGTTTGCCGAAGATACAATGCTCACAAAATTTCAGTTTATCAGGTTCATATCCACCAAGAAGACCTCTCTTATTTAACTCTGCTAAACCAAGTTCACTCATATGTCCAAGACCCATATGCCAAAGGTTAGCAGCATCACAATCAGAATTCTTTGAAATAACTGGAGTAGCGTCACCTGAAACGGTAGAACCTCGAAGGTAATAAAGACCATTGGTCGAACTTAAGTCACCTTTCATCACAACAAGGGAGCCTTTGGTGACCTTCAAAACACGATCTCCACCTGAATACTTGTACCCCTTTGCATCAAGAGCACTCATAGAGATAAGATTTCTCTTCATGTTCGGAATATACCGAACATCTGTCAAAGTTCTGATGGTGCCATCAAACATCTTGATTCGAACGGAACCTATGCCTTCAATCTTGCATGGTGAATTATCAAAACCCAAAATGGAACGAGAAGAAGTAGTGGAATCAGAAGTATTAAACCAATCTCTACGTGGACACATATGAAAAGTGCATGCAGTGTCAAGTACCCACTCATCATTGGTCTTAGCACATCCAACAATAACGACAAGAGCATCATTATAATTATCATCACGAGCAATGTTAGCAGAATTTTCACCTTGTTTGTTACCTTTCCTCTTTTCTTTATTCTGCAACTTGAAACACTCAGAGATGCCATGCCCATCTCTCTTGCAATACCTGCAGTACTTCTTGTCTCTGGATTGCGACCGGCCCCTGTAGCCGTTTTTACTTTTGCCCCTGTTTCCATTACGTGAGTTCTTCTCCTTTGTCCTGCGACGAACAGACAATCCCTCGGCTTGGGATGAACTCAAACCATCATGAGGCACCATTAATTTCATCTTCTCCTTAGAGTTCAAAGCTTCATAAACTTCATTAAGTGTGAGAGTATCACGACTGTATAATACGGTGTCTCTAAAATTGGTATAAGAACTTGGCAGTGAACAAAGTAACATTAAAGCAATATCTTCGTCTTCATACTTAACCTCCATTGCAGCTAGATCGGAGATGATCTCTTTAAATTCTGAAATATGATTCAAAACATTACCTTCCTCGGGTAACCTCTGCAGGAATAATTTTTGCTTCAGATGCATCTTACTGGTGAGATCTTTACTCATGCAAATCCCTTCCAGCTTTAACCATAGAGCGGCGGCAGTTTTCTCGCTAAAAACTTCCTGCAAAAGATTATTATGCAAATGGAGTTGAATTTTTGACAAAGCCTTACGATAAATTCTTTTCTCCTCATCGGTCCAGTCTTTAATTCTATTCTTCCCAAAAATATCCAGTGCTTCATCATAGTAGGCCTGTGCCAACAACGCACGCATCTTGACTTGCCATAGGGTAATCCTTGTGTCACGATCCAGCAACGGAACATCATACTTGATGGATGCCATGAGTCGATAAATCTGTGTACACAAAGTAGTACAAGCGGTAGAAAAATTCTTGACAGAATTTAATATGCGAGCAAAGAACCGGAATAAAACAGATAGCACCTCGTGGCTCACAGATGTGGATGTAGCAATTGAAAATCGGAACTGTAGCTTCACGTGTAGTGGTAGTCAACTAGTACTTGAGTAGATGACGTGTGAACAAACAACAGATCGGGTAGGCTTCAAATCGATCATACTTGACGCAGTAGTACTGGTGCGCAGCGACCTGTGTAGATTGATCCGCCTCGGTACTTGATCCCTCATGGACTGCAGCTGCAGACAACACCGTAGATGATGCACCTGTCGTCTGTCGGTCTCGGCGGATTAAAGCCACGGCGGAAATCGACCTCGCCTCGGACTCGGCGGATTGCAGGATGTGACAGCGCGCACAGAACGCCAACCCTAACTCTCGCCTCTGATCTCGGATACTACAACTTGGCTCTGTATACCACTTGTTTGATAAACGAGATAAAACGAGACACGAGAGACACAGATTTTTACGTGGAAACCCTTGCGGGAGAAAAACCATGGACGCACGAAGGCGCAATCACTATGAGAAGGAGTATTACAAGCACAAGACGACAGGCCGTCTTTAGGTGCGACTACATGGGGTATATATGAGGGCAATACATGATAGTCCTTAAAGGACAAGTAAACGAGTTGTACTCGTACGCGTCGGCACCAACCCAAAAACCCACACCATATGTACTACGTCTAGTCCAATAAGGTAGAATTTGGATCATAATTTAATAGCGAACAGCAGGGGAGAAAGAGATTCAGCAGCGGTGAAAGTGCAACTATCCCTGGGTGGTTTTTGTAATTCCCAACAACATATAGCTCATTGAGCTAATGCTATTTCAAGATAAATATTTCAGGAAAGCTCAATGATTGGAATGGCATGGATTAGAAAGTGGACCCCTCAAAATGCTAAGGACAAAAGGATTGGCTCAAGCTCAAAGCACAAGACTCTACATTTTTCATTTTAGTGATCCAAGCTCACATTGAGTCCATAGGAAAAGCCAATACTATCAAGAGGGGGTGAGGTTTTCCTTAATGAGTTTCTTGCTCAAAATGCTTAGTGATATGCTCCAAAAAACCCCCAACTACTTTCTCATATCGAAAGTCAAACTTGGCCCTACCGAAACTTCCTATCCGGCGCCACCGAGTTCACTTGATATAGCCACTGCCACAAACCCTAGTCTTTTCGGTCTCACCGATAAGGATCTCGGTCTCACCGAGATGGGATTGTAATCTATCCGTTTCCCTTCGTAACATTTTGGTCAAACCGAGATGAGCGATCGGTCCCACCGAGATTGCAATGCAAACTCTCTGTTTCCCTTTCGTAACGTTTCGGTCCAACCGAGATGAGCGAATCGGTCCCACCGAGTTTGCCTGACCAACTCTCTGGTTAGTCTTTTACCAAAATCGACTCACCGAGTTTGTGTAATCGGTCTCACCGAGATTACGTTATGCCCTAACCCTAACGAAATCG
Source organism: Aegilops tauschii subsp. strangulata (assembly GCF_002575655.3). Taxonomy (NCBI): domain Eukaryota; kingdom Viridiplantae; phylum Streptophyta; class Magnoliopsida; order Poales; family Poaceae; genus Aegilops; species Aegilops tauschii. Next base: position 245,964,246 of record NC_053038.3, read on the forward strand.
GTCCCACCGAGTTGACGTGTCGGTCCCACCAAAAATCCTAACGTTCACATTTTGAACTAACTCGGTCCGACCGAGTCTCATGATTCAGTCCCACCAAGTTTGGTAAATTGTGTGTAACGGTTAGATTTTGTGTGGAGGCTATATATACCCCTCCACCCACTCTTCATTCGTGGAGAGAGCCATCAGAACATGCCTACACTTCCAACGTACATTTTCTGAGAGAGAACCACCTACACTTGTGTTGAGGTCAAGATATTCCATTCCAACCACATAAATCTTGATCTCTAGCCTTCCCCAAGTTGCTTTCCACCAAATCTTCTTTCCACCAAATCCAATCTGATGAGAGAGAGTTGAGTGTTGGGGAGACTATCATTTGAAGCACAAGAGCAAGGAGTTCATCACCAACACACCATCTATTACCTCTTGGAGAGTGGTGTCTCCTAGATTGGTTAGGTGTCACTTGGGAGCCTCCGTCAAGATTGTGGAGTTGAACCAAGGAGTTTGCAAGGGCAAGGAGATCGCCTACTTCGTGAAGATCTACCCGAGTGAGGCAAGTCCTTCTTGGGCGACGGCCATGGTGGGATAGACAAGGTTGCTTCTTTGTGGACCCTTCGTGGGTGGAGCCCTCCGTGGACTCGCGCAACCATTACCCTTCATGGGTTGAAGTCTCCATCAACGTGGATGTACAATAGCACCATCTATCGGAACCACGGATAAAAAAATCTCCGTGTCAACATTGCGTTTGCTCCCTCAAACTCCTCCCTTTACCTTCATATGCAATTGTTTTACATTCCGCTGCTATCGTCTTAGAATTGCATGTGTAGGTTGATTGCTTGACTTGTGCTAAGTGAAAGTGCAACTATCCCTGGGTGGTTTTGGTAATTCCTAACAACATATAGCTCATTGAGCTAATGCTATTTCAAGATAGATATTTCAGGAAAGCTCAATGATTGGCATGGTATTGACTAGAAAGTGGACCCTTCAAAATGCGAAGGACAAAAGATTGGCTCAAGCTCAAAGCACAAGACTCTACATTTTCTATTTTAGTGATCCAAGATCACATTGAGTCTATAGGAAAAGCCAATACTATTAAGAAGGGATGAGGTGTTGCTTAATGAGGTGCTTTCTCAAAATGCTTAGTGATATGCTCCAAAACCCTCCACTACTTTCTCATATCCACATATGTCCCAAACCACAAGTCCAACTCGGCCCCACCGATTCTTTCTATCCGGCGCCACCGAGTGCAGTTGACATAGCCACTGCCAAAAACCCTAGTCTTTTCGGTCTCACTGATAGGGATCTCGGTCTCACCGAGATGGGATTGTAATCTCTCTGTTTCCCTTCGTAATGTTTCGGTCCAACCGAGATGAGCGATCGGTCCCACCGAGATTGCAATGCAAACTCTCTGTTTCCTTTTCATAACGTTTCGGTCCTACCGAGATGAGCGAATCGGTCCCACCAATTTTGCCTGACCAACTCTCTGTTTGACTATTACCAAAATCGGTCCCATCGAGTTTGTGTAATCGGTCACACCGAGATTACGTTATGCCCTAACCCTAATGATATCGGTCCCACCGAGTTGACTTGTCGGTCCCACTGAAACACCTAACTGTCACATTATGAACCAAATCGGTCCCACCGAGTTCTCTGAATCGGTCCCACCGAGTTTGGTGATTTGTGCGTAATGGTTAGATTTTGTGTGGAGGCTATATATACCACTCCACCCACTCTTCATTCTTGGAGAGAGCCATCAGAACATGCCTACACTTCCAATACATATTTTCTGAGAGAGAACCACCTACACTTGTGTTGAGGTCAAGATATTCCATTCCAACCACATAAATCTTGGTCTCTAGCCTTCCCCAAGTTGCTTTCCACTCAAATCTTCTTTCCACGAAATCCGATCCTACGAGAGAGAGTTGAGTGTTGGGGAGACTATCATTTGAAGCACAAGAGCAAGGAGTTCATCATCAACACAGTATTTGTTACTTCTTGGAGAGTGGTGTCTCCTAGATTGGCCAGGTGTCACTTGGGAGCCTCCGACAAGATTGTGGAGTTGAACCAAGGAGTTTGTAAGGGCAAGGAGATTGCCTACTTTGTGAAGATCTACCCTAGTGATGCAAGTCCTTCGTGGGTGACGGCCATGGTGGGATAGACAAGGTTGCTTCTTCATGGACCCTTCGTGGGTGGAGCCCTCCGTGGACTCACGCAACTGTTACCCTTCGTGGGTTGAAGTCTCCATCAACGTGGATGTACGACAGCACCACCTATCGGAACCACGGATAAAAAATCTCGGTGTCAACATTGCGTTTGCTCCCTCAAAGTCCCCCCTTTACCTTCATATGCAATTGTTTTACATTCCGCTGCTATACTCTTAGAATTGCATGTGTAGGTTGATTGCTTGACTTGTGCTAAGTTGCTAAAATCTGCCAAGAACTAAAATTGGGAAAAGGCTAGATTTTTATTTGGTCAAGTAGTCTAATCACCCCCTCTAGACATACTTTTGATCCTACAAGTGGTATCAGAGCCTTGGTCTCATTTGCTTTGATTTCCATAGCTTTTGGTGGTCATAGCCTTGGTTTCACAACCTAGGAGAGTATGGCGTCTAGCGAGGGAAATTACCACCGTAGAGGTCCTTACTTTGATGGTACAAATTTTGCTATTTGGAAGCATAAGATGAAAATGCATATTCTTGGACATAACCCCGCCGTTTGGGCTATTGTGTGTATTGGCTTGCAAGGTGAATTCTTTGATGGGAAAGAACCTAACTGTGAAGCTACCGCGGAAGAGTTGAAGATGCTACAATACAATGCTCAAGCTTGTGATATTCTCTTCAATGGATTGTGCCCCGAAGAATTCAACAAAATCAGCCGTCTTGAGAATGCAAAGGAAATTTGGGATACTTTGATTGATATGCATGAAGGTACCGACTCCGTCAAGGAATCCAAATTGGATGTGCTTCAAATTCAACTTGACAAGTTCAAAATGAAGGATGGTGAAGGTGTCGCCGAAATGTACTCTAGGCTTGCTCTCATCACAAATGAGATTGCCGGCTTAGGAAGTGAAGAGATGACCGACAAATTCATCATCAAGAAGATCCTAAGAGCCTTGGATGGAAAATATGATACAGTGTGCACATTGATCCAAATGATGCCCAATTACAAAGATCTCAAGCCAACGGAAGTCATTGGAAGAATTGTTGCTCATGAGATGTCACTCAAGGATAAGGAAGAGCTTCACAACAAGTCAAGTGGTGCTTACAAAGGCTCGTGTGATGCTCCCATATCATCAAGTGAGAAACAAACCTTCATTGAAGAATTGAGCCTAATGGTAAAGAACTTCAACAAGTTCTACAAGAGTAGAAGCAAAGAAAGAAGTTCCAAGTCAATGTCCTACAATGACAAAAGATCTTCTAGTCGTGAGCGAAATTGCTACAATTGTGGAAGACCCGGACACTACTCCAATGAGTGTACGGCCCCCTACAAAAGAAGAGAAGATTCTCCCAAAAGAAGAAGTAGAAGAGAAGAATCACCACCAAGAGAAAGGAGGATTAGAGATGGTCGTTATGAATGAAAACCCTCTCGGAGAAGCAAGGATTCGGAAAGGAAAGAAAAGTCATCAAGGAGCTACACAAAAAGAAGACATCAATCTCATGTTGGTGAATGGGTATCTGGCTCCGACTCCGACAATCACTCCGAAAGAAGTTATCACTCCGACTCCGAATATACTCAACATGAAGGTGTTGCAGGTCTAGCACTTGTGTCAACCAACTCCTACGACATATTTGACTCACCAAATGAAGGAATTGGAAGATGCTTCATGGCCAAAGGTCCAAAGGTAACAGATCCCGAGTATGTTGATTTCAATAGTGATGAAGATGATTTGCTAGGTGATGATGATTTACTTGTTGACAACTCTAGTGATGAAGACTATGATGAACTTGCTATTAATCATGCTAATCAAGATAAAACGAATGACGGTGATAAGAAGGAGATTTGATTGATATGCAAAGGAAATTTGGGATACTTTGATTGATATGCACGAACGTACCGACTCCGTCAAGGAATCCAAATTGGATGTGCTTCAAAGTCAACTTGTCAAGTTCAAAATGAAGGATGGTGAAGGCGTTGCTGAAATGTACTCTAGGCTTGCTCTCATCACAAATGAGATTGCCGGCTTAGGAAGTGAAGAGATGACCGATAGATTCATCATCAAGAAGATCCTAAGAGCCTTGGATGGAAAATATGACACCGTATTCACATTGATCCAAATGATGCCCAATTACAAAGATCTTAAGCCAACATAAGTCACTGGAAGAATTGTTGCTCATGCGATGTCACTCAAGGATAAGGAAGAGCTTCACAACAAGTCAAGTGGTGCTTACAAAGCCTCATGTGAAGCTCCCACATCATCAAGTGAGTAGCAAACCTTCAATGAAGAATTGAGTCTAATGGTGAAGAACTTCAACAAATTCTACAAGAGAAGGAGCAAGGAAAGAAGCTCCAAGTCAAGATCCTACAATGACAAGAGATCTTCAAGTCGCGAAAGAAATTTCTACAATTGTGGAAGACCCGGACACTACTGCAATGAGTGTACAGCTCCCTACAAAAGAAGAGAAGATTCTCCCAAAAGAAGGAGTAGAAGAGAAGAATTACCACCAAGAGAAAGAAGGAGTAGGGATGATCGTTATGAACGAAGACCCTCTCGGAGAAGCAAGGATTCGGAAAGGAAGGATAAGTCATCAAGGAGCTACACAAAAGGAAGACATCAAGCTCATGTTGGTGAATGGGTATCCGGCTCCGACTCCGATCATCACTCCGGAAGAAGTTATCACTCCGACTCCGAATATACTCAAGATGAAGGTGTTGCCAGACTAGCACTTGTGACAACCAACTCCTGCGACATATTTGACTCACCGAATGAAGGAATTGGAAGATGTTTCATGGCTAAAGGTCCAAAGGTGACACAGCCCGAGTATGTCGATTTCAATAGTGATGAAGATGATTTGCTAGGAGATGATGATTTACTTGTTGACAACTCTAGTTATGAAAACTATGATGAACTTGCTATTAATCATGCTAATCAAGATAAAATGAATGACGATGATAAGAAGGAGATTGAGCGTCTAACTAAAGAACTAAACACTCTTGAGTTAGCTCATGAAACTACCTTGGAAGATCATCAAGAACTTTTAAATACTCATGAGAAGCTACGCTTTGAAAAGCTTAACCTTGAGCAAGAGCAAGAGTTTTTAAAGGCAATCAATGATGATCTTCGCAAGAAAAGTTCTTCTTACATTGCCAAGCGTTTACTCTTGTCTACTTACATGCCACAAGTTAAATCTAGCAACAAGAACAAAGAAAGATTCTTCATCTAGTAGTAACAACAATCATGCTAAATCCAATGTTGTTGCTTCTAGTAGCTCTCTTGATTCCACTAATGATTCTCTCAGCCAAGTTACACTTGAGCAAGAAAATATCTTATTGAAGGGAATTATAGAGAAAGGTGTTTACAAAAGCCTTGCCGGAAGTAAGCAATTTGAGGAAATTGTGCGCAAGCAAGGAAGACACCGGAAGAATCAAGGTGTTGGTTTTGAACAAAAGTTCAATGCCAATGGAGTTGAGTGGGAAGAAGATCAATACCCCAAGACAAAGTTTGTTCCTCAACAAGAGAAGTATGATCCTACTTCTTTCCAAGGAACACAAGCTCAAGATGATCTTCCACCACAAGACCACAAGCAAAAAGGCAAGGACAAGCTTCAAGAGGAGATTGATGCATTTGAAGAAGCACCTAAAGCCTTGGTCAAGTGGGTTCCCAAGACTACATCAAGTTCTACTTCATCAAGTACGACTACAACTCCAAGGATTCCCATCAAGATGGTGTGGATCCCGAAGAAGAAGAAGTAGAGAGTTCTTGAGGGTGACTCCGCCAACATACTTCACTCTTATCATTTTGGCAAGGACAAGTGCAAACAAATTCCACATCTTGCACTAGTTCATGTAGTGACAAACCCTCTTGTTGGTAACACAAGGGACAAGGTAACCTAATGCTTTCATGGACATCATCTTGTGTATACATCACTCTATGTCTATGTATATCCTTGTTTGTTCCTTGTGGGACTAACCCGTGTAGGTATTGAAAGTGCAACTCACTCCAATGGATTGCTCCGAATGATCTACATCAACATTGAGCAGCCACATCTTCATTACCTACATGAAGTCATCATCGACAAAACCCAAGGTTAGTTCATCCCTCTTAGGGGGGATATCACATCTAGGGGAGCTTTACTCTAAGAATTGAGCTGAAGCAACTCTAATGGTGTGAGCACAACAATGCTTTATGTAAAAGTGGTAACCCCACTTGTGCTTAAACGATGAGTATGACCTATGATCAAATGTTCTAATTTGACTCATAAGTCAATATACTCATATATAGATGACCTAGTCATCGCCAATTGCTTGATAGATGCTAGAGTGTTTGTGCATGCTTTGTCACATATTTCATTTCCCATTTTATTGTGTGAGCATGTTGGATGCATATTTTTCTCATTCGAGGACATCCATTTGTTGCTTTGATAGTTTGGCTTTTTCTCTTTTGCCAAATGGATGGACAAGAATGCCTAAGAACTCCCTCTAGCTATCTATGCTTTCCTCGTCTCAAACTCTATTCATGATACATCACAAAGTTTGATCAAGTCAGATTCGAACCACTCTGTGTGAGGAGCACTCGGAGTCCCCGATTCGTCGTAGACTTAAACTTCCAAAACCTCTTTGTGCATTTCGGTCTGACCGATTCATCCTTTTCGGTCCTACCGAGATCACTTAGTTGATCTAGGTTTTCAATCTTGGTGCAACCGATTAGAACCTTTCGGTCACATCGAGTTGCAGTAACTGCCTGCAGTTTTGCATCTCGGTGCCACCGAGTTGTTCCACTCGGTCACACCGACAGGGTCAGGTTATATATACTGACGGGTCAATTTTTGGAAATTTTTCCGAAATCCTTCACCCGTGCGTAACCTGCTCTGCCTCTTCGGGTCTCCGGATCGTCCTCTCGCCACCAGCGACCTCCCGCCACTGGTCTCTGCCCCCGTCAACGGCAATCTGCTTCGCCGTTGCCACCATAGCGAACACTCGCCGCTCTAGGGTAAGTGTTCGACCCCTTGTGCTGTCTTTTTCACTCTGATTCCTATCACAAGGACAATGCCATGTTTCTTGCCACGATTGACATTGATCCATCCAGCTTAAACTTCCTTAGGTCTAGATTGATTCAAAAATTTTAGGGTTAGCTCTCCGCAGAACTCATCTCGGACCGAGCGAAGTGTAGAAATCGGTCTCACCGATTCGGCCTTGGCCATTGCACATGCGCTTTTTGGTCCGACCGAAACGTGCAAATCGGTGTGACCGAGTTCAAGATTCTGTGAAACCCTAGCAATCTCGGTGCCACCGTACTGTGACTCGGCCCAACCGAGTTCACTAGTTTAGGTTCCAAGTGTTGCTTCGGTTTCACCGAGTTTGTCAATTCGGTAGCTCCGAGATCAATTCTGTAGAGAACTAAAACTAAGCTTTTTGACTCAATTGTTTTGCAAAACCTCTGTATTTTGTGATGCTCATCTACTCTACCTCATCTACAACCTATTCATAGGGTCTGCTGATAGTTTGCCTGAAGATGTCTGATCAAAGTGACAGTGAGAACAAGTCTGAAGAGCAGGTTCAGATGAGTGAGGGCACTAGTCCCTCCAGCAGCTATGATGAGGGCAGAAGGAGCACACCTAGTAACTTGCCAAAGGCAGCTACCAGGACAAGGAAGAAGAAAACCTCAGATTCTGAAGATGAGGATTATGTGGCTGTTGAGGATGAAGCCACTTCAATGAAGAAGGTGCTGAAAAAGGAGTATGGCACAGCTGCTGCAAGTAAGCCAGGAATGAAGACAAAGGCTCCAGCAAGAAGAGTTCCAATGTCAAAAGCCAGAGCCTCCACTCAAGGAACAATGGAGTTAACTCTTGAACCCAAAGAAGGAGGTGAAGGCAAGAAGAGGAAAGAAAGGGTTAAGAAGACCATTGCCAGAGTTATTGGGAAGCCCTCCATGATGAGAGATGATGATGAAGAAGAGGAGGATGTTGCACCAGCACCCAAAGCTCAGAAGCTTATGGGAGATGCTATAAAGTCAGGGGCTGCTCCATCAAAGCCCAAGTCTGCTCCCAAAGCTCAGGCTCAGAAGTATGCTCCAAAGAGAAGCACTAGAAACATTCCAGCTGCAGAAAAGAACAAGGCCCCAGTGCCTGAGACTGTTGATGAAGAAGTTGATGAAGCCCAAGTGCTAAGGAAGCTCAAACCCAAGTTCCCTGACCACAATGATGCACATCCTGTTGCAGAGAATATGAAAATCAGGAAGGATTCAGGACTGAGATTGTGGAGACAATCTGATCCATATGCTGTCAGGAGGAGAACTGCTGTGGACTACAGGTTTCACACTAAGGAACAACAGGACTTTTATGAGACTGTCCTGCTTGACAAGAAGCCCATAGTGTGTGACATGAGATGTGTTGACTGGGAGTACATCAAGGAAAATGAAGATCACTATCCAGGAGTATATGACAGCTTCAAAGCATGTGGAGTTGATACATTTGTTGCCCAGAAGCTCACCAAGTGGAATGATGAGCTGATCATGCAGTTTTACTCCACTTCCCACTTCTATCCAGATGGAAGGATAGTTTGGATGTCTGAAGGTACAAGGTACCAATCCTCTTTTGAAGAATGGGCTCAGTTGATCAATGCCCCAGAAGAGCATGAGGATGACTTGGATGTTTATGCTGAGAAGAAGAAAGACCACAACACTATGGCACACATGTACAGAGAGATCCCAGATGATGCTTTAGAGACTCATAATCTTGGTTCTGTCCACTTCTTGTTGTCTGGTCTGCCTACTATCAACTGGATCCTAAGGCACACATTGCTACCCAAGTCAGGTGATCACAAGATGATCAGAGGACATGCTATCAATTTGCTACATTTGTTTGATGTGCCTCAAAAGTTCAAAGTCATGAGTCTGATTGTAGAGACAATCAAAAGGACAACAGCTGATCAGAAGAGAAGCTGTGGGTATGCCCCACAAGTTCAGGAGCTCATCAACTCCAAGATGGGCACAGGAAAATATCTATTGGATAAGGAGCACCTGGCCATATACCCAGAATTTGAAGACAACACAGTTGTGATGCATGAGAATGAACCATCACCAGTTCAAGCACAGGAGAAGAAAGCCAAAGCTAAAGCTGAGAAAGCTGCCAAGATGCCAAGTGTTGAAGAGGCATCTCAAGTTTTCCCGAAGAGCAAGCAAGATCAACTAGCATATCTGATCCAATCCACCTTGAGGATTAAGAAGGGCTTGGCCACCCTGACTCAAAACCAGGAGAGCTTGGAGAGGATCATTGAGCAGAAATTCTATCATCTTGATGTCAAAGTAACTGAGATCCCAACCGCAGTTGAGCAGCTACAAGAGGAAGAAGAAGAGAAGAAGGGCAAGGCAACCACTAATGCATTTGAGCGAGTGCCTAGAGGACAGAGATCTGCTGCAGTGCCAGTGAGAGATTCTCGAGCTACAGCGTCCGCACCAGTAGCTACAGCTGCAGTGCCACCTCCAGCAGCCACTCCACCAGCTCCAGCTACTTCAACTGATGCCTTCGTCCTTGGAGTTCTCTCTACACCACCTCCCAAAGATCAAGCCTGAGAGTCGTTTAGCACTATGCATTTTTGAACTTTTTGGTAACTTGTTGCCAAAGGGGGAGAAAAATGTATAGATCATAGGCTTCGAGAGAGAGTGTTGCTTTTTATCTCTCTTGTTTTTGGTTGAACTTCTTGATTGTGTGCTTGTGTGAGATACTTTATGTTCTTGTGAGATACTTGTTTGATCATGTGTTTGATCATATGCTACCCTTAATGCTTGTTGGATGATATCTTATATCCTTATATGATCATTCACTTGCTTGGTGATGAGTGCATGCTTTTAATTTGTATCATTTTGAGCACTCCACCAAGATGTATGTGACATGGAAGAGTAACCCATGATCCTAATCGATTGTGCATTTGCATTCAAAAGCAAATTTTAAATAATGCACAAATTTAGGGGTAGCTCTTGCTTGTCACATACTTCTCAAAGCGAAGATGTTTTTAAATCTTCTTATCATTTGTCGAAGCTTTGATCTATATGTTGTCATCAATTACCAAAAAGGGGGAGATTGAAAGTGCAACTATCCCTAGGTGGTTTTGGTAATTCCCAACAACATATAGCTCATTGAGCTAATGCTATTTCAAGATAAATATTTCAGGAAAGCTCAATGATTGGCATGGCATGGATTAGAAAGTGGACCCCTAAAAATGCTAAGGACAAAAGGATTGGCTCAAGCTCAAAGCACAAGACTCTACATTTTTCATTTTAGTGATCCAAGATATTTTAGTGATCCAAGATCACATTGAGTCCACAGGAAAAGCCAATACTATCAAGAGGGGGGTGAGGTGTTGCTTAATGAGTTTATTGCTCAAAATGCTTAGTGATATGCTCCAAAAACCCTCAACTACTTTCTCATATCCACATATGTCTCAAAGCAAAAGTCAAACTCGGCCCTACCGAACCTTTCTATCCGGCGCCACCGAGTTCACTTGACATAGCCACTGCCACAAACCCTAGTCTTTTCGGTCTCACCGATAGGGATCTCGGTCTCACCGAGATGGGATTGTAATCTCTCTGTTTCCCTTCGTAACGTTTCGGTCAAACCAGATGAGCGATCGGTCCCACCGAGATTGCAATGCAAACTCTCTGTTTCCCTTTCGTAACGTTTCGATCCAACCGAGATGAGTGAATCAGTCCCACCGAGTTTGCCTGACCAACTCTCTGGTTAGTCTATTACCAAAATCGGTCTCACCAAGTTTGTGTAATCGGTCTCGCCGAGATTACGTTATGCCCTAATCCTAACAAAATCAGTCCCACCGAGTTGACGTGTCGGTCCCACCGAAAATCCTAACGTTCACATTTTGAACTAAATCGGTCCGACCGAGTCTTATGATTTGGTCCCACCGAGTTTGGTAAATTGTGTGTAACGGTTAGATTTTGTGTGGAGGCTATATATATACCCCTCCACCCACTCTTCATTCGTGGAGAGAGCCATCAGAACATGCCTACACTTCCAACATACATTTTCTGAGAGAGAACCACCTACACTTGTGTTGAGGTCAATAAATTCCATTCGAACCACATAAATCTTGTTCTCTAGCCTTCCCCAAGTTGCTTTCCACTCAAATCTTCTTTCCGCCAAATCCAATCCTGTGAGAGAGAGTTGAGTGTTGGGGAGACTATCATTTGAAGCACAAGAGCCAGGAGTTCATCATCAACACACCATCTATTACCTCTTGGAGAGTGGTGTCTCCTAGATTGGTTAGGTGTCACTTGGGAGCCTCCATCAAGATTGTGGAGTTGAACCAAGGACTTTGTAAGGGTAAGGAGATCGCCTACTTCGTGAAGATCTACCCGAGTGAGGCAAGTCCTTCGTGGGTGACGGCCATGGTGGGATAGACAAGGTTGCTTCTTCGTGGACCCTTCGTGGGTGGAGCCCTCTTGTGGACTCGCGCAACCACTACCCTTCGTGGCTTGAAGTCTCCATCAATGTGGATGTACGATAGCACCACCTATCAGAACCACGGATAAAAAAATCTCCGTGTCAACATTGTGTTTGCTCCCTCAAACTCCTCCCTTTTACCTTCATATGCAATTGTTTTACATTCTGCTGCTATACTCTTAGAATTGCATGTGTAGGTTGATTGCTTGACTTGTGCTAAGTTGCTAAAATCTGCCAAGAACTAAAATTCGGAAAAGGCTAGATTTTTATTTGGTCAAGTAGTCTAATCACCCCCATCTAGACATACTTTTGATCCTACAAGCGGCTAGAGGTTGCGGGCACCAGCAGAAGAGAGAGGTTGAGAGGAGGAGTAGCGAGGCAAGGGAAAAATGAAGCAGCAGCAAGGTAGGGGAAATCGTGCGGGGGATCATACGCCCGTCTGATCAGGCGCGCGAGGTACGGTGGTGGAGTGGTGGCGCTATGGCTGGTGGATGGAGTGGATGGCGCTGGTGGAGATGGATGGGGATGGTGGTGACTTGCGCGCTGATGGATGTGTAACGCCCGGATAATTAGGCTACAGTAAAACTCTCGTAATGATGCCATGTCATCTCTGTTTACTGTTACTAAACTCTCGTTAGTTCAAAACCCGTTCAAAAGTCAAATTCAAAATATGTCAAACAGCAAAAGTTTTCAAAAGTTGAAACAAAAATGTTCGGGCAGTGCCAAAAATGGCATAGGTAATTATGGTGTAGAAGACACAATTCTATAAAATACTTAAATGCCCTAAATTAAATAAAACAGAAAAGGAAAAGGAAAGAAAATACAAAAGCAGAAGACAAAAGAAAAAAAAGAGAAAAGGAACCCCCCTAGACCAGACGGCCCAGCTCGCAGCCAGGCCGGCCCACCTGGCCCATCCTGCCGGCCCAGCCCGCCTCCCTCGGCCGCTCCCTTCCCTTCCTTGTTCCCCCGACCAGGGTCGGAACAGGGGCGCGTCCCCGCCGGACCCCCTCGCCGGCGTCAAGGAGGGGATAAGGTCGCCACGCCTCCTCGGTTCCTCCTCCCACTCACCCCGCTCTCGCCCTCGGTCACTACGCCTCTCCCTCTACCCTCAGATCCACGCCGCTCCCTCCTTCCCCACCGCATCCGAGCGCCACCGCTGCCATGGCTCCGGCCTAGCCACGGCCACCGTGCGCACCTCGCCGCCCCATGGTGTCCCTAAGGTCCGCCATCGTCTTCCTCGTCGACCGGTGGCCGCAGCTGGAGCTCGGAGGCGCTGCTGCGACGGTCCCCTTCTTCCACATCTCCGGTCGCCGCCATTCTTCACCAACTCCGGCGACGCCCCCCTGCTGCTACTAAACCACCACGGGCCATCTTGCGTGCCGCACGGTGAGCTGCCTCCCTCCTCTGCCCTCTAGCTCCCCTAGGTCGCGCTGTAGATAGCTCGTCTTCGTGCCCGGGCTCTGGCCGCCGTGGTGTACCTCGCCGCCGTCATGCATTTGTTTGCATTGTATTTATTGTTTCTTCCCCCTCTTCTCCCGCTAGACACCGAGACCGACGCCGCTGCTACCCAGTACGACTACGGTGTTGACGACCCCTCCTTGCCAGAGCAATCAGGCAAGCTCCCCCCTTGATCACCAGATATCGCCTATTCTTCTCTATACTGCTTGCATTAGAGTAGTGTAGCATGTTACTGCTTTCCGTTAATCCTATCCTGATGCATAGCCTGTCCTTGCTTCTACTGTTGTTACCTTTACCTGCAATCCTACATGTTTAGTATAGGATGCTAGTATTCCATCGGTGGCCCTACATTCTTGTCCGTCTGCCTTGCTATACTATCGGGCCGTGATCACTCGGGAGGTGATCACGGGTATATACTTATGTACTATACATGATACCTGTGGTGACTAAAGTCGGGTCGGCTCGTAGGAGTACCCGCGAGTGGATCTTTGAGGCGGAGCGACAGGGCAGGTTGAGACCACCTAGGCAAGAGGTGGGCCTGGCCCTGGTCGGCGTTCGCGGTTACTTTAAAATAACACGCTTAACGAGTTCTTGGTATTTGATCTGAGTCTGGCCATTTGGTCTATACGCACTAACCAGCTACGCGGGAACAGTTATGGGCACTCGACGTCGTGGTATCAGCCGAAGCCTTCATGACGTTAGCGGCTGAGGACGCGCGCCGGATTGGAACGTAAGCCTGCTCTTGTATTAAGGGGGCTCGTTCTGCTTCTGACCGCGTACGCAACATGCAGGTGTGCAATGGGCGATGGGCCCAGACCCCTGCGCGCATAGGATTTAGACCGGCGTGCTGACCTCTCTATTGTGCCTAGGTAGGGCTGTGACGTGTTGATCTTCCACGGCCGGGCATGACCCAGAAAAGTGTGTCCGGCGAAATGGGATCGAGCGTGTTGGGTTATGTGGTGCACCCTTGCAGGGAAGTTTATCTATTAGAATAGCTGTGTCCCTCGGTAAAAGGACGACCCGGAGTTGTACCTTGACCTTATGACAATAGAACCGGATACTAAATAAAACACACCCTTCCAAGTGCCAGATACAACCCGGTGATCGCTCTCTAACAGGGCGACGAGGAGGGATCGCCGGTTAGGATTATGCTATGCGATGCTACTTGGATGACTTCAATCTACTCTCTTCTACATGCTGCAAGATGGAGGCTGCCAGAAGCGTAGTCTTCGATAGGACTAGCTATCCCCCCTTATTCTGGCATTCTGAAGTTCAGTCCACCGATATGGCCCTTTACACATATAACCATGCATATGTAGTGTAGCTCCTTGCTTGCGAGTACTTTGGATGAGTACTCACGGTTGCTTTTCTCCCTCTTTTCCCCCTTTCCCTTCTACCTGGTTGCGCAACCAGATGCCAGAGCCCAGGAGCCAGACGCCACCGTCGACGACGACTCCTACTACACCGGAGGTGCCTACTACTACGTGCAGCCCGCTGACGACGACCAGGAGTAGTTAGGAGGATCCCAGGCAGGAGGCCTGCGCCTCTTTCGATCTGTATCCCAGTTTGTGCTAGCCTTCTTAAGGCAATCTTGTTTAACTTATGTCTGTACTCAGATATTGTTGCTTCCGCTGACTCGTCTATGATCGAGCACTTGTATTCGTGCCCTCGAGGCCCCTGGCTTGTATTATGATGCTTGTATGACTTAATTATGTTTTAGAGTTGTGTTGTGATATCTTCCCGTGAGTCCCTGATCTTGATCGTACACGTTTGCGTGCATGATTAGTGTACGATTGAATCAGGGGCGTCACAAGTTGGTATCAGAGCCGACTGCCTGTAGGAATCCCCCTTCCACACTCCTTGGCCGAAGTCGAGTCTAGACAGTACAAAGCTTTTACTAACATGGATGTGTACCTTACGGGCCCACGTCGCCATTGGGTGGTACTTGGATCTTTTACTCCTCGATTTTTACTCTGGGACTCTGAACTCTCTTCTACTCGGGTTAAACAAATTTACTAACTCTAACACTAGGATCCCGTGACCACATTCACCCCGAAGTTGGATAAGCCATAGTTATTTTTTAGAATAGTATTTTGAACAATTCCCACACTGTCATTTGACTCCTTTGAAACATCTTTGCTTTCAGATGGAACCACGAGGCAGGTCGTGCACCACACGACGGCCATTGGTGCCTCAGGATCACCTGCTGTGCTAGCTGAGATGATGACCTATCTGGGTTATCGTTGGCACCCTGAGTACACCGTCTACGAGGAGTACCAGGACTTTAACCAGGAGCAGTATCGTGCCATCGTCCACCTCTACTCTCGGGAATATGACTCCCCTACTGTGCTGCACACCGCTCATGGTGTTGGAGTGACCATCGATATGGCTGTCCACGATGCTGCTTATGCTGCTCTGACACGTCTTCATGGAGAGTATCGGGAGTTGGATACCTCCCCTTTCAGGCACATTGCTATCGCATCTGATGTTGGTGCGGAGGGATACTATACTGCTGCCTACTCCACTGTCACCCGAGAGCCCTTCTACCATCAGAACCTGGTTCTGCATGCTGGGCTGGATCGAGCTAACCGAGCTCTTCGCCACGAGTTGTACACCACCCGTCAGCACCTTTACCGTGCTCTGACGCTGTTGCACCCCTTTGTCCGATCTAGAGAGCTGCCCCATTCTGCGATCTACCCAGCCATGACTGTGATGCCCCAGGGTGTCGGCTGGCCAGATGTGGGAGGCTACTCTCCCGCACTTGGTCCTCTTCTGCCACCTGAGCATCAGGTTCTGCACCAGAGTATTCGCGGACCCCAGGTTGCTGACGTGGAGTTCCCGATGCGACACTACCAGCTTTCCGGCTACACCTACCTCCACAGTACCTCTTGGGACTGATGTTGGCTTGCTTGCTAGTGTCAGATGCATTCGTCGCGAGCCTGTGTGCCGCCTATGGTGTTTTAGTCTATGTACTGAACTTTGTGTACTGAACTCTATGCATGACCCCTGTTGTAAGTTATGCCGACTACTATGTAGTAGCTATCGTGCTCCTTTCATTATGCATGTTTCATCATGAATGATTCTTGTCTTTGTAAATTTCTCAATGCTGAACTACCCCTGTTATATATTAGCAGGATGGTTAGGCCAGGTGGTCGTGGTAGTGGTGGCAATGCCCCACCACCACCTGAGTACATGGCTAGTATGATCCAACAGTTCGAACTGAACCGCCAATTCATGGAAAATATGATGGCTCAGTTTCCTCGCCCCAATATGAACTAGCAGCCAACCCCAGTAACTCTGCAGGATTTCATGCGCCTCAACCCAACTGTGTACCGCAGCTCAACTCAGCCTCTGGATGCTGATGACTGACTCCGTGACATCACCTATGAGATGGAGTCTGCCGATGTAGCCCCTGCCAGCTATGTCACCTTTGCTTCCTTCTTCCTGAAGGGACCCGCAGCTCAATGGTGGGATAGCCACAGGCGTACTCTGCCAGCTGGAACAATCATCACCTGGCCAGACTTCCAAGCTGCTTTCCGTGCCCGCTTCATTCCTCAGGGAGTCATGGACCGGAAGAAGCGTGAGTTCCGAAACCTCACCCAAGGAAACAAAACTGTTGAAGCTTATCAGCGGGAGTTTCTGGACTTGTCCCGCTATGCTGAAGAGGACATTGCAACTGATGCCCATAGACAGGAGAAGTTCCGTAACGGCCTTCAAGTTGACATCAAGCTCGCACTTCTAGTGCATGACTTTACTGATTTCGCCACCTTGGTGAACAAGGCCATCAATGTCAAAACTGGTCTGTAGGAATACCAGAGCTCTCACAGGCGCAACCATGACACGGGCTCATCTTCGGGCCTGCCCTCGCAGAAGCGTAAGATATGGATCCCGAACAGCATGTACCGTCCAAATGCACCTGCCCCAAGGCAGACCTATGCTGCACCTCGTCTGCCTCCTCCACCATCTAGGCAGCCAAGGCTTCCAGCTCCACCACCCCAAGCTCCTGTTCCCACTCCCAATAATGGTCTGTGCTACAAGTGTGGTCAACCAGGTCACCATGCCAGGGACTGCAATGAGAATCAGAATCAACTTGCCCTTCTAGCAGCTGGCCGTGGAAACAACCAGCCCCGCAGCAACAATGCCAAGTCTTATGGCCGTGTTCATGCCAACCACGTTGATCTGAACGAAGCTCAAGACCAGCCTGCTACTGTGATGGGTACAGTCCTCGTAAATTCAGTACCAGCATCCGTTTTATTTGATACAGGTGCATCGCATTCATTCATGTTAGAAGATTTTGCATACAAGCACAACATTAAATGTGAGGAGATGAACACTTCGGTAGTGGTAAAAACCCCCGTGGGACAATGTCAAACCTCCATGGTTGGCATCGACGTCCCCGTGGAAATCGAAGGGCTGGAATTCTATGCCTCGCCTATTATCCTGAAGTCGTCTAATATCGACCTCATTTTGGGGATGGATTGGTTGAAAGCGCATACTGCTTCTATAGTTTGCGCCACTAAGACCGTCCATCTGCTACACCCTTCAGATGAAATAGTTACTTACCAAGCTCATCTGGTGCAAAATGCCGAGGCATGGCTCTATGCATTGAATGCATTGAACGCTGCACCACTCGAGGGCATTGAAAACATTCTCGTCGTGCGTGAATTCCTCGACGTCTTTCCTGAAGAACTTCCAGGGATTCCCCCTGCTAGAGCTGTCGAATTTATCATCGACTTGAAACCAGGCACCACTCCTATAGCCAAGCGACCCTACAAGATGCCGCCGCATGAACTCCTTGAGCTTAAGGAGGAAATCGACCAATCTCTTCGCAAAGGATTCATTCGCCCAAGTTGCTCTCCTCGGGGAGCACCTTCTCTCTTTGTCAAGAAGAAGGATGGGACAAACCGATTGGTCCAAGACTACCATCCTATAAACCAAGCTACCATTCAGAATAAGTATCCTCTTCCTCGGATCAATTATCTGTATGATCAACTGGCTGGTTCATCACTGTTCTCTAAACTCGACTTGAGGTTGGATTACCACCAGATCTGTGTTCGTGAAGAGGATATCCCAAAGACCGCCTTCGTGACTCGATATGGTTCATACGAGTACACCATCATGTCTTTCGGTTTAACCAATGCTCCAGCCACCTTCTCTCGTCTGATGAACTATATATTCATGGATTACCTCGACAAGTTCGTCGTGGTTTATCTGGATGATATCCTGGTATTTTCCAAGAACGAAGAGGAACATGCTGAACATCTTCGTCTTGTGCTGGAAAAGCTACGAGAGCATCAACTATATGCCAAGTTCTCCAAATGTGAATTCTGGCTACCCGAAGTAACCTATCTTGGGCATGTCATCTCCAAGGATGGTATTGCCATCAACCCTGAACGAGTCCAGGCTATCCTTGATTGGACTCCTCCCAAGAATGTTAAACAAGTCAGAAGTTTTCTCGGTCTCGCCAGCTATTGCCGTCGATTCGTCGAGAACTTCTCCAAGATCGCCAGGCCTCTGACTAACCTATTGCATAAGGGCATCAAGTTCCAATGGACAGACAAATGTCAGGAAAGTTTCCAGGCACTCAAAGACAAGTTGACTTCTGCTCCAGTGCTTGCTCCACCTGATACTAAGAAGGACTTCGTTATTTACTGCGACGCTTCCCAGCAAGGATTAGGCTGTGTCCTAATGCAAGACCGCAAAGTGATTGCTTATGCCTCTTGGCAATTACGCCCTCACGAAGAGAACTACCCAGTTCAAGACCTCGAACTTGCTGCTGTCATTCATGCGCTGAAGCAGTGGCGACATTACCTTCTCGGTAATCGTTGCGAGATCTTCACTGACCACCAAAGTCTAAAGTATCTGTTTACTCAGCCAGACCTGAACCTCCGTCATCAGAGATGGATGGAGATTGTTGCAGACTTTGACTTGGTTATTTCCTATATGCCAGGCAAGGCTAATGTAATGGCTGATGCCTTGAGCCGCAAGTCTTACTGCAACCACCTCTAGGTTCACAAAGTTCAGCCCTCGATTGTTGAAGAATTCAGAAAGCTGAACCTCCATATTGTTCCTCTGGGTGCACTCGCTCCCCCTCCTAAGGAGTTTCGCAAGATGAACCTCCGGGTTGTTTCCCAGGGTTCCCTCAATACCCTGGCTATCGAATCAGATCTATTGGACTCCATCAAGAGAATACAGGGATATGACTCTGAAGCCCACAAGATTAAGCGCTACCTCGCAGAAGGAAAGCCCTCATTCTTCACTATTGCTGATGATGGCACTCTGTACTTCAAGGGCCGCCTAGTGGTGCCATGTGCAGAGAAAAACCTAGATATGACTCAGGAAGTTATGAAAGAAGCTCATGATACACCTCTATGTATCCATCCTGGTAGTACATAGATGTACCAAGACATCCGTTAGAGATTCTGGTGGTCTAATATGAAGCAAGACATTGCTCGTTATGTTGTTGAATGTGACGTTTGCCGTCGTATCAAAGCAGAACATCAAAGGCCTGCTGGAACTCTGCAACCTATCTCTATTCCTGAATGGAAATGGGACCATGTTGAGATGGACTTCGTCACTGGATTTCCCAAATCGCAGAAAGGTAATGATGCTATTCTTGTCGTCATTGACCGGCTTTCTAAAGTTGCACATTTTCTGGCGGTCAAAGAAACGATCACTGCTAGTCAGCTTGCAACTCTCTACATGTCCAGAATTGTTTCACTTCACGGTATTCCACTGGTTATCAGTTCAGACCGTGGCAGCTTATTCAGTTCAAGATTCTGGGCAAGTTTTCAAGAAGCTATGGGAACTCATCTGTCATTCAGTACTGCGTTTCACCCTCAGTCGCAAGGGCAAGTTGAACGCGTCAACCAAGTTCTCGAAGACATGCTTCGAGCTTGTGTTATTTCCTTCGGCAAGAAATGGGAGGAATCTCTCCCGTATGCTGAGTTCTCTTATAATAATAGCTATCAAGCTAGTCTGAAGATGGCCCCCTTCGAAGTGTTAAATGGACGAAAGTGCCGAACCCCTCTGAACTGGTCAGAAACTGGGGAACGTCCACTCTTTGGTCCGGATATTATCCAACATGCCGAAGAACAAGTCCGCATTATTCGTGAGAATCTCAAGACTGCTCAGTCACGTCAGAAGAGTCAGTATGACCGTAAACATAAAGACATGGTCTATCAACCCGGCGAAAAGGCTTATCTTCGAGTTACACCAATGAAGGGTGCTCACCACTTCGGGATCAAGGGCAAGCTAGCTCCTCGCTATATTGGCCCATTCACTATTCTCGAATGGCGTGGAAAAGTGGCATATCAACTTGAACTTCCACCGAACCTTTCTCAGGTTCACGATGTGTTCCACATGTCACAGCTCCGCCGATGCTTCAAGGACCCAATCCGAGCAGTGGATCATGAAGTGCTCGAATTGCAACAAGACCTCTCCTATAAAGAGCATCCAGTCCGCATTCTCGACCAAGCTGAACGCCGCACACGCCGCACACGCCAGTGGTCGCACCATTCTGAAGATGAAGCCACCTGGGAACGCGAGGATCGCCTATGTGATGAATACCCCGCACTGTTTCCTTCTACCTCCTAAATCTCGGGACGAGATTTCTTGTAGTGGAGGAGATTTGTAACGCCCGGATAATTAGGCTACAGTAAAACTCTCCTAATGATGCCATGTTATCTCTGTTTACTGTTACTAAACTCTCGTTAGTTCAAAACCCGTTCAAAAGTCAAATTCAAAATATGTCAAACAACAAAAGTTTTCAAAAGTTGAAACAAAAATGTTCGGGCAGTGCCAAAAATGGCATAGGTAATTATGGTGTAGAAGACTAAATTTTATAAAATACTTAAATGCCCTAAATTAAATAAAATAGAAAAGAAAAAGAAAAGAAAATACAAAAGCAGAAGACAAAAGAAAAAAAGAGAAAAGGAACCCCCCTGGACCAGACAACCCAGCTCGCAGCCAGACCGGCCCACCTGGCCCATCCGGCCGGCCCAGCCCGCCTCCCTCGGTCGCTCCCTCCCCTTCCCTGTTCCCCCGACTAGGGTCGGAACAGGGGCGCATCCCCGCCGGACCCCCTCGCCGGCATCGAGGAGGGGATAAGGTCGCCATGCCCCCGTCTCCTCGGTTCCTCCTCCCACTCACCCCGCTCTTGCCCTCGGTCACTGCGCCTCTCCCTCTCCCCTCAGATCCACGCCGCTCCCTCCTTCCCCACCGTATCCGAGCGCCACCGCCGCCATGGCTCCGGCCTAGCCACGGCCACCGTGCCCACCTCGCCGCCCCACGGTGTCCCCAAGGTCTACCATCGTCTTCCTCGTCGACCGGTGGCCGCAGCTGGAGCTCGGAGGCGCTGCTGCGATGGTCCCCTTCTTCCACATCTCCGGTCGCCGCCGTTCTTCACCAACTCCGGTGACGCCCCCTGCTGCTACTAAACCACCACGGGCCATCTAGCGTGCCGCACGGTGAGCTGCCTCCCTCCTCTGCCCTCTAGCTCCCCTAGCTCGCGTTGTAGCTAGCTCGTCTTTGTGCCCGGGCTCTGGTCGCTGTGGTGTACCTCGCCGCCGTGGCCACAGCCGCCGTCACGCTCGCCCGAGCTCACCGTTGTGCTCCCGGGGTTCCTAGGAGCCCAACGCACCTGCGCACGCTCCCTCCCGTGCCTCCTAACGCCGTCCTCGATGAGCGCCCGAATGCATCACCGTGGAGCTCGCCGCCGGCAAGGCTCCGGTGATCTTTTGGTCACGGGCTCAACCCCGTTGCACTCCCCATGCCGCGTAGAAACTCCCCAGCCTCTTTGTTTGCTCGCTTGCGCGCCGCAGCTCCGTTTTCATCGAGCACCCGTGCACGCCGCCGCCTCCGCCGCTCGCCAGCGCCGATTCTGGCCAAGTTCGGCGATGCTACGGCCACCACTGGACGCGGCGCTGTGTGCTCGTTCGAACGCACCTAGCCCTGCTCCTCCCCGAGCCCCGTAGCGCGATTCCGGCCAACTCCGGTGAGGGGCCGCCGTTGTTTTGGTCGCCGGAGTCGCTCTGGCGCCTGCCGCCGACGTGGCCTGCCGCTGGGGTCCAGCAGGGTCACTGCCTGGTGGCCCCAGGAGCCCGGTTGGCCCAGTTGACCATGGTCAACTTGCTGACTGGACTGGTCCCAGCAGCTGACCAGTGGCCCCCACTTAATAAGCTAATTAAATTAGTTAAAATAATTATTCTAGGCTAATTAGTCACTGACAAATGGGGCCCACACTTAGTTAATCATAATTAGTTTAAAACAAATCCTATTTCAACTCTGGCTCAATGACAGGTGGGTCCCACTAGACCCACAAGTCAGTTTTGACTCCAGTCAACCGCACTATTGACTGCTGGCATCACACATACGTCATGCCGACATCATCCCATACTGTTCTGGATAATGTTGGATTTAAATAAATAATTAAAATCAGAAAATGATCAAAACTTTAGAAAATCGTATAAAATAATCCGTAACTCGGATGAAAATACTCTCTACATGAAAGTTGCTCAGAACGACGAGACGAATCCGGTTACGCAGCCAGTTCATTCACCACACACCCCTAACATATCGAACACGCAACTTTCCCCCCTCCGGTTCATCTTCCCGAAAATGCGAAAAACCGGGAATACTTTCCCGGATGTTTCCCCCCTTCGCCGGTATCACCTACTACCGCGTTTGGGCACACCTAGCATCACGCCTTGTCATGTCATGCATCGTCATGCATTTGTTTGCATTGTATTTATTGTTTCTTCCCCCTCTTCTCCCGCTAGACACCGAGACTGACGCCGCTGCTACCCAGTACGACTATGGCGTTGACGAGCCCTCCTTGCCAGAGCAATCAGGCAAGCCCCCCCCTTGATCACCAGATATCGCCTATTCTTCTCTATACTGCTTGCATTAGAGTAGTGTAGCATGTTACTGCTTTCCGTTAATCCTATCCTGATGCATAGCCTGTCCTAGCTTCTAATATTGTTACCTTTACCTGCAATCCTACATGCTTAGTATAGGATGCTAGTATTCCATCGGTGGCCCTACATTCTTGTCTGTCTGCCTTGCTATACTATCGGGCCGTGATCACTCGGGAGGTGATCATGGGTATATACTTATGTACTATACATGATACCTGTGGTGACTAAAGTCGGGTCGGCTCGTAGGAGTACCCGCGAGTGGATCTTTGAGGCGGAGCGACAGGGCAGGCTGAGACCACCTAGGCGAGAGGTGGGCCTGGCCCTGGTCGGCGTTCGTGGTTACTTTAAAATAACACGCTTAATGAGTTCTTGGTATTTGATCCGAGTCTGGCCATTTGGTCTATACGCACTAACCAGCTACGCGGGAACAGTTATGGGCACTCGACGTCGTGGTATCAGCCGAAGCCTTCGTGATGTCAACGACTGAGCGGTGCGCGCCGGATTGGAACGTAAGCCTGCTCTTGTATTAAGGGGGCTAGTTCTGCTTCCGGCCGCGTACGCAACATGCAGGTGTGCAATGGGCGATGGGCCCAGACCCCTGCGCGCATAGGATTTAGACCGGCGTGCTGACCTCTCTATTGTGCCTAGGTAGGGCTGCGACGTGTTGATCTTCCGCGGCCGGGCATGACCCAGAAAAGTGTGTCCGGCCAAATGGGATCGAGCGTGTTGGGTTATGTGGTGCACCCCTGCAGGGAAGTTTATCTATTCGAATAGCAGTGTCCCTCGGTAAAAGGACGACCCGGAGTTGTACCTTGACCTTATGACAACTAGAACCGGATACTTAATAAAACACACCCTTCCAAGTGCCAGATACAACCCGGTGATCGCTCTATAATAGGGCGACGAGGAGGGGATCGCCGGGTTGGATTATGCTATGTGATGCTACTTGGAGGACATCAATCTACTCTCTTCTACTTGCTGCAAGATGGAGGCTGCCAGAAGCGTAGTCTTCGACAGGACTAGCTATCCTCCCTTATTCTGGCATTCTGCAGTTCAGTCCACCGATATGGCCCTTTACACATATACCCATGCATATGTAGTGTAGCTCCTTGCTTGCGAGTACTTTGGATGAGTACTCACGGTTGCTCTTCTCCCTCTTTTCCCCCTTTCCCTTCTACCTGGTTGTCACAACCAGATGCCGGAGCCCAGGAGCCAGACGCCACTGTCGACGACGACTCCTACTACACCGGAGGTGCCTACTACCACGTGCAGCCCGCTGACGATGACCAGGAGTAGTTAGGAGGATCCCAGGTAGGAGGCCTACGCCTCTTTCGATCTGTATCCCAGTTTGTGCTAGCCTTCTTAAGGCAAACTTGTTTAACTTATGTGTGTACTCAGATATTGTTGCTTCCGCTGACTCGTCTATGATCGAGCACTGGTATTCGAGCCATCGAGGCCCCTGGCTTGTATTATGATGCTTGTATGACTTAATTATGTTTTAGAGTTGTGTTGTGATATCTTCCCGTGTGTCCCTGATCTTGATCGTACATGTTTGCGTGCATGATTAGTGTACGATTGAATCGGGGGCGTCACAGGATGGGAGGCACACCACCACGCTGGCCTGGCTGTGGCGGCGGCTAGAGCTGGAGGGAGAGGGGTGAAGGAGAGACCGAGGGAGAGGTGGCCAGGCCCAAGGGGAATTGAGGCTGCTAGGGATTTTGATCCCCTCCTCTATTCTGCCAGTTTATGATTTGGCCCTGCTATTTCTCTTCTTTCTTCCCAAGTTGGTCCTGCCATCTATAGCTTGGCCCCTTGATTACTTCAATTCTTCTCGCTCAAGTCCCTTTCTTCACTTCTTTCCTTCCCTTCTCTCTTCTCAATAGCCAATTTGTCCGAATCTTGAACTTTATAGTGCCTTTGCGCCCTTTTCTGCAAAATAATCAAATGACGAGTAAATGATCTTTTATATGATTTTGATTCAAATATATCATAGTTAATAGCAAGAATGGATTGTCGGATCACAATAAATGGTGTGTTTGTGTGCCAAAATATGAATAGGAAATGCACTTATCACTTGGCGACATGGGTCGTAGCACATACTCCTTTCCTTTCATCTTGAAGCTATAGTGATTGGTTCGCCCATTGTGGATTACGCCGCGATCGAATTGCCAAGGACATCCTAGTAGAAGGTGGCAAATGGACATGGGAACCACATCACACTCCAATGTGTCTTCGTATGCTCTAATCTTGAAGGAGACTTGAACGGTGTGCTCAACTTGAATGGTACCAGAGTCGCTAAGCCATTGGACCTTGTAGGGATGAGGATGCTTCATCTTGACCAATTGTATCTTGGAACACAGCTATTCACTTTCCAAATTGTGGCAACTTACTCCGTCGATGATGACCTGCATGAAAGGTCCATTGGCGCCCGCTTTGGTGTGGAAGATGTGGCAACGCTGGTCTTTGTCTTGTTGGTGTTGAAGTGTCAAGACCTTGGAGACAACGAGAGTGGGGCTCGAATCATTGTCACAAAAGACCTAGTCATCTTCATCTTCATTCACGCGCCAGTGCATGGCCACATGCTCAAGTGCTTCCATTTCTTCCTTACTCATCGAGTCATAGGTGTCGTCCTCGTTGGCGATCATGGTGCGCTGAGTGGGGCACTCAAATGTCTTGTGGCCTCGGCCTTGACATGTGAAGCATTTGATGGAACTCGTCTTGATGGTCTCATGTAGGGGCCGGATTTCTGGGACATAAATTACCAGCAAACGACCCTTATGTCACCACTAGCCCCAGGATTACTGTTGCTGGTGGATATTTACTTGATACAGAATTCCAAGCAATTACAAGGATTTGAGTACAAGACCTTATAGGTCCATTGGGTGCAACAATTATTTCCAGTGGCAGATGATGGAAGCGACTCGTGGATCTCCAAGATTGATGGAACTCCATTCCCACAGGAACAGCTGACCCGGATAACTCCTATCTCGTGTGGCTACTATCTCCAAATCCTAGGTTGGGGTGTCGTCACAGTGCTCCTCTCTGAGTCATGATCTGGCCAAGACAATGGCCAGGGACAAGCCAGTGAGTATGTTTGAATGTACTCGCAAACATCAAGAACAAAAGATATACCTGATGCATATGCTCATGATGAATTAAATTACATGCATGTGCTGACTGACTATTAAAGCATGGCATGACAAATATTCGTATTGAAAATAAATCATGTGATTAGTAAATCAAAGGAATGAAACAGAACGTCGGGCATTGGACCGCCCGAAGAATTCCAAGAGAAATGCCAAACGGGTGTCTAAAAGAGAATCGGGCGAGATAGGACCGCCCGAGAACTCAAGCGACGCCACGAGAGGTCTTGAAAATAAATGCCAAATGGGTGTCTAAAAGTGACGCCTCGAGAGGTTTAGAAAATAAATGCCATAGTCGGGTGTCTGAGCGACGCCTCACAAAGGGCTTATAAGAAAATAACAGGAGTATTCAGGTGGACTAGCCATCCCAAGTAATACTCAGAAACGAAAATAAACTGGAGTATCCCGGGTAGTCTAGCCATCCCAAGAGATGCTCAAGGTTAAACATAAGAGGAAAAGGTTAGTCCACAATAATATCCATATCAAAAATAATATTCAAAATAGCACCAGTAGTGACAATCATTATCCTGCAAAAGGAACCTTGATCAATTTATTTATTTCCTCCAGAGACTAACACTAAGAACGACACTTGACCA
Source organism: Aegilops tauschii subsp. strangulata (assembly GCF_002575655.3). Classification (NCBI taxonomy): domain Eukaryota; kingdom Viridiplantae; phylum Streptophyta; class Magnoliopsida; order Poales; family Poaceae; genus Aegilops; species Aegilops tauschii. The sequence continues at coordinate 245,990,965 of NC_053038.3, forward strand.
ACCCAGACTGTAGTCCTTAACCATGGACACGGCTATTCGAATAGATACAACTCTACAGAGGATGTACTCATTACCCACAAGTAAAGGATTTCTTTAGCCAACACCGAGACGCTGACTAATTCCCGTTACACCTAACCAACACACACCAGATTAACTTTCTGGATGCCAGGAATCACCCAAAGCATCGTTCAAGAGAAACTCTAAGGCGGGGAGACCATCGTCTCGAGTAGCATGGGATCACTATTAACACGCGCAGATTACAAGGGGTGCCCCCCTCTCGGCCCAGCCGGATACACCCATGCCCCCTCGCCCGATGACTGGCATTGCAGCCGGTACCTGGAAACCCTCATCGTGGCCTCTCTGTACGGTGTGTGCAGGGAAAGGGGTTAACAAATTACTGAACCATACCCAGCCTGTGGCAGGGACAAGTGGTAGCACGAAACCAGTATGGGGGTTACCGGAACAAGACTCGATCTACGGTCAACTTAGGAGGTTTAAGTTAGCCTGCAGTGGTTAGCACATTATAATTCCTTGGTAGTACCTAACAGGGTCACCACCTGGCATCTCCCAACATACCCTCACTGATCATTCTCGTCACCACGAGATTTCAGTCTCACGGTCACTTTTCTCGTCACTGATTCTTCCTGAAAATTAGCCCGGACCAACACAGGCACATATGACACATGAAAACAACCGTACTCACTTATACTTCATGTTTAAGTGAAAATAGAATACCATCAAGGGGATCATGCATGTATGACCAACAATATGCAAACTCTATAGGAATTCAACATATTCATAATTCAAATACACATCCCACAAATAATTATGCAGTCACCATATCATGTGTTCAAAATGCTTGCCTTGAGCATGCAAAAAGTTTGGGTGTACTCTAAAACTTTGAAAGTTATATCTCCCCTCCATTTCCTATTTTCAAAATATTATAATGACCACATAATTCCAAAACAGTAGACAAAAGTTATTTGGAAAATTTTGAAATAAAAACTAAAATAAACTAGATGAAATTTGAGAAAGAACAGAGAAGGAATCAAGTCATCTGGAGTTCATATGATTTTCCTATGGATTTACTAAGCTGGAATAATCAAGGAAATAGACTATTTATTAGATCCAGCAAAAACCAGGCCTAGGAAAAATGTTCACCCTATCTGGATAAATAGAGCATGAATTTAGGAGTAGGTAGAAATTTGAATCATCAAATTTGGATGTGAAATGGCTGCTGTGGAATTATTTGAAATCTGCTGGAAAAGAAAAAGGAAATAGATATTACTGTGATGGGCTGAGCAGAAACACGCCCTGGGCGCGGTATAGCCGCCTGGCGCTACTGGGCCAAGCCCAATCGCTCGACCGCGTAGGAGGGCTGCGGCGTCGAAGGTGTGCTCGCTGCAATACGCTTTTCCCGCGAGAAAGCAACTTCAACAGAACCCGTCTCCACTTAAGACGAGCTGGCGCGGCACTGGGTCATTGACAGTGGGCCCGCCTGGCCCAACGGTCAGGTTAGACCAGTCCAGCCGCGCCCTCCCTCCCATGGCAGAACAGAGGCGCCGTTCCGGCGGCCCTCGCCGGCGAACGGCGGGGAGCTGAGCACCTGGACGTGTTCAGGGGATCGAGGTGGACCGGTGGGTACCCTTCGTGGTCGCCATGGTGGACGGAGTCACCGACGCCGAGCTCTCCGGCGGACGGTGGCGTCGGGCAAAAGGGGGTTTCACCTACGGCGGCTTCCAGGGCGAATTGAAGGTTGGGATGGAGTCGTGGGGAGAGGAGGGGGTGGATGGTGAGGAGAGTGGAGGAGGGGAAGCTCTGGTAGCGTCGGAATCGTCTGAGAGATGGCGGCGGCTGGAGTTGCCGGAGAGGAAGAAGACGGCCATATCCGGTCGTGTTGCTGCTACGGGAGGATCAGAGAGGGGAAGGGGAGTGTGGATCGGGGTGAGCTTTTATAGCGCGAGAGGGTCGGTTCCATGGTGTCCAAAGGATAAGCACGGCGGCGGCGATCATTACAGCGACATGTGAGGCCGTGAGGTCGTCAAGGTGGACGGTGAGGGCGGTGGCCGCCCGCAGTTACTCCTGGGAGGAGCTCGGCTGCTCGGGACGCGCCACGCAGGTCGGGCAGAGACGTGGCCGTGTGGGACTCGTCGGGCGGTCGTCTTGGTCGCCGTAGACGGCGGTGGACGGCGCTAGGGGCCAAGCGAGGGTGTCGGCGAGGTTTCTGGTGGTCGGGTTGATCGAGAGGAGGATCAGGATTAGAGGGGGCGACAGCAGGGACACGGCTGGAGCTCGCTGCCAACGCCTGCAAAACGCATGCTCTGGCCGTGCCCAGAGCAAGTGCACAAAGTGCTCGACGAAATGCCATGGTGATCTAGGAGCCTCTGATGCTAATGAAACTTTCCACAGAGTTGAATTAGGGTATGATAGAGCTATTCGACATGGTGGTTTGATCAGATGAGCTGGTGCCCAATGCAAGTTTATGAACTTGCAGAATTCTGTCATGCACATGAGGTGCTCGACACAATGCTAGGGCTAGCCAAAGAATTTTGTTCGTGATGAAACTTGGCAGGATGAGGTCTCTGTAGATGATAGAGATGGTGGTGGAGTTAGTTTGGCAAGATGAGAAACTTGCTAGTGCAAGTTTTACAAAACTTTAGTTTTGGATAGAAACTTGAGAGGAATTTTTGGTGGACGTAAAATATGCAAATGGAGCTGATCTCCAAGACTTAAGGTTTTGATTGGAAGGACTACAAGATGGCAAAGTTTAAGAATTAGTGGAGCTAGGAAAAAGAGGATTACTGTTATAACTCAAGAATGGGACAGAAACTGAAAGAGGATGTTTCACTCAAGACATAATTAGGTTTTTGCTCAAAAGTTACATATAGGCATCACCTGACCTCTCATAACTTTTGTGGGATTTTAAAACAATTATTTAAAATACTTGTAGTGCAATAGAAGCATTTTAAGTATTGAAAATGCTTTTAAAAGTATTACTTTGTGGAAAATTTTATTATGAAAATGTTTCCTACTGTTGTTTATGATATAAATGAAATGATTTACAAAACAACCAAGGACCACAACATTTCACAAAAATAATCTCCTATGGAGGGAAGAATTTTGTAAAACAGAAAATAGAAAAGCTCTGAAATTAATTACTGAGCTCATATAGCTCAAATTTTTTATTTCTGACCAAATTTTACTTAATGAGAATCTGATTAAATTTTTGGGGTGTTACATCTCATCCGGTGGAGTTGTAGATGATGAAGCTCCCGGCTTGAAGTTGCTTGTAGTAGGAGGACGACTTGAGGATGTCGAAGTTTTCTTGTAACTTGACTTGTCGTTGTTGATTGGTGTAGGTTTCGTCGAGGTAGAAGGTGTCATAGTCGTTGAAGCTTCATTGTATGAACTGTAGGTCTTGGAAAAGTACTTGGCGTATTTGTAATCATCTTGCACTTGTCCCTCCGCCTTGTTAGCTTGGTGCACTAGCTCGAGGAGGTTCGAATATGGTTGGAAATCTGCAATCTTCTTGATAGGATGGTTGATTCCATTCAAGAATCGTGCCATGGTTTGCTCCTCATCTTTTGTGACATTGGCTCGAATCATGGCAATCTCCATTTCCTTGCAACTTCTTGAAGAGATCTCGACTATAATATGTTTGTACAAAGTGCGCTCGCATGACATCCTTCATTTGGTTCCATGTTGTGATGGGTGGGTCACCTTTTGCTTGTCGTCACTCAATGACTTGATCCCACCAAATGAGGACATTGTCTTGGAACTCTAGCAATGCCATGGCAATCTTCTTTTCTTCTTCATAGTTGTGTCTGATACATCTCCAATGTATTTATAATTTTCGATTGTTCCATGCTTTTATATTATCTGTTTTGGATGTTTTATATGCTATTTTATATTATTTTCGGGACTAACCTATTAACCTAGAGCCCAGTGCCACTTTCTGTTTTTTCCTTGTTTTTGAGTTTCGCAAAAAAGGAATACCAAACGGAGTCCAAACGGAATAAAACCTTCGCGATGATTTTTCTTGGACCAGAAGACACCCAGGAGACTTGGAGATCAAGTCGGAAGAGCCACGAGGCGACCACAAGGGGGGAGGGCGCGCCCCCTACCTTGTGGGCCCCTCGTGACTCCCCTGACCTAATTATTCGTCCTATATATTCACATATATTCCCAAACCACCAGATGTATCCACGAAAACACTTTTCCACCGTTGCAACCTTCTGTTCCCATGAGATCCCATCTTGGGGCCTTTTCCGGCATCCTGCCGGAGGGGGATTCGATCACAGAGGGCTTCTCCATCAACTCTATTGCCCTTCCGATGAATCGTGAGTAGTTTACCTCAGACCTATGGGTCCATAGCTAGTAGCTAGATGGCTTCTTCTCTCTCTTTGATTCTAAATACCATGTTCTCCTCTATGTTCTTGGAGATCTGTTCGATGTAATCTCCTTTTGTGGTGTGTTTGTTGAGATCCGATGAATTGTGGATTTATGATCAGCTTATCTATGAATATTATTTGAATCTTCTCTGAATTCTTTTATGCATGATTTGATATCTTTGTAATTCTCTTCGAACTACCAGTTTGGTTTGGCCAACTAGATTGGTCTTTCTTGCAATGGGAGAAGTGCTTAGCTTTGGGTTCAATCTTGCGGTGTCCTTTCCCAGTGACAGTAGGGGCTGCAAGGCACGTATTATATTGTTACCATCGAGGATAAAAGATGGAGTTTACATCATATTTCTTGAGTTTATTCCTCTACATCATGTCATCTTACTTAATGCGTTACTCTGTTCTTCATGAACTTAATACTCTAGATGCAGGCAGGAGTCGGTCTACTTGACACGAACGTGATGCCTATATTTCATAATCATTGCCTTAGATATCGTCATAACTTTGCGCTTTTCTATCAATTGCTCGACAGTAATTTGATCACCCACCGTATTATTTGCTATCTTCAGAGAAGCCTCTAGTGAAACCTATGGCCCCCAGGTCTATTTTCCATCATATAAGTTTCCGAACTACTATTTTCCATCATATAAGTTTCCGATCTACTATTTTGCAATCTTTTACTTTCCGATCTATAAACCAAAAACCCAGAAATATTTACTTTATCTTTGTTTAGTTTCATCTATCTCTATCAGATCTCACTTTTGAAAGTAACCGTGAAGGGATTGACAACCCCTTTATCGCGTTGGGTGCAAGTTGTTTGATTGTTTGTGCAGGTATTGGTGATTTGTGCATTTTCTACTACTGGATTGATACCTTGGTTCTCTAACTGAGGGAAATACTTATCTCTACTTTGCTGCATCACCCTTTCCTCTTCAAGGAAAAAAGCAACGCAAGCTACAGAAGTAGCAGCGTCAGCGAAAGATCTTGTCGACCTTCAATGCCCATGAAAGGTAGTCTTCGAGATTGTTGCTTCTGGAGAACTTAGGCATGGTGAACTTGAGCTTGCCGTAGCATTGCTCTTCATTATGTTCTTGCAGATGGTGGTGTCGCTCTTGCTGTGGTGGAGGAGATTGAGCCGCTTTCTCCTCGTGCTCCTCTTAATGAACTTGATGTTGAAGGCGTGGTATCCTTACGCGGTTCCCAAATTCTTATTGCTCTTCAAGGCGTGCGGCTACTTCTTGTCGCCATCGTCGGATAGCGTCTTATTATTCGCGTACACGATGGTTTCGGTCATTGAGGGCTTGGGTCGCTTCATTTAGAGTACGTTGGGCTTCAAGGGCTTGTTGCTCATGACATTGTTGTTCTAGTTGTAGGGCATCACCATCTCAAGTGTACTTGGTGATCTTGGCATATTGGAGTTCTTGGACCGTAGGATCACTGATTCGTGTCCAACGTATCCATAATTTTTGATCGTTCCATGCTGTTATATTATCAATCTTGGATGTTTTACCATCATTTTATAGCAACTTTATATCATTTTTTGGGACTAACCTATTGACATAGTGCCCAGTGCTAGTTGCTATTTTTTGCTTGTTTTTTTACTTTGCAGAATATCCCTACCAAACGGAGTCCAAATGCAGCAAAACTTTTTGGAGACTTTTTGGACCAGAAGAAAATTTGGGAGCCAAGGAAGCACCTGGGGGAGGCCCGTGGGGCCCACAAGACACCAAGCACGCCAAAGACCCCTGGCGCGCCCTGATGTGTTGTGGGGTCCACGAGGGTCTCCTCCACCGCCTCTCATCTCTATAAATACCCAAATATTCCAGAAACCCCAGGGGATCCTATGAAACACAATCCCAGCCGCCGCAAGTTCCAAAACCACGAGATCCAGTCTAGAGCCCTAATCTGGCACTCTGCCGGAGGGGAACATGATCATGAAGGGGTTCATCATCCTCATTGGTGCTCCTCCGATGATGCGTAAATAGTTCACCATAGACCTACGGGTCCATAGGCAGTAGCTAGATGGCTTCTCTATTTTTGATTCTCAATATAATGGTCTCTTGGAGATCTATTTGATGTAATGACTTTTTGCGGTGTGTTTGTTGGGATATGATGAAGTTCGAGTTTATGATCAGATTTTTATCCCTGAATATTATTTGAGTATTCTTTGATCTCTTATATGCATGATTATTTATAGCCTCGTATTTCTTCTCCAAATCTTTGGTTTAGTTAGGCCAACTAGATTGATTTTTCTTGCAATGGGAAGAGGTGCTTTGTGATGGGTTCGATCTTACGGTGTCCTCTCCCAGTGACAGAAGGGGCAGCGAGGCACACATGTATTGTTGCTATTAAGGATAACAAAATGGGGTCTATTCCTACATGAATAGATCTTGTCTACATCATGTCACTCGTTCTTATTGCGTTACTCCGTTTCTCCATGAACTTAATACACTAGATGCATGCTGGATAGCGTTTGATGCGTGGAGTAATAGTAGTAGATGCAGGCAGGAGCCGGTCTACTAATCTTCGACGTGATGCCTATATATTGATCATTGCCTTGGATATCGTCATAATTATTTTTTCTTCTATCAATTTCCCAACAGTAATTTGTTTTACCCACCGTGTGCTATTTCTCGAGAGAAGCCACTACTGAAATCTACAGCCCCCGGGTCTATCTTTTATCATATTTGTGTTCCGATATATTTTTGCCGCATTTGTTCTTAGATCTATTATTACAAAAACCGAAAAATACCTTGCTGCTCTTTTTGTTTACCTATTTTATTTTGTGTTTTTGCGAGATCTATTTACCCAAACTCATACAAACCAATCTATCATTTTCCCGAGGAGGGATTGACAACCCCTCTTACGTGTCGGGTTGCAAGTATTTGTTCTTTGTGTGTGAAGGTACCGTTTACATAGTGTTGCTTGGTTCTCCTACTGGATTGATACCTTGGTTTTGCAACTGAGGGAAATACTTACCATAGCTGTGCTACATCATCCCTTCCTCTTTTGGGAAATACCGACACAGTCTAGCCACGTTAAAGGAATTTCTGGCACCGTTGCTGGGGAGACATCATAAACATCTATCAGGTTCTTAATCACAAATCTCATCTCCTTGCAATTTACATTATTTTCCATTGGCCTATCATTTTCATCTCCCCCACTTTTAAAACGTTTTTGCGAATGCACAAAAATATTTTCCTATTTATTTGGCTGGTTTTTTGTTTGCCTTTTTCTCGTTCGATCTTTTCTTTGCTTGTGTTGCCATGTGCCTTCTATATTTTTGCATCTTCTCTTGCTAAAAATCTATTGATATGGATCATCATCCACTTGCTAATCTTTTCAAAAGATCCAATTATGATGAACCAATTTCTAGTGATTTGAGTGCACTAGATTATCTGTATGAAGTTTTGCTTGAAAGTTATGAATATGAAATTGTGATAAAGTGTTAAATGGAAAAATTTATGAAGTGATTCATGATAGCTCCTTGAATGAAAAGCATCCTTGCAATGATTTTATTATAAATTCTACTAATGTCAATTGTGTTAATGATATGCAGAACCCCAAGCTTGGGGATGTTGATCTTGTTATGTCCACTACTCATTGTAATTATCATGATTGGGGTGATTCTTCTTATGATCTTGAAAATTTATTTAAACCTCATGATGAATATGCTTGTGATAATATTAAGAGTGGGTTTGGAAGAGCGTCAACTTTAGGTAAAAATGATTCCACTATTTTGGAAGAGTGTCAACTTGCATGCGTGTGGATCATGTAGAAAATATCATATGTGATAGTTATATTGTTGAATTTGATTATGATCCCACATGTAATTATTATGAAAGAGGAAAATATGATTGTAGAAAGTCTCATGATCTTAAATTTCCTCTCGTCATGTTGAGATTGTCAATGTTTTATTCCTTTCCTTTGCATGTGCTAGTTTTTGCTTGCCCTGATAATTTGTTTGCTTATAAAATGCCTATGCATAGGAAGCATGTTAGACTTAAATTTGCTTGTCACATCTTTTATGATGCTCTCTTTGTACTTCAATTTTTATCTTTTATGTGAGCATCATTGAAATATTATGCCTAGCTAGGGGTGTGAAACAATAGCGCTTATTGGGAGACAAACCAATGAATAAAATTTATTTTTGCCCTTTTGTTTCTGTTATTGAGTGTTTGCACAATAATGCTACTGTTATGATTGTTTTTTATGTTTTAGTTAATGTTTGTGCCAAGGAAAATCTTTGGGATAGCTTTGAGTGATAGTTGATTTTATCCTGTTGAAAACAGAAACTTTTGTATCCAGTAACAGAATTGTTTAAATTCACGGAAGCGACGAGAACTTCTGAATTTTTTGGACAAGATTGATATACAATTTCCTCTGTTGTCCTAATTTTTCAGAATATTTGGAGTTACAGAAGTATGAGTAAAATTTGCATCTTTATAGACTGTTCTGTTTTTGATCGAATCTGTTTTCTTTGCATTGTGTGCTTGTTTTGATGAATCTGTAGTTTGTATTGGAGGGTATAAGCCATGGTAAAGTTAGAATACAGTATGTATAATGCAAAAAACAAAACATGAATGGGTTTTCAACAGTATTTAAAGCAAAGATTGGTTTTATTATACTAACGCATCTCACAAAAGTTTTGTTAAGTTTTGTGTGATTGAAGTTTTCAAGTTTTGGATGAGATCACGATGGATGAAGGAATAAGGAGTGAATAGTGCCTAAGCTTGGGTATGCCCACGGGACCCCAAGTTAATATTCAAGGAGAACCAAACAAGTAAGCTTGGGGATGCCCCAGAAGGCATCCCCTCTTTCTTCTAACAACCATCGGTAATTTTACTTGGAGCTATATTTTTATTCATCACGTATCATGAGTTTTGCTTGGAGCGTCTTGTATTATATGAGTCTTTGCTTGTTTTGCCTTTTAGTTTGTCTCGTCTATCCTTGCTGGACACATCTATTTGAGAGAGCCAAAATTATGCTATGATTTGTTAGAATTGCTCTATGTGCTTCACTAATTTTTTTTGAGCTATCGAATTGCTCTAGTGCTTCACTTATATCTTTTTGAGCACGGTGTGCTTTAATATTTTTGAATAAATACTCTCATGCTTCACCTAGATTTATTTGAGAGTTAGTAAATTTTTGAAGAGATACTCTCTTGCTTCACTTAGATTTATTTGAGAGTTAGTAAATTTTTTGAAGAAATTCTCTCATGCTTCACTTAGATTATTTTGAGAGATGAAATTTTTTATGCTCATGTTCTTCACTTAAATTTATTTGAGCTTGTCAAAAGCAATTGCAACATATGAAATTAGTCCCAAAGTGATAGATATACAAGAGGGATATAAAAAAAACTTTCATGAAGATCATTGGACAAAATAAACTTGATTCCGTGTAATAGTTTTGAGATATGATGATAGTAATATGTGAGCCATGTCGGTGAGTAATTATGCTTTAGTAAGAATATTGGTGTTAAGGTTTGTGATTTCCTATGGAAGCACGAAAGTCAATAGTTATGCAATGAAATTACATCCTACTTGTGGTGCATTATTCGGTGTTAGTTATGCTAAATGCTCGTTTATGTGAATTTTCGTTTCTTGGTTGGTTGCTTCTCAATCTATTTGCTAGCCTTCACTTGTACTAAGTAGAAATACTACTTGTGCATCCAAAATCCTTAAACCCAGTTTTGCCATATGAGTCCACCATACCTACCTATATGCTGTATTTCCGTGCCGTTCTAAGTAAATTTGTATGTGCCATCTCTAACTTTTCAAAATGAATTTCCTTTTTGTGTGCTCGTACCGCTCATGAAGCGGAAGGGGGTGGCCAATATTTTCCATGCTAGATGTGTTATTCTCAAGATGACTGTTTATTCACTTGTCATTTCACGAGAGTGCGGCGGTAATAGGGATGCCTGGTCCCAAAATGAAAAAGAAATTACTTTATGTTGTCAAATAATAAATTCATTGGAAAGTGTTGGTACAGACGATATCCGTGGATATGGCTAGCCGTGGAGTGTGAAAGTATGGTGGAAAAGGAATAAATTTTATTTTATGTTTGGGAACCGCCTATGATATATCTAGCATGGGAACTATTGGGGATTACTCGGTCGTTCTCGTTGACGGGAAAAGTATGCCTCTAAAAAATTTTTATCTCTCAGTTTAAGCTTTGAGCTCTGACACCTCTACAAATCTCTGCTTCCCTCTGTGAAGGGCCTATCTATTTACTTTATGCAAGTTTTATTTTTATTTGAGTCTCCATCTTCTCTTATAAAGCACCAACTGGGGAGCACTATGATCATAATTGAGCATTGGATGCAGCTAATACTCGAGTGTGTTTTGTGAATGGATCAATGATTGATCATGATGGGCTAGGGATAACTTTCTTTAGTGTTGATAATTTGAAATACATGGTTGCTTGTTGATATGTGTATTGAGGTTTTCATGTCAAAACTAGACTATTGCTTTGAACCATATAAAATTCCAAATGTCCATGCTACAAAAGAAAAGAATATGTGATGAACGTGTTAGGCAACATTCCACATCAAAAAGTGCGACGCCCGGATAATTAAGCTATAGTAGCCCTCTACTAATGATGCCACATCACCACTGTTACTGTTACTAAATTCACTCTGATTCAAACCCCATTCGAATTCAAAATTCAAAATCAAGTCAAATGGTGAAAGATTTCAAACATTAAAACAAAAGTGTTCGAAATGTGGCAAATAAATCATAGGTAATTGTGGTGGAGAAATCATCTTTTTATAAAATATTTAGATGCACTAAATAATTAACACATTGATAAAACAAATAATTAAATGCTCTTTAAGTTATAACCAAATACAAATTACTTATTTAAAGTGCCAATTTATTTATGATAGAGATATAGTTAAAATATTATTTTAGGTTTAACTTTTGTATTTCATAACACTAAAGTAAAATAAAACAGTATAGGAAAACTATATAAAAAGAAAAAGTAAAAATAAAACAAAACAAAAAAAGAAGAAGATATCAAACACACCTCCCCCTTGGGCCGTTCGGCCCAACTGGGCATTCAGGCTACCGGCCGGCCCACCTCGCTCCCCATAACCACCACCGACAGGAAACCCTAAGCCCCCATCGCACCCACTTTCCCCACTCTCTCCCTCGTCAACCCCCCTCTCGATCCCATCTGGATCGGGGAGGGGTTTGAAGCCAGCACCCCGTCGATGCCGCCCAGAGCTCCACGGACCTCGCGGGAGCCGCCATGTCGCCCCCTGGCCTCGCCGTTGCCTCCTCGTCCTCCTCCCCAAAGGAGCCAACGAGGCTCGCCGCCTCGATCCCCTGCTCCGAAAGTGAGCACCTCCTCTTCTCCCTCTCTCCAGTCGCCGGATCGGCCATGCCCACTCTCGCGGTGAGCACCCGCTCACCGCACCCCCATGCACGCCCACGGCCCCGTTCGCTCACCGCCGGTCGCCCGCAGATCGGCTCCATCGAACGCCCGCCGCACCTCTGGCCACCTCTGCCCCTGCGCCACATCGCGCTCACGCGTGAACCGTGTCGTCCTGCTCCCGCTCCGCGGCTCTGCTCCGCCGCGCACCCGCTCCGCCTCGCTTCCGCCGGCCGCATTCGCACCTTCAACGCGTGCTGGCTCGCCCAGCTGTGGCCCCCCATGCTCTGACAGGCCCGCCTACACCACAGCCGCGCCGCTCGCCGCGCTCCGCACCGTGCATCCCCCGTGGCCTTGCCTCTGCCTCGCACGCCCGCCTTCGACCTCCCCTGGCTGCCCGTCCGGCCGTGCCCGCCGGCCGCGCCCACCACGGCCCCGGCCGCCCCTCACCGCGCCGCTCTGGCGCCCTGCCATTGTCGTCGCCCCTCTGGAGGTTTGGGCGTACGCCCGAATGGGCGGGTGCTTGGCACCCGTTGCGCCCGCGCCCGCTATGGCCACATGGGCCGATGACAGCTGGGCCTCACCCATTTGGGCCACTCACAAGGGAGCCCCAGCCTAGAACAAAAATAGTTAAAAAATTGATGAATTTAAAAAATAGTAAAAATTACAATTAATTAATAAACTTAATTAATTTTGTTTAATTAACCTAATCATTTAGTTAAACAAATTAACTCTGTTTAATTAATTTGTGTCGATGACAACCGGGACCCATGCATCAGTTGACCCAATCAACGGTCAATGTTGACCGTTGACGTCATACTGATGTCATGCTGATGCAGTAAAAATATTTTTGAATTAAATTAATCTGATAATTCCAAAAATGAATAAATTTTTTGAAAATTAACGTAAGATAATTCATAACTCGGATGGAAATACTTTGTACATGAAAGTTTCTCAGAACGACAAGACGAATCTGAATACGCAGTCCGTTCGTCTGCCACACGTCCCTAGCATAGTGAACATGCAACAATCCACCTTCGTTTCATCTGCCCGAAAACGTCAAACACCGGGAATACTTTCCCGGATGTTTTCCCCCTTCACCAGTAGCACCTAGTACTGCATTAGCTCACCCTAGCACCGCTAAATGTCATTTCATGCATCTTAATTCATCTGTTTGCATTGTATTCATTGTTTCTTCCAATTCTTCTCTCCGGTAGACTAAGAGACTGACACTGCTGCTGCCCCGATCGACTACAGAGTTGACGACCCGTCCTTCTCTGCGACGTGTTGATATTCCGAGGCCGGACATGACCCAGGAAAGTGTGTCCGGCAGAGGGATCGTGCGTGTTGGGTAATGTGGTGCACCCCTGCAGGGAAGTTAATCTATTCAAATAGCCGTGTCCCTCAGTAAAAGGACGACCCGGAGTTGTACCTCGACCTTATGACAACTAGAACCAGATACTTAATAAAACACACCTCTTACAAGTTCCAGATACTACCCGGTGATCGCTTTCCCACAGGGCGATGAGGGGAGGATCGCCGGGTAGGATTATGCTATGCATTGACACTTGTTACTACTTGCTACTCTCTTCTACATGCTTCAAGATGGAGGCTGCCAGAAGCATAGTCTTCGATATGACTAGCTATCCCCCTCTTATTCTGGCATTATGCAGTTCAGTCCATATGTACTATCCATTTCATTGACACCGATGCATATGTAGTGTAGATCCTTGCTTGCGAGTACTTTGGATGAGTACTCACGGTTGCTTTTCTCCCTCTTTTCCCCCTTTCCTTTTCTTCTCAAATGTCACAACCAGATGTTGGAGTCCAGGAGCCAGATGCGACCGTCGACGACGACCCCTACTACATCGAGGGTGCCTACTACTACGTGCTGGCCGCTGACGACTAGGAGTAGTTTAGGAGGATCCCAGGCAGGAGGCCCGCGCCTCTTCGATCTGTATCCCAGTTTGTGCTAGCCATCTTATGGCACCTTGTTTAACTTAATGTCTGTACTCAGATATTGTTGCTTCCGCTGACTCGTTTATGTCCGAGCACTTGTGTTCGAGCCCTCGAGGCCCCTGCTTGTAATATGATGCTTGTATGACTTTTATTTGTGTTTAGATTTGTGTTGTGATATCTTCCCGTGAGTCCCTAATCTTGATCATACACGTTTGCATGTATGATTAGTGTATAATTGAATTAGTGGCGTCACAAGTTAGTATCAGAGCCAATTGCCTGTAGGAATCCCCCTTTCCAACTCCTTGCCAAAGTTGAGTCTAGTCGTTGAAAAACTTTTACTAACATGGCTGTGCGGCTTACGGGCCCACGTCACCATTGGGTGGCATTAGGATCTTTTACTCCTCATCTATACTCTGGGACTCTGATCTCTCTTCTATTCGGGTTAAATGATTTTGCTAATTCTAACTCTAGGTTCTCTTAACCACTTTCTGCCGGAGAGCCCCTTCATTCCAGATGATCGACTGCTTCACCAGAAGATTTTGAACATATTCTTTGATGATTCCTGAGACCCTTGTGCCCTCTGCCTTTTCAATTCCCTACTACCAATATCCATATGGATAACGAGATACACTTGTTGTTCTTACAATTACTCCCAGTTGCTCTTGTTATTACAAGATACATCGAATTGTTCTCCAACTTTTAAAAATCCATTGTGCCACTGCCTTGTAGTTCCTTGCCGCAGAAATAACCCTACGGATAATACCTCACACCTATCGACTATCCATTCACCCCCAGTTGATTCATGTATTTCACAAAAGTCTTCGGAATACCATCCGATCTTCCGAAAATCCTCAACAACCTATTGCTCTTGAAATTCTTGCTTGCTTGCATTATGATTAATCCCATAAGTCTGGTGATCTAATTGGCATCCTTTGTCATTATCATTTTGAGTCTGTTGATTCAAAATGTTGCGAATGCTCGCAATCCTCAATCAGATCCTAGAATTCATCCTTCCGGCTCAGACGTCTTTTTAAACATGAGCTGGATCTCGACCAATTAAATTGCCATCGATTATTCCCTAAGCCTACTCGACTTATCCATCCTTAATCAGAGCCCTTGCTCCTAATCCTTTGATTTAGAAATCTTAATTCCTTTGCCTTTGAGCTTTGAATTAGTCGGTTGGTTCTATAATCCAATGCCTTTGCATTGTTTCTTCCTATGGTTGTGTGCCGATGCTCACACCAGCTCTGTTATGTACCGCCAGACCCTTTGTTGAATTGTCATCCGACAGTGTCCTTCGTATACAAAAACCTCGAGAAGTTCTTTCCCTAATGCATAATGCCATTGGTAAATCCTATTCTCTGATTTGGCCAACCATGCTCTGCTTTCGAGCCAGTGATAATTAATCTCGAAGCTTGTGGTATATGTTTCTGAGATGCCCCGATGGGTTGAACCTATGCGTTCCTTAATCTATGTGAACCCGAAAGTTTTCACGGGTCATACTCCTCTTGAATTCATCACGTAGGTTTTCACACTGAAATCATTTTTTCATTAGAGCAGTCAATGACTGGTCATGCATTGGAGACGTGGGAGTCGACCTTGAACTTTGTGTTCATGCCCATGGCTACGATGTAGATCTTATCATGGAAGATTCTATTAAAGTAATTATTCCCTTGGTATAATTTCATCTTATATCTGGGATCTGGTTTTTGGAATCGTGCTTCCGGCCATATTAATATTCCTTGATTCCCTTTCTCAGGCAAGTTAAAGTACTTGTCTTCTGTAGATCAATACGCCTGTCCAACCTTTATTCTCTCATACTTTCGAGTATTACCCCCTGGTGTCTTGATAATATCACAGAATGATGTTTCTTATTACGAGTCTTCCCCAAGTATTACATTCTCACTGATTCCAATTTTTCCCGGGTTCTGAGTTGTTAGACACTCAAGGTCGTCGATAACTGAATCGAGTCCGCATCGTGATTAAACAACTCTTAGTAATCTTCTTTACTTACGAGTTAGTACTCGATCACGTCATTCCTAGCCCGATCGGCTATATCATTATCGTGCTGATTTTAACTGTGCTACCCGATCCTTATTCCCGGAGAACAACTTTCGACGATGAGCTAAGCTTATGTCGATCTTCCTTGTCTTATCATTTCACCTTGAACAGCAAGCTTGATTTCGACTGATGTCGTATTTATGGATCCAATAATCTTTCGTTGCACCAGCCCTTTTGCTTGATGCAGTCACTGTTTGATTGCTTATTCGTGGAGCCTCTCGACAAAATTTGTCCGGATCATCAACATTTTGATTCCTTCTAGGTTATCGATCGAATTCTTGATGATAAGTGCCGTCCTTGTCCCTTGGTAATTTGAGTTACCATCGACAACATCCTTACATTCCTTTCATCACAAACTTGTTCATGTTGTGGATGCAACTTGCTATCCAGCTTGTATTAAGATCTACCTTGAATTATTGCTGTATTTTGTCAGGGATGGTGTGAGAGTTTCACCACCTCTTAAGAACTCTTGATATAATGATGCTTCTTGCCATCACCATTCTTTCTTGGTCCTCATGTCAATTCTAACCGGGATACCAACAAGTGAACGGTGCTGCTTGGATTCTGTACTTCTAGCAACCCTATTGCTTTGAAGTTAATGGTCGACATTTCATTCTTAGACCATTGGTTATCCAATCACCATTCTAACATTGATCTTGCTACGTAAGCCCATATTACGGGTGCACCTTTCAACCAATGTTTGATTGAGTATGTTTTCCTCGAGCACACCTCATTATGTCATTTGATCTGACAAATGTTATCTCCTTGTTCACATAATTGTGGAAATCCATCTTTTGGAAATCTCGATGAATTGTCTTTGAGTACATCAGCCACCTCCTCATCCTCTCCTTGGTTAAATAATGAACTCATGATTCGGAACTTGCTTCCATAGTTCATTTCTCGAGAATCTTGCAATGCCATCTCGTCAAACTGTGTTGCACCCCTTCCTTCTCAGGCATCCTGGGTCTAAGGTATCCTGACACCAATCAGATCAGAATCTCGGTCAGATATGATGGTTGGAACATATTCCCAAGAGTTATGACACTGTTCTTTGACCCGATAAGGTGATGCCTTGCCTAGCACACCTGGCCGGAGGACCTATTGTTATAGTTTCCTTTTTAGCAAAGTTATCCATTCTTCCATGAGGAAATTGTAAGACTTATTCTATGAGTGTTCCTAATGGGTCCTTTGTGTATCCAAAGTCTGACCTTTGCTTGAAGACCATGTCAATGCTATCTCAAAGCATGTCTTTGGCACTCTGATTTTCAGTAAGAAAATTGGAAGCGCGATACTAAATGATTCTTGATCAATTATCCAAACACCATTGTATGGGTAGCATCATGAGTTTCCTTGCCCTTTTCCCTAGATGGTTATCTACTTGTAGTCCTGTCATGGTTATCCCGCTCTGCTTGCCCTTGGGAAGGAGATACACCTAATACTCGTGTATACATATTTTCCTTTCCATTGTTCTGTATAAATCCGATAACCACATTTTCCTTTCCATTGCTTTGTTTAACCTTCTTGTGATCTATATGATATAAGCAGTAATATTTCCCTTCTTATGTAAGCACCTCGTTGTACCACTTTGTGGGTAAGACCCTATTATTATTGTTGATGACATTTCGGTAAGCACCGATGGATGAGAACTTTGCCTCGTTCAGTGACCAGGAAAATGGTTCTCTTCGTCCCTCACCCTTGGTATTGACGTTGTTGCCGGCAGGCTACCCTCTGACATGTCTTGCTATAATGACCATGCAAGATGTCGGCGCCCTTCCTACTTTTAACCCGCATGGTGGGCCCATAACCCACAGTTCCACATGATCGAAACTTGACTCTCCTATACACACCCCTGTTTCAAAAGTTAATCCTCTCCTTTGGATTCGTAGGTAATTCACGGGCCACCTTCCTAGTGATCCATTCTGGTATCAGACGCAATACTTATTCTCCTTGCTCGGGACTCCTATCACACTTTGTTCACGCATCGAACGATTGTCTGGCCGCTTGAAACTCCTTATTGTACCTTCTTACTTTGATCTCGATGTTTTCCTAAGTTTCAACTCGAGAGATACCTTGGGCCAAAATCCCTGAGCTAAATACTGAATATCAGTCCTTGCAGACATCTGTGCTTGTAGTTTTACCTCCTACCCTTTCGTAAGTATGATGGAGTTCCTGAAGGAAGGATGATGACTTCATCATGATGACCTGAAACAGAGGAATGAAGACGTCAATGTAACGGATCGACCTCTTCGAGAAGAGCAACCAAGACCGAGAAGATTCGTTAGAATTTCGGGACGAGATTTCTTCTAGTGGAGGAGAATTGTGACGCTCGGATAATTAAGCTACAGTAACCCTCTACTTATAAAAAGATGATGCACTAAATTAATTAACACATCGGTACAACAAATAATTAAATTCTCTTTAAGTTATAAAAAATACAAAATACTTATTTAAAGTGCCAAATTATTTATGACAGAGATATAGTTCATAATATTATTTTAGGTTTAACTTTTGTATTTCATAACACTAAAGTAAAATAAAATAGTATAGGAAAACTATATAAAAAGAAAAAGTAAAAATAAAACAAAACAAAAAAGAAGAAGCAACCAAACACACCTCCCCCATGGGCCGTTCGGCCCAACTGGGCATTCAACCCACTGGCCGACCCACCTCGCTCCCCATAACCTCCACCGACTGGAAACCCTAACCCCCATCGCACCCACTTCCCCCACTCCCCCCTCGTCAGCCCCCCTCTCGATCCCATCTGGATCAGGGATGGGTTCGAACCCGGCGCCCCGTTGCTGCCGCCCGAAGCTCTGCAGACCTCGCCGAAGCCACCCCGTCGCCCCCCTGCAGTCGTCGTTGCCTCCTCGTCCTCCTCCCCAAAGGCGCCGACGAGCCTCGCCGCCCCGATCCCCTGCTCCGGAAGTGAGCACCTCCTCTTCTCCCTCTCTCTCCCGTCGCCGGATCGGCCACGCCCACGCTCGTGGTGAGCATGCGCCCACCGCGCCCTCGTGCACACCTACGGCCCCGTTCGCTCACGGCCGCTCGCCCACAGATCGGCTCCGTCGAACGCCCGCCTCGCCTCCGGCCTCGTCTGCCCTTGCGCCAGACCGCGCCTGCGCGCGAACCGCGCCGCCCTGCCATTCGAGCCATGCCCCGCCTACTCCCGCTCCGCGGCTCTGCTCCACCATGCACCCGCCCTGCCTCGCTTCCACCGGCCGACTCCGCGCCTTCAACGTGTGCTGGCTGGCCCAGCCGCGGCCTTGATACGTCTCCAACGTATCTATAATTTTTGATTGTTCCATGCCGTTATATTATCGTTCTTGGATTTTTGCAATCATTTTATAGTCATTTTATATCGTTTTTTGGTACTAACCTATTGACATAGTGCCCAGTGCCAGTTGCTATTTTCTAGATGTTTTTTACATCACAGGAAATCAATATGAAACGGAGTCCAAATGCAGCGAAACTTTTTGTGGAATTTTTATGGACCAGAAGACATCCAGTGGGCCGGAGAAGCACCTGGGGGTGCCCCGAGGGGGGCACAACCCACCAGGGCGCACCTGGAGGCCCAGTCGCGCCTAGGTGGGTTGTGCCCACCTCGGTGGCCTCCCGCATCGCCTCTTTGCTCTATAGATACCCCAATATTCTAGAAACCCTAGGGGAGTCGACGAAAATCAATTCCAGCCACCGCAATTTCCAGAAACACCAGATCCAATCTAGATACTATCACGGAGGGGTTCATCATGTCCTTTGATGCCTCTCCGATGATGTGTGAGTGGTTCTTTGTAGACCTACAGCTCCGGAGTTAGTAGCTAGATGGCTTCCTCTCTCTCTTTTGATTCTCAATACAATGGTCTCTTGGAGATCCATATGATGTAACTCTTTTTGCGATGTGTTTGTTGGGATCCGATGAACTTTGAGTTTATGATCAAATCCATCTTTTTTATCCATGAAAGTTATTTGAGTCTTCCTTGATCTCTTATATGCATGATTTCTTATAGCCTCCTATTTCTTATTCGATATTTGGGTTTTGTTTGGCCAACTTGATCTATTTATCTTGCAATGGGTAGAGGTGCTTTGTAATGGGTTCGATCTTACGGTGCTTGATCCCAGTGACAGAAGGGGAACCGACACATATGTATCATTGCTATTAAGGATAACAAGATGGGGTCTATTTCTACATAAATAGATCTTGTTACATCATGTCATCGTTCTTATTGCATTACTCCGTTTCTCCATGAACTTAATACACTAGATGCATGATGGATAGCGGTCGATGTGTGGAGTCATAGTACTAGATGCAGGCAGGAGTCGGTCTACTAATCTTGGAGTGATGCCTATATAATGATCATTGCGTGGATATCGTCATGATTATTTGAAGTTATATCAATTGCCCAATAGTAATTTGTTCACCCCCCATTTGCTATTTTTCTTGAGAGAAGCCACTAGTGAAATCTACGGCCCTCGAGTCTCTTCTTTATTATATTTGCTGTTGCGATCTACTTTTATTTTCAGATCAATTAAACCAAAAATGCAAAAATACCTTGTTGCACTTTATTTTATTTGAGATCTATTTATCCCATCTATCATATTTTTAGCACGTCCTTTTGCCAATTTCTGGCACCGTTGCCCGAAAGGGATTGACAACCCCTTTAACACATCGGGTTGCGAGTATTTGTTATTTGTGTGCAGGTGCTGTTTACGTAGTGTTTCTTGGTTCTCCTACTGGTTCGATAACCTTGGTCTCATCACTGAGAGAAATACATACCGTTGCTGTGCTGCATCATCCCTTCCTATCTGGGGAAATAACGATGTAGTTCTAGCAGACATCAGGCCCCCTGTTCTGAACGGCTCGCCTACGCGATAGCCGCGCCGCTCGCCGTGCCCTGCACCGTGCATCCCCCGCGGCCTTACCTCTGCCTCGCACGCCCGCTGCACGTGCTTCCCGCCATCGACCTCCCCTGGCCGCCCATCCGGCACCGCCCACCATGGACTCGGCCGCCCCCTCGCCGTGCCACTCCGGCGCCCTACCGTCGCCGTCGCCCCTCTGGACGTCTGGGCGTGTGCACGAACGGGCGGGTGCTTTGCACCCGTTGCGCCCACGCCCGCTATGGCCACATGGGCCGATGACAGCAGGGCCACTAACAAGGGGGCCCCAGCCCAGAACAAAAATAGTTAAAACATTGATGATTTAAAAAAATTGTAATAACTATAATAAATTAATTAATTAACTTAAATAAGTCTATTTAATTAACCTAATGACTTAGTTAAACTAATTAACTCTATTTAATTAATATGTGTCGATGACAACCGGGACCTACGCGTCAGTTGACCCAGTCAATGGTCAATGTTGGCTGGTGACATCATACTGACGTCATGCCGATGTAGTAAACATATTTTTGAATTAAATTAAGCTGATAATTCCAATAATGAATTAAAACTTTGAAAATTAATATAAAATAATCCGTAACTCGGATAAAAATACTTTGTACATGAAAGTTGTTCAGAATGACGAGACAAATCCGAATACACAGTCCGTTCGTCTGCCACACGTCCCTAGAATAGTGAACATGCAAAAATTCACCTTCATTTCGTTTGCCTAAAGACGTCAAACACCGGGAATACTTTCCCGGATGTTTTCCCCCTTCGCCAGTAGCACCTAGTACTGCGTTAGCTCATCGTAGCACCGCTAAATGTCATGTCATGCATCTTAATGCATTTTTTTGCATTGTATTCATTGTTTCTTCCCCCTCTTCTCTCCAATAGACTACAAGACTGACGCCGCTGCTGCCTCGATCAACTACGGAGTTGGCAACCCGTCCTTCTCTGCTGAGCCTCCAAGCAAGCCACCCCTGTTCATCCCGATATCACCTACTCTTCCGCTCTACTACTTGCATTAGAGTAATGTAGCTATTACTGGTTTTGGATGAAAGTATTCTGCTGCATAGCCTGTCCTTGTTACTTCTGTTGTTACCTTTACCTGCAATCCTAAATGCTTAGTATAGGATGCTAGTTTAACATCAGTGGCCTTACACTCTTGTCTGTCTGTCGTGCTATACTACTGGGCCGTGATCACTTAGGGAGGTGATCACGGGTAAATATACTATATACTTTTACATTACCTATGTTATTGTTCGGAGATGGGGGCTGAAGGGGCAGGTGGTTCCACCTAGGTAGTGGCGGGCCTGGGTTCCCAGCAGCCCCCTGATTGTTATTTTGTGGCCAAGCGACATGGCAGGTTGCGACCACCTAGGAGACAGGTGGGCCTGGTCCCTTGTCGGCGTCCACGGTTACTTCAAAATAACACGCTTAACGAGATCTTGGTATTTGATCCGAGTCTGGCTACGAGCCTATACGCACTAACCAACTATGCAGGAATAGTTATGGGCACTCGACTTCGTGGTATTAGCCGAAGCCTTCTTGACGTCAATGACTTAGCGGCACGCGCTCGGTTGGACCGCGTAACGCAACTTCCTTTCTAATGGAGGTTGCTAGGTCTGCTCACCAGCCGCGTTCGCAACGTGCAGGTGTGCAACGGGCGATGGGCCCAGACCATTGTGCACTTAGGATTTAGACCGGTGTGCTGACCTCTATGTTGTGCCTAGGTAGGGCTGCGACGTGTTGATCTTCCGAGGCCGGGCATGACCCAGGAAAGTGTGTCCGGCCAGAGGATTCGAGCGTGTTGGGTAATGTGGTGCACCCCTGCAGGGAAGTTTATCTATTCAAATAGCAGTGTCCCTCGGTAATAGGATGACCCGGAGCTGTACCTCGACCTTATGACAACTAGAACCGGATACTTAATAAAACACACCTCTTACAAGTTCCAGATACAACCCGGTGATCGCTTTCCCATAGGGCGACGAGGGGAGGATCACCGGGTAGGATTATGCTATGCGTTGACACTTGTTACTACTTGCTACTCTCTTCTACATGCTTCAAGATGGAAGCTGCCAGAAGCGTAGTTATTGATAGGACTAGCTATCCACCTCTTATTCTGGCATTCTGCAGTTCAGTCCACATATACTATCCATTTTATTGATACTGATGCATATGTAGTGTAGATCCTTGCTTGCGAGTACTTTGGATGAGTACTCACGGTTGCTTTGCTCCCTCTTTTCCCCCTTTACTTTTCTTCTTAGATGTCGCAACCAGATGTTGGAACCCAGGAGCCAGATGCCACCGTCGACGATGACCCCTACTACACCGAGGGTGCCTACTACTACGTGCAGGCTGTCGACGACCAGGAGTAGTTTAGGAGGATCCCAGGCCGGAGGCCCGCACCTCTTTGATCTGTATCCCAGTTTGGGCTAGCCATCTTATGGCACCTTGTTTAACTTAATGTCTGTACTCATATATTGTTGCTTCCACTGACTCGTTTATGTCCGAGCACCTGTATTCGATCCATTAAGGCCCCTGGCTTGTCATATGATGCTTGTATGACTTTTATTTGTGTTTAGAGTTGTGTTGTGATATCTTCCCGTGAGTCCATGATCTTGATCATAGACGTTTGCGTGTATGATTGAATCGGGGGCATTAGAAAACGTTTGTTTTATCATTTACCTACTCGAGGACGAGCAGGAATTAAGCCTGGGGACGCTGATATGTCTCCAACTTATCTATAATTTTTTATTGTTCCATGCCGTTATATTATCAATCTTGGATGTTTTACCATCATTTTATAGCAACTTTAATTTTTTTGGGACTAACCTATTGACATAGTGCCCACTGCCACTTGCAGTTTTTTGCTTTTTTAACTTCGCAGAATAACCCTACCAAACAGAGTACGAACGCAGCGAAAATTTTTGGAGATTTTTTTGGACCAGAAGACAACTTGGGAGCCAAGGAAGCACCTGGGGGAGGCTCGTGGGGCCCACAAGACACCAGGGCGTGCCAGAGGCCCCTGACGTGCCCTGATGGGTTGTGGGGCACACGAGGGTCTCCTCCACCGCCTCTCAGCTCTATAAATACCCAAATATTCCAGAAACCCCAGGGGAGTCGACGAAACACAATTCCAGCCCCCGCAAGTTCCAGTACCATGAGATCCAATCTAGAGCCCTATTCCGACACTCTTCCAGAGGGGCACACGATCATGGAGGGGTTCATCATCCTCATTGGTGCTCCTCCGATGATGCGTGAGTAGTTCACCATAGACCTACGGGTTTGTAGGCACTAGCTAGATTGCTTCTTCTGTCTTTTTGATTCTCGATACAATGGTCTCTTAGAGATCTATTTGATGTAATGACTTTTTGCGGTGTGTTTGTTGGCATTCGATGATGTTCAAGTTTATGGTCAGATTTTTATGCATGAATATTATTTGAGTCTTCTTTGATCTCTTATATGCATGATTATTTATAGCCTCGTATTTCTTCTCCTAACCTTTTGTTTAGTTAGGCCAGCTAGATTGTTTTTTCTTCAAATGGGAAGAGGTGCTTTGTGATGGGTTCGATCTTGCGGTGTCCTCTCCCAGTGACAGAAGTGGCAGCGAGGCACGCATGTATCATTGCTATTAAGGATAATAAGATGGGGTATATTCCTACATGAATAGATCTTGTCTACATCATGTTATCGTTCTTACTACATTGCCCTGTTTCTACATGAACTTAATACACCAGATGCATGCTGGATACAGGTCGATGTGTGGAGTAATAGTAGTAGATGCAGGAAGGAGTCAGTCTACTAATCTTGGATGTGATTCCTATATATTGATCATTGCCTTAGTTATCGTCATAATTATTTGTTCTTCTATCAATTGCCCAACAGCAATTCGTTTACCCACCGTGTGCTATTTCTCGAGAGAAGCCACTAGTGAAATCTACGACCCCTGGGTCTATCTTTTATCATATTTGCCTTCCGATCTAGTTTTTGCCGCATTTGTTTTCAGATATATTATTCCAAAAACCCGAAAATACCTTGCTACACTTTTTCTTTAGTTATTTTGTTTTGTATTTTTGCGAGATCTATTTACCAAAACTCATACAAACCAATCTATATTTTCCCGAGGAGGGATTGACAACCCCTCTTACGCGTTGGGTTGCATGTATTTTTTCTTTGTGTGCAGGTACCGTTTACATAGTGTTGCTTATCCAGTCAAAAAAACATAGTGTTGCTTATCCAGTCAAAAAAAAACATAGTGTTGCTTGGTTCTCCTACTGGAAGATACCTTGGTTTCACAAGTGAGGGAATTACTTACCGTAGCTGTGCTACATCATCCCTTCCTCTTTGAGGTAATACCGATGCAGTCTACCCACGTCAATTATCACTAGGTTGTCGACGATGTCGCTCATGTTCCTGGAGACGGTCTTGTAAACCATTGCCATGAAATGGGTCTTGTGGAGCTTGATGATCTTCATGGTCTTGGTAACGATGCGAACGAGCTGAAGGAATACCGTCGTCTGAAGAAGATTGCGAAGAATGTCAGCTTGAGTGGCGCTGTCTTGAGTATGATGATGTCGTAGAAGAACGGTTGACCAACAAAGTGTGAATTTTGTCCATTTGAGTAGACATCCTTGCGTCGATCTCTTCCATTTGTGCGGAAAGCTTGTTATCCAAGTAGTCTCTTGTACGTAGCTCGGATTGTCGCTAGTAGGTAGCGAGTAGGTTGATGCGGTCACTCAATGCTTCATTCTCTTGATGCAAAGCTCTTTGTGCGCCGAATAGGTGATTCTTGGTGACTTAGTTGTTCGGGTCCTCATCTTGCTCAAGGAAGAGTGGGTTCGTAGGAGTACTTGGCCTATCCATCATCGCAAGCAAATATGTGAGTGGCCTACACAATGAAACCTTTTGGAGTAGCTTGGTGAGGATGGTGGCACAAAATTTATGCAATTGTTAGCAAGATTCAGATAAAGTCGCAAAAGATTCAAAAATATGCAAGTGCAACAAGTAGACCAATAGCTATATAGGGACACAAGGAAACACACAAACGGATATATAGATGGGGAGGACCGAGCTCAAAATGTGGAATCCACAAAAAATGCTCTTGTTGTACAACACTAGAGAGATGCCAGCACGATTGCTCAATAGGCGGATACGATACTTGTGCACAACCTACAAAGAAAAAATGCAATGACTTCCTATCCCAAGTATGCTATTACGTATGATGTTCCAGTGAGTTTTCTCACGACGATCGAAGATGATCGAGTGTGGCAATTTTATATGCAATGGGGTATGATGCTATGGCTCTTGCTTACAAGCTCTTTGATATCTTTTGCTTAAAAGCCTTTTCGCTCTTTCTTGTTTGATTTCTTTCTTCGGCCACTTTTTTCAAAATACTCGAACCAAGATAGCAATTGTGTATGCGGGAGCGAAGTATAACACTAGTGATGATAAGATCTTAGCAAGATGAGGTATGAATGCAATGGTAACGATGATCACTAATCTGCACAAGTAACATTGCCCGACAATACTCAAATGACTAGTCGAGATAGGAAAGTGACGCAAAAATCGGCTCGGGGTTAACAATGCAATGGCAAGGGAGAATATAGTAGAGTGTCGTCGAGGTTACCGTCCTTGCTTACGGTTGACGGTGTTAAAATGGTGCCGTGGTCTTTGTCCATGTGGATTCCATGGCGAAGATGAACATCGGTGATGTCGGTGTCGAACTGTCCCTAATTAGCCAAAACATGTTAGGAAACGGAAACCGCAACTCAAATTCTCAAAACAAGTGTGTCAAAACTTTGGGAGATGGTAGCGGATAAGGGGTGGTGGTTGCGGAATGTGGTGGTGGTATGCGGAAGGACTGGTGGATACCGGTCAAGATTCGGGGACAATGGTGATAAGAGAAATGGTGGAGGTGTTTTTGTGTGCTAGGCGCCGGATGTCCGAGGCACCAAATCCTGGACGAACTCGATGAACTAGTGGATAAAACAAAATTTCGGGGCAAAAGTAGTGGAATTTCGTGGATGGAATTGGGGAAAAATATGGGGAAGCTAGATCTATGAGTAACACATCAAATCCATGGACCAAATGCAACAAAACATCATCTCACCAATAAATCACAGAAAAATTTGGTATGGCTATTTTTGTGGGGATTTTCGATATTGGGACAAAACAAAGCAAAATTAGGCTAGAAAGTGGGGTAGGGGCTCCAAATTCGTGATCAACCTTGGCTCATGATACCAAGATGATACTGGGTGAGGCCGATCTTTCACGATTGGAGTGGATCCTATGAAGAATGCGAAGAACACAAGAGGGAAAATGAGAGGAAACACTCAAATAGTCTCGATCCAATCACACATGTGGTAGATCCACATACACGACGAGGAAACAAGGGTCAAAATCCAACAAAAGTGGTAGCTAGTTCATCCCAATCTGCGAGGAAAGAGGTCTTGAACCACTAGGGGATCTTCCCACAAGGGGGGGGGTCTTGAATCCACTTGGGGGATCTTCTACTAGGAGGCCTTGATCTCCAATGGAGTAGGGGTACAAGTGGATGAGCAAGGCTCTATCTCCAAAATGAGCTATCACAATGCTAACCCTAGAACATTGGGGAAGAAGGAGTATATATAGTCTAGGGTGCAAAAGGGTACATGGGCTTCGGCCCGTTACTATGCGCAGACAGAGGGGGCCGGATGTTCGGGCGTCGGGAGGAATGTCCTGGCCTTTGCGTGTGTGTGTGTGTGGGGGGGGGGGTGTCCGGGGGTGGTCTTCGGGCGGCTCGGTTGCGCTCTATGATGGATGGGCCGGATGTCCGGGCCCTGTAGCCTCGGCTACTGGCCTACGGCTGGGCTGCACATTGCAGGGGCCGGAAGTCCGGGTCTTGGGGCCTGATATCTAGGTCCTAGAGACTTCTCCGGTTCCTTCCGTTGGTCCTCTTCATCCGTGCACTTGGGAACTTGTCCGTCTTCACGAGCATCTCCGAGAGGGTCGTCTTGATGCTTGATCACACATAGCATTCCGGACTTAGGTAGTAACCATGTGTCGTATGGGTCATACGGAATATCACAAAGGAGAGATGTCACCTCGGTTCCGAGAGC
The DNA here is from genome assembly GCF_002575655.3 of Aegilops tauschii subsp. strangulata. NCBI lineage: Eukaryota > Viridiplantae > Streptophyta > Magnoliopsida > Poales > Poaceae > Aegilops > Aegilops tauschii. The sequence goes on from NC_053038.3 coordinate 246,018,734, forward strand.
TCTTGCACGAGCTTGTGTCATTGGTCCACTAGACACTTGGGGAGATGTATGTTGATCCATGGGGATGACTATAGGATGCTCCACATCACTTGTCATGCTTGGTCTTCCTAACACAAAATATTAATCATGAACTACCCCGATGACAAGCCGAGCAATTGGTTCATAATTTTTAACGTGCTTTAGCTTTTTCAACATCACACAATACATGCGCGTGAGCCATGGATATAGCACTATGGGTGGAATAGAATGGGGTGATAGAGATCATTAAGGGGAAGTCAAAAAAGGAAGATAGTCTTACATCGACGCAGCTAATCAACGGGCTATGGAGACGCCCATCAATTGATGTCAATGTGAGGAGTAGGGACTACCATGCAACAGATGCAATAAGAGCGGTAAGTGTATGAAAGCGAACATGAAAACTAAGTGGGTGTGTGATACGTCTCCAACATATCTATCATTTTTGATTGTTCCATGCTATTATATTATCTGTTTTAGATGTTTTATATGCATTAATATGCTATTTTATATTATTTTTAGGACTAACCTATGAACCTAGGGGCCAGTGCCAGTTTTTGTTTTTTTCCTTGTTTTTGAGTTTCATAGAAATGGAATATCAAACGGAGTCCAAATGAGCTAAAAATTTACGGTTATTTTTTATGGACCAGAAGAGACCCACAGAGCACCGGAGTTGGGCCAGAAGAGTCCCGAGGCCACCACAAGCCTAGAAGGCGCCCCTGGCTTGTGGGCTCCTCGGGAACCTCCTGACTTGTTTCCGACGCCAAAAATTCCTATAAATATAGAAACCCCCGAAAAGAAACCTAGATCGGAAGTTTCGCCGCCGTAAGGCTCTATAGCCAAAAACCAATCGGGAGCCCGTTCTGACACCCTGCCGGAGGAGGAAACCATCATCGGAGGCCATCTTCATCATCCCGGCGGTCTCCATGATGAGGAGGGAGTAGTTCACCCTCGGGGCTGAGGCTACGTACCATTAGCTACGTGTTTGATTTCTCTCTCTCTCTATCGCTCTCTCTCTCTCTCGTGTTCTTGATTTGGCAGAATCTTGATGTACCGCGAGCTTTGTTACTATAGTTGAATCATATGGTGTTTCTCCCCCTCTACCTTCTTGTGATGAATTGAGTTTTACCTTTGAGCTTTCACTATTATCGGATTGAATACTATTATGGATTTGAGAACACTTGATGTAGGTCTTGTGTGGGATACCCGTGGTGACAATGGGGTGTTCTATTGATTCACTTGATGTATGTTTTGGCACTCAACTCGTGGATTCCCAAGGTGACATTGGGGTAATCTATGCATAGGAGTTGATGCATGTTTTCGTCCTTGTTTCTCGAGTAGGAATCTTGGGGCACTCTTTGAGGTTCTTTGTGTTGGATTGAATATTATGAATCTGAAGTTGTTCGATGCATATCATATAATTGACCCATAGATACTTGTGGTGACATTGGAGTATCTAGGTGACATTAGGGTTGATTGATGTGTCTCATATGGTGTTAGTTTACTACAAACTCTAGGGCTGTTTGTGACACTTATAGGAATAGCTCAATGGATTGATCGGAAAGAATGACTTTGAGGTGGTTTTGTACCCTACAAGCAATTGCATCTTATGTTCTCTGCGATAGGAACTTTGGAGTGACTCTTTGTTGCACGTTGAGGGATTGCCATATGATTTAATTATGTTATCATTATTGAGGGAACTTGCACTAGTGAAAGTATGAACCCTAGGCCTTGTTTCCAAGCATTGCAATACCTTTTTCGATCAGTTTTTTGTTACTAGTTACCTTGCTGTTTTTATATTTTTAGATTACAAAAACCTATATCTACCATCCATATTACACTTGTATCATCATCTCTTCGCCGAACTAGTGCACCTATACAATTTACCATTGTATTGGGTGTGTTGGAGACACAAGAGACTCTTTGTTATTTGGTTGCAGGGTTGTTTGACAGAGACCATCTTCATCCTACGCCTCCCACGGATTGATAAACCTTAGGTCATCCACTTGAGAGAAATTTGCTACTGTCCTACAAAACTCTGTGTTTGGAGGCCCCACACGAGTCTACAAGAAGAAGGTTGCATTGTAGACATCAAGCTCTTTTCTGGCGCCGATGCCGAGGAGGTGAGTGCTTGAAGGTATATCTTTAGATCTTGCAATTGAATCTTTTAGTTTCTTGTTTTATCACTAGTTTAGTCTATAAAAGGAAACTACAAAAAAAGGAATTGAAGTTGCCTCATATGCTTCTTCTTTTTAATGTCTTTCGTGAAAATGATGGAAAGGAAAATTGTGCTCAAGTGTTAGAAGAAGAAGTCAGTAAAATGTTTGGCACTAAATCTTTGTATGATGAGCATGATTGCAATGTTGTTAGTATGAATTACTTGAATATCCATGATGCTAATGATATGCAAAGCCACAAGCTTGGGGATGCTATGTGTGATGAGGATGATATTTTTAGTCCCCCAATTTTTGATGAGAAAATTTATTATGATGATTGCATGCCTCCTATTTATGATGATTATGTTGATGAAAGAGGGTTTGGAAGAGTGTCAACTCTAGGAACTAATGATCCCACTATTTTGGAGGGTGTTGAATCTTATTGTGATAATTAGGAAAGTGGATTTGGAGAGGTCATGACTTTATTTAGTGATGAATCCACTATTTTGGAAGAGGATCCAATTGGTTATGAGAACAAAGTTGCTATCTATGATGATTATTGTGATGACATGTATGCTATAAAGAATAATGATAACCATGAAACTTTTCATCATGACTTTAATTTTCAATTGGATTATGCCTGACATGATAGTTATTTCATTGAATTTGCTCCCACTACTATTCATGAGAACAAATTTGCTTATGTGGAGAGTAATAAAATTTCTATGCTTGTGCATCATGAAAATAATGCTTTATGTGATGGTTATATTGTTAAATTAATTCATGATGCTACTAAAATTTATTATGAGAGAGGAACGTATGCTTTTTCATATTGCAATAATATCATGTTTCCTCTCTATGTGTTGAAATTTTTGAAGTTGCACTTGTTTTGCCTTCCTATGCTAGTTGATTCCTGTTACCATAATTTTTTTCCACAGAATCCCTATGCAGAGGAAGTGGCTTAGGCTTAAATGTGCTAGTCATATGCTTCATGATGCTCCCATTATGTTTCAATTCTTATCTTTTATGAGAGCATCATTGAAATCATCATGCCTAGCTAAAAAGGCATTAAAGAAAAGCGCTTGTTGGGACACAACCCAATATTTACCCCTACTGTTTTTGTGTGTTCAAATGATTAAGCTACTCTAGCAATCATGTTTTATAGCTTTTGTTTCAATAAAGTGCCAAGTAAAGCCTTTGGGATGGTCTATGGTGATAGTTGATTTGATCTTGCTGAAAAACAGAAACTTTTGCGCTCATTGCCAGAAATTTAAAAAATCATAGAAGCGTGGTTTTGATCTGAATTTTTGACAAAATAATGATATAAAAATTGCATATAATTTCCTAAGTTTTCAGAATTTTTGGAGTTACATAAGTATACAAAGTTTCCAGATTATTACAGACTGTTCCGTTTCTGACAGATTCTGTTTTCATTGTGTTGTTTGCTTATTTTGATGAATCTATGGGTAGTATCACAGGGTATGAACCATGGATAAGTTGTAATACAATAGATATAACACCAATATAAATATAGAATTAGTTCACAACAGTACCTAAGTGGTGATTTATTTTACTATACTAACGGATCTCATGAGTTTTCTGTTGAGTTTTGTGTTGTGAAGTTTTCATGTTTCGGGTAAAGATTTGATGGACTATCGAATAAGGAGTAGCAAGAGCCTAAGCTTGGGGATGCCCAAGGCAACCCAAGATAATATTCAAGGACAACCAAGCATCTAAGCTTGGGGATGCCCTTGATGCCATCCCCTCTTTTGTCTTCAATCCATCGGTAAATTTACTTGAGGCTAGATTTTATTCACCACATCATATGTGTTTTGCTTGGAGCGTCTTGTATGATATGAGTCTTTGCTTTTTAGTTTGCCACAATCTTCCTTGTTGTACACACCTTTTGAGAGGGACACACATTAATCGTTAATTTATTAGAATACCCTATGTGCTTCACTTATATCTTTTGAGCTAGTGCTTCACTTATATCTTTTTAGAGCATGGCGGTGATTTTATTTTGAAAAAATTGGCGAACTCTCATGCTTCACTTATATTTGAAGGAAATATGCCCTAGAGGCAATAATAAAGTTGTTATTTATATTTCCTTATATCATGATAAATGTTATTATTCATGCTAGAATTGTATTAACCGGAAACTTTGTACATGTGTGAACACATAGACAAACAGAGTGTCCCTAGTATGCCTCTACTAGAGTAGCTCGTTAATCAAAGATGGTTAAGTTTCCTAGCCATAGACATGTGCTGTCGTTTGATGAATGGAATCACATCATTAGAGAATGATGTGATGGACAAGACCCATCCGTTAGCTTAGCATTATGATCATTTCGTTTATTGCTATTGCTTTGTTCATGACTTATACATGTTCCTATACTATGAGATTATGCAACTCCCGAATACCGGAGGAACACTTAGTGTGCTATCAAACGTCACAACATAACTCGGTGATTATAAAGATACTCTACAGGTGTCTCCGATGGTGTTTGTTGAGTTGGCATAGATCGAGATTAGGATTTGTCACTCCGATTTTCGGAGAGGTATCTCTGGGCCCTCTCGGTAATGCACATCACTATAAGCCTTGCAAGCAATATGACTAATGAGTTAGTTGCGGAATGTTGCATTACGGAACGAGTAAAGATACTTGCCGGTAACGAGATTGAACTAGGTATGATGATCCCGACGATCGAATCTGGGGCAAGTAACATACCGATGACAAAGGGAACAATGTATATTGTTGTGCGGTTTGACTAATAAAGATCTTCGTAGAATATGTAGGAACCAATATGAGCATCTAGGTTCCGCTATTGGTTATTGACCGGAGAGGTATCTCAGTCATGTCTACACAGTTTTCGAACCCGTAGGGTCCGCACGCTTAACGTTCTGTAGCGACCCGACCTCAGACGGTCAAGTCTCATTGCTTAAGTGTCATCCCTGGATCGGTATTGCTGACACACACAGTACACGAGGATTTAAAACAGAGTTCAATCACACACTTATTACATCGAATGTCTCAAAAGAGAACTTATTACAATAATATGGCTGAAGGCCATCTAAATAAGATAACAACGGAAGCTACGAAGGTAGAAGAGTCCATCCAACTCCACAGCAAAACTGAGTGCATGATAATGACCTAGCGCACCTTACTCTTCGTCTGAAAACTCTGCAACATAATACGTTGCAGCCTGTGTAGGTCAGCACATGGAATATGCTGGCAAGATAAAACTATAGAGCAATGAACAAATAACAGCTATAACAACATGCATATATGGCTGGTGGAGGATCTATGGTTATCATTTGCATAAAGCTAGTTTTTCCCTACAACAAAGGAATATATTTTATTTAACTACAAAGTTGGTTGAAAAAATATTGAGAAGGTAACCCCAACTCAGTCCCGATTAAAATTTTAATAACCCGACAAATTTATTTAAGTAGAGTGATGAGATCAACATAATAATTCAAGCACCAGATACTCAAGATGTCCATAACCGGGGACACGGCTAATCATGATTAGTTTGTACACTCTGCAAAGGTTTGCACACTTTTCCCCACAAGACTCGGTCACCTCCGTTAAATTTCTCGCACTGCATGATGTTTGAGAAACGGTTGAACGAGACACAGTCTTTCTGAAGCGTTAGCTCTTTACGACGGGTAGACAGTACAACCTACGTCCCCTAAATCTGCTAGTCTACCACTGAAAGAGGCCACACAACATACTCAACTATGCCAGAGCCCATAATGGCTTGTGTCTGCACACGAAAGTTTCTATCATGAATAACATTATGATCCCTTTGAGCCTGGTTGGCGAACCATAGGATGATCACATAGATACCCCGGGATCTCCTTGGACCACACTGGATTCCCCAGGTGTCCACAATCCAATCCACCCAGATGTGTATTAAATTAGCCACCTTAAGTTAAACCTTAGTTAACAATAACTCTCACATCTTTCATGAATTCTCTCAAACCAAACCATGTCTACGAGCATAGCATAGCAGTATAAGCATAACGTAGTAACATACCCAAGGTTTGATATAAGACAATAGGTGCTACCTCATCAACTACTTCCCAATACCCACATGTTAATCAAATCGTACTGATGAAATGTTTGAGGGTTGAAACTAATGCATAAAAACTGGGTAATAAAGGGATATGATCAAAGTGTTACTTGCCTTGCTGACGGTCGGAAAACCCTAGAGATTCGTAGTCGCAAGCCTCGCACTCCGGAAACTGTATCATGAACAAACAATAGCATACATAAGCACTAAAGCATAAGATGCAAGGTAAAACCAAGAGAAAAGATCTGAACAGAAAGATCAAGAGAAAAGCTTCGATTTGCAAAAAGAATCAATCGAATCGGAGTTACGAAACTCAAACTACGATCAAAAGAAGTTCAAATTCAAATCTGCTTGAAACCAAGTTTCAAATTGTCAAAACCATGTTCATGTTGATTATCTGGACAGAGGGGATCGAGGCGAAGATTTTGGAGTTGGTTTCACTGGATTTGGACAAACAAGCAAAAAGTAGTGAGGGTTTGAAGTTCAGGGACTAATTTTGTAAGAAAAATATTCATGGATAGGTCCCTGGACGAAAATAAAATAGAAAAAGAAAAAAATCTATCGGACGAATGTCCGCCAACAAAGACTAACGAACGAATACGTTTGTTAATGGAGAAGATCGGGTGAACGTTCGCTACCCTAAAAGAAAAACCGGTCTAAAATGGAAAACCGAAAAAAATATTGAGGCGACGGTTCGGTTTTTACCGGTTTGACCGTTTTCGACAAAAACTGGCGGCGGATCGGATCACGGTGGTGTCTGGTGAGGCGGCGGTGGCTTCGATGGCGTGCGGCGGCGACAGCGGCAATAGGCGGTGATGGCGGCATGCGCGGGCAGCGGCAGCAGTGAGCAGCGGCGGCGGGGGCAGCGGCTTGGCAGCGTGGCGGCGGTGGCTAAGGCGGCGGCCTGATGAGGAGGAGAGGGGCGTCGGGGCGGCTTGCGGGAGGGGGCGGGGTTTCCCGTGTCCTTGTCGGACACGGTGGCAGCGCGGGCGAACTCAGGATTCCAGTTCCGAGCCGGAGGAAGGCGGCGGCGGTCGGCTGGGCCGGCTCAGGAACTTTTTTTAAATAAATTTCACCGCGAAAAAAAGCCTAATAAAATATAAAACAATTCTAAAAAAATTCCAGAAACAATTTTCACTGTCCAAACCTAATATTTAGGACAAGATGAACATTTTTCTGGACTAAAATGCAATTTTCAAATATGCATGTTTTTCTCCAATTCAAATAAAATAGCAAATAAAATACCAATAAAAATAATTTGATTTTAAAATTTCTTCTCCAATATTTCTCCTCTGTTGAAGAAGTCATTTTATCTTCTCTCATTTATTTTTATTGTTGGAAATAATTGGAGAGAAATTATTAAAATCAAATTGATCCTCTTTTTAGATATGAAATAAATTCAAATAGGAAAATTTAGTGAAACCTCCAACTCTCTCCTTGGATCCTTGAGTTGCTTAAGGTTTCTAGGATCAAAATGTCCAAATAAAATTCAATTAAAAATGCAAAGAGCATGAATGCATATGATGACCTAATGATTAACATCCAAATTTAAAATTGGGATATTACAAACCTACCCCCTTAAGATGAATCTCGCCCTCGAGATTCGGGTTGGCTAGAAAATAGGTGTGGGTGGTCTTTCCGTAGGTCTTCCTCTCGCTCCCAGGTGGCTTCTTCCTCGGTATGGTGGCTCCACTAAACTTTGCAAAACTTGATAACCTTGCTGCGTGTAACCCGGCTAGCAAGCTCAAGAATCTTGACGGGTTTCTCCTCATAGGTTAGGTCACTTTCCAATTGAATTGCTTCCAAGGGCACTGCATCTCTCAGAGGAATATCGGCCATCTCTGCATGGCACTTTTTCAACTGGGAAACGTGAAACACATCATGAACTCCTGACAATCCTTCGGGTAACTCCAACTTGTAGGCCACTTCTCCCATACATTCCAAAACTTGATATGGTCCTACAAATCTTGGGGCTAACTTTCCTTTGACTCCAAATCGTGTAACTCCTCGCAGTGGTGATACACGAAGATATGCTCTGTCACCGATGCCGAAGACTACCTCTTTGCATTTCGTATCAGCATAACTTTTCTGCCTGAACTGAGCTACCTTCAGTCTATCACGAATCAAATTAAACTTCTCTTCAGACTCTTTGATTAAATCTGGTCCGAACAACTGACGGTCTCCAACTTCCATAGTGGTGTATTGATATGGTGAATATGTGGACTCGTGTGCGCCACCTCACAAGAGTTACTTGTAGTCGTGTCCTGCACCTTCTTCCATACAAGGCTTCAAAAGGGGCCATCTTCAAACTAGCCTAGTAGCTGTTGTTGTATGAGAACTCTGTGTAAGGCAAATTATTGTCCCAACTAGATCCATAATCTAGCGCACAAGCTCTCAACATGTCCTCCAGAATCTGATTGACTCTCTCGGTCTGTCCATCTGTCTGCGGATGAAAGGCTGTACCGAACTCTAGCCTGGTACCCAAAGTCTGGTGTAACTGATTCCAAAACTTCGAAGTAAACTGTGTTCCTCTATCTGATACGATGGTCCTCGGAAATCCATGCAGACATACGATCCTGGTCATATATATCTTGGCCAACTTCGCGCTCTTATAAGTGGTTTTCATGGGGATAAAGTGTGCCACTTTGGTCAAGCGATCAACTACTACCCAGATGGAATCATAACCTGATCGGGTCCTAGGTAGTCCGGTGATGAAATCCATGCCAACTTTATCACACTTCCATTCGGGTATGGGCATAGGCTGTAATAATCCTGCTGGCTTCTGGTGTTCTGCCTTAACTCTCTGACATACATCACATACTGCCACATACTCGGCAATGTCCTTCTTCATACCGGTCCACCAGAAATGTTCCTTCAAATCCAAATACATCTTGGTGTTTCTGGGGTGAATCGAGTATGGCAAGTCGTGAGCCTCCTGAAGTATTAACTTCCTGATCTCCGCATCATTAGGCACATAAATACGATCCTCAAACCATAAAGTTTCGTGTTCGTCCTCACGAAAACCCTTGGATTTTCCTTTACTCATCCTTTCCTTTATTTCCACAATCTCCTTATCAGTCTTCTGGGCTTCTCGAATCTTTCCCAATAACGTGGACTGAACTTCCAAAGCTGCAACAAAACTTCTCAGAACTATCTCCAAACGAAGTTCCTCGAGATCGTCGGCCAACTCTTGTGGTAACCCTCCGGTTACGAGAGAATTGACATAACTCTTGTGGCTCAAAGCGTCTGCTACAACATTGGCCTTTACCGAATGAAAATGCAACTTCATATCATAATCCTTTATGAGCTCCAACCATCTCCTTTTCCTAATATTCAACTCCTGCGTGAAGATATACTTCAAACTCTTGTGATCCGTGTATACATCACAACGGTTTCCAATAAGAAAATGTCTCCAGGTCTTGAGCGCGTGCACTACGGCTGCTAACTCCAAATCATGCGTGGCATAATTCAACTCATGGGGTCGAAGCTGACGTGAGGCATATGAAACAACTCTTCCGTCTTGCATAAGTACACCTCCATGTCCCTGGCGAGAAGCATCACAATACACTTGGAAATCCTTGCGTATATGCGGCAGAATTAGCACTGGGGCTGTAACTAAACATTTCTTCAACTCCTGAAAACTGGCCTCACATTCCTCGGTCCATTTAAATTTGGTGTCCTTCTTTAATAACTCTGTCACGGGCTTCACAATCTTGGAAAAATTCTCAATGAATCTCCTATAGTATCCTGCGAGTCCAAGAAAACAACGAAACTCTCCAACTGAGGTGGGTGGCAACCACTCAGTGACAGACTGAACCTTGGTAGGGTCTACTGCTATACCTTCTCCTGATATAACATATCCAAGAAATCCAACTTCTTTCAACCAAAACCCGCATTTGCTGAATTTGGCATATAGCTGATGTTCTCTGAGCTTCGCGAGAACTAGGCGCAAATGTTCCTTGTGTTCCTCTTCATTCTTCGAGTACACCAATATATCATCAATGAACACCACAACAAACTTATCCAAGAACTGCATGAACACCTTGTTCATCATACTCATAAAATAGGCAGGGCGTTAGTCAATCCAAAAGACATGACCGTATACTCATATAGCCCATACCTTGTGGTAAAAGTTGTCTTGGGTATATCCTGTTCTCGCATCTTCAGCTGGTGGTATCCTGATCGAAGATCGATCTTGGAGAATACTTTAGCTCCTTGCAGCTGGTCAAACAAATCATTGATCATCGGTAGTGGGTACTTGTTCTTGATCATCACCTCATTTAATGCACGATAATCAACAACCATTCTCAAGGATCCATCCTTCTTCTCAAGTAAGAGCACTGGGGCTCCCCACGGTGATGAACTCGGTCGAATATAACCTTTCTCCGGTAACTCCTTAATTTGCTTCTTAATTTCCTCCAGATCATTTGCGGGCATCCGATATGGTCTCTTGGATATTGGTACAGTGCCGGGCAATAGCTCGATCAAAAATTCTATATCTCGATCTGGTGGCATGCCTGGTAATTCCTCTAGACAAACATCAAGGTAATCCTTCACTACTGACACTTCTTCTTGAACAACTCCCGAGAGGGAATTTACTTGGGTCCTCCTTGACGCATGCCTAGATACATACTTGATCCTTTTTCCCTCAGGGGTGGTGAGTAGTATGGACTTACCAGCACAGTCGATGTTTCTCCATACTTCGATAACCAATCCATACCTAGTATTATATCCAATCCTTGTGACTCCAAAATTATTAGGTCTGAGGGGAAAACGTGGCTACCAATGGTTAAAGGTAACTGATCACACCATCGGCTAGCCATATACTCTGCTCCTGGCGAGCTTACTAACATGCGTGACCTAAGGGCTAAGGTTGGCAACTTAAACTTGTCCACAAATCCCCTTGATATGTATGAATGCGATGCACAAGTGTCAAAAAGAACGAGAGCGGTAAATGACTTAATCAAAAACTTACCCATCACTATGTCAGGCTGCTCTTCAACTTCCTCCACGTTGATGTGGTTCACGTGTCCTCTGGTGAATGGATTGGGCTTCTTTCCAGAGCTTCCATTTCCATTGCCATTCTTTAATTCAGAACAATCATTGGCGTAGTGTCCAGTTTTTCCGCACTTGTAACAGGTAACGTGACTCAGATCCTTCTTGGCGGGTGTTGCTGGGTTGGAACGGTTCTGGTTGTCGTTTCCTCCATTCCCACTTCCATTTTTAGGGCCACTATGGTTATGTGAACTTCCTCCATTGTGAGTCTAGCCTCCATGGTTATGATGGGTATGTCCTCCCGAGTTTGGGGTAAAGCGAGGCTTCTGCTGAGCTCCAGAATTGTACTTCCCCTATCCATACTTCCTTTTGCGGCTCTCTATCTGCTGCTGCTTTCCTTCTATCATAAGAGACCTGTCTACCAACTCCTGATAGTTAGTGAATGTTTCCACCATCAACTGCATACTTGGCTCGTCATTCAGCCCTTCCATAAACTTCTCCTGCTTCGCGGCATCTGTGGCTACATCATCTGGGGCGTAGCGAGCTAAGTTACTAAAATCATCCACGTACTGCGCCACAGTACGATTCCCTGGTGTAAGTTACGAAACTCACGCTTCTTCATACTCATAGTTCCAGTCGAGACATGTGCAATGCGGAATGCTTGCTAAAAGTGATCCCAAGTGACATTGGCCACGGGGAAAGTGGCAGTGTAGTTCTCCTACCATGAGGCTGCGGGTCCATCCAATTGGTGTGCGGCAAAACGCACCTTCTCAACATCCGTGCAACCTGCGGTGGTCAGCTCCCTTCCAATCTTGCGGAGCCAGTCATCAGCAACAATCGGCTCGGTGCTACTAGAAAACACCGGCGGATTCAACCTCAGAAAACGGGCTAAGTTGTCCACTTTAGGTGGTGGCGGTGGGTTGTTGTTGTTGTTGTTGTTGTTGCCTTGGTTCTGGACTAGCAACTTCATCAAGGCATTCTGCTGTTGGATCAACTGAGTGAGCTCCGGTGGGAAGACAAATCCGGGGTCATGTCTCAGAGGAATCTGATAGGTTTTAGAGGGGTGAGAACAGAATAGAGTGAGGTCTAAAGAGAAATCACTACCCACATGCACATGAGACAATCACATTTATTTCACACCACTCAATTCAAACAAGATCATACAATCAATCTAGACTATCATTACAAAAAGCTCGGACTATAAGTATATACATGGGGGAATACTAATGATAATATGGTGGTCGACTAGAAATTTTGATCGGTGGAAGACTCCATGATATCTGCTCCAGCTTCGTCTTCATAATCATCATCACTATCGGGGTCGAAGTCGGTGTAGTCGATTATGATGTAGTCTCCAGGATGATTGTCCTCTTCAGGTTCGGGATCTCCCATGAATATTCCTAGCTTCTTCTTCAGGTCTTCATTCTTCTCTAGTAGTACTGCAATTTCTTCTTCATATCCATCGCGTGTAGACTTGAGTTCCTCTTCTAGCTCCATGTTCCGGGTCATCACCTTCTTCATGTCTATTATTCTGGCGCACATCTGGTTCTCCTGACGACGAATGTGCTGGTTTAACTCCTGGATGTAGGCTGCAATGGATTTATCCCTCTTGGTGCAAATCATCTCCCATTGCTTGTCTCGGCGTCCACATATCTCGTAGATGGTGTGCTTAAGATCCTTGTTGTATACCTCACCGATGCGTCCAATGGCGATGTTGGCGGCCATGCTCTTTCCTAGACTCCAGGTTGGTGCATCAAAGGAAAACTCTATGGGCTCAGTAACTGGTGTGAATGTCCTTCCTGGAACATGAATTCGAATCATCCAGCACTCCTCTTCTGGTAAAGTGGCAGTGTAGGTCCTGGTGAAGCTTGGTATTCCGATGCTTAGGTACCTAGTGACTTCCTTCAAGTGTCGTCCAAAAGGAGTGTCATCATCCGGTTGAGTGAACTTGTTCCTTGGGTCCGCCATCTATAGAGTAGAAAATGGGGAAGATTCAGACATGAGTAGAGAGGAGTATCCTGTGGCTTATCCTAGTGGTCACGTCCTATAGTCAGCGTGTGCTCTGATACCATCTTGTAGCGACCCGACCTCAGACGGTCAAGTCTCTACGCTTAAGTGTCATCCCTGGATCGGTATTGCTGACACACAGAGTACTCGAGGATTTATAACATAGTTCAATCACACACTTATTACATCGAATGTCTCAAAAGAGAAGTTATTACAATAATATGGCTGAAGGCCATCTAAATAAGATAACACCGGAAGCTTCGAAGGTAGAAGAGTCCATCCAACTCCACGGCAAAACTGAGTGCATGACAACGACCTAGCGCACCTTACTCTTCATCTGAAAACTCTGCAACATAATACGTTGCAGCCTGTGTAGGTCAGCACATGGAATATGCTGGCAAGATAACACTATAGAGAAATGAGCAAATAACAGCTATCACTACATGCATATATGGCTGGTGGAGGCTCTATGTTTATCATTTGCATTAAGCTAGTTTTTCCCAACAACAAAGGAATATATTTTATTTAACTACAAAGTTGGTTGAAAAAAACATTGAGAAGTAATCCCAACTCAATCCTGATTAAAAGTTTAATAACCCGACAAATTTATTTAAGTAGAGTGATGAAATCAACATAATAATTCAACCACCAGATACTCAAGATGTCCATAACCGGGGACACGGCTAATCATGATTAGTTTGTACACTCTGCAAAGGTTTGCGCACTTTTCCCCACAAGACTCGATCTCCTCCATTAAATTTCTCGCACTACATGATGTTTGAGAAACAGATGACCGAGACACAGTCTTTCAAAAGAGTTAGCTCTTTACGACGGGTAGACAGTGCCACCTACATCCCCTGCATCTGCTAGTCTACCACTGAAAGAGGTCACACAACATACTCAACTATGCCAGAGCCCATAATGGCTTGTGGATGCACATGGAAGTTTCTAGCATGAATAATATTATGATCCCTTTGAGCGTGGCTGGCGAACCATAGGATGATCACACGGATACCCTGGGATCTCCTTGGACAACACTGGATTCCTCAGGTGCCCACAAACCAATCCACCCAGATGTGTATTAAAGTACCCACCTTAAGTTAAACCTTAGTTAACAATAACTCTCACATCTTTAATGAATTCTCTCAAACCAAACCACGTCTACGAGCATAGCATAGCAGTATAAGCATAACGTAGTAACATACCCATGGTTTGATATAAGACAATAGGTGCTACCTCATCAACTACTTCCCAATACCCACATGTTAATCAAATCCTACTCATGCAGTGTTTGAGGGTTGAAACTAATGCATAAAAATTGGGTAATAAAGGGATATGATCAAAGTGTTACTTGCCTTACTGACGGTCGGAAAACCCTTGAGATTCGTAGTAGCCTCGCACTCCGAAAACTCTATTGTGAACAAACAATAGCATACATAAGCACTCAATCATAAGATGCAAGGTAAAACCAAGAGAAAAGATCTGAACAGAAAGTACAAGAGAAGAGCTTCAATTTGCAAAAAGAATCAACCGAATCGGAGTTACGAAATTCAAACTACGATCAAAAGAAGTTCAAATTAAAATCTGCTTGAAACAAAAATTTTAAATTGTCAAAACCATGTTCAAGTCGATTATCTGGACAGAGGGGATCGATACGAAGATTTTGGCGTTGGTTTCACTGGATTTGGACAAACGAGCAAAAAGTAACGAGGGTTTGATGTTCAGGGACTAATTCTATAAGAAAAATATTCACGGATAGGTCCCTGGCCGAAAATCAAATAGAAAAAGAAAAAATCTACCGGACGAATGTCCGCTAACAGAGACTAACGAACGAATACGTTCATTAACGGAGAAGATCGGGTGAACGTTCACTAATTAGCGAATTCTAAAAGAAAAACCGATCTGAAACAGAAAACCGAAAAAACCAGGGCGACGGTTCGGGTTTTACTTGTTCGACGGTTTTCGACAAAAACCGGCGGCGGATCGGATCGACGGTGGCGTCGGGTGAGGCGGCGGCGGCTCGGGCGGCGTGCGGCGGTGGAAGCGGCAACAGGCGGCGACGGCGGCGTGCGCGGGCGGCGGCGGCATCGGTGAGCAGCGGCTTGGCGGCGCGGCGGAGGTGGCTAAGGCAGCGGCGGCTTGATGAGGAGGAGTGGGGCAGCTGGGCGGGGTATTTAAGGAGGGGAGAGGCGGCGGGGCGTCTTGGGGGAGGGGGCGGGGTTCCCCGTGTCCTTGTCGGACACGGTGGCGGCGCGTGCGAACTCGGGACTCCGGTCCAGAGCCGGAGGAAGGCGGCGGCGCTCGGCTGGGCCGGCCTAGGAACTTTTTTTAAATAAATTTTGCTCCGAACAAAAATCCTAATAAAATATAAAAAAATTCTAAAAAAATTCCAGAAAGAATTTTCTCCAGCCAAACTTAACATTTAGGACAAGATGAACATTTTTCTGGACTAAAATGCAATTTTCAAAAATGCATGTTTTTCTCTAATTCAAATAAAATACCAATAAAAATAATTTGATTTTAAAATTTATTCTCCAATATTTCTCCTTTGTTGAAGAAGTCATTTTATCTTCTCTCATTTATTTTTATTGTTGGAAATAATTGGAGAGAAATTATTAAAATCAAATTGATCCTCTTTTCATATTTGAAATAAATTCAAATAGGAACATTTAGTGAAACCTCCAACTCTCTCCTTGGGTCGTTGAGTTGCTTAAGATTTCTATGATCAAAATGTCCAAATAAAATTCAATTAAAAATGCAAAGAGCATGAATGCATATGGTGACCTAATGATTAACATCCAAATTGAAAATTAGGATCTTACACGTTCGAAGACGATTGGTAATACGAGTTTATGTGATTTGATGTGCCAAAGGTTGTTAGGAGTCCCAGATGAGATTACGGACATGACGAGGAGTCTCGAAATGGTCGAGACATAAATATTAATATATTGGACCATGTTGTTGAAAGACCGGAAGTGTTCCGGAGAGTTTCGGATAAAACAGGAGTGCTGGAAGGGGTTACCGGAACCCCCGGGAGAACTAATGGGCCTCTATGGGCCTTAGTGGGAAGAGAGGAAGGGCCAGGAGGGGCTGGCCGTGCTCCCCTTCGGTCTGAATTAGACTAGGGGAAGGGGGCGGCGCCCCCCTTTCGTTGGCTTCCCCCTCTTCCTTCCTTCCCCCTCTCTCCCTCTTGGTGGATTCCTACTAGGACTTGGAGTCCTAGTAGGATTCCCCTCTTGGGGCGCGCACTAGGGGCCGGCCAGCCCTCCCCTCCTCCCTCCTTTATATACGGGGGAGAGGGGCACCCCATAGACACACAAGTTGATCTCTTAGCCGTGTGCGGTGCCCCCCTCCACAGGTTCGCACCTCGGTCACATTGTTGTAGTGCTTAGGCGAAGCCCTGCGTCGGTAACTTCATCATCACCGTCACCACGCCGTCGTGCTGACGAAACTCTCCCTCGGCCTGAGCTGGATCTAGAGTTTGAGGGACATCACCGAGCTTAACATGTGCAGATCGCGGAGGTGTCGTGCGTTCGGTACTTGATCGGTTGGATCGCGAAGACGTTCGAATACATCAACCGTGTTACTAAACACTTCCGCTGTCGGTCTATGAGGGTACATGGACACATTCTCCTCGCTTGTTGCTATGCTTCTCCTAGATAGATCTTGCATGATCGTAGGAATTTTTTGAAATACTATGTTCCCCAATAATATTATTTTGAGAGTATTGAAACATCATAGTAATTTGCTTAGGTTATGAATTTAGTCCTAATATGATAGGCATCCAAGATGGATATAATAAAAACTTTCATATAAAGAGCATTGAATACTATGAGAAGTTTGATTCCTATTATTGTTTTGAGATATAAAGATGGTGATATGTCATGCTAGTGAGTAATTGTGGATTGGTAGAAATACTTGTGTTTTAGTTTGTGATTCCTGTAGCATGCATGTATGGTGAACCGTTATGTGGTGAAGTCGGAGCATGATTTATTTTTTGATTGTCTTCCTTATGAGTGGCGGTCGGGGACGAGCGATGGTCTTTTCCTACCAATCTACCCCCTAGGAGCATGCATGTAGTACTTTGTTTCGATGGCTAATAGATTTTTGCAATAAGTATGTGAGTTCTTTATGACTAATGTTGAGTCCATGGATTATACGCACTCTCACCCTTCCACCATTGTTAGCCTCTCTAGTACCGCACAATTTTCGCCAGTGCATTAAACCCACCATTACCTTCCTCAAAACAGCCACCATACCTATCTATTATGGCATTTCCATAGCCATTCCGAGATATATTGCCATGCAACTTCCACCATACCATTTTATTATGACACACGCCAACATTGTCATATTGCTTTGCATGATCATGTAGTTGGAATAGTATTTGTGGCAAGGCCACCGTTTATATTTTTTATACATGTCACTCTTAATTATTGCACATCCCGGTACACCACCGGAGGCACTCATATAGAGTCATATTTTGTTCTAGTATCGAGTTGTAAATCTTGAGTTGTAAGTAAATAAAAGTGTGATGATCATCCTGATTAGAGCATTGTCCAATGTGAGGAAAGGATGATGGAAGCTATGATTCCCTCAGAAGTTGGGATGAGATTCCAGAATTAAAAAAATAGGCCAAAGAGCCCAAAATAAAAAAGGCCGAAGAGCCCAAACAAAAAAAGGAGAAAAAAGAAAATAAAAAAATGAGAGGATGCTACTATGTGTTTCCACACTTGTGCTTCAAAGTAGCACCATGTTCCTCATGATAGAGAGTCTCCTATTTTATCAATTTCATATACTAGTGGGAATTTTTCATTATAGAACTTGCCTTGTATATTCCAATGATGGGCTTCCTCAAATTGCCCTAGGTCTTCATGAGCAAGCAAGTTGTATGCACACCCACTTAGTTTTCTTTTGAGCATTCATACACTTATAGCTCTAGTGCATCCGTTGAATGGCAATCCCTACTCACTCACATTGATATCTATTGATGGGCATCTCCATAGCCCGTTAGTATGCCTAGTTGATGTGATACTTTCTTCTTCTTTTTGTATTCTTCACAACCATCATATTCTATTCCACCTATAGTGTTATATCCATGGCTCACGCTCATGTATTGCGTGAAACTTGAAAAGGTTTGAGAACATCAAAAGTATGAAATAATTGCTTGGCTTGTTTTCGGGGTTGTGCATGATGAAATACTTTGTGTGATGAAGATGGAGCATAGCCAGACTATATGATTATGTAGGGATAACTTTCTTTGGCCATGATATTTTGAGAAGACATGATTACTTTATTAGTATGTGTGAAGTATTATTGTTTTTATGTCAATATTAAACTTTTGTTTTGAATCCTATGGATATGAATATTCTTGCCACAATAAAGAAGATTACATGGATAAATATGTTAGGTAGCATTCCACATCAAAAATTATATTTTATCATTTACCTACTTGAGGACGAGCATGCATTAAGCTTGGAGATGCTTGATACATCTCCAATGTATCTAATTTTTTGATTGTTCCATGCTATTATATTATCTGTTTTGAATGTTTTATATGCATTAATATATTATTTTTAGGACTAACCTATTATCCTAGAGCCCAGTGCCAGTTTCTGTTTTTTTTTCCTTGTTTTTGAGTTTTACAGAAAAGGAATATCAAACGGAGCCCAAACGAGCTAAAAATTTACGGTGATTTTTTATGGACCAGAAGAGACCCACAGAGCATCAGAGTTGGGCCAAAAGAGTCCCGAGGCCACCACAAGCCTATGGGGCGCCCCCCTTAGGGCACGCGCCCTGGCTTCTGGGCTCCTTGGGAACACCCCTGATTTGTTTCCGACACCAAAAATTCCTATAAATATAGAAACCCCCGAAAAGAAACCTAGATCGGAAGTTCCGCCGCTGTAAGCCTTAGTAGCCATGAAAAACCAATCGAGAGCCCATTCCGGCACCCTGCTAGCGGGGGAAACCATCACCGGAGGCCATCTTCATCATCCCGGCGGTCTCCATGACGAGGAGGGAGTAGTTCACCCTCGGGGCTGAGGGTATGTACCAGTAGCTATGTGTTTGATCTCTCTCTCTCTCTCTCGTGTTCTTGATTTGGCACAATCTTGAGGTACCGTGAGCTTTGTTACTATAGTTGAACCAGATGGTGTTTCTCCCCTCTACCTTCTTGTGATGAATTGAGTTTTACCTTTGAGATTTCACTATTATCGGATTGAATACTATTATGGATTTGAGAACACTTGATGTATGTCTTGCATGGGATACCCGTGGTGACAATGGGGTGTTTTATTGATTCACTTGATGTATGTTTTGGCACTCAACCCACGGATTCCCGAGGTGACATTGGGGTAATCTATGTATAGGAGTTGATGCACGTTTTCGTCCTTGTTTCTCCAGTAGGATCTTGGGCACTCTTTGAGGTTCTTTGTGTTGGATTGAATATTATGAATCTGAAGTTGTTTGATGCATATCATATAATTGACCCACGGATACTTGTGGTGACATTGGAGTATCTAGGTGACATCAGGGTTGATTGATGTGTGTCATATGGTGTTATTTTACGACGAACTCTAGGGCTGTTTGTGACACTTATAGGAATAGCTCAATGCACTACTGTAGAATTCTGCTAACGCGACACTACGATCAGAGACCCTTTGAAGAAACTGTGTGCGATGCATTAATCACAAACGGTGGTGTAAAAAAACCATCAAAAAAGGTGCAAAATGTTTGCAATGGCGGAGCCATCAAACACGGTTAATAGTTTAGTTGCGTGTGCGATGCAGGGCACACGGTTAATCCATTCAAACTGTTTGCGATGAGGCATAACAACAGAAACAGGCAGCCATATCAATGCATGTGCGATATACGACATACAGTTCACTCCGATGAAATGTTTGCTATTTGGGAGTGCAACAGAAACATTTAGCCAGATCAAGGTGTGTGTGATATACGGCATACTTTTCACTCGGACGATCTATTTTCGACTAGGGTACACAACAGAAATGGTTCAACTTAACAATATGTGTGTGATATGCGGCATACAGTTCACATGGATGAGTGCGTGTGCGATTCTGTGTGTACAAAAAACTTTGAAAAATGCAAACTAGTTGCTTGCGGTGGCTAGGAGTATCGCACACGATGCGTCTGCGAGTACTCATGTGCGATGATTAGTAAGTTACACATATGTTTCCTTATGTCAACATGTGTGTGAAGTTGCAATATGGACAGTTAATATGCAAATGCCTTCTGGACATCGGGCACATGCTTAAACTCAATGAACTGTGTATGATACTAATACTTTGCATGAAAATTTAAGAACTTGGGTAACAACATTTGAGTAACATATATATAGTGGTTACACTTTTTGACAAAAGGAGGATCTTCGTAACACGGTTTTGACAACCATATGGTCCATATCTACATACTTAACATAGTAACAACTATCACATTTTAAGAGGCTACGGGCCAACAACCATACGGTCCATATCTACATAGTTAACATTGTAACAGCTAGCACATTTTAAGAGTCCGAGGGCCAATAACCACAACTATCTGCTGGAAGCAGCTTGATCACGGCGACTTGACATTTCGTCAATGAAAAGGAAGAGCCCTCCTGTGCCTTGGTAGAGCATGAGTAGAATAGTGTCTCCAATTTTCCAATATGGATGCATTGCCACAACAAGCGAGAACTTGTTAATTTGAATGGTTCCATTTCTGCGGGAAATGCAATATCTTGCAATCACTTTGGCGTTATTAGCAGGCACAAGTGTAAATCGACCACGCCGGGAAATCGATCTAGGAACTACTACAGTGGGCAATTTCTGTTGAATGTAGAATAAAAACCAATTGTAACATATCGTTGAAGATATATATAGTTTATGAGCATCCACATTAAAATAAGACTTTTTACTAGCGTTTTGTGCACACAATTGGTCTTGTTCAATGTGTGCACCATACGTATAATTAATCCCGTCCAAAATCTAGCGTTCATACGCTATGCTATCTCTATTAGATTATCAACAAAGTTTATGACATGCTTCAATCCTTTCAGTGAAATTTGGTACGCTTAGTAACATACAGATCGTTCACTATGCATCCAACATATCCTGCTTAAAAGGTGGAAAGGTATTATTTATTCAGAACAAGGCAGAAGAATATATAGTGTGTGTAAATTGGTAAATATAATTTGTTACTTCCTAGGAACAGAGTTAGAAAATGAAATCACAATTGGTTGCTTAAATAGTGATCAATTAGTCAGAACAAATACCCCGATTTTGCTAAGTAATATGACAACATGGAGAAAGTTGAAAGGACACTAACCTCGATCAGACTTTTATCGGCCGATGACGTTGGGGAAGTAAACATCCATGTTAATTAGACCAGGCTGTGGTGCACGCACTAGCATTTTATTGCCAGCCTTCAGTTCATAACACTTAGACATTTTTCTCCAAAGGTCCGCATTAAAATAGGAGTGACCATCTTTATCAAGTTTTACGCTAACCGTCATCATAAATCCATGCTGCATTGTGAATACGTTATCCTGGGAGTCATCAACAAAGTAAAGCCCAAGATTTCCTTCTACTCCTATTCTTGCAAAGCAAGGGATGTACTGGTTGAAATAAAAATTAAGATCGTAAGTTAGATATATTGAAATAACAGAGCAAGATGCAAATATGGGAGTAACTGATAGAACAGATCAATATATAGATGAAAGCAAAGTACAAAAATATATAATTAAAAATGGATAATGTAACAAAGATTTGATGCATATATATAGATAATGTAGCAATAGACGGTATATGTTCACAAATTTAGGCCATGACGACCATGGTAGGTTCAGATTGAACATACCGAGCGCTCCCTGAAGTCATCCGGAATGGTGAGATAGAACTTTGTTTCCGACTGGCCCACGACCATGGTTGCCTGATTTGTGCTCACACTATGGACACATGAGTGAACACCCACAAATCAGCTAGAACAAAAATGATTCCACGGCAATTTCCGCCTGTTGATTAACAGCTACGGACGGACTGCGATAAGAGATGGGTGAATATTTGCTAAGTCCATTACCTTCTCCATGATAAAAATCCCTGGCCCAATCCCGCAGAAAACCCCAGTCGACCAGAGTCTAGAATGTCGGTGCAGATAGGTGGCAGAAAGCGGTAGGGGCCGAATCCTATGCCATTGGGAGCGCGACCTCCGCCCGGCGACAACAGCCATCGAGCTTAGGGTGGCCGCCGCGATAGAGGTTGATGAGGTGCAGAGTTGCGGAGGAGTCTGCGGCGAGTGGGTGGGGACGAAGTGGATGACAGTTTTCTTTTTTCCTTTTGCATGTGTGTGTGAACACAAACGGTTCGTAGAGGTGACGGAGATGAATCATGTGCGATAGTAAATCACCAAAATGTGTTTACTGGGTACTATACAAAAATGAAATACGTGCTTGAAAAACATGACGCCTGGCATGGTGCCATGGTATGGCCTCACCATGCTCTGGTTAAAAGATGAGAAGGTTTCATTTATGTCCTCATGCACGCCCTTCATAGATCGAACCATCACCGAGGAAGTTCCATGCTTTCGAGAGGGAAATCACCAAGATTGAAGGGGAATCCAAATTTTCGTCCTAGTTTGTCATTCAGTTTTTTTCCAACGATCAACATACCGCCTCAAATGCAACGTGTTCAAATATGACATTTTTCCGGGCTCATTTACCATATTTAGGGGATTATTTACATTTTCTAGGCATTAATGCACATTATTCAAAATCGAACAATCGGTGCATGAAAAGGTGCGCAAGAACGGTCTGGAAAACCATGCTCGTGCTATTTAGTACATTCTCATGCATTTTACAAGGAATGGGCAGATATTTCAAGGAAATGTGTGGCAATAGTCAACCATAAAAGCGTCATTTACTGGGTTAACAACTATACAAAAATGAAATACAGGCTTGGAAAACATGATGCCTGGCGTGGTGCCATGGTATGGCCTCACCGTGCCAAATTTGAGAATGTTTTCCTTATGTCATCATCCACGCCTTTCATAAATCGAACCATCAACGAGTAAGTTTCATGGTTTCGAGGGGGAAATCACCAAGATTGAAGGGGGATCCAAATTTCCCTTGTCCTTTGTCCATGAGTTTTTCTATGATGAACGTACACCCTGCAAATCACCGTGTTCAAATTTCGCAATTTTCCGGGTTCATTGTCGGTGTACAAAAGGAGGGGCGCACTTTTGTACCCCTTTACCTGTGCACGGGCAGTCGGAGCCGTGCCCACGGTCACACCAAGCAGAACAGGGGAGGTGAGCCAAGGAAAGACCAAAGCCCAAGATAACCAGAGTAATGCCAAGGCCAAGACCTCAAAGAGCAGAGGGACGAAGCAGGTTCCCCCGGCAAGACCCTTGCCGAGGCAGCCTCAGCAGCCCCGGCAAGACCCTTGCCAGGGCAGCTCGCCCCACACCAACAGAGCGAGCCACCCTTGAGCCCACGGTCTCCAACATTATGTTGGGCCAGGGCTCGGGAGGCAACTCCATGGTGGCATGCAGATCATTGTGAAGACAAGGAACACCCAAGATCAGGTGAGGATTAGAAGACGACGATCCTCGGCAAGATCCTTGCCGAGGAAGGCCACGAGACCCCCGGCAAGATCCTTGCCGGGGACGACATCGCACCACGGAAAGACCCTTGCCGGGCCACCCGGCAATGCCCTCGCCAAAGACGACAGCAGGGCCACTGCCAGGCCCGCGCCAACCAAGTTTCCACCGCTGTTCACATGCAGCTGCCAGCCCAGCCAGCTGGGCGGGCACCTGCGTGGCAACATGCAGCTCCCAGGCCAACTCAACAAGCGCCTGCGTGGCGGAATGCGGATCTTCGTGGAGGCTCCACCACCGTGCCACCTTAGCTGCCTACGTGGCTTCGCATGCGTCGCTGGCCAAGGCGCCTGCCGAAGCAAGGAGGAGCAGCGACGGACGGGACGGGCCTCGCCCCCGTCCCCAATAAAGCAGGGGGACACCTAAGCTATGCATTAAATGCGTCTTGTCCTGTAATACGAGCGATAAGCTCATAGCACTGTGGGCCTTTCCACCTCCTGTGTGCCACAGTGGCAACCCCTTTCGACTATAAAAAGAGGCCCATGGCATACTGGAGAAGGATTCGGCTCTTTGGAACCACGCACT
Organism: Aegilops tauschii subsp. strangulata; assembly: GCF_002575655.3. Classification (NCBI taxonomy): domain Eukaryota; kingdom Viridiplantae; phylum Streptophyta; class Magnoliopsida; order Poales; family Poaceae; genus Aegilops; species Aegilops tauschii. The sequence goes on from NC_053038.3 coordinate 246,043,158, forward strand.
CACCACAGCTAGTTCGAGAGCTCAAGAACTCTCTGAAATACACCCACCAAATTAGGACTAGGGTTTTACGCATCCTCGCGGCCCGAACCTGGGTAAACGATCCTTGTGCTGGTTACTAATCCTGCTCTTCTCGCAACCCTGTGCCCCGGCAACCGTAGTAGGGATTCTTGTGATCCCATAGGTGTCGTTTTCCCCGACATCTTTGGCGCGCCAGGTAGGGGGCGCAATTGTGAGAATCTGGTCTAGTAGTTAGCCTAGCAGTTTTTCATCGCCATGGCTCCTAAGAAGAAGAAGGCCACGGCGATCGGCTCGTTGGGAGCCGAACGGCTCGTGCCGGTGTGGACGAGCAGTGGAACGGTCGCGGACAGGGCCCGGGCCGCGGTCCGCGAGCACCAGCATCACCCTAGCAGTCAGAGCCTGGCGAGCGGCGTCGTTCGCGCGCCAGACGACCGGCCGCACGTCGCCAGATCCAGAGACGGAGCTGGGCCCCCCGCAGGCGGCGCGGGGCCCTCCAGGGGTGTTGTTGTGCCACCTCCGGATGGCGCAGTGACCTCCAAGATGCCCACACCGGCGACCACTGCGCGCTCTTCCCATGGTGTGCGCGCCGAGCAGCATCACCACACAGGTGACCCTGGGCACCACCGTGGGAAGAGCCCTATGCGTCATCTGCGACATGAAGGGGTTCAGCATGCCCGCCGAAGTGCTGGCGAAAATGGCACGCAGCCACTGGGTCGTAATGGAGCTCCTTCTAACATAGTTAGAAGTCGAAGCGCGCCGCAATCCACGCAGATGTCGCCGCCGCCCACGCTAGCGGAAGCTTTGGTGCATGCGCAGCTGGTCCTTGACTTCCCTCCTGCTGCGGAGAAGCTCGACGAGTGGAGAGCCACCATCCGGAGCCTCTTCGCCGTCGCCAACAAAGACGATCTGCGACCGGCGGGGCCCTCGGACTGGCGCTCCACCGAGCCACCATGTGCTGGTGCTGGGAGGACCGGGGGAGCTGTGGCCACGGTGCACTCTCCTCCTCCTCGCTAGCCGCTGCGGGCGTCTGCCCGTCGTGACGAAGCTTGTGATAACATCTCTATAGCGTCGTCCGACCCGCGGACCCACCACGACCAGCGCCAAGTTCTTCGAGAACGAGCTCACGAAGATGCTCGGACCACCATCGCGCGCCGGCGCGGAAACCGACACTACCGACGAAGATGCCGCCACCCCGATGAAGAAGGGCCGGCGTCGCAACAGGAAACGCAAGGGCAAGGCCGTACTTGCCGTCGAGGGGTCTGACGACATCGGCGCTGCCAAGAAGGTCAGGGCAGACGGCCCCGGCAAGGAGATTGCCGGGTGCGCCGCTTGCCGGGCCTTAGCAGCTGCCGACAATCCAGGAAGCTCCGGCAAGCAATACTGCAAGATCCACTACACCAAGGGCCACGACCTTCAGAACTGCCGACAAGACGAGCTGCTTGCTCAGAAGCAAAAAGCTGAGTACGAGAGGCGGGACAAGGAGAAGGACCAGGATGGTGCCGAGGGATCCGGCAAGAAGCGTGGCGGCCAAGGAGGCCGCCGCGGAAAGGACAACCAGCAAGAGAGGCCCGCCTGGGGCCGTGACAAGAAACAAGAAGACGATGATAACGACGAGGACGACGAGTCCGGTGAGCAAGAGTTCCAGAAGGCTACGGAGGCCATGTGCGTCGATGGTGACGCCTCGTTGCATACTTCTCACCGCCAGCTTAAACAGTGGGCGCATGAGATTACAGCAGCAGAGCCGTCGTTCGACGCTCAGAAGCCGCTGAAGTGGTCCAGCACACCCCTCATCTTTGACGCCGAGGACCACCCTGACCGCACAATCGCGGTTGGGTGTTTGCCATTGTTGGTCTCGCCAACAATACGCAACCTCAAGGTGAACAAGATGTTGGTTGACGGCGGGGCCGGCCTGCACTTGATCTCGCCTGTCGTGATAAAAAGGCTACAAATTCCTGATGGAGACCTCGAGGAAACGGGCACGTTTCAAGGGGTCAATCCGGGGAGGAGCCAGCCAAAGGGGAAGGTCACGCTGCCCGTGACGTTTGGAGGAGAGTTGAACTACAGAACGGAGAGGATCATCTTCGACGTGGCCGAGATCCCTTGCCCTACAACGGGATCCTCGGCAAGATCCTCGACGTTTAGAAGACGACGATCCTCGGCAAGATCCTTGCCGAGGAAGGCCACGAGACCCCCGGCAAAATCCTTGCCGGGGACGACAGCGCGCCACGGCAAGACCCTTGCCGAGCCACCCGGCAAGGCCGTCGCCAAAGACGACAGCAAGGCCACTGCCCGGCCCGCGCCAACCAAGTTTCCACCGCCGTTCACATGCAGCTGCCAGCCCAACCAGCTAGGCGGGCACCTGCGTGGCAACATCCAGCTCCCAGGCCAACTCAACAAGCGCCTGCGTGGCGGCATGCAGATCTTCGTGGAGGCTCCACCACCGCGCCACCTCAGCTGCTTGCCTGCCTACGTGGCGCCGCATGCATCGCTGGCAAGGGCGCATGTCGAAGCAAGGAGGAGCGGCGACGGACGGGACGTGCCTCGCCCCCGTCCCCAATAAAACAAGGGGACACCTAAGCTACGCATTAAATGCGTCTTGTCCTGTAATATGAGCGATAAGCTCATAGCATTGTGCGCCTTTCCACCTCCTGTGTGCCACTGTGGCAACCCCTTTCGACTATAAAAGGAGGCCCATGGCATACTGGAGAAGGATTCGGCTCTTTGGAACCACGCACTCACCACAACTAGTTGGAGAGCTCAAGAACTCTCTGAAATACACCCACCAAAGCACGACTAGGGTTTTACGCATCCTCGCGGCCCGAACCTGGGTAAACGATCCTTGTGCTGGTTACTAATCCTACTCTTCTCGCAACCCTGCGCCCCGGCAACCGTAGTAGGGATTCTTGCTATCCCATAGGTGTCGTTTTCCCCGACATCTTTGGCGCGCCAGGTAGGGGGCGCAATTGTGAGAATCTGGTCTAGTAGTTAGCCTAGCAGTTCTTCGTCTCCATGGCTCCTAAGAAGAAGACGGCCACGGCATTCGGCTTGTTGGGAGCCGAACGGCCCGTGTCAGTGCGGACGAGCAGCGGTCCGCGAGCACCAGCATCGCCCTGGCAGTCAGAGCCTGGCGAGCGGCGTTGTTCGCGCGCCAGACGACCAGCCGCACGTCACCAGATCGAGAGACGGAGCTGGGCCATATTTAGGCGATTATGTGCATTTTATAGGCATTAATGCACATAATTCAAGTTCAAACAATCGATGCATGAAAGGGTGCACAAGAACGGCCTGGAAAACCATGCTCGTGCCATTTAGTAAATTCTCATGCCTTTTACAAGGAATGGACATATATTTCGATGAAATGTGTGGCATTAGTTAACCACAAACGTTCGTTTATTGGGTTTTCAACAATATAAAAAATGAAATAAATGCTTGAAAAACATGACGCCTGGCGTGGTGCCATGCTATGGCCTCACTGTGCCCTGGTAAAAATTTGAGAATGTTTTCCTTATGTCGTCATGCACGCATTTCATAAATTGAACCATCAACCAGCAAGTTTCATGGTTTCGAGGGGGAAATTACCAAGATTGAAGGGGGATCCAATTTCCTTTGTCCTTTGTCCATGAGTTTTTCTATGATGAACATACACCCTGCAAATCGCTGTGTTCAAATGTGGCACTTTTTCGGGTTCATTTACCATATTTAGGGGATTATGGGCATTTTATAGTCATTAGTGCACATAATTCAAGTTCAAACAATCGGTGCATGAAGGGCCTGGAAAACCATGCTCGTGCCATTTAGTAAATTCTCATGCCTTTTACAAGGAATGGACAGATATTTCGACAAAATGTGTGGCAATAGTCAACCACAAACGTTTGTTTATTCAGTTTTCAGCTATAGAAAAAATGAAATAAATGCATGAAAAACATGACGCCTGGCATGGTGCCATGGTATGACCTTACCATGCCCTGGTAAAAAGTTGAGAAGGTTTGCCTTATGTTGTCATGCAAGCCCTTCATAAATCGAACCATCACCGAGGAAGTTCCATGCTTTCGAGAGAGAAATTGCCAAGATTCATGGGGGATCCAAATTTCCTTTGTCCTTTGTCCATGAGTTTTTTTTCTACGATGAACATACACCCTGCAAATCACCGTGTTCAAATTTGGCACTTTCTCGGGCTCATTTACCATATTTAGGGGATTATGTGCAATTTCTAGGCATTAATGCACATAATTCAAGTTCAAACAATCGGTGCATGAAAGGGTGCACTAGAACGGCCTTGAAAACCATGCTTGTGCCATTTAGTAAATTCTCATGCCTTTTACAAGGAATGGACAGATATTTCGATGAAATGTGTGGCAATAGTCAACCACAAACGTTTGTTTATTGGGTTTTCAACTATAGAAAAATGAAATAAATGCTTGAAAACATGACGCCTGGCTTGGTGCCATGGTATGACCTCACCATGCCCTAGTAAACATTTGAGAAGGTTTGGCTTTATGTCGTCATGCACGTCCTTCATAAATCGAACCATCACCGAGGAAGTTCCATGCTTTCGAGAGGGAAATCACCAAGATTGAAGGGGAATCCAAATTTTCATCTTTCTTTGCCCTAGAGTTTTTTGTCTACGACAAATGCAAATCACCATGTTCAAATTTGGCATTTTTCCGGGCTCATTTACCATATTTAGGGGATTATGTGCATTTTCTATGCATTTAGCGCATATAAATCCAATCCAGCTACAGTTGTGTCGGCGTTCTGGGAACGGGGTTCCCCAGACTTGCGTGCCTGCGGCCCACGGCGTGGCTCCAGGAGCGGCCTGGTAAGGCCCATCTTCACCAGCAAACACTCAAGACCCTCGCGAGGGGCCAAGCCTCGCGGGGCGGACAACACAAGACCTCCTCAGGGGCGACCTCACTAGGCTGGCTCGTGAGGAGCGGAGAGATCAAGGCGAGGGGCACCTCATGAGGTTCCCGTGACGTGAGCCGTGATGACCAAGGCCAGGCGGGCGCCAGCGGGCGCAGAGTACCCGTTGCCTCTTTGGTGCTAAAGGGGCAAGCGCATGCAAGGAGTCCCGAGGCATCAGGAAAAGGTTTCCATATCGGTGCAATGAGACCAAGACCACCAGGACGGCAGGACGGAGGTCATCGCGGAGCCCACGACGGCGTCACCACCAGAGCCTTTGGCAGGCGAAGAGCACCTTTTGTCAGGATAGCTTGTACTAGCTGCCCCCTTGAAGTTGGCCGTTGTGGGATCCCTTCCCGCCTAATATTTGGGGAGAGGACCCGGGCCTCTATAAATAGGACTAGCCACCACCTTAGCAAGGGGGATGATTCAGATCACCATCAACCACACAAGCTCGCCGAGCTCTAAAGCACCCCTCCTCAGGAGGCTGTTCTTCCCTTGTATTTGTTCATCCTTAGCCTACAAGGCAATCCACCACACCACACTGGAGTTGGGTATTACACCACATCAGTGGCCTGAACCAGTATAAACTCTTGTGTCCCTTGTTCTTCGAGTTCGACGTCCCGAGCTTTGAGATCGTGGCGAGTGTGTGAGCTAGGGGACGGAGAGATATTCGTGCGCACCCCAGTGTTCAAACATTAAGGGTTTTGCCGGAACCCGAAATCAACCATTTGGCGCACCAGGTAGGGTGCGCCGAAGCCTCTCTTCCATCATCAGACCCGCCAACATTCCGCGGTGCCGATGTCCGGCGACCTGAGGGCCAACGACGGCCACTGGGCAGCCTGGCCAGCCCGAGGGGCGTCGTCCGCTCAAGAAGACCTCAACTCCGCGCTCCAAGCAGCACGCACACCGCTGAATGCCGCAGGGCACGGCCAGTGTGGTCCGACACCTTCCACCCTTACCCTGCGGCGCGCGCGAGCTGCCGCAAGGGCCTCGAGATAGGCCGCGGCGACGACGCTGCACACCCGACGGGAGCAAGAAAACATGAGGGCCACACTTATAGTGGCACGGGAGCTGCTGCTGTGCCGACTAGCAGAGAGCGGCCGCGATGCGTTGTTGGAGCGATTCAATGAGCTGTTGGATGCCACGACGAGGGGCATGCCGCCTTTCTGCTCTCTACCTATGCCTCAAGTTGTGGCCATATCACACGGTGGGTCTCACCGCGCCCGCGTGCTTCATGGCGCACCAGGAGGGTTCATCGGCAGCAACGCGACCAGTGGAGCCGGGCACCTAGCCGCACGTGTGCCTCCCCCGGTGGACGCGGTCGCGAGCGTCGCCCCCAACGACCCCAGCTGGATGCCGTCCTTCCATCCTCGGGGCGGTGCGCTGGGCCTGATGGCGTGGAGCGTGGGGCACTTCGGCGGGGTTTATAGGACGACGGCTCCGGAGGCCTATGTGCCCTACATGATGGACCAGAAGGACATGCCGGAGGATGACCCCGGCTCGTTCCTCGAGCCGGGTTGGGAAGAGGAGACGCTAGAAGTTGAGGCCTTCCAGGAGCCACCCGGGAGCCTCGCTGTCACGCCCAAGATGCGACCCTATCCTAAAGGAACTCGAAGGTCCCGCCAAGGATAGAAGCGCATCTTGAAGACGCTTTTGCAAGGTGGATATCATTACATCAACATTACATAATAGATGGGGATACATACAAGGCATACAAATGCCGCAAGAATACATCAATACATCATATATATAATCAACATCCGACTACGGACGAAACCCAAACAGGAACTCAACGACATCCACCCTGCTAGCCCAGGCTGCCGACCTGGAACCTATCCCCTAATCAAAGAAGAAGCAGAAGAAGAACTCCAAAACAAGTAACACCGCTCTCGCGTCATGATCATCACAAAACCTGTACCTGCAACTGGTGTTTAAGTAATCTGTGAGCCACGAGGACTCAGCAATCCCATTACCATGGGTGTCAAGACTAGCAAAGCTTAATGGGTAAGGAAGGGGTAAAGGGGTGAGGCTGCAGCAGCGGCTAAGCAAGTATGGTGGCTAACATACGCAAATAAGAGCGAGAAGAGAGACAACGGAACGGTCGTGAAGCTAGCAATGATCAATAAGTGATCCTGAACTCCTACTTACGTCAAACATAACCCAGAAACCGTGTTCACTTCCCGGACTCTGCCGAGAAGAGACCATCACGGCTACACACGCGGTTGATGCATTTTAATGAAGTCAAATGTCAAGTTCTCTACAACCGGATATTAAAAAATTCCCATCTGCCACATAACCGCGGGCACGGCTTTCGAAAGATAATACCCTGCAGGGGTGTCCCAACTTAGCGCATTATAAGCTCTCACGGTCAAGGAAGGATATTCCTTCTCCCGGGAAGACCCGATCAGTCTCGGAATCCCGGTTTACAAGACATTTCGACAATGGTAAAACAAGACTAGCAAAGCCACCCGATGTGTCGACAATCCCGATAGGAGTCGCACGTACCTCATTCTCAGGACACACCGGATGAACACTACGTACAACTAAAACCAGCCCTCAAGTTTCCCCGAGGTGGCACTGCAAGTGGCTCTAGTTTGGACCAACACTCCGAGGAGCACCGGCCTGGGGGGGGGGGTAAAATAAGATGACCCTCGGGAGCGCGACTCCCAAGGGAAAAAGGCTAGGTGAGGCAAATGTAAAACCAAGGTTGGGCCTTGCTGGAAGAGTTTTATTCAAAGCGAACTGTCAAGGGGGTCCCATAAATCACCCAACCGCATAAGGGACGCAAAATCAAGGAACATAACACCGGTATGACGGAAACTAGGGCGGCAAGAGATGAACAAAACACCAGGCATAAGGCCGAGCCTTCCATCCTTTACCAAGTATATAGATGCATTAATTAAATAAGAGATATTGTGATATCCCAACATAAGCATAATCCAACATGGAGCAATCTTCATCTTTAACTGCAACTAGCAACTCTATAAGAGGGGCTGAGCAAAGCGGTAACATAGCCAAACAAAGTTTTGCTAGGAAGGGTGACAAAGTTTAGAGGTTCATGGCAATTTGGAAGGCTTGAAGAGCAAGTGATAGGTGGCGCAGCATAGCGATAGAACGAAGCAACTAGCATAGCAATGATAGTAATGAGATCCAAGGTGACGGTCATCTTGCCTGAAATCCCGCTAGGAAGAAGGACGAGTCCATGAAGAAGATGAAGCCACGAAGACGAACGAATCCTCACGATCGCAACGACACGGGAACTATCGAGAAGAAGCACACAACATGGTAAACACACCACACATGAACAAGGCATGATGCTCAATCAAGTATGATGCATGACAAGGCTATATGAAGCTACTCATGGCAAGAGATGATGCATACAAGATCAACACATCAAAGCAAGTTTAAATGAGGCCGGAAACAACATATAACAATTCCGGTAAGACCTCATATACAAATTTCAAAATTGGTACAGATCTGAATAAAATTTATGTTCAAGTAGTTAAACAGCAAGTTAATATGCACCAAGATGATCTACACGAAATTCTAGTCAAGTTACATATAAAGTTCATTAGATTCGGAGCTACGGCCTACAAGATATGAGCAAAACAAGTTAAACATGGCATTGATGCAAAATGCATTCAAACATCAAGCAAACACACTCAAAACATGGATGCAACAAGGTAACATGAAACTAAATGCAAAACTAAGCAAGTTCCATATAGAGCACACTCCAAACGGAGCAACGGTGCAACACATACACTCCAAAAAAGATATAACAACAATCTGTCCATAATAGCAACTAGGCATTTTTCAAGCATCAAAACAACATGCTACAGCACCCTAACATGAAAGCAAAAGGCATGGACATGAAGTACAGGTAAAGCGTCACAAAATATGAACACTGAGCTATCTCCAGAAATCTCTAGAACATGCTCAAAAAGACATGGCAAGATTGCAAATAATAACAGATTCACAAACTCTGCAGAAATCACTGGACATGGCAGAAATAACATCAGGTTGCAAAGTTTAGAGCTACCAAACAACATGCTACAGGAACATATCATAACAAACAAAGGCATGGAAAGAATCTACAAATTGCATAGAACAAAAGCCCCTTACTGGACATGAGCTAAAAAGGAACAGAAGATATGATGTCACCCATTTAAACATAGCAAGTAATATGACAGATTCAGACGGTGAAAATAACAGGACATGGCAGAAACAACGATAAGTAGGCATGTTGGTGAGCTTGAACACTCACCACAGAGAAATACATGGCGTGACATGGTAACCAGTAGTAAGATGGCACAAATATGAAGCTAAGCATGGCAATATCATAGTCATAGGGTGCATGGATCACTAGTAACAACCATGGCAAAATTGATTAACATGCAAACAATCTGCCAGGAACATTTTATAGCAAAAGTAGAGCAAGGTTAAGACATGCTAGAGCACTCCATAATTGCAAACATGGGAATGGATGGATAGAGCATAACATGTATAGCAAAACATCCTTAGTGAACATCTCCAGATCATGCATAGAATGACTTGTTGTAGCGACCAGACCTCAAATAGTCTGTGCTGCTGTGCACCAGTGTCATCCCTGGATCAGTAATGCTGACACGCACAGTACAAACGGAGGATTTATAACAGAGTAGCAATCACACACTTATGACATCGAATATCTCCAAAGAGAATAAGTATGATAAATATGGCTTAAGGCCATCTAAAAACGATAACAGCGGAAGACTTGGAAGATAAGTGAGTCCATCAACTCCAACGGGATCACTGAGTATAAGACCACGACCTAAAGCACCTTGCTCGTCCTCTGAAAAGTCTGCAACATGAAACGTTGCAGCCCGAAAACGGGTCAGCACATGGAATATGCTGGCAATGTAACACATAGAGAATAATGAACAATAATAATGCTATGCTACATGCATATATGGCTGGTGGAAAGCTCTATGGTTAAAGTTTTTGCGGAAAGCCAATTTTTCCCTACTGCAAAGGAATAAATTTTATTTAACTATCATGGTGGTTGTTAAACATTGAGATGGTTGACAGCATCTCAATCCCAATTAAAAGTCATCATTAACCCAACAAAATTAATTAAAAGTAACATGGTGATGAGATTCAAATGATAATCCAGGTACTAGATACTCAAATTGTCCATAACCGGGGACACGGCTAACCATGATTAGTTTGTACACTCTGCAGAGGTTTGCGCACTTTTCCCCACAAGACTCGATCGCCTCCGCTTGATTCTCGCACTACATGATGTTTGAGAAACGGATGACCGAGACACAGCCTTTCAGGAACAATCACTCTTTACTCCGGGTGGACAGTTACACCTACTTTCCCCTACATCTGCTAGCCCACCTCTTCAAGAGATCATGTAACCTACTCAACTATGCTAGAGCCCACAATAGCTTGTGGCTGCACACGGAAGTTTCTAGCATGAATAATCTTATGATCCCTTTGAGCCTGGGTGGCGGTCCTTATACAAACAGACAACACTGGATTCTCCAGGTGCCTCAATCCACCCAGATGTGAGTTTTAGTTGCCACCTTAAGTAAACCATTATTAACAATCTCACATCTATCATGAATATCACTCAAACCCAATCCACTTCTACGAGCATAGCTTGGCAATATAATAGCAACGTAGAAGTAAATCCCAAGGGTTTGATAAAAGAACAGGTAATAGGTACTACCTCAACTACTTCCCAATACCCACAATTTAATTAGATCCTAACCATGCAATGTTTCAGGAATAGAACTAATGCAATAAAAACTGGGTATGGAAGGTATATGATCAAAGTGTTACTTGCCTTGCTGATGATCCGCGAAACCTAGCGATTCGAAGTAACAAGCGGCACACTCCGGGTACTCTATCGCAAATAAACAAGCAAACAATAAGTACTCATCTAATGCACAGGTAAAACTCGAATGAAAGATCCAACCAGAAAGTTCAACTTAAGAACTCCGGTTTGCAAAAAGAATCAACTCGAACGAAGCAACGAAAGTCAAACGCAAAGAAACAAGCTTCGTTTACTAATCTGGATCTAGGTCAAATTTTACAGTAGCAAAAACTTGTTTGAGTAGGTTAAACGGAAAGAGAATTTCAAGACGAAACTCTAGGTGCTTGAATCGGCTGATTCCGATAAACGAGCGAAAAGTTAAAAAACGGACGTTCGTTAACAGGGAAAATCCGACTAACGCGAGCAAAAACGAAGATCCGATCGGAAATCGAGATCTGAGATAATCGCGAAAAATCCGACGAAAAAGAAAAACGGAGGAACGGTTAAAGAACGGACGTTCGTTAACAGGGAAAATCCCACTAACGCTTTCGTTAAAACGAACAGGTCGGTGAACGTTCACAAAATAACAAAACCGAAGAAATAAACCGATCTAGGGTTTTTTTAGAACAAACGGTTTTTTTAAACAAAACCGGCAAACGACGGCGAGGTGTACCTCGTCGGGGCAGGGCTCCGGCGAGGGCGGCGGGGTGCGGCGGGGTGCAGCGGGGCTCGGGGGGGCGAGGGGCGGCTCCGGCAGGGCTCGGCGGCGAACGGCGGCGGGGTGCGGGTCGGGTGCGGGCGGCGGCGGGGTGAGAGGGAGGGGGCGGCGGCGGGGTTTATAAAGAGGGGGGAGGGGTGCTTGGAGGAGGGGGCAAGGCGCGGCGGCGGGGTGTCCGTGGCGGACACGGCAGCGGCGTCCGGCGTGCTCGCGGAGGAGCACGCGGGGGTGGGCCGGCGGCTCGGCTGGGCCTCGGCCCGGTCGGGCGCGGCGCGATTTTTTTTTAAAACGTTCCGCCGAAAAATTCGTAGAAAAATAAATAAAAATCCAAAAAAGATAAAACAAATTTTCCCCGTCTAGTTAGAATTTTTAGAACAGGGTGAACATTTTTGGCACAAAAATAAATTTTGAAAACGTGCAATATTTTTAATGCAATTAAAATTGCAAATAAAATCCGAATAAAATCCAATAAATGATTTTAACATTTTTCCTCCAATATTTCAATTGTTTTGGAGAAGTCATATTTTCTCCTCTCATTTATTTTTAATGAAATATTTTTCTGGAGAGAAAATAATTAAAACCAAAAATCCTCGTTTTATTATTTGATGAAAATCAAATATGAAAATTTTGAGAAAATCCCCAACTCTCTTTGAGGGTCCTTGACTTGCTTAGGATTTATCGAGGATTCGTCAAAATGCAATAAAAATATGATATGCAAGATGATCTATGTATAACATACCAAATTGAAAATTTGGGATGTTACACTTGTAGCAGCAGGTTTACATGGCATCACAACATAACAGACTCAGACTTTGCAGAAATTACTCAGTCACAGAAATCAGCAACACCATGGAGGCTACTTTGCATGCTTGTGCTAGTCACCACAGAGATCCTACAAATAAAAGACTAGCACCACTTTAAACATGACATGATGTAGTTCAAAACACATGTAGAGCTCATGCTCATAGGATGCACACACAAAATGCAATGAAAAAGAGAAATCACCAAGTTCTGTAAAAAGACAGCAGTTAACAGCATATAGCACTCTTGCAACAATGATTAGGGCATCAACATGACCTCAAACAAGCATGGCACAATGGAACAAAATGAAGAGCATCTCCATGACGAACATTTTGATATATCATATGCATGAATCGGAGTACCGAGCACGAAGTTATGGCATGATGAATAGGGCAACATAATGCAACAATTTTCGGGACTTAGTAGATTTTCACCTCGCGAAAAAAGGACAGGGAGGAGCGGGACGAGGAGATCCAGGGCGCGGGGCGGCGTTTGGATCGAGGACGGATGGATCTTGTCCCGATCCAACTCCGGCGACGAGGAGGCAGCTCCGGCGAGGAGGAAACCGGCGAGGGGTGTGCGGGGTCCGGCGAGGGGAGGGCGAGGAGGCGCGCGGGGGCAAGGCGGCAGCGGCCATGGGCGGCGCACTGCGGCGGCGGAGCGGTGAGACAGGACAGCGGCGAGGCGGCGGCCGGGATCCAGCGAGGCGCGGAGAGGCGGGCGGCGGCGTCCCGGGCCGGGGAGGCACGGAGGCGCGCGGGCGGGGGAGTGCGACCCGGCGGCGGCGGGATCTGGGCCCCGGATGGGCTCCGCGGCCGGCGGCGCGCTGGAGGAGAGAGAGGAGGCGCGGGGATGACGTGGCGCGATGCCACTGGCCGGGAGCGGCGATGGAGCTGAGGTGGCATCCCCAGATTGGTCCGGGAGACGTGGAGGCGGCGGTGGATGTTTCCGGCGATGGGGTGGACATGTCCGGCGGCGCGAGGAGGAAGAGGACTAGGGTTTCATCCGCGAAATTTCGGGAGAGGCACACATATATATAGATAGAGGGAACTAGGAGATTCCGAACGAGGTGCGGTTTTCGCCCACACGATCGTGATCGAACGACCGAGAGCATGGAGGGGGTTTGGATGGGTTAGTGGGCTGATTTGGAGGGGTGCTGGGCTGCAAAGAGAGAGGGGTTTCGGGCTACGCGGTTAACCGTTGGGGTATCAAACGACCTCCAAATGGAACAAAATTTGACGGGCGGTCTACCGGTACTAAACCAAGGCCACTCGGCAAATCTCGACCCATTCCGAGAACGTTTTTCTCCCGCTCACGTAACAAGGTCTGAGAGGGGTGACGGGCGCGTGTGGGAGTGTCGGATCGCGAAACGGACAACGGGGAAAAGGACCGCATGCAAGTTTTGAAAAACATGATGATGCAATGCAGATGATGACATGGCAAAATGCAACACGCAAGCAAATGACATGGCAACGTCGGCGAATAACTGGCTGACACCTGGCGCATCGGATCTGGGGCGTTACACTCGCCGACCCCGCCAGCGACAAAAGCTATAGGGCACCGCTAATCTCTCAGGAGCAGGCTTACGCTAACCATGGTTTGCAAATGGATCAGGTCACAGCGGTGGACGATGGCCCCAGCACGGAAGCCTCCCTTCCACCAGGGGAAGCGCACTGGGGGCTGCGTGGGAGGCGCCAGGAGCAAGGCCCCTCCCCGCATCACACGGAGCAAGGCGTCGCCCGGAGGTAGGTCCTCTATCGAGGAGGCGCTTGAGGGTGTCCTGGATTCACTACTAGGAAAAGGCCTACTAATGGCGCACCTAATTTGGCCATTAATGGCGCATTAGTGGTGCGCCATTAGTAGCACGCCATTAGTATATTTTACTAATGGCGCACCACTGATGCGCCATTAGTATCTGGTATACTAATGGCGCACCCCAGATGCGCCATTAGTATATACAACAGTGCGCCATTAGTATGCCTCCCAGGGGGCCATGTATACCCAGGTGCTTTGGCATACTAATGGCGCACAACAACAGGATGCGCCATTAGTAACTTCGGCATACTAATGGCGCACTGTTTAGTGATGCGCCAGTAGTATCCTTTGGCATACTAATGGCGCACTATGATGTGATGCGCCATTAGTATGAATATTAGGTTTTTTTAATTTTTTAATTTTCTGTTTTTTGCACAGGTTACAAAATGTATAATTGGACAAAATATAGACAGCACACATCAACAACAGATTCATCGAATACAATAGAAGATTAGTCTCTGAATACAATTCATCATTTTAGTCTCCGAATACAATTCATCATATTAGTCTCCGAATTGAAAAGACCGAACAAAGATAGAACATTATATTACAAGTCTCGAGACCGCGAGTTTGTCTTCACATTACAAGTCGATATCGATCATCTAAACTACCATCACATAGAAGAGAGCTGCGGTCATCACGATGAGCATCATCACGATGAAACTCGTCTTCATCCGGTTCCTCCAACGCTCCCTCCCCTCTCCCGCTAGATAGCGGGCGTATCTAGATTCGGCCTCGGCCCTAGTGGCGTACCCTTTGTAACTGTTACCGCTGAATCGGTGAACCTGTCTCCCCCACTCCTCCCAGTCGTCGTAGACTCCGGGAACCTTACCCTTGTACACGACATACCATGGCATCGCTATGCAGTAGCCAAACGAAACGTTAGTACCAATTCACAGACAATACATAAGCAATATATAAGTATGCAACAGAACGATCGGAAGAGAAAAGCAAGACATTAATAGCATCGATTACATCTAAGTTGAAGGACTCTCGAAACCAAAGAGACATACTACAAGTTCATTAAAGTTTAATTACAACATGAGCCAATCGATGTTTCAGAACTAGACACAGCATCACTGCTTTCGACTCGACTCAAGGGACCGGAGAGTGGATGAAGCCGCCGTCTATCGTGGGAGTCATGAAACAACGGGCGTTGTCAGCCTGCATTTGTAGGATTGTGTCGATGTCACTGTTGGACGGTTGATTTCTGAGGTAGAACTGCCCCGAGGTACGAAGGACATCTTGATGGATGATTTCCGCAAACTCCGACTGGATGCGAAAGAATTCTTGTCTGATGTCCGCGTCCTGGATTGCCGACACGCTCGCGGCCCAATCTTTGAGTCTACTCGGTAGCAGTAGTTGATGATGGTCCCGTACGATCGCCCGCATGTGATGGATGGCGTAGTAGGCACCCTTCTGACCGCCAGGCGGCTGCTTGACGCAGCAGAACGTCGTATTGTGAAGGCCTGGTGAAGGTGCCTCCAGATTTGACGTAGCCGGGGAGAACATCATCAAGAACCTTCTTGACATTTGTGTAGTCTACGTTCGACTGACGGTCCGGGTCGAAATACGTGGCCATGGAATATTTGGGGCTTAGGAGGATGAGCGTGCAATGTGTGTCACTGCAGAAAACACGGAATGTTAAAAGAAAAACGATCGAAATCTAAGAATTCATATGTTACGGGGCGGTTGAGGGGAGGACTTACTCGGGAAAGTAAGGCACGAGGAAGTTATCCTTATCTTGGTTTGCCAGAATGACGCCTTCGAGGTAAGAACTCGCGACTTGCCGGTCCCCAGCGCTGCCCAAGATCTTGGCACGCATGTAGAAGGGGTCGACTATCACGATGTCCGGGGTCTTGTCGCGAATGATCCGCATCTCCATACTCAGCGAAAATAGCCGAACGAAGGTGTAGTGCAGCGGATGAAGGTTCAACATAGCGTGGATGTCACCAAACCGCAGGACGATCGTACCCCCAATGGAGTTATCCACAAAGCCCTTGCCCTCTGGCACCTTGGCCGCGAAAACCGGGTATGCCACATCCTTCTCTCGGAGACACCGCTTCTCCAAAGAAAGAACACTGTCATGCAGACTCCGCATAGCACCGGTTGCAGCATCGAGCATATTTCTCGGTAGCATCGGCCTACCCGCCACATGCACCCTCCTCGAGATATCCGCAGTTGAAGGTGGCCCGTCCTGAGCACGGATCGTACTCGGTGCCGGCTGGCCCACACCCTTGTTAGTCTTTCTTTTGCGTGCCTTCTTCTTGATCTCCTGTAATGGGACCGAGTTCTGCTCACAGACCGCCTTCTTGAGTGTGTTGGGGCTGATCATATTTGGCACCTCGCCTATCTGAGGCTCGGTGAAGTCGGCAGCTGGAGGCGTCTCCTGAGAGCTGAACTGCAGACGACGCCTGTTGCAACTTGGCTTCTCCGCTGTACCAGCTAGATCGCACACGTCTTTTGTTGGGTTGGGTTCTTGAGAAGGAGGCCCCATGAAGTCGCCACCGTCCCCATGATCGGCAAAGTACTGATCGACGTTGTCAAATGTATCGTCGTTGTCATCGTTCTGATCCTGTGCCATATGCATGTTTGGATCCAGTGGCATAGGGATGTCCGGCACCGTTGCGGCGGTCTTGCCATGGGGCCGACTTCGCGCCGGCACGACTGGCGGTGTTGTCTTTGGGGTGGTGTCCCCCGCCCCCAAACGAATCTGGCTCTTCGGCCAAAGCAGGGGCCAGCTCAGGCAGGCGCTGAGGTTCATCATGTCATCATCGTCGGCCCCGATGGGTCGAATCGAAGGTAACACCTCGTCGCAGCCTAGCAGCACCCGAACCAGTTGAACCCTAAATAAGTTGGGTGGCATCTGGGTACCGTGGAACAAGGGGTTGCCCGGTTGAACGATTTTTCCCTTGGCGACATCGACCAACTCGTTGTTCACGAAGTGCAGGAGAGTGCACGAAACGTCGGCGGCGCCCTGCGAAAACATGTAGGGCGTTAGGGATGCCCAGTCAAAGGCAAGGAGATGAAGTCCTCGGCCGAGAGAGGCTTAATTAGTTACCGTGGTGATGGCGTCGAGCTCGGCTAATGTTGAGGCACCGCCAACGGCGGGCATGCAGTTGACGGAGGGGCCGCTTGCTGCAGAGGTGCCGGCCGGCGTACACCCGGGTGCATTAAGCTCCCGTGCCGGCGTCGGAGACACCAATGCCGCCTCCGCCGGAGACACTAATGGCCCCGCCATCGCGTTCTGCGAGTTGTTGGCCGTGAAGCTAGGAATCGGGGGCGGCCCCTGTTGGCCGCCCGCAATCCACGCACTAATCCCCTGGATCAAGGTAGGCACAATGGCGGTGATCGTTGCTCCAAGTTGTTGTTGCACTTGCTCTTAGACAATCTCCGGAATCCGCGCCACCTGTGCCCCGAGTTCTTGAACCTCGCGCGCCTGGCTTTCCGAGCTGGTCTTTTTCTCCTTTCGCCCAGCAGTGTCATAGTATGACGACCATTTTGTCGACAAGCCTTTGCCGGCCACACGACCAGCTGACGTCGGCTTACTGAGCTTATCCTTGTTCTTCATTACATTCAACGCCCTATTTAGAGTGGTGTCCCAAGGGTTGCTCTTAGTCGACCCCGCGCTACTGCTTTCAGTCGCCTGCGGAAGGAATGTGAACCATTTAGAAATTTGGCTTCGATTAGAATGCAACCATATGGAGCTAATTACGAGGGGGTGTATTCCTTACCAGAACAAGCTCAAGCGCCCTGGTCTTCGGATCCGTGGTAAGCTCCTTTGTTTTCGGGTCCTTCTTGTACCGGGCCCTGACAAAGTTCCTGGTCTGCTTGTCACCGTATTTATCGAAGAGGGGCGGTAGGCCTTGCTCGGCACGGTCCGCCTCCTCCTTGTCCCATATAGGCTCCGCCACTCTGTAACCGCCGGGACCGAGTGTGTGTTCCCCTAAGTTCAGCTCCCGCATTTCTTTCCCCCACTTACTTGATTCGGAGTTTGCGGTGCTCGAGCAATTGATCTTGAAGTCGTTGTAGTCATCTTCGGTGATCGAAGGATTTTTCTCCTTGATCTTCTCATAACTCTCACCTTTCTCGATCATTCTCTTCACATTGCTTTTCCAAGTAGATAGGGCCTTGCTCATCTTTGTGAGGGCAGCATTGTTCACTTTATTCCCTTTGAGGCTTGTGTTTTCAAATTCAGCGGGGAACTTGTATCGTTCGTGCAGCTTCGTGAAGAGGAGGTTGCGCAAATTCCCTCGGTCAGGATGCCTCAGGTTCTCGGTGTTGATCAAGACGGTGCTCCGGAGAATGCACCCGAGCTGAAGCGAGTACCCCTTGACTATTCGTTCGGGCGCTGTTGGATTCCCGTTGGAGTCCACTTCAGTAACTTCCTCCTTGAGGGTGCGGAGCATGGTCGGGCGCCGGTCCTTCCGTTGCCTCTTCGGTTGGCTGCCATCTGTGCGTGCGCCGCCATCATCAGTGGTGGCATCCTCGGCGGCACCATCAGTGGTGGCATCAGTGGGGTCATCCTCGGCGGTACCATCAGTGGTCTCAGGATCGGTGGGGAAGGCGGCGTCCTCATACAAGTGAGGTTGTTCCTCCATCTCCTGGGACAGCTTCCAGAATGGCTTGACGCTCGAACCCCCGGCCTCATTGTTGTTGGCCATGTTTCTCTCTAAATAGGAACAAAGTTTGGTCAAAAAGTTGGTTATTGTCAAGGAACAAGATCATGGTCTCATCATTTAGGGTTTGTCGACACCGAGGCATCCTAAAAGCTAAGCTTTTATCATTGAGGGTTTTTCGACGCCGAGGCACCCTAAAAGCCTAAGCTTTCATCATTTCGGTTTTTATCGACACCGAGGCACCCTAAAAGCCATGCATTAGTCACAAGTACGCCGGGGCACTTGATCCTACTTAATTACCTACTAAGATACCCCGGCCCATGCATTAGTCACAAGTACCCCATATGTCCTATTTTTAGCAAAGTCATGCTAAAATTCACGGAAAATTTCAGCATGACCTTTGCTGAAAATAAGACATATGGAGTACCCGAATTTGCCAGAACGGAAGTTAATCGACATTCCGGCAAACTCAAGGGACTCTCGGGTGGACAAGGCAAAAAAGGCCTCCATCACAACATAGAAAATACATTGGCATGTGAAGAGGTGAAACAATATATGCATCTCCAAGCAGTATCATTCAACATTTTGGACAAAACATACGCTGGCTAGAAGAATAAAAAATCTCCACCATTACTTTCTGAGAATTGCAGATTTCTCACTGTTGGGTGGTGGCCTAGTTGTATTTTCTCTCCGATACCAATGTTAAAGTGATGTATTAATAAAACTATCAATGATTTCTGCTAAGAGTAAACACATCATATACACTTGAAAACTCCCCAACCACAATGAATAAGTGTAATGAGCTGAATATGCATGCACGCTCCGCCTTTCGTATTGGGATTTGTCACTAAAAAGACGCAGAGTTTGAAATTTTAACCAAGTAAAGCAAAGAGGGAACCAATCATATATACTTGCTAGCTCGCCAATATGAATACTCTACTTCAAGATAGTTGGCCAATATGATCATTCCAGGTAACTTAGTTCCATTTTTTTTCTCAATGTCTATTTAATAACATCTCAGAGAAAGAACACTTGACATGGTATTTTTTTTGAACTGCGGATTATTCTAAGTACAGCCAAAGACAGCCCAAAGAACTAGGCCACCACCCTAACCATCCTATACAACTAGGCCACCACCCTAACCATCATTTTTCTTTTCTATACATCTTCTTGACCATCTACTACAATTGATACATCCTATCAAGAATGGTACACATCACCATATATTGCAAAGATGTACTGGTCAGCAGCAATTTTAACAAGATGTACTGGACAGCAGCAAATTGAGCAAAAAAAATGTACTGGACAGCAGTATATACAGGGGAGAGGAAGAGGGGTTGGTACCTTGGGAGAGGAGGGTGTGCTTGGCTCTGCCGCTGTGCCTGAGTAGCAAGCACCTACGCCCCTGCCTTGTTCCACTTGTATCCTGCAGATCGAGAGAGGATGAGATGAATCAGATCAGTTGCTCATGCTTTTTACAAATTTTAGCTACTGTTTTTTAAACCTAAACAAAATTGCCCTAGCTATATTTGCTACTGTTTTTATACCTAATTTTTTGCTACTGTTTTTTTAATTTGCTACTGCTTTTTTTTATTTGCTAATGTTTTTATACCTAAACAAAATTTCCCTAGCTATATTTGCTACTCTTTTTTTATTTGCTACTGTTTTTATACCTAATTTTTTTGCTACTGTTGTTTGGACTACTCCGTCAGCTCCTGTGACTGCCAGAATAAGTGCCGTAACATTTTTGAAGCTAACCTGACTACCCTGGCTGTGTTGTTTTGTTCCATAGTTGCTTTTTGTGTGTAGATTACTACTGGAGTAGTATTGTAACTAAACGTGTTACCGTCTGAGTATTCCACGGATGTTATTTGGGTACTTCAGACTAGATTATAGATTTTTTAGAAACATCTCTATTGCTCTGCTCTTTCTAGAACTTCAACTTTGACGTAACTGAATTATAGCTGTAGCTATGTAACTAAATCAGTTATTTTAGAACACCATTGGTGTTAATTGGGTACTGTCTCCTCGAAAGTGCAGTCGACTTTAGATTTCGGTTGTATTGATTTTCTGAACAATTGGAGAAATGATTCATATGATTTTTCGAGGAAAATGTGGAGTGTAGATGCCAATGATATGGTTTGTGTATAATTTCCGTTGATCTTTTTTCTCCACATTTTAAGCTTGTTGTTCCAGTTCACAACTGCAGTCTGCTAGGCAATGGTTTGACTGCTTCAAAACTCGTGTTTGTTTCCTAATCAGATACTACAAACGATGAATGTGCCACTTTTTTTCTGGTTGCGCGTTGAGTGCAGATTACTGAAGAACGTGTCCACTCTGTTTGTTTCTAACCTCTTACCTTTTTTAGGGATTTTCTAGCCTATATTGATCTGCTCTCTCCAGAACTTCAAACCTTGATGTTCCAACTCCCAACTGCAGTCAGTTAGCCTAGCACTGAAAATGGACGTTGGCTGATGATTTATCCACGCTTTATTGATGCCTAAAATTTACAAAGGGGAAGGAGGAGGCCGGAGGGGGAGGGAGAGGTGGGGGCAGTACCTGAGGAGGCGGAGGAGGCCGGAGGGGACAAGGAGGAGGTCGGAGCGGCGTGGCGGTGGCGCGGACGAGGAGGAGGGCGAGGACGAGGACGACGGGGCGGCGGCGTCGGGAGAGGAGAGGGGAAGGGGATCGAGGGCGACGTCGAGGGGCGAGGAGGAGGTCGGGGCAGCGGCGTCGGGAGAGGAGAGGGGAAGGGGCAGCGGCGGCGGAGACGAGGACGACGGGGCGGCGTCGAGGCGGCGGGGCAGCGGCGTCGAGAGAGGAGAGGGGAAGGGGATCGAGGGCGAGGGCGAGGGAGAGAGAGGGGATAGGTTATCTTCCAACAGGTACATCCATACTAATGGCGCACCTCACCCTGGTGCGCCATTAGTATTTTTTTTGATTTCTGCTCGAGCCAACAGGTTATCTTCCACCTTACCTGATCCACACCAAGTTCCCTCTACTAGCTCGACTGGTCAGCAGCCAGTTCTCACACCAGGAGGTCCTGGGTTCGATTCCCAGGCTCCACAATTTTTTTATGCATTTAAAATGCTGTTTGATATTTATTTGGGTTTAAATATGTTCAAACTTGTTTAAATCATAACAGTAATATTTTTTTATAAGACAGTAATAATTTTTTAAAAAATATCATCAAACAGTAATGCCGGTGGAGCGGGGGAGGGTGCGGGGGGCCGGTGGACCGGGGGGTGCTCGGCGGCGAGGGGGACCGGATCTGGCGAGGTGGGATAGCCAGCGATCGAGATGGAGGGGGATCGAGATCGAGTGTCCATGAAATTTAAAAATATTCATGATAGTTCAAAAAGTGCCCATGAAATACAATCGAGAAATGAAGGCTACGATTTATATACAATCGATCTTAGCTAGCTATCTGTTCACAATCTTCTTGCCCTTCTTTTTCGCAAATGGAGTTCTTCTATGGAACGGACGTCCTTTAGGTAGGGTGGTCCTGCTTCTTCTTGTGGTGTATGCTGCTACTTCATCATCGTCGTCATGTTCGATTCTCGGGTCGCCGTACTTGTCGAAGTCTTGCTCATTGGCTACTCCATCCATTCCGATGATCTTCCTTTTGCCTCTCCTCACGACAACATGACTGGGCTTTGATTGGTCGGTAATGAAGAAGCATTGGTCCACTTGGGAAGCCAGTACCCATGGCTCATTTTTCGCGGTGACGTTTGCGCCTGCGGTCTTGGATTTGGCTTCGGGTATAACCATGGTGGTGAAATACCGGTCTTCTTTTAGGACGCTCTTGGCCCATCTGACACGGAACATCGGGACCTTCTCTCCAGCGTAGCTCAGCTCCCAGATCTCCTCGATCCTTCCGTAGTATCTCTCCTTGTCGTTACCGGTGTAGGATTCCATCGTTACCCCGGAGTTCTGATAACCATCGCTCTTCATGTCCTTGGCCTCGGTGTAGAATGTGTAGCCATTGATATCGTACGCCTCATAGGTCATCAGGTTGTGCTCGGCGCCCTGTGACAAGGCGAATATGAGTTGTTCTTCCGCGGAAGAATCCTCATGTAAAGGGTACGACAGAAGCTTCTGCTTGAACCAACGCGTGAAACATGAGTTGTGCTCTTTGAGTATATCTCCATCCGTCCTCTGTTGGCCTCGGTCATTGTACGTCTTCTTAATAAAGGTTTTGTGCTCTACCACCCAAGGATCGACCACGTCTATGTGTTGTAGCGCGACTAGGTTTGCTCTTTCAAAGTCGGCGAGTCGACCCTCGAACTCGACATGCATTTCGCGGCGACCCTGACGGTGACCCCATCCAGCGAGCCTGCCGAGGTGCCTGTTGACGGGCAGACCAACGGGGTTCTCGATGGCTAGATAATTCGTGCAGTAGGAGATGCACTCTTCGGTCAAAAAGCCCCTGGCTATGCTTCCCTCTGGACGTGACATGTTGCGAACGTATCCTTTGATGACACCATTCATCCTTTCGAACGGCATCATGCTGTGCAGGAACGTCGGCCCGAGTTGGATGATATCGTCCACGATATGGACCAGCAGATGCACCATAACGTCGAAGAATGCGGGCGGGAAGTACATCTCAAGCTCGCATAGTATCACCACGATCTCTTCCTGTAGCCTTCTGAGTTGCCTCACGCCAACAGACTTCCGAGAGATGACATCGAAAAAGTTGCATAGGCCAAATAGCGTTTCACGGACGTGCGCGTCCATGATCCCACGGATTGCAACTAGAAGTATCTACGTCATCAGCACGTGACAGTCGTGAGACTTCATCCCGCTGAACTTCAGCTTCGCTAGGTCTAGGTATCTGCTTATCTTCCCCGCGTAACCGTAAGGAAGTTTTACTCCTACGAGGCAGGTGAAAAACTGCTCGATCTCCTCCTGACTTAGAGTGAAGCACGCAGGAGGGTAGTCATTTCCGGTCTTCTTGGCCTTTTTGCCTTTGCGACGACTTTCCGTGTCCTGCTTCGCCTCATCATCATCATCATCATCATCATCATATATAGCGTGAAGCTCCTGCCTGATGCCCATTGATTTCAAGTCTGCCCTTGCTTTCGGCCCATCTTTGGTCCTCTCTGGCATGTTGAGCAGGGTACCAAGCAGACTCTCGCAAACGTTCTTCGTGATATGCATGACATCAAGGCTGTGAGGCACACAGTGGATCTTCCAGTACGGCAAGTCCCAAAAAACAAACCTCGTTTTCCATACCTTCAGCAGCGGCTCTGGCGCCTTTCGCTTCTTTCCCGGCTCTGGTGCCTTTTGCTTCTTTCCCGGCAGTGGGCAGTCTTTCCAATTTTTCAACAGCTCGTCTATTTCCTCGCCGCTCCTCATACGCGGGCGTCCTCGGGGTTCGGTTTCACCATCGAATAGATCCTTGCGTTTTCTCCATGGATCATCGTCGCGAAGCCACCTTCGATGTCCCATGAACACGGTTTTTGAAGACCCGGGATCTCTACCTAGCTGGCGATACGTTGTGTCATCCATGCACCTGACGCATCCAGAAAATCCGTGGACCACCTGCCCCGCGACATATCCGTAACCGAGATAGTCGTGCACCGTCGTGAGCAGCGCGGCTCTCATAGGGAAATATTCTTTCTCTGCGGCGTCCCACGTATTGGCTGGCGTTTTCCACAACGTGTCAAGCTCCTCTTTCAGCAGCCCCAGATACAGATTGATGTCGTTCCCTGGTTGTTTCGGTCCTTCAATTAGCATACTCATGTGAATGTACTTCCTCTTCATGCACAACCAGGGGGAAGGTTGTACATCCACACAAACACAGGCCAGGTGCTATGTGTGCTTCTCTGGCTGCCAAACGGATTGACTCCATCGGTGCTCGCGCCCAGCATGATGTTCCTTGGATCGTTCCCAAATTCTAGGTCTTCGAAGTTCAACGCTTGCCACTGGCTCGCATCCTTAGGGTGACTCAGCATCTTGTCTTTTTTATCTATCTCCGGATCATTTGCGTCATCTTCTCGCTTCTTCTCCTCCCTATCCGCGTGCCAACACAGGAGCTTTGCTACCTTAGGGTCCGCGAAATACCGCTGTAGACGAGGAGTGATCAGAAAGTACCACACCACTTTTCGAGGAGCTTTCTTCCTCTTCTTGTATCGAGTGACGCCGCACACTGGACATATGGTAGACTCCGCGTGCTCGTCCCGATAAATGATGCAATTGTTCATGCACACATGGTATTTCACGTGCGGTAAATCCAGAGGACACACGATTTTCTTCGCCTCCTCCAAACTGGTCGGGCACTTGTTCCCCTTGGGAAGACGTTCGTGCCAGAATGACATGTTCTCGTCGAAGCATGCGTCGGTCATTTTGTATTTTACCTTCATCTCCAGAGCCATGAGCGTTACTTTCAGGCGGGTATCCTCGGGCCTGCATCCTTCATACAATGGAGTAACCGCGTCTAACTCAAGTTGATCCATCTTGGCTTTCTCTCGGGCGGCAGCTCTTGTGTTATCCGTCTGCTTGAGAAGCAGCTCTTGAATATGAGGGTCCTGCACCCAGCCCATCGATGGTCCAGCGTCGTCTGCTCCACCGGCATCATCATCTTCATGATCATGCCCGTCGTCTGCTCCGGCATCTTCCTCATCATCACGTCCTGCAGCTTCTACATGATGACTGTGTACAGCATCACCGTCGTGATCATCTCCTGGGGATTCTTCGTCTTCTCGCCCGCCCGAGCCGCGGTGGTTGTCTTGCTGCCCTTCCTCATTTCTTGCCCAGCCCCCATGGACGACTTCGTAGTCATCTTCATCACCTTGCCACCGATAGCCATCCATGAAACCACGCAAGAGCAGGTGGTCCCACACCTGCCAGGATTCTGGGTCCGCAATAAGGCTCTTCAGCTTGCATCTTCGACACGGACATCTTATCTCCGTTTCGTTCTTTTGAAGCATCTCGGCCTTCGCGGACCTCAAAAACCTATTCACGATGCCTTCGGTCATCATGCGGACCATGGTCGCCTGCGGGGTAGAGCAAAATGATATTTTAGAACCAAGAAAAAATTTGGCATGACTTTCCCTAAAAATAGGACCAAAAAGAATGCTTAATGCCAAAATTCTCGCCGAAACGGAAATGAATCAACATTCCGGCAAAATATTGGCAACTATCGCATTTCAAATACCGGTAGACCTCCAAACACAAACACATATGCAACACCACAAACATATGCAACACCACGAACATACATAGATCTAGCTAGGCCATAAAAAGTGCATGTGCACATTGTTGTAGGGGAGAACAACATAAATATAGCTTCCCCCCTTACTTACCTATCAAAACAAGGTAATTTAACCGCTTAAATTGAATGAATCTACGGTGGAAATGAGGTGAAAAAGAGGATGCACCCGAGACAAGGAGGAGGTGGAGAGAATGAAGTGGGGAGAAAGTGAGTGTGGGTAGGAGAGGCTATCCAAAATATCTTGTTGCTGCCCACTTACTAATGGCGCACCAACTCTAAATGCGCCATTAGTAATCCAGGTTACGAATGGCGCACCTTCTGGTGGTGCGCCATTAGTATGTTTGGATAGGCGCACTAGTTAAAAAAAAATTGATACTAATGGCGCACCCAGGGCCAGGTGCGCCATTACTAGTTACAACTAGTAATGGCGCACTGTGTCCGGATGCGCCATTAGTATGTTTGGACAGGCGCACTAGTTAATTGTTTTTTTAAATAGTAATGGCGCACCCTGGGCCAGGTGCGCCATTACTAGTTGTAACTAGTAATGACGCACTGTGTCCGGATGCGCCATTAGTATGTTTGGACAAGCGCACTAGTTAAAAAAAACTTTTTTTGATACTAATGGAGCACCCTGGGCCAGGTGCGCCATTACTAGTTACAACTAGTAATGGCGCACTGTGTCTGGATGCGCCATTAGTATGTTTGGACAGGCGCACTAGTTAAAAAAAATTTGATACTAATGGCGCACCCAGCGCCAGGTGCGCCATTAGTAGTTTCAACTCTAATGGCGTATCAGAAGTTGGTGCGCCATTAGTATATACTAATGGCATACCGCTTGTCTGGTGCGCCATTAGTGTCAATCCCATCTATAGCCCTTTTTCTAGTAGTGATTAGGGGGTCCTCGGAAGGCCGAACTATATACTTTAGCCGGACTGTTGAACTATGAAGATACAAGATTGAAGACTTCGTCCCGTGTCCGGATGGGACTCTCCTTGGCGTGGAAGGCAAGCTTGGCGATACGGATATTAAGATCTCCTCCCTTGTAACCGAATCTCTGTAACCCTAGCCCCCTCCGGTGTCTATATAAACCGGAGGGTTTAGTCCTTAGGACAACAACAATCATACCATAGGCTAGCTTCTAGGGTTTAGCCTCTACGGTCTCGTGGTAGATCAACTCTTGTAATACTCATATCATCAAGATCAATCAAGCAGGAAGTAGGGTATTACCTCCATCGAGAGGGCCCGAACCTGGGTAAACATTGTGTCCCCTGTCTCCTGTTACCATCCGCCTTAGACGCACAGTTCGGGACCCCCTACCCGAGATCCGCCGGTTTTGACACTGACATTGGTGCTTTCATTGAGAGTTCCACTATGCCGTCACCGTAAGGCTTGATGGCTCCTTCAATCATCGGCAACGATGCGATCCAGGGTGAGGTTTTCCTCCTCGGACAGATCTTCGTATTCGGCGGCTTCGTACTGCGGGCCAATTCGCTTGGCCATCTGGAGCAGATCGAAAGCTACGCCCCTGGCCATCAGGTCAGATTTGGAAACTTGAACTACACTGCCGACATCCGCGGAGACTTCATCTTCGACGGATTCGAGCCCATGTCAGGTGCGCCGCACGATCACGACGAGCATGATTGAGATTTGCCGTCGGACAGTGTTCGGGAGATCACACCTGCAACTACTCCGGCCCTTAATCCGGAACAAATTGCGCCATCTGAGGACGGGTGGATAGACCCCGCCATGGAGGCCGCACTCTCATTGGCGATAGAGCCGAATACTGACTTCACCCCTTACGAGAGCCGTGTTGCCGAACCATTGGATTTGTCCCCGGCCACGGGCTCCGAGCCGCCTGCGTCGATGCCTATCGAATCCGATTGGGCACCGATCATGGAGTTTACCTCCGCGGATATCTTTCATCACTCGCCTTTTGGCGATGTGCTAAATTCATTAAGGTCTCTCTCCTTGTCAGGAGAACCTTGGCCGAACTATGTTCGGCTAGAATGGGATGCGGACGACGAAGAAATTCGCTCCCCACCCACCACCCACTTAGTAGCCACTGTCTACGATTTAACCGACATGCTCGACTTCGACTCCGAAGACATCGACGGTATGGACGACGAGGCAGGAGACGAATAGGGACCACCGCCCATAGGGCGCTGGACCGCCACCTCATCATATGATATATACATGGTGGATACCCCCAAAGAAGGTGATGGCGATAAGACAGCGGAGGATGACCCCTCCAAGAAGCAACCCAAGCATCAACGTCAGCGGCGCCGCTCTAAGTCCCGCCATAGCAAAAGTAGTGATACCGGCACAAGAGACAATAACACTCTGGATAGTGCCGAAGACGACGACAATCCCCTCCAGCCAAATTTAGAGAGGGAGTATGAACAAGCTAGCCCTCCAGAACAGATAGCAGATGGAGAAACGGAGGATGACAATTACATGCCTCTCTCTGAAGACGAGGTGAGCCTCGGCGACGAAGAATTTATCGTGCCTGAGGATCCCGTCGAGCAGGGGCTCTTCAAGCGCCGGCTTATAGCCACAGCAAATAGCCTGAAGAAAAAGCAACAACAGCTTCGAGCTGATCAAGATTTGCTAGCAGACAGATGGACCGAAGTCCTTGCGGCCAAGGAATACGAACTCGAACGCCCCTCCAAGAGTTACCCAAAGCGCAGGTTGCTACCCTGACTCGAGGAGGAAGCATTAAAACCAACGTCACCAGCATATGATGCGGCTGATCGGCCACCTCGTGGCCAAGACAGAGAGTCGTATCAGCCCGAAGTCCAGACCGCACCCCGCCGTCGTTCAACCAAAAACCCCAAGGCCCGGGGCAATACGCGGGACCTGCGAGACATATTGGAAAACAAAGCAGGGCATACAAGATCGATCTACGGATCACGGGGTCGCGGCCCAATGCGAGACGATGATCGTCACGCCGGATATACCAAAAGCAAATCCAGCCGGGTCGAATACAGCAGACAAGACTCGTATGAACTGCGTCGTGATATAGCCCGGCACAGAGGCGCCACACACCCCCTATGCTTCACTGATGAAGTAATGGATGATGAATTCCCAGAGTGTTTTAAACCCATAAATATTGAATCATATGATGGTACAACACACCCCGCGGTATGGATCGAGGACTTCCTCCTCCACATCCACATGGCTCGCGGTGATGATCTACATGCCATCAAGTACGTCCCACTAAAACTCAAAGGACCAGCTCGGCATTGGCTGAATAGCTTGCCAGCAGACTCCATTGGCAGTTGGGAGGATTTGGAAGATGCATTCCTTGACAACTTCCAGGGTACTTATGTGCGACCACCAGATGCTGATGACTTGAGCCATATAATCAACAGCCAGGGGAATCGGCTAGGAAATTCTGGACCAGGTTCCTAACTAAGAAAAACCAAATTGTCGACTGTCCGGATGCAGAGGCCTTAGCGGCATTCAAGCATAACATCCGTGATGAGTGGCTCACCCGGCACCTCGGCCAGGAGAAGCCGATGTCTATGGCAGGCCTCACGACACTCATGACCCGTTTTTGCGCGGGCGAGGATAGCTGGCTGGCTCACAGCAACAACACATCAAGGAATCCGGGCACTTCAGATACCAAAGATAATAACGGCAGACCACGTCGTAACAGACATAAGCGCCGCAACAACTACGATAACGCCGAAGATACGACAGCCAATGCCGGATTCAGTGGCTCTAAACCCGATCAGCGAAAAAAAAGCCATTCAAAAGAAGTACTCCGGGCCCGTCCAATTTGGACCGCATACTCCATCGCTCGTGTCAAATCCAGGCCACCCCCGATAAGCCAGCCAATCACACCAACAGAGAATGTTGGGTGTTCAAGCAGGCCGGCAAGTTGAATGCCGAAAACAACGACAAGGGGCTGCATAGCGATGACGAGGAGGAGCCCCGGCCGCCGAACACGGGAGGATAGAAGAGGTTCCCCCCACAAGTGAAGGCAGTGAACATGATATTCGCAACCCACATTCCCAAGAGGGAACGGAAGCGTGCATTAAGGGATGTCTATGCGATGGAGCATGTCGCCCCAAAGTTCAACCCATGGTCCTCTTGTCCGATCACCTTCGATCGCAAGGACCACCCCACTAGTATCCGTCATGGCGGATCTGCCGCATTGGTCCTAGACCCCATCATTGATGGATTTCACCTCACTCGAGTCCTTATGGACGGCGGCAGCAGCCTGAACCTGCTTTATCAGGATACAATGCGCAAAATGGGTATAGACCCCTCGAGGATCAATCCCACCAAAACCACCTTTAAAGGTGTCATCCCAGGTGTAGAGGCCCATTGCACGGGCTCAATCACACTCGAAGTGGTCTTCGGATCTCCAGAAAACTTCCGAAGCGAGGAGTTAATCTTTGATATCGTCCCGTTCCGCGGTGGCTATCACGCACTGCTCGGGCGAACCGCATTTGCAAGACTCAATGCGGTAACGCATTATGCATACCTCAAGCTCAAGATGCCAGGACCTAGGGGGGTTATAACAGTCAATGGAAACATATAACGCTCGCTCCGCACGGAGGAGCACACCGTGGCCCTCGCAGGAGAAGCACAAAGTAGCCTATTAAGGCAAACCACCAATTCGGCGATAAAGCCCCTAGACACCTTCAAGCGAGTCCGAAGTAACCTGCAACAGGATAGCCTGGCAAGTTCAGAGCTTGCTTAGCAATTCGGCCTCCGTCCTAGTCCCAATCAAGCGACGAAATTTACGCCGCGCGTACATAATTACGCACTACAAATACCATGGGCATAGGCGGAGGCACGGCCAGGACACGTCCCACAATGCGGCTCAACCGCCCCAGGGGGCTATATACCTTTATAATTTTCTCTCTTTCAGGACCTTACTCTCTGGAGCCCTTTTCGGCAGTCTGATTGCTGGACGCATTACGGGAAGGAAATACAAAGGAGGCAAGAAGCTAAGACGTACAAGGGAATCCCCAGGTGGTCTCTAATAACGATCGAAATACCTGTTTTAAATACCCATACGCAGCTTGCCCCTGGATAGGACATGTCAAATAGTCCTATTTTCTGCTTATTGCACTACTTGTATTCGTACACTTTGACGTACTATTTAATAACAATGTGTAGCGTTTATTGCATTACCCCTTCCTTTTTTTCTTTCTCTTGTCTACTTAATTACGACAGATGGCACCCGTACATTCTAGTACGACTAGTACGCCAGGGGCTTCAGTATACCCCATAATATGGCGTGAGAAGTCCGAACACTTTCGACAGTGCGGCACCCCGAACTTATAGCATTATATGCGTCAGCTCCGAATCATGTCTTGGGTCAATAGTTGGGTTTGCCCAGCTCCCATGTTTTGGTACCTTACGTTCCGCAAAATCGGCTAAGGTAGCGCTGGGAGAACTACTGCGATTGTGTCCCGGTTCTTCCGGACGAGCACCTAAGTACAGAAAGCCGAAAACTGACTGTCATGATGAGGCGAGAGCTGGTCGCTGTTCGAGTGGTCTCAAGTCCTTAAAGACTTTTTCCGCTTCGGGCGAGGAGTCGGCCTTGCCTGACTTAGGCGTATATAGCGCCCCAAATTCGGCCTTCCGAATACTAGGGGCTTCGCCAAAATTTAAAATTGTAGACTTCTATGGCTAGGTGAGGGTGATAAAGCTTTATAGTCTGATTGCCTGGTTCGCTGTGCTGAACACCTCCTTCGAAGGACCCAAAATTGGGATAAAGAGTGTTCAGGTTTATCCCAAACACCCTAGTACTAGTTACATGGGGGCAGAAGCCGACGACTGGCCAACCCCCAGATTTCATAAACGGCCGCACAGAAGGTAATATTTTAAAGCAACAAGCATTGCATAGCGCAAATGAACTCGTTTCACATTACAGGATCACATAAGTACGTTCATTCAAATATTACATCTTTAGCACATTCCTCCGCCACAAGGCGGGAACCCTTCAGGACGCTGTCATAATACATTTCGGGGTGGTGATGCTCCTTGCCTTCCGGCGGCCCCTACTTCACCAGCTTTACGGCGTCCAGCTTCGCCCAGTGGACCTTAGCCCGGGCAAAAGCCCTGCGCGCACCCTCGATGTAGATGGACCGCTTTATGACTTCAAGCCATGGCCAGGCATTCACAAGCCGCCTCACCAGACCGAAGTAGCTGTCAGGCAGGGGATCCACAGGCCACCTCCGGACTATAAGACCCTTCATGGCCTGTTCAGCCGCCTTGTGGAGCTCGACCAGTTGCTTCAGCTGGTCGCTCAAGGGCATTGGGTGTTCGGTCCCAGTATACTGAGACCAGAACAAATTCTCCGTCGAGCTCCCCTCCTCAGCCCGGTAAAACTCCGCGGCATCTAACACACTGCGGGGAAGATCTGCGAACGCTCCTGGAGAGCTCCGAACTCGGGTAAGTAAAAGGAAAGTTTCCTTCACATGCTTGCTTTGCATAATGAATGCCTTCCCGCTGCTATCTTCTTAACCGCCTCAATCTCCTGGAGGGCCTTGTGGGCTTCAGCCTTGGTGTTTTGTGCGCTTTCGAGGGCCTTCACAAGCTCGGACTCTCGCGTCTCAGAGTCAAGCTCCAAGGACTCGTGTTTTTTGGCGAGAGCCTGGAGCTCTTGCTGCACCTCGCCTACCCGGGCTTCTTGCTTTTCTCGCTCGATGCACTCCTTGGCTGCTTTGTCTTCGGCCTCGGACAACGCCTTCTTCAGGGTCGCCACTTCGGTCGTGGCCCCTGGCAAATTCATGATGATCCTATTATTTTACAACCAAATTTCTTTTTAATATATAGACAGGGTATCGCTTACCTTTGTTCTCTTCGAGCTGCCTCTTGGTAAGGCCGAGCTCTTCCTTGGACCGCTCAAGGTCCTACTTCAGTGCAGCGACCTTCGCAGTACGTGCGGCAGCGGCCAGCAGTGAAGCCTGCATATGCACATAGACATATTCTGATTAGACTCCTGAGTCATTATTTGATCCTCTATTCGGCCTTTCTTTGCGAACGCCAGACAGAGCATCAGGGGCTACTGTCTATGCAGTAATATTTTCCTATAATTTGATTACTTACCTGAAAGCCTGTTAGGAGGCTGGCACAAGCTTCAGTTAGTTCGCTTTTGGCGGACTGAACCTTCTCGATCACCGCACTCATGATAGTGCGGTGCTCTTCGTCGATGGAAGCGCCGCGAAGTGCTTCCAGCAAGTTGTCCGGTGCCTCTAGATGGACAGAGGTCACCGGCACGGGCGGCTTGCCCCTCTTAATGGGGGGTCGCCTGACAGAGTCCGGAACCACTGGAGGTTCCGGCGCAGTGTTCGGCTGGAGGCCAAATTCGGAGCCCATGGGAGTCTTGCTCCCTTTGTGCCCAGGGTCCGGAATGTCACCTCAAGGCGCCTCCAGGACTACCTCCCCTCGGTTCGATGCCCTTTGAGACAACACCTCGACATTTTCCATAGGGCGAGGGGTGGAGGCAGTCGGAAGTGAATCGCTATTCCGATCCGACGGGTCCAAAGAACCATCCCACGAAGATACGTCGATATGGGCTCGGGGCAGACTGCGTAATCATGTTCGGCGTGATGAGAAGCAGTGCAATAAAACATACCATGAATTTCTATGGTATCCGGATATTTACGACTTCGCCAGGGGCTTGTCCCTGGGCAACCACTCGTCGTCGTTGTAGGCGGCCGTCGTGGAGCAGTCCGGGAGGAGGGTCCTTCCCTTCTTGGACCCTTCGGCCTCCCTGGATGGGGCGGCCTTCCTTTTCTTGTCTCCCCCGGCTAGGGGGGGGGGAGAACCTTCCTCTTCCTCCTCCTCGTTTTTGTGGGAGGAGTGCGCCTTGGAGTTTTCGGACGATGAGTCCGATATAACCTTGCGCCGGAGACCCTTCCGGGTCCCCGTGGCCTTCTTCTTGGCCTTCTTCACCAGCACCTCATAAGGCGCCGGAACCAGCATCTCCGTTAGGAGAGCATCTGCTGGATCCTCAGGCAGGGGGGCTGGGCAATCGATCTGCTCCGCTGTCTCTAACCAGTCCTGTTAATGGCATGGAGGCTTAGATCCCGCACATGATTAAACTGGGGAAAATAAACATCCTGTGAGATATAAAAAACTTACCGGATTGGCATGACGCTTTGCGCTGAGTCTGCGGTCCTCAGTAAGGGGAGGAGGTACCTTGGCGCCCTTGAACAACACCTTCCAGACGTCCTTGTGCATCGTGTCGAAGAGCTCTCGTAGCATCTGGTGCTCAGCCAAGTCGAACTCCCACAAATTGAATGCCCGTCATTGACACGGGAGGATCCGGCAGAAGAGCATGACCTGGACCACGTTGACAAGCTTGATTTTCTTGCTCATCATGTTTCTGATGCATTTTTGGAGTCCGGTCAGCTCCACCGATGAACCCCAGGACAGGCCCTTCTCCTTCCAGGAGGTGAGCCGCGTGGGGATTCCAGATCGGAATTCGGGGGCCGCCACCCAGTTGGTGTCGTGCGGCTCGGTGATGTAGAACCACCCCGATTGCCACCCCTTTATGGTCTCCACATAGGGGCCTTCGAGCCAGGTGACATTAGGCATTTTGCCCACCATGGCGCCTCCGCACTCCGCTTGCTGGCCAACCACCACCTTCAGTTTAACATTGAAGGTCTTTAGCCACAGGCCGAAGTGGGGCCTGATGCGGAGGAAGGCCTCGCACACGACGATAAACGCCGATATGTTGAGGATGAAATTGGGGGCCAGATCGTGAAAATCTAGCCTGTAGTAGAACATGAGCCCGTGGACAAACGGGTGGAGGGGAAATCCCAGTCCGCGGACAAAGTGGGTAAGGAAAACCACCCTCTCATGGGGTTCGGGCGTAGGGATGATCTGCCCCCCATCTGGCAGCCGGTGTGCGATGTCCGCGGCCAGATATCCGGCTCCCGTAGCTTTGTGATGTTCTCCTCTGTGATGGAGGAGACCATCCACTTGCCTCCCGCTCCGGACATGCTTGGAGTGGTTTGAGGGGAAAGACGCGAACTTGGGCGCTGGAGCTCGAGTGCACAAGAATGGATGAGCAAGGAGGAAGAAGGCGTGGGTAAAAAGAGGAATTCTTGTCCCTTTATAGGGGCGGAGGAAACTATACGCCTCCCCACCTACCTAGTAAAACTCGCTTATTCCCCAAGTGCCGTAATTGATGGCGCGGTTGGGTTACCCACACCCGTATTGATGAGAATCCTGTGATAAGGGAACACGATCTCTGCTTCGACAAGACGTGCCAAGAAAACCGCCTCGCAATACGTGCAGTAGCTGGTTGAGAAAAATGGTTCGAATAATGACCGGGCCGTGTTATGATGTCATGCTGCCAAACGTGTCAGCAGTTTAGATTTGTGGAAATATTATTCTCTCTACCGTGGTATGTGGAACTTGTTTTGCAGAGCCGGACACTGTCCTTGTGTTCAAGATCTTCTATGGAGTATTCGGAGGAAGAACCCCCCTTACAATTCCGAAGACAAATCTGCGCGCCGGACTCATCGTCATTGAAGCCTGGTTTAGGGGCTACTGAGGGAGTCCTGGATTAGGGGGTCCTCGGATGGCCAGACTATATACTTTAGCCGGACTATTGAACTATGAAGATACAAGATTGAAGACTTCGTCCCGTGTCCGGATGGGACTCTCCTTGGCGTGGAAGGCAAGCTTGGCGATACGGATATGTAGATCTCCTCCCTTGTAACCGACTCTGTGTAACCCTAGCCCTCTCCAGTGTCTATATAAACCGGAGGGTTTAGTCCATAGGACAACAACAATCATACCATAGGCTAGCTTCTAGGGTTTATCCTCTACGGTCTCGTGGTAGATCAACTCTTGT
The DNA here is from genome assembly GCF_002575655.3 of Aegilops tauschii subsp. strangulata. Lineage (NCBI taxonomy): Eukaryota > Viridiplantae > Streptophyta > Magnoliopsida > Poales > Poaceae > Aegilops > Aegilops tauschii. Next base: position 246,078,885 of record NC_053038.3, read on the forward strand.
AATACTCATATCATCAAAATCAATCAAGCAGGAAGTAGGGTATTACCTCCATCGAGAGGGCCCGAACCTGGGTAAACATTGTGTCCCCTGTCTCCTGTTACCATCCGCCTTAGATGCACAGTTCAGGACCCCTACCTGAGATCCGCCGGTTTTGTACACCGACAGCGCTGGCGAGCCTCTAGCGTCCCCTTGGCCCCTTGGCATCGTCCTGGTTTCTGGATGCCCCAACGGTGGTCGAGGGTGGCACAAGGAGGGGCCCTCATCTGGCGATATGAAGCAAGGCTCACTCCTATGAAGGTCTTCGCTCGTGACACTCTCACGTAATAATGAGTGGGGTTGTACACGCCCCGAAGTTTCCGGAGTGCCGCCCTCGAGCCTCGGGGGCTCCCGCTCACGTCCTAGTGGAAGCACCATGCTCCGCGCTGGCCGTCGATAGTGTCCCCCAATGACTATGCTCACAACTAGTGAAAGCACTTAGCTCCGCGCTAGTGGGAAGACAAGAAGACATAGCTAGGTGCCGGACGCGGCCATTTGCTTTTGACCTCTTTTTTGTAGCTCAAATTTTGCAGCCTTTGATCTTGAATTTGATGTTGTATTTCCATTGGCAATCATGGGGGGCATCCTTTCTCGTTCGTATTGATTACGTGAGTTTCTGGATTCGTGCTTTGTTTTGAGATTTGCGTCCGCTTTCTCCCCCCCTCCGAGCACCTCGCGAGCGGGGGCTGGCAGCGGCGTACGTGCATCATGCGTGCATCTTACCATCACTGGCGTTCGCTTCTCGCGAGGCCCTCTCGGGTGGACTAGCGGACCCCTCAATAAACCAAAACCTCACGAGCTCGCAAGGGGATCCCCTCAGAAGAAATGCACATCCGCAGCTGCCAAATCAGTATGAAGCCCGACTGGACCAAAGTAAGTTATGGCAGCAAGCCCGCAAGGGGCTCGCAAGCACACAAGAGCACATTTTTAGCCTAGCCTAAGGAGTAAAATGATAGTCTGTTTACATGAGGGGCTCCCCCTCCCCAAAATGCTCTTACATTGTGAGGGGTCGTGCCCAAGCTTTGCGTGCATGTTCAAAATAAAGGAGTGTGGGCTCAGTCGGACATATCGCTCTCCGCGTCTCCCAAGTCGCTCCCGGACAGGCTGCTGGCGCTATCGCTGGCGCTACCTTCACCATCATCAACCGCGCCGCCCTCATCCGCCACGACCACCACCGCGTCGTCATCGGAAGAAAAGGCCCTAACCAGAGCATCCACATTTTCGTCCACCCAGTGTGCTAGGTTGTCCCGGATGACCTCAGGCATTAGGGAAATGGCGGCGTCAAAGTTAAAGTCAGGATTGGTGTTTAGGAGATGGTTGAAGACGCGGGAGAATGCGCGCCCGAGGAGGCCTCGGCTCTTTTCGTCCACAAGCTCGCGAGCCCTCTCGTCCCGGTTCTCCAGGCGCGTCACAACGTCGGTAAAGAAGCGAAGATGGCTGGCATAGTCTTCTCCGTGGGGATGAGGGGCGTGCTCATCGCAAATGGTGCCCAGCTCCTAGTTCGCCCTCGTCCTGAGGTCCCGGAGCTTGGGGATGTGCTCGTGCAGCAGCGTCTGTGGGCGGAGCACCTCCTCCATGCTCTGCTGCGCAAGGGACTCAGCGGTGGTGACTGCTGAAGAGCGAGCAGCTCGGCACGGGCGGAGGCTAGGTCGGCCTGCACGAAATCAGGGCAGCTGCGGCAGACTTCTCGCGCTGCTCTGCCTCAGCCAACCTTGTCCTGAGGGCGCTAGACCTGCATTCAACTTTGGCTTCCACGAGCTTCAGCTTTAGGTCATACCTGTTGGCAAGATCAGCGCTAGCCTTGGCCACCCTACGGTCAATCTCCTCCTAGGCCCTGGCCTCGTGCGCGCTGACAGCATCCTCCGCTTAGGTAACCTGGCATTCCCTCATCTCCAACCACTCAAGTTCAAGACTGCGCTCCGTGGCCTCCACCATCAGCGCTTCCTCGCGTCTCAGGACCTTTGTCAGGACCCCGATCCTAAGCCACATTGATCTAGCATGTAACACATCATATCACTTTGCGGCCTCACGCACGGTATCCCCACGGGTGCCACCTTACCTGGCCCGGGACCGTTTGCGCCTTTTGGCTCACGTATATGATAGTGTCGCTAGCATCCATATGATACAGAACCCGGGCCGACATGACTAGTCGTGAACCCAAAGTGGCACTAACTTACAGGGACAGGCAAAGATGACCCCGCAACAAACGTATTGGTCATCAGCGAGTGAATTCGGGCTGTAGCAACTGCGCTAGAAGGACTCCGGGAATCCGGGCTGTAGCAGGCTAACAGGACTCCGAAAGACACGTTGCTCCACCGATGTACTCCTTCCTCCTATATATACCTACGTACCCCCAAACGATCAGATACGGAGCCAAAAAACCTAATTCCACTGCCGCAACCTTCTGTACCCCGGAGATCCCATCTTGGGGCCTGTTCCGGAGCTCCGCCGGAGGGGGCATCGATCACGGAGGGCTTCTACATCAACACCATAGCCCCTCCGATGAAGTGTGAGTAGTTTACCTCAGACCTTCGGGTCTATAGTTATTAGCTAGATGGCTTCTTCTCTCTTTTTGGATCTCAATACAATGCTCTCCCCCTCTCTCGTGGAGATCTATTCGATGTAATCTTCTTTTGCGGTGTGTTTGTTGAGACCGATGAATTGTGGGTTTATGACCAAGTTTATCTATGAACAATATTTGAATCTTCTGAATTCTTTTATGTATGATTGGTTATCTTTGCAAGTCTCTTCGAATTATCAGTTTGGTTTGGCCTACTAGATTAATCTTTCTTGCAATGGGAGAAGTGCTTAGCTTTGGGTTCAATCTTGTGGTGTCCTTTCCCAGTGACAGTAGGGGCAGCAAGGCACGTATTGTATTGTTGCCATCGAGGATAACAAGATGGGGTTTTTTTATCATATTGCATGAATTTATCCCTCTACATCATGTCATCTTGCTTAAGGCGTTACTCTGCTTTTTATGAACTTAATACTCTAGATGCATGCTGGATAGCGGTCGATGAGTGGAGTAATAGTAGTAGATGCAGGCAGGAGTCGGTCTACTTGTCTCAAACGTGATGCCTATATACATGATCATACCTAGATATTCTCATAACTATGCTCAATTCTGTCAATTGCTCAACAGTAATTTGTTCACCCACCGTAAAATACATATGCTCTTGAGAGAAGCCACTAGTGAAACCTATGGCCCCCGGGTCTATCTTCATCATAATAATCTTCCAACACTTAGTTATTTCCGTTGCTTTTTACTTTGCTTTTATTTTACTTTCCATCTTTATCACAAAAATACCAAAAATATTATCCTATCATATCTATCAGATCTCGCTCTCGTAAGTGACCGTGTAGGGATTGACAACCCCTTATCGCGTTGGTTGCGAGGATTTATTTGTTTTGTGTAGGTGCCAGGGACTCGCGCGTAGCCTCCTACTGGATTGATATCTTGGTTCTCAAAAACTGAGGGAAATACTTATGCTACTTTGCTGCATCACCCTTTCCTCTTCAAGGGAAAACCAACGCAGTGCTCAAGAGGTAGCAAGAAGGATTTCTGGCGCCGTTGCTGGGGAGGTCTACGCAAAAGTCAACATACCAAGTACCCAACACAAACCCTTATCTCCCGCATTACATTATTCCCCATTTGCCTCTCGTTTTCCTCTCCCCCACTTCACCCTTGCCGTTTTATTCGCCCTCTCTTTTTTGTTCGCCACTTTTTCACTTGCTTCTCATTTGCTCGTGTGTTGGATTGCTTGTTTGTCACGATGGCTCAAGATAATACCAAATTCTGTGACTTTACCAATACCAACAATAATGATTTCCTTAGCACTCCAATTGCTCCTCTTACCGATACTGAATCTTGTGAAATCAATGCTGCTTTGTTGAATCTTGTCATGAAAGATCAATTCGCCGGCCTTCCTAGTGAAGATGCCGCTACTCATCTAAATAGCTTCGTTGATTTGTGTGATATGCAAAAGAAGAAAGATGTGGACAATGATATTGTTAAATTGAAGCTATTTCCTTTTTCGCTTAGAGATCGTGCTAAAGCTTGGTTTTCGTCTTTGCCTAAAATAGTATTGATTCTTGGAATAAGTGCAAAGATACTTTTATCTCTAAGTATTTTCCTCCCGCTAAGATCATCTCCCTTAGAAACGATATTATGAATTTTAAGCAACTTGATCAAGAACATGTTGCACAAGCTTGCGAGAGGATGAAATTAATGATACGTAATTGCCCTACTCATGGTTTGAATTTGTGGATGATTATACAAATTTTTATGCCGGATTGAATTTTGCTTCTAGAAATCTTTTAGATTCGGCCGCGGGAGGCACTTTTATGGAAATCACTTTAGGAGAAGCTACTAAACTCCTAGATAATATTATGGTTAATTATTCTCAATGGCACACTGAAAGATCTAATAATAAAAAAAGTGCATCCGATAGAAGAAATTAATGTTTTGAGTGGAAATATGGATGAACTTATGAAATTATTTGCTACTAAGAGTGTTTCTTCTGATCCTAATGATATGCCTTTGTCTACTTTGATTGAGAATAATAATGAATCTATGGATGTGAATTTTGTTGGTAGGAATAATTTTGGTAAAAACGCGTATAGAGGAAACTTTAATCCTAGGCCTTATCCTAGCAATTCCTCTAATAATTATGGTAATTCCTAAAACAATTCTTATGGAAATTTTAATAAGATGCCCTCTGAATTTGATACTAGTGTTAAGGAATTTACGAATTTGCAAAAGAATTTCAATGCTTTGCTTGAAGAGAAATTGTTTAAAGTTGATGAATTGGCTAGGAACGTTGATAGAATTTCTCTTGATGTTGATTCTTTAAAGCTTAGATCTATTCCTCCTAAACATGATATCAATGAGTCTCTCAAATCCATGAGAATTTCCATTGATGAGTGCAAATAAAGAACCGCTAGGATGCGTGCTAAGAAAGATTGCTTTATGAAAGCGTGTTCTTCAAATTTCTATGAAAATAAAGATGAAGATCTAAAAGTTATTGATGTGTCCCCTATTAAATCTTTGTTTTGCAATATGAATCTTGATAATGATGGGACTGAATATGATCCACCTTCACCTAGAAGGCGTTCCAAAAATTCGGAGTTTTTAGATCTTGATGCTAACATTGATAAAAGTGGGATTGAAGAAATCAAAACCCTAGATATTAATAAACCCACTATTTTGGATTTCAAGGAATTTAATTATGATAGTTGCTCTTTGATAGATTGTATTTCCTTGTTGCAATCCGTGCTAAATTCTCCTCACGCTTATAGTCAAAATAAAGCTTTTACCAAACATATCGTTGATGCTTTGATGCAATCTTATAAAGAAAAACATGAGTTGGAAGTTTCTATCCCTAGAAAACTTTATGATGAGTGGGAACCTACTATTAAAATTAAGATTAAAGATCATGATCTTTATGCTTTATGTGATTTGGGTGCTAGTGTTTCCAGTATTCCCAAAACTTTATGTGATTTGCTAGGGTTGCGTGATTTTGATGATTGCTCTCTAAACTTGCACTTTGCGTATTCCACTATTAAGAAACCTATGGGAAGAATTAATGATGTTCTTATTGTTGCAAATAGGAATTATGTGCCCGTAGATTTTATCGTTCTTGATACAGAATGCAATCCTTCATGTCCTATTATTTTTGGTAGACCTTTCCTTAGAACGATTGGTGCAATTATTGATATGAAGGAAGGAATATTAGATTCCAATTTCCATTAAATAAAGGCATGGAACACTTCCCTAGAAAGAAAATAAAATTACCATATGAATCTATTATGAGAGCCACTTATGGATTGCCTACCAAAGATGGCAATACCTAGATCTATCCTTGCTTTTATGCCTAGCTAGGGGCGTTAAACGATAGCGCTTGTTGGGAGGCAACCCAATTTTATTTTTTATTTTTTTTGCTTTTTTCTTATGTTTAGGAATAAATATTTGATCTAGCCTCTGGTTAGATGTGTTTTTATGTTTTAATTAGTGTTTTTGCCAAGTTAAACCTATAGGATCTTCTTGGATGATAGTTATTTGATCTTGCAGAAATTTCCAGAAACTTTCTGTTCACGAAAATAATTGTTAAAAATCACCAGAACGTGATAAAATATTGATTCCAATTGCTGATGATCAATAAACAAATTGTCTAGGCCTTCTTATTTTTGATGATTTTTTGGAGTTCCAGAACTTTGCGTTAGTTACAGATTACTACAGACTGTTCTGTTTTTGACAGATTCTGTTTTTCGTGTGTTGTTTGCTTACTTTGATGAATCTATGGCTAGTAAAATAGTTTATAAACCATAGAAAAGTTGGAATACAGTAGGTTTAACACAAATATAAATAAACAATGAGTTCATTACAGTACCTTGAAGTGGTCTTTTGTTTTCTTTCGCTAACGGAGCTCACGAGATTTTCTGTTGAGTTTTGTGTTCTGAAGTTTTCAAGTTTTGGGTGAAAGATTTGATGGATTATGGAACAAGGAGTGGAAAGAGCCTAAGCTTGGGGATGCCCATGGCACCCCAAAGTTAATCTAAGGACACCTAAAATCCAAAGCTTGGGGATGCCCCGGAAGGCATCCTCTCTTTCGTCTACTTCCATCGGTAACTTTACTTGGAGCTATATTTTTTTTCACCACATGATATGTGTTTTGCTCGGAGCGTCTTGTGTGATTTGAGTCTTTGATTTTTAGTTTACCACAATCATCCTTGCTTTACACACCTTTTTGAGAGAGACACACATGATTCAGAAATTATTAGAATACTCTATGTGCTTCACTTATATCTTTTGAGTTATATAGTTTTGCTCTAGTACTTCACTTATATCTTTTAGAGCACGGTGGTGGATTTGTTTTATAGAAAATATTGATCTCTCATGCTTCACTTAGATTATTTTGAGAGTCGTAAATAGCATGGTAATTTTCTTAAATAATCCTAATATGCTAGGTATTCAAGATTAGTAAAAACTTTCTTATGAGTGTTTTTGAATACTAAGAGAAGTTTGATGCTTGATGATTGTTTTGAGATATGGAGGTAGTGATATTAAAGTTGTGCTAGTTGAGTTGTTGTGAATTTGATAAATACTTGTGTTGAAGCTTGCAAGTCCCGTAGCATGCACGTATGGTAAACGTTATGTAACAAATTTGAAACATGAGGTGTTTTTTGATTGTCCTCCTTATGAGTGGCGGTCGGGGACGAGCGATGGTCTTTTCCTACCAATCTATCCCCCTAGGAGCATGCCCGTAATGCTTGGTTTTTGATGACTTGTAGATTTTTGCAATAAGTATGTGAGTTCTTTATGACTAATGTTGAGTCCATGGATTATACGCACTCTCACCTTTCCATCATTGCTAGCCTCTTCGGTATCGTGCATTGCCCTTTCTCACATTGAGAGTTGGTGCAAACTTCGCCGGTGCATCCAAACCCCGTGATATGATACGCTCTTTCACACATAAACCTCTTTATATCTTCCTCAAAACAGCCACCATACCTACCTATTATGGCATTTCCATAGCCATTCCGAGATATATTACCATGCAACTTTCCACAATTCCGTTTATCATGACACGTTCATCATTGTCATATTGCTTAGCATGATCATGTAGTTGACATAGTATTTGTGGCAAAGCCACCATTCATAATTCTTTCATACATGTCACTCTTGGTTCATTGCATATCCCAGTACACCGCCGGAGGCATTCATATAGAGTCATACTTTGTTCTAGTATCAAGTTGTAATCATTGAGTTGTAAATAAATAGAAGTGTGATGATCATCATTTAATAGAGCATTGTCCCCAAAAAAAAGAGAAAGGCCAAATAAAAAAAGGGAAGGCCCAAAAAAAAGAGAAATAAAAAGGGGCAATGCTACTATCCGTTTTTCCACACTTGTGCTTCAAAGTAGCACCATAATCTTCATGATAGAGAGTTTATTGTTTTGTCACTTTCATATACTAGTGGGAATTTTTCATTATAGAACTTGGCTTGTATATTCCAACAATGGGCCTCCTCAAGTGCCCTAGGTCTTTGTTAGCAAGCAAGTTGGATGCACACCCACTTAGTTTCTTTTGTTGAGCTTTCATATATTTATAGCTCTAGTGCATCCGTTGCATGGCAATCCCTACTCCTTGCATTAACATCAATCGATGGGCATCTCCATAGCTCATTGATTAGCCTCGTTGATGTGAGACTTTCTCCTTTTTTGTCTTCTCCACATAACCCCCATCATTATACTCTATTCCACCCATAGTGCTATATCCATGGCTCACACTCATGTATTGCGTGAAGGTTTATAAAGTTTGAGATTACTTAAGTATGAAACAATTGCTTGGCTTGTCATCGGGGTTGTGCATGATGAGAGCATTCTTGTGTGACGAAAATGGAGCATCACTAAACTATATGATTTTGTAGGGATGAACTTTCTTTAGCCATGTTAGTTTGAGAGGACATAATTGCTTAGTTAGTATGCTTGAAGTATTATTATTTCTATGTCAATATTAAACTTTGGTCTTGAATCTTTCGGATCTGAATATTCATACCACAATTAAGAAGAATTACATTGAAATTATGCCTAGTAGCATTCCGCATCAAAAATTCTGTTTTTATCATTTACCTACTCGAGGACGAGTAGGAATTAAGCTTGGGGATGCTTGATACGTCTCCAACGTATCTATAATTTTTTATTGCTCCATGCTATATTATCTTCTGTTTTGGACATTATTGGGCTTTATTATTTACTTTTATATTATTTTTGGGACTAACGTATTAACCGGAGGCCCAGCCCAGAATTGTTGTTTTTTGCCTATTTCAGAGTTTCGTAGAAAAAGAATATCAAACGGAGCCCAAACGGAATGAAACCTTCGGGAACGTGATTTTTGGAACGAACATGATCCAGGAGACTTGGACCTAAGTCAAGGAAGCTTCGAGGAAGCCACGAGGTAGGGGGGCGCGCCTACCCCCCCCCTAGGCGCGCCCTCCACCCTCGTGGGCCCCATGTTGCTCCACCGACGTACTCCTTCCTCCTATATATACCTACGTACCCCCAAACGATCAGATACGGAGCCAAAAACCTAATTCCACCAACGCAACCTTCTGTACCCACGAGATCCCATTTTGGGGCCTGTTCTGGAGCTCCGCCGGAGGGGGCATCGATCACGGAGGGCTTCTACATCAACACCGTAGCCCCTCTGATGAAGTGTGAGTAGTTTACCTCAGACCTTCGGGGCCATAGTTATTAGCTAGATGGCTTCTTCTCTCTTTTTGGATCTCAATACACTGTTCTCCCCCTCTCTCGGGGAGATCTATTCGATGTGATCTTCTTTTGCGGTGTGTTTGTTGAGACCGATGAATTGTGGGTTTATGACCAAGTTTATCTATGAACAATATTTGAATCTTCTGAATTCTTTTATGTATTATTGGTTATCTTTGCAAGTCTCTTTGAATTATCAGTTTGGTTTGGCCTACTAGATTGATTTTTCTTGCAATGGGAGAAGTGCTTAGCTTTGGGTTCAATCTTGCGGTGTCCTTTCCTAGTGACAGTAGGGGCAAAAAGGCACGTATTGTATTGTTGCCATCGAGGATAACAAGATGGGGTTTTTATCATATTGCATGAATTTATCCCTTTACATCATGTCATCTGGCTTAAGGCGTTACTCTGTTTTTTATGAACTTAATACTCTAGATGCATGCTGGATAGCGGTCGATGAGTGGAGTAATAGTAGTAGATGCAGGCAGGAGTCGGTCTACTTGTCTCGGACGTGATGCCTATATACGTGATCATACCTAGATATTCTCATAACTATGCTCAATTCTTTCAATTGCTCAACAGTAATTTGTTCACCCACCGTAAAATACTTATGCTCTTGAGAGAAGCCACTAGTGAAACCTATGGCCCCCGGGTCTATCTTCATCATATTAATCTTCCAACACTTAGTTATTTCCGTTGCTTTTTACTTTGCTTTTATTTTACTTTGCATCTTTATCATAAAAATACCAAAAATATTATCCTATCATATCTATCAGATCTCACTCTCGTAAGTGACCGTGTAGGGATTGACAACCCCTTATCGCGTTGGTTGCGAGGATTTATTTGTTTTGTGTAGGTGCGAGGGACTCGCGTGTAGCCTCCTACTGGATTAATACCTTGGTTCTCAAAAACTGAGGGAAACACTTACGCTACTTTGCTGCATCACCCTTTCCTCTTCAAGGGAAAACCAACGCAGTGCTCAAGAGGTAGCAGATACCACTACTATTGCTGATGAGAATGCTAGGTTGAAGACATTGCTTGAAACAAGGATTTATAAAAGCCTCAAAGGGCATCAGACACTATGTGATGTCCTCAAGAAACAGATTCTGAACCGAAGCCCTAGGAAAGAGGGTGTTGGGTTCCAGAGGAAAATGAATGTTGATGCTTCTTACTGGAAACATGAGCAGTACCCCAAAACCACATGGGGTTGCCGCAAAGGGACCTTCAGTGGATCCATCTACCTTATCTGGCTTCCCTTGTGCTAACCCTATTATCATTGATGAATCCTTTGATGCAAATTATAAACTGTTCAAAAATCAGAATGGCAAAGTGTTTGCCAGGTATATTGGTACTAACGATATGAATGGACCACCTTTGAAGATGATCTGGGTCCCCAAAAGTTGTCTTGAGAAGCTTCCTATGAATGTCATCATGACACCACCTGGGAAGAAGACAAACCCCAGACCAAAGGCTTGATATGGTGTCGGTGGAAACGACACCTATGGAATCACTGGGATCCCTTCGACGGTTGGCGGGCGCGGGGTTGTGCAAAGAGCGGGTCTGGTAGCCAGCACAAAGATCGTTTACCTAGGTTCGGGCCGCAAGGATGCATAATACCCTAGTCCTGCTTTTGTGTATATTTGAGTGTTCTTGAGCTCTCGAACTAGCTACGGTGTGTGCGTAGTCGAAAAGATCTGAATCCTTCTCCAGTACGCCTCGGACCTCCTTTTATAGTCAAAAGGGGTCGCCACAGTGGCACACAGGAGGTGGAAAGGTATACATTGTACAAGCTTATCGCCTTTCATTACGGGACAAGGCGCATTAAATGAGCTCCTTAGGTGTCCCGTTGCTTTATTGGGGACGTCAACGAGGCCCGTCCCGTCGGTCGCCGCTCCGCGTCGCTCCGACACGTGTCCAGGCCAACGAGGCATGCAACGCCACGTAGGCTGGCAGACTGCTGAGATGGCGTGGTGGTAGGGTCTTCACGAAGATCTGCATGCCACCATGCAGGTGCTTGACTAGCTGGACTAGGAGCCACGTACTGCCACGTGGGTACTTGCCTTAGCTGGTGGGTCGGCCGCTGAGCTGGGGCAACGATGGGGCGGCAAGGGCTTGCCGCGGTCTTGCTTATATTCCCGGCGAGGGTCTTGCCAAGGCCTTGTGCGTGCCCTCGACAAGGAGCCTTGTCGGGGCCTCGTGGGCATCCTCGGCAAGGAGCCTTGTGGTCTTCTTGTCTTCTGGTTCATATCTAGGCTTCGTGGACTCTTTGTCTTCACAAAGATCTGCATGCCAACTATGCAGGCGCTTCCCCAGCCTTGGTTCCAATGCTGTCGATGGTGTCGGAACTCTTAGGCTCAAGGGTGGCCGCGATGTTGGTGTTGGGTGAGCTGCCCCAGCAAGGCTCTTGCCGGGGCTGCGTAGGCCGCCCCGGCAAGGATCTTGCCAGGGAAAAACCTGTCTTGCTGCCCCGTCTTCTGCGCCCCTGGCTGGAGCGCTGCTCTGGTATTCTTGTGCTTCTGCTTCCTCCCTTTGCCCTGCTAAGTGTGGCCGCAGGTGCGGCTCTGACTGCCCGTGCACAAGTAGAGGGGTGAAAAGGAGAGCCCCTACTTTTGTACTCCAACATATGGTCCAAAGGCTTCATACAGACAGAGGACCCAGCAAGGTCACCCTAACACCAATGTTTTGTAGGGAAACCATACTCAGACTTATGAATATGAGCGTGTTTCATCAAACCGCTATGTTCATAAGACCAAGAACTTTTCTTCTTATTCTTATGAGTATTATTCACCTCCTGCAAGGCTATTTGCTAGGGATCCAAAGCCAAAGTTCTCAGATGCTGCACTTAGACTCATTGCTTCTAAGCCACCCCTTAAAATGTGGGTGGTTAAGAAGAATTAACTCTCTTTTGCAGGGAATGGTCTCTAGCCAGAAATCAAAAGCTTCCGACGCTTATGCTGGGGACCTAAAACATCTTGTGGGATGCAAGATAAAATGCCAAAATGGTCTTACTATGTATTTCGTCCTAGGATTTCTTGACAACCATCCTATCTACCCTAACAAGGATCTGAACTTTGATAGTATGCTTGTTCGTCGAATGTTTATGCTTCACACTTCTCTTTGTGAAGCCTATCCCCCAAATTGCACTGTAGGGTACGACTCCAAGGCTACTGAGTGGATTATGGACAATGGATGCACTAACCACATGACTGGTGATCGAAGTCTTCTTATGGATTCAACCCTACGTCCATCTGACAGAAGTCACATCGCTTTTGCTGACACTGGTAAAAGCGAGGTATTCGGCCTAGGTAGAGTTGCAATCTCAAAGGATCAACACATGAATAAAGTGATACTTGTTGAATCCCTTGGTTTCAACTTAATGTCTGTCGCAATGCTTTGTGATCTGAACATGATTGTGATATTTGTAAAATATCGTTGCCTCGTGCTTATGGAATCTGACAAATCTCTAGTCTTCGAAGGGTATCGAAAAGACGATCTGTATATGGTAGATTTCTCTGCAGGACCATAGCTGGCCGTATGTCTTCTGGCAAAAGCTTCAGAGTGCTGGTTCTGGCATCGGAGGCTAGGGCATGCGGGCATGAGGAACTTGCACACTCTCGCGAAGAAGAAGCATGTCATAGGCATCGAGAGCATCAAGTTCAAGAAGGATCATCTGTGTGGTTCCTGCGAAGCCGGAAAGATGACTAGGGCCAAGCATCCCTCGAAGACAATCATGACGATGACACGTCCCTTCGAGCTGCTTCACATGGACTTATTTGGCCCTACTCACTACTCTACCCTTAGTACCACGGCATGCCTCTATGGCTTCGTCATTGTTGATGATTACTCAAGATATACATGGGTGCACATAATTCTCTACAAGACTGAAGTGTAGGATGTCTTCAATGGATTCACCAATCGTGCCATGACAAACTATGGTGATGCGGAGCATCCTACAGTCATCACCAAGTCAAGAGTTCGGTTGGCAAGTGGCACGTGCGACATCTACTTCACACACATAAAGGTGAATCATCTCCTTTACACGAGTTCACTTCACCCCTTCGAGGATGGTATACTACTTGACACTCCTCCCATGTGCATGCATAGGTATTGTCGGAACTTCATTGATGTCGAGGAGGAGTGCAAGCGCAAGTGTATGTCTACACCATCTGCGAGGGAGGCATGGAAGAGAAGACGGAAGAAAGGAGAAGAGGAAGAAGGAGCGACTGCTGGAGCCAGGCCGGACATCTAGACCGCCGTCCGGATCATCCGGGCTCAGCCGGATCATCTGGACCCTCCCCCGGATCATCCGGATAACCGCGGCGAAGACACCCGAAGGCTTCACTTGAAGCCAGATCATCCGGGACTCCGTCCGGATCATGCGGATCCCCGATGCACGTATCCGCCGGACCCCCGCCTGGAGCGCAAGTCAGAGAGCGTCCAAAAGCCTCCACTTGAAGCCGGATCATCCGGATGAGAACCCGGATCATCTGGACATTGCCCGGATCATCCAAACCCCCACTCGGATCATCCGGCCTTGCATGCGCACATGACTTGGGCTGAGGCCCATGTACCTGTTTCGCCTTCTCACTTACCCCTTCGCCCCTTAGACTATAAATAGACCTCCTCCACCTCTTTTCTAGGGTTAGCAAGGTGATAGCTCATTTGTATGTGAGCTTTGCTCCTACCTTCTCCTCTTGAGAGAGAGAGAGAGACTACTCCATTGGAGGCCAAGACCTCTTCGGAGAAGATCCCGGGGGATATCAAGACCGCTTCAGGGAAGGATCTATCTAGATCATCAAGCCCCCATCTCCTTTGGATTTGGGATGAACTTTACCTTGTATCTTTCCCTTTGTTGTTCATGTACCTTGTGGATCTTGTGTGTTTGATTGTCTAGTGGATGTGTGATTGGACTTGTTCTTGAGTGTTCCTCTCGTTTTCCCTCGTGTTTCCCCACGTGTTCTTCCTGTTCCTCGCGGGATCCCCTCCATTTCGTGAAAGATCGGGCATCTAGGGTTCTACCCTACATCATCTTGGTATCATGAGCCACTTTTATCACCAAAAATCCAAAAATCCCCACCAAAAATAGCCTTGTTTTGCTTGATTTTGTCCCAAAATCTGAAAATTCCCACCAAAAATAGCCCCAATTTTTTTGTGATTTGTTGGTTTGATGATGTTTTGTTGATTTTGATCCATGGATTTGCTTGGTTTCGAGTGGATCTACCATCTCCCCATGTTTCCCCACCTTCCATCCATGAAATCTCCTCAATTTTGACCCCAAATCATCCAATTTCCGAGTAGTTTGACCTGCCCGGATCATCCGGACGTGCTCCTGGATCATTCGGACAACTCCCGGATCAGCTGGACCCTCTCCTGGATGTTTGGATAATCTAGACACCCGAATACCAGTACCGGAGTTGACAAACCCGGATTATCTAGAAGAACTCCCGGATCATCCCGGCATAGCCCGAATTACATGGACCTCCTCCCGGATGTCCGGGTAACCCTGAAACTGACACAACTGGAAATTTTTTTGGCCATAACTAATTCATCCGGAGTCCATTTTTGACGTTCTTTAGCTCATTTTGAAGTTATTGACATCCCCCATCCCACAAAACTACCTCCAACATCATTTGGCTCCATCATATTTTCTGAAATTTGGCAAGTTTGCCTAGGCCCTCCACCATACCATCCGCATTACCACCACCGACTTCCGCAACCTAACCCAGTTTGATCCCCATTACATATGTGGTTGTTTGAGTTGTGACTTCAGTCTCCTAAGGTGTTTCGGCTAATTACGGACGGTTGCTTCTTCGTCAACGACCACCACCACTTCCGCATAGGCTTTCCCACCATACACTTCCGCCACCTCAACTTAACCCAATTTTATTTGAGCTTGTCCGAGTTGTGGTTTGTGTCTCCTAAGGTGTTTCGGCTACTTAGGGACGGTGACTTCAACTCCGACACCAAGTATAGTCCACCACCATAACCTCCACTTCCGCCTTGCGTACTCCAAAACCCATCATTCCATTTCCGCAATCCCTTTGAGCTTCCACAAAACCACCACCGCAGTCCGCTCCCACCATTTGACAATTGACATTTGAGATTTTGAGTTGTGGTTTTTCCGTTTCCTAAGGTGGTTCGGCTAATTAGGGACGGTTCGACATCGAGAACACCACCACTCATCATCGCCATGAGGTCGTCATCGACATTGACCACTTCATCATTATCCATCCTTATGTACACTCGACAAACCATTGATGGTAACCTCGATGACACCATCGTATATTCCCCTTGTGTCGGATTTCGGGTTCTGGCAAAACCCTTGAGGTTCGAACACTGGGGTGCGCACGAAGATCTCTCTCTCTCTCTCTCCCTATATCACTCTCGCTACAATCGCAAGGCCTAGCTCGACGAACCCAAAGAACGAGACACACAAGAGTTTATACTGGTTCGGGCCACCGATGTGGTGTAACACCCTACTCTAGTGTGGTGTGGCGGATTGCCTCTTGGGCTGAGGATGAACAGTTACAAGGGAAGAACAGCCTCCTGAGGAGAGGTGTTCTTGTGCTTGGTGTAGTTGGGTGGTTGAGGATGATCTGAGTGATCCGTCCCCCTCTATGGTGGTGGCTAGTCCTATTTATAGAGGCCCTGGTCCTCTCCCCCAATATTGAGCGGGAAGGGGTCCAACAACGGCCAAATTCGAAGGGAGACAACTAGTACAAGTTATCCTGACTAAAGGTGGTATTCGCCTGCCAAAGGCTCTCGTGGTGACGCCGTCTAGGGCTCCACGGTGACCTCCGTCCTGTCGTCCTGCTGGTCTTGGTCTCATTGCACCGATATGGAAACCTTTTCTTGCTGCCTTGGGACTCCCCGCCTGTGCTTGCCCCTTTAGCATCAAAGAGGAAAAGAGGACACTGCACGCTGGCACCCGCCTGGCTCCAGTCGTCATGGCTTACGTCATAGGAACCTCGTGAGGTGTCCCTTGCCTTGATCTCTCCGCCCCTCGTGAGCCGGCCTGGTGAGGCCGTTCCCGAGGAGGTCTTGTGTCATCCGCCTCGCAAGGCTTGGCCCCTCGCGAGGGTCTTGAGTGTTTGCTGGTGAAGATGGGCCGTACTGGGCCGCAGGCAGAGCCACGCCGTGGGCCGCAGGCAGGCAAGTCTGGGGACCCGTGTTCCCAGGACGCCGACACCTTGCAATTGCATTGATAACCCCTAGCCCATTTTGCTCTACTTGCCTATCGAGACTAGCCATTTGTGTATGGCCGACAATGTTACTTGTGCACATTATTGATCCACCCTTCCATTGCATACATACCATATCATCTTGTTATCATCATATCATCCCTTGTGTCACAAGTTTGTTCCCGCATATACACAATTGTTATCTTGGTTTATGCATTTCGCCTAGTGACCATCCAAAAAAAAGAATAAGCTTTTAAGCAAAAGAGTGAACAAAGAAGCTTGTATGCAAGAGCCATAGCATCATACGACATTGCACTAAGATTGTCATATCCGATCATCTTGGATCATCTTCAGAAACTCCGGGAACCATACATAATAGCATACTTGGGATAGAAAGTTGATATATCTTTGCATCTGATAGGTTGTGAACTAGTGTCGTATCCTCCTATTGAGCAATCATGCTAGCGTCTCTCTTGAGTTGTGCAACACAAGCGTTTCCATGGATTCCACATTTTGTTCTCATTCCTTGGTTGCACGGCCCCATTTATCTATCCGTGTGTGCATTTCCATGTGCCATTCATTGCTATTGGTCTACTTGTTTCACTTGCGAATTTGTGAATCTCTTTCAACATTATTGACTCTTGCTAACATTTTGCATCAAATTTTTGTGCCACTATCCTAACCAAGCTTCTCAATAAGCTTTACTTTATAGGTGTGAGTGAACAAGTCCGATACCAATTCCGCTATTCTTTCATTTTACATTGAGTGAAACGAGATACATCCTTAACTTTCGGAAAAGGTAACTTGGTATTGTTTATCTCATTTCCTACTCACCTCTACTCGAGTCTTGTGATGGATAGACAAGGCATTTCCCCTTCGGTGTACAACAACAATGACGAGTTCGATGCCACAAAAAACTCCACCAACGCCAAGATGCATGTTCAAATGGAGGAGATCAAAGCCCTCATCAAGTCCTACAAGCGGTCTTCCTCATCTTCGAGAAGACGCTCAAGAGCACATGCTTCCGAGCTACCATCTCCGGCAAGATCACATCGGCATCGACACCACTACCAATGAGAACGTGAAGATTAAGATCTCAACACCAACAACCGCTCAATGACTTCACCATCTCCCTTGGCACCTTCGCCAAGCGATTTCAAGGCATCTTCGCCTATGGACATACGGCATCTTCGCCAACAAGCACCCCAAAACTATGCTCAAGATAAGCTCCCCAAGCTCAAGTGTGCGACTTCCACGAGCTAATGACCTCGACACCGACCACAAGATTCCTTTCTATGGGACTCAAGAACCCGAGGAGTATCTCGCGTGGGAGCGCCTAATGGAGGACTACCTCAAGCTACATCAAGTCCCTCCCGAAGATCGAGTGAAGTGCGCCACAAGAAACTTCCACGACTATGCGTCCACATGGTGGCTTCACACACCTTCGGAGACCTACGACATGAGTTGACCCAAGATGAAGAGAGCTTTGGGGCGATAGTTCGTGCCTCCAACCTACACGGAACAACTTCTACGCCAATTGGAGAACACCATCCAAGGATCCAAGTCCATCGATGCGTACATCAAGGAGATGAAGAATGCCTTGCAATGAGCCGGCGTGGATGACCCCATTTCAATGAAGTTCCACTTCATGATGGGATTGCACAACGACATATCTAAGACTCTCTTCCTCGAGAATTACAAGTCCCTCGGTGACTACTACATTGGTGCTCTCAAGGCGGAACAAGAACTCATGAAGGCCAAGGCTTCTCCACCCCAAGCACACTTCTAGAAGACCAAGCTCCAAGACGACAAGCATGAGGCTAGTACCACCATGATGTCCAAGCCTGACGAGCTCCAAGACGATGCTCCCAAGTTCGGCTTCACCGCCATCCCTCTTTGTGGCATTAATGATGCCGAGTCTAGTTCGACTCTTTTTCAAGGTGGTGTGGGGACGACTACGACTACGGAGCCATTTGATGACCAAGCTTTGGAGGCGAACGACATGGTGAAGAGCAAGGATGTTGCTTCCATCTTTGGAGACGAGAATGATGATGTGCCATCTTTAGCCTTCATCCACGGCGACGACGACGAGATGGTTGAGCATGGGATTTTCCCTTCGACCACGGCGATGTATGATGACTTGAGTGACTTGTGCCACCATATTGATAGTGAGAGTGACTTCACCACTAGCCCCATATATGATGAGTTGCCCCAATTCCCATGTGAGGAGAGCCACAACCCCCACTACTTGAGTGAGATGAGTGACTCCAAAATATGTGAGTTTGAGTGCACCTACTTTGATGGAGTGAGTGAGCCACCGCATACAGAGAGTGTGATAGTTGATAGGGCATTTGAGGCCACTATGATTTCTAACGACTTAACCTCTACCTCTATTGTGTCGTCTCATTTGTGCTAGGTCCCATATATGATGACACGCCGATACTCGACGACTTCGTCCTTCCTTTGGACAAGACGATGGCCATGGTGGAATATGATGCACTCCCCACATGGTTCCATCAAGACGATGAAGAGGACCACCATTTGGTCTTGGCCACCTCACCTACACCACTTGAGTGGAATGAACAAGGTAACATAGGTGAAGGTGATGCTCTAGTCCCACTAGTGGACATTCTTGACATTGATTGCTTGCATGATGTTGATCAACCTATTACCGTGCTTCATGCTAGTGCGATTTCCCCATGCGATGATTTACCCATTTTTGGTGAGTATGACGATTGCCATGTGGAGTCTATTAGTTGTGATGCCATGTTACATAGGATGTCTTGTGATAATTCTCTCAGTCACATCATGTTTGACAATCCGGTTGACTTGCCATATGCTATGCATGAGATCAATCATATGTCATATTTGCAATCTCATCGTAGTGACTATGCATACGCCATTAAAATAAACCCAATTTGCACTTAGGCATAGATGACAAGCCCATGGTTATTGGCATTTGTTTTTCTTGTGATGATATTGATATGCTCCCTTTGCATCAATCATCTCATATGCCATGCCTTGACCACCTAGCTTCGGATATGCATTGTTTTGGATGTTGTCCATTTTCTCCATATGATGTTTCCAATATTGCTCATGAGGAGACCCCCATAGTTTCCTCATACATGTGAGGAGATTTTGATCAATCCCATCCATTGCATGATCCCAATAATTATGTGCACCATATGCTTCCCATGAATGAAAATGATATTGATGTGCCATATACTTGTATGCTAAATTTGTTTCCCCATCATGTCATACTTAATAACTATTCTTTCATGATGTGTCGGGGGTTGGGTGTGACATATGCCAATGGATGGCTTATCATGGTGGGAGCGAGTAGAACGTCACCGGTGCCTGGAAGCGGGATGAGGCGAAGACATGAACGCCGCGCACTTTACCTAGGTTAGGGGCTCTCCTAAGAGATAACACCCTAGTCCTGTTCTGCGGGGTCTCCGCATGGTCACTAAGGCACTAGTGGATACAATGGTGCTCCTCGAGCTGTATGCTAGAGGTAAAAGAAGGCAGGCACGCTCTCTCCTTCCTCTAGGTATGAGTCTAGTTCTAACAAGTTGGGAACCCTTTGCGTGGGTGCCCTGGGGGTTTATATAGGCCTACCCCCCAGGGGTACAATGGTAATCTGACCGGGTGTAGGACCCGGCTGTCAGTGTCTATGGTCGCCGGCTTCTCCGCCGGCTGCTGGGGCCCGCCGCCTGGTGAGCCCCGGCGACTGGTCTGGTACGGAGCCGACAGGCCGCTCCCGCCGCTCGCGGGTCTTGCCGGCTGCTGATTACTGTAGCCATGATGCTAATGACGCAGGCTTGGCCAGGGGAGCGTGGCTACAGTCCCGCCGCCTTGTGGGAGATCACTGTAGCCACACCGCGTCTTATCTGGTCTAATGGCGCGTGGGCCCCGATGAAGGAACGGGCCGCCTGCTAGAGGCCGGCCTCCCTCGGTTCCGACTGTCCAGGCTTCCGCCGTCTTCCGGGCTCTCGCTACCTGGTAGGGCTCACCGCCTGCAGGCCGTACCGAAAGGTCGTCGTGGGAGCAGGGCTCCGCCTGCCAGCAGTGACGTCAGGGGCGGAGTGGCAAAGTGTCGTGCCGAGCGGAGATCTCCGCCGGTACGGAGCACTGTGGCCATGCACGGCCCTGGAATCGGGGTGATGGGCTACACTGTAGCCTCACCATGTCTTCTCTTCTTAATGGGGGCGCAGACTCTGAGGGCGCCGTGAGCCGCCTGCCAGAAGCCGGCTTCTCTGGAGGCTGCCTGCAAGGAGTCGGCCCGGCTTGGTGCCGCCTTCTGGAGCTTAGCCGCCTTCAGGCAGCCGACCGCTTGGGCCAGCCGGCCATCAGAAGGCGGCGCTTCATCTCGAGGCTCTGAGGGGTGCAGCCGGCCTCGATGTCTTGAAAGGTTCTGGAACTCGGGTTAGGCTACCCGTGGCCCATTACTCCGACATGATGGATGACATGTTCTTATACCATGCATCAAATTTCTTGGAGCGATGCTTATCTTGTGCTAACTCTTACATGCACAAACACATCATGATGGATGATGTGTACATTTACCACGCACACAATTTCTTTGGTTTGTGTCTCTTTTGTGTAGGTACCCATGAATACTTGTCAACCTCGCAACCCCACGAGTTGAAAAAACGAGCTCTAGAGAGCAATGATGACTTGGGATCCCATGGATTGTCTTTCCCACCACTCTCTTCGCACAAAGGCTTCACACATTTCTTCTACATGGCCCTCACTTGGCTATGGGTTATTGTCCATTACATATTATATGCCCATCTTGCCTTGTTCACTTTGCATGATATGCTCATTCCTATGCCTTTGACATGCATTTATGACCCATGCTTTGCATTACACATGATGATTGATTCTAGTACTTATATGTGTATTTGCAAGCTTGGTGGAGATATTGCTTGTTATTGCCATGTTTCCTTTGTGCACCATTCCTATGATAATACTTTCATCTTGCTTGTTGTTCGTGCTTACGACATGTCATATGCATTGTCTATGCCTCTTATTTGCTCACATGACATGATTGCCGTGATTTCCTCTAGTATGTTGCATCTTTGCACTACTAGCTTGCACGACTTCATTGCCATGATTGCTTGCCTTGTTGCATCACCGATGATTCATACTTGCTCCTTTCGTGCGGTTGATGACAACCATCTACATGTTTTGCACATGATTGTTATTGCTTCTTGTCATATATCTCCATATGTTGCCTCTCTCATGCTAGATGATTGCCATTATTGAGTGCAACTATGCCTTTAGTCTTGATAATGAGTTTGCCCCCATAGCATTCTCTCATATATTCGGAGATTTTGACATATTTCTTGTGAAGCATGCTTGTCTTACCTCTTTGCACCATATACCTAGTGCCATGAATATTGCCATTGTTGCATCATATTATTCATGCACTTGTTCTCCTAATGGTTATGTACAAGAGAAGCGAACCATCATGATGGATGATGTGTTTATCTACCATGCGCATACGTTCTTTGTTTTGTTGTGTGCATGTGTACGATACTTGGACTTTGTGTCGATTCCACTTCACGTGAGTTGACCATTCGATCTCTTGAGAGCGAACCACTTGCGACCGACTCGCTTCTACATCGCACATTCGTGTGCTTCGACATTGTGAAGGACGCACAATGACATGCTTTCAAGGTGACATCCTTCTCTTTTGAGAACCCCCAATCCATGAGCTTGGATATTATGGATCATACTACTTGTGTTGCTTGCCCCATGAGACTTATTGTTCATCTTGGACCACTTGATTGCGCACATGTTAGAGATCTTGCTTCGACTTGTCATTTTCACCTTTCCATGCCTCATGACATATATACCTTGTGTGTTGCATCGAATTCTTGGATTACTTGTTCCTCTCACATGTTTGCTTGTAACAATGTCATCACTTCACATATGCCATGTCCCATTGATTGCTACATGCTTGCCTTGAGTGCCTCACAAATGTTGAACAATTGCTCTTTCTATTGTGTTGAGTGCCACACTATTTTCACTACACCCTATGCATGTCGTGCTTGGATTGTCTTGCACTTGAGCCATGTCTTTAGACACTTCGTTTTAGTTGGTGTTGTGAATGATTCTTATACCTACCATCGACCATTTGTCGACCGCTTTATGCATGATTGCTATGAACTTGAGGTAGATGCTTCTTCTCTTATCACACATATTTGCATCACTACCTCACATTTACATGCTTGTTCCCATGATGACATTCATTGTGATCAATTTATATGCTTACATGCCATGTCACAATCCTTTGTCAAACCATACGCTATGCTTGATGACGACACTTGTTGGGTGAATCACTGCTTGAATGCTTGGTTTTGCACTAACGCTAACCACATTTGTTTTTCCCAGTGTTTGTTGTCTTTGCTCCTTTTGAAGGAATCCCAAGACGGTGCGACACTGGAGAGTGCCCATTTTGAGCTTCAAGATGACGAGAACTTGGTGATCGACCACTCCTACACAGCGACGCCATCTCTTTCCCATGGTGATTTGCTTTTCGATCCGAGGTTGGATCTTTCCCAAGGGGGAGGTGATGATGCGGAGCATCCTACGGATATCAC
The DNA here is from genome assembly GCF_002575655.3 of Aegilops tauschii subsp. strangulata. Lineage (NCBI taxonomy): Eukaryota > Viridiplantae > Streptophyta > Magnoliopsida > Poales > Poaceae > Aegilops > Aegilops tauschii. The sequence goes on from NC_053038.3 coordinate 246,101,973, forward strand.
CATGTCAAGAGTTCGTTTGGCAAGTGACACGTGCGACATCTACTTCACACACATAAAGGTGAATCATCTCCTTTACACGTGTTCACTTGACCGCTTCGAGGATGGTATATACTACTTGACACTCCTCCCGTGTGCATGCACAGGTATTGTCGGAACTTCATGGATGTCGAGGAGGAGTGCGAGCGCAAGTGTACATCTACACCATCTGCGAGGGAGGCATGGAAGAGAAGACGGAAGAATGGAGAAGAAGAAGAAGACGGAGCGGCTGCTGGAGCTAGTCCGGACATCCGGACCCTCCCTCGGATCATCCAGATAACCGCGCCGAAGACACCCGAAGGCTTCACCTGAAGCCGGATCATCCGGGACTCCATCCGGATCGTCCGGATCCCCGATGCCCGGATCCGCCGGACCCCTGCCCAGATCGCAAGTCAGAGAGCGTCCGAAAGCCTCCACTTGAAGCCGGATCATCCGGATGAGGACCCGGTTCATCCGAACGTTGCATGGATCATCCGTACCCCCACCCGGATCATCCGGCCTTGCCAACGCGCATGACTTGGGCCGAGGCCCATGTACCTATTTCGCCATCTCACTTACCCCTTCGCCCCTTAGACTTTAAATAGACCTCCTCCACCTCTTTTCTAGGGTTAGCAAGGTGATAGCTCATTTGTATGTGAGCTTTGCTCCTACCTTCTCCTCTTGAGAGAGAGAGAGAGACTACTCCATTGGAGGCCAAGACCTCTTCGGAGAAGATCCCGGGGGATATCAAGACCGCTTCAGGGAAGGATCTATCTAGATCATCAAGCCCCCATCTCCTTTGGATTTGGGATGAACTTTACCTTGTATCTTTCCCTTTGTTGTTCATGTACCTTGTGGATCTTGTGTGTTTGATTGTCTAGTGGATGTGTGATTGGAGTTGTTCTTGAGTGTTCCTCTCGTTTTCCCTCGTGTTTCCCCTCGTGTTCGTCGCGGGATCCCCTCCATTTCGTGAAAGATCGGGCATCTAGGGTTCTACCCTACATCACTGTTGCTTCACATGGACTTATTTGGCCCTACTCACTACTCTACCCTTACTACGACTTCATGCCTCTATGGCTTCATCATTGTTGATGATTACTCAAGATATACATGGGTGCACATAATTCTCTGCAAGACTGAAGTGCAGGATGTCTTCAGATGATTCACCAATTGTGCCATGACCAACTATGGCATCAAGATCAAGCACATCAGAAGTGACAATGGCACAGAATTCAAGAACACTGGCCTCGACACTTATCTTGATACATTGGGCATCACACATGAGTTCTCTGCTCCATACACATGTCACATCCCTAGTTCTGGTATGACCTAGACTAGCTAGTCATGTGTGCATCATGTTTAAATTTCATTTAAATTGAAATGAGGACTTGTGAAACCCTCAAAAATCATTTCTGGAAATGACCCAGATAAAAATTGCTCCAAAAGGGGCCAAGAAAATGTTCATGTTGCTCTCTGAAAATATTGGACAGAGATAAAAATCAAACCAATATCTTCAGGAGCTCATAAGTATTATTTTGGCCATTTGGAATTAATGCAATAATTATTTGCATTGGATATATATATGTTATATATTTTATATATGTCCAAAAATTCTGAATTTTGGTGAGGGGCTTTGGAATAATCCCTTAGGTCCCTGCAAAAATTGTCAGAAGAAAATAAAATGGTTTAGTATTTTTATTAAACCAAACAAATGTCAGAAAATTAGAAAAGAAAAAGAAATAGGAAAAAGGGAGCTTACCTGCGGCCTGGCACTGTGCGGCCTGGCCTGGCCCAGCAGGCCGGCCCAGCGGACTGGCCAGACGCCAGTCGTCCCCCTCCTCGCGCCAGAGGGACAGGGCGCGTGGTCGCCGCACGCCGCGCGCATGCACGCCACGACAGCTGCCTGCCCGCCCTCTCCCCTCTTCGACCTGGCCTCGCCAGAAGCGCCCAGCTCCCCCCTGGCCTCACTCCCTCTCTCCTGCGCCTCTCCCCTCCTCTCTCTCGCTCTCTCTTGCGACGCCCGAACGCACCAGAGAGCACCGCCGCACGCCGACGCGGCCACAGCCACCCCCGAGCCTTCTCGCCGTGTCCCTGAGCTCCGCATCGACGATCTTCGCCTATCCACCGAAAGAAGCCACTCCGGACGCCCGGCAACGACTGCATCATCGTCGTCTTCAAGCTTCGGCCGCCGGCAACCCCACTGTCGATTCGACGCCGTCCAGGCTTCCCCGAGCTCGCCGTCGACACCTTTGGATCCGTTGTGAGCCACTGCATCGACTCCCCCTACTCTCCTGCTCTCCCCTGCCCTCTAGCTCCCCTGCCCGCATGAGCCGAAGCTCGGCTCCGCCATTGCCGCAGCGCGCGCGCTCACCGTGCTTCGTTCGCTGCCTTCGTGCAACGGGCATGCTCCACAGAGCCACTGACGCCGTTGTGTAGCCCAGCCGGCTCGAAAGCGAGTCCCAGCGCAGTGCCCGCACCCCACCGAGCTCCGCCGCCGCATACGCTCACCGCCGTCGCCGCTACACGTCGTCTCCGGCGACCCCACGACCACCGCTGGATGCCCCGGACCACGGGCTGTCCAACGCACCTAACCGCACGTCCAGCCGTGGCCGGAAACGGACGGCCGCTCCCCTAACCTCCTCCAATGGATGCGCCATCTTCCCCCGAGCATGTGCATATCCAGAGTGCATTGTTTGGTGCCCTTTGTCGCCGGCAATCATCGCCGGAGCTCGCCTCTTTCTCTGGCACAGCCGCGCGCGGAGGGAAGAAGAAGAACCCGACAGGTGGGGACCACCTGTCGGTGAGCCAGCCCAAGCCGCTAGTGGCACAACCCGGCTGATACGTTTTCCCTCGAGTGGAAGCGTATTTCCAGTAAGTACGTCTCCCCTTCTCTGGAAATGTATTCTTAGCCGATGCGTTTTCTTTTTTCTGGTTTTATTAAAACATGATTTTGACTAAACTTTGACTGGCTATAAGTTTTTAAATATAAGTCCAAATGACTTGATTCTATTTTTGTTGTTTCTCAAATTCTGTCTAGTTTATTTTAGTATTTATTTGAAAATTTTCCAAACAAATTTTTTGTACTGTTTTGAAACTATGTGTTAATTTGAATTCTCTCAAAATAGGATTTTTTGAAGAAGGAAGCAACTTTCAAAAAGTGCACCCCCTTGCATACTCTTGAAGGCAAGCATTCTGAACCCTGGCATAATATTTTTGTGTGTTGTTTGATACGGTTACAACACCGCCTTGACATGGATCATTCGTTATTTTATGTGACGATACAATCATACGCATGAGTGCATAATGAAGATTCTTTGCTGTTAGAAATGGATATGCTTGTGATAGTAATCATCTTCGTATGCCTTTCATGCCTACCGGAAGGAGGCCGGGAAGGTCTCGGTCTTGGGTAGACACGAGCTTGTCCCTAGTTCCTCGTCGGGACGAGTGTGTCCGGTATGGCATGATGAGGTATGATGAGTGGTGATTCTATCTGTTAATTGAAATATATTTGTTATGCTAATCATACAGGGAATACTTGCACCTCCTGAGCCGGCCATAGATCGAGTCTTGTTCCAGTAACCCCCATACTTGTTTCGTACTACCACTTGTCCCTGCCGCAGGTAGGGTACGGTTCAGTAAGTTGTCAACCCCTTCCTAGCACACACCATACAGAGAGGCCATGGTGGAAGATACCGGATGAATCCGGTAGGAATGCCACCTGGTCCGGGGGCATGGGTGTTAACGGTTGGGACCGAGAGGGGGCACCCCTTAGAGCGCTCCATATAAATTTGATCCCATGCTATGCGAGGTTGTAGCCTCCCCACTTAGAGTTTTGCTTAACAGGTGTCGTGGGTGATTCCAAACACCCGTAAGTTAGGCTGGTGTGTGCGGTCAGGTGTGTTTTCAATTAAAAGACCGTAGACGGAATTAGTCCCGATGGACTAAAGAAATCCGTTACTCGTGGGTAAAGAGTACACCCTCCACAGAGGTTAAATCTATTCGAATAGCCGTGTCCATGGGTAAGGACTACAGTCTGAGATGGGTCAAGTGTCGATCTTAGTGTCGGTCTTCGGAGGAGAAACTACTAAACCGGAACATGGATCATGACTTGTGACTCATGATGATTGTGATTATTATTATATTGGACTAACCCTTTTTATTACTCGAATTATTGAGTATCCCTGGGACGGTTCTACCTCCTGGATATTCATTGTGATTATTTTCTTATAAGCCCTTTATGTGGTGTCGCTCACACGCCCGACTGAGGCACGCTTTCTGTTGTCGTCCTTTCGAGGCGTCGCTTCAGACACCCGATCGGTGCATTTTTTATTTCTATTCTCGGATTGCATATTCATGTTTTATACGAACAACCAGCATGCGTGCATCATGGATTTTGTTTATTTCGTGACTGACATTGTGATGATAGAATATTTCAGAGCATGATTATCATTTGTTATATTATACCCTTGTTCATAATGTTTGCGAGTACATTCAAAAGTACTCACTGGCTTGTCCCTGGCTATTGTCTTGGCCAGATTACCTGCTTGGAGCGGAGCGTTGCGATGACAGCCCCGGAACCTAAGCAACAGTGATAGCAGCCTCGTGAAGATAGGAGTTAACCTGGTCAGCTGTTCCTGTGGGAAATGGAGTCCCATAGACGCTGATGAACCACAAACTGCTTCCGCCATCAACCACTAGAAACCATTTGTTGTACTCTTAGGCCACAATGGTCATGTACTACATATTTTGAACTTTGCTTGGAATTTCTGTATCAAGTTGGTGCCTCATCAGCTAACAGTAATCCTGGGGCTGGTGAGCACAAGGGCCATTTTCTGGGAAATTAATATCCCGAAAACCGGTCCTAACAAACTTGGTATCAGAGCCAGGCTGACCATTGGCTAATCCTATCTTAGCCAGGTCAAAAAACCTAGGTTAACCCACCCACCAGACCTTAACCTCACCACAACCAAGCTTATCCTACCCGATAGCCCCCACAGTGACCCCGACAGCTTTTGGCAGTCGGTGCCCAACCTATCAGACTAGCCCAGTAAGCTACACGCCCGTGATCGACACCTGAGTTGCCCCATTCGCAAGCGTGCGAAGGAAGACTCCGTTTTCTTTATATAAAGGGAACGTTTGCCCCAACCGACAATTAATATTGCCCCCACAACACGATATGTCATCCAACCCAGATGCTATACATGAGGCCACTCCGTGATCTTACCAAACATCCCTCACCTTGTGCACTGCCTTCACAGCCATTTGTTTTTCAGGTCGCACCTTGGGATTCATATAAAGACCTCAGATGCCACCCCGGGGGGATTTTATCAAAATAATTGTGGGATTTTGACCACAGTACCATGGGTTTTCCCCAGCCATCCTGGTACAATCTGTTCAAATCGAGGGTCATTCTCACCCCCTCGAAATATTGTACAGCCAGGCACACCCCGTAGGTAGACCCAAACCAAGACCCTACAGAAGTTCCCTTCATCGGAAAAATCCATACCCACTCCAACAATGGCAATTAAGATTGCTGCTTATGGAACGGTTACCCATCTTCAATTCATGGTACCCTATGCCAGTGAATGTGGCTATTTTGTTTTCCGAATAGTGCAGTAGCCAGAGAAACCACATCCTTTCCCTACACCTGAGTAGAGAAAAGTCCGACGCTAATTGAGCTGGTGCACTATGTCATCGCTCGAGAGCACTTGACCCAACAAGTGATGGATTTTTCTCCAGACCCTTGCTGTGTAAGACCCTAGTCGACATTAGCAGACCCCTGAGGGCCAGACTAAGAGAGACGCCTTTTGTGAGTCCCCCATCCGCTTCGAGTAGACGAGAGATATATCCCATTGCAAGGAATATTTTTCCTTGTAACATATAGCTTATTTCCTGAACCGTCAGCACCGCGGTTATATCCGTTTGTGTATCGTTTGACTGCTTGTTGTGATAACTGTGTTGTGCTTTAAAATTTCTGTATTAGTATATTGCATTGGTTGAAGTTGTTTCTCGTGATAAAATAAAATCGATTGTTTTCAATTATAGCAAACTTCATAGTAAGGTTTTTCTTAAAAGACCACTGCGATGAAAAAATGTTTTTCTCAATAAAAATAATTAATTTGCATGCCCTCGCGTTATACGACTCGCGAGACGCATACACTAAATACACGACCGCACATTCTTCTATCACCTAATCGATTACCTTGCTAGTACACCACAACTGCACCTTAGTTAGCGATTCTACCGTGACCCCGTCCTATGATGTGTGTGGAGTAACCGCTTTCCATGTTACGATTATCGCATGGTACAAGCAATCTTTTTGCAAAATATGTCCTTAGCAAATCTCTAGGACGAGATTTTCCTTAAGGGGGGTAGTGTTGTAACACCCCAAAAATTTAACCATGTTTTGTTTATTAAAATTTTGCTAAGAAATTAAATTTTTATTTTTCTGGATTTATTTTTGATCTCAGAACCCCTCTTCTAAGTTGTGGAGTTTTCACCCCAAGTGAAAACTTTCCAATTATTATTGGACTTGTTTACCCTCTCAAATAAAACAATTCTTTTATCAGTGGGATTATTTATAATTATTATTTTTCCTGAGCTTTATTCTTCTAAAAATGATTTTTCATAAGTTTTAGGGTCCCATTTGCACTGCAACCCTTTGATAAATTCATTTAAAAATCCCACCAAAATTTGGGGATGACATATGATGTCCCTAAATCACTGTTATGCAAAAATATCATTTAGTCATTTGGATATTTTGAGCTTTTCCCCAAGTTTTCAAATCTGGTCCAGTTTGCACTTTTGCACTACAACCTATTTAAATATTTCTTTAAAACTTCCACCAAAATTAGGGGATGTTAGTAGGAGTATATTATTCAACTTTATGCAAAAACCCACTGGTGTTCTTTGAAAAATTTGAGCAAAACATCCTCTTTTGCTCTCTGGCCCAGTTTGGTATTTTCTACTGCAACCAATTTTAACTTGCCCTTTTACCCATGATTCTTTTTCCTGCTTATAGACCACTCTACCAAACCCTTAAGTCCAGGAGAGTGGACCCATTGGAGTATTTTTAGTCCATGCAATAATAGCCTTTAGTTTCTGCCCAGATTTGGTTTTCTCAAAAACTTGCACTATCAAGTTTCTAGTCTTGACCAACTGACCTTACCACCCCCTTTTGCATCTAGAGAGACACTAGTCTGGAGAGTTTGGCCACCCCAAGAATTGCCTAGGTGCCCTTGGCATTTTGTCAAACACCTTATGTGCATGGTCAGATTTGACATAATTTCTAGTTTCCACACTGGACCTGCTTGCTTTGCCTAACCAGCATGCCTCAGGGCTCTACACTAGTCTATAGCTCCACACTGTTAAACCCCATGTGGATTGGAGCCCTCTGGCATGCCACGACATTTTGCCGAATAGCTCGCGTGCGTGCGCTGGGCGCGCCCAGAGCGCACGTTTTGCACGCGCGCGCACCGAGTCGCCGCGTCCCACTGCCGTCGCCCCGCGCTCGTTCTGGCCCTTCCCCACTCGCAGCCGACACGCCCCGACTCCTCCCTCGCCGCAGAGCCGCTCCTGGAGCTCCACAGCGCCACCACCGCAAGCCGCCACCGCCGCTCCGACAGCCTCTGCCATGGACGGCGCCGCACGAGCCTCTCCAGCGCGCCAGCTGCCCCTTAGAACAGTCCATCCTCATCCGCTCGCCCTGCCCAACCCGCTAGCCTCCACCACGTCGCCCTGCCAGCAACAGAACGGCGGTTCGCCGGCGAGCTTATCCGCAGCCACGGGACCGACGTCGCCGCCTATATATAGGCCCTTCTCCGACTCCCCTCGACATCGAGCAGTGCTCCAATCGTCCCTTAGAGCTACCCCAAGCCACGGATTGACCGGAAGGGGCCATCTCCTTCACCTCCGGCCGAGACGCTCGCCGCCGCCTTTCTGTCTATTCCGACACCACCAGAGCCCCTCCCTTCGCCCTATCACCACCATTAGTTCCACCATGACCCCTAGGATCCTTTCCAGCATTCAATTTTTCCCGGGAGGCGAGGTGTGCAAAGCTTCATCCCCTCCCGAAGCTTCCCCTCCGCCATGAAGGAAGGGCTACTCGCCCTCGAGCTCCGCCGCTCCCCTAACCTCCTCCAATGGATGCGCCATCTTCCCCCGAGCACGTGCATATCCAGAGCGCATCGTTTGGTGCCCTTTGTCGCCGGCAATCATCACCGGAGCTCGCCTCTGTCTTTGGCACAGCCGCGCGCGGAGGGAAGAAGATGAACCCGACAGATGGGGACCACCTGTCGGTGAGCCAGCCCAAGCAGCTAGTGGCGCAACCCGGCTGATACGTTTTCCCTCGAGTGGAAGCGTATTTCCGGTAAGTACGTCTCCCCTTCTCTGGAAACATATTCTTAGCCGATGCGTTTTCTTTTTTCTGGTTTTATTAAAACAGGATTTTGACTAAACTTTGACTGGCCATAACTTTTTAAATATAACTCCAAATGACTTGATTCTTTTTTTGTTGTTTCTCAAATTCTGCCTAGTTTATTTTAGTATTTATTTGAAAATTTTCCAAACAACTTTTTTGTACTGTTTTGAAACTATGTGTTAATTTGAATTCTCTCAAAATAGGATTTTTAGAAGAAGGAAGCAACTTTCAAAAAGTGCACCCCCTTGCATACTCTTGAAGGCAAGCATTCTGAACCCTGGCGTAATGTTTTTGTGTGTTGTTTGATACAGTTACAACACCACCTTGACATGGAGCATTCGTTATTTTATGTGACGATACAATCATACGCATGAGTGCATAATGAAGATTCTTTGCTGTTAGAAATGGATATGCTTGTGATAGTAATCATCTTCGTATGCCTTTCATGCCTACCGGAAGGAAGCCGGGAAGGTCTTTGTCTTGGGTAGACACGAGCTTGTCCCTAGTTCCTCGTCGAGACGAGTGTGTCCGGTATGGCATGATGAGGTATGATGAGTGGTGATTCTATCTGTTAATTGAAATATATTTTTTATGCTAATCATACAGGGAATACTTGGACCTCCTTAGTCGGCCGTAGATCGAGTCTTGTTCCTGTAACCCCCACACTTGTTTCGTACTACCACTTGTCCCTGCCGCAAGTAGGGTACGGTTCAGTAAGTTGTCAACCCCTTCCTAGCACATACCGTACAAAGAGGCCATGGTGGAAGATACCGGATGAATCCGGTAGGCATGCCACCTGGTCCGGGGGCATGGGTGTTTCCGGTTGGGACCGAGAGGGGGGCACCCCTTAGAGCGCGCGATATAAATTTGATCCCATGCTACGCGAGGTTGTAGCCTCCCCACTTAGAGTTTTGCTTAACAGGTGTCGTGGGTGATTCCAAACACCGGTAAGTTAGGCTGGTGTGTGCGGTCAGGTGTGTTTTCAATTAAAAGACCGTAGATGGAATTAGTCCCGATGGACTAAAGAAATCCGTTACTCGTGGGTAAAGAGTACACCCTCTGCAGAGGTTAAATCTATTCGAATAGCCGTGTCCATGGGTAAGGACTACAGTCTGAGATGGGTCAAGTGTTGGTCTTAGTGTCGGTCTTCGGAGGAGAAACTACTAAACCGGAACATGGATCATGACTTGTGACTCATGATGATTGTGATTATTATTATATTGGACTAACCCTTTTTATTACTCGAATTATTGAGTATCCCTGGGACGGTTCTACCTCCTGGATATTCATTGTGATTATTTTCTTATAAGCCCTTTATGTGGTGTCGCTCAGACGCCCGACTGAGGCACGCTTTCTGTTGTCGTCCTTTCGAGGCGTCGCTTCAGACACCCGATCGGTGCATTTTTTTATTTCTATTCTCGGATTGCATATTCATGTTTTATACGAACAACCTGCATGCATGCATCATGGATTTTGTTTATTTCATGACTGCCATTGTGATCATAGAATATTTTAGAGCATGATTATCGTTTGTTATATTATACCCGTGTTCATAATGTTTGCGAGTACATTCAAAAGTACTCATTGGCTTGTCCCTGGCTATTGTCTTGGCCAGATTACCTGCTTCGAGAGGAGCGTTGCGATGACAGCCCCGGAACCTAAGCAACGGTGATAGCAGCCTCGCGAAGATAGGAGTTAACCTAGTTAGCTTTTCCTGTGGGAAATGGCGTCCCGTAGACGCTGATGAACCACAAACCGCTTCTGCCATCAACCACTAGAAACCATTTGTTGTACTCTTAGGCCACAATGGTCGTGTACTACATATTTTGTACATTGCTTGGAATTTCTGTATCAAGTTGGTGACTCATCAGCTAACAGTAATCCTGGGGCTGGTGAGCACAAGGGCCATTTTCTGGGAAATTAATATCCCGAAAACCGGTCCTGACACCCCCCTTTGTTGATACCGATGCATATGTAGTTAGATCTGATGTAAGTCTTGCTGGGTACATTTGTACTCACGTTTGCTTAATTTATGTTTTTGTAGAGAGACTCCAGTCTCGCTAGTAGTGCCGCATGGACTTTGACGTTTAGCCTGTTACCTCAGCTACGATCTTGTGCCCTCGGCAGGGTCTTGTAGATAGTCAGGCTTCTCAGCCTTTTTCATTTACAGGTCTGTTCTCAGACAAGTTAAGCTTCCACTTGTGCTTGTTGCTTGTATGACTGGAATGCTGGGTCATCAGACCCATGTTCGTAATATCTGGCTCTTCGGGGCCTAATGAATAAATACTTTGAGTTGTAGAGTTTTGTTGTGATGCCATGTTGTATTTGCACATATCGAGCATATTGTGTGTATGATTTGAAATGCTTGGTATGTGTGGGATCCGACAACCTAGTTGTTTACCCTTGGTAGCCTCTCTTACCGGGAAATGTCTCCTAGTGCTTCCACTGTCATGGCTGAAGATAATGTGGAGCCCGAAGCCAATGCGACTGCTGACACCATTGTGACGCTAATCATCTCTGATGACGTCGTTCCTCCACCAAGGCCTCATACTATGGAACACGCATTCAATTATGGTGTGTTGGTGACTATCAGATGGCCTATCATGGTTCCACCCACTGCTCCCGGGCCGCAATATGATTATCATGTGGAGCAGAGGCCTCAGGTTCAGAAGCCTAAGCCAAGACTGCCAAGGCTTCCAAGTGCTGCAACAACACATGGCTCATTCAGTGTGCTCAGCTTCAGAGAGCACAACAGCTTCTTTGACAGCTCCAAGGACCCGTACACGAAACCAAAGATATCCTCTGACAGGTTTCGGAGCCATGAGCAGCGAAGCTACTACTCTTGTGTCTTATACAACCAGGACCGGATTTTCAGCATAAGCATCTGGATTGTGATGCTATGGCTGGGCTGCCATGCCTCGAAGAGGACCTTGATTGTTTTCAGGACATTGGGCTTCTTCCTTTTGTGAATAACAAAGAACATTGGAACGAAGAGCTTTTGCTGCAGTTCTATGCTACACTACACATTTGAGGCTACAATATGGATCTGAAGACTTGGCTCCTTGAGTGGATGACAGGAGATATTCATCATGAAGCCAAAGCTCAGGACATCATTGATCTTACTTCCCTGCCCACTCCAAGTGAGATGTACGAACCTGGTTGTCAGCTTCATTAGAACAAACTGCAAAGCATTTTCCAGAAGCCAGAGCCCAACATGAGCCAAATGCTGAGCATGATGAAGCCACTGCCCATGACGCCGAATACCCCAAGGAATTCTTCGTTCAGGACCTTGAGTACTTGCCACGCACAGTCAATCATATTCTAAGGCGTACTCTCTGACCTATCAAAGGGAACTCTTCTGAAGCTAAACTTGAAGGCACCATGAAGACATTGGTTTTCTATATTGTCAATGGCATCAGATTCAACATTCAGGATTTCTTCATCCGACAGGTAGCTGCTTCTAGGATTGATCTTTTTGGCCTGAAATTTTATGCTCCATGGGTGATGTGCTTGATCAAGATTCATTCAACCATCGACTCTCAACCTTCTGCGCGCAACCATGTTGTATTCTGCCCGATGTTGATATGTCCGTTGAAGCCATCTACCTGGATCCAGCAAAGAAGCCACTCCACCTTCAGAATGCAGAATTCCAAAGCTTCACGCAGCCTATTGAAGGGATTCATGTGCCAAATGCTGCAACTCCTGCCTATCCTCTGGCTGGCAACTTGCATATGTCGCACCGAGCCAACACTGAAGCCACTGCCAGCACCATTGCTCAAAGGCCTCAGAAGCGTCCTCGTGTCCTCAACGATCGTGAGCTTCTGTGTCTTTGCATCAAAAGTAGGATAGGCATCATGACTGGCTGAAGCGTCAGATGTAGAGTCCCTTGGTGGATGTCAATTGCATTTGCAACTTCGCCACCAAGAACTCATTTGTTGCACATGAAGCCTATCGGTGGTCCCGGAAGAGCCTCACATTGCTCTGCTCTGAAGATGATCTTCACGAAGATGGCTTCACAGAGAGCTTCAAGTTTGACTCCAGGCCTCCACAAAATGCAAGATGGCGTTGCACACCATCCATTGAAGATTCTGAACATTGGTCTTCGGCTACAACTGTTGTTGCGAGAGTCCTCGATGAAGAGTACGACACCAGTTCACCAACTCTGGCTGCACTGCAGCATGATTCTGCATCAGGCCCGTCTGGACCACCAAACTCCAACTTCGACCCTGCTCCATCTTCTACTCCAACTGGGAACGAGTAGATCCTCTATGTCTTCAAACCTTTTTGGTCCTTACTGACAAAAGGGGTTGAAGCATATGAGGTTGATAGTCTTCAAGCGGGTCCAGATGGGTTGTTGCATTATTTTTACTAAGTTCTTGCAACTCCCGTTTTGAAACTATTTGGATCTTGAGATGTAACACTTAAACTTGATGGTCTTCTGCTACTTTTGCTGATACTTTGTGATGCGATGATAAATTGCGCATGAAGTCATTCTGCAGACACCCATTTCTCATTATGCATGTCATTATCTTCATTACTTCTATATATCCATGATGAATTGTCTTCGTATGATGAAGAGGATCTCCACAAAGTAAAACCTGCCATGTGCATTTGCATTCCAGAGCAAACTACTTATATGCACATCTTCAGGGGCAGCCTCTTGCAACATATGAAGACAATGTCTTAATCCTTAACTTTCACATACTTTTATCCCCATTGAAAACTTCAACCAGTTTGTCATCAATCACCAAAAAGGGGGATATTGTAAGTGCATCTAGTGCCACCCCTAGTTGGTTTTGGAGTATTGATGACAAACTTGGTCGACGGACTAATGTGTTTGTGAGAATTGCAGAATAACACAGGTAGTAGTCCCTTATTGATTCGATTTACCTACCAGAGATGACCTGAAGAGATTGAAGACAATGGTGGTTCACGAAGACATTCACGATGAAGATTATAACATGTGAAGACATTCACTTGGAGAATATGGAGTGCGAAGACATAGTTGTTTCGTAGTTTCCTTTTCTTCTTTGTTTAGTCATAGGAACCACCATACTGTTAAGTGGGGTCCAAGTGAACAAAGTCAGAGTGACTGATGTGATGCTCAACCAAAATCCTATGTCTTTGAGCAGAGATAACGAGAGAAAATCTTATCCAGAGCTGGATGAGTCAGCTCTGCTTGTAGCCCAAGTAAAGTTGCCGCGTGTGTTTGAAATCCGACCGTTGGACACGTGCCCGTTCCTTAGTGACCGAGGGTCATTTCGGACATATCAGGTCGGGCTACCTCCTGTCTATAAATAGACCACCCCCTACACCATAAATTGGTGGCTGCTCAGAGTTAGTGCACCACTTTTGTAGTTTGAGAGCAACCCACCTCCGAAGCATTTGAGAGTGAGATCCTTGCGAGGACAAAGCCCAAAACATTCAGAGCCAAAGAGTGTTAGGCATCACTGAAGTCTTTCTGTCCGCGTGACCTGAAGACTTGTTACACTTGAGGACTGTGAATCCTCCAGCCGGTTAGGCGTCACGTTCTGAGCATCCGAGAGTCATTGTGGATCGCCGGTGAACGAAGTCTGTGAAGGTTTGGAAGTCTACCTTGAAGACTTACCAGAGAGATTGGGCGAGGACTGGGTGTCCTTAGCTCAAGGGGAATAAGGTGAAGATGCGGTCTTCTGAGTTAAATCTCAGCCTCCCTAACCAGACGTACAGTTGTCACAGTAACTGGAACTGGTCTACCAAATCCTTCTCTTCACCAAGCAACTGGTTCTATCAGTACTGGAGTTAGCTTATTTGTCGTCTGCCAATTCTTTGCCGTCTGCTGGCTGATGGCAAAGAAGGTCTTTGCCGTCCGCTTATAGAAAACGGACGGCAAAGAACTGACTGATGGCAAAGAAGGTCCTTGCCATCAGCCAGTTCTTTGCCGTCTACTAGCGGACAGCAAAGAATCTTTGCCGTCAGCTGGCGGACGGCAAAGAGAGAGGTGGGCTCCACTAACGAGCTGCTTAGAAAAAACCTAACGGCCCCCCACTTTGCCATCTGCCAGCAGATGGCAAAGAGCAAAAAAGCGGACGACAAAGGAGGGCGGACGGCAAAGAGTTGACCTACCTAACGGCCGAGCCCCACCCCGCCCCCCTCTCTCTCTTTCTCTCTCTCTCTCTCTCTCTCTCTCTCTCTCTCTCTCTCTGTTTCTGTCCTCCTCCCCTACGACCATCGCAACCCCAACCCCTGACCCCGACACGCCGACACGACACCACGACCCCGAAACAGCACCCCGACCACGAAACGGCACCCCGACCCCTGACCCCGACACCCCGACCCCGACACCACACCCTGATTTCCTGACCCCGACACGACACCCCGACCCCGAAACAGCACCCCGATCCCGACACCCCGACCCCCGACACCTCCCGAAAAGGTGCTCTTTGGCCTTCCGGAGGCCGACGGGGTCATATATTTGTGAATTATGAGTTAGGTCGTATATTTTTCGATTTTGTTATGCAAAACATCATATATATTTGTGTTGATCGGGTGTATTTAAATGTGTAGTTGTTTCGTCGCTGCGAGGGTGTGGTGTCTGAAGACCTCCCTGTGCGTTCGACGAGCTCCGCCCCTCCGTTCGTTGGTGAGCACAAATGACATCTCCTCCTCCCCCCTTCATTTGCTCTGTTCCGGTCTTCGTGCTGATGAAACTTGCTAGCTATAAGTGCTAATCATCAGTATGCGTAACCACTATGCGTCTCCCGTTCGAAAGGGTTACATCTATAAATATGCATGCATTTGCATATTTACAATCGTGGTTCTTTTGAATTGTCCAACATTATCCATGGACAGCCCGAGTATGTGTAGATTGGGTTCGTTGTCCCATATTCTCTGCTCCGGATCAGATGCAGAATTTCGCCAGTGCCTCCCTGTTGTTCTCCGGGTACACATCCTCTCTGCTTATTGCCGAGACATGTATCAGGAGAACAGCGGGGAGGTGCTACCGAAATTTTGCGTCCGATCCGAAGCAGAGCATGGGAAAACAAACCCAATCTACACATACTCGGGTGAATTGAGGACCTATCTTTACCTATTAGCGTGTAGGTTGCATGGACGTAATAAAACTGACAAACTCCATTAACTGATGGATATGGTTTGCTAATTATGTATATATTTCTTGTGTGTCCAGTAGGAAGTCAATATGAGTGATCGTGCATGGATGTACACCGGTTACACTAGACAGAAAGTTTGGACCGAGGAATGGTTAACAAAAACCAAAGGGTTTGTTGGAACCGCATTTGCAAATGGCCAGAAATTTAGCTGGTGCCCCTGTGTCCGGTGCGACAACTATAATAAGAGGGACGAGCTTGAAATGAGTAAAGACCTGCAGAAGTTTGGTTTTATGCCTGGTTATACGGTCTGGACATTTCATGGTGAGTCTGCACAACGTGCCAGAGCGGAGGTAGTTCATCGTCGCACCGACGAGCATGGTACCGGGATGGAAGACATGGTGCAAGACTTTGACGATGCTCGGGACTCGGACGAGGAGATGGCGGAATCTGCAAAGGCCTTCACTGAAATGTTGGAGTCCTCAAAACGTCCTCTCCACGAGCACACTGAGCTTTGTCAGCTGGATGCCATCTTACAAATAATGGCTTTGAAGGCTCAATTAAACATGGGCAGAGAATGCTACGACGCGATGATGACAGTATTCGAACGATTTCTGCCCAAAGGCCAGGTGCTACCTGCAAACCTATACCAGTCAGACAAAATCCTCCGTGCTCTTAAGATGCTCTATGAGAAGATACATGCCTCTGAGAAAGGATGTGTCTTATTTAGGCTTCAGTATGAGGACTTCAACTATTGTACCATTTGCAATTCTTCCAGGTATGTTGTGGTAGAAAACTGTATGGGTGAGAAGACGCAGACCAAAATACCCGTTAATGTTTTTCGGTATATGCCAATCGTACCAAGACTTCAACGTCTTTTTATGGTCGAAGAGACGACCAGACAAATGACATGGCACAAAACGGGCAAAAGAACCGAACTAGATGCAGATGGGAATGTGATGATGGTGCACACATCGTATGGTGAAGCGTGGAAGCGATTCGATGCATTACATAAGGAAAGAACGGCAGATCCAAGGCATCCTCGAGTTGCCATCATCACTGATGTGTTTAGTGTGTTTGGTCAGGAGGCAGCCCCATACAGTTGTTGGCCCGTGTTTCTCATTTCACTTAATCTCCCCCGGGGCAGATAATGCAAAGAAAGAACATTTTCCTTACGTTGATAATTCCAGGGCCCAACTATCCGGGGAAGAATATGAATATGCAACTTCTAAAGGACGAATTGCAATAAGGTTTGGATAATGGGTTCAAGACATACGATGCCTTTAGCAAACAGAACTTCATAATGCGTGTCTGGTACATGTACTCGACGCATGACTTGCCGGCGTATGCGCTATTCGTTGGCTGGTGTGTGCATGGAAGGTTCCCGTGCCCCACAGGCAAGGGAGCTCTTGAGTTTCGTTGGCTGACGGCAGGGCACAAGTATACTTGCTTCGACTTGCATTTACCGTTTCTAGATCCTCGCCATAAGTTCTGGAAAGACAAGAAGAACTTCATCAATGGTAGAGTTGTCAAACACTCTGCACCACCTGCGTTGACAGGCCAACAGACCCTAGATCAGTTAAATGCTCTCGAGCCAGATCCAAAGCGTCCAGGGTATTGCAGGGGGTATAATAAGGAAAACGCCTGGACTCACAAGACATGCTTGTGGGATGTGCCTTACTTCAAAGACCTCCTTTGCCCACACAACATCGACGTGATGCACACTGAAAAGAATATCGCTGAAGCCATTTTTGGTACATTGTTCGGCATAGAGGGGAAATCAAAGGATAATACTAAGGCTAGAGTCGATCAAGAGGAGCTATGTGATAGACCGTTACAAAACATGCAAGAACCAAAAGGAAAGCGGAACTGGACGAAGCCAAAGGCATGGTTCAATCTTGGAAGGCCAGTTATGAAGGAAATTATTTTGTGGGTGAAAATGCAGTTGATGTTCCCCGATGGGTATGCAGCAAATCTAAAGAGGGGAGCGAGTCTTGAAAAATTGAAAATATTTGGTCTAAAAAGTCATGATTGGCACATATAGATTGAGCGGATAATGCCAGTGATGTTGCGTGGCATCATCCCTGAGGATGAATGGCTAGTACTGGCAGAGCTGAGCTATTTCTTCCGTGTTCTTTGTGCGAAAGAACTATCGCCTGGCCTCCTAGAAGAAATGGAACAGTTGGCACCGGAGTTGATCTGCAAGTTAGAGATGATCTTTCCGCCAAGCTTCTTTAATCCAATGCAACACTTGATTTTGCATCTCCCGACCGAGGCACGATTGGGGGGGCCCATGCAAAATCGTTGGTGCTACTTAACTGAGAGGATGCAGAAGACGCTTCAAGCAAAATGTAAAAATAAACGTAGAATTGAAGCATCGATGGCCGAGGCATTCATCACTGAGGAGGCAGCAAACTTCGTGACAGCACACTACGAAGCCAAAAATCATCATTTGCATAATCCAAAGCCTCGGTACAATGCTGAGGACCCTAAAAAGGGCCAATCCAACCTCAGCCTATTCAAAGGGAATCTCACACCAGCGAGTGGTTGGAAACCAGTATCGTTGGATGTTGAAGAATGCCGGACCATTTCGCTATATCTCTTCAACAACCTAACAGGAGTGCGGCCGTACATCGAGTAAGATCTCGGTACATTGTTTCGCAACTTCTAATTCCTTTGAACTGCTCTTATTCCTGGATATTTGATGCAGTCGATACGTCGCCATATTCTCGTATGGAGCGGTGATCCAAAAGGATTCCGTCGAAGAGTAAGAGCTTCTGGCAAAGCAAGGAGGCGAATATCCCGGTTTCATCTCTTGGTTCAAAAAACGGTAATTTTCATTAGACCATTTCATTTCTTTGGCTAATTTGTGACTAATGCAACAATCCTTTCGTATTAAACTTGTAGGCTAATTCAGAGATTATGGATGCCGAATTGAGACAACAAGCTAATGGTTTTGACTATAAGGTCCGTTCCTTGACAAATACGACATCAACGGGTATCGCTTTCGTACCTATGGGAAAGAGCTATCTACGGCTGACCGAAAGTCTACAAATTGTTGTGTCTCTGCTATCGGCGAAGGAGATATCGAGTATTATGGAAGTCTTGAAGCAATTTATGAACTTCAATTCTATGGTGAAAACCCACCAAACGTCATAGTCTTCAGATGTTATTGGTTCCAGGCGAGGGAGACTAGAAAGACTCATGAACATATAGGGCTAGTCGAAATCAAACAAAGCACCCATTTGGATGTTCCCGATGTCTATATTATGGATGAACGGGCAACCCAAGCTTTCTATCTACCGTGGGCCTGTCAAAGTGATCCAAATCTCAGTAGTTGGGATGTTGTTTATGAAGTGCCGCCACTTGTTAGACCACCTCCCCCCAATGAAGAGGATTATGAACCTCACATTAACCAAGACACATATGACGAAGGAGATTTCTTCCAAGAAACACGTCTTTCCAAAAAACGTTTCAAGAACCGCTCTACTCCACCCCAGAACATTGAAGTAGACAATGATAGTGAATATGACTTGACCCCTGAGCCAGAACAAGAAGAGTCGGAACAAGAAGAAGTTACTGCTGCAAATGACCTGTCAATGCTTGAACGATTATGTAAAGGAGTCCTTCCACATGTTGATGCATTTATTGATGATGATGATGAGCACGTCACTGATAGTGATGATGATGCATTTAATGATCCCGGAGCATGTATAGAAGATTCAGAATAATATTAGTAATCTGAGGTATTCAATTTTTTATTATGTTCATGATGATACAATTAAATTATATACATATTATTCATGTCAGGTATTCAAATTTTTTATGTTGTACTAATTTCATTTACTTTTTGTCATTGCAGATGTTGACAGGATGGTGGGCAAGGGTCCAGAGCGTCCCGAGCCTCCTGGGAGCGCTACTGGGAGGGGTGGTTCCATTATTCCAGCCCAGCCCCTCCGGAGAGCGCTGCTAGACAGTATGCAGACAGCTGCGGCGGGCGCTTCTTGTTCGGCTGGGAGAGGTCGGGGGAGGACGAAGAAGGCTGCTAGAGGTGGACGTGGCAGCGGGAGAGGTAGGAAGGCCGCTACGCCTTCCTCGCCGCCACCCTCAGCTGATTCACACGACTACAGGACTGCTCCGTCTGACGTGGACCCGTCTCGGACTCCGGTCCATGAGCCTCCGATCGCCGATCCTTCGCCCCACCAGACTCGGGCCGCCGATCCTTTGCCCCACCAGACTCGTGTTGCCGATCCTTCGCCCCACGTGAGTCCGGTCCCAGAGTCTTTGTCCCAGAAGATTCC
The DNA here is from genome assembly GCF_002575655.3 of Aegilops tauschii subsp. strangulata. Taxonomy (NCBI): domain Eukaryota; kingdom Viridiplantae; phylum Streptophyta; class Magnoliopsida; order Poales; family Poaceae; genus Aegilops; species Aegilops tauschii. The sequence goes on from NC_053038.3 coordinate 246,121,796, forward strand.
TGTCCCAGAGTCTTCATCCCAGAAGACTCCGATCCCGGAGTCTTCTTCCCACAAGACTCCGGAGGCTAGTGGCCCTACTGATGGTAGCGAGGACACCTTTTCTGATGATAGCTACAGCGACGACGAGCTGGTTTAGAAGGGCAACAAGGTCTACAAGCATGGCTGTGCAAAGCTTCCGCCCGTGCCGACGACCCCCGACCAGAGGTGGTTGATTGCGCCTAGTGGGTTGAAGTAAGTGCATTTACTATTTTTTAACCTTTTGCCTTCATGTTCCTTCAAATTAATATGTAATGCGTTGGCCTTGTCATACTGTAGGGGCTGGGTACACCGCCGTGGTGTCCGTAGGCCCAAGCAGGTCCTTGGTGTGCTTTGCCGGCAACACTTCCCTGGGTGGGTCACGTTGCCCGGTGAGGGTCAGGTTCCACAGCTAGCACTGAGCTGGGAGCTGTACTCGGTTGCCCCGGCCCCGCCGGAGGAGATGGTCGCCGGTGTCTTGTGCGAGATGGTGGCTGACATTGTGTTCCGTCGGTTTTGGGTAATTTCTCCTTTACAGAATAAAAAATCAACACTACCAAGTGATTGCACTAATCAGTGTTGTCTTTTTTGATTGCAGACCTTCTACAGGGTTTCAGAGGGAGAGCATGAGGCCGCGTCTATGGTTGTCGAAACCGACTGCAAGCGCCTACTTCAGAACTTACGGCACGAGGCTCGGGTGCAGGCCGTTCGAGACTACTACGCCTCGAAGGGTATTAGGAGGGCCAAGAAGAAGTGTCGCGGCAAGTTTCTGAGTAAGGAGAAGTACATGCAGGTAATTACCTATTCTTAAGGCCTTGAACTTAGTTTTCTTGATTTGATTTGTAGGCGTAGCACTGAAATTTCCCTTGACTAACTTAGGTGCCCCCGAGATGGTGTGTGGATAAGATGGACTGTTGGGAGGCGTTGGTGGATGCGTGGTGCTCTCCCCAATGGCTAGTCGAACACCATAGGGTCAAGGATAAGCGCGACCAAATGGAAGGTGTGCCACACCATCATTGGAGCTCCGACCTGTTTGAGTATGGGGAGAACTGGGTATGTGGTTTGCTACATGATTCATAAAATTTCATTCTTCATGCTAGCATTTATCCCTTCCAAAATGACCTATATTAATATGCTTAGTTAGTTAAAAAATGGCATAACTACCTTGGATAGTTCATTTATGACATAATTAGCTCTAAAATGACATAGTAACCTTAGATAGCTCTATAAAATAACTAAATATGCTTTAGTTAGATTAAAAAAGGCATAACTACCTAGGATAGCAAAATAATGACCTAAACTAATCTTAGCTAGCTCATTTATGACATATTTAGCTCTAAAATGACATAATAACCTTAGATAGCTCTATAAAATGACTTAATATGCTTTAGTTAGTTAAAAAATGGCATAACTACCTTAGATAGCTCAATAAGGACCTAAACTAATGTTAGCTAGTTCATTCATGACATAATTAGCTCTAAAATGACATAATAACCTTAGATAGCTCTATATAATGCCTAAATATGCTTTAGTTAGCTAAAAATGGCATAACTACCTTGGATAGCTCAATAATGACATAATTAGCATACTTTGGTCAAAAATGGCATAATAATCTTGGTTACCTACAAAATGACCTAAACTTAGCTTATTTTCCTCGAAAATGACATAATAACCTTACTTAGCTCCAAAATGACCTATTTACATAGCAATATCATTCTTCATGCTAGCTTGAGCCCTTAACTAATATTTTGTTCCTCTCTCTCAGGCGCACCACAACAAGAAGCCTGTGCCAAATCTGTTCGACCTCTATGGCATGGCCCATACTGCCCCGTACAAGAAGGCCAAGCCATTCACGGAGTCTGACCTAGATCATCCAGAGAGCTTCACCAACATCTCCTCCCACCACAAGCTCGTGAAGTACAGAGACAAGGGGAAGGCGAGGAAAGGGGTGGACTTTAACCCGAGCCAGGATCCTTTTGATACAGAGCTGGTGATGATATCTGGTGGCGGGAGGTCCCATCGCTCCATAGCCATTGGTGATGGACTGATACGTTTTCCTAGGACTCTCCCGCAGATCAAGAAGCGCCAGAGTAGCTCTGATCCTGAGATAACGCCTCGTGCATGGCCGGCGGAGCTCGCCATGGCGGTTAGTTATACGGACTCTCTCACCTTTCCTCCATTACATTGTGTGTGCATCCGTCGATGATTACAATGCGAACGAGGAGTGGTGTGTTGCAGGACATGGTTGAGAAAGAGAGATTGAACACCCAAGCGCTTTTGGAGGAGGTAAAAAGGGAGGCGGTGGAGAGGGAGAGGGAGCTGGAGGAGAGGACGACTAAGCTGTTGGAGGAGGAGAGGAACCGGAACAAGGCGTCCAACCGGGCCCTATGCGATCTCATCGTGGTACATTTCTCGTGCATATTAGCCCAATCATGCACATAATGTTCGCATTACTAACTAATATGACTGACCCATAAGAACCAAATGTGCAGACCATGTGCGAGAAAAACGGTCAGCCCCCTCCGCCGATGCCCCAGATTGCTCCGGCGACCACGGTGAGTTTGATTTGAATGGTCGTTAGCTACTAGTATTCACATTTCAGTTTGCATCATGCTAATGAGACATTATTGGAAATGATCTTTGGTGCAGCATGGCTCCCGACAAGCATCGACCAATCCTTCTGCGTCTGGCAATGGCGGAACCCCAACCGGTCCTTCACCTCCGTCTGCCACTGGCGCAGCCCCGACCATTCCTACACCTCCGTGATAACGGTATTTTTCTTCTTATTTAGCCTGTTTAGACCATTTTTGACATAATTTAGCCTATTTAGTCCACGAATGACATAATAAGATGAAGAAAATCAAGGAAGAGGAAGGAAAGAAGGAATAGGAATAAAAGAAGAAGAAGAAGTTCTTCTTCTCCTTCTTCTTTTCTTCTTCTTCTTCTTCTTCTTCTTCTTCTTCTTCTTCGTCTTCTTCTTCTTCTTTTCCTCCTCTTACTTGTTTTTATTCGTAAATGGCATAATAACCTTGCTAACCTCATAAATGTCATATACAGCTTATTGTCCTCTAAAATGACACAATAAGCTTAGTTAGGTCAAAAATGGCATAATTAGCTAGGTTAGCTCAAAAATGACCAAATTTAGCTAGGTTAGCTCCAATATGATCCATTTAACCTATGTTAGCTCCAAAATGACCTATTTACCTAGCTTAGCTCTAAATTGACCTACACACTTAGCATTTTACCTACCTTAGCCCAAAAATGGAATTTTTGCCTACATTAGTTAGAAAAGAAGAAGATAAATAATAGGAGAGGAGAGAAAGAAAGAGAAGATAAATTCTTCTTCTTCTTTTCCTCCTCTTCCGTTTCTTCTAGCTAGTCTTCTTCTTCTTCTAACTTTCATCTTTCCCAATTTGCATATTTGCTTTACATGAGGAAGCTTGGATTCATGGAGTGTACTATTCTTCTAGTGCTTCCTTGTTGTTTATGAAAACTTGTTTGGATATGTATGTCTATATGGATATGTTGTTGGAAACTTGTTCTAGTTCTGTATGTATATATGGATATGTTGGACTTTGTTGAACTATGTTGTTGGATATATATGTTGGATTTGATGAAATATGTTGTTGGACATGCTGTTATATGTTGTTGGATATGTTGGATTCATATATATCTGTGTGTGAAATCCTGTCAAATTAAATGGATTCAAATAAAAACAGGGGATATATAGCCTCTTTGCCGTCTGCTAGTGGACTGCAAAGAGCTTTGTCGTCTGCTAGTGGACGGCAAAGAGGAGACATGGCAGCTACCTATAGAAACTGGGAACACTGGTTGCCTATTTGGTCACTTTGCCACCTGCCAGCGGACGACAAAGATGTTTGAATCTTTGTCATCTGCCAGCGGACGACAAAGTGACCAAATAGGACTGGCAAACAGGGCCAGCTATGCCGTCCGCCAGCAGACGGCAAAGATTCAAACCTCTTTGTCGTCAGCTGGTGGACGGCATAGCTGTCCATGTGGCAGCTTCTCAGTGCTGGCCGAGCTGAGCTCTTTGCCGTCCATCAGCAGACGACAAAGAGCTTTGCCTCTTTGCCGTCCGCTGGCGGACGGCAAAGAGCGCCGTTAACCCCCTAACGGCTCTCACCCCACCCCACTGCCGTCCACGATCTTTGCCGTCTGCTGGCCTCGGACGGCGGATGACACAATCCTTTGCTATCCATTTCTAAGAAGCAGATGGCAAAGAAGGCCTTTGCTGACACTCGTTCAGACGGACAGTTTGCCGTCCGCTGGCTGACGGCAAAGGCTTTTGCCGTCCGGCATGTATGCCTTTGCCGTCCGCCATGGCAGACGGCAAAGAAGCTGATTCCAGTAGTGTATCCCCCAACTTCCCTTTAATTTACAATTTTTCGTCGTGAAGTCATTGCTAGCTTGTCTGATCTGATTGACGTCACTAAGTGAAGACTATTTACTGTTTCGCTTCATACTGTCTTCCATCCTGATCCATACTACCTAGCTGCTGATAGTCTTCATACTTTCACTATATTGCTTACTTGATTATGGCATGTCTAGAGTAGTCTATCTTCTTTTGCATATCAATAGGTTAATTTCTACTGTTTGTCTTCAAAGACCTCGTGTATTGAAGACTTTCATAAAAATCGCCTATTCACCCCCCTCTAGTCGATAACTAGCTCTTTCACTTACCAAGTATGTACTCACCAGTTCAATCTTACCAATACTAGTTGCAATTAATGGCTATGTTCTATACGGTCGATGTATTAAGTATGTTCTAGTAAACATGCCTAACACATTTTAGCTACTTTCCCTACCTTTTTATAGACAACTTGGGCCATTCTCTGCTCTGGTAGCACCTGCCTTGTGATGTTTAACTCTGCCAATTGCATTTTTATCAGTATCGGTTTCAATGGCTATAAGCCTGTTGCAATTAACAGCTGAATCCATTTTTAAACAGTTGTATTTCAATGGCTACAAACTTACAAAACATGACTTAGGATGCAGATAAGCCTGTTGCAATTAACAGTTGTATCCATTTTTTAATCTAACCCTTTGCTACCATGCTACTCTCTGCAATGAAGATATACTAGAGATGCTGCCCATTGCTATTTTTGGTGGATGCTAACCCTGTTGTACTTAACATGCTTGTCCATGTACTTACGTAGGGTCATAACGGTCGATGTTGTTGTTTGCTGTCGAGGTTAGCTGCATCCCATGTCTTATAATATTTCACATCATTTGTGCAATTGCAGTTTAACTTCTACCATTTATTGGTTGCCTGTAGGTACACATGTCAGTGGCACTGATCCACGCTTCAACCCGGAGGAACAGCTCCCCTCCACCGCTCCTGACTTTGGGCGGGCTCTGGCCAAGTTGAAGTGCCCCAGAATAGGGGTCCTCGGTGTCGATGGAGCCCTAAATATCATGTATCGTCGGTGCGAGATACATGTGGCCGTCGGTGTCAAACACTACATCCACGTCCCACAAGTGACGCCAGCGTCCGGCGTCCCACAACAACAGTTCTCGGCGTCGATGGCGGTCGAACACCATTGCGAATTTGTCTTGCAGCCTCTGCGGTGACGATTAAAAGGCAGGTGTTGAAACTTGAAACACCCAAACTGACTCAAGTCGGTTTGGTTGTTTGAAATTTCAAAACTTGGCTTTCATCCTCATTGCAAAGGCTGCCAGACAAATTCGCCAAGGTGTTCGACCGTCATCGGCCACCAGAACTATTGTTGTAGGACGCGGGGCGCCGGCTTCACTTGTGGGATGTGGATCTAGTGTTCAGCGCCGAGCGCCACATGTATCTCACACTGATGATACTTGCTATTTAGGGTTCCATCGATGCCAAGGAACCCCCTAACCCGCTCGTCCTATTGTAAATATTTAGTTAGGTCGACGGAAAAAACAAAATAGCTATGTTACTCATCTTTTGATTTAAATGTGCAGTTTTTTCATCGTTGTGAGGGTCTAGTGTTCGACGAGCTCTGCCCCTGCGTTCGTGGGTTAGCACAAGTGACATCTCCACCTCCCCCTTCATTTGCTCTCTTCCGGTCTTCATGCCGATGAAACTTGCTAGCTATAGGTGTCTTCAATCATCAGTATGCATGACCACTATACGTCTCCCGTTCGAAAGGGTTACATCTATAAATATGCATGCATTTGCATATGTATAACCGTGATTCTTTCAAATTGTCCAACGTTATCCATGGACAGCCTAAGTATGTGTAGATTGGGTTTGTTTTCCCATATGCTCTCCGGGTACACATCCTCTCTGCTTATTGCCGAGACGTGTATCAGGAGAACAGCGGGGAGGTGTTGCAGAAATTTTGCATCAGATCCAGAGCAAAGCATGGGAAAACGAACCCAATGTACACATACTCGGGTGGGATTAGGACCTATCTTTACATATTAGCGTCTAGGTTGCATGGACGTAATAAAAGTGACAAACTCCATTAACTGATGAATATATACATGCTGATATATATATATATATATATATATATATATATATATATATATCTTATGTGTCCGGTAGCTAGGCAAGATGACTGATCGTGCGTGGATGTACACCGGTCACACTAGTCAGGAAGACATGACCATTGAATGGTTAGAAAAAACCAAGGGGTTTCTGAGAGCCGCATTTGCAAATAGCCAGAGGACATCGTGGTGCCCCTATGCCGGGTGCAACAATTGGCACAAGAGGACAGAGGATGAGATGGGCGAACACCTGCAGAAGAGGGGTTTTACGCCAGATTATACGGTGTGGACATTTCATGGCGAGTCTGCCCAACGTGCCAGAGCTGAGGTGCTTCATCGTCGCACTGACGAGCATGGTACCGGATGCAAGACATGGTGCAAGACTTTGATGATGCTCGGGACTGAGACGATGAGATGGAGGAATATGTAAAGGCCTTCACTGAAATGTTGGAGTCTTCAAAATGTCCTCTCCACAAGCACACTAAGCTTTATCAGCTGGATGCCATCTCACAAATAATGGCTCTGAAGGCTCAATTCAACTTGGGCAGAGAATGCTACGATGCAATGATGATAGTTTTTGGACGTTTTCTACCCAAAGGCCACGTACTACGTGCAAACCTGTACCAGTCAGAAAAAATCCTCCGTGCTCCTAAGAGCCCTATGAGAAGATACATGCCTGTGAGAAAGGATGTGCCTTTTTTAGGCTTCAGTATGCGGACTTGAACTATTGTCCCATTTGCAAGTCATCCAGGTATGTTGTGGTAGACAATGGTATGGGTGAGAAGACGCAGACCAAAATTCCCGTTAATGTTCTTTGGTATATGCCAATCGTACCAAGACTTTAACATCTTTTCATGGTCGAAGAGACGGCCAGACAGATGACATGGCACAAAACGGGCAAAAGAACCCAACTAGATGCAGATGGGAAGCTGATGATGGTGCACACATTGGACGGTGAAGCATGGAAGAGCTTCGATGCATTACATGATGACAAAGCGGCAGATCTGAGGCATCCTCGAGTTGGCATCAGCACAGATGGGTTCAGTGTGTTTGGTCTGACGACAGCCCAATACAGTTGTTGGCCCGTATTTGTCTTTCCACTCAATCTCCCCCCGGATAGATTATGCAAAAAGGAACATTTTCCTGACGTTGATAATTCCAGGGCCCAACTATCCGAGGAAGAACATGAATGTGTACATGCAGCCACTGAAGGACGAATTGCAAGAAGCCTGGGATAATGGGTTCAAGACATACGACGCCTTTAGCAAACAGAACTTCATAATGCGTGTTTGGTACATGTACTCGACGCATGACTTGCCGGCGTATGCACTATTCGTTGGCTGGTGTGTGCATGGAAGATTCCCGTGCCCCACATGCAAGGGAGCTCTTGAGTTTCGTTGGCTTCAGGCCGGTCGCAAGTTTTCTTTCTTCGACATGCATAGACAGTTCCTGGATCCTCGCCATATCTTCAGGAAAGACAAGAAGAACTTCATCAGAGGTAGAGTTGTCAAAAACTCTGCACCACCTGCGTTGACAGGCCAAGAGACCCCGGATCATTTAAACACTCTCGAGCTAGATCCAGAGTGTCTAGGGTATTTCAAGGGGTATAATTCAAAACATGCCTGAACTCACAAGACATGCTTGTGGGATCTGCCTTACTTCAAAGACCTCCTTTGCCCACACAACATCGACGTGATGCACACTGAGAAGAATATCGCTGAGGCAATTTTTTCGTACATTGTTCGACATAGATGGGAAGCCAAAGGATAATACTAAGGCTAGAGTTGATCTGGAGGCGCTATGTGATAGGCCGTTACAAAACATGAAAGAAACAAAAGGAAAGCAGAACTGGACGAAGCCAAAGGCATGGTTTAATCTTGGAAGGCCAACTATGAGGGAAATTATCTTGTGGGTGCAACAACAGTTGATGTTCCCCGTTGGGTATGCAGCGAATCTAAAGAGGGGAGCGAGTCTTGATAAATTGAAGCTATTTGGTCTCAAGCGTCATGATTGGCACATATGGATTGAGCGGGTAATGCCGGTGATGTTGCGTGGCTTCATCCTGAGGATGAATGGCTAGTACTGGTAGAGCTGAGCTATTTCTTCCGTGTTCTTTGTGCAAAAGAACTATTGCCTGGCCTGATAGAAGAAATGGAAGAGTTGGCGCCGGAGTTGATCTGCAAGTTAGAGAAGATCTTTCTGCCAGGCTTCTTTAATCCAATGCAGCACTTGATTTTGCATCTCCCAACTGAGGCAAGATTGGGGGGGCCGTGCAAAATCGTTGGTGCTACGCCACTAAGAGGATGTAGAAGACGCTACGAGCAAAATGTAAAAATAAACGTAGAATTGAAGCATCGATGGCTGAGGCATTCATTACTAAGGAGGCGGCAAACTTCGTGACAGCACACTACGAAGCCAAAATTCGTCATTTGCATAATCCGAAGCCTCGGTGCAATGCTGACGAACCTAAAAAGGGTGGATCCAACCTCAGCCTATTCAAAGGGGATCTCGCACCAGCCGGTGCTTCTAATTCCCTAACGTTGGATTTCGAAGAATGGTAGATCATTTCGTTGTATATCTTCACCAACCTAATAACATTGCGGCCGTACATCGAATAAGTTCTCGGTACATTGTTTCACAACTTCTAGTTCCTTTGCATTGCTCTTATTCCCGGATAAATTTGATAGAATTGATACGTCGCCAAATTCTTGTATGGAGCGGTGATCCAAAATTCCGTCGAAGAGTATGAGCTTCTGGCAAAGCATGGAGGCGGCTATCCCGGTTTCATTTCTCGGTTCAAACAAACGGTAATTTCCATTTGACCATTTCATTTCTTCGTCTAATTTGTGGCTAATGCAACAATCCCTTTCGTATTAAACTTGTAGGCTAACTCAGAGTTAATGGACGCCGAATTGAGACAAGTTGCTAATGGTTTTGACTTTAAGGTCCGTTCATTTGACAAATACGACATCAACGGGTATCACTTTCGTACCTATGGCAAAGAGCTATCTATGGCCGACTGGAAGTCTAAAAATTGTTGTGTCTCTGCCTTCGGCGAAGGAGATACCGAGTATTATGGAAGAGCTGAAGCAATTTATGAACTTCAATTCTATGGTGCAAACCCACCAAACGTCGTAGTCTTCAAATGTTATTGGTTCCAGCCGAAGGAGACTAGAAGGACTCATGAACACTTAGGGCTAGTGGAAATCAAACAAAGCACCCATTTGGATGTTCCCGATGTCTATATTATGGCTCAACAGGCAACCCGAGTTTTCTATCTACCATGGGCCTATCAAAGTGATCCAAATCTCAATGGTTGGGATGTCATTTATGAAGTGCCGCCACGTGTTAGACCACCCCCCCCAATGAAGAGGATTATGAACCTCACACTAACCCAGACACATATGAAGGAGAATTCTTCCAGGGAACACGTCTTTCCAAAAATGTTTCAAGAACCGCTCTACTTCACCCTAGAACATTGAAGTAGATAGCGACAGTGAACCCGACTTCACCCCTGAGCCAGAACAAGAAGAGCCAGAACTAGAAGAGGTTACTGCTGCGGATGACCTGTCAATGCTTGATCGATTACTTAAAGGTGGCCTTCCACATGATGATGCATTTATTAAAGATGATGATGAGCATGTCATTACTGATAGTGATGATGATGATGCATTTATTGATCCTGGAGCATTTATCGAACCCGACGATCCATATTATTATTAGGTATTCAATTTTTATGTTGTACTTGATTTATATAGTAACTTGTATGATTGTATGATTTATATAGTTACCTGTATAATTTTCTTACTTTGTATGTTTGTTTCTTATACATAGTGTCATGGTCTTGATGTCCGTCCCCGTCGGCCCTCGCCCGCTTTATGATTCAGATGTGGTAAATTCTCTTTCATAACTATTTGTTACATTTCGCATTTATGACAATTATGGCCATCAAGTTGACATAGAGATATTTCAATCTAGGAGTTATGTGAACCGGAATTTGAAACCGACCCTCTTGTCGAGAAGTTAAATTTAGTTGAAAAAGAAAATGAGTATTTGAAAGAAAAAATTAAAAGAATTGAAGAAGAGAAGATGACATTGGAGTTGTATGTTGCCGATGTCATCGATGATCACAAGATGAAGATGAATGCAATGCGCTTGAAGATGGATGCAATGCGCCTGATGCTTAAGAAGATTAGAAAATATGCCATTGATAATGAGGCTTGGTATCATTATGTCGTTGGATCAATTGTTACCTTAGTTGCGATCTTCATCACATTTGTTGTGATGAGGGTAAGTTTTCTCTAGTGTTTTGCTTTACAAATGGATACTTAGCTCATTTTCCTCCTAAATGGCATAATTACCTAAGTTAGATAAAAAATGAGCTATACTTAGCTTCTTCCTTTCATTTATGACATACTTAGCATACTTAGGTAAAAAATGGCATGATAATCTTGGTTACCTCCAAAAGGATATAGTCTTAGCTTATTTTCCTCGAAAATGACATAATAACCTTACTAAGCTCCAAAATGACCTATTTACCTAGCTTAGCTCTAAAATGACCTACACTTAGCATTTTTACCTAGCTTAGCAATAAAATGGCATTTTTACCTACCTTAGTTAGAAGAGGAAGAAGATAAAGAAGAGAAGAGGAGAAAAAGAAAGAGAAGAAAAAAATGACATAATAATAATAATCTTCTTCTAACTAATCTTGTTCTTGTTCTTGTTCTTCTTCTTCTATTTCTTCTAACTAGTCTTCTTCTTCTTTTTCTTCTAACTAGTCTTCTTCTTCTTCTTCTTCTAACTTTCTTCTTTCCCAATTTGCAGATTTGCTTATGTTGAGGAACCTTGCGTTGATGGAGTCTACTCTTCTCTTTATGCTTCCTTCTTGTTTTGATTTTGTAGGATGAACAATGTGAAACTTGCTACCTATATATGTATGTATGGATGAAACCATTGCATTCTTGTTGTTGGATATGTTGGCTAGCTATATACGTTGCATATGGACTTTTGATTTGCTATGTATATGTGTTGGATGATCATATCCATATGGCAGGGATATGATTTGGTATGTATATGTGTTGGTATGCTTGTCGAAAGTATTTTCATATGTGTGTATATATATATATCTGTGAAATTGAATGAATTTAAGAAAAATCAGAGAAACCAGGGGCTATACAGGCTCTTTGCTGTCAGCTGGCGGACGGCAAAGAGCTTTGCCATCAGCCAGCCGACGGCAAATATGCCACGTGTTAGCTACCTGTGCAACCTGGGGCAATAGGCTGGCTATTTGGATGCTTTGCCGTCTGCTGGCAGACGACAAAGACTAGTGCATCTTTGCCGCCAGCCAGCAGACGACAAAGAAATCAAATAGGCCAGCCCCCCAGGTGCTGCCACATGGACAACTATGCTGCCTGCTGGCGGACGGCAACTATGCAAAGGTCTTTGTCGTCTGCCAGCGGATGGCAAATATGCAAAGGTCTTTGCCGTCTGCCAGCAGACGACAAAGCACATTGTTAACCCACTAACGGCCTGTAGCTGACACATCTGCCGTCCAGGTCCTTTGCCGTCTGCTGGCAGACGGCAAAGACCATTTCATCTTTGCCGTCCGCTAGCTGACGGCAAAGATCCTTTGTTGTAGCTTGTTCAGCCGGACCTGTTGCCATTTGCTGGCGGACGGCAAAGGCCTTTGCCGTCCGTCGGGCATGCCTTTGCCGTCCACCATGGCAGACGGCAAAGTTCCTGATTCCTGTAGTGTTACCTGCTTCCAGAAGTTTTAATATTTCCGTTCTTACCACTTATTTCATCTTTGGATTTAACTGAAGTTTGTGATCAACAACGGCTTTAGCATCAGGTTCCATATTAATTTTGTGCTGACATAGAGTGGGACTAATGCCCTTTAAATCACCAAGACTATATCCAATAGCAGCTCGGTGCTTCCTTAGAACTTTCAATAATCTTTCTTCCTCATGTTCTGAAAGGTTAGCACTAATAATAACATGATATATCTTCTTTTCATCAAGATAAGCATATGTCAAAGTGTCTAGCAATTGTTTTAATTCAAACACCGGATCACCTTTAGGTGGAGGAGGACCTCCTAGAGTTTCAATAAGCAAATTGTGTTTAAGCAGAGGACGTTGTTCAAAGAAAATCTTATCTATTTCATTTCTTTCATGCATATGTAAATCATTTTCATGATCTAGCAAATATTGGTCTAAAGGATCAGTAGGTGGCACAGCAATGGAAGCAATACCAATTATTTCATCCTTACTAGGCAATTCTTTTTCATGTAGCTTTCTACTAAACTTGGAGAAATTAAACTCATGAGACCCATCACCAAAACTAACACCGACAGTTTGTTTCTCACAATCGATCTTAGCAATAACGGTGTTCAGGAAAGGTCTACCAAAGGTAATGGGACAGAAGTCGTCTTGTGGGGAACAAAGAATAAGTAAATCAGTAGGGTATTTTATTTTCCCACACTAGACATCAACATCTCTAACAATCCCAATTGGTGATATAGTGTCTCTATTAGCAAGTTTAATAGTAACATCTATGTCTTCTATCTCTGCGGGTGCTATGTCATTTCTTAATTTCTTGATATAAGGTGTAAGGAATAGCACTCACACTAGCACCTATGTCACATAAACCATGATAACAGTGATCTCCTATTTTAACTGAGACAACGGGCATGCCAACAACAGGTCTATGTTTATCCTTTTTATCAGGTTTGGCAATTCTAGCAGCTTCTTCGCAGAAGTAAATAACATGACCATCCATATATTCTTCCAAGAGATCTTTAACCATAGAAATACTAGGTTCTACTTTGATTTGTTCATCAGGTTTAGGTGTTCTATGTAGCTTTTGTTAACCACAGTTGAAACTTTAGCATGTTCCTTTATCCTAACAGGGAAAGGTCATTTCTCAATATAAGCAGAAGGAACAACTGGATCAACATTGTAAATTATGGTTTCTTATTTAATTGTTACCGGTTATTTAATTTCTTCTTTAATAGGTGGGTGATATTTAAACCTCTTCTCTTTAGGGAGATCAACATGAGTAGCAAATGATTCACAAAAGGAGGCTACTATCTCAGAGTCAAGTCCATATTTAGTGCTAAACTTTTGAAAACAGCGGTATTCATAAAAGATTTAACACAATCATACTTAAGTTAATACCTGACTCTTTACCTTCTCGAGTTCCCAATCTTCAGAGTTGCGTTTAATTCTTTCCAAAAGATCCCACCGGAATTCAATAGTCTTCTTCATGAAGGAACCATCATAAGAAGTATCAAGCATAGTTTGACCATTACGAGCAAGCCGGGCAAAAAAATTCTGGATATTAATTTCCCTTGAGAGCTCATGATTGGGGAATGAATATAACATTGACTTAAGCCTCCCCAAGCTAGAGCGATAATTTCTCCTTCATGAGGCCTAAAATTATATATAATTCTGATCACGACGAACTAGATGCATAGGATAATTTTTTGGTGAAACTCCAATTTCAATCGATTCCAATTCCAAGATCCAATATCACCGCATAGCCTATACCATGCCAATGCTTTTCCCTTCAAATATAAATGGAAAACCTTTTTCATAACTTCATCTCCGGGTAAACCTGCAAGCTTAAACAATCCACAAATTTGTTCCACATATATCAAGTGCATATCAGGATGTTCGGTTCCATCTCATGCATAAGGATTAGCAAGCAGTTGTTCTATCATACCCAAATGAATTTCATATTCAATATTTTCAGTAGGTGCAGTAGGTTGAGGGGTAGCTAATTGTGGTTCCGGTCGGGGTGAAGATACCCCGAACAAACCCCTCAAAGGATTGTTCTCCATAGTAACAAGTGACAATAAATTTCAGCACACTATATAATTGTTTCCTTACCAAATTCCACTTACCAAAGGCGCTTTACTCCCCGGCAACGGCGCCAGAAAATAGCCTTGATGACCCACAAGTATAGGGGATCAATTGTTGCTCTTTTCAATAAGTAAGAGTGTCGAACACAACGAGGAGCAGAAGGAAATGACAAGTGATTTTTAGTAAGGTAATGTCTGCAAGTGCTAAAATTGTAAGTAGCAGAGTAGTTTGATAGCAAGATAATTTGTAACGAGCAAGTAATGATAGTAGTAACAAAAGTGCAGCAAGGTAGCCCAATCCTTTTTAGCCAAAGGACAGGCCAAAACGGTCTCTTATGATAAGCAAAGCGTTCTTGAGGGTACACGTGAATTTCATCTAGTCACTTTCACCATGTTGGTTCGATTTGTGTTCTCTACTTTGATAATTTGATATGTGGGTGGACTAGTGCTTAGGTGTTGTTCTTACTTGAACAAACCTCATACTTATGATTAACCCTCTGGCAAGCATCCGCAACTACGAGAAAAGTATTAGGAATAAATTCTAACCATAGCATTAAACTTTTAGATCCAATCGGTCCCTTACGGAATAGCGCATAAACTGGGGTTTAAGCTTCTACCACTCTGGCAACCGATCATCTAATTGCTACTTCACAATGCATTCCCTTAGGCCCAAATATTGTGAAGTGTCACGTAGTCGACGTTCACATGACACCACTAAGGGAATCACAACATACATACTATCAAAATATCAAACATATATCAAGTTCACATGATTACTTGCAACATGATTTCTCCCGTGACCTCAAAAACAAAAGTAACTACTCACAAATGATAACCATGATCAAGATCATCGGGGTATTAAATAGCATACTGTATCTGAACATATAATCTTCCACCAAATAAACCATATAGTAATCAACTACAAGATGTAATCAACACTACTAGTCACCCGCAAGCACCAATCTATAGTTCTGGTAACAAGATTGAACACAAGAGATGAACTAGGGTTTGAGATGAGATGGTGATGTTGAAGATGTTGATGGAGATTGCCCTCCCCAAGATGGGAGAGTTGTTGGTGATGATGATGACGATGATTTCCCCCTCTGGGAGGGAAGTCCCCCGAGCGGAATCGCTCGGCCTGAGGGCAAAAGTGCTCCTGCCCAAGTTCCGCCTCGAGAGGGCGGCGCTCCATCCGAAAATTCCTCTCCTTATTTTTTCTAGGTCAAAATGACCTATATACTAGAAGACGGGCACCCGAGGTGGGCCTCGGTGAGCACAACCCACCAGGGCGCGCCTGTGCTCCCTGGCGCGCCCAGGTGGGTTGTGCCTACCTGGTGGGCCCCATCTGGTAGTTATTTTCTCCAATATTCTTCATATATTCCATAAAAATTCTTCATGAATTTCAGCTTGTTTGGGGTTGTGCAGAATAGGTAGCCTGACGTAGCTTTTTCAGGTCCATATTTCCAGCTGCCGGAATTCTCCCTCCTTGTGTCTACCTTGCATATTATGAGAGAAAAGGCATTATAATTACTCCAAAAAGCCTTATTATGGATAAAAACATCTTAAATAACAATAGGAAAACATGATGCAAAATGGACATATCAGTGTGAACTGTGCAGTTCAATTTCATCAAGACCAGTTTCAACAATACCACTATGAATGAGTACATTTGGTTGCAACATCTTGTAGTTAACACACCTTTACATTTTTATTTAACAATAACAAGTGTACTTAGACCGGCACAATACCAGTTTGAATGACTATGTTTGCTTGTTGTTAAATGTTAGGCTTGTTGAAGTTAACACACCTTTCCACTTGTTTTGCTTTACTAGCGTGCCTAAACCTGCACACTGAAGCTATCTTTTGGAGATTATTTTGTGTGCCATGGATACATTTGGTAGATGTTTAGCCTGTTGTGCTTAACATGCCTCTCGATGTACCTACACATGACAATTTTGGGAACGACTGTTGTTTTCCATCGAGGTTAGTTTCATCCCATGGCTTATATATACTCATTGTTCAGGATATCAGTAGCTGGTACCATATAGGATGGGGGCTGATAAGGGCTTTATCGGTGAATCAGACTTATAACTGAATATATCTGTAACCCATTTATCATTAGGTTAACTAGGGCCATATCTAATATATCTGAGGCTACATAGGAACATGCACTGTACTTAATGTCTAAATATGCAATCCTAGGCTACATAGCAACAAGGAATAGTGTTACCTTAATGTTCTGATAATGTCTAGATATACGTAGAAGAGCAGCAGCAACAACAACACCAACACAACCCTGTTTAGCTACTCAACTTAGCTAGAGGTTAGAGTTAGTTTCTAGCTCATGACTAACCCTGAACTAACTCCATCCAAAGAGGTGTTTGGATGACAGGGTTAGATTGACAGTAAATGCACTAGGAGAACTAGCTCCAATTAGCATCTCATTGGTTGGATAGTTTTTTGGGTGGGTTAGATGGAACTAGCTCAAAATAGCCCTCATGTTTGGATATACTTTAGAGCTATTTGAGCCCGAACTAGCTCAAACTAACTCTAACCCATGGATACAGCAACAGTTAATCAGCCGATAATTTGTAAGAATGCAATGACCTCCTTCCGGCCCATAATAGAAGATGTTAATTCATCTAATATGTGAGTGATGACCCACAAGTATAGGGTATCTATCGTAGTCCTTTCGATAAGTAAGAGTGTCGAACCCAACGAGGAGCAGAAGGAAATGACAAGCGGTTTTCAGTAAGGTATTCTCTGCAAGCACTGAAATTATCGGTAACAGATAGTTTTGTGATAAGGTAATTTGTAACGGGTAACAAGTAATAAAGGTAAAAAAGGTGCAGCAAGGTGGCCCAATCCTTTTTGTAGCAAAGGACAAGCCTGGACAAACTCTTATATAAAGGAAAGCGCTCCCGAGGACACATGGGAATTATCGTCAAGCTAGTTTTCATCATGCTCATATGATTCGCGTTCGTTACTTTGATAATTTGATATGTGGGTGGACCGGTGCCTGGGTACTGCCCTTCCTTGGACAAGCATCCCACTTATGATTAACCCCTCTTGCAAGCATCCGCAACTACAAACGAAGTATTAAAGTAAACCTAACCATAGCATGAAACATATGGATCCAAATCAGCCCCTTACGAAGCAACACATAAACTAGGGTTTAAGCTTCTGTCACTCTAGCAACCCATCATCTACTTATTACTTCCCAATGCCTTCCCCTAGGCCCAAACAATGGTTAAGTGTCATGTAGTTGACGTTCACATAACACCACTAGAGGAAAGACAGCATACATCTCATCAAAATATCGAACGAATACCAAATTCACACGACTACTTATAGCAAGACTTCTCCCATGTCCTCAGGAACAAACGTAACTACTCACAAATAATATTCATGTTCATAATCAGAGGGATATTAATATGCATAAAGGATCTGAACATATGATCTTCCACCAAATAAACCAACTAGCATCAACTACAAGGAGTAGTCAACACTACAAGCAACCCACATGTATGAATCTGAGGTTTTGAGACAAAGATTGGATACAAGAGATGAACTAGGGTTTGAGATGAGATGGTGTTGGTGAAGATGTTGATGGAGATTGACCCCCTCCCGATGAGAGGATCGATGGTGATGACGATGGTGATGATTTCCCCCTCCCGGAGGGATGTTTCCCCGGCAGAGCAGCTCCGCCGGAGCCCTAGATTGGTTTCGCCAAGTTCCGTCTCGAGACGGCGGCGCTTCGTCCTGAAAGCTTCTTCCTTATTTTTTCTAGGGCAAAAGACTTCATATAGCAAAATATGGGCACCGGAGGCCTGCCAGGGGGCCCACGAGGCAGGGGCGCGCCCGGGGGGGTAGGGCGCGCCCCCACCCTCGTGGACAGGGTGTGGCCCCACTCTGGTGCTTTCTTCGTCCAATATTTTTAATATATTCGAAAACTGACTTTCGTGGAGTTTCAGGACTTTTGGAGTTGTGCAGAATAGGTCTCTAATATTTGCTCCTTTTCCAGCCCAGAATTCCAGCTGCCGGCATTCTCCCTCTTCGTGTAAACCTTGTAAAATAAGAGAGAATAGGCATAAGTATTGTGACATAATGTGTAATAACAACCCATAATGTAATAAATATCGATATAAAATCATGATGCAAAATGGACGTATCAACTCCCCCAAGCTTAGACCTCACTTGTCCTTAAGCGGAAGCCGATATCAAAAAATATGTCCACATGTTTAGAGATAGAGGTGTCGATAAAATTAAATACGGACATGAGGGCATCATGATCATTCTTATAATATCAATATATATATATTGTCATATGATTTCTTATGCTAAAGTTACAATTTATTCACAATGTAAAGTGTGAATCAGAAACTTCATTCAAAACTAACAAACTATGATCTCGGTCACTGAAGCAATTGCAATTTATCATAACATCGGAAAGAGTCAATATAAGAGCCTTTCAGCAAGTCCACATACTCAACTATCACTTAGTCTTTCACGATTGCTAACACTTACAGTACATATGGGTATGAAGTTTTAATCGGACACAGAGAAAGATAGGGGCTTATAGTGTTGCCTCCCAACCTTTTACCTTTAGGGCAATCTCAACAATAATAGTTTATGATAACTTACATCCAATTGGATATATATATCAGGATCTTCCCAACACAATGTTCTTGCCAAAGGATAAAGTGTAAAAAAGGAAAGGTGAAGATCACCGTGACTCTTGCGTAAGACATAAAGCAAAAATAAAAGATATGCCCTTCGCAGAGGGAAGCAGAGGTTGTCATGTGCTTTTATGGTTGGATGCACGAAATCTTAATGCAAAAGAACGTCACTTTATATTGCCACTTGTGATAGGGACCTTTATTATGCAGTCCGTCGCTTTTATTTCTTCCATATCACAAGATTGTATAAAGCTTATTTTCTTCACACTAATAGATCATACAGATTTAGAAAGCAATTTTTATTGCATGCAACAATGGCAACTTACTTGAAGGATCTTACTCAATCCATAGGTAGGTATGGTGGACACTCATGGCAAAACTGGGTTTAAGGATATTCGGAAGCACAAGTAGTATCTCTACTTGGTGCAGAGAATTTGGCTAGCATGAGGGGGAAAGGCAAGCTCAACATGTTGGATGATCCATGAGAATATACTTTATTTCGGATATAAGAAAACATAACCCATTATGTTGTCTTCCTTGTCCAACATCAAATTTTTAGCATGTCATATTTTAATGAGTGATCACAATCATAAAAGATGTCCAAGATAGTATATTTATATGTGAAAACCTCTCTTTCTTTATTACTTCCTATTAATTGCAACGATGACCAAAATATGTTTGTCAACTCTCAACAACTTTTATTCATCATACTCTTTATATGTGAAGTCATTACTCTCCATATGATCAATATGACCTCTTTAATTCTTTTTATTCTTTCTTTTATTCCCTCAAGTTCATAGCAAGATAGCAAAGCCCTTGACTCAAAACTAATCTTTATTATATATATAGCTCACGAACTCGATTACATAGAAGAATCATAAAGCAAACTCAAAACTAGATCATACTAAAACTTTATTCTACTAGATCAAGATATTACCAAAAGGATCGAACTAAGAAAAACGATAAAGATAGGAGCGTGATGGTGATACGATACCGGGGCACCTCCCCAAAGCTTGGCAATTTCCAAGGGGAGTGCCCATACCCAATACTCAGTTCTCCTTTGGTGGTGACGAAGATGGTGGTGGTGATGACAACTGTGCGTTCAGCTTTTTCATATTGTAGTTGAGGAGAGCAATTTCCTCCTTTAAATCATCGACCTCCAACTCCAGCTTCAAGATCTTGTCGCATAAATCTCCTTTTCTTTTTTGCCGAAAACGAGAAGGAATAGATCGGCTATTAGACCGGTTAGCCATCTTAGGGAGACTAGACTTCTTGAACTTCACGTGCATATCCCCAGGTTGAGGTAGAGAAACATCCTCCTCCTTCGAACTAGAATCATCGATCCTCATCAAATGAGCATCCTCCTCATCATCCGTAGTTCGACCATAAGGAGATAGGTCCCCATAGGTCTTTGGGTCAGCAATGAGATGTGAGACATAGCTCTCCCCGTCGGAGGCTTGAGATGACATCTTGCTCTAAATCTGCTGCAGGAACAACTCAAAACAAAAACAAAGGATCGTGTCGTGGTACGGTCGTCAAAACCTTCGGGAGATTATATAATGATTTTTTACCAACTAAAAGAAGTATTGTGCAAGAAAACAGAGTCCAGAGAGCACACGAGGTGCCCACGAGGCAGGGGGCGCGCCCAGGGGGTAGGGTGCACCCTCCACCCTCGTGGATGTCTCGTGTCCTTTTCAGACTACTTCTTATTTTCCTATTTTCTTAAATATTCCAAAATGGAGAAAAATTGCTATTAGAACTATTTTGGAGTCGGTTTACTTACCGTACAACATACCTATTCCTTTTCGAAGTCTGAAACATTCTGGAAAGTATCCCTTATGTACTCCTCCAGGGTTACGGTATCAATAACATTGGTTTCAACATTTATGGGATTGCCTGAGACATAATGTTTGATTCTTTGACCGTTCACCACCTTCAGATTTGTGCCTTCGAAGTTGTTAATTTTTATGGCACCGAAACGATAGACTTCCTCGATAACGTAAGGACCTTCCCATTTAGAGAGGAGTTTTCCTACAAAAAATCATAAACGAGAGTTGTATAACAAGACATAATCACCTACATTAAACTCACGCTTTTGTATCCTTTTGTCATGCCATCTTTTATCCTTTTCTTTAAACAGTTTGGCATTCTCATAGGCCTGGGTTCTCCACTCATCAAGTGTGCTAATCTCAAATAGTCTCTTCTCACCAGCAAGTTTGAAATCATAATTGAGCTCTTTAATGGCCCAATATGCCTTATGTTCTAGTTCGAGAGGTAAATGACATGCTTTTCCATAAACCATTTTATACGGAGACATACCCATAGGATTTTTATATGCAGTTCTATAGGGCCATAATGCATCATCAAGTTTCTTGGACCAATTCTTTCTAGATCTATTAACAATCTTTTGCAAAATTAATTTGATCTCTCTATTACTTAGTTCTACTTGACCACTAGACTGTGGGTGGTATGGAGATGCAATTCTATGATTAACATCATACTTAGCAAGCCTTTTACGAAAAGCACCATGAATAAAATGCGAACCACCATCAGTAATTAAGTATCTAGGGACTCCAAACCTCGGAAAAATAACTTCTTTAAGCATCTAATAGAGGTGTTATGATCAGCACTACTAGTTGGAATAGCTTCTACCCACTTAGTAACATTATCAACAGCAACCAAAATATGTGTATACCCATTAGAGGAAGGAAACGGTCCCATATAATCAAAGCCCCAAACATCAAATGGTTCAATAACAAGTGAAGAATTCATAGGCATTTCTTGACGTCTACTAATATTACCAATTCTTTGACATTCATCACAAGACGAGACAAACTTACGGGCGCCCTTGAAAAGAGCAGGCCAATAAAAAACGGATTGCAATACCTTATGTGCAGTTCTATCTCCAGCGTGGTGTCCTGCATAAGCCTTAGAGTGACACTTGCGTAGGATCTGTTCCTGTTCATGCTCAGGTACAAAACGTCTAATGACACCATCTACTCCTTCTTTATAAAGGTGTGGGTCATCCCAGAAGTAATGTCTTAAATCATAGAAAAACTCTTTCTTTTGCTGGTATGTGAACCTAGGTGGTATAAATTTAGCAACAATGTAATTAGCATAATCAGCATACCATGGAGCAGTACGAGAAGCATTTATGATAGCTAATTGTTCATCAGGAAAGCTATCATCAATAGGTAGTGGGTCATCAAGATCATTCTCTAACCTAGATAAGTTGTCTACAACGGGTTTCTCAGCTCCCTTTCTATCAATAATATGCAAATCAAATTCTTGTAGTAGGAGAACCCATCTAATAAGTCTAGGTTTAGCATCTTTCTTTTCCATAAGATATTTAATAGCAGCATGATCGGTGTGAACAGTTACTTTAGAATCAACAATATAAGGTCTGAACTTATCACAAGCAAATACAACTGCTAAAAATTCTTTTTCAGTAGTAGCATAATTTCTCTGGGCACTGTCTAGAGTATTACTAGCATATTGGATAACATTTAATTTCTTATCAACTCTTTGTCCTAGAACAACACCTACAGCATAATCACTAGCATCACACATAATTTCAAAGGGTAAATTCCAATTGGGTGGCTGAACAATAGGTGCAGAAATCAAAGCTTTCTTAAGTATTTCAAATGCTTCTACACAATCATCATCAAAGACAAAAGGAACATATTTTTGTAAAAGATTAGTCAGAGGCCTAGAAATTTTCGAGAACTGTTTAATGAACCTCCTATAAAAACCAGCATGACCAAGGAAACTTCTTATACCTTTAATGTCCTTAGGACACGACGGCTTTTCAATAGCATCAACTTTAGCTTTATCAACTTCAATCCCTCTTTCAGAAATTTTATGCCCCAAGACAATACCTTCATTAACCATAAAGTGGCACTTCTCCCTATTCAAGACAAGATTTTTTTCTTCACATCTCTGCAAAACTCTATCAAGGTTGCTTAAGCAACTATCAAGAGAAGTTCCATATACGAAAAAAATCATCCATGAAAACCTCAACAATCTTTTCACAAAAGTCGGAGAATATAGTAGTCATACATCTTTGAAAGGTAGCAGGAGCATTGCATAAACCAAAAGGCATACGTCTATAAGCAAAGGTACCGAACAGGCAAGTAAAGGTGGTCTTTTCTTGATCCTCTTTTGACATAGGTATTTGAGAGAAACCAGAATAACC
Source organism: Aegilops tauschii subsp. strangulata (assembly GCF_002575655.3). Taxonomy (NCBI): domain Eukaryota; kingdom Viridiplantae; phylum Streptophyta; class Magnoliopsida; order Poales; family Poaceae; genus Aegilops; species Aegilops tauschii. Next base: position 246,145,038 of record NC_053038.3, read on the forward strand.
GTCTAGAAAGCAAAAATGTGTATGTTTAGATAATCTTTCTAGCATTTGATCAATAAAAGGTAAAGGCTAATGATCCTTTTTAGTACCTTTATTTAGTTTGCGAAAATCAGTTACCATTCTATAACCTGCAACAATTCTTTCTGGGATCAATTCATCTTTATCATTAGGAACAACAGTAAAACCTCCAGAAGCTTTAGTATTTCTTTTCTTACCACTTCTTTCATCTTAGGATTTAACCGTCATTGGTGATCAACAACCGGTTTAGCGTCTTTATCCAATTTTATTTGGTGCTGGCATAGAGTGGGACTAATGCCCTTAAGATCATCAAGAGTATATCCGATAGCAGCACGGTGCTTCTTCAGAGTTTTCAATAATTTCTCTTCTTCCTTCTCTGAAAGGTTAGCACTAATAATAGCAGGATATATCTTCTTTTCATCAAGATAATAAGCATATTTAAGAGTATCACGTAATGGTTTAAGCTCAAACACGGGGTCACCCTTGGGTGGAGGAGGCTCCCCTAGAATTTCAACAGGCAAATTGTGTTTCAAAATAGGTCCGTGTTTAAAGAATACTTCATCTCTTTCCCTTCTTTCATTCATAAACATACCATTTTCATGGTCTAGCCAATATTGTTCTAAAGGATCATTAGGAGGCACGACAATAGAAGCAAGACCAATAATTTCATCTTTACTAGGCAATTCTTTATCATGGGGTTGTCTATGAAATTTAGCAAAATTAAAATCATGAGACATATCCCCTAAACCAATAGTTACGACATCCTTTTTGCAATCTATCTTAGCATTAACAGTATTCAAGAAGGGTCTGCCAAATATAATGGGATAAAAGTCATCTTGTGGGGAACCAAGAACAAGAAAATCAGTAGGATATTTAACTTTCCCACACAAGACTTCAACATCTCTAACAATCCCAACTGGTGAAATAGTATCTCTATTGGCAAGCTTAATTGTAACATCAATACCTACTAATTCAGCAAGTGCAATATCATGCATAATTTCTTCGTATAAAGAATGAGGTATTGCACTCGCGGTAGCACCCATATCACATAAGCCATGATAATAATGATCTCCTATTTTAACAGAAATAACAGGCATGCCTACCACAAGTCTATGTTTATTTTTAGTATTGGCTCTAGCAATTCTAGCAGCTTCATCACAGAAGTAAATAACATGCCCATCAATTCTAGCAGCTTCATCTCAGGGGTTGTAGATGTTCTAGTATTACTCTTATGAACCACAGTTGAAGCTTTAGCATGATCCTTTGTTCTAGCAGGGAAAGGTGGTTTCTCAATATAAGCGGTAGGAACAATAGGATCAACATTATAAGTGATAGTCTTTTCTTCAACTTTAATAGGTTCAACTACTTTTACTTCAATGGGAGGATGATATTTAAACCACTTCTCCTTAGGGAGAACAACATGAGTAGAAAAGGATTCACGAAAAGAAGCTACTATCTCAGAGTCAAGTCCATATTTAGTGCTAAATTTACGAAAAGCATCGGTATCCATAAAAGATTTACCACAATCAAACTTAGGTGTTATACCTGACTCCTTACCTTCGTCGAGTTCCCAATCTTCAGAGTTGCGTTTAATTCTTTCCAATAAATCTCATCTGAATTCTAGTCTTCATCATAAAGGAACCAGTACAAGAAGTATCGAGCATGGAGCGATTATTGAGAGAAAGCCGAGCATAAAAATTATGAATAATAATTTCTCTTGAGAGCTCATGATTGGGGCATGAATATAACATTGACTTAAGCCTCCCCCAAGCTTGAGCGATACTTTATCCTTCGCGAGGCTAGAAATTATATATATAATTACGATCACGATGGACCAGATGCATAGGATAAAACTTCTGATGAAATTCCAATTTTAATCGGTTGTAGTTCCATGATCCAATATCATCACATAGCCTAAACCATGTCAATGCCTTTCCCTTCAAAGATAAAGGGAAGACCTTCTTCTTGATAACATCCTCGGGCATACCTGCAAGCTTAAATAATCCACAAACTTCATCCACATAGATTAGGTGCATATCGGGATGTAATGTTCGATCTCGTGTAAAAGGATTAGCTAGCAGTTTCTCTGTCATACTCGAAGGAATTTCAAAGTAAACACTTTCAATAGGTTCAGTAGGTTGAGGAGCAACTCTTTGCTCTACTGGTCGGGGTGAAGATACCCCGAACAAGCCCCTCAAAGGATTATTTTCCATAGTAACAAGTGACAGTAAATTTCAGCACACTATATACATTTTTCCTTACCAAAGGCGCTTCACTCCCCGGCAACGGCGCCAGAAAAGAGTCTTCATGACCCACAAGTATAGGGGATCTATCGTAGTCCTTTTGATAAGTAAGAGTGTTGAACCCAACGAGGAGCAGAAGGAAATGACAAGCGGTTTTCAGTAAGGTATTCTCTGAAGCACTAAAATTATCGGTAACAGATAGTTTTGTGATAAGGTAATTTGTAACGGGTAACAAGTAATAATGGTAAACAAGGTGCAGCAAGGTGGCCCAATCCTTTTTTTAGCAAAGGTAAGCCCGGAGAAACTCTTATATAAAGGAAAGCGCTCCCGAGGACACATGGGAATTATCGTCAAGCTAGTTTTCATCATGCTCATATGATTCGCGTTCGTTACTTTGATAATTTGATATGTGGGTCGACCGCTGCTTGGGTACTGCCCATCCTTGGACAAGCATCACACTTATGATTAACCCCTCTTGCAAGCATCCGCAACTACAAAAGAAGTATTAAGGTAAACCTAACCATAGCATGAAACATATGGATCCAAATCAGCCCCTTACGAAGCAACACATAAACTAGGGTTTAAGCTTCTATCACTCTAGCAACCCATCATCTACTTATTACTTCTCAATGCCTTCCCTAGGCCCAAACAATGGTGAAGTGTCATGTAGTCGACGTTCACATAACACCACTAGAGGAAAGACAACATACATCTCATCAAAATATCGAACGAATACCAAATTCACACGACTACTTATAGCAAGACTTCTCCCATGTCCTCAGGAACAAACATAACTACTCACAAATCATATTCATGTTCATAATTAGAGAGATATTAATATGCATAAAGGATCTGAACATATGATCTTCTACCAAATAAACAACTAGCATCAACTACAAGGAGTAATCAACAGTACTAGCAACCCACATGTACCAATCTGAGGTTTTGAGACAAAGATTGGATACAAGAGATGAACTAGGGTTAGAGATGAGATGGTGCTGGTGAAGATGTTGATGAACCCACATGTACCCGATGAGAGGATCGATGGTGATGACGATGGTGATGATTTCCCCCTCCCGGAGGGATGTTTCCCCGGCAGAGCAGCTCCGCCGGAGCCCTAGATTGGTTTCGCCAAGTTCCGCCTTGAGACGGCGGTGCTTCGTCCCGAAAGCTTCTTCCTTATTTTTCCTGGGCAAAAGACTTCATATAGCAAAAGATGGGCACCGGAGGCCTGCCAGGGGGCCCACGAGGCAAGGGGTGCGCCCAGGGGGTAGGGCGCGCCCCCACCCTCGTGGACAGGGTGTGGCCCCCCTCTGGTGCTTTCTTCGCCCAATATTTTTAATATATTCCAAAACTGACTTTCTTGGAGTTTCAGGACTTTTGGAGTTGTGCAGAATAGGTCTCTAATATTTGCTCCTTTTCCAGTCCAGAATTCCAGCTGCCGGCATTCTCCCTCTTCGTGTAAACCTTGTAAAATAAGAGAGAATAGGCATAAGTATTGTGACATAATGTGTAATAACAGCCCATAATGTAATAAATATCGATATAAAAGCATGATGCAAAATGGACGTATCAGTGAGTATATTGGATGTTATAAGATACTATAAAAGAGTGTTGTACTACATCATTGTGCAATTGTTGTTTAGCTTCTAATATTAACTTGGTGCTTTTAGGTACAAATGTCATTGGTAAATATCCGCGCTTCGACCCTTTCTACGTATGGGGCATTGAGATATCGATGAACCAACATCAAGTGAGGAAGCTGATAAAGAGTGTTAGTAAAATGGGTCGAAAGATGGCAATTAAACTATTTGTTTACACTTTATCCAAGACAACAGTGAACTGCAGGATGGTAAGTAAGAACTCCGCAACCTTCTTTTTACTGCCCATAATGAGTTGTGTTTGATGACAATGTCTGAATCTTTTTCCTTTGCAGTGTTTCCCAAAGCAGTTTAATCAAGATTGCCTCTCAAACTACATGATTGGTGGGCATGCAAAGGTTAAAGTATTTCTACCAGAACACGATGATTATCTAGATGTTTTCATGAAGACCGTGAAGGATGGGCGGTCGGCCATCACAAGGGGTTGGACTAGAGTCGTGCGTGCCTTCTACATGGAGGAGGGCCTAATATGGGCATTCCGCTTCACCTTGTTCAGCAACCAAGATGTATTTCGCCTCTTTCTTTACCGTCTTTAATAGTACAAGTATACAACTATGGTTCATCATTCTTTATTTGGTTCTAATGTAATTCTTGAACATATGTACCTATGAATCGAATAATGCATTGCTTGTTTGAACCTGCTGGATATGAATAAAGCTATAACATACATTCAAATTCAAATCCGGTACAATTTGAAATAGCAGCAATTAAATTATTGTGAAGTTACGCACTCCAGGTCATTACGGCACACACGGTTGGTAAAACACAAACATTTGCGATATACACCATAATCCGACATGGTTCATGGAGAGGAAACGTGTGCAAGCATGCAAACAGTTGCCGTTTGCAAAGCGTGTGCGATGTCAGACAATATCACAAATGGTGCGGGCAAACTAAACGTTTGCGATAGGGTCCTTATCGTATACAATTCACAACCATGAATTGTTTCTGATGTGGTATGCATCGTAAACGTTGCACCACAGAATAGCGTGTGCGATAGTTGTCGTGTACGACGATGTTACGATGGTCCAACGTTTCGTAATCCTATCCGACACTCATACAAAGATTAGCTAATCTTATTAATTACTTATCGCATACGGTTTGGGAAAAGTGAATGTGTGTGATTGTCTGCTTATCATACACGTTCTATAATAGTGAACCATTTGTGATGGGTCGCACATCGTAGACGTAGCTCCACAGAATACGGACCGCAATGGCAATGCGAGCACAAACGAGTAGCGAGTACTGTATATGCATCAAGGCTCCCTATCCCCGATGATTTCTGGGTCGTGTGGGAAGGACCCCCCTATCGCAGTCACTCAATTGGCGAAGATTCCAAATGCCGTCGCGGAAAGGGGTTAAAAACCGATTGTATAGCACCTTGATGTACCTGTGCATAGACCCTCAGATTGGCAACATAACGGGAGATATAACTCTCTCCATCCGAATCTTGCAACGACATGGTGTCAGATCTGCAAGAAAAATAGCCCGAAACAAGAATAGAGGAGAATCTTCCGATAGAGAGGTCAAAGCAGCGAGAAGTATATATAATGAATTTCCCCTTTGCAGGACAAGTCTTCGAGATATGATACTATTCCTTTTAAGGGAGGATCTTGGTGCGCCTAGACCAGGGGTTGTGGGGACTTTCCCCACTACCCACGTTCATGTGGGTCCCCCATGCAGGTGGGCCCCACTCCGAAACCTTCTAGGACTTTTCCGGTACAATACCAAAAAAACCGGAACTTTTTTTGGAAACCCGAGAATAACTTCCATATACGAATATTTACTTCCGGACCATTCTAGAGCTTCTAGGACTTTCCATTATTAATATCTCAAGACAACCCTAGCGCTACCGAATGGTAAGCGTGCGACCCTACGGGTTCGGGAACATGTAGACATGTTCGAGACTCCTCTCCGATCAATAATCAATAGCGGGACCTAGATGCCCATATGGATTCCTATATATTCAATGAAGATCTTTATCGGTTGAACCACGATGTCAAGGATTCAGTCAATCCCGCATGCAATTCCCTTTGTCCGGCGATATGTACTTGCCCGAGGTTCAGTCGTCGGTATCTCCATACCTAGTTCAATCTAATTACCGGCAAGTCTGTTTACTCGTTCCGTAATACAAGATCCAATGACTAAACTCATTAGTCACATGAAGCTTCTTTTGATGTTGTACTACCGAGAGGGTCCATAGATATGTGTCCATCACACGGAGCGACAAATCCCAGTCTCGATCCATGCAACCCAACAGACACCTTCGGAGCTACATGCAGAGCACCTTTATGATCACCCAGTTACGAAGTGATGCTTGATAGCACACAAGGCATTCCTCCGGTATCTGGGAGTGGCATGATCTCATGGTCAAAGGAACAGATACATGACATGAAGAAAGCTAAGCTTACGGTTGGGTGTGTCCATCACATCATTCTCCTAATGATGTCATCCCGTTATCAAATGATAACTCATGTCCATGGTTAGGAAACCATAACAATCTTTGATCAACGAGCTAGTCTAGAAGAGGCTTACTAGGGACACGATGTAGTTTATGTATTCACACATGCATTTAAGTTTCCGATCAGTACAATTCTAGCATGAATAATAAACATCGCTTGGAATGTCAATCATGAATAGGAAATATGATAATAACCATTTTATTATTGCCTCTAGGGCATATTTCCAACATCGCTTGGAATCTCAATTTTGTAGGCATTGTTGTTGTAGCGTGCTAGCACCTTCAAGGGTCCGTCAGCTCAAGGTAGTAGCTTGGACTTGTGTTCTTAAGGAAGTGATCCTTGAGAAGGTATAACCACACAAGATCTCCAATGTTGAATATCAAGGGTTGCTTGTTGGTGTAAATCTTGGTTGCGAGTCGTTGTACTTGGCGCTCAATAGTGTGCCTTGTATCTTCATGCATCTTCTTGAGATAGCTCGCTCGAGCACTCGTGTCCATGTTGATGCTCTCTTATAGAGGTAGCGGTAGAATGTCTAATGGGGATAACAGGTTCAAACCGTAGATGACCTCGAAGGAGGACTTGCTGGTAGTCGAATGTATTTCTCTATTGTAGGCACTCGGTGATGGGTAAGCATTCCTCCCACTCCTTGATGTTCTTATTAATCAACACGCGTAGGAGAGTAGATAGTGTCCGGTTCGTGACATCTGTTTGGCCGTCGATTTGTGGATGGTATGTCGAAGAGAATAAGATCCTGATTCCGAGCTTGGTGCATAGCGTCTTCTAAAAGTAGCTAGGAACTTGACGTCGTGGTCCGACAGATAGTCTTGGCATTCCATGTAGACGCAATATTTCCCTACAAAAGAGATTCGCAACATGTGAAGCATCGCCTATCTTGTTGCATGGAATAAAATGTGCCATCTTGGAGAAACGGTCCACAACAACAAATGCAAAATCTTTGCCATTTTGTGTTCTTGGCAAACCAAGCACAAATTCCGTACTAATATCGTCACATGGGTGATACGGAATAGGAAGTGGCATATAGAGACCATGTGATTGAGTTTTAGACTTAGCTTTGCGACATGTAGAGCATCGGTTGGTGTAGCGGGAGATGTCACGAAACATCTTTGGCCAAAAGTAAATGTTGGAGAGTGTGACATACGTCTTGATTTAGCCAAAATGTCCCATAAGTCCACCATGAGCTTCCTGCAAATGCAACATACGAAGAGGTGACTCGTGTATGCAAAGCTTGTCAGTCCGCATGAGGCAGCCATCTTTGAGATAATATCGATCCCAAAATGTTTTTGCTTGGCACATAGCATAAGGTGTAGCAAAGGAGACATCATGCGCATACAAGTCTTTTATGTGCTCAAATCCTATGAAATTCAATTCAAGTTGAGTTACAAGCATGCATTTGTGGGAAAGAGCGCCCGCCACAACATTTTCCTTACCCTTGATATACTTGATAACATATGGAAATGACTCAGTGAACTCACTCCATTTGGCATGTCACTTATTCAATTTGGTTCGACCTTTAAGCTGTTTAAGAGTCTCATGATCTGTATGGAAGACAAATTCATGAGGGTGAAGATAAAGTTCCCACACACGCAATACTCGCACTAAAGCATAGAGCTCCATGTCATAAATGTGATAACTAAGTTGCACTTCGGAAAGTTTCTCACTAAAGTAAGCAATTGGCCGCTTCTCTTGCATTAACACACCTCCTATGCCATCACCACTAGCATCGCAATGTACTTCAACTTTTTTTTATCAAAGTTGGGTAATGCAAGTAATGGATCATGTGTAAGCAGATTCTTATGTTCATGAAATGTGGTATCTTGTGATGGTCCCCAAACAAATGGTGCATTCTTCTTACTCAAGGCATGCAATGGTGATGCAATAGTGCTAAAGTCCTTAACGAAACGACGACAGAATCCGGCTAAGCCAAGGAAGCCACGCACTTTTTGCAAGTTGGTTGGTTGTGGCCAAGTTTTAGTAGCATCAATTTTAGCTTCATCTACATGAACACCCTTAGATGACACAACAAAACCCAAGAAAAGAAGCTTGTCAACACCAAATATGCATTTCCCCATATTAGCATAAAGGCGCTCGTTTCTAGGATTTTGCAAAACGGCTCTAACATGGGTGACATGATCTTCTAGAGATCCTCTAAACACGAGTATATCATCAAAGTAGACCACACAAAAATATGCCCATCTATTTGCGAAAAACATAATGCATCACACGCATAAAAGTGTCGGGTGCTTCAAATAAGCCCATAGGCATGACCAACCACTCATACAAGCCAAACTTGGTTTTAAAAGCGGTTTTCCATTCATCACCTTCTTGAATGCGGATTTGGTAATAGCCACTTTTAAGAACAATTTTTGAGAAAATGGTGGCTCCGCTAAGCTCATCTAGCATATAGTCAAGGCATGGAATGGCATGCCTATAGGGAACGGTGATAGCTTTTATGGGACGACAATCAGAACACATGCGAAAACTACCATCCGTCTTAGGCACAAGAATAACCGGAACGACACAAGAACTTAAGCTTTCACGTACATGCCCATTGTCAATGAGGTGTTGTACTAGACTTTGTATTTCCTTGGTTTCTTCGGGGTTGACGCGGTAGGGTGCCTCGTTTGGTAAAGGTGCGCCGGGGATGAGGTCATGCGATGTTCGATGCCTCGTAGTGGAGGTAGACCTGGAGGTTGCTCATCGGGAAAAACGCCCACGAACTGCTGCAATAGACTAGTAAGTTTGCATGTGCAACACACGTCTCAATCAAACCCTGTCAAATTTTGCGGGTATAAAATCTTGAATTCAAACTTTAGGATGACACAAATCAATGGCAATAGACTGGCTGAACAACTTCTCCACAAATAATGTAAGGGAGTAGTCTATTTATTCTATTCCTACAAAGATTCCAGAATGTTTATTTCCTTGGGTGAAAATCAAAGTAACATATGAAAATTGTCCAAGTGGACATGGCGTCAATGCAAAGTTGGGACAAAGATACACAAAAAATAGGAGTCTTGGCTGCGGTAAAGCCACCACTACTGCAGGATGCTGCTAACGCGACACTACGATCAGAGACCCTTCGAGAAACTGTGTGCGGTCCAATAATCGCAAACGGTGGTGTATGAAAACCGTCAAAAAAGGTGAAAACGTTTGCGATGGAGGATGCATCAAACACAGTTCAGATTTTAGTTGTGTGTGCGATGAAGGGCATACGGTTTAGTTCAATTAACTGTTTGCGATGAGGAGGAACAAAAGAAACAGGCAGCCCGATGAAGGCATGTGCGATACACAGCATATGGTTCACTCGGATGAACTGTTTGTGATTAGGCAACACAAAAGAAACAGGCAGCCAGATGAAGGTCTGTGCGATATACAGCATATGGTTCACTCGGATGAACTGTTTGTGATTAGGAAACACAAAAGAAACGGTCAGCCAGATCAAGGTGTGTGCGATATACGACATGCGGTTCACTCAGATGAACTGTTTGCATTGACACAAGAGAACAACAACGGTTCAACTTAACAAGACGTGTGTCTTGTGCAATGGGATTGCATGCGGTTCACTCGGCCCTTGTCATCAGTGTGTGACCGCTGTGGCAACCATTCGCTCCCTAGGCACCTCGTCGTGTACCGTGGCAACCGTCCACCGACTCTTCGCCTTTCCCTCTCGATTTGGAACCGCTGTCGCACGCTAGCTCTTCCTCCCTCCTCCATTTGCCTTCACCCGTCCTTCTGCCATTGTTTGATTGTCTTCTCCATGGATGGAACAAGCCGGAAACGACCCCGTTATTCTTGCCCCGATCTGAATGATGACGCGGTGGATGAACTCATTGATCGGTGCGACGTCATCACCTCGGCTAGCATGGTAGGTTTGTTCAAGACCATTCTCAACTCAACTAATAACATCATTACAAGGAACCCAAGGGTCTAGGAGTGGTTTGATCTCCCCTATCTTCTTCGCCGTGACCCTGCTGACTGGCGTGGGGATGAGGGAAGCCTCGCCTTGTGTAAGTTGATTCCGCTTGATAATGATACGTATGATGTTAAGATGCCATCGCTTGAGGGCAAGGCTTGGGCAGGTGCAAATGGAGATTGGGTTGTTTATATTGGGTACAACTGCGAGTGTGAACTTGTGGATGTGTACACTCGTCACCGGGTTCCACTTCGAAAAATATCAGACGACTGCCCAGAGGTTGAGTACACTGGTATTCTACGTGAGTTCAAATACGATCATGCTGACTGTCGTCTACGGAAGATAGCAATTTGTCGAGTTCCCAACCGCTCTTGGGGTTATAGGAATGCTTATTTTGTCGCTATCTTCGACAAGCTTGTTGCCGTCCTTCATGGTTCGACTCGATGTATATTGCTCAAAAATCAGTTTCTATACACGGATGAGTACTGTGATGCAATTCAATACGAGGGTCTTGTGCTTGTTGCCACAACTCGTGGCACTGTTTTTGCATTGAATCCTTATGATTTCGGTACGTTTGTCTTCCACCGTAATTATAATTGTTTCATCCACATGCATGCGGGTTAGCTAGTTTCCCTTTACTAACTAACATTCTTGTGTTTCCAAGGTCCTGTGAACATTCCACCACCTATACTTGAAAATTTTATTCATGAGCATGAGGACGAGCAGGACCCATATACTCAGTGGCGCCTGGCAACTTATTCCGATGGATCACCTCTTCTTGTCTGTATACGGGGCACTGCTGATGTTACTAAGGAAGCAAGTGTTGTCTCGTATGGTCGCACTCTCTGGACCTATTCCAACATCCGTTGCAGGGTATTCAGGATGGATACTAGTGTACTAGCGCCAACACCTTCTCCCTGGTTCAGTATTGAAAGTCTTGGAGGAAACTCGCTCTTCCTTGGACAAAACTATCCAATGATGGTGGAAGGCGATCCAGCTGCCGTTGACACAACGTTACTACCATTTATGAGAAGCAACTGTATTTATACCTCGGACATTACTATGCTTCCCTACCGTCCCAATATGGGTCATGACATAGGCCGCTTCAGCCTCGATGATCTGTCCTGCGTTGGTCTCGAGATTGACAGTAGCTGGCCCATCCCAGAGAATCACTTCTGGTTCAAATCAATCGTTTCCAACGCCGACGAGTGGTTGAGCTGAAGTTCATTTCATCGCTTTGTTATTTGTTGTGTGAGAAAAACTTTACTAGAATTTTTTGTAGGAAATGATCTATAATCCAACGTGTATCCTCGTTGTCGTTGTGGGTTGATGACTTGTTGTATGTAATCAATGGTACATTTGCATATGCGCCCATGAACTCACGCCTACTAGTGGTGTCCATATGAACCGTGCTAGTGATTTTAGTTGCAAAAATTAGATAGTGCTAGTGATTTGTAGCTGCATATTTTGACAAATCGCAGTGTTACAAGGTTGACGAATGGCAATGTTATTAGATAAACAAATGTCAATCTTTCTAGTTTGACAAATGGCAACATACCCAAAATGACAGATATGCAAATCTTACCCAATTATTTGTATGTGGTTGCACACGGGTCATGCAAAACAACCGTTTGCATTGAAGGGATGCAGAAATCTTGCTCGACACATTTTCCCTTGGCTTCCTGGGGAAGCTGTCGGTTTGCATACGGGTGTTCTAACTAAAACGTTTGCGATGAGTGTTTTATATTTAAAAACCATTGATGTTTTTTTCAAAAGAAAATCGTTTGATAAGTCTGTACATTAAGAGAGATTAACGCAAGTTCATTCAAACCATATCTTTCATTCAGTCACACTGCGAATTTATATTCATATGATCGAGAATTCGAGATACAGTATTAAACCCCAAAAAAACTATTTCCGGTGGCGGCGGAGGCGGCGTGCCGCATGGGGATCGGCACCGCGGTGGGTGGAGGGGCGCGCACGGGAGCGGCAGGTGCAGCCAAACGCAGGGGGGCCGGCGCCACGGTAGGTGGAGGGGCGTGCACGGCCACGGGCATGTGCGCTGGCGCTGGCATGTACACGAGCTCGCGCGGGTCAGCGGAGACCTCGCTGACGCCCGCGGCTTCCAGCTCTGTGATAGTGCTCAGCGACCAGCCCACCAATGCTATGGGGATGGTCGCTGGCGCGGGCGCGGGGATGAGAGCTGGGACGGGAGCAGGGGCAGCAACCACCGCGGCCAGCTCATTCCGCGCCATGTCCATGAGGCCCCATTCCTCCTTATTTTCTATCTCCTCCGGCTCGGAGTAGACTTCACCAAACTTGAAGACTAGTGGCAGATGATCATTCCGCGCCATGGCGGTGGAGGTCTGCGCGGGGGGGGGGGGGGGGGGGGGGGGTAGCGGAATGGGAGCCGAACAGTAAGGCCGCCCATATTAAACAATGGCTCGGGTGCCACTAATGGAGAGGAAGGCGCGCGGCCATGGAAGTCAAAGGGCTCGCTTCCCAGTGAGCCTGCGCAGTGTACAGCTCGCACGCTTCCCGATGAGCCTGCGCATTGGAGGACAACTTGCACGCCTCTCGGTCAGCCTACACACCGGACTGCGCTCGCACGCCTCCCATTCAGTCAAGGTTAAGCAGCTGTCCGCATGGCCCCTCCTACAACCATTAAAACCAAGACACGTGGCGTCACGTGAATGGTTAACAGAACGCACACGGTTTGAATTATACAAATGTTTGAGATGTTAAAGTGGCAACTATTTTTTCAAAATGCCTTTGTTGGTTGTCATTATTCGAGTGCGCCTTCTCTCAAAATGGACACGAAAAATACCACATCATGTCGGGTGCCATTCCATGATAGCATGCCAAGTTTCATGAATTTCAGACGAGATTTGGATTTACTAGAATTTAAAACAAGGCATCTCAATGTTTTGTCGGCAATCAACGGTGCCCTGGTGTTTGAAATTCATTCCCACTTCTTGCACTGGACCTAAGCATGCACCCAAGGACACAGATTTGATTTTTCAACCAATTTATATGCATTGGAGCATGTGCATGTAGTTAAAATTTGAATTATGCACATAAATGCATTGAAAACTCAGTTAATGCATAAAAATGTCCAAATGAACCCGAAAAAATCACAAAAATTGACACAACACTCCTATTGTTCTACGTTGACACGAGAAATTTTTTGGAAGCAATAAGAGGCAGTGGATATCGTTTCGTCCCCAAAGGTGGGATGTTCCCTACCGAAACCATGATGCTTGTTGTGAGAAGCTCTGGTTTGTGAGAAGCATATACCAAACTTGCCCCAAACGGGATTTTTTTTACCATGACATGTTGATGCCACTCCATGAAAGCATGCGAAGTTTCATGAATTTTAGATGAGTTTTGGATTTACTAGAATTTAAAATGAGGCATCTCAATGTTTTGCCGGCAATCAATGGTGCCTTGGTGTTTGAAATTCATTTCCATTTCTTGCATGGAACCTAAGCATGCACCCAAGGACACAGATTTGATTTTTCAACCAATTTATATGCACTGGAGCATGTGCACGTAGTTCAAATTTGAATTATGCACATAAATGCATTGAAAACTTAGTTAATGCATACAAATGTCCAAACGAACCCCGAAAAATCCCAAAAATTGACACAACACTCCTGTTGTTCTATGTTGACACGAGAAATTTTTTGAAAGCCATAAGAGGCAACGGATATCGTCCCGTCCCCGAAGGTGGTACGTTCCCTATCGAGACCATCATGCTTTTTGTGAGAAGCTTATACCCGAACCTGCCCCAAATGGGACAAAATTTTCACCACGGCATGTTCATGCCGCTCCATGACAGCATGCCAAGTTTCATGAATTTTAGACGAGTTTTGGATTTACTAGAATTTAAAAACCAGGCATCTCAACGTTTTGCCGGCAATCAACAATGCCATGGTGTTTGAATTTCATTCCCATCTCTTGCACGGGACCTAGAAATTCACCCAAGGACACACATGTGATTTTTGAACCAACTTTGGTGCATTGGAGCATGTGCTTGTAGTTCAAATTTGAATTATGCACATAAAATGCCTAGAAAACCCAGTTAATGCATAAAAATGTCCAAACGAACCCCAAAAAAATCCCAAAAATTGACAGAACACTCATGTTGTTCTATGTTGACACGAGAAATTTTTTAAAAGCCATAAGAGGCAATGGATATCGTTTCGGCCCCAAAGGTGGGACGTTCCCTACCGAAACCATCATGCTAGCTGTGAGAAGCTCTGGTTTGTGAGAAGCTTATACCCAAACCTGCCCCAAATGGGATAAAATTTTCACCACGGCATGTTGATGCTGCTCCTTGATAGCATGCCAAGTTTCATGAATTTCAGACGAGTTTTGGATTTACTAGAATTTAAAAACCAGGTATGTCAACGTTTTGCCGGCAATCAACTGTGCCCTGATATTTGAAATTCACTCCCATCTCTTGCATGGGACCTAGAAATTCACCAAAGGACACACATGTGATTTTTCAACCAATTTTGGTGCATTGGAGCATGTGCTTGTAGTTCAAATTCGAATTATGCACATAAAATGCCTAGAAAACGCAGTTAATGCATAAAAATGTCCAAACGAACCCCGAAAAATCCGAAAAATTGACACAACACTCCTGTTGTTCTATGTTGACACGAGAAATTTTTTGGAACCAATAAAAGCCAATGGATATCGTTTCGTCCCCAAAGGTGGGACGTTCCCTATCGAAACCATCATGCTTGTTGTGAGAAGCTCTAGTTTGTGAGAAGCATATACCCAAACCTGCCCCAAATGGGACAAATTTTTTAACACGGCATGTTGATGCCGCTCCATGATAGCATGCCAAGTTTCATGAATTTCAGACGAATTTTGGATTTACTAGAATTTAAAAACCAGGCATCTCAACATTTTGTTGGCAATCAACAGTGCCCTGGTGTTTGAATTTCATTCCCATCTCTTGCATGGGACCTAGAAATTCACCCAAGGACACACATGTGATTTTTCAACCAACCTTAGTGCATTGGAGCATGTGCTTGTAGTTCAAATTTGAATTATGCACATAAAATGCCTAGAAAACGCAGTTAATGCATAAAAATGTCCAAACGAACCCCAAAAAATCCCAAAAATTGACACAACACTCATGTTGTTCTATGTTGACACGAGAAATTTTTTGAAAGCAATAAGAGGCAATGGATATCGTTTCGGCCCCAAAGGTGGGACGTTCCCTACCGAAACCATCATGCTTGTTGTGAGAAGCTCTGGTTTGTGAGAAGCATATACCCGAACCTGCCCCAAATGGGACAAATTTTTTAACACGGCATGTTGATGCCGCTCCATGATAGCATGCCAAGTTTCATGAATTTTAGACGAGTTTTTGATTTACTAGAATTTAAAAACCAGGCATCTCAATGTTTTGTCGGCAATCGACAGTGCCCTGGTGTTTGAATTTCATTCCCATCTCTTGCATGGGACCTAGAAATTCACTCAAGGACACACATATGATTTTTCAACCAACCTTAGTGCATTGGAGCATGTGCTTGTAGTTCAAATTTGAATTATGCACATAAAATGCCTAGAAAACCCAGTTAAGGTATAAAAAAGGCCAAACGAACCCTGAAAAATTCCAAGATTGAACACAACACTCCTGCTGTTCTATGTTGACAATAGAAATTTTTTGAAAGCAATAAGAGGCAACGAATGTCGTCCCGTCACCAAAGGTGGTACATTCCCTATCGAAACCATCATGATTGTTGTGAGAAGCTCTGGTTTGTGAGAAGCTTATACCCAAACCTGCCCCAAATGGGTCAAAATTTTCACCACGACATGTTCATGCCGCTCCATGATAGCATGCCAAGTTTCATGAATTTCAGACGAGTTTTGGATTTACTAGAATTTAAAAACCAGGCATCTCAACATTTTGCCGGCAATCAACAGTGCCATGGTGTTTGAATTTAACTCCCATCTCTTGCATGGGACCTAGAAATTCACCCAAGGACACACATGTGATTTTTCAACCAACTTTGGTGCATTGGAGCATGTGCTTGTAGTTCAAATTTGAATTATGCACATAAAATGCCTAGAAAACCCAGTTAATGTATAAAAAAGGCCAAACGAACCCCCAATAATTCCAAGATTGAACACAACACTCCTGTTGTTCTATGTTGACACTAGAAACTTTTTGAAAGCAATAAGAGGCAACGGATATCGTCCCGTCCCCAAAGGTGGTAAGTTCCCTATCGAAACCATCATGCTTGTTGTGAGAAGCTCTGGTCATCATGCTTGCTATGAGAAGCTCTGGTTTGTGAGAAGCTTATACCCAAACCTGCCCCAAATGGGATAAAATTTTCACCACGGCATGTTGATGCTGCTCCTTGATAGCATGCCAAGTTTCATGAATTTCAGACGAGTTTTGGATTTACTAGAATTTAAAAACCAGGCATCTCAACATTTTGTTGGCAATCAACAGTGCCCTGGTGTTTGAATTTCATTCCCATCTCTTGCATGGGACCTAGAAATTCACCCAAGGACACACATGTGATTTTTCAACCAACCTTAGTGCATTGGAGCATGTGCTTGTAGTTCAAATTTGAATTATGCACATAAAATGCCTAGAAAACGCAGTTAATGCATAAAAATGTCCAAACGAACCCCAAAAAATCCCAAAAATTGACACAACACTCATGTTGTTCTATGTTGACACGAGAAATTTTTTGAAAGCAATAAGAGGCAATGGATATCGTTTCGGCCCCAAAGGTGGGACGTTCCCTACCGAAACCATCATGCTTGTTGTGAGAAGCTCTGGTTTGTGAGAAGCATATACCCGAACCTGCCCCAAATGGGACAAATTTTTTAACACGGCATGTTGATGCCGCTCCATGATAGCATGCCAAGTTTCATGAATTTTAGACGAGTTTTTGATTTACTAGAATTTAAAAACCAGGCATCTCAATGTTTTGTCGGCAATCGACAGTGCCCTGGTGTTTGAATTTCATTCCCATCTCTTGCATGGGACCTAGAAATTCACTCAAGGACACACATATGATTTTTCAACCAACCTTAGTGCATTGGAGCATGTGCTTGTAGTTCAAATTTGAATTATGCACATAAAATGCCTAGAAAACCCAGTTAAGGTATAAAAAAGGCCAAACGAACCCTGAAAAATTCCAAGATTGAACACAACACTCCTGCTGTTCTATGTTGACAATAGAAATTTTTTGAAAGCAATAAGAGGCAACGAATGTCGTCCCGTCACCAAAGGTGGTACATTCCCTATCGAAACCATCATGATTGTTGTGAGAAGCTCTGGTTTGTGAGAAGCTTATACCCAAACCTGCCCCAAATGGGTCAAAATTTTCACCACGACATGTTCATGCCGCTCCATGATAGCATGCCAAGTTTCATGAATTTCAGACGATTTTTGGATTTACTAGAATTTAAAAACCAGGCATCTCAACATTTTGCCGGCAATCAACAGTGCCATGGTGTTTGAATTTAACTCCCATCTCTTGCATGGGACCTAGAAATTCACCCAAGGACACACATGTGATTTTTCAACCAACTTTGGTGCATTGGAGCATGTGCTTGTAGTTCAAATTTGAATTATGCACATAAAATGCCTAGAAAACCCAGTTAATGTATAAAAAAGGCCAAACGAACCCCCAATAATTCCAAGATTGAACACAACACTCCTGTTGTTCTATGTTGACACTAGAAACTTTTTGAAAGCAATAAGAGGCAACGGATATCGTCCCGTCCCCAAAGGTGGTAAGTTCCCTATCGAAACCATCATGCTTGTTGTGAGAAGCTCTGGTCATCATGCTTGCTATGAGAAGCTCTGGTTTGTGAGAAGCTTATACCCAAACCTGCCCCAAATGGGATAAAATTTTCACCACGGCATGTTGATGCTGCTCCTTGATAGCATGCCAAGTTTCATGAATTTCAGACGAGTTTTGGATTTACTAGAATTTAAAAACCAGGCATCTCAACATTTTGTTGGCAATCAATAGTGCCCTGGTGTTTGAATTTCATTCCCATCTCTTGCATGGGACCTAGAAATTCACCCAAGGACACACATGTGATTTTTCAACCAACCTTAGTGCATTGGAGCATGTGCTTGTAGTTCAAATTTGAATTATGCACATAAAATGCCTAGAAAACGCAGTTAATGCATAAAAATGTCCAAACGAACCCCAAAAAATCCCAAAAATTGACACAACACTCATGTTGTTCTATGTTGACACGAGAAATTTTTTGAAAGCAATAAGAGGCAATGGATATCGTTTCGGCCCCAAAGGTGGGACGTTCCCTACCGAAACCATCATGCTTGTTGTGAGAAGCTCTGGTTTGTGAGAAGCATATACCCGAACCTGCCCCAAATGGGACAAATTTTTTAACACGGCATGTTGATGCCGCTCCATGATAGCATGCCAAGTTTCATGAATTTTAGACGAGTTTTTGATTTACTAGAATTTAAAAACCAGGCATCTCAATGTTTTGTCGGCAATCGACAGTGCCCTGGTGTTTGAATTTCATTCCCATCTCTTGCATGGGACCTAGAAATTCACTCAAGGACACACATATGATTTTTCAACCAACCTTAGTGCATTGGAGCATGTGCTTGTAGTTCAAATTTGAATTATGCACATAAAATGCCTAGAAAACCCAGTTAAGGTATAAAAAAGGCCAAACGAACCTTGAAAAATTCCAAGATTGAACACAACACTCCTGCTGTTCTATGTTGACAATAGAAATTTTTTGAAAGCAATAAGAGGCAACGAATGTCGTCCCGTCACCAAAGGTGGTACATTCCCTATCGAAACCATCATGATTGTTGTGAGAAGCTCTGGTTTGTGAGAAGCTTATACCCAAACCTGCCCCAAATGGGTCAAAATTTTCACCACGACATGTTCATGCCGCTCCATGATAGCATGCCAAGTTTCATGAATTTCAGACGAGTTTTGGATTTACTAGAATTTAAAAACCAGGCATCTCAACATTTTGCCGGCAATCAACAGTGCCATGGTGTTTGAATTTAACTCCCATCTCTTGCATGGGACCTAGAAATTCACCCAAGGACACACATGTGATTTTTCAACCAACTTTGGTGCATTGGAGCATGTGCTTGTAGTTCAAATTTGAATTATGCACATAAAATGCCTAGAAAACCCAGTTAATGTATAAAAAAGGCCAAACGAACCCCCAATAATTCCAAGATTGAACACAACACTCCTGTTGTTCTATGTTGACACTAGAAACTTTTTGAAAGCAATAAGAGGCAACGGATATCGTCCCGTCCCCAAAGGTGGTAAGTTCCCTATCGAAACCATCATGCTTGTTGTGAGAAGCTCTGGTCATCATGCTTGCTGTGAGAAGCTCTGGTTTGTGAGAAGCTTATACCCAAACCTGCCCCAAAAGGGATAAAATTTTCACCACGGCATGTTGATGCTGCTCCTTGATAGCATGCCAAGTTTCATGAATTTCAGACGAGTTTTGGATTTACTAGAATTTAAAAACCAGGTATGTCAACGTTTTGCCGGCAATCAACTGTGCCCTGGTATTTGAAATTCACTCCCATCTCTTGCATGGGACCTAGAAATTCCCCAAAGGACACACATGTGATTTTTCAACCAACTTTGGTGCATTGGAGCATGTGCTTGTAGTTCAAATTCGAATTATGCACATAAAATGCCTAGAAAACGCAGTTAATGCATAAAAATGTCCAAACGAACCCCGAAAAATCCGAAAAATTGACACAACACTCCTGTTGTTCTATGTTGACACGAGAAATTTTTTGAAACCAATAAAAGGCAATGGATATCGTTTCGTCCCCAAAGGTGGGACGTTCCCTATCGAAACCATCATGCTTGTTGTGAGAAGCTCTAGTTTGTGAGAAGCATATACCCAAACCTGCCCCAAATGGGACAAATTTTTTAACACGGCATGTTGATGCCGCTCCATGATAGCATGCCAAGTTTCATGAATTTCAGACGAGTTTTGGATTTACTAGAATTTAAAAACCAGGCATCTCAACATTTTGTTGGCAATCAACAGTGCCCTGGTGTTTGAATTTCATTCCCATCTCTTGCATGGGACCTAGAAATTCACCCAAGGACACACATGTGATTTTTCAACCAACCTTAGTGCATTGGAGCATGTGCTTGTAGTTCAAATTTGAATTATGCACATAAAATGCCTAGAAAACCCAGTTAATGCATAAAAATGTCCAAACGAACCCCAAAAAATCCCAAAACTTGACACAACACTCATGTTGTTCTATGTTGACACGAGAAATTTTTTGAAAGCAATAAGAGGCAATGGATATCGTTTCGGCCCCAAAGGTGGGACGTTCCCTACCGAAACCATCATGCTTGTTGTGAGAAGCTCTGGTTTGTGAGAAGCATATACCCGAACCTGCCCCAAATGGGACAAATTTTTTAACACGGCATGTTGATGCCGCTCCATGATAGCATGCCAAGTTTCATGAATTTTAGACGAGTTTTTGATTTACTAGAATTTAAAAACCAGGCATCTCAATGTTTTGTCGGCAATCGACAGTGCCCTGGTGTTTGAATTTCATTCCCATCTCTTGCATGGGACCTAGAAATTCACTCAAGGACACACATATGATTTTTCAACCAACCTTAGTGCATTGGAGCATGTGCTTGTAGTTCAAATTTGAATTATGCACATAAAATGCCTAGAAAACCCAGTTAAGGTATAAAAAAGGCCAAACGAACCCTGAAAAATTCCAAGATTGAACACAACACTCCTGCTGTTCTATGTTGACAATAGAAATTTTTTGAAAGCAATAAGAGGCAACGAATGTCGTCCCGTCACCAAAGGTGGTACATTCCCTATCGAAACCATCATGATTGTTGTGAGAAGCTCTGGTTTGTGAGAAGCTTATACCCAAACCTGCCCCAAATGGGTCAAAATTTTCACCACGACATGTTCATGCCGCTCCATGATAGCATGCCAAGTTTCATGAATTTCAGACGAGTTTTGGATTTACTAGAATTTAAAAACCAGGCATCTCAACATTTTGCCGGCAATCAACAGTGCCATGGTGTTTGAATTTAACTCCCATCTCTTGCATGGGACCTAGAAATTCACCCAAGGACACACATGTGATTTTTCAACCAACTTTGGTGCATTGGAGCATGTGCTTGTAGTTCAAATTTGAATTATGCACATAAAATGCCTAGAAAACCCAGTTAATGTATAAAAAAGGCCAAACGAACCCCCAATAATTCCAAGATTGAACACAACACTCCTGTTGTTCTATGTTGACACTAGAAACTTTTTGAAAGCAATAAGAGGCAACGGATATCGTCCCGTCCCCAAAGGTGGTAAGTTCCCTATCGAAACCATCATGCTTGTTGTGAGAAGCTCTGGTCATCATGCTTGCTATGAGAAGCTCTCGTTTGTGAGAAGCTTATACCCAAACCTGCCCCAAATGGGATAAAATTTTCACCACGGCATGTTGATGCTGCTCCTTGATAGCATGCCAAGTTTCATGAATTTCAGACGAGTTTTGGATTTACTAGAATTTAAAAACCAGGCATCTCAACATTTTGCCGGCAATCAATAGTGCCCTGGTGTTTGAATTTCATTCCCATCTCTTGCATGGGACCTAGAAATTCACCCAAGGACACACATGTGATTTTTCAACCAACCTTAGTGCATTGGAGCATGTGCTTGTAGTTCAAATTCGAATTATGCACATAAAATGCCTAGAAAACGCAGTTAATGCATAAAAATGTCCAAACGAACCCCGAAAAATCCGAAAAATTGACACAACACTCCTGTTGTTCTATGTTGACACGAGAAATTTTTTGAAACCAATAAAAGGCAATGGATATCGTTTCGTCCCCAAAGGTGGGACGTTCCCTATCGAAACCATCATACTTGTTGTGAGAAGCTCTAGTTTGTGAGAAGCATATACCCAAACCTGCCCCAAATGGGACAAATTTTTTAACACGGCATGTTGATGCCGCTCCATGATAGCATGCCAAGTTTCATGAATTTCAGACGAGTTTTGGATTTACTAGAATTTAAAAACCAGGCATCTCAACATTTTGTTGGCAATCAACAGTGCCCTGGTGTTTGAATTTCATTCCCATCTCTTGCATGGGACCTAGAAATTCACCCAAGGACACACATGTGATTTTTCAACCAACCTTAGTGCATTGGAGCATGTGCTTGTAGTTCAAATTTGAATTATGCACATAAAATGCCTAGAAAACCCAGTTAATGCATAAAAATGTCCAAACGAACCCCAAAAAATCCCAAAAATTGACACAACACTCATGTTGTTCTATGTTGACACGAGAAATTTTTTGAAAGCAATAAGAGGCAATGGATATCGTTTCGGCCCCAAAGGTGGGACGTTCCCTACCGAAACCATCATGCTTGTTGTGAGAAGCTCTGGTTTGTGAGAAGCATATACCCGAACCTGCCCCAAATGGGACAAATTTTTTAACACGGCATGTTGATGCCGCTCCATGATAGCATGCCAAGTTTCATGAATTTTAGACGAGTTTTTGATTTACTAGAATTTAAAAACCAGGCATCTCAATGTTTTGTCGGCAATCGACAGTGCCCTGGTGTTTGAATTTCATTCCCATCTCTTGCATGGGACCTAGAAATTCACTCAAGGACACACATATGATTTTTCAACCAACCTTAGTGCATTGGAGCATGTGCTTGTAGTTCAAATTTGAATTATGCACATAAAATGCCTAGAAAACCCAGTTAAGGTATAAAAAAGGCCAAACGAACCCTGAAAAATTCCAAGATTGAACACAACACTCCTGCTGTTCTATGTTGACAATAGAAATTTTTTGAAAGCAATAAGAGGCAACGAATGTCGTCCCGTCACCAAAGGTGGTACATTCCCTATCGAAACCATCATGATTGTTGTGAGAAGCTCTGGTTTGTGAGAAGCTTATACCCAAACCTGCCCCAGATGGGTCAAAATTTTCACCACGACATGTTCATGCCGCTCCATGATAGCATGCCAAGTTTCATGAATTTCAGACGAGTTTTGGATTTACTAGAATTTAAAAACCAGGCATCTCAACATTTTGCCGGCAATCAACAGTGCCATGGTGTTTGAATTTAACTCCCATCTTTTGCATGGGACCTAGAAATTCACCCAAGGACACACATGTGATTTTTCAACCAACTTTGGTGCATTGGAGCATGTGCTTGTAGTTCAAATTTGAATTATGCACATAAAATGCCTAGAAAACCCAGTTAATGTATAAAAAAGGCCAAACGAACCCCCAATAATTCCAAGATTGAACACAACACTCCTGTTGTTCTATGTTGACACTAGAAACTTTTTGAAAGCAATAAGAGGCAACGGATATCGTCCCGTCCCCAAAGGTGGTAAGTTCCCTATCGAAACCATCATGCTTGTTGTGAGAAGCTCTGGTCATCATGCTTGCTGTGAGAAGCTCTGGTTTGTGAGAAGCTTATACCCAAACCTGCCCCAAATGGGATAAAATTTTCACCACGGCATGTTGATGCTGCTCCTTGATAGCATGCCAAGTTTCATGAATTTCAGACGAGTTTTGGATTTACTAGAATTTAAAAACCAGGTATGTCAACGTTTTGCCGGCAATCAACTGTGCCCTGGTATTTTAAATTCACTCCCATCTCTTGCATGGGACCTAGAAATTCACCAAAGGACACACATGTGATTTTTCAACCAACTTTGGTGCATTGGAGCTTGTGCTTGTAGTTCAAATTCGAATTATGCACATAAAATGCCTAGAAAACGCAGTTAATGCATAAAAATGTCCAAACGAACCCCAAAAATCCCAAAAATTGACACAACACTCATGTTGTTCTATGTTGACACGAGAAATTTTTTGAAAGCAATAAGAGGCAATGGATATCGTTTCGGCCCCAAAGGTGGGACGTTCCCTACCGAAACCATCATGCTTGTTGTGAGAAGCTCTGGTTTGTGAGAAGCATATACCCGAACCTGCCCCAAATGGGACAAATTTTTTAACACGGCATGTTGATGCCGCTCCATGATAGCATGCCAAGTTTCATGAATTTTAGACGAGTTTTTGATTTACTAGAATTTAAAAACCAGGCATCTCAATGTTTTGTCGGCAATCGACAGTGCCCTGGTGTTTGAATTTCATTCCCATCTCTTGCATGGGACCTAGAAATTCACTCCAGGACACACATATGATTTTTCAACCAACCTTAGTGCATTGGAGCATATGCTTGTAGTTCAAATTTGAATTATGCACATAAAATGCCTAGAAAACCCAGTTAATGTATAAAAAAGGCCAAACGAACCCTGAAAAATTCCAAGATTAAACACAACACTCCTGCTGTTCTATGTTGACACTAGAAATTTTTTGGAAGCAATAAGAGGCAACGAATATCGTCTCGTCACCAAAGGTGGTACGTTCCCTATCGAAACCATCATGATTGTTGTGAGAAGCTCTGGTTTGTGAGAAGCTTATACCCAAACCTGCCGCAAATGGGAGAAAATTTTCACCACGACATGTTCATGCCGCTCCATGATAGCATGCCAAGTTTCATGAATTTCAGACGATTTTTGGATTTACTAGAATTTAAAAACCAGGCATCTCAACATTTTGCCGGCAATCAACAGTGCCATTGTGTTTGAATTTAATTCCCATCTCTTGCATGGGACCTAGAAATTCTCCCAAGGACACACATGTGATTTTTCAACCAACTTTGGTGCATTGGAGCATGTGCTTGTAGTTCAAATTTGAATTATGCACATAAAATGCCTAGAAAACGCAGTTAATGCATAAAAATGTCCAAACGAACCCCAAAAAATCCCAAAAATTGACACAACACTCATGTTGTTCTATGTTGACACGAGAAATTTTTTGAAAGCAATAAGAGGCAATGGATATCGTTTCGGCCCCAAAGGTGGGACGTTCGCTACCGAAACCATCATGCTTGTTGTGAGAAGCTCTGGTTTGTGAGAAGCATATACCCGAACCTGCCCCAAATGGGACAAATTTTTTAACACGGCATGTTGATGCCGCTCCATGATAGCATGCCAAGTTTCATGAATTTTAGACGAGTTTTTGATTTACTAGAATTTAAAAACCAGGCATCTCAATGTTTTGTCGGCAATCGACAGTGCCCTGGTGTTTGAATTTCATTCCCATCTCTTGCATGGGACCTAGAAATTCACTCAAGGACACACATATGATTTTTCAACCAACCTTAGTGCATTGGAGCATGTGCTTGTAGTTCAAATTTGAATTATGCACATAAAATGCCTAGAAAACCCAGTTAAGGTATAAAAAAGGCCAAACGCACCCTGAAAAATTCCAAGATTGAACACAACACTCCTGCTGTTCTATGTTGACAATAGAAATTTTTTGAAAGCAATAAGAGGCAACGAATGTCGTCCCGTCACCAAAGGTGGTACATTCTCTATCGAAACCATCATGATTGTTGTGAGAAGCTCTGGTTTGTGAGAAGCTTATACCCAAACCTGCCCCAAATGGGTCAAAATTTTCACCACGACATGTTCATGCCGCTCCATGATAGCATGCCAAGTTTCATGAATTTCAGACGAGTTTTGGATTTACTAGAATTTAAAAACCAGGCATCTCAACATTTTGCCGGCAATCAACAGTGCCATGGTGTTTGAATTTAACTCCCATCTCTTGCATGGGACCTAGAAATTCACCCAAGGACACACATGTGATTTTTCAACCAACTTTGGTGCATTGGAGCATGTGCTTGTAGTTCAAATTTGAATTATGCACATAAAATGCCTAGAAAACCCAGTTAATGTATAAAAAAGGCCAAACGAACCCCCAATAATTCCAAGATTGAACACAACACTCCTGTTGTTCTATGTTGACACTAGAAACTTTTTGAAAGCAATAAGAGGCAACGGATATCGTCCCGTCCCCAAAGGTGGTAAGTTCCCTATCGAAACCATCATGCTTGTTGTGAGAAGCTCTGGTCATCATGCTTGCTGTGAGAAGCTCTGGTTTGTGAGAAGCTTATACCCAAACCTGCCCCAAATGGGATAAAATTTTCACCACGGCATGTTGATGCTGCTGCTTGATAGCATGCCAAGTTTCATGAATTTCAGACGAGTTTTGGATTTACTAGAATTTAAAAACCAGGTATGTCAACGTTTTGCCGGCAATCAACTGTGCCCTGGTATTTGAAATTCACTCCCATCTCTTGCATGGGACCTAGAAATTCACCAAAGGACACACATGTGATTTTTCAACCAACTTTGGTGCATTGGAGCTTGTGCTTGTAGTTCAAATTCGAATTATGCACATAAAATGCCTAGAAAACGCAGTTAATGCATAAAAATGTCCAAACGAACCCCAAAAAATCCCAAAAATTGACACAACACTCATGTTGTTCTATGTTGACACGAGAAATTTTTTGAAAGCAATAAGAGGCAATGGATATCGTTTCGGCCCCAAAGGTGGGACGTTCCCTACCGAAACCATCATGCTTGTTGTGAGAAGCTCTGGTTTGTGAGAAGCATATACCCGAACCTGCCCCAAATGGGACAAATTTTTTAACACGGCATGTTGATGCCGCTCCATGATAGCATGCCATGTTTCATGAATTTTAGACGAGTTTTTGATTTACTAGAATTTAAAAACCAGGCATCTCAATGTTTTGTCGGCAATCGACAGTGCCCTGGTGTTTGAATTTCATTCCCATCTCTTGCATGGGACCTAGAAACTCACTCCAGGACACACATATGATTTTTCAACCAACCTTAGTGCATTGGAGCATATGCTTGTAGTTCAAATTTGAATTATGCACATAAAATGCCTAGAAAACCCAGTTAATGTATAAAAAAGGCCAAACGAACCCTGAAAAATTCCAAGATTAAACACAACACTCCTGCTGTTCTATGTTGACACTAGAAATTTTTTGGAAGCAATAAGAGGCAACGAATATCGTCTCGTCACCAAAGGTGGTACGTTCCCTATCGAAACCATCATGATTGTTGTGAGAAGCTCTGGTTTGTGAGAAGCTTATACCCAAACCTGCCGCAAATGGGAGAAAATTTTCACCACGACATGTTCATGCCGCTCCATGATAGCATGCCAAGTTTCATGAATTTCAGACGATTTTTGGATTTACTAGAATTTAAAAACCAGGCATCTCAACATTTTGCCGGCAATCAACAGTGCCATTGTGTTTGAATTTAATTCCCATCTCTTGCATGGGACCTAGAAATTCTCCCAAGGACACACATGTGATTTTTCAACCAACTTTGGTGCATTGGAGCATGTGCTTGTAGTTCAAATTTGAATTATGCACATAAAATGCCTAGAAAACCCAGTTAATGCATAAAAATGTCCAAACGAACCCCAAAAAATCCCAAAAATTGACATAACACTCATGTTGTTCTATGTTGACACGAGAAATTTTTTGAAAGCAATAAGAGGCAATGGATATCGTTTCGGCCCCAAAGGTGGGACGTTCGCTACCGAAACCATCATGCTTGTTGTGAGAAGCTCTGGTTTGTGAGAAGCATATACCCGAACCTGCCCCAAATGGGACAAATTTTTTAACACGGCATGTTGATGCCGCTCCATGATAGCATGCCAAGTTTCATGAATTTTAGACGAGTTTTTGATTTACTAGAATTTAAAAACCAGGCATCTCAATGTTTTGTCGGCAATCGACAGTGCCCTGGTGTTTGAATTTCATTCCCATCTCTTGCATGGGACCTAGAAATTCACTCAAGGACACACATATGATTTTTCAGCCAACCTTAGTGCATTGGAGCATGTGCTTGTAGTTCAAATTTGAATTATGCACATAAAATGCCTAGAAAACCCAGTTAAGGTATAAAAAAGGCCAAACGAACCCTGAAAAATTCCAAGATTGAACACAACACTCCTGCTGTTCTATGTTGACAATAGAAATTTTTTGAAAGCAATAAGAGGCAACGAATGTCGTCCCGTCACCAAAGGTGGTACATTCCCTATCGAAACCATCATGATTGTTGTGAGAAGCTCTGGTTTGTGAGAAGCTTATACCCAAACCTGCCCCAAATGGGTCAAAATTTTCACCACGACATGTTCATGCCGCTCCATGATAGCATGCCAAGTTTCATGAATTTCAGACGAGTTTTGGATTTACTAGAATTTAAAAACCAGGCATCTCAACATTTTGCCGGCAATCAACAGTGCCATGGTGTTTGAATTTAACTCCCATCTCTTGCATGGGACCTAGAAATTCACCCAAGGACACACATGTGATTTTTCAACCAACTTTGGTGCATTGGAGCATGTGCTTGTAGTTCAAATTTGAATTATGCACATAAAATGCCTAGAAAACCCAGTTAATGTATAAAAAAGGCCAAACGAACCCCCAATAATTCCAAGATTGAACACAACACTCCTGTTGTTCTATGTTGACACTAGAAACTTTTTGAAAGCAATAAGAGGCAACGGATATCGTCCCGTCCCCAAAGGTGGTAAGTTCCCTATCGAAACCATCATGCTTGTTGTGAGAAGCTCTGGTCATCATGCTTGCTGTGAGAAGCTCTGGTTTGTGAGAAGCTTATACCCAAACCTGCCCCAAATGGGATAAAAATTTCACCACGGCATGTTGATGCTGCTCCTTGATAGCATGCCAAGTTTCATGAATTTCAGACGAGTTTTGGATTTACTAGAATTTAAAAACCAGGTATGTCAACGTTTTGCCGGCAATCAACTGTGCCCTGGTATTTGAAATTCACTCCCATCTCTTGCATGGGACCTAGAAATTCACCAAAGGACACACATGTGATTTTTCAACCAACTTTGGTGCATTGGAGCTTGTGCTTGTAGTTCAAATTCGAATTATGCACATAAAATGCCTAGAAAACGCAGTTAATGCATAAAAATGTCCAAACGAACCCCAAAAAATCCCAAAAATTGACACAACACTCATGTTGTTCTATGTTGACACGAGAAATTTTTTGAAAGCAATAAGAGGCAATGGATATCGTTTCGGCCCCAAAGGTGGGACGTTCCCTACCGAAACCATCATGCTTGTTGTGAGAAGCTCTGGTTTGTGAGAAGCATATACCCGAACCTGCCCCAAATGGGACAAATTTTTTAACACGGCATGTTGATGCCGCTCCATGATAGCATGCCAAGTTTCATGAATTTTAGACGAGTTTTTGATTTACTAGAATTTAAAAACCAGGCATCTCAATGTTTTGTCGGCAATCGACAGTGCCCTGGTGTTTGAATTTCATTCCCATCTCTTGCATGGGACCTAGAAATTCACTCCAGGACACACATATGATTTTTCAACCAACCTTAGTGCATTGGAGCATGTGCTTGTAGTTCAAATTTGAATTATGCAAATAAAATGCCTAGAAAACCCAGTTAATGTATAAAAAAGGCCAAACGAACCCTGAAAAATTCCAAGATTAAACACAACACTCCTGCTGTTCTATGTTGACACTAGAAATTTTTTGGAAGCAATAAGAGGCAACGAATATCGTCTCGTCACCAAAGGTGGTACGTTCCCTATCGAAACCATCATGATTGTTGTGAGAAGCTCTGGTTTGTGAGAAGCTTATACCCAAACCTGCCGCAAATGGGAGAAAATTTTCACCACGACATGTTCATGCCGCTCCATGATAGCATGCCAAGTTTCATGAATTTCAGACGATTTTTGGATTTACTAGAATTTAAAAACCAGGCATCTCAACATTTTGCCGGCAATCAACAGTGCCATTGTGTTTGAATTTAATTCCCATCTCTTGCATGGGACCTAGAAATTCTCCCAAGGACACACATGTGATTTTTCAACCAACTTTGGTGCATTGGAGCATGTGCTTGTAGTTCAAATTTGAATTATGCACATAAAATGCCTAGAAAACCCAGTTAATGCATAAAAATGTCCAAACGAACCCCAAAAAATCCCAAAAATTGACACAACACTCATGTTGTTCTATGTTGACACGAGAAATTTTTTGAAAGCAATAAGAGGCAATGGATATCGTTTCGGCCCCAAAGGTGGGACGTTCGCTACCGAAACCATCATGCTTGTTGTGAGAAGCTCTGGTTTGTGAGAAGCATATACCCGAACCTGCCCCAAATGGGACAAATTTTTTAACACGGCATGTTGATGCCGCTCCATGATAGCATGCCAAGTTTCATGAATTTTAGACGAGTTTTTGATTTACTAGAATTTAAAAACCAGGCATCTCAATGTTTTGTCGGCAATCGACAGTGCCCTGGTGTTTGAATTTCATTCCCATCTCTTGCATGGGACCTAGAAATTCACTCAAGGACACACATATGATTTTTCAACCAACCTTAGTGCATTGGAGCATGTGCTTGTAGTTCAAATTTGAATTATGCACATAAAATGCCTAGAAAACCCAGTTAAGGTATAAAAAAGGCCAAACGAACCCTGAAAAATTCCAAGATTGAACACAACACTCCTGCTGTTCTATGTTGACAATAGAAATTTTTTGAAAGCAATAAGAGGCAACGAATGTCGTCCCGTCACCAAAGGTGGTACATTCCCTATCGAAACCATCATGATTGTTGTGAGAAGCTCTGGTTTGTGAGAAGCTTATACCCGAACCTGCCCCAAATGGGTCAAAATTTTCACCACGACATGTTCATGCCGCTCCATGATAGCATGCCAAGTTTCATGAATTTCAGACGATTTTTGGATTTACTAGAATTTAAAAACCAGGCATCTCAACATTTTGCCGGCAATCAACAGTGCCCTGGTGTTTGAATTTCATTCCCATCTCTTGCATGGGACCTAGAAATTCACTCCAGGACACACATATGATTTTTCAACCAACCTTAGTGCATTGGAGCATATGCTTGTAGTTCAAATTTGAATTATGCACATAAAATGCCTAGAAAACCCAGTTAATGTATAAAAAAGGCCAAACGAACCCTGAAAAATTCCAAGATTAAAAACAACACTCCTGCTGTTCTATGTTGACACTAGAAATTTTTTGGAAGCAATAAGAGGCAACGAATATCGTCTCGTCACCAAAGGTGGTACGTTCCCTATCGAAACCATCATGATTGTTGTGAGAAGCTCTGGTTTGTGAGAAGCTTATACCCAAACCTGCCGCAAATGGGAGAAAATTTTCACCACGACATGTTCATGCCGCTCCATGATAGCATGCCAAGTTTCATGAATTTCAGACGATTTTTGGATTTACTAGAATTTAAAAACCAGGCATCTCAACATTTTGCCGGCAATCAACAGTGCCATTGTGTTTGAATTTAATTCCCATCTCTTGCATGGGACCTAGAAATTCTCCCAAGGACACACATGTGATTTTTCAACCAACTTTGGTGCATTGGAGCATGTGCTTGTAGTTCAAATTTGAATTATGCACATAAAATGCCTAGAAAACCCAGTTAATGCATAAAAATGTCCAAACGAACCCCAAAAAATCCCAAAAATTGACACAACACTCATGTTGTTCTATGTTGACACGAGAAATTTTTTGAAAGCAATAAGAGGCAATGGATATCGTTTCGGCCCCAAAGGTGGGACGTTCGCTACCGAAACCATCATGCTTGTTGTGAGAAGCTCTGGTTTGTGAGAAGCATATACCCGAACCTGCCCCAAATGGGACAAATTTTTTAACACGGCATGTTGATGCCGCTCCATGATAGCATGCCAAGTTTCATGAATTTTAGACGAGTTTTTGATTTACTAGAATTTAAAAACCAGGCATCTCAATGTTTTGTCGGCAATCGACAGTGCCCTGGTGTTTGAATTTCATTCCCATCTCTTGCATGGGACCTAGAAATTCACTCAAGGACACACATATGATTTTTCAACCAACCTTAGTGCATTGGAGCATGTGCTTGTAGTTCAAATTTGAATTATGCACATAAAATGCCTAGAAAACCCAGTTAAGGTATAAAAAAGGCCAAACGAACCCTGAAAAATTCCAAGATTGAACACAACACTCCTGCTGTTCTATGTTGACAATAGAAATTTTTTGAAAGCAATAAGAGGCAACGAATGTCGTCCCGTCACCAAAGGTGGTACATTCCCTATCGAAACCATCATGATTGTTGTGAGAAGCTCTGGTTTGTGAGAAGCTTATACCCAAACCTGCCCCAAATGGGTCAAAATTTTCACCACGACATGTTCATGCCGCTCCATGATAGCATGCCAAGTTTCATGAATTTCAGACGAGTTTTGGATTTACCAGAATTTAAAAACCAGGCATCTCAACATTTTGCCGGCAATCAACAGTGCCATGGTGTTTGAATTTAACTCCCATCTCTTGCATGGGACCTAGAAATTCACCCAAGGACACACATGTGATTTTTCAACCAACTTTGGTGCATTGGAGCATGTGCTTGTAGTTCAAATTTGAATTATGCACATAAAATGCCTAGAAAACCCAGTTAATGTATAAAAAAGGCCAAACGAACCCCCAATAATTCCAAGATTGAACACAACACTCCTGTTGTTCTATGTTGACACTAGAAACTTTTTGAAAGCAATAAGAGGCAACGGATATCGTCCCGTCCCCAAAGGTGGTAAGTTCCCTATCGAAACCATCATGCTTGTTGTGAGAAGCTCTGGTCATCATGCTTGCTGTGAGAAGCTCTGGTTTGTGAGAAGCTTATACCCAAACCTGCCCCAAATGGGATAAAATTTTCACCACGGCATGTTGATGCTGCTCCTTGATAGCATGCCAAGTTTCATGAATTTCAGACGAGTTTTGGATTTACTAGAATTTAAAAACCAGGTATGTCAACGTTTTGCCGGCAATCAACTGTGCCCTGGTATTTGAAATTCACTCCCATCTCTTGCATGGGACCTAGAAATTCACCAAAGGACACACATGTGATTTTTCAACCAACTTTGGTGCATTGGAGCTTGTGCTTGTAGTTCAAATTCGAATTATGCACATAAAATGCCTAGAAAACGCAGTTAATGCATAAAAATGTCCAAACGAACCCCAAAAAATCCCAAAAATTGACACAACACTCATGTTGTTCTATGTTGACACGAGAAATTTTTTGAAAGCAATAAGAGGCAATGGATATCGTTTCGGCCCCAAAGGTGGGACGTTCCCTACCGAAACCATCATGCTTGTTGTGAGAAGCTCTGGTTTGTGAGAAGCATATACCCGAACCTGCCCCAAATGGGACAAATTTTTTAACACGGCATGTTGATGCCGCTCCATGATAGCATGCCATGTTTCATGAATTTTAGACGAGTTTTTGATTTACTAGAATTTAAAAACCAGGCATCTCAACGTTTTGCCGGCAATCGACAGTGCCCTGGTGTTTGAATTTCATTCCCATCTCTTGCATGGGACCTAGAAATTCACTCCAGGACACACATATGATTTTTCAACCAACCTTAGTGCATTGGAGCATATGCTTGTAGTTCAAATTTGAATTATGCACATAAAATGCCTAGAAAACCCAGTTAATGTATAAAAAAGGCCAAACGAACCCTGAAAAATTCCAAGATTAAACACAACACTCCTGCTGTTCTATGTTGACACTAGAAATTTTTTGGAAGCAATAAGAGGCAACGAATATCGTCTCGTCACCAAAGGTGGTACGTTCCCTATCGAAACCATCATGATTGTTGTGAGAAGCTCTGGTTTGTGAGAAGCTTATACCCAAACCTGCCGCAAATGGGAGAAAATTTTCACCACGACATGTTCATGCCGCTCCATGATAGCATGCCAAGTTTCATGAATTTCAGACGATTTTTGGATTTACTAGAATTTAAAAACCAGGCATCTCAACATTTTGCCGGCAATCAACAGTGCCATTGTGTTTGAATTTAATTCCCATCTCTTGCATGGGACCTAGAAATTCTCCCAAGGACACACATGTGATTTTTCAACCAACTTTGGTGCATTGGAGCATGTGCTTGTAGTTCAAATTTGAATTATGCACATAAAATGCCTAGAAAACCCAGTTAATGCATAAAAATGTCCAAACGAACCCCAAAAAATCCCAAAAATTGACACAACACTCATGTTGTTCTATGTTGACACGAGAAATTTTTTGAAAGCAATAAGAGGCAATGGATATCGTTTCGGCCCCAAAGGTGGGACGTTCGCTACCGAAACCATCATGCTTGTTGTGAGAAGCTCTGGTTTGTGAGAAGCATATACCCGAACCTGCCCCAAATGGGACAAATTTTTTAACACGGCATGTTGATGCCGCTCCATGATAGCATGCCAAGTTTCATGAATTTTAGACGAGTTTTTGATTTACTAGAATTTAAAAACCAGGCATCTCAATGTTTTGTCGGCAATCGACAGTGCCCTGGTGTTTGAATTTCATTCCCATCTCTTGCATGGGACCTAGAAATTCACTCAAGGACACACATATGATTTTTCAACCAACCTTAGTGCATTGGAGCATGTGCTTGTAGTTCAAATTTGAATTATGCACATAAAATGCCTAGAAAACCCAGTTAAGGTATAAAAAAGGCCAAACGAACCCTGAAAAATTCCAAGATTGAACACAACACTCCTGCTGTTCTATGTTGACAATAGAAATTTTTTGAAAGCAATAAGAGGCAACGAATGTCGTCCCGTCACCAAAGGTGGTACATTCCCTATCGAAACCATCATGATTGTTGTGAGAAGCTCTGGTTTGTGAGAAGCTTATACCCAAACCTGCCCCAAATGGGTCAAAATTTTCACCACGACATGTTCATGCCGCTCCATGATAGCATGCCAAGTTTCATGAATTTCAGACGAGTTTTGGATTTACCAGAATTTAAAAACCAGGCATCTCAACATTTTGCCGGCAATCAACAGTGCCATGGTGTTTGAATTTAACTCCCATCTCTTGCATGGGACCTAGAAATTCACCCAAGGACACACATGTGATTTTTCAACCAACTTTGGTGCATTGGAGCATGTGCTTGTAGTTCAAATTTGAATTATGCACATAAAATGCCTAGAAAACCCAGTTAATGTATAAAAAAGGCCAAACGAACCCCCAATAATTCCAAGATTGAACACAACACTCCTGTTGTTCTATGTTGACACTAGAAACTTTTTGAAAGCAATAAGAGGCAACGGATATCGTCCCGTCCCCAAAGGTGGTAAGTTCCCTATCGAAACCATCATGCTTGTTGTGAGAAGCTCTGGTCATCATGCTTGCTGTGAGAAGCTCTGGTTTGTGAGAAGCTTATACCCAAACCTGCCCCAAATGGGATAAAATTTTCACCACAGCATGTTGATGCTGCTCCTTGATAGCATGCCAAGTTTCATGAATTTCAGACGAGTTTTGGATTTACTAGAATTTAAAAACCAGGTATGTCAACGTTTTGCCGGCAATCAACTGTGCCCTGGTATTTGAAATTCACTCCCATCTCTTGCATGGGACCTAGAAATTCACCAAAGGACACACATGTGATTTTTCAACCAACTTTGGTGCATTGGAGCTTGTGCTTGTAGTTCAAATTCGAATTATGCACATAAAATGCCTAGAAAACGTAGTTAATGCATAAAAATGTCCAAACGAACCCCAAAAAATCCCAAAAATTGACACAACACTCATGTTGTTCTATGTTGACACGAGAAATTTTTTGAAAGCAATAAGAGGCAATGGATATCGTTTCGGCCCCAAAGGTGGGACGTTCCCTACCGAAACCATCATGCTTGTTGTGAGAAGCTCTGGTTTGTGAGAAGCATATACCCGAACCTGCCCCAAATGGGACAAATTTTTTAACACGGCATGTTGATGCCGCTCCATGATAGCATGCCATGTTTCATGAATTTTAGACGAGTTTTTGATTTACTAGAATTTAAAAACCAGGCATCTCAATGTTTTGTCGGCAATCGACAGTGCCCTGGTGTTTGAATTTCATTCCCATCTCTTGCATGGGACCTAGAAATTCACTCCAGGACACACATATGATTTTTCAACCAACCTTAGTGCATTGGAGCATATGCTTGTAGTTCAAATTTGAATTATGCACATAAAATGCCTAGAAAACCCAGTTAATGTATAAAAAAGGCCAAACGAACCCTGAAAAATTCCAAGATTAAACACAACACTCCTGCTGTTCTATGTTGACACTAGAAATTTTTTGGAAGCAATAAGAGGCAACGAATATCGTCTCGTCACCAAAGGTGGTACGTTCCCTATCGAAACCATCATGATTGTTGTGAGAAGCTCTGGTTTGTGAGAAGCTTATACCCAAACCTGCCGCAAATGGGAGAAAATTTTCACCACGACATGTTCATGCCGCTCCATGATAGCATGCCAAGTTTCATGAATTTCAGACGATTTTTGGATTTACTAGAATTTAAAAACCAGGCATCTCAACATTTTGCCGGCAATCAACAGTGCCATTGTGTTTGAATTTAATTCCCATCTCTTGCATGGGTCCTAGAAATTCTCCCAAGGACACACATGTGATTTTTCAACCAACTTTGGTGCATTGGAGCATGTGCTTGTAGTTCAAATTTGAATTATGCACATAAAATGCCTAGAAAACCCAGTTAATGCATAAAAATGTCCAAACGAACCCCAAAAAATCCCAAAAATTGACACAACACTCATGTTGTTCTATGTTGACACGAGAAATTTTTTGAAAGCAATAAGAGGCAATGGATATCGTTTCGGCCCCAAAGGTGGGACGTTCGCTACCGAAACCATCATGCTTGTTGTGAGAAGCTCTGGTTTGTGAGAAGCATATACCCGAACCTGCCCCAAATGGGACAAATTTTTTAACACGGCATGTTGATGCCGCTCCATGATAGCATGCCAAGTTTCATGAATTTTAGACGAGTTTTTGATTTACTAGAATTTAAAAACCAGGCATCTCAATGTTTTGTCGGCAATCGACAGTGCCCTGGTGTTTGAATTTCATTCCCATCTCTTGCATGGGACCTAGAAATTCACTCAAGGACACACATATGATTTTTCAACCAACCTTAGTGCATTGGAGCATGTGCTTGTAGTTCAAATTTGAATTATGCACATAAAATGCCTAGAAAACCCAGTTAAGGTATAAAAAAGGCCAAACGAACCCTGAAAAATTCCAAGATTGAACACAACACTCCTGCTGTTCTATGTTGACAATAGAAATTTTTTGAAAGCAATAAGAGGCAACGAATGTCGTCCCGTCACCAAAGGTGGTACATTCCCTATCGAAACCATCATGATTGTTGTGAGAAGCTCTGGTTTGTGAGAAGCTTATACCCAAACCTGCCCCAAATGGGTCAAAATTTTCACCACGACATGTTCATGCCGCTCCATGATAGCATGCCAAGTTTCATGAATTTCAGACGAGTTTTGGATTTACCAGAATTTAAAAACCAGGCATCTCAACATTTTGCCGGCAATCAACAGTGCCATGGTGTTTGAATTTAACTCCCATCTCTTGCATGGGACCTAGAAATTCACCCAAGGACACACATGTGATTTTTCAACCAACTTTGGTGCATTGGAGCATGTGCTTGTAGTTCAAATTTGAATTATGCACATAAAATGCCTAGAAAACCCAGTTAATGTATAAAAAAGGCCAAACGAACCCCCAATAATTCCAAGATTGAACACAACACTCCTGTTGTTCTATGTTGACACTAGAAACTTTTTGAAAGCAATAAGAGGCAACGGATATCGTCCCGTCCCCAAAGGTGGTAAGTTCCCTATCGAAACCATCATGCTTGTTGTGAGAAGCTCTGGTCATCATGCTTGCTGTGAGAAGCTCTGGTTTGTGAGAAGCTTATACCCAAACCTGCCCCAAATGGGATAAAATTTTCACCACGGCATGTTGATGCTGCTCCTTGATAGCATGCCAAGTTTCATGAATTTCAGACGAGTTTTGGATTTACTAGAATTTAAAAACCAGGTATGTCAACGTTTTGCCGGCAATCAACTGTGCCCTGGTATTTGAAATTCACTCCCATCTCTTGCATGGGACCTAGAAATTCACCAAAGGACACACATGTGATTTTTCAACCAACTTTGGTGCATTGGAGCTTGTGCTTGTAGTTCAAATTCGAATTATGCACATAAAATGCCTAGAAAACGCAGTTAATGCATAAAAATGTCCAAACGAACCCCAAAAAATCCCAAAAATTGACACAACACTCATGTTGTTCTATGTTGACACGAGAAATTTTTTGAAAGCAATAAGAGGCAATGGATATCGTTTCGGCCCCAAAGGTGGGACGTTCCCTACCGAAACCATCATGCTTGTTGTGAGAAGCTCTGGTTTGTGAGAAGCATATACCCGAACCTGCCCCAAATGGGACAAATTTTTTAACACAGCATGTTGATGCCGCTCCATGATAGCATGCCATGTTTCATGAATTTTAGACGAGTTTTTGATTTACTAGAATTTAAAAACCAGGCATCTCAACGTTTTGCCGGCAATCGACAGTGCCCTGGTGTTTGAATTTCATTCCCATCTCTTGCATGGGACCTAGAAATTCACTCCAGGACACACATATGATTTTTCAACCAACCTTAGTGCATTGGAGCATATGCTTGTAGTTCAAATTTGAATTATGCACATAAAATGCCTAGAAAACCCAGTTAATGTATAAAAAAGGCCAAACGAACCCTGAAAAATTCCAAGATTAAACACAACACTCCTGCTGTTCTATGTTGACACTAGAAATTTTTTGGAAGCAATAAGAGGCAACGAATATCGTCTCGTCACCAAAGGTGGTACGTTCCCTATCGAAACCATCATGATTGTTGTGAGAAGCTCTGGTTTGTGAGAAGCTTATACCCAAACCTGCCGCAAATGGGAGAAAATTTTCACCACGACATGTTCATGCCGCTCCATGATAGCATGCCATGTTTCATGAATTTCAGACGATTTTTGGATTTACTAGAATTTAAAAACCAGGCATCTCAACATTTTGCCGGCAATCAACAGTGCCATTGTGTTTGAATTTAATTCCCATCTCTTGCATGGGACCTAGAAATTCTCCCAAGGACACACATGTGATTTTTCAACCAACTTTGGTGCATTGGAGCATGTGCTTGTAGTTCAAATTTGAATTATGCACATAAAATGCCTAGAAAACCCAGTTAATGCATAAAAATGTCCAAACGAACCCCAAAAAATCCCAAAAATTGACACAACACTCATGTTGTTCTATGTTGACACGAGAAATTTTTTGAAAGCAATAAGAGGCAATGGATATCGTTTCGGCCCCAAAGGTGGGACGTTCGCTACCGAAACCATCATGCTTGTTGTGAGAAGCTCTGGTTTGTGAGAAGCATATACCCGAACCTGCCCCAAATGGGACAAATTTTTTAACACGGCATGTTGATGCCGCTCCATGATAGCATGCCAAGTTTCATGAATTTTAGACGAGTTTTTGATTTACTAGAATTTAAAAACCAGGCATCTCAATGTTTTGTCGGCAATCGACAGTGCCCTGGTGTTTGAATTTCATTCCCATCTCTTGCATGGGACCTAGAAATTCACTCAAGGACACACATATGATTTTTCAACCAACCTTAGTGCATTGGAGCATGTGCTTGTAGTTCAAATTTGAATTATGCACATAAAATGCCTAGAAAACCCAGTTAAGGTATAAAAAAGGCCAAACGAACCCTGAAAAATTCCAAGATTGAACACAACACTCCTGCTGTTCTATGTTGACAATAGAAATTTTTTGAAAGCAATAAGAGGCAACGAATGTCGTCCCGTCACCAAAGGTGGTACATTCCCTATCGAAACCATCATGATTGTTGTGAGAAGCTCTGGTTTGTGAGAAGCTTATACCCAAACCTGCCCCAAATGGGTCAAAATTTTCACCACGACATGTTCATGCCGCTCCATGATAGCATGCCAAGTTTCATGAATTTCAGACGAGTTTTGGATTTACCAGAATTTAAAAACCAGGCATCTCAACATTTTGCCGGCAATCAACAGTGCCATGGTGTTTGAATTTAACTCCCATCTCTTGCATGGGACCTAGAAATTCACCCAAGGACACACATGTGATTTTTCAACCAACTTTGGTGCATTGGAGCATGTGCTTGTAGTTCAAATTTGAATTATGCACATAAAATGCCTAGAAAACCCAGTTAATGTATAAAAAAGGCCAAACGAACCCCCAATAATTCCAAGATTGAACACAACACTCCTGTTGTTCTATGTTGACACTAGAAACTTTTTGAAAGCAATAAGAGGCAACGGATATCGTCCCGTCCCCAAAGGTGGTAAGTTCCCTATCGAAACCATCATGCTTGTTGTGAGAAGCTCTGGTCATCATGCTTGCTGTGAGAAGCTCTGGTTTGTGAGAAGCTTATACCCAAACCTGCCCCAAATGGGATAAAATTTTCACCACGGCATGTTGATGCTGCTCCTTGATAGCATGCCAAGTTTCATGAATTTCAGACGAGTTTTGGATTTACTAGAATTTAAAAACCAGGTATGTCAACGTTTTGCCGGCAATCAACTGTGCCCTGGTATTTGAAATTCACTCCCATCTCTTGCATGGGACCTAGAAATTCACCAAAGGACACACATGTGATTTTTCAACCAACTTTGGTGCATTGGAGCTTGTGCTTGTAGTTCAAATTCGAATTATGCACATAAAATGCCTAGAAAACGTAGTTAATGCATAAAAATGTCCAAACGAACCCCAAAAAATCCCAAAAATTGACACAACACTCATGTTGTTCTATGTTGACACGAGAAATTTTTTGAAAGCAATAAGAGGCAATGGATATCGTTTCGGCCCCAAAGGTGGGACGTTCCCTACCGAAACCATCATGCTTGTTGTGAGAAGCTCTGGTTTGTGAGAAGCATGTACCCGAACCTGCCCCAAATGGGACAAATTTTTTAACACGGCATGTTGATGCCGCTCCATGATAGCATGCCATGTTTCATGAATTTTAGACGAGTTTTTGATTTACTAGAATTTAAAAACCAGGCATCTCAATGTTTTGTCGGCAATCGACAGTGCCCTGGTGTTTGAATTTCATTCCCATCTCTTGCATGGGACCTAGAAATTCACTCCAGGACACACATATGATTTTTCAACCAACCTTAGTGCATTGGAGCATATGCTTGTAGTTCAAATTTGAATTATGCACATAAAATGCCTAGAAAACCCAGTTAATGTATAAAAAAGGCCAAACGAACCCTGAAAAATTCCAAGATTAAACACAACACTCCTGCTGTTCTATGTTGACACTAGAAATTTTTTGGAAGCAATAAGAGGCAACGAATATCGTCTCGTCACCAAAGGTGGTACGTTCCCTATCGAAACCATCATGATTGTTGTGAGAAGCTCTGGTTTGTGAGAAGCTTATACCCAAACCTGCCGCAAATGGGAGAAAATTTTCACCACGACATGTTCATGCCGCTCCATGATAGCATGCCAAGTTTCATGAATTTCAGACGATTTTTGGATTTACTAGAATTTAAAAACCAGGCATCTCAACATTTTGCCGGCAATCAACAGTG
The DNA here is from genome assembly GCF_002575655.3 of Aegilops tauschii subsp. strangulata. Taxonomy (NCBI): domain Eukaryota; kingdom Viridiplantae; phylum Streptophyta; class Magnoliopsida; order Poales; family Poaceae; genus Aegilops; species Aegilops tauschii. The sequence goes on from NC_053038.3 coordinate 246,186,808, forward strand.
CCATTGTGTTTGAATTTAATTCCCATCTCTTGCATGGGACCTAGAAATTCTCCCAAGGACACACATGTGATTTTTCAACCAACTTTGGTGCATTGGAGCATGTGCTTGTAGTTCAAATTTGAATTATGCACATAAAATGCCTAGAAAACCCAGTTAATGCATAAAAATGTCCAAACGAACCCCAAAAAATCCCAAAAATTGACACAACACTCATGTTGTTCTATGTTGACACGAGAAATTTTTTGAAAGCAATAAGAGGCAATGGATATCGTTTCGGCCCCAAAGGTGGGACGTTCGCTACCGAAACCATCATGCTTGTTGTGAGAAGCTCTGGTTTGTGAGAAGCATATACCCGAACCTGCCCCAAATGGGACAAATTTTTTAACACGGCATGTTGATGCCGCTCCATGATAGCATGCCAAGTTTCATGAATTTTAGACGAGTTTTTGATTTACTAGAATTTAAAAACCAGGCATCTCAATGTTTTGTCGGCAATCGACAGTGCCCTGGTGTTTGAATTTCATTCCCATCTCTTGCATGGGACCTAGAAATTCACTCAAGGACACACATATGATTTTTCAACCAACCTTAGTGCATTGGAGCATGTGCTTGTAGTTCAAATTTGAATTATGCACATAAAATGCCTAGAAAACCCAGTTAAGGTATAAAAAAGGCCAAACGAACCCTGAAAAATTCCAAGATTGAACACAACACTCCTGCTGTTCTATGTTGACAATAGAAATTTTTTGAAAGCAATAAGAGGCAACGAATGTCGTCCCGTCACCAAAGGTGGTACATTCCCTATTGAAACCATCATGATTGTTGTGAGAAGCTCTGGTTTGTGAGAAGCTTATACCCAAACCTGCCCCAAATGGGTCAAAATTTTCACCACGACATGTTCATGCCGCTCCATGATAGCATGCCAAGTTTCATGAATTTCAGACGAGTTTTGGATTTACTAGAATTTAAAAACCAGGCATCTCAACATTTTGCCGGCAATCAACAGTGCCATGGTGTTTGAATTTAACTCCCATCTCTTGCATGGGACCTAGAAATTCACCCAAGGACACACATGTGATTTTTCAACCAACTTTGGTGCATTGGAGCATGTGCTTGTAGTTCAAATTTGAATTATGCACATAAAATGCCTAGAAAACCCAGTTAATGTATAAAAAAGGCCAAACGAACCCCCAATAATTCCAAGATTGAACACAACACTCCTGTTGTTCTATGTTGACACTAGAAACTTTTTGAAAGCAATAAGAGGCAACGGATATCGTCCCGTCCCCAAAGGTGGTAAGTTCCCTATCGAAACCATCATGCTTGTTGTGAGAAGCTCTGGTAATCATGCTTGCTATGAGAAGCTCTGGTTTGTGAGAAGCTTATACCCAAACCTGCCCCAAATGGGATAAAATTTTCACCACGGCATGTTGATGCTGCTCCTAGATAGCATGCCAAGTTTCATGAATTTCAGACGAGTTTTGGATTTACTAGAATTTAAAAACCAGGTATGTCAACGTTTTGCCGGCAATCAACTGTGCCCTGGTATTTGAAATTCACTCCCATCTCTTGCATGGGACCTAGAAATTCACCAAAGGACACACATGTGATTTTTCAACCAACTTTGGTGCATTGGAGCTTGTGCTTGTAGTTCAAATTCGAATTATGCACATAAAATGCCTAGAAAACGCAGTTAATGCATAAAAATGTCCAAACGGACCCCAAAAAATCCCAAAAATTGACACAACACTCATGTTGTTCTATGTTGACACGAGAAATTTTTTGAAAGCAATAAGAGGCAATGGATATCGTTTTGGCCCCAAAGGTGGGACGTTCCCTACCGAAACCATCATGCTTGTTGTGAGAAGCTCTGGTTTGTGAGAAGCATATACCCGAACCTGCCCCAAACGGGACAAATTTTTTAACACGGCATGTTGATGCCGCTCCATGATAGCATGCCAAGTTTCATGAATTTTAGACGAGTTTTTGATTTACTAGAATTTAAAAACCAGGCATCTCAATGTTTTGTCGGCAATCGACAGTGCCCTGGTGTTTGAATTTCATTCCCATCTCTTGCATGGGACCTAGAAATTCACTCAAGGACACACATATGATTTTTCAACCAACCTTAGTGCATTGGAGCATATGCTTGTAGTTCAAATTTGAATTATGCACATAAAATGCCTAGAAAACCCAGTTAATGTATAAAAAGGCCAAACGAACCCTGAAAAATTCCAAGATTAAACACAACACTCCTGCTGTTCTATGTTGACACTAGAAATTTTTTGGAAGCAATAAGAGGCAACGAATATCGTCTCGTCACCAAAGGTGGTACGTTCCCTATCGAAACCATCATGATTGTTGTGAGAAGCTCTGGTTTGTGAGAAGCTTATACCCAAACCTGCCCCAAATGGGAGAAAATTTTCACCACGACATGTTCATGCCGCTCCATGATAGCATGCCAAGTTTCATGAATTTCAGACGATTTTTTGATTTACTAGAATTTAAAAACCAGGCATCTCAACATTTTGCCGGCAATCAACAGTGCCATTGTGTTTGAATTTAATTCCCATCTCTTGCATGGCACCTAGAAATTCTCCCAAGGACACACATGTGATTTTTCAACCAACTTTGGTGCATTGGAGCATGTGCTTGTAGTTCAAATTTGAATTATGCACATAAAATGCCTAGAAAACCCAGTTAATGTATAAAAAGGGCCAAACGAACCCCGAATAATTCCAAGATTGAACACAACACTCCTGTTGTTCTATGTTGACACTAGAAACTTTTTGAAAGCAATAAGAGGCAATGGATATCGTCCCATCCCCAAAGGTGGTATGTTCCCTACCGAAACAATCATGCTTGTTGTGAGAAGCTCTGGTCATCATGCTTGCTGTGAGAAGCTCTTGTTTGTGAGAAGCTTATACCCAAACCTGCGCCAAATGGGATAAAATTTTCACCACGGGATGTTGATGCCGCTCCTGGATAGCATGCCAAGTTTCATGAATTTCAGACGAGTTTTGGATATACTAGAATTTAAAAACCAGGTATGTCAACGTTTTGCCGGCGATCACCAGTGCCCCGGTATGTGAAATTCACTCCCATCTCTTTCATGGGACCTAGAAATTCACCAAAGAACACACATGTGATTTTTCAACCAAATTTAGTGCATTGGAGCATGTGCTTGTAGTTCAAATTTGAATTATGCACATAAAATGCCTAGAAAAACCAGTTAATGTATTAAAAAGGCCAAATGAACCCCGAAAAATCATTCCCATTTCTTCCATGGGACCTAAGCATGCACTGAAGGACACATATTTGATTTTTCAACCAATTTGTATGCACCGAAGCATGTGCATGCAGTTTAATTTTCAATTGTGCACCTGAAATGGCTAGAAAACCAGTTTAATATATGAAATGTCCAATCGAACCCTGAATAATTCCAATTCTTTTAGGACACACATATAGTTGCATGTTCACTGCAGATAAAAGGTCTAGCAATTCAAACACTGTCCAGTGCCGCTGTGACCCCATTTTGTAATTCAAATCAAGTAGATCCCACATAGTTTATTCTCACCAACCGTGTGAGATGTAGTACAAAATATATTGGAGCACCGTCAGTGTATAGTAGGCCTATGGCTTACGCGAGAAGGTGCGTCGGCTACAGTCCACAGCCGGCGTGTCAATCACACTAGCTCACTCCCCAAAACACCCACCTCTGCATCCCTCACAATCTCAAAAATATCTATCGCCTGGAAGGTTTTAATGCTTGATAGCACACGATTAGTATGTGCAGACCATGTGCGATGTCTGTTACTCCCGCCCTGCTTCAGTCCCTTGATTCAAATTTTCAGTAGCCCCGACATTTTACTCCCGCCTCTGCATCCCTCGCAATCTCAAAAATATCTGCTCGCCCTTGATCCAAATTTTCAGTAGCCCCGCCTTGTTACTCCCGCCTAGTAAAATTTTCAGTTGCCGCATTATTTCCTCAAACACAACCTCCGCTCACACAGACACACACAACCCTCGAAACCATAGGTAGGTCGCCGCCATCGCCGGCGCCTCCATCCTCAACCTCTGCCTGTGCTCCGGGGAGCTCGAGTAGCCAATGGCCAAAAAGAGGATTATCGCGGCCTTTTCGCCACACGCCGCGAGGTGGCCGCCGAGGTGTCCCCGTCATCCTCCGCGGGACCGATCCGTCATCGCCGATCCCCCGATCCACCCGCCGCCGTGCCCCTACGTCGGTTCGAGGACTTCCCCATCCTGCCCCGGATCCGGCAGCCGACGAAGTCCTACCTCAGGGCCCGGCAGCGGCGGTGGGGGACGTGGGTCGCCGAGATTATAGATCGAGAGACCCACACCCGCCGGTGGCTCAGTAGCTTCCACACGGCCGAGCTCACGGCCATGGAGTACGACCGCTAGCAGGTCCGCTGCCACGGCACGGCGGCTAGGCTCAATTTCCCCTTCGGCACACGTCTGGTCCACCTCGTTCCACCGGAGCCAGGGGTGGTGAGCTCGGCTATGGTGCGGGAGGACCGCGAGGCGTGGGAGCGTCTTGAGGCCGAGGCCGCCGACGAGGCCTACATTCAACAGCTCCGCCATCAGCGCCCGGGGCTCATGGAGGCAGAGCGGGCGATCTTTGCCAGTGCGGAGGGCGGCGAGGTTATCGAGCTCTCCTCCGATGACGAGGTCGAAGGCGACGAAGATGGAGGCGCGGAGGGCGGTGAGGTTATCAAGCTCTCCTCCGATGATGAGGTCGAAGGCGGCGAGGACGGCGGCGCGGAGGGCAGCGAGGTTATCACGCTCTCCTCTGATGACGAGGTCGAAGGCGACGGCGACGGCGGCGCGGGGGGCATCGAGGTGGGCCCCGAGGATGAGGAGATCGACATCGATGAGGGGAGGAGTGCCTTCCGCAACGACCCCGACGACGGTACTGGCCCGGACCCGGCACGCCGCACATCGTATATGACAAGGAAGGATTGGCTCGACCTCTACTTCGGCCGAAAGTAGTTTAGCTTAGTTTAAATTTATGTTTTATGTTCGGTTATGAAAAACTATCTATGTTTATGTTTGAATGCATTCTACTTTTGGTTGAACCTGCTTTGAACTTGATCAAATTGAAGTTTCCAACCTTAAGTTTAGGGGATCGACTAGAAAAGGCCAAAAATTGCTGGAGTATATATGTATCCACTAAGGGTTTTAGTCCTTTAACTTTTTAAGGATCGCCTAGAGATGTCCCTATGACTTGTTTATTTCAGTTCTTCACAATGTGATGCTCTATATGTGCAACTATTTGCCGTGCAGTTCAATTTCATCAATAACAGTTTCAACAATACCACTATGAATTACGACATTTGGCTGCTGTTAAGGATATTGCAGTTAACATGCCTTTTCGTTTTTCAATTGTTGTTTAGCAACATGCATTGTACTGAATGAGTAAATATGCAATCCCAGGCTACGTAGCAACAAGGAAGAGTGTTACCTTAATGTTCTGATGATGTCTAGATATACATGTAATAAAATCTTATATAATGGGATGGATGGAGTGATGTACTACATCATTTTTCAATTGTTGTTTAGCTTCTAATATTAACTTGGTGCTTTCAGGTACATATATCATTGCCAAAGATCCACACTTCGACCCTTTCTGCGTATGGGGCAATGAGATATTCATGAACCAGCATCAAGTGAGGAAACTAATAAAGATTGTTACTAAAATGGGTCAAAAGATGTCAATCGAACTATTTGTTTACACTTTATGCAAGACAACAGTGAACTGCAGGATGGTAAGTAAGAACCCTGTAGCCTTCTTTTTACTGCCCGTAATGAGTTGTGTTAGATAATATCTGAATCTTTTTTCTTTTGCAGTGGATCCTGAAGCAGTTTACTCAAGATTACCTCTCAAACTACATGATTGGTGGCCGGCCATCACAAGGGGTTGGACTAGAGTCCTGCATGCCTTCTGTATCCAGGAGAGCACAATAGGGCCATTCCGCTTCACCTTGTTCAGCAACTGGAATGTCTGTCGCCTCTTTCTTTACCATCTGTAATAGTACAAGTGTAGAACCTTGGTACATCATTCTTTATTTGGTGCTTCTGTAATTGTTAAAGATATGTACCTGTGAATCGAATAATGCATTGGTTATTTGAACCTGATGGATATGAATAAAGCTATAGCCTACTTTCAAGTTTAAATTAGGTACACTTTTAAATAGCATCAATTAAATTTGGGCGAAATTACGTTGTGCAGGTCATTATGGCACACACGATTGGTAAAATACAAACGTTTGTGATATACACCATAATCTGAGACGGTTCACAGAGAGAAAACGTGTGCAAGCATGCACACAGTTGCCGTTTGCAAAGCGTGTGTGATGTCAGACACTATCACATACGGTGCGGGAAAACTAAATGTGTGTGATTGTGTACCTATCGTACACAGTTTATAATCATGAACTGTTTGTGATGTGCCAGGCATCGTAAATCTCCCGTGCCTGGAATCTGCCTAGAACGCTCCCGTGCCTAGAATCTGCCTGGTTTTAGGTAAAACCACAAAACTCTGACTGCGATGGCAATGCGTGCACAAATGAGTAGCAAGGATGAAGCGTTTGGGATATTCGAGATATCGGAAACGATTATATAGGGACAACTGTATGCATCAAGGCTCCCTATCCTCGACGGTTTCTGGGTCGTGTGGGAAGGACCCCCCTATCGCCCACACTCACTTGGCGACGGTTCCAAATGCCGTCGCGGAAAGGGGTTAAAAACCGTTTGTTTAGGACCGACGCGCACCAGTGCACCCATGCCATAGTGGGCACCACCTACGAGCAGGAAGAGTCAGATTTTTTGCCCCATTCTTAGTTTATCTCAGCTTCTCATGGAGTGGAACTATAGTTTAAACAAACAGTATATATTGTGTATATAGATGCAGAACATCTAGAAGTTAAAAATAGATCAATAAAGCGTTGGTTCATGGTAAGGAATTGGAAAGAGGGAATTTAACATTTTCGCTATGAAATGGATGGCATGGAAGCAACTCTTTCTCTACCATATGCTTAGTTTTGACAATATTAAACATGAGTTAAAAATGTCACGGTGCTTCAACATCTTAGCACAGCAGAAAGGCTACTATTCTAGAATGGGAAACTATACAGTATAAAGAAATTGGGCATGTGCAGATCGAGGAGTATAATAATTATTGTTTCGTAAAGCTAACAAGGACTGAAAAAAGAACCCACACAAAATTTAGGATGACCAAAGCCACCCTTCCTAACTAAAATGAATATACAAGAAATGATACTAAATTAACACCGTATTCATAAGTAAGTTTGATGGCTAAAACGAAGGAAATGTGTAATGTCATGGCGCTTTTAGTTATTCATGTGCAAACTCAAAGCATGATCTGATGAAAGACAAAAAGATTCAAAGTAATCAATTGATAAAAATGTGCTGAAAAAATATTGACTATGCGAAAAAGAAATTTGTACAATGTAGCCTTTCTGCACAATTCATCAACAAGCATGATGCACCTTATTAGAAGAAAAGGAACTACATAAAATCCTGGCAAATTTAAGAAGAGAGAGATGTCGCTAAGATCTGTTGAAAGATCTTACCACTACTTGGAAAGGAGTCAATTGTAGTAGCAGTTGCATAAGAGATGATGCACTGATCTCTTCAGAAGCTTTCTTGCTTATTCACACTTCTTGAGTTCAGCATAAAACACATCAGGATTTAACAATCTGGTTGGTTGTAGCCAATTTCCATGTGAGGTTTTTCCAAAATGATGAAGCTCGGTAATGTTGTTTCATGGTTCAATAGGTCAGTGTAAAATAATTATGGGGTGGTCAAGTCTCCATCCCATGTTATTTACAATCTCAAACGATGAAAGCTTTCTTTCTACAGTTCACCAAAGGTTCTAAGTTACTACCTTTTACTCAAAGATCTGAGTCCACTGATCTCTCTCAACTTTATGGCTGAGATTAACATAATTGCAGAAAGCAACATCAACTCAAATTTTAGTTTGCATTGGAAACCATCAAACAATTTCTAGCAAGATGTTTTTTGAAGGATAGAGGGAGTATATGACTTCCATTTGTCTAGGAATAATGCTGGTAAACCCATACAAAGAGCACGCATATATACATCCATGCATGTTAATTTCTAACTGCTCATGATGTGAAACCAGAGGCATACAAGGTAGAATTCCCATATACGAATGAACTTCTCACGAAAGTCTAGTTTCAAAACTTGTCTACAAGAAAAAGGAAGCGATAGGAAATTAATACTAACTAAGCAACCAAGTGGAACATAAATGTATATAATCGTCACAGGAGTATTCTTCCTGTAGTGAGTGTGAAGTGATCCTTACTCTATGTTGCCATGAGTTCAACATGACAAGTGATACTTAATCTTACCCCCACCTGCACCTCATTCGCGTTGTTGCTCGTCGGACATGGCTGTGCAGCCGCTGCCGCTGCATGCTACACATGTGTGTTGTTGTCCGCCGATGTGCCACTGCTCCCAGCCGCACTCGCCACCCCGGGCGACCCCACAAGTCACAACCATTCATATCTTATGAAACATCATTTAGTTTATTCTTTTGAGAAAATGAAATATCTGTAAATATAACTTCATGGACTGTAGTGTTATTATAAAAGTTACATCGCAATAACTTCTTGAAACACATAACTACACTGGACAAAAATCCTTCCAGCTAGGAAGGAGATCTTCGTGCCCTTCTTCCACCCCGGCTTGACATCGATAGTCAGGATCTCCTCCATCGGGATGGTCTTTCTACAAATAGTCGCCATGAGAAATTGGCGTTTAGTGTTTATTTTAGCACCTAAAATCAGTGTGTTGTTCTATTAAAGACACGCACCCAAAATTGAAACTAATCCAAAATGACCGAGTAGGCTAAAAATTGAAGGCGGCTTAAATATTAGTAAGAACCGACCAGGCTGAGCTATTTGATTGAACCAACAGAGATGTTGCACTGCTAATAATTTATCTTTAGAATAGATCATGAACGATGGTGGTTGTTGCTGCATCAGAAATCAAACATACCCAAGTGGTCAACTACACATTTCTCAGGTTTAATCTTGGGAGCATATGTACCTCATACTAACATTAAATAATTCAGAATTATTGAGGAAGCTAAAATCCAAAGATGGCTTAAAATTCCTGAAAACTGTCAAAAATCAATAATACAATTGAATTATCAGGTCAACTACACAGTTTTAGTATTCAAGGATAAAGTGGCTCTTGACTCCACACCCGTTTGTTTGTATCCGCTGAGACTTATGAGGTATATATCAGTTTTACGTTATTTATACATGTGATTGCACTTTGATATATACAATGATGTAGTGTGTGTGCCAACATACTGATCCAAGGATGGCACAGATACACAAAGGCTTGACCGTTTGAGGTCGGGTCGCTACATTATAAACTAGACATTCTTATATTCCTTTACGGAGGGAGTACATATTACGCGTACATACTCTCCGATGCGATAGATACTACCTAGAGCATACCAAACAAAAGTAGGAGTAACTACACCCGGTCATAGGAAATGTTTGTCCTATATATATAGTAATTATAAAACGGTGTACAAAATATAGTAATTATAAAATTATTTTTTACTATACAAGTTCGTAATTTACTACTTCTTAGATAAATTACTATATTTTCAATACATAACTATATTATGTATAGAGAACTATTGAGGTGTAAAATAAGCTATTCTATACTCTCTCTTTTTTAGCCCAAGACCGTAGAACAATTGTTCTATGGTACTTTAATTTATATAAAAGTATATTTACAAAAGAACAGTACATAAGGTAAACTACCCAATACTAGCCCTAGGTATCATTAGATCAAATTATAGGTTCAGTTCAATCCAATTATCAATCTGTACTGATTTGTGTTGCTTTAGTCTGAGCTTGACATTCTGCAGCCCATCCTTGAGATAGTATTTCCATGAGATTACATGAGGTGGTGCCAATCTAAAGATTTTATCATTTCTAACCATCCAAGTACTCCAGCAACCCATAATTATGATCTCCATTGCAATTTCTTTAGGCAGCTTGATCATGGTCAGAATAATTTCATCAAAAGCAGAAATCCCTCTTTGCTTGGTAGGGATTAGGTTTGTCCAATAGCTGAGTGAGAAAGGGCAATTCTAGAAGAGGTGAATAACAGTCTCCTCTGTTGAATCAGCACATAGGGCACAATTATAATCAAGTAAAAATATATTCCTGCGTTGTAGTAAATTCCTTGTGCTAACTCTGTCATGTAGTTGGAGCCAGAAGATCTTGTGTCTGAGTCTGCTGGCAATTTTCCATGGCTGTTTAAATATGATGTAAGCTTCAGTCTATCCACAAAGATATTCTATACTCATGCTTAGTTTAGCATTACTATATATATAACGTTGCATAAGAGTTTTGTTTAGTGTGAACTAGCGTATACACAAAGAAACTTCTCAAGCACAGATTTGCAGTGATCATCATTAGTGTAACTGGTTCCTACAGTTGAAGCCCAAGCAGGAGTAACTGCAGTGACTACCATCATAAGAGAATCTCTTCTGCTCAAAGCATCTGCAACCTTGTTTTCTTTTTTCTGTATTCAATCTTGTAATTGAATTAAAGCAATTATATATATATAACGCTGGATAAGAGTTTTGTTTGGTGTGAACTAGGGTCTACACGAAGAAACTTCACATGTAGAATGGTCGACCAAGTTTGATTTTCCAAAACTGTAGAATATTTAAATTCATTTATCATGCGCCCTTTACATTTTCACTGGCAAGCCCGGTAAAGCAAGACCATTTTTGCATTTGAGCAACTTTCCATCAGTGCCTCGCATTGACAAAAAATGATGGATGAGAATTTATTTACTGTTATTTCATTGTAGGACATAGATGATAAAAAAGGGGTAGAGGTATTGTAGAGTTGCAAAACTCCATAAACTAATCAGAAATGGTGGCAAAAGTACACACACACTTAATGGTGGTAATACGGAGGTGGTTGGCCAGTTCCAGGGGCACCACTTGCCAGTCTCTGCTGATTTCCATGATGAGCAGGTGGCATCGGGTGTGAAGGATGCATTTCATGAGGCGGCGGTGGCGGAGGGGCAGAGAAGCCCCCTGATGTCCCCATGTACTGCTATGGTGGAGCTGAGTACATATGGCCTGGATACTGCCGTGAAGTAGGATTAGAAATTTATGGCTATTTTTTATACATACCCAGAGATTATGGTTCGATTTTTAAGCACAATCGTCTATGTACAGACTAATCTTGAAGAAAATAATGGCACAAACATATATGTAGGTCATTCAAAGTCAATTGTCAAGTCCTGGCTAGGAATTATTAGCACGAATACTAACCCTAGTCGGATTACTAGCAGAAATCATTTGCATAGATGAAATAACTAATCACTTATCACTTGTACCATTCAAACAATCAATACACTACACTGATCTAACGAAACTTACTTAGATTTCATGGATTGGGAGAGCATAACCATATGATTTCTAAGAAGGGGAGGCAGGAGTAACCAGAGAAATCCTAGGATCTATTTGACACATAAGTGGGTATAAATGACTAACTAGTTGTCCGTCGTCGTCGGAGTCGTCGCCGAGGTCATCGCCCGAGTCGTCACCGGAGTCGGTGTGGAACTCCGCCTCCGGCTGTGGAAGCTCGACGCCGTCGAGGACGTCAGGGTGCAGTGATACCTCGCCGGCGGTGACAGCAACCTCTGTCTCCATCTCCATGCCGTGCTCCGGTGCTTCAGCAGCCCCGGTGTCGCCACTCCCTCCGATGGGGCGCTTCAGCGGCATCCTCATACACTAACGGCTTTGAGGACTGAGAGCAGTGTGGAGGATGCAAGCGGAGAGAGAGGATTGTGTGTGTGGCGAGGATGGGGGGTGCGGCCGCTCGGGCGCTCCAATAATATGGAGTAGTGTGAGAGAGGCGGGCGGTGGTCAAACCACTGGCTCACCTCCCGGTGAGCTTGCGCGCCGGACTGCTTGCATGCCTACCGTCGTTTCACACAGCTACTCGCACGCCTCCTGATGACACTGCATAGCGAGCACGCCTCCCGTCAATTCACACACCTGCACGCATACTTCCCAGTCTGCCTGCGTGGCGGACTACTCACATGCGTCCCGTCAACTCACACCTGCTCGCACGGCACACGGGTCGCATGGCGGCACATATATTGTTTTTTCTATTTGGATGATTAATGCTGCCTCTTTATTGCTTAACCGAAGCATGGCATGTATCCATTGTTGGTCTAACGCTCACGGTTTGAATAAATAATCCATTTGGGACATTGGTTCCCAATTATTAATAATATTCCATTTGTAAGAAGATAAAGATTACATCAAAACTGGTCTCAAATTTGACAAAAAAGTACAATGCCACTTTGTATTGGTGTCCATATGACAACACGACAAGTTTCATGAATTTCAAACAAGTTTTGGATGTACTAGAATTTAAAAATCAAGATTCTCAATGTTTGAAATTTCTTGCACGTGGAGTAAACATGCACCAAGTGAGACACATGTGTTTTTGCAATCCATTTAGGTGCACTGTCACGTGTGCATGTAGCTCAAATTTGATTTTTGCACATTATACCCCTAGAAAATCAATCAATGTACTAAAACGTCTTAATGACCTCTGTTTTTCTAAATGAAAATGTCCCTCCTTTGGTAACATATGTTCACCGCGGGATAATTTAACATGCATCGTAGTTGCGGTGGATTCGCAGTGTGTGTGTGTGTGCGTCTGGGGGTGGTGGGTGGCTCACAGTACACTACGAGTCATGAGCCACCGTGTGGGTTGGCCGTTTTGTGAGGCAGGTGCCACATCAGAGTCGTGAATTCGTTATTTAAAACATTACACAGCCCTTTCATACATACATGATTTGGCCACATGTAGTCGATGGTTGTCCTACACGACACTCGATACTCGCGTGGACGCTTTCTATGGGCCCGCGAGGTCGTCGTCCATCACTTTGACGAACAGCCGTCAATGAGGTTAATTTGACCAGCAAGGTAGAATCTTTTTGTTTATGTTATGGTGGGACTAAATATATAGTACGCGTCGAAGAGGTGGGAGGGGACTAGCATATATACTATACGTACTCGTTCATGAACAAGTACACCTCACTTAGTGTCGGGACTTTTGAGTTTTCGAGGCACGTGACACATCAAAGTTGTGAAATTGGCTATTCAAACATCACACAACACCTCTTTGGGCCACATGCATGCAGGCGGTGGTTATCCTAGGACACTCACGTGTGACGCTTCCATCTGTGGGCCTGATACGCCTCCAACGGATCTATATTTTTGATTGTTCCATGCTGTTTTATTATCAATCTTGGATGTTTTATACTCATTTTATATCATTTTTTGGTACTAACCTATTGACATAGTGCCAAGTGCCAGTTGCTATTTTTTCCATGTTTTTTTACTCCGCAGGAAATCAATACCAGACGGAGTCCAAATGCCATGAAACTCCACGATGATTTTTTATGGGCCAGATGGAAGATGTTGGGCCCTGGTTGCACCTGGGGAGAGTCCCAAGGAGGGGACAACCCAAAAGGGAGCCCCAGGAGGCCCAGGCGCGCCCTGGTGGGTTGTGCCCACCTGGGGTGCCCCCTGGACCGCCTCTTTTCTCTATAAATACCCCAAGAATACCAGAACCTAGAAGCGTCGATGAAATATTCATCCAGCTACCGTAGAGTCCAGAACCACCAGATCCAATCTAGACACCATCTCGGATGGGGTTCACCACCTCCATTGGTGCCTCTCCGATGATGCGTGAGTAGTTATTCGTAGACCTTCGGGTCCGTAGCTAGTAGCTAGATGGCGCTGAATTCTCAATACAATGGTCTCTTGGAGATCCATATGATGTAAATATTTTGCGGTGTGTTGGTTGGGATCTGATGAACTTTGAGTTTATGATCAGTCATATCTTTTTATATCCATGAAGGTTATTTGAGCTTCTTTGACCTCTTATATGCATGATCTCTTATAGCCTCGTATTTCTTCTCCGATATTTGGGTTTTGTTTGGCCAACTTGATCTATTTATCTTGCAATGGGAAGAGGTGCCCGGTAGTGGGTTTGATCTTACGGTGCTCGATCCCAGTGATAGAAAGGGAAACAACACGTATGTATCGTTGCTACTAAGGATAAAAAGACGAGATCTATATCTAACGCCATAGATAAACGGATCTTGTCTACATCATGTCATCGTTCTTATTGCATTACTCCGTGTTTCCATCAACTTAATACACTAGATGCATGCTGGATAGCGGTCGATCTGTGGAGTAACAGTAGTAGATGCAGGCAGGAGTCGGTCTACTAATCTTGGACGTGATGCCTATGTAATGATCATTGCCTGGATATCGTCATAATTATTTGAGGTTCTATCAATTGCCCAACAGTAATTTGTTTACCCACCGTTTGCTATCTTTCTCGAGAGAAGCCACTAGTGAAACCTACGGCCCCCGGGTCTTCTTCCTCATATATTTGCTTGAGATCTACTTTTCCTTTGCATTTTTATTTAGATCTATTAAACCAAAAATACAAAAATACTTTGCTGCACTTTATTTATTTGCGATCTATTATTTCCATCTACTACAATTTTCTGGCATCGTTGCCCAAAAGGGATTGACAACCCCTTTAACACGTCGGGTTGCGACGTGTTGTTATTTATGTGCAGGTGTTGCTTACGTTGTGTTGCTTGGTTCTCCTTCTGTTTAGATAACCTTGGTTTCTTCACCGAGGGAAATACCTACCATCGCTGTGCTGCATCATCCCTTGCTCTTTGGGGAAATACAGACGTAGCTCAGAGAGAAATCAAAAGGAATTTCTGGCGCCGTTGCCGGGGAGGAACTTCATCATAACCAGGTTCCTAACCACAAATCTCATCTCCTCGCAATTTACATTATTTTCCATTTGCCTCTCATTTTCCTCTCCCCCACTTCACAAAAATTTGCGGTTTTATTCGCCTCTCTTTTTTGTTCGCCTTTTTCTCGTCAGATCTCTTGTTTGCTATCTCTACTTATGTTACTATGTGCCTTCTATTTGCTTGCATCTTTGCTTGCTAAGAATCTATTATTATGGATCCTCATCCACTTGCTAATCTTTTCAAAAGATCCAATTATGATGAACCAATTGCTAGTGAATTGAGTGCACTAGATTATCTTTATGAAGTTTTGTCTGAGATTCGTGAATCTGAAAATTGTGATGAAGAAATTTATGAAGTGATTCATGATAGCTCCTTGAATGAAAAGCATGATTGCAATGATTTTACTATAAATTCTATTATTGTCAATTGTGCTAATAATATGCAAAACCCCAAGCTTGGGGATGCTAATTTTGCTATTTCCACTTACATTTGCAATGATCATGATTGGGGTGATAATGATTCTTATGATCTTGAAAATTTATTTAAGTCTCATGATGAATATGTTTGTGATAATATTGAAAGTGGGTTTGGAGGATTGTCAACTTTATCTAAAAATAGTCCCACATATTTGGAGAGTGTTCAATCTTATGAAGTTTTTGATAAAAGTGGGCTTGGATAGGTCATGACTTTATTTGATGATAATCCCACTATTTTGGAAGAATGTCAACTTTGCATGCATGTGGATCATGAAGAGAAAATTTTATGTGATAGCTATATTATTGAATTTGATTATGATCCTACATGTAATTATTATGAGAGAGGAAAATATGGTTGTAGAAATTTTCATGTTACTAAATTACATCTCGTTATGTTGAGATTGCGATTGTTTCTTTATTCTCCTTTGCATATGCTACATATTTCTTGTCTTGATAATTGTTTGCTCATAAAATTCCTATGCATAGGAAGTATGTTATACTTAAGTGTGTTTTTCAGATGTTTCATGATGCTCTCTTTATATTTCAATTATTATCTTTCGTGTGAGCATCGTTGAAATATTATGCCTAGCTAAGGCCGTAAAACTTTAGCGCTTGTTGGGAGGCAACCCAATGAATAAAATTTATTTTTGATTTTTCCTTTCTGTTCTTGTGTGTTAGCACAATTATGCTACTGTTATGATTGTGTTTTTTGTGTTTTAATTAGTGTTTGTGCCAAGTAGAACCGATAGGATCTTCTTGGGTGATAGTTGTTTGATCTTGCTGAAAAAGACAGAAACTTTGTGCTCACTAAAATAATTGTTAAAAATCACCAGAACGAGATAAAATGCCTATTCTCTTTGCAGAAGATCAATATACAAATTATCCAGGTTGTCCTTGTTTTTCAGAATTTTTGGAGTTCCAGAAGTATTCGAACAAATCAGATTACTACAGACTGTTCTGTTTTGACAGATTATATTTTCTTTGTGTTGTGTGCTTATTTTGATGGCTCTATGGTTTTCCTTGATGAGTTTTTGCCATAGAAAAGTTGGATACAGTAGACATAATACAAAAACAAAATAAGAATTAGTTTGATACATCACTTATAGTAGTGGTCTATTTTTCTTACACTAACGGATCTCACGAAGGTTTTGTTGAGTTTTGTGTGATTGAAGTTTTCAAGTTTTGGGTTATCTTACGGTGGATGAAGGAAGGATGTAAGAGCCTAAGCTTGGGGATGCCCCGGAATCCCAAGCTATTATCCAAAAATGAGCAACCAACTAAGCTTGGGGATGCCCCCGAGTGGCATCCCCGCTTTCTTGCAACAACTATCCGTATTTTACTCGAGGCTATATTTTTATTCATCACATGATATGTGTTTTGCTTGGAGAGTCTTGTATGATATGTGTATTTGCTTGTTTTATTTTGTGTTTTAAGTCATCAATCCTTGCTGGACACACCTATTTGGGAGAGCCAAAATTGTATCATGACTTGTTAGAATTGCTCTCTGTGCTTCACTTAAATCTTTTATGAGCTAGGACTTGCTCTAGTGCTTCACTTATATCTTTTTGAGCACGGTGTGCTTAGTATTTTTGAAGAAATGCTCTCTTGCTTCACTTAGATTTATTAGAGATTTAGTAAATTTTTTGAAGAAATTCTCTCTTGCTGCACTTAAATTATTTTCAGAGAAAGAAAATTTGTTATGCTCATGATCTTCACTTGTATTTGTTTGAGCTTATGAAAAGCAACACATGAAAATTAGTCCCAAAGTGATAGATATCCAAGAAGGATAAAGAAATAAAAGAATGTCATGAAGATCATTGGATAAAATAAACTTGATTCTTAGTAATAGTTTTGAGATATGATGATGTGATATGTGAGTTATGTTGATGAGTAATTGTGCTCTAGTAAGAATATTGGTGTTAAGGTTTGTGATTTCCTATGCACGCACGGAAGTCAATAATCATGCAATGAAAATTATATCCTACTTGTGGTGCATTATTCGGTGTTAATTATGCTTAATGCTTGCTTATGAGATTATTCATTTCTTGGTTGGTCGCTTCCCAATCTTTTCCTAGCCTTCACTTTGCACCAAGTATGATCTCTACTTGTGCATCCAAAATCCTTTAAACCTGTTTTGCCACATGAGTACACTATACCTACCTATATGCGGTGCCGTTCTAAGCAAATTTTCATGTGTCATCTCAATTTTCAAAATAAACCTCTCTTTTGTGTGTTTGTTTCGCTCGCGGAACGGTAACGGGTGGCTAATATTTTCCATGCTGGATGTGTTATTGTCAAGATGAGTGTTTATTCACTTGTCATTGCACGAGAGTAAGGCAAAGGTATTAGGGATGCCCAGTCCCGAAATGCAAAAATGAATTTACTTTATGTTGTCAAATAATAAATTCCTTTGAAAGTGTTGGTATGGAGGGCACCCGTGGATATGGTTAGCCATGGAAAGTGGAAGAATGGTGGAAAAAGGAATAAACTTTATTTTCTGTTTGGGAACCGCCTATGGCATATCTAGCATGGAAAGTGTTGGGAACTCTGCGTCATTTTCGTTGGTGGGACGGATACACCTCCCAAAATGTTTTTATCTCTATTTTTTTCGCTTTGAGCTCTGGCACCTCTACAAATCCCTACTTCCCTCTGCGAAGGGCCTTTCTTTTACTTTATGCAATTTTTATTTTTGAAGCTTGAGTCTCCATCTCCTCTCTTATAAAAAGCACTAACTAGGAGGCAATATGATCGTACTTAAGTATTGGGTGTAGATAATATTCGAGTGTGTTTCATGAATGGATCAATGTTTGAGCATGATGGACTAGGGATAACTTATTTAGCATTGATATTTTGAAAGACATTGTTGCTTGTTGATATGCTTGAGTATCTAAATTATTATGTCAAAACTAGACTATTGCTTGAATCACATAAAAAGTCCAAATGTCCATGCTATGAAGAAAAGAATATAATATGACATGATGAACAGCACTCCACATCAAAAATTCTATTTTTATCACTTACCTAGTCGAGGACGAGTAGGAGTTAAGCTTGGGGATGCTGATATGTCTCCAACGTATCTATAATTTTTGATTGTTCCATGCTATTTTTTATCAATCTTGGATGTTTTATAATCATTTTATATCATTTTTTGGTACTAACCTATTGACATAGTACCAACTGCCAGTTGCTGTTTTTTCCACGTTTTTTACATCGCAGGAAATCAATACCAGACGGAGTCCAAATGCCACGAAACTCCACGATGATTTTTTATGGGCCAGATGGAAGATGTTGGGCCCTGGTTGCACCTGGGTGGAGTCCCGAGGCGGGGACAATCCACCAGGGCGCGCCAGGAGGCCCAGGCGCACCCTAGTGGGTTGTGCCCACCTCGGGTGCCCCCTGGACCGCCTCTTTGCTCTGTAAATAAATATCAGAACCCTAGAAGCGTCGACGAAATATTCATCTAGCCGCCACAGAGTCCAGAACCACCAGATCCAATCTAGACACCATCTCGAATGGAGTTCACCACCTCCAATGTTGCCTCTCCGATGATGCGTGAGTAGTTCTTTGTAGACCTTTGGGTCCGTAGTTGGTAGCTAGATGGCTTTCTCTCTCTCGCTGAATTCTCAATACAATGGTCTCTTGGAGATCCATATGATGTAACTCTTTTGCGGTGTGTTTGTTGGGATCTGATGAACTTTGAGTTTATGACCAGTCATATCTTTTTATATCCATGCAAGTTATTTGAGTTTCTTTGATTTCTTATATGCATGACCATAGCCTCGTATTTCTTCTCCGATATTTGGGTTTTGTTTGGCCAACTTGATCTATTTATCTTGCAATGGGAAGAGGTTCCCGGTAGTGGGTTCGATCTTACGGTGCTTGATCCCAGTGACAGAAAGGGAAACGACACGTATGTATTGTTGCTACTAAGGATAAAAAGACGAGATCTATATCTAACGCCATAGATAAAAGGATCTTGTCTACATCATGTCATTGTTCTTATTACATTACTCCGTTTTTCCATGAACTTAATACACTAGATGCATGCTGGATAGCGGTCGATGTGTGGAGTAATAGTCATAGATGCAGGCAGGAGTCGGACTACAAATCTTGGACGTGATGCCTATGAAATGATCATTGGCTAGATATTGTCATAATCATTTGAGGTTCTATCAATTGTCCAACTGTAATTTGTTTACCCACCATTTGCTACCTTTCTCGAGAGAAGCCACTAGTGAAACCTACGGCCCCTGGGTCTTCTTCCTCATATATTTGCTTGCGATCTACTTTTCCTTTTCATTTTATTAAGATCTATTAAGAAAAAAATTCAAAAAATACTTTGCTGCAATTTATTTATTTGCGATCTATTATTTCAATCTACTACAATTTTGTGGCATCGTTACCCGAAAGGGATTAACAACCCCTTTAACACGTAGGGTCGCGAGGTGTTGTTATTTGTGTGCAGGTGCTGTTTACGTTGTGTTGCTTGGTTCTCCTACTGGTTCGATAACCTTGGTTTCTTCACTGAGGGAAATACCTACTGTCGCTGTGCTGCATCATCCCTTCCTCTTTGGGGAAATACCGACGTAGCTCAGAGAGCAATCAGGGCCCACAAGGCTATCATCGATGCATGCATCACTTTGACCTACTTCGGGAGAGGTTAATTAATTTCACCATCAAGGAGGATTCTTTTTGGGTTTAATTACAGTAGGAGCATATAGTATGCGTAGAAGAGGGGGAATGGGACCATCATATGTATTATGCTTCATGAACCTCGCTCTGTGTGGGGACTTTATGGTTTTCGAGGCATGTGCCACATCAAAGTTGTGCATTTTGGGTATCGATCACCATATGTTTGGCCCACATGCAAAGCGATGGTCGTTGTCCTCTCGCACCCACTTAAGGGGTTATCAGCAATATCGATGCTTTCCATTTGTGGGCCCGCTTGGTCCATCACTACTTTGCCTGACAACGAGAGAGGTTAATTTGACTTAGGAGGGGATTATTTTTTTGTTTGTAATACAGTATATATAGGTCATGATCTGTGATGACATGATATTGTTTGAGCACACACAAGCATGTGTACGCATGAATCCCTCCCATCGAGTCGAGGTGGCTAGTACCACGACACGTCATGAACCGATCTCGCTCTGTGTGGGGACTGTACGATTTTCGATGCAGGCGCCACATCAATGTTGCATTTGGTATTTGAACATCAAACCACCCTTTTCATACATATATTTGGTCCACATGCAAGTGTGTTCATGTTCTGACACTCTCCCGCGTCATTTTTCGCCAAATTTATGAACATTAGACAAGTCGGATGACGCAACAGACACGGTTCACTCACACTAACCGTGTGCCACGCCGGTGCCCCTGTCACGCACATCCGCACAGTACATTGGGCTCCACGAGGCTTCCCCTCTCAAAAATATCTACCCACCTACAAGTTTTTTCTATTTGATAACACACGGTTATTATGTTTCGACCGTGTGTGAAGTTTCTTGTTCCCGCTCCCGCCTGCATCCCTCGAAAATATCTGCCCGCCACGAGGGTTTTTCTTTTTCATAACACACAATTGTTACCTCCGGACCGTGTGCGATGCACCATCATCCAAATTTTCAATAGCCCCGGCATTTCACTTCCGCGTTTGACTCCCGCATAGTAAATTTTTTCCAGTAGCCATGTCATTTCCTCAAACACCCCCTGCCGCCCTCCATACACACACACACCAAAACCTCCTCGGGCGCGCGCGCACACACACTCACACACCCCTCCCTCGCTCGAAACCCTAGCAAGGTCGCCGCCGCCGCCGCAAGGCCTCCATTGTCAACTTCTGCCGGTTTCCCCGTGCAGCTTACTCGCCGATCTCCATACCCAGGCCGCCCTGAGTTTCTTAGATGACGCTTTCCAAATGCCCGCTTTCCCACAGATCCCCATCCCCACCCCCACTCTAGAGCATCGCAGCCTTAGCCCGGCTACGCTTCCTGTGGAGCTCGAGGAGCGACTGACCCAAAAGAGGTGTATCGCGGTCTCTTCGCCCAACGTCGCCGAGGAAGCTGACGACCATTACTGGCCGTAGGCACTCAATCAACGGGCTATAGTATGCGGGTATGTCGCAGACGCCGGCTACGACATCGAGGTCGTCGACAGCGACGGCCTGAGGCGGGCTATGTCACAGGTTAAGTGGCCCATCCCCAACCCCTCGGGTTCAACCACCGTCGATCTCATCCATGGCCCCGCTGCTGATCTCCTCTAGCTCACTGTCAAGAATTTGCCATCCTACATCGCCATCGAGCCACTTTTGTCATTTCTGAAGGACATGTTCTGCAACGTTGGCTTGAGATCCACAACTTCCAAGTCAGACCTCATCAACGGCGACCATGCGGAGGGCACCCTTTCTAGCTCTTCCAAGGGGGAAGAGCCCGTCTGCGACATCAGGGAGGGCACCCTACAACCATGCTCTTCCAAGGGGAAGGAGCCCATTTGCGACAACATGGAGCGCATCGAGGGTCCGTGCTCTTCCCACGGGAACTAGCCCATCTGTGACAAGTGAGGAAACCCATGATTTGTTTTGTCGTGCCTCTTCACAGGGGGGAACCCATGATTTGTTTTGTCAAGTACCTTTTGTAGTGTAGTGAGAATATGTCCAGTTTTAATTACTATATTTGGTTGTTTGCAGTATGCCTTGTTTATTTCAGTTGTTCACAATGTGATGCTCTATATGTGCAATTATTTACTGTGTAGTACATTTCATCAATCCAGTTTTAAACATACCGATAGGAATGCATATATTTGCTTGTTGTTAAGCCTGTTATAGCTAGCATGTGCCTCTTTTAAAGTTTTTTGATTGTTCGGTTGTTTTTAGTTAACATATGTCCAGTTAAAATGGTATCTTTGGTTGTTCGTAGAATGCCTTGTTTATTCCAGTTATTCACAACGTGATGTTCTATATGTGCAAGTATGAACTGTGCAGTTCAATTTCATCAATACCAGTTTCAACAATACTACTATGAATGACTACATTTGGTTGCTACATCTTGTAGTTAACACGTCGTTCCATTTTTATTTAACAATAACCAGTGTACTTAGACCGGCACAATACTAGTTCGAATGACTATGTTTGCTTGTTGTTAAATGTTAGGCCTGTTGCAGTTAACACACCTTTCCACTTGTTTTGCTTTACTAGCATTCTTAAACCTGCACACTGAAGCTATCTTTTGGAGATTATTTTGTTTGCCATGGATACATTTGGTTGATGTTTAGCCTGCTGTGCTTAACATGCCTCTCGATGTACCTACACAGGACAATTTTGGGAACGACTGCTGTTTTCCATCGAGGTTAGTTTCATCCCATGGCTTATATATACTCATTGTTCAGGATATCGGTAGCTGGTACCATATAGGACGGGGGCTGATAAGGGACTAATCGGTGAATCAGACTTTTAACTGAATATATCTATAACCCATTTATTGTTAGGTTAACTAGGGCCATGTGTAATATATCTGAGGCTACATAGCAACATGCACTGTACTTAATGTCTAAATATGTAATCCGAGGCTACATAGCAACAAGGAAGAGTGTTACCTTAATGTTCTGATAATGTCTAGATATACGTAGAAGAGCAACAGCAGCAACAACAACAACACAACCCTATTTGGATACTCAACCTAGCTAGAGGTTAGAGTTAGTTTCTAGCTCACGACTAACCTTGAACTAACTCCATCCAAAGAGGTGTTTGGATGACAGGGTTAGATTGACAATAAATGCACTAGGAGAACTAGCTCCAATTAGCATCTCTTGGGTTGGATAGTTTTTTTGGGTGGGTTAGATGCAACTAGCTCAAACTTGCCCTCATGTTTGGATATACTTTAGGGCTATTTGAGCCCGAACTAGCTCAAACTAACTCTAACCCATGGATACCGCAGCAGTTAATCAATCGATAATTTTTAGGAATGCAATAAACTCCTTCCGGCCCATAATATAAGATGTTAATTCATGTAATATGTGAATATATTGGATGTTATAAGATATCATAAAAGAGTGTTGTACTACATCATTGTGCAATTGCTATTTAGCTTCTAATATTAACTTGATGCTTGGTACATATGTCATTGGTAAAGATCCGCGTTTCGACCCTTTCTGCGTATGGGGCAATGAGATATCGATGAACCAGCATCAAGTGAGGATGCTGATAATGATTTTTAGTAAAATGGGTCAAAAGATGGATATTAAACTATTTGTTTACACTTTATCCAAGACAACAACGAACTGCAGGATGGTAAGTAAGAACTCTACAGCCTTCTTTTTACTGCCCATAATGAGTTGTGTTACATGACAATGTCTGAATCTTTTTGCTTTGCAGTGGTTCCCAAAGCAGTTTACTCAAGATTACCTCTCAAACTACATGATTGGTGGGCATGCAAAGGTTAAAGAATTTCTACCAGAAAATGATGATTATCGAGATGTTTTTATGAAGACCGTGAAGGATGGGCGATCGGCCATCATAAGGGGTTGGACTAGAGTCGTGCGTGCCTTCTGCATGGAGGATGGCACAATATGGGAATTCCGCTTCACCTTGTTCAGCAACCAGAATGTATTTTGCCTCTTTCTTTACCGTCTTTAAAAGTACAAGTATACAACTGTGGTTCATCATTATTTATTTGGTTTTATGTAATTCTTGAACATATGTACCTATGAATCGAATAATGCATTGGTTGTTTGAACCTGATGGATATGAATAAAGCTATAACATACATTCAAATTCAAATTTGGTACAATTTGAAATAGCAGCAATTAAATTACGGTGAAATTACGCTCTCCAGGTCATTACGGCAGACACCGTTGGTAAAACAGAAACATTTGCGATATACACCATAATCCGACACGGTTCACAGAGAGGAAACGTGTGCAAGCATGCACATAGTTGCCTTTTGCAAAGCGTGTGCGATGTCAGACAATATCACAAACGGTGCGGGCAAACTAAACATTTGTGATAGTTGCCTTATCGTAAAAAATTCGCAAACACGAACTGTTTTCTGATGTGGTATGCATCATAAACGTTGCACCACAGAATAGTGTGTGCGATAATTGAAGTGTACGATGATGTTACGATGGTCCGACGTTTTGTAATCCTGTTCGACACTCGTATGA
Organism: Aegilops tauschii subsp. strangulata; assembly: GCF_002575655.3. Classification (NCBI taxonomy): domain Eukaryota; kingdom Viridiplantae; phylum Streptophyta; class Magnoliopsida; order Poales; family Poaceae; genus Aegilops; species Aegilops tauschii. The sequence goes on from NC_053038.3 coordinate 246,211,353, forward strand.
CGATTAGCTAATCTTCTTAGTTAGTTATCGCATACAATTTGGGAAAGTGAATGTGTGTGATTGTTTGCTTATCATACACGTTCTATAATGGTGAACCATTTGTGATGGGCCGCGCATCATAAACGTAGCACCACAGAATACCGGTTGCGATGGCAATGTGGGCACAAACGAGTAGCAAGTACTGTACATGCATGAAGGCTCCGTATCCCCGACGGTTTCCGGTTCGTTTGGGAAGGACCCCCCTATCATGGTCACTTACTTGGCGACGGTTCCAAAGGCCGTCGCGGAAAGGGGTTAAAAACTATTTGTATAGCTCCTCGCTGTACCAATGCATAGACCCTTAGATTGGCAACATAATGGGAGATATAACTCTCTCCATCTGAATCTTGCAACGACATGGTGTCAGATCTGCAAGAAAAACAGCCCGAAATAAGAATAGAGGAGAATCTTGCGATACAGAGGTCAAAACAACGAGAAGTATATATAATGAATTTTCCCCTTGTAGGACAAGTCTTCGAGATATGATACTATTCCTTTTAAGGGAGGATCTTGGTGCGCCTAGACCAGGGGTTGTGGGTACTTTCCCCACTACCCATGTTCATGTGGGTCCCCCATGCAGGTGGGCCCCACTCCGGAACCTTCTAGGACTTTCCTGGTACAATACTGAAAAACCGAAACTTTTTTTGGAACCCTGAAAACAACTTTCCATATATAAATATTTACTTTCGGACCATTCTAGAGCTTTTAGGACTTCTAGGACATTCCACTATTAATATCTCAACACTACCCTAGTGCTACCGAACGTTAAGCGTGCGACTCTATGGGTCGGGAACATGTAGACATGTTCGATACTCCTCTCCGATCAATAATCAATAGCGGGACCTGGACGGCCATATTGATTCCTACATATTCAATGAAGATCTTTATCGGTTGAACCATGATGTCAAGGATTCAGTTAATCCCGTATGCAATTCCCTTTGTCCGGCGATATGTACTTGCCCGAGGTTCAATCGTCGGTATCTCCATACCTAGTTTTAACATCCCAAATTTTCAATTTGGAATGTTATACATAGGTCATCATATGCATATCATATTTTATTGCATTTTGCTTTGCGATCCTCAAAATCCTAAGTAACTCAAGGACCCACGGAGAGAGTTGGGGATTTCACCGTTTTCATATTTGAATTTTCTCAAATATCAAAACAAGGATCATTTTGGTTTTAATTATTTTTCTCTTCAAAAATATTTCATATTAAAAATATATGAGAGGAGATAATATGACTTCTCAAAAATAAATGAAATAATGGAGGAAAATGTTAAAATTAAATAAATATTTTTATTTGGATTTTATTGCTATTTTATTTGAATTAGAAAATATGCATTTTTTAAAATTGCATTTTAGGCCAAGAAAATGTTCACTAAGTTCTAAATATTTTATTGGCCCAACCGCGCGCGCCAACGCCTTCCCCCTCAGCGGGAGTCCGCCCCGCCACCGCCGCCGGCCGTGTCCGCCTTGGACACGCCTCCCGAGGGCGTGCCCCCTCCCGCAAGCCGCCACCTTCCCCCCTTTAAAAGCCGAGCCCGGGCCCCCTGGGTCCCCAAGCCGAAGCCGCCGTCACCCGCTTTACCTCCCGCCCGCGCCACTGCTCCGCTGCCGTGCCGCCGCCCGCGCCGCCGTCGCCGCCACCCCACCCCGCAGCCCCGCGCCACCCGCGCCGTCGCCGCCGTTGCCGACACCGCCGCCGTGCCGGATCTTGCCATTGACCCCGCCCATTGACCGGTCGGTTTTTCTTCGGTTAACACCGGTTTTTTAGTTTTCATGTTTATTTTCTTAGATCAGTTTTCGTCGGTTTATTTTTATTTAGTTGTCAGAGCCCTAGATTCATGTTTGTAAATAGTGGCATTGGATCCATGCATCATGTCTAATTTTATCTAAAACTTGAAGTGGGGATTGTTCAAACCCTAACACCAGATCAAATCCAATAGGTTCAACCTAAAAATAATCTTCAATGAACCCAAAATGTCCCTAAGAAAAGTTCGTGATTTCTGGTTAAGGTGAATACCTCTGCCCAAAATGATGAGCATATTTCTTGGCCATTTATGGATTTTTGAATTAACCCATATTGTATTTTAATTGGGGCTTGTAAATGCTATATATATTTTCAACAGCTCCAATAATTCTGAAACTTTTGCTGGGGCTCTAGAATTATTCAGCTAGCATCCAAAAATATTTTCAGGATTTTACAAAGTGGTTTAGTATTTTTACTAAATCAAAAACAACAGCAGAAAATAGAAAAAAAGAAACAAATTTAGAACAGAGAGAGAGTTTTTACCTGGAGCTTACCTGGCGGCCCAACTGGCGGCCCAGCACTGCTAGCCCGTGCCAGTCATCCCCAACCTCTGCCAGAAGGCAGAGGCGAGGGAGGGCACGGCGCGCGCGCGCGATGGCGCCACGCCACCTGCCTGCCTGCCCCTGCCCCCACGATGCTCTGGCCTCTCGGGACGTCGACACGCACCTCCCCCGGCCCTCTGCTCTCTCCCCGTGCTCCTCCCACTCCTCAGCTCTCTCCCCGCACACGCCCGAGCGGAGCTCGTCGCCGCCGCCACTGCCGCCTCATCCATAGAGCCTCCCTCACAAAGCTAGCGTGCCCATCGTCTCTGCCTCATCACCACACGTCGACAAGCCAACGACCCGACCTCGGGAGCCCCTCATCACCGGCATCTTCGCCGTCTTCAAGCTTCGGCACCGATGACCGCTGCCGTCGATTCGCTTGCTCCAGCTCCTCCCCGACCACGTCGTGCTTCTCCACCAAACCGCTGTGAGCTGCTGCTGCGTTTCCCTCTTTTCCCGCTGTTCCCCGCGCCCTCTAGCCATCGCCCCATGAGCATCGAGCTCCGGCCATCGCCATGGCCGGCGAGCCTCGCGCTCCCGAGCTTTTCGCTCGTCTCCGTAGCACCCGCGTGCTCTCCAGGTCCCTAGGAAGCCGTAGAAGCCCTCGGTTGGCCTCCCCGTGCACCGCAGCGACACCTGCCTCATGCCCGTGGCTTCGGCAGCCGCCCGGCTCAACACCGTCGCTAACTCCGGCGACCCTGCGCCCCCCTGCTGCCTCCGTTGGATGCGCGGGAGGAAGGGCTATAGCCTGGTGCCCCTAGCGCGTCGAACCGCTGTCGATGCAGCGTCTCCGGCGAGCTTCCGCCGCGGTTTTGGTCGCCGCCGGCCAACTCCGGCGGGCCGACGTGGCGCCGCCATTAGCCACTAGTAGTACTCTACCTAACCCCCACAGCCACTGACCGGTGGGCCTAGCTCCTCTAACGATTTTGGTTAGGTTTAACTAAAATCACTAATTATGACTGAGCCTATGACTCATGGGTCCCAGCGTCAGGTTTGACCTGGGCTGACGCTGTTGACCTGATGACGTCACACTGACGTCAGGCCGACGCAGTAAATCATTTTCTGGATTAATAATAATCCAGGGAATTCCAGATATGATATAAACTTCAAAAATTCATATAAATTCAACCGTAGCTCAGACTGAAATAATTTATATATGAAAAATTATTAGAAAAATCCAATCTATCCATCTGTAAAATTTTCATGCATGTTAGAACAACTTATGGCTACTGTTTAGGACAAATCATATAAATGGCATTTGAATTTCACATATGGAGTTTGAATTTGAACCTTGGGTTCAAACCAACTTCATTTAACCTGTTGCTAGTTGCATTAGCTCAAATCACAGCATATTGACATGTCATGATCATGGATCATATTGTTGCATTGCATTGATCGTGTTTCTTCTCAGTTGCCGGTATTTGTCCCCTCTCAGTAGACGTATGTTTCGACGATTTGTTCGATGACACCGATAAAGAACTATACTATCTTCAGAAGTGCCATGCAAGCAAAACCCCCTTGTTCATTCCGATACAATCCCACTCTCTCGCTCCTGCTCTCTTTTACTGCATTAGGACAACAACGATACAACTGTTACATGCTGCGGTAGTTGAACCGCTTTCCTCTGCATGACCTGTCATTGCCACAGTAAATAGATGAAACCCACTAGCATGAGTAGGACTTGTTTCAGCCCTGATGTGCCTACTCATTCATGCTTGTTTGTCATGCCTGCTACTGCTTAGAGTTGAGTCAGGTCTGATTCATCGGGGATGAATTGGAATGGTGATGAACATGTCCTACTATGTGTGAGCTAAGTGTGTGAACGCGATTTGGTAAAGGTAGCGGTGAGAGGCCATGTAGGAGTACATGGTGGGTTGTCTCATTGAAACCATCCTGAGGAACTGAGTTCTGTGTTTGTGATCCATGAACAGCTACTACCACACGTTGGGCCCTGAAATATGACCCCGCTCGACTTATTAACCGCCCCTGCCCTCTGTCCAGGAGTTGCAACTAGTTTCTGGTGTTTGTAGGATATGTGTTGGAGGTCGTGCGTAGCGCTGACCCTAGGGGTGGGCTATGATGCGGTAGATACACCGTGGCACGGTGTACCGGGCGCCCGTTTGGTGTCTCAGGAACCCTGCACACATCGTTTGGGGCTGTGAGCGAAACTCCTGCCGGATCTCCTCACGGATGGAACCTGAATAGGCGATAAACCTGAACTAGAGACTTGTGTGGTTAGTCAGGTCGTGGTCTACACCCACGTCGGCTTTCGCTTGAAGTCTGCCAAGCACATGTCGTGTGCATACGCTAAGTGGTGGAAACATGTGTGAAGAAGTACACCCCTGTAGGGTTATAATGATCTATTCGATAGTCGTGTCTGTGGTAAAGGACTTCTGGGTTGCCTATAATAGTTCATAGATAAATTGAAGTGGATACTCTAAAATGCGCAAGATAAGCGTGAGTGCTATGGATGGCGTTCTCGTAGGGAGACAGGAGCGGATCCATAGTGGTGTATTGGTATGGTGAATATGTGGACTCGTGTGTGCCACCTCAAAAGAGTTATTTGTAGTCGTAGTTCAGGATAGCCACCGAGTCAAAGCTGGCTTGCTGCAGTCAAACTCCACCACCCCTTTATTGATACCGATGCATACGTAGTTAGTTCTGATGTAAGTCTTGCTGGGTACATTTGTACTCACGTTTGCCTATTTTATGTTTTGCAGAGAGACGTCAGTATCGCTAGTAGTTCCGTGTGGACTTCGACGTTTAGCTTGATACCTCAGCTACGATCTTGTGCCGTCGGCAGGATCTGGTAGATAGTCAGGTTTCTCAGCCTTTTTCATTTGTAGATGTCTGTACTCAGACATGTTAAGCTTCCGCATGTGTTTGACTTGTATGCTCTGAATGTTGGGTCATGAGACCCATGTTTGTAATATCTCGCTCTTCGGAGCCTAATGAATAAATACTTTGAGTCGTAGAGTCTTGTTGTGATGCTATGTTGTATTTGCACATATCGAGCATATTGTGTGTATGATTGAAATGCTTGGTATGTGTGGGATCCGACAACCTAGTTGTTTATCCTTGGTAGCCTCTCTTATGGGGAAATGTAGTCTTGTGCTTCCATGAGCCATAGTAGTCCGCTACAGCCCGGTTCACCGGAGTCCTGCTAGCCCAGCACTACTGCTCCGGAACACTTGACTGGCCGGCATGTGATTCACTTCGTTCCTGTGTCTGTCCCTTCGGGAAATGTCATGCGGTGACATCCGGAGTCCTGCCTAGCCTGCTACAGCCCGGTTCACCGGAGTCCTGTTAGCCCAGTGCTACAGCCCGGATTCACACGCTGCTGACCGACATGATCGCTGTTGATTCATGTATGCCTGTCCCCGTAAGTTAGTGCCACTTTGGTTTCACGACTAGTCATGTCGGCCCGAGTTCTCTGTCATATGGATGCTAGCGACACTATCATATACGTGAGCCAAAAGGCGCAAACGGTCTCGGGCCATGGTAAGGCGACACCCGTGGGAATACCGTGCGTGAGGCCGCAAAGTATTATGAGGTGTTACCGGCTAGATCGATGTGACTTGGAATCGGGGTCCTGGCAGCTTTGGTATCAGAGCCTGACTGCCTGTAGGATTACCAAGCCAAACTGGTTGAAGTCGTGTCTAGAAATGCTTTAGTTATATAAGGGAATTGATTGTGGAAGGGAACGTAAGGCTCTTTTTACTCCTTATACCTTATGCTCCTCTGATCTGAGTCATCCTCTTCTTTTCTACGGGTATTAAGAACTAGGCCTTCTCATCTATCTATTAGGATGACGAGTTACTATGATAGAGACTTATAGGATTGTTGGTTCCAGGCCTCAATTCAGTTTCTACTACTTTTAGTATGTTGTCGGCTGAACCACAACCTTGATATGATGTTGTTAAGTGACTATGCAAATCCTTGTAAATGTCTCAAATCTTTTTCTAAGCATTTACGGCCGTTATGCTGTCCGAGTCATCCCAGGTTTCTAAATAGTCTGATGCATTTGCAAATCCCTTCATCCCGTTCCTGATGCCCTTTTGGGCCAGATTAAGCACACTAAATGGTCTGTTGAGGTACTCCATTGCCTCGGCGTATATGTTGAAGCCATTATTATGACCCCAGTCGTCTTAGAGAACCACCCAGTACTCTAGCAATGCTTTGTATCCCCAGTGTGATGATTCTGGCCATTACTATCGAAAGCATCCCGTGATGCTACTTAGTAGTAGGTATTCTACTCCTGGGTTTTTGAGCCCAAAATTCACCCTACTTACTTCATGTTGATAGTGTTTGTTAGCTCCTTTAGGATATTAGTAACCATTGCGATAGTCCTCAAGGTCCGTGGTAGATCTTTCTTCCAATACCATGAACTACTTATGGCAGAAGTTCCTTGTTGAACCAAAACATCACAATAAGAGTGCTCTTGATGAGTTCTCCATTCTGCATTGTGAATCTGCCAGTCCTACCTTTCTGCATGGATTATCCGGAAGAAACATGTTGAACTTGGTTCGACATACTAATCTATGCATCCACAACTCAGAAAGTTATATGTTCCTTGAGTTGACCCTCCTCAGCTGTATTCCGACCCTAGTCTATCAATTGATAGTCAGGAATAGTTGTGCATCCGTGTTCATCGATGCCTATTATTTTTGTGGTCCGTCAAGCCATTCTATTCCGGAATGCCTAGGAGAAACAAACTCCAGTACCTCGTCCATTTCTAGGATTGGGTCAAAGTAGTTGTATTCCGCAGATCAAAATGCCAATCCAGCTTTTTCTCTGTTCTACCTTGGAGTGTTACCATCTTTATGTCAAGAATGTCATGAGAATTGCACCACCTCTTATGAATTCTTGAAGCAGTGATACTTCTCTCCATCATTATTCATTCCTCGGTCCCGTGTTGTTGTAACCGGAATGCCTACAAGTGCACTTTGATGTGTGAAATCAATACACCTAGCAACCTCCTTGCTTGGTAGTTAATGGACAATACTCTCACTCTTAGCGTGCTGGTTATTGAATCATCCTCCTAAGATTGATCGTGCTACCTAATCCATATTTCCTGGTGGACTCTCCGATCAATGAGATAGGATTGTGTCAATCCATCACTCTCTTGGTCACATTGTCTTGCCCTGAAAAGAAAGATTGTTTCGAGCTTAGTAACATATGGTGGTTCGTGATGTTCCGAAATCTTCTCGGAAGTATTATTAGGTTTTCACCTAACCATTATGTTGAGTTCATGATCATGTTAGTTTTCCTCCAAACCACCCATTCTCCAAGAATCTCTGTTGGATACCCCTGAGCTAGTTGGTTAAGCCAAACAACAACTTGGAGAGTTGGAAGATAAAAGCTTGTCTGACTTAGTTCATGTTAAGGGATATCTTTGTGTGTGTGTGTGTGTTGAAGAAAGATGATATCTCCATCAATTGGTCCTGATGATCAGTTGTTGGATCTATTGCCTTGTCAAAACTTTGACTTGAGTATGGGCTATCGTCAAGTCAAATCAGAACCAACGATGTTCGTAATGTTGTCTTACTCGTGGTTGATCCCTCGAGCATACACCATTACATCTTTTGGTCTAGCCAATGCTATCACCGTGTTCACATGATGGTGGAAGTCCAGTGATATGGAAATTCTGATGAGTTGTTGTTGAGCCCATCAGCAGCATTTTGTCTCCTCCATCATTCATGTTGAACATCAACCTAGTGTTGGAAACTTTGTAAGCAATGCCTTCGTGTTCCGTTCATGAAGCTTATGCTTGGATGGAAGAAGTGACTTCCTCGAATTCATGTGCATTTTGTGCAAGTTGCCGCCGTGAGTTCGAGAAAGATTGTTTTTGTTTCCTCCAGAACCATCCCAAGTCAGTTATGCATGTGCGAATGTATTCTATGGTTTGGTAGATTAATTGCCTCCACTCCATATGTATTCCCTAGCACACCAAGCCACTGATTGACTTCTTCAAGGAAAAGAAGTCTATGCTTGGGATCTAATCCATGGACTTGCGTAAAGACTTCGAAATCCTTGATGATGGTTCCCGACCAGAACTCGATAGTGTTTTATTATAAGACTACTATGTGGTCATTCTTGTCTTGGACAACATGCTCACATGTATGTAGCAAAACCAGCTCATGTTTTGGAGCTTGCTATCGTAGTTCATATCCCGAGAATCTCGCAATGTCATCTTGTCGATTCATGTTGCAAACTTTCTTTTTGGACATGCTGAGTCTGAAGTATCCTATCACCAATCGGATCTGAATCTCAGGCAGATCTGATGGTTGGAACATTCCCAACAGTTGCATTTTGTTCCCAGCTTGCACCGCCATTGTGCCAGTTTCCCATGGGCTGCCCCTCTCAGCAGTTGCTGTCCAAGATCATCTTCCAAAGTGGACCTACAATGGATCCCATCCATTTATGATGATAAGCAAAATCATCCATTGCGTTGTCTTCAACAAGGTAGTCCACATCATCCATTCTAGCCCGAGTGTGCCGTTCTTCCGAACTCCTTCAACGATCGTTTGTGAATTTCCTTAGGTTGGTATAGAGATTTCCAATGATCTCTGTATCAAAAGTAATTCTTTTGCCACTTAAGGGAATAATTCTACGAGTCACCTTCCCTAAGGTGTCATGTTATGGAATCATGGCAATTATCTCCTTGCTACTTTGAAACCATGCACCATCTTACTCAAGCCTGGAATTGTTGCCTACCAACTTGAACCTTCGTTATCTGTTATTTTTTCCATCCCTCTGATGTGTGTTTTGAGTCTCAACTCAAGAGGTGTTCTTACGTCTCACTCCATGAGTCGATCTTGAGTTGCCCGATCTCGAGAAGATCGTTTCCAGTAGAGTTTCTTTCTGTCATCATCGTGTTGGATGAAGTTCTCAAAGGCAAAGACGTCAAAATCAATATGGTGCGATGAATCAACATCTCCGAGGAGGACAGTTGGATCATTAAGATTGTGTAGTTTTGTGTCCCCTCTGTCTTCTTACCTCACGTCTTGAATCTCGGGACGAGATTCTTGTTTAGTGGGGGTGAGTTGTCACAACCCTAGATTCATGTTTGTAAATAGTGGCATTGGATCCATGCATCATATCTAATTTTATCTGAAACTTGAAGTGGAGATTGTTCAAACCCTAGCACCAGATCAAATCCAATAGTTTCAACCTAAAATAATCTTCAATGAACCCAAAATGTCCCTAAGAAAAGTTCGTGATTTTTGGTTAAGGTGAATACCTCTGCCAAAAATGATGAGCATATTTCTTGGCCATTTATGGATTTCTGAATTAACCCATATTGTATTTGAATTGGGGCTTGTAAATGCTATATATATTTTCAACAGCTCCAATAATTCTGAAACTTTTGCTGGGGCTCTGGAATTATTCAGCTAGCATCCAAAAATATTTTCAGGATTTTACAAAGTGGTTTAGTATTTTTACTAAATCAAAAACAATAGCAGAAAATAGAAAAACAGAAACAAATTTAGAACAGAGAGAGTTTTTACCTGGAGCTTACCTGGCGGCCCAACTGGCGGCCCAACACTGCTGGCCTGTGGCAGTCATCCCCAACCTCTGCCAGAAGGCAGAGGCGAGGGAGGGCACGGCGCGCACGCGAGGGCGCCACGCCACTTGCCTGCCTGCCCCTGCCCCCCTCGATGCTCTGGCCTCTCGGGACGTCGACACGCACCTCCCCCGGCCCTCTGCTCTCTCCCCGCGCTCCTCCCCCTCCTCTGCTCTCTCCCCGCATGCGCCCGAGCGGCGCTCGTCGCTGCCGTCCACTGCCGCCTCACCCACAGAGCCTCCCTCACAAAGCTAGCATGCCCATCGGCTCCGCCTCATCTCCACACGTCGACAAGCCAATGACCACGACCTCAGGAGCCCCTCATCACCGGCATCTTCGTCGTCGTCAAGCTTCGGCACCGATGACTGCCGCCGTCGATTCGCTTGCTCCAGCTCCTCCCGGCCCCGCCGTGCTTCTCCACCGAACCGCTGTGAGTTGCTGCTACGTTTCCCTCTTTTCCCGCCGTTCCCCGCGCCCTCTAGCCATCGCCCCGCGAGCATCGAGCTCCAGCCATCACCATGGCCGGCGAGCCTCGCGCTCCCGAGCTTTTCCGCTCGTCTCCGTAGCACCCGCGTGCTCTCAAGGTCCCTAGGAAGCCATAGAAGCCCTCGGTTGGCCTCCCCGTGCACCGCAGTGACGCCTGCCTCATGCCCGTGGCTTCGGCAGCCACCCGGCTCAACGCCGTCGCCAACTCCGGCGACCCTGCGCCCCCCTGCTACCTCCGTTGGATGCGCGGGACGAAGGGCTACAGCCTGCTGCCCTTAGCGCGTCGAACCGCTACCGGAGCAGCGTCTCCGGCGAGCTTCCGCCGCGGTTTTCGTCGCCGCCGAACAACTCCGGTGGGCCGATGTGGCGCCGCCATTAGCCACTAATGGTGCTCTACTTAACCCCCACAGCCACTGACCGGTGGGCCTAGCTCCTCTAATGATTTTGGTTAGGTTGAACTAAAATCACTAATTATGACTGAGCCTATGACTCGTGGGTCCCAGCGTCAGGTTTGACCTGGGCTGACACTGTTGACCTGATGACGTCACACTGACGTCAGGCCGACGCAGTAAATCATTTTCTGGATTAATAATAGTCCAGGAAATTCCAGATATGATATAAAATTCAAAAATTCATATAAATTCAACCGTAGCTCAGATTGAAATAATTTATATATGAAAAATTATCAGAAATCCAATCTATCCATCCATACCATTTTCATGCATGTTAGAACAACTTATGGCTGCTGTTTAGGACAAATCATATAAATGGCATTTGAATTTCACATATGGAGTTTGAATTTGAACCTTGGGTTCAAACCAACTTCATTTAACCTGTTGCTAGTTGCATTAGCTCAAATCACAGGATATTGACATGTCATGATCATGCATCATATTGTTGCATTGCATTGATTGTGTTTCTTCTCTGTTGCCGGTATTTGTCCCCTCTCAGTAGACGTATGTTCCGACGAGGAGTTCGATGACACCGATGAAGAACTATACTATCTTCCGAAGTGCCAGGCAAGCAAGACCCCCTTGTTCATTCCGATACAATCCCACTCTCTCACTCCTGCTCTCTTTTACTGCATTAGGACAACAACGATTCAACTATTACATGCTGCGGTATTTGAACCCCTTTCCTCTGCATGACCTGTCATTGCCACAGTAAATAGATGAAACCCACTAGCATGAGTAGGACTTGTTTCAGCCCTGATGTGCCTACTCATTCATGCTTGTTTGTCATGCCCGCTACTGCTTAGAGTTGAGTTAGGTCTGATTCATCGGGGATGAATTGGAATGGTGTTGAACATGTCCTACTGTGTGAGCTAAGTGTGTGAACACGATTTGGTAAAGGTAGCAGTGAGAGGCCATGTAGGAGTACATGGTGGGTTCTCTTATTGAAACCGTCCTGAGGAACTGAGTTCTATGTTTGTCATCCATGAACAGCTACTACCACACGTTGGACCCTGAAATATGACCCCGCTCGACTTATTAGCCGCGCCTGCGCCCTCTGTCCAGGAGTTGCAACTAGTTTCTGGTGTTTGTAGGATATGTGTTGGAGGTCGTGCGTAGCGCTGACCCTAGGGGTGGGCTATGATGCGGTAGATACACAGTGGCACGGTGTACCGGGCACCCGTTTGGTGTCTCGGGAACCCTGCACACATCGGTTGGGGCTGTGAGCGAAACTCCGTCCGGATCTCCTCGCGGATGGAACCCGAATAGGCGATAAACCTGGACTAGAGACTTGTGTGGTTAGTCAGGTCGTGGTCTACACCCACGTCGGCTTTCGCTTGAAGTCTGCCGAGCACGTGTCATGTGCAGACGCTAAGTGGTGGAAACATGTGTGAAGAAGTACACCCCTGAAGGGTTATAATGATCTATTCGAATAGCCGTGTCCGCGGTAAAGGACATCTGGGTTGCCTATAACAGTTCATAGATAAATTGAAGTGGATACTCTAAAATGCGCAAGATAAGCGTGAGTGCTATGGATGGCGTTCTCGTAGGGAGACGGGAGCAGATCCATAGTGGTGTATTGGTATGGTGAATATGTGGACTCGTGTGCGCCACCTCAAAAGAGTTATTTGCAGTCGTAGTTTAGGATAGCCAACGAGTCAATGCTGGCTTGCTGCAGTTAAACTCCACCACCACCTTTGTTGATACCGATGCATATGTAGTTAGATCTGATGTAAGTCTTGCTGGGTACATTTGTACTCACGTTTGCTTAATTTATGTTTTTGCAGAGAGACTTTAGTCTCTCTAGTAGTGCCGCATGGACTTCAACGTTTAGCCTGTTACTTCAGCTACGATCTTATGCCCTCGGCAGGGTCTTGTAGATAGTCAGGCTTCTCAGCCTTTTTCATTTGCAGTTGTCTGTTCTCAGACAAGTTAAGCTTCCGCTTGTGCTTGTTGCTTGTATGACTTGAATGCTGGGTCATCAGACCCATGTTTGTAATATCTGGCTCTTCGGGGCCTAATGAATAAATACTTTGAGTTGTAGAGTTTTGTCTGGACCCCGATTCCAAGTCACATCGATCTAGCCGGTAACACCTCATATCACTTTGCGGACTCACGCACGGTATTTCCACGGGTGTCGCCTTACCATGGCCCGGGACCGTTTGCGGCTTTTGGCTCACGTATATGATAGTGTCGCTAGCATCCATATGACAGAGAACCCGGGCCGACATGACTAGTCGTGAACCCAAAGTGGCACTAACTTACGGGGACAAGCATACATGAATCAGCTTCGAGCATGTCGGTCAGCAGCGTGCGAATCCGGGCTGTAGCACTGGGCTAACAGGACTCCGGTGAACCGGGCTGTAGCAGGCTAGGCAGGACTCCGGATGTCACCGCGTGACATTTCCCGAAGGGACAGACACAGGAACGAAGTGAATCACATGCCGGCCAGTCAAGTGTTCCGGAGCAGTAGTGCTGGGCTAGCAGGACTCCGATGAACCGCGCTGTAGCGGACTACAATGGCTCATGGAAGCAAAGACTACATTTCCCCATAAGAGAGGCTACCTAGGATAAACAACTAGGTTGTCAGATCCCACACATACCAAGCATTTCAATCATACACACAATATGCTCGATATGTGTAAATACAACATGGCATCACAACATAACTCTACGACCCAAGTATTTATTCATTAGGCTCCGAGAAGCCAAGTATTACAATCATGGTCTCATGACCCAACATACAGAGCATACATGCATCGAGCGGAAGCATAATCATGTCTGAGTACAGACAACTACAGATGAAAAAAGCTGAGAAGCCTGACTATCTACAAGACCCTCCCAAGGGTACAAGATCGTAGCTGAGGTATCAAGCTAAACGTCGAAGTCCACACGGAACTACTAGCGAGACTGACGTCTCTCTGCAAAACATAAAATAAGAAAACGTGAGTACAAATGTACCCAGCAAGACTTACATCAGAACTAACTACATATGCATCGGTATCAACAAAGGGGGTGGTGGAGTTTAACTGCAGCAAGCCAGCTTTAACTCGGTGGCTATCCTGAACTACGACTGCAAGTAACTCTTTTGAGGTGGCGCACATGAGTCCACATATTCACCATATCAATACACCACTATGGATCTGCTCCCATCTCCCTACGAGAACACCATCCATAGCACTCACGCTTATCCTGCGGATTTTAGAGTATCCACTTTCACTTGTCTATGAACTGTATAGGCAACCCAGAAGTCCTTTACCGCGGACACGGCTATTCGAATAGATGATCTTAACCCTGCAGGGGTGTACTTCGTCACACACACTCTCGCCACTTACCACCATGTACACGTCATGTACCTCAGCAACCTTCAAGCGGAAGCCTGGCGAGGGAGTCGGCCACGACCTGACTAACCACACAAGTCTCTAGTCCAGGTTTATCGCCTATTCGGGTTCCATCCGCAAGGAGATCCGGCCGGGGTGTCGCTCACGGCCCCAAACGATGTGAAGAGGGTTCCCAAGCCCACCTCGACGGATGGATCTACGCTTGGTACACCGTGCCATGGTGCCTAGTCTGTCCCAAGCCCACCTGTACCGGGTGCCACTTGGTAGACTACTAAAACTACCTACAAACACCAGAAACTAGTTGCAACTCCTAGACAGAGATCAGGTTGATTAATAAGTCGAGAGAGCTTGGAGCGCCCGGAGCCCAATGTGTGGTAGTAACTGTTCATGGATCACAAACACAGAACTCAGTTCCTGAGGACGGTTTCAATGAGACAACCCACCATGTACTCCTACATGGCCTCTCACCGCTACCTTTACCAAATCGTGTTCACACACTTAGCTCTCAACAGTAGGACATGTTCACCACATTCCAATTCATCCCCGATGAATCAGACCTGACTCAACTCTAAGCAATAGCAGGCATGACAAACAAGCATGAATGAGTAGGCACATCAGGCCTCAGACAACTCCTACTCATGCTAGTGGGTTTCATCTATTTACTGTGGCAATGACAGGTCATGCAGAGCAAAGGGGTTCAACTACCGCAGCAAGTAATAGATGAAATGTTGTTGTCCTAATGCAGTAAAAGAGAGCAGGAGCGAGAGAGTGGGATTGTATCAGAATGAACAAGGGGGTTTTGCTTGCCTGGCACTTCTGAAGATAGCATTGAGTCTTCATCAGTGTCAACGATCACAACGTCGGAACAACGTCTACCGAGGGGAACAAATACCGGCAACAGAGAAGGAAAACACAATCAATGCAATGCACAATATGATGCATGATCATGACATGTCAATATGCTGTGATTTGAGCTAATGCAACTAGCAGCAAGTTAAATGGAGTTGGCTTGAATCAAAGATTCAAATTCAAACTCCATATGTAATTTCTTAAATGCCATTTAATTGAATTATCCTAAACAGTAGTCATAAGTTGTTCTAACATGCATGGAAATGGTACTGATGGATTGATTGGATTTTTTTGATCATTTTTCATATATAAATTATTTCATTCTGAGTTACGGTTGAATTTATATGATTTTTAGAAGTTGGCACTATTTTCTAGAATTTCCTGAAAAGAATAAGTCCAGAAAATCTATTACTGCGTCAGCGTTGCGTCATGCTGACCTCAGCAGGTCAACAGGCGCCGTCCAGGTCAAACCTGACGTGTGGGGTCCACACGTCAGTGACTAACTCACTAACCTAAGTTAATTAGTGTTAAACTAATAGTAACTAAAGTGTCAGTGGGGGTTGGCCCACGCGTCAGTGACAGAGGGGAGGTCAAACCCCCTGGTCAGCGGGGTCAAACCCACCGGCGACGTGACGCCGGCGAGGCCAGACGCGGCGGCGGGCTGTGGGATTCCTCCTCCGGCGACCAAATGGCCGGCGGAGGGCATCTGCGGGACGCGTGCACTCGTCCGCGTCGAGTGGTGGCAGCGGTTGGGCCTGGGATGGCCGGAGTCATCACCGGCGTCGATCTTGGCGGTCGCCGGAGCTCGGGTGAGCTCAGGGTCGACGCTACGATGGCCAGGGTGGCCTGTGCGGGGCACCTACGTGCTCTACGCGGCGCGGGGAGGGAGCTGAGCACGACGGCCGGACCGATAGGTGGCCGGAGATACGTCGGCGGCGAGCACAAGCGGCGGCCTGTGCGGGCGAGCAAGGTGAGGTGGCTACGGTGCACAAGAGCGAGAACGGTGAGGGGGGAGAGGATCAGTGGCTCACGGCGAGTGCAGAAAAGCGAACGGCGAGCTCGGGGGAGAACCGGAGCGGTCGGGGTGGCGGAGGCGATCTCGTCGTCGGGAGGTTGGGGACGAGCTCGGTGAGGACGTTCGGGGGCTTTCGGCGGGGCGTGGCTCGGTTAGGGGGCGGAGGACGAAGTGGCGGAGCTTCTGGGCGCGTCGGCGAGGCGTGGGGTGGCCGGTGGCCATGGCTACGGCGAGCGGTGGCTGCGGCTGCGCTCGGGTGAGTGCGCGCGAGAGGGACAGGGGAGGGGATGAGCACGGGGGGGGGGAGGAGTGAGTGGCCTGGGGGGGCGTGGCGTCTCCAGCCAGCTCCAGGCGGTCGGCGGCAAGCAGGCGACGCCGTGGCGCGTGCGGCAGCGTCGCGGTGTCCCTCCTCTGCCTACTGGCAGAGGTAGGCGATGACTGGCACCAGGCCAGTGGGCTGGGCCGTGCTGGGCCAGGCCAGGTAAGTGCGGGTAGGTTTCCTGTTGCCTTTATTTTCTATTTCTTTTTCTCTGTTTTGATTTAGCAATAATACTAAACCATTTCATAAAATCCTGGAAATAAATATGGGTGACTTCTGAATTATTCCAGTGACCCTTAACAATTTCCAACATTTTTGGAGCATATGAAATATGTATAGGATTCAAATAGGTCTAATTCAAATATGTTTGAATTAATTCAAAGACCATAAATGCCTTGGAAAAATGTGCATGACCTCTGGTAAAGGTTTTAACCTTTTTCCATAAATAATGAACATTTTTGAAGGGCATTTTGGGTTCATTGAAAATATTTTTAATTTTGAACCTAGTTGAATTCATTTGGTGCTAGGGTTTAACAATCCCCAATTCAACTTTAAATGAAATTTAGACATGATGCAGCAACCAAGCTAGTCCAAGTGCATAGCAAGGCTAGGGACGTGACAACTCACCCCCACTAAACAAAAATCTCGTCCCAAGATTCAAGCGTAGGGTAAGATGAAAGGGGAACGCAAAGTAACATAATCTTCACGATCCAATTGTTCTTCTCGAAGATGTTGATTCATTGCATCATCTTGATCTTGACATCTTTTCTTTCGAGAGCTTCATCCAACTATGATGACGGAAGAGAGGGAAACTCTACAGGATTGATCTTCTCGAAGATCGAGCTATACAAGATCAACTCGCGGAATGAGATGTTGAAACATCTCGAGTTGAGACACAAAACAAATCAAGAGGGATGGAAGAACAAACGACGAGATTTGATTTGGTGGGCAACAATCCCACGCTTAGGTAGGATGGTGCATGGTTTCAAATTAGCGAGGAGATAGTTGCCACGATCCCATAACGGGGCACGTTAGGGAAGGTGGCTCATAGAAATATTCCTTAAGTGGCAAAAAGAATTACTTTTGATTCAGAGATCATTGAAACTCTTCATGCCAGCCTAAGGCAATTTACAAATGATCGTTTGAAAGAATTCAAAAGAATGGCACACTCAATTTGGAAAGGAAACTATGATTATAGAACAACTCGGCAAATGGAATTCACATTCCAGTTGATACCAAGGATATAACTTAGTGACTGAGCATGCTTTCAAGAACTTGAGCATTTCCATATTCATCAAGGTTTTACCAACATCCGTGCCGAGGATCCTGGCATCACATCATACTACCATGATGAACAGTGATGGAGGATGCAGATGCAAAGGAAGATAACACTTTCTCAGATTTTTCCTTAGCAATGCCAAAGAAGCAAGTCTGGATGATCGACCGAGAGACATTTAGCACTCCGCTTCTAATGTTCTCCTTGACGTTCTAGGTACCACGATCATGCTTAGAAGCATCAGCATGGCCATCAAGTAAAGGTCTGACTTCGGGAGCACAAAGGATACATAAGGAACACTTCTAGAATAAGTCACACGAAATCCTCATGGAGAAGATGGTTAAATAGCTCAATCAAGATACTACAATGATAGATCTTCCGGCTAGGTGTGTCGGCCAGAACATCAACCCTGTCGGGACCTACATCATAATCTTGGAAAAGTTCCAACCATCATATCTGCCCGAGATTCAGATCTGGTTGGTGGCAGGATATTCCAGACTCATCCAGTCTAGAGAGAAAAATGGAAGTTTGCAACACAAATCGACGAGATGACGTTGCGAGATTCTCGGGAGATGAACTACGATAGCAAGCTCCAAAACATGAGCTGGTTCTACTACACACCTGTGAACACACTGTCCTAGACAAGCACGACCACATGGTAGTCCTATAATAAAACACTACCGAGTTCTGGTTGGGAACCATCATCGAGGATAACGGAATCTTGTACAAATCCGTCTGGTACCTTCAGGACTAGCACTTAAAACTTATTATCCTTGAACAAATCATTCAGTGGCTTGGTGTGCTAGGAACACATATAGAATGAAGGTTGCAAGTCTCCAGACCACAGAACACTTCGCACATATGCATGACTGACTTGGGATGATTCCAAAGGAAGCAAAACAAGCTTTCTCCAATCCACGGCGGCAACTTACATCAAAAGCACGTGAATTAGAGGAAGTCACTACTTTCATCCAAACATATACTTCATGAGCTAGCACGAAGAAAATGCTTTCAAAAAGTTTCCAACACTAGCTGGATGTTCAAGACGAGTCATGGAGAAGGTAGCAGTGTTGCTGATGGGCTCAACAACAATTCATCCAGGTTTCCATGGAGATGGAATTCCATAATTATGTGAACAAGTGATAGTGTTGGTCAGACCCAAAGATGTAATGGTGTATGCTCGAGGAATCAACCACGAGTAAGATAACATTACGAACATTGTTGGTTCTGATTTGATTTGATATTAACCCATACTCAAATCAAAGTTTGGTTAAGATGATAGGTCCATTAATTGATCACGAGGACCAATCGATGAAGAAATCATCTTTCTACAACAAACACACACACAAGAGATATCCTTTGGAAAGAACTAAGTCAGGCAAGCTTTTATCTTCCAACTCTCCAAGTTGTTGTTTAGCTTAACCAACTAGCTCAAGGTATCCAACACAGATTCTTGGAGAAAGAGTAGTTTATAGGAAAACCATTTGATCACGAGCTCAACATAGCGGTCAGGTGACAACCTGGTGATACTTCTGAGAAGATATTCGGAAAATCACGAACCACCGATATGTTACTAAGCTCGAGAATAATCTTGCTTTTCAGGGCAAGACGATATGATCAACTGAGCAAGGGTTTGACAAAATCCTAACTCATTGATTGAAGAGTGCACCAAAAATAAGGACTAGGTAGCACGATCAATCTTAGGATGATGATTCGATAACCAGTACGCTAAGAATGAGAGTATTGCCATTAACTACCAAGCAACGAGTTGCTCAGAGTATTGATTTCACACATCACGGTTCATTTGTCGGTATTCCGGTTGTGACAGCACGGGACCGAGGAATTAACAATGATGGTAAGAAGTATTACTACGTCAAGAATTCATAAGAAGTGGTGCAATTCTCATGACACACTTGACATAAAGATGGTAATACTCCAAGGTAGAACAAAATCAAAAGCTGGTTTGGCGTTTTGATCTGCGGAATACAACTACTTTGACCCAATCCCAGAGATGGAAGAGGTACTGGAGTTTGTTTCTCCTAGTCATTCTGAAATAGAATGGCTTGACGGACCACAAGAATAATAAGCATCGATAACACGGATGCACAATTACTCCTGACTATCAATTGATAGACGAGGGCTAGAAAATAACTAAAGAGGGACAACTCAAAGGAACATATAACTTTCTGAGTTATGGATGCATGGATTAGTATGTCGAACAAATTCAACATATTTCTTCCGGATAACCCATGCAGAGGAGGAAGGACTGGCAGAGTCACAATATGAATGGAGTACTCCTCAAGAGCGCCCTGGTTGTGATCTTTTGGTTAAAAGAACTTCTGCCATGATGGTTCATGGTATTGGAAGAATGAGATACCACGGACCTCGAGGACTAATGCAAAGGTTACTAATAACCTAAAGGAACGAGCAAACACTATCAACAGGAGGTAAGTGGAGTAAGTCTTGGGCTCAAGAACCCAGAAATAGAATGCCTACTAACTAAATGGCATCACGGGATGCTTTCGGGAATGATGGCCAAAATCATCACACTAGGAACACAAAACAAGGCTAGATTACTAAGTGGTCCTCTAGGACACCTAGGGTCATAATAATAACTCCAACATATATGCCGAGGCAATAGAGTACCTCAACTCAACGACTAGTGTGGTTAATCTGGCCCAAAGGAACATCGAGAATGGAAAGAAGGGATTTGCAAATGCATTAGATTATTTAGAAGCCTGGGATGACTCGGACAGCATAACGGCTGTAAATGCTCAAAAAGATTTGAGACATCCTACAAAATGGTGGCATAACCACTTAGAAGCACAATATCAAGGTTATGAGATCAACGGCTAACATACGGAAGTAGAAGAAACTGAACTGAGGCTTAAATCCATCAATCCTATGAGTCTATGGATTAGTAACACACGATCCTGATAGAAAAATGAGAAGCCTAGTTCTTAATCCCCGTAGGAAAGAAGAGGTTGACTCAGATCAGAAGGGCATAAGGTAAAGGAGTAAAAAGAGCCTTATGTTCCCATCCACAATCAATTCCCTTATATAACTAAAGCATTTCTAGACTCAACTTCGACCAGTTTGGCTTGGTAATCCTACAGGCAGTCAGGCTCTGATACCAAAGCTGTCAGGACCCCGATTCCAAGTCACATCGATCTAGCCGGTAACACCTCATATCACTTTGCGGCCTCACGCACGGTATACCCACGGGTGTCGCCTTACCATGGCCCGGGACCGTTTGCGCCTTTTGGCTCACGTATATGATAGTGTCGCTAGCATCCATATGACAGAGAACCCGGGCCGACATGACTAGTCGTGAACCCAAAGTGGCACTAACTTACGGGGACAGGCATACATGAATCAGCTTCGAGCATGTCGGTCAGCAGCGTGCGAATCCGGGCTGTAGCACTGGGCTAACAGGACTCCGGTGAACCTGGCTGTAGCAGGCTAGGCAGGACTCCGGATGTCACCGCGTGACATTTCCCGAAGGGACAGACACAGGAACGAAGTGAATCACATGCCGGCCAGTCAATTGTTCCGGCGCAGTAGTGCTGGGCTAGCAGGACTCCGGTGAACCGGGCTGTAGCGGACTACTATGGCTCATGGAAGCACAAGACTACATTTCACCATAAGAGAGGCTACCAAGGATAAACAACTAGGTTGTCGGATCCCACACATACCAAGCATTTCAATCATACACACAATATGCTCGATATGTGCAAATACAACATGGCATCACAACAAGACTCTACGACTTAGAGTATTTATTCATTAGGCTCCGAAGAGCGAGATATTACAAACATGGGTCTCATGACCCAACATTCAGAGCATACAAGTCAAACACATGCGGAAGCTTAACATGTCTGAGTATAGACATCTACAAATGAAAAAGGCTGAGAAGCCTGACTATCTACAAGAACACATGCGGAAGCTTAACATGCGGAAGCTTAACACGTCGTGTACCTCGGCAACCTTCAAGCGGAAGCCTGGCGAGGGAGTCGGCCACGACCTGACTAACCACACAAGTCTCTAGTCCAGGTTTATCGCCTATTCGGGTTCCATCCGCACGGAGATCCGGCCGGGGTGTCGCTCACGGCCCCAAACGATGTGAACAGGGTTCCCAAGCCCACCCCGACGGATGGATCTACGCTTGGTACACCGTGCCACGGTGCCTAGTCTGTCCCAAGCCCACCTGTACCGGGTGCCACTTGGTAGACTACTAACACTACCTACAAACACCAGAAACTAGTTGCAACTCCTGGACAGAGATCAGGTTGATTAATAAGTCGAGAGAGCTTGGAGCGCCCGGAGCCCAATGTGTGGTAGTAACTGTTCATGGATCACAAACACAGAACTCAGTTCCTGAGGACAGTTTCAATGAGACAACCCACCATGTACTCCTACATGGCCTCTCACCGCTACCTTTACCAAATCGTGTTCACACACTTAGCTCTCAACAGTAGGACATGTTCACCACATTCCAATTCATCCTCGATGAATCAGACCTGACTCAACTCTAAGCAATAGCAGGCATGACAAACAAGCATGAATGAGTAGGCACATCTGGGCTCAAACAACTCCTACTCATGCTAGTGGGTTTCATCTATTTACTTTGGCAATGACAGGTCATGCAGAGGAAAGGGGTTCAACTACCGCAGCAAGTAACAGATGAAATGTTGTTGTCCTAATGCATTAAAAGAGAGTAGGAGGGAGAGAGTGGGATTGTATCGGAATGAACAAGGGGTTTTTGCTTGCCTGGCACTTCTGAAGATAGCATTGAGTCTTCATCAGTGTCAACGATCACAGCGTCGGAACAGCGTCTACCGAGGGGAACAAATACCGGCAACAGAGAAGGAAAACACAATCAATGCAATGCACAATATGATGCATGATCATGACATGTCAATATGCTTTGATTTGAGCTAATGCAACTAGCAGCAAGTTAAATGGAGTTGGCTTGAATCAAAGATTCAAATTCAAACTCCATATGTGATTTCTTAAATGCCATTTAATTGAATTGTCCTAAACAGTAGTCATAAGTTGTTCTAACATGCATGGAAATGGTACAGATGGATAGATTGGATTTTTTTGATCATTTTTCATATATAAATTATTTCATTCTGAGTTACGGTTGAATTTATATGATTTTTAGAAGTTGGCACTATTTTCTAGAATTTCCTGAAAAGAATAAGTCCAGAAAATCTATTACTGCGTCAGCGTTGCGTCATGCTGACCTCAGCAGGTCAACAGGCGCCGTCCAGGTCAAACCTGACGTGTGGGGTCCACACGTCAGTGACTAACTCACTAACCTAAGTTAATTAGTGTTAAACTAATAGTAACTAAAGTGTCAGTGGGGGTTGGCCCACGCGTCAGTGACAGAGGGGAGGTCAAACCCCCTGGTCAGCGGGGTCAAACCCACCGGCGACGTGACGCCGGCGAGGCCAGACGCGGCGGCGGGCTGTGGGATTCCTCCTCCGGCGACCAAATGGCCGGCGGAGGGCATCTGCGGGACGCGTGCACTCGTCCGCGTCGAGTGGTGGCAGCGGTTGGGCCTGGGATGGCCGGAGTCATCACCGGCGTCGATCTTGGCGGTCGCCGGAGCTCGGGTGAGCTCAGGGTCGATGCTACGATGGCCAGGGTGGCCTGTGCGGGGCACCTACGTGCTCTACGCGGCGCGGGGAGGGAGCTGAGCACGACGGCCGGACCGATAGGTGGCCGGAGATACGTCGGCGGCGAGCACAAGCGGCGGCCTGTGCGGGCGAGCAAGGTGAGGTGGCTACGGTGCACAAGAGCGAGAACGGTGAGGGGGGAGAGGATCAGTGGCTCACGGCGAGTGCAGAAAAGCGAACGGCGAGCTCGGGGGAGAACCGGAGCGGTCGGGGTGGCGGAGGCGATCTCGTCGTCGGGAGGTTGGGGACGAGCTCGGTGAGGACGTTCGGGGGCTTTCGGCGGGGCGTGGCTCGGTTAGGGGGCGGAGGACGAAGTGGCGGAGCTTCTGGGCGCGTCGGCGAGGCGTGGGGTGGCCGGTGGCCATGGCTACGGCGAGCGGTGGCTGCGGCTGCGCTCGGGTGAGTGCGCGCGAGAGGGACAGGGGAGGGGATGAGCACGGGGGGGGGGGGGGGGGGGAGGAGTGAGTGGCCTGGGGGGGCGTGGCGTCTCCAGCCAGCTCCAGGCGGTCGGCGGCAAGCAGGCGACGCCGTGGCGCGTGCGGCAGCGTCGCGGTGTCCCTCCTCTGCCTACTGGCAGAGGTAGGCGATGACTGGCACCAGGCCAGTGGGCTGGGCCGTGCTGGGCCAGGCCAGGTAAGCGCCAGGTAAGTGCAGGTAGGTTTCCTGTTGCCTTTATTTTCCTTTCTATTTTCTATTTCTTTTGCTCTGTTTTGATTTAGCAATAATACTAAACCATTTCATAAAATCCTGGAAATAATTATGGGTGACTTCTGAATTATTCCAGTGACCCTTAACAATTTCCAACATTTTTGGAGCATCTGAAATATGTATAGCATTCAAATAGCTCCAATTCAAACATGTTTGAATTAATTCAAAGACCATAAATGCCTTGGAAAAATGTGCATGACCTCTGGTAAAGGTTTTAACCTTTTTCCATAAATAATGAACATTTTTGAAGGGCATTTTGGGTTCATTGAAAATATTTTTAATTTTGAACCTAGTTGAATTCATTTGGTGCTAGGGTTTAACAATCCCCAATTCAACTTTAAATGAAATTTAGACATGATGCAGCAACCAAGCTAGTACAAGTGCATAGCAAGGCTAGGGACGTGACAGTTCTTTTGACCGTAGTTCAGTGTCGTAGCTCCGTTTCGATTGATTCTTTTTGCAAATCGAAGCTCTTCAGTTGAACTTTCAGATTTGATCTTCTTATTTGAGTTTTACCCGTGCATCCTTGCTTGAGTGCCTATGTATGCTATTGTTTGTTTGCGATAGAATTGCCGGAGTGCGAAGCGTGCTACTACGAGTCTCTAGGGTTTGCGGATCGCCGGCAAGGCAAGTAACACATTGATCATACTCTTTTCATACCCAGTTTTTATGCATTAGTTTCAACCCCTCAAACACTCCATGAGTAGGATGTGATTAACATGTGGGTATCGGGAAGTAGATGTTGAGGTAGAACCTATTGCCTTTTTTTATCAAACCCTTGGGAGTTACTTCTACGCTATGCTTATATTGCCATGCTATGCTCGTAGACGTGGATTGGGTTTGAGTGTATCCATGACAGATGTGAGGTTGTTAATTAATGATTAACTTAAGGTGGCTACTTAAATACACATCTGGGTGGATTGGTTGCGGGCACCTGGAGAATCCAGTGTTGTCCTAGGATATCCTGGAGTACCCGTGTGATCATCCTATGGTTCGCCACCCAGGCTCAAAGGGATCATAAGATTATTCATGCTAGAAACTTCCGTGTGCAGCCACAAGCTATTATGGGCTCTAGCATAGTTGAGTATGTTGCATGACCTCTTCCAGTGGTAGACTAGCAGATGTAGGGGATGTAGGTTGGTACTGTCTACCCAGGGTTAGAGTTAATTCTTCTGAAAGACTCTGTCTCGTTCATCCGTTTCTCAAACACCATGTAGTGAGAGAAATCCAACGGAGGAGATCGAGTCTTGTGGGGAAAAGTGCGCAAACCTCTATAGAGTGCACAAACTAATCATGGTTAGCCTTGTCCCCGGTTATGGACATCTTGAGTATCTGGTTCTTGGATTGTCATGTTGATCTCATCACTCTAAATTAATTTGTTGGATTGTTAATACTGCTTAATTGGGATTGAGTTGGAGGAACCTTCTCAATGTTTAACAACTACCATGATAGTTAAACAAATTATATTCCTTTGTTGTAGGGAAAAATTGGCTTTTTGCAAAACATTGTAACCATAGAGTCTCTACCAGCCATATATGCATCTAGTGAAAGCTTTTACTTGTTAATTGCTCTACTATGTTACATTGCCAGCATATTCCATGTGCTGACCCATTTCGGGCTGCAACATATCATGTTATAGACTTTTCAGACGAAGAGTAAGGTGTGCTAGGTCGTTGTCGTGCACTCAGCTATGCCGTTGGAGTTGATGGACTCACTTTATCTTGCAAGCCTTCCACTGTTATCTTATTTAGATGGCCTTAAGCCATATTTATTGTAATAAGTTCTCTCTTGAGACTATCGATGTAATAAGTGTGTGATTGCTACTCTGTTATAAATCCTTCGAGTACTGTGTGTGTCAGCATTACCAATCCAGGGATGACATTTACGCATAGAGATTTGACCGTCTGAGGTCGGATCGCTACACTAGTTCAATCTGATTACCGGCAAGTCTCTTTACTCATTGTGTAATACAAGATGCTGTGACTAAACTCATTAGTCACATGAAGCTTCTTTTCATGTTGTACTACTGAGAGGGCCTAGAGATATCTGTCCGTCACACGGAGCAACAAATCCCAATCTCGATCCATGCAACCCAACAGACACCTTCGGAGATACCTGTAGAGTACCTTTATGATCGCCCAGTTACGAAGTGACATTTGATAGCACACAAGGCATTCCTCCGGTATCCGGGAGTGGCATGATCTCATGGTCAAAGGAACAAATACTTGACATGAAAAAAGCTATAGCAAATAACTAAATGATCTGATGCTAAGCTTATGGTTGGGTCTGTCCATTACATCATTCTCCTAATGATGTGATCCCACTATCAGATGACAACTCATGTCAATGGTTAGGAAACCATAACCATCTTTGATCAACAAGCTAGTCTAGTAGAGGCTTAGTAGGGACACGATGTAGTTTATGTATTCACACATGCATTTAAATTTTTGATCAATACAATTCTAGCATGAATAGTAAACATCTATCATGAACAGGAAATATGATAATAACCATTTTATTATTGTCTCTAGGGCATATTTCCAACATCGCTTGGAATGTCGATCTTGTCGGCGTTGTTGTTGTAGCATGCTAGCACCTTGTATGGTCCGTCAGCTCAAGGTAGTAGCTTGGACTTGTATTGTTGGTCGCGAGTCGTTGTACTTGGCGCTCGATAGTGTGCCTTATATATTCATGCATCTTCTTGAGATAGCTCGCTTGAGCACTCGTGTCCATGTTGATGCGCTCTTGTACAGGTAGCGATAGAATATCGAATGGGGATAACAGGTTCAAACTGTAGATGACCTTGAAGGAGGACTTGCTGGTAGTCGAATGCCTTTCTCTATTGTAGGCGTACTCGGCGATGGGTAAGCATTCCTCCCAGTCCTTGATGTTCTTCTTAATCAACACACGTAGGAGAGTAGATAGTGTCCGGTTCGTGACATCCGTTTGGTCGTCGGGTTGTGGACGATATGCTGAAGAGAATAAGATCTTGATTCCGAGCTTGGCGCATAGTGATACGTCTCCAATGTATCGATAATTTATGAAGTATTCATCCCATGTTTACTATTGTTTTATATGATCTTGGTATGATTTGATTAGAACTAACCCAAACTGACGCTCTTTTCAGCACAACTACCGTGGTGTTGTTTTTGTGCAGAAATAAAAGTTCTCGGAATGCACTGAAAATCAACGGAGAATTTTTACAGAAAATATAAAAAATACTGGAACAAAAATCTACCGGAGGGGAGTCCCGGGGGCTCCACGAGGGTGGGGGGCGCGCCCCTGTGCCTCGTGGACTACCCGTGGGGCCCCCTGACTTGTTCTCGACGCCAACCTCTCCTATAAATACAGAAACCTCCAGAAATTAACCTAGATAGGAAGTTCCGCCGCCGCAAGCTTCTGTAGCCATGAGAAATCAATCTAGGCCCTCTCCGGCACCCTACCGGAGGGGGCCATCATCACCGGAGGCCATGGAGGAGGATCCCGGAGGGGCATCATCGCCATGAAGGCCAAGGACCAGAGGAAGAACCTCTCCCTATCCAGGGGGAGGCCATGGAGGAGGAAACACAAGGGAGAGGACCTCTCCTTCTCTCTCTCGTTGGCGCCGGAGTGCCATCGGGAGGGGAATCATCGCCTCGGTGATCGTCTTCATCAACATCACCATCATCATATCTTTTACGCGGTCTACTCTCCCGCACCCCGCTGTAATCCCTACTTGAACATGGTGCTTTATGCCACATATTATGATCCAATGATGTGTTGCCATCCTATGATGTTTTGAGTAGATATCCTTTGTCTTTGGGTTGATTGATGATCTAGATTGGTACGAGTTGTATGTTTTATTTTGGTGCTGTCCTATGGTGGCCTCCGTGTCGCGCAAGCGTGAGGGATTCCCGCTGTAGGGTGTTGCAATATGTCCATGGTTTACTTATTGTCTGCGTTGCTTGAGTGACAGAAGCATAAACACGGATAAGTGGGTCACGGCGTATGGGATAAAGGGGACTTGATGCTTTAATGCTATGGTTGGGTTTTACCTTAATGATCTTTAGTAGTTGCGGATGCTTGCTAGAGTTCCAATCATAAGTACATATGATCCAAGACGAGAAAGTATGTTATCTTATGCCTCTCCCTCATATGAAATTGCAATAGTGATTACCGATCTTGTTGACAATTGCCTAGGACAATTCCGCACACCGACCCATCATTATTCCACACTCGCTATTTATAATATTTAGTAATATATTCTAACTTTATGATAACAGCACCTACTTTTATATTTTAGTTCTCCGATATCATGCAAAGTTATCCTCTTCACACCCACAACGTAGTTTCATTTCTCGTATCTAGTTCGAAGCAAACGTTCGGTGTACGTAGAGTCGTATGAGTGGCAGATAGGACTTGAGAGAATATTGATCTTACCTTTAGCTCCTTGTGGGTTCGACACTCCATACTTATCACTTTCACCTTTGGAAATTGCTACAATGATTCCCTGCACTTGGGGATTATCACATAACGTCTTCTAAAAGTAGCTAGGAACTTGACGTCGCAGTCCGACAGATAGTCTTGGCACTCCATGTAGACGCAATATTTCCCTACAAAAGAGATTCACAACATGTGAAGTATCACCTATCTTATTCAATGGAATAAAATGTGCCATCTTGGAGAAACGGTCCACAACAACAAATACAAAATCTTTGTGATTTTGTGTTCTTGGCAAACCAAACACAAATTCCATACTAATAACTTCACATGGGTGACACGAAATATGAAGTGGCATATAGAGACCATGGGATTGAGCTTTAGACTTGGCTTTGCGACATGTAGAGAATCAATTGGTGTAGCGGGAGACGTCACGAAATATCTTTGGCCAAAAGCAAATGTTGGAGAGTGTGACACATGTCTTGTTTTAGCCAGAATGTCCCATAAGTCCACCATTAGCTTCCTGCAAATGCAACATACGAAGAGGTGACTCGTGTATGCAAAGCTTGTTAGTCCGCATGAGGTAGCCATCTTTGAGATAATATCGATCCCAAAATGTTTTTCCTTGGCACTTAGCATAAGGTGTAGCAAAGGAGACATCATGTGCATACAAGTTTTTATGTGCTCAAATCCTATGACATTCAATTCAATTTGAGTTACAAGAATGCATTTGCGGGAAAGAGCGTCCGCCACAACATTTTCCTTACCCTTGATATGCTTGATAACATAAGGAAATGTCTCAATGAACTCACTCCATTTGGCATGTCGCTTATTCAATTTGGTTTGACCTTTAAGGTGTTTAAGCGTCTCATGGTCTGTATGGATGAGAAATTCGTGAGGGTGAAGATAATGTTCCCACACACGCAATACTCGCACTAAAGCATAGAGCTCCATGTCATAAATGTGATAATTAAGTTGCGCTTCGGAAAGTTTCTCGCTAAAGTAAGCAATTGGCCGCTTCTCTTGCATTAACGCACCTCCTATGCCATCACCACTAGCGTCGCAATGTACTTCAATTATTTTATCAAAGTTGGGTAATGCAAGTAATGGATCATGTGTAAGAAAATTCTTAAGCTCATGAAATGAGGTATCTTGTGATTGTCCCCAAACAAATGGTGCATTCTTCTTACTCAATGCATGCAATGGTGATGCAATAGTGCTAAAGTCCTTAACGAAACGACGATAGATTCGGGCTAAGCCAAGGAAGGTACACACTTGTCGCAAGTTGGTTGGTTGTGGCCAAGTTTTAATAGCATCAATTTTATCTTCATCTACATGAACACCCTCAGATGACAGAACAAAACCCAAGAAAACAAGCTTGTCAACACCAAATGTGCATTTCTCCATATTAGCAGAAAGGCGCTCGTTTCTAAGAGTTTGCAAAATGGCTCTAACACGAGTGACATGATCTTCTAGAGATTCTGTAAACACGAGTATATCATCAAAGTAAGGAGAAAAAATATGCCAATGTATTTGCAAAGAACATAATGCATCACACGCATAAAAGTGTCGGGTGCTTCGGATAAGCACATAGGCATGACCAACCACTCATACAAGCCAAACTTGGTTTTGAAAGCGGTTTTCCATTCATCACCTTCTTGAATGCGGATTCGGTAAGGCCACTTTTAAGATCAATTTTTGAGGAAATGGTGGCTCCGCTAAGCTCATCTAGCATATAGTCAAGGCGTGGAATGGCATGCCTATAGTGCACGGTGATAGAATTTATGGGACGACAATCAAATCACATGCGAAAACCACCATCCCTCTTAGGCAGAAGAATAACCGGAACGACACAAGAACTTAAGCTTTCACGTACATGCCCATTGTCAATGAGGTGTTGTACTTTCCTTTGTATTTCCTTGGTTTCTTTGGGGTTGACGCGGTAGGCTGCCTTGTTCGTTAAAGCTGCGCCGGGGATGAGGTCAATGCGATGTTTGATGCCTCGTAGTGGAGGTCGACCCAGAGGTAGCTCATCGGGAAATACACCCACGAACTCCTGCAATAGACCAGTAAGTTTGCACGTGCAATGCACGTCTCAATCAAACAATGTCAAATTTTGCGGATATAAAATCTTGAATTCAAACTTTCGGATGACACAAATCAATGGCAATAGACTGGCTGAACAACTTCTCCACAAAGAATGTAAGGGCGTAGCCTATTTATTCTATTCCTACAAAGATTTCAGAATGTTTATTTCCTCGGGCTAAAATCAAAGTAACATCTGTACATTTTCCAAGTGGACATGGCGTCAATGCAAAGTTGGGACAAAGATACACAAAAAATAGGAGTCTTGGCTGAACTAAACTAGTTTTCTTCTTGGATTAGAGCTGCTTGTTATCTTCAAAATTTGAAGGCTCGGCGGCTGCGGTAAAGCCGCCCATGCCATAGTGGGCACCGCCTGTGAGCAGAAAGAGTCAGATTTTTTGCCCCATTCTTAGTTTATCTCAGCTTCTCATGGGGTGGAACTATAGTTTAAACAAACAGTATATATTGTGTATATATATGTAGAACATCTAGAAGTTAAAAACAGATCAACAAAGCGTTGTTCATGGTAAGGAATTGGAAAGAAGGAATTTAACATTTTCTCTATGACATGGATGGCATGAAAGCAACCCTTTCTCTACCATATGCTTAGTTCTGACAATATTAAACATGAGTTAAAAATGTCATGGTGCTTCAACATCTTAGCAGAGCAGAAAGGCTACTATTCTAGACTGGGAAACTATACAGTATAAGGAAATTGGGCATGTGCAGATCAAGGAGTATAATAATTATTGTTTCGTAAAGCTAACCAAGACTTGAAAAAGAACCCACACAAAATTTAGGATGACCAGAGCCACCCTTCCTAACTAAGATGAATATACAAGAAATGATACTAAATTAACACCGGATACATAAGTAAGTTTAATGCCTAAAATGAAGGAAATGCATAATGTCATTGCGCTTTTAGTTATTCATGTGCAAATTCAAAGCACGATCTGATGAAAGAAACAAAGATTCAAAGTTATCAATTGATACAAAATGTGCTGAAAAAATACAGACTATGCGAAAAATAAATTAATACGATGTAGCCTTTCTGCACAATTCAACAACAAGCATGATGCACTTTATTAGAAGAAAAGCAACAGCATAAAATCCTGGCAAATTTAAGAAGAGAGAGATGTCTCTAAGATCTATTGAAAGATCTTACCACTACTTGGAATGGAGTCAATTTTACTAGCAGATGCAAGGACATAGCGCATAACACTAGATGGGTTCTCACACACTTCTCTGATGTCTCTTTTCTTAGCTAAAAGCGCTAAGTTTTTCTTGTCACTCATCGTAGAGGCACTCAATTTGGGCTTGTGGCGCTCGCTCTCTTTTTGGTGTCTCACTCTCTCACTATTCTCTCCATGATGGGTGGATGCTTGGTTGTCGTCGATCATTTGACTTGGTGATAAGTGCATTTCCTATTCACATTTTGGCACACAAATACACCATTTCTTGTGATCCGACGATCCATTCCTATTCATATTTTGGCACACAAACACACCATTTCCTATTCATATTTTACATTTTTTGACAGAAAGGTTACAAGCTCTTATGAAATCTGAATATTATAAGTACTACACATCTCAATTCTGAACATTATAAAGTACTGAACATTACACTACTCAAAGATTATAGAAATTTGGAGAATAGAGATAGAGGGAGAAAGAGAGATAGAGAGAGATGACAGCAGCAAGTTGGCGAAGAGGAGCAGCTGGGCATCAGGGGCGTTGGGGAGAAAGTGCAGCAGTAGGAGGCATTGAGAGGAGAAGGTGCAGCAGTTCGTGGGAGAATAAGGGGGCGCAAGGAGAGAGGTAGAGAGCAGTAGCAGCGGCAGGTTGAAGAGCAACACCAGGGGGACGTGAGAGGAAGGAGTAGCAGCATGAGCAAAAGAAGGGAAGAGAGAGGAACAATAGTAGGGGTTGGGAAAGAAGAAGAGTAGCAGCAAATGTTAGATAAAATGAGATAAAACGAGACACGAGAGACACAGATTTTTACGTGGAAACCCTTGCGGGAGAAAAACCACGGACGCACGAAGGCACAATCACTATGAGGAGGAGTATTACAAGCACGAGATGACAGGCCGTCTTTAGGTGCGACTACATGGGGTATATATGAGGGCAATACATGAGAGTCCTTGAAGGACAAGTAAAAGAGTTGTACTCGTACGCATCGGTACCAACCCAAAAACCCACACTGTGTGTACTACGTCTAGTCCAATAAGGTAGAATTTGGATCATAATTTAACAATCTCCACTTTGAGCCGAATTCCCTCCAGTAGTCGAAGAAAGTAGATAACTCCATCCAAATCAGCATAAACACCTTGTGCGTCAAAGTCCATAGGACTAGTGAGAAATACCAACTAAGCCTGAGCAAAACTGGCTTTGTCATCATGTTAGCAGGATTATCATGAGTACTGATCTTGCATACCTTCAAATTGCCTACAGCAACAACATCTCGAAAATAATGAAATTTGACACAATGTGCTTTGTCCTCTCATGATACATTGGATTATTTGTAAGATATATGGGACTTTGACTGTCAGAAAATATGGTAGGGCAAGATGAATCTCCACAAAGTTCAATGTATAAACCTTTCAACCAAATAGCTTCTTTGCATGCCTCAGAAATAGCCATATACTCGGCATCAATAGTGGAACAAGCCACAATAGACTGCAAAGTTGCTCTCCAACTCACAGCACAACCACCAATGGTGAAAACATAACCTGTGAGTGATCTTCTCTTATCCAAATCACCAGCAAAATCAGAATCAACAAAACCAACAAGTCCATCTCCAGTTTTCCCAAACTGTAAATAAGCATTAGAAGTACCTCGCAGGTATCTGAAAATCCACTGAACTGCTTTCCAATGCTCTTTTCTAGGATTAGCCATGTATCTACTGACAACACTCAGTGCATATTATAAATCCGGACGAGAACAAACCATGGCATACATAAGTGAACCAACTTCACTCGAATAGGGAACTCTAGACATGTACTCAATATCTGCATCTGACTTAGGACATAAAGCTGATGATAATTTGAAGTGTGCAGCTAACGCTGTACTCACCGGCTTGGCATTATGCATATTAAAACGATGAAGAACTTTATCAATATATCCCTTCTGACTTAGATATACTTTTCCACACGGTCTATCTCTGGATATTTCCATGCCAAGTATTTTCTTTGCTGCACCCAAATCCTTCATCTCAAATTCTTTACTCAATTGCTTCTCTAGTTCATTAATCTCTGATATACTTGATGACCCACAAGTATAGGGGATCAATTTTAGCTCTTTTCGATAAGTAAGAGTGTCGAACCCAACGAGGAGCAGAAGGAAATGGCAAGTACTTTTCAGTAAGGTAATGTCTGCAAGAGCTGAAATTGTAAGTAGCGAGGTGTTTGATAGCAAGTTAATTTGTAACGAGCAAGTAGCGATAATTGTAACAAGTATGTAGCAAGGTAGCCCAATCCTTTTGAGGCAAAGAACAGGCCAAAACAGTCTCTTATAATGAGCAAAGCATTCTTGAGGGTACACGGGAATTTCATCTAGTCACTTTCATCATGTTGGTTGGATTTGCGCTCGCTACTTTGATAATTTGATATGTGTATGATTAACCCTCCCGCAAGCATCCGCAACTACGAGAAAAGTATTAAGAGTAAATTCTAACCATAGCATTAAACTCTAGGATCCAATCGGTCCCTTACGGAGTAGTGCATAAACTGGGGTTTAAGTTTCTGTCACTCTCGCAACCCACCATCTATTTACTACTCCACAATGCATTACCTTAGGCCCAAATATGGTGAAGTGTCATGTAGTCGATGTTCACATGACACCACTAAGGGAATCACAACATACATACCATCAAAATATCAAACACATATCAAATTCACATGATTACTTGAAACATGATTTATCCCGTGACATCAAGAACAAAAGTAACTACTCACAAACAATGAACATGCTCATGATCACAGGGGTATTAATATGCATAATGGATCTGAACATATAATTTTCCACCAAATAAACCATATAGTAATCAACTACAAGATGTAATCAACACTACTAGTCACCCCCTAGCACCAATCTATTGTTCCGGTAACAAGATTGAATACAAGAGATGAACTAGGGTTTGAGAGGAGATGGTGCTGGTGGATATGTTGATTGATATTGCGGAGAGTTGTTGGTGATGATGATGATGATTTACCCTTCCGGGAGGGAAGTTCCCCTGGCAGAATCGCTCCGCCGGAGGGCAAAAGTGCTCCTGCCCAAGTTCCGCCTCGAGACGGCGGCGCTCCCTCCCGAAAGCCTTCTCCTCCTTTTTTCTAGGTCAGAATGACTTATATACCAAAAGATGGGCACCGGAGGTGGGCCGAGGAGGCCATAACCCACCAGGGCGCACCAGGGGGTCCTGGCGCGCCCACCTGGTGGGCCTCCTATGGTGTTTATTGGCTCCAATATTCCTCAAATAATTCATAAAACTTCTCCGTGAAGTTTCAGCTCATTTGGAGTTGTGTAGAATAGGTGGCCTGACGTAGCTTTTCTAGGTCCAGATTTCCAAAATTATGAGAGAAAAGGCATTAGAATTACTCCAAAAAGCATTATTATGGATAAAAACATTATAAATAACAGCAAGGAAACATTATGCAAAATGGAAGTATCAACTCCCCCAAGCTTAGACCTCGCTTGCCTCAAGCGAAAACCGAAATTGAAAACATGACCACATGCTTTGAGAGAGAGGTGTCGATAAAAACAAAATACAGACATAGAAGCATCATGTTGATTATTATAACAACAATAAATGTAAACATATGACTTTTATCATAGAACTTGCATCATATACTACAGTTCATCACACAATCGAAGTATCAAGCAAAAACTCCATTGTTCTCAGTCAACTTTGTGATACGTCTCCAACGTATCTACTTTTACAAACACTTTTGCCCTTGTTTTGGACTCTAACTTGCATGATTTGAATGGAACTAACCCCGACTGACGTTGTTTTCAGCAGAATTGCCATGGTATTACTTTTGTGCAGAAAACAAAGTTCTCGGAATGACCTGAAACTTCACGGAGAATATTTTTGGAATTAATAAAACATACCGGTGAAAGAATCAACACTAGCGGACCCACACCCTGTCCACGAGGGCGGAGGGCGCGCCCACCCCCCTGGGGGGCGCCCCCTGCCTCGTGGGCCCCCTGAGGCTCCACCGACGTCAACTCCAACTCTATATATTCATGTTCGGGGAGAAAACAATCAGAGAGAATGATTCATCACGTTTTACGATACGAAGCCGCCGCCAAGCCCTAATCTCTCTCACGAGGGCTGATCTGGAGTCCGTTCAGGGCTCCAGAGAGGGGAATCCATCACCGTCGTCATCATCAACCTTCCTCCATCACATATTTCACGATGCTCACCGTCGTGCGTGAGTAATCCCATCGTAGGCTTGCTGGACGGTGATGGGTTGGATGAGATTTATCATGTAATCGAGTTAGTTTTGTTAGGGTTTGATACCTAGTATCCACTATGTTCTGAGATTGATGTTGATATGACTTTGCTATGCTTAATGCTTGTCACTAGGGCCCAAGTGCCATGATTTCAGATCTGAACCTATTATGTTTTTCACGAATATATGTGAGTTATTGATCCTATCCTGCAAGTCAATAGTCACCTACTATGTGTTATGATCCGGTAACCCTGATGTGACAATAATCGGGACCACTCCCAGTGATGATCGTAGTTTGAGGAGTTCATGTATTCACTAAGTGTTAATGCTTTGGTCCGGTACTCTATTAAAAGGAGGCCTTAATATCCCTTAGTTTCCAATAGGAGCCCACTGCCCCGGGAGGGTAGGACAAAAGATGTCATGCAAGTTCTTTTCCATAAGCACGTATGACTATATTCGGAATACATGCCTACATTACATTGATGAACTTGAGCTAGTTCTATGTCACCCTTTGTTATAACTGTTGCATGAGGAATCGCATCCGACATAATTATCCATCATTGATCCATTGCCTACGAGGTTTTCACATACTGATCTTTGCTTAGTTAGTTTTCCGTTACCACTGTTACAATTACTACAAAGTTGCTACTGTTACTTTTGCCACTGCTACCGTAACTTCCATACTACTTTGCTACTAAATACTTTGCTGCAGATATTAAGTCTTTCAAGTGTGGTTGAATTGACAACTCAACTGCTAATACTTGAGAATATTCGTTGGCTCCCCTTCTGTCGAATCAATAAATTTGGGTTGGA
Organism: Aegilops tauschii subsp. strangulata; assembly: GCF_002575655.3. Classification (NCBI taxonomy): domain Eukaryota; kingdom Viridiplantae; phylum Streptophyta; class Magnoliopsida; order Poales; family Poaceae; genus Aegilops; species Aegilops tauschii. Next base: position 246,248,208 of record NC_053038.3, read on the forward strand.
TACTCTACCCTCGAAAACTGTTGCGATCCCCTATACTTGTGGGTTATCACTTTGCAACTACAATTCATCCTCTTTTCAGGAAGAGTCATGTGTCGGAGCCTTTTAAGCAAGTCCACATACTCAACCATCATATGGTCTTCTATGATTGCTAACACTCACCTTGTACCCATGAGCAAAACGTTTCAACCGGACACATAGAAAGATAGGGGCTTATAATTTCGCCTCCCAACATACTCACCTCAAGGGTGATGTTATCAATAATAACTCATGCTATCTGTATTCAACTAGACATATGTGCCTAGATCTTTCCTCACCACATGATGCTTGCCAAAATAGAAAAATAAAAGGAATAGAAGGAAAACTTTGACTCTTTGCATAGAAGTAAATACATCAAAATAAAAGATAGGCCCATCGCAGAGGGAAGCAGAGGTTGCCATGCGCTTATTTGTTTGCTTGCTCTATCCCTTAGTGCAAGAGAACGTCACGTTGTATTGCCCCTTAAGATGACAACCTTTATTATGCAGTCTGTCGCTTTTATTCTTTGTCATCCAAGTTCAAACAACGCTCAATTTTCTCTTACACTAAATGATCTTACATATTTAGAAGCAATTTTTATTGCCTTTTTGCACTGATGACAACTTACTTGAAGGATCTTGTTCATTCCCTAGGTAGGTATGGTGGACACTTGAAAAATATTTGGGTTAAAGGGTTTTTGGATACACAAGTAGTATCTCTACTTAGTGCAGAATTTTTGGCTAGCAAAGATAGGGGCAAGCACCACATGTTGAAGGATCTATGACAATATGACTTCTATGTGAATATAAACAAACATAAACCATTAAGTTGTCTTCCTTGTCCAACGTCAACAATTTTGGCATATAATATTTTGATGAGGGTTCACAATAACAAAAGATTTCTAGGATAGTATATTTATATGTGAATCTTCCCTTCCCTTATTAATTCTTTCATGAGTTGCATCATTGACTAATGCTATGTTTCTCAATCTCTAATAAAATTCTCTTACTTATAGTTTCCCTTATGTGGTGCTATCACCTACCATAGGATTAGTATATAATCTTATTGATTTATTTCCTTTCTCTTTTTCTTTCTTTCTTATTTCTTTTCTTTATTTGAAACATGAGAGTAAAGAAAGTAAAACTTGAATTAACTTTATTATATAACTTCCACACGATAACAATGATAGATCACTAAGCAGACTCTCAAAGAAGAAAAGATCGAACTAAACTTTATTCATCTAAGCAAAAGATTGAACTAATATAAGTAAAAGCAAAAAGATAGTGGGATGATACGGTACCGGGGCACCTCCCCCAAGCTTGGCGGAAGCAAAGGGGAGTGCCCATACCCGATACTCAGTTCTCCTTTGGTGGCGAAGAAGGTGATGAAGCGATCCTGTCCTTAAGGGTCAAGAGATCCTGCAGCCGACAAACGACGTTCCAGAGATGGATAATATGCTCTTGATGCAAAATATTTTGTATGTGAACTATTTCAAAGACACGAAAAACTTCAATCTCAGCAGGAGTAAGGTGAGTAAGGTAGGGTTTAAGGATATCTTCCTCCTCCTCCTCGGCCAGCAGTGCTTGTGTTGTCACCGGGGATGGATCTACGGTAGCTTCCTTGACCTTGTCTCCCTTGATGGTGACCGTAGGCTCTTTCCTCTTCGTCTCGATCTTCATTAGCCAAGCATCTTCTTCCATGTGGTTGGAGGAGCAGGAAGACATAATACCTAGCTTGATAAACCTGATCGGAAACAATAAGAAATGAGAATAGAGGATTTTCTCCGCGATACGGTGGTTAACAGGTTCAGGAAGTATATATAGATTTTTTATCTTGGACGACAAGCATATGGAAGAAAAATGGAGTACGGGAGGTATCCCAGGTGGGCACAACCCACCTGGGCGGACCAGCACCACGCCAGGCTTGCCTGGCACACCCTGGTGCCTTGTGCCTACCAGGGGATGCTTCCTAAAAGTTTCTTTATTTACAAAATTTTAAAATATTCCAAAATTGATAAAAAATATTTTTGTAGATTTTTCGGAGTCCGTTTTTACTTACCATATCACGTACCTCCTTATTCTGAACATTCTGGAGTGTTCCGGAAGAACTCTTTTATGTGTTCTTCCGGTGTCGAAGTTTGGATAGTATTACTTTCAACATTAATAGGCGTACCTGAGATATAATGCTTTATTCGTTGCCCGTTGACAACCTTCGGGTTAGTGCCTTTGAAATTATTTATTTTGATGGCTCTAGACTGGTAAACCTCCTCGATGACATAGGGGCCTTCCCATTTGGAGAGGAGTTTGCTTGCAAAGAATCTAAAACGAGAGTTGTACAAAAGAACATATTCTCTGACTTTAAACTCACGTTTTTAATTCTTTTGTCATGCCATCTTTTAACTTTTTCTTTGTAACTTTGCATTTTCATATGCTTGGGTTCTCCATTCATCTAATGAGCTCATATCAAATAACCTCTTTCACCAGCAAGTTTGAAATCATAGTTGAGTTCTTTAACTGCCCAATATACTTTATCTTCTAACTCAAGAGGTAAATGACAAGCTTTTCCATAAACCATTTTATAAGGAGACGTACCCATGGGATTTTTGTATGCTTCTCTATAAGCCCAAAGTGCATCATCTAATTTCTTAGACCAATTCTTCCTGGACCTATTAACAGTCTTTTGCAAAATTAATATTATCTCTCTATTGCTAAGCTTAACTTGACCGCTAGACTGAGGATGATAGGGTGATGCAATTCTATGGTTAACATCATATTTAGCAAGCATTTTACGGAAAGCGCCATGAATAAAGTGTGAACCACCATCAGTCATTAAATATCTAGGGACTCCAAACCTTGGGAAAATAACTTCCTTAAGCATTTTAATAGAGGTGTTGCGATCAGCACTACTGGTTGGAATAGCTTCTACCCATTTAGTAACATAATCAATAGCAACCAAAATATGTGTATACCCATTAGAGGAAGGAAAAGGTCCCATGTAATCAAATCCCCAAATATCAAATGGTTCAATAGCAAGTGAATAATTCATAGCCATTTATTGACGCTTACTAATATTACCTATTCGTTGACATTCATCACAAGATGAGACAAACTTACGGGCATCCTTGAAGAGAGTAGGCCAATAAAACCCAGATTGCAATACCTTGTGAGCAGTTCTATCTCCAGCATGATGCCCTCCATAAGGTTCGGAGTGACATTTCCGTAGGATTTGTAACTGTTCATGCTCAGGTACACAACGTGTAATAATACCATCTACTCAATCTTTATAAAGATGTGGGTCATCCCAAAAGTAATGTCTTAAATCATAGAAGATTTTTTCCTTTGCTGGTAAGTAAAGCTAGGTGGTAAATATTTAGCAACAATGTAATTAGCATAGTCAGCATACCAAGGAGTACTATTAGAAACATTTATTACAGCTAATTGCTCATCCGGAAAACTATCATCAATAGGTAGTGGGTCATCAAGCACATTTTCAAGCCTATACAAGTTATCAGCTACGGGGTTCTCAGCTCCTTTTCTATCAATGATATGTGTATAAAATTCTTGTAACAAGAGAACCCAACGAATAAGTCTAGGTTTAGCATCTTTCTTTTCCATAAGATATTTAATAGCAGCATGGTCTGTGTGAACAGTTAGTTTGGAATCAACAATATAAGGTCTAAACTTATCACAAGCAAACACCACTGCTAAGAATTCTTTTTCAGTAGTAGCATATATAATTTCTTTGAGCACTGTCTAGAGTTTTGCTAGCATAATGGATAACATTCAATTTCTTATCAACTCTTTGTCCTAGAGCAACACCAATAGCATAATCACTAGCATCACACATAATTTCAAAAGGCAAGTTCCAATCAGGTGGTTGAACAATAGGTGCAGATATTAGGCCTTTCTTGAGTGTTTCAAAGGCTTCCAGACAATCATCATAAAAAACAAAAGGAATATCCTTTTGCAAAAGATTAGTAAGAGGCCTAGAAATTTTAGAAAAGTCTTTAATAAACCTCCTATAGAAACCAGCATGACCTAGGAAACTACGGATACCTTTGATGTCCTTGGGACATGGAATTTTCTCAATTGCATCAACTTTAGCTTGGTCCACTTCAATACCTCTTTCAGAAATTTTATGACCCAAGACGATGCCTTCATTAACCATAAAGTGGCACTTCTCCCAATTGAAAATAAGATTTGTTTGTTCACATCTCTGCAAAACTCGATCAAGATTGCTTAAAAAATCATCAAAAGACTTCCCATAAACAGAGAAATCATCCATGAAAACCACAACAATCTTTTCACAAAAGTCAGAGAATATAGCCATCATGCATCTTTGAAAGGTAGCAGGTGCATTACATAAACCAAAAGGCATACGTCTATAAGCATAGGTTCCAAAAGGACAAGTAAAAGTAGTCTTTTCTTGATCAGGTTGAGATACAGGTATTTGTGAAAAACCAAAATATCCATCAAGGAAGCAGAAGTGTGTGTGCTTAGATAATATTTTAGGCATTTGATCAATAAAAGGCAAAGGGTGATGATCTTTTCTAGTTGCTTTATTTAATTTTCTAAAATCAATTACCATTCTATAGCCTGTAACAATTCTTTGTGGAATAAGTTCATTCTTATCATTAGGAACAACAGTTATACTTCCCTTCTTAGGGACACAATGAATAGGACTTACCCATCTACTATCAGCTATGGGATAGATTATACCTACTTCCAGAAGTTTTAATATTTCCGTTCTTACCACCTCTTTCATCTTCGGATTTAGTCGGCGTTGATAGTCAACAACTAGTTTAGCATCAGGTTCCATATTACTTTTGTGCTGATAGAGAGTGGGACTAATGCCCTTTAAATCATCAACAGTATATCCAATAGCAGCTCGGTGCTTCCTTAGAACTTTCAATAATCTTTCTTCTTCATGTTCTGAAAGGTTAGCACTGATAATAACAGGATATATTTTCTTTTCATCAAGATAAGCATATTTCAATGTGTCTGGTAATTGTTTTAATTCAAACACAGGATCACCTTTAGGTGGAGGAGGACCTCCTAGAGTTTCAATAGGCAAATTGTGTTTAAGTATAGGACGTTGTTCAAAGAAAATATTATCTATTTCATTTCTTTCATGCATATGTAAATCATTTTCATGGTTAAGCAAGTATTGTTCTAAAGGATCAGCAGGCGGCACAACAATAGAAGCAAGACCAATTAATTCATCCTTACTAGGCAATTCTTTTTCATGATGGTTTCTACTAAACTTGGAAAAATTAAACTCATGAGACTCATCACCAAAGCTAACACCCACAGTTTGTTTCTGGCAATCTATCCTAGCATTAACTGTGTTCAAGAAAGGTCTACCAAAGATGATGGGACAGAAGTCATCTTGCGGGGTACCAAGAACAAGAAAATCAGTAGGGTATTTTACTTTCCCACACAAGACTTCAACATCTCTAATAATCCCACAAGGTGATATGGTGTCTCTATTAGCAAGTTTAATAGTAACATCTATGTCTTCTAACTCTGTAGGTGCTATGTCTTCCCTAATTTCTTGATATAACTTGTAATGAATAGCACTCAGACTAGCACCCAAGTCACATAAACCATGATAACAGTGATCTCCTATTTTAATTGAAATGATAGGCAGGCCAACAACTGGTCTATTTTTTTCCTTTTTTCGGGTTTGGCAATTCTAGCAGCTTTTGCACAGATGTAGATAACATGCCCATCCACATCTTCTTCTAAGAGGTCTTTAACCATAGCAATATTAGGTTCAACTCTAATTTGTTCATCTGGTTTAGGTGTTCTAACAGAGCTCTTGTTAACCACAGTTGAAACTTTAGCATGTTCCTTTATCCTAACAGGGAAAGGTGGTTTCTCAATATAAGCAGTAGGAACAATTGGATCAACATTATAAAGTATAGTTTCTTCTTCGACTGGTACCAGCTCTCTAGTTTCTTCTTTAATAGTTGGGTGGTATTTAAGCCACTTCTCTTTAGGGAGTTCAACATGAGTAGCAAATGATTCACAAAAGGAGGCTACTATCTCAGAGTCAAGTCCATACTTAGTGCTAAACTCTTTAAAAGCATCGGTATCCATAAAAGATTTAACACAATCATACTGTAGATTTATACCTGAATCTTTACCTTCATCGAGTTCCCAATCTTCAGAGTTGCGTTTAATTCTTTCCAAAAGATCCCACCAGAATTCAATAGTTTTCTTTATAAAGGAACCAGCACAAGAAGTATCCAGCATGGTTTGATCATTACGAGAAAGACGAGCATAAAAGTTCTGAACAATAATTTCTCTCGAGAGCGCATGATTGGGGCACGAATATAACATTGACTTAAGCCTCCCCCAAGCTAGAGCGATACTTTCTCCTTCACGAGGCCAAAAATTATATATATAATTCCGATCACGATGAACTAGATGCATAGGATCAATTTTTTGGTGGAACTCCAATTTCAAACGATTCCAATTCCATGATCCAATATCATCGCATAGCCTATACCATGCCAATGCTTTTCCCTTCAAAGATAAAGGGAAAACCTTTCTCATCTCCGGGTAAACCCGCAAGCTTAAACAATCCACAAATTTGTTCCACATATATCAAATACATATCAGGATGTTCGGTTCCATCTCCTGCATAAGGATTAGCTAGCAGTTGTTCTATCATACCCGAAGGAATTTCATATTCAATATTTTCAGTGGGTGCAGTAGGTTGAGGGGCAATTAATTGTTGTTCCAGACGAGGTGAAGATACCCCGAACAAACCCCTCAAAGGATTGTTTTCATAGTAGCAAGTGACAATAAATTTCAGCACACTATATAAATGTTTCTTACCGAATTGCACTTACCAAGGACACTTCACTCCCCGACAACGGCGCCAGAAAATAGCCTTGATGACCAACAAGTATAGGGGATCAATTGTAGCTCTTTTCGATAAGTAAGAGTGTCGAACACAATGAGGAGCAGAAGGAAATGACAAGTAGTTTTCAGTAAGGTAATGTCTGCAAGTGCTGAAATTGTAAGTAGCGAGTAGTTTGATAGCAAGGTAATTTGTAACGAGCAAGTAACGATAATTGTAAAAAGTATGCAGCAAGGTAGCCCAATCCTTTTGAGGGAAAGGAAAGGCCAAAACGGTCTCTTATAATGAGCAAAGCGTTCTTGAGGGTACACAGGAATTTCATCTAGTCACTTTCATCATGTTGGTTTGATTTGCGTTCGCTACATTGATAATTTGATATGTGGGTGGACCGGTGCTTAGGTGATGTTCTTACTTGAACAAACCTCCTACTTATGATTAACCCTCCCGCAAGCATCCGCAACTACAATAAAAGTATTAAGAATAAATTCTAACCATAGTATTAAACTCTAGGATCCAATCGGTCCCTTACGGAGTAGTGCATAAACTGGGGTTTAAGTTTCTGTCACTCTCGCAACCCACCATCTATTTACTACTCCACAATGCATTCCCTTAGGCCCAAATATGGTGAAGTGTCATGTAGTCGACGTTCACATGACACCACTAAGGGAATCACAACATACATACCATCAAATATCGAACACATATCAAATTCACATGATTACTTGCAACATGATTTATCCCGTGACCTCAAGAACAAAAGTAACTACTCACAAAAATTGAACATGCTCATGATCAGAGGGGTATTCATATGCATAATGGATCTGAACATATAATCTTCCACCAAATAAACCATATAGTAATCAACTACAAGATGTAATCAACACTACTAGTCACCCCCTAGCACCAATCTATAGTTCCGGTAACAAGATTTAATACAAGAGTTGAACTAGGGTTTGAGAGGAGATGGTGCTGGTGAAGATGCTGATGGAGATTTCCCTCCCCAAGATGGGAGAGTTGTTGGTGATGATGATGACGATGATTTCCCCCTCCGGGAGGGAAGTTCCCCCGGCAGAATCGCTCCGCCGCAGGGCAAAAGTGCTCCTGCCCAAGTTCCGCTTCGAGACGGCGGTGCTCCTTCCCGAAAGCCTTCTCCTCATTTTTTCTAGGTCAAAATGACATATATACCAAAATATGGGCACCGAAGGTGGACCGAGTAGGCCAGAACCTACCAGGGCGCGCCAGGGGGCCTCGCGCGCCCAGGAGGGTTGTGCCCACCAGGTTGCCCCCCTCTGGTGTTTATTGGCTCCAATGTTCCTCAAATAATTCATAAAAATTCTCCGTGTAGTTTCAGCTCATTTGGAGTTGTGCAGAATAGGTGGCCTGACGTAGCTTTTCCAGGTCCAGATTTCCAGCTGCCGGAATTCTCCATCTTGGTGTGTTCCTTGTAAATTATGAGAGAAAAGGCATTAGAATTACTCCAAAAAGCATTATTATGGATAAGAACATTAAATATAACAGCAAGTAAACATGATGCAAAATGGACGTATCAATACTCTTTGCAGCAATTAGCATATCATCAACAGAACGGAGCAAATAAATAGTTGAACCATTGACAGTTTTCAAATAAACACAACTATCATATTAGACCTTTTGAAACCTTGAGAGAGCATAAAGGTGTCAAATCTCTTGTACCACTGTCTAGGGGATTGCTTCAATCCATAAAGAGATTTCTTTAACTTACAAACAAGCTTTTCTTTTCCAGGAATAACAAAACCTTCAGGTTGTTCCATATAAATATCCTCTTCTAATTCTCCATGTAAAAATGCAGTTTTAACATGCAATTGTTCAAGCTCAAAGTCATGCATGGCAACAATACTAAGTAAAGTGCGAATAGAGCTATGCTTCACAACAGGAGAAAAAACTTCGTTATAGTCAATACCTCGAATCTGGCTATAACCTTTAGCAACCAACCTTGCTTTATATCTTGTCTCATCATTACGATAAACACCTTCTTTCCTCTTGAAAAGCCACTTGCAACGAATAGGTTTCTTCTCTCTAGGTAATTTTACTAAATCCCAAGTGCCATTCTTTTCAAGTGATTCCATCTCATCATGCTTAGCAGTCATCCACTTATAACTATCACCAGAAATAATAGCCTCGGAATATGAAGAAGGCTCAACATTACCTTCAATTTCTTCTACAACAGATAAAGCAAAAGAAACAATATTGCACTCTTCAATTAACCTGTCAGGTTTATTAATCCCTCGCCTAACTCTGTCACGTGCAAGATTCCAACTGGGCGGAACAATAGGCTGATTTGGAGTGGGAGTGACATGATCATCATTAACGATGGATTCATCATGTGCATCAACAATTTCATTACCAGATGTATCACCTGAATCGATAACATGCTCCACCTGAACAGTAGGCTGCTGAATAGTAGTCTGCTGTTCACTCTCAACAGGAACATTAGTAGATGGAACATCATGTAACATAGCAGATTCATTAAAGATAATGTTTCTGCTAATAACAACCTTCTGGGTTTCGGGATTCCACAATTTAAAACCTTTAACACCAGACTTGTAACCAAGAAAGATGCACTTAACAGCCGGGCTCCAACTTTTCATTAGCAACATGAGCATAAGCAGTGCAACCAGAAACTCTCAACTGTGAATAATCAGCAGGTGAACTAGACCATACCTCAATTGGAGTTTTCTTATTAAGAGCAATAGATGGTGAACAATTAATGAGATAACAAGCAATGGAAGCAGCCTCAGCCCAAAAACGCCTATGCAAACTTGCATTGGACAACATGCAACGGGCTCTGGAAATAATGGTCCTATTCATATGCTCAGCAACACCGTTTTGTTGAGGATTATAAGGAACGGTGTAATGTCTGACAATGCTTTCAGACTTGCAATAACTCTTAAATTGCTCAGAACAAAATTCCATACAATTATCAGTGCGAAGTATTTTTACCTTATGTTCAGTTTGTCTCTCAATCATAATCTTCCACTCCTTAAAAGCTGATAATGCTTCATATTTATGCTTCAAGAAATAAGGCCAAACTTTTCTCGAATAATCATCAATAATAGTCAGCATGTAACTAGCACCACCTAGTGACTTCTTGCGAGATGGTCCCCATAAATCTGAATGCACATAATCAAGAATACCTTCAGTTGTATGAGTCGAAGTGTTGAACTTCACCCTCTTGTGTTTGCCAAAGATACAATGCTCACAAAATTTCAGTTTATCAGGTTCATATCCACCAAGAAGACCTCTCTTATTAAACTCTGCTAAACCAAGTTCACTCATATGTCCAAGACCCATATGCCAAAGGTTAGCAGCATCACAATCAGAATTCTTTGAAATAACTGGAGTAGCGTCACCTGAAACGGTAGAACCTTGAAGGTAATAAAGACCATTGGTCGAACTTAAGTCACCTTTCATCACAACAAGGGAGCCTTTGGTGACCTTCAAAACACTATCTCCACCTGAATACTTGTACCCCTTTGCATCAAGAGCACTCATAGAGATAAGATTTCTCTTCATGTTCGGAATATACCGAACATCTGTCAAAGTTCTGATTGTGCCGTCAAACATCTTGATCGAACGGAACCTATGCCTTCAATCTTGCATGGTGAATTATCAAAACCCAAAACGGAACCAGCAGAAGTAGTGGAATCAAAAGTATTAAACCAATCTCTACGTGGACACATATGAAAAGTGCATGCAGTGTCAAGTACCCACTCATCATTGGTCTTAGCACATCCAACAATAACGACCAGAGCATCATCAGAACTATCATCACGAGCAACGTTAGCATAATTTTCAACTTGTTTTTACCTTTCCTCTTTTCTTTATTATGCAACTTGAAACACTCAGAGATGCCATGCCCGTCTCTCTTGCAATACCTGCAATACTTCTTGTCTCTGGATTGAGACCGGCCCCTCTAGCCGTTTTTACTTTTGCCTTTGTTTCCATTACGTGAGTTCTTCTCCTTTGTCCTGCGACGAACAGACAATCCCTCGGCTTGGGATGAACTCAAACCATCATGAGGCACCATTAATTTCATCTTCTCCTTAGAGTTCAAAGCTTCATAAACTTCATTAAGTGTGAGAGTATCACGACTGTATAATATGGTGTCTCTAAAATTGGTGTAAGAACATGGCAGTGAACAAAGTAACATTAAAGCAATATCTTCGTCTTCATACTTAACCTCCATTGCAGCTAGATCGGAGATGATCTCTTTAAATTCTCAAATATGATTCAAAACATTACCTTCCTCGGGTAACCTCTGCAGGAATAACTTTTGCTTCAGATGCATCTTACTGGTGAGATCTTTACTCATGCAAATCCCTTCCAGCTTTAACCATAGAGCGGCGGCAGTTTTCTCGCTGAAAACTTCCTGCAAAAGATTATTATGCAAATGGAGTTGAATTTTTGACAAAGCCTTACGATAAATTCTTTTCTCCTCACCGGTCCAGTCTTGAATTCTATTCTTCCCAAAAATATCCAGTGCTTCATCATAGTTGGGTTGTGCCAACAACGCACGCATCTTGACTTGCCATAGGGTAATCCTTGTGTCACGATCCAGCAGCGGAACATCATACTTGATGGATGCCATGAGTCGATAAATCTGTGTACACAAAGTAGTACACGCGATAGAAAAATTCTTGACAGAATTTCAAATGGGAGCAAAGAACCGGAATAAAACAGATAGCACCTCGTGGCTCACAGATGTGGATGTAGCAATTGAAAATCCAAACTGTAGCTTCACGTGTAGTGGTAGTCAACTAGTACTTGAGTAGATGACGTGTGAACAAACAACAGATCGGGTAGGCTTCAAATCGATCGTACCTGACGCAGTAGTACTGGTGCGCAGCGACCTGTGTATATTGCTCCGCCACGGTACTTGATCCCTCATGGAGTACAGTTGCAGACAACACTGTAGATGACGCACCCGTTGTCTGTCGGTCTCGGTGGATTAAAGCTACTGAGGAAATCGACCTTGCCTCGGACTTGGCGGATTGCAGGATGTGACAGCGCGCACAGAACGCCAACCCTAAGTCTCGCCTCTGATCCCGTATACTACAACTTGGCTCTGTATGCCACTTGTTTGATAAACGAGATAAAACGAGACACGAGAGACATGGATTTTTACGTGGGAACCCTTGCGGGAGAAAAATCATGGACGCACGAAGGCGCAATCACTATGAGAAGGAGTATTGCAAGCACAAGACGACATGCCGTGTTTAGGTGCGACTACATGTGGTATATATGAGGGCAATACATGATAGTCCTTAAAGGACAAGTAAACGAGTTGTACTCGTACGCGTCGGTAACAACCCAAAACCCACACCATATGTACTACGTCTAGTCCAATAAGGTAGAATTTGGATCATAATTTAATAGCGAACAGCAGGGGAGAAAGAGATTCAGCAGCGGTGAAAGTGCAACTATCCCTGGGTGGTTTTTGTAATTCCCAACAACATATAGCTCATTGAGCTAATGCTATTTCAAGATAAATATTTCAGGAAAGCTCAAAGATTGGCATGGCATGGATTAGAAAGTGGACCCCTCAAAATGCTAAGGACAAAAGGATTGGCTCAAGCTCAAACCACAAGACTCTACATTTTTCATTTTACTGATCCAAGATCACATTGAGTCCATAGGAAAAGCCAATACTATCAAGAGGGGGTGATGTGTTGCTTAATGAGTTTCTTGCTCAAAATGCTTAGTGATATGCTCCAAAAACCCCCAACTACTTTCTCATATCCACATATGTCTCAAACCAAAAGTCAAACTTGGCCCTACCGAAACTTCCTATCCGGCGCCACCGAGTTCACTTGACATAGCCACTGCCACAAACCCTATTCTTTTCGGTCTCACCGATAGGGATCTCGGTCTCACCGAGATGGAATTGTAATCTCTCTGTTTCCCTTCGTAACGTTTCGGTCAAACCGAGATGAGCGATCGGTCCCACCGAGATTGCAATGCAAACTCTCTGTTTCCCTTTCGTAACGTTTCGGTCCAACCGACATGAGCGAATCGGTCCCACCAAGTTTGCCTGACCAACTCTCTGGTTAGTCTATTACCGGTCCGACCGAGTCTTATGATTTGGTCCCACCGAGTTTGGTAAATTGTGTGGAATAGTTAGATTTTGTGTGGAGGCTATATATACCCCTCCACCCACTCTTCATTCGTGGAGAGAGCCATCAGAACATGCCTCCACTTCCAACATACATTTTCTGAGAGAGAACCACCTACACTTGTGTTGAGGTTAATATATTCCATTCCAACCACATAAATCTTGATCTCTAGCCTTCCCCAAGTTGCTTTCCACTCAAATCTTCTTTCCACCAAATCCAATCCTGTGAGGGAGAGTTGAGTGTTGGGGAGACTATCATTTGAAGCACAAGAGCAAGGAGTTCATCACCAACACACCATCTATTACCTCTTGGAGAGTGGTGTCTCCTAGATTGGTTAGGTGTCACTTGGGAGCCTCCGTCAAGATTGTGGAGTTGAACCAAGGAGTTTGTAAGGGCAAGGAGATCGCCTACTTCGTGAAGATCTACCCGAGTGAGGCAAGTCCTTCGTGGGCGACGACCATGGTGGGATAGACAAGGTTGCTTCTTCGTGGACCCTTCATGGGTGGAGCCCTCTGTGGACTCGCGCAACCGTTACCCTTCATGGGTTGAAGTCTCCATCAACGTGGATGTACGATAGCACCATCTATCGGAACCACGGATAAAAAAATTTCCGTGTCAACATTGCGTTTGCTCCCTCAAACTCCTCCCTTTACCTTCATATGCAATTGTTTTACATTGCGCTGCTATACTCTTAGAATTGCATGTGTAGGTTGATTGCTTGACTTGTGCTAAGTTAAAGTGCAACTATCCCTGGGTGGTTTTGGTAATTCCTAACAACATATAGCTCATTGAGCTAATGCTATTTCAAGATAGATATTTCAGGCAAGCTCAATGATTGGCATGGCATTGACTAGAAAGTGGACCCTTCAAAATGCGAAGGACAAAAGATTGGCTGAAGCTCAAAGCACAAGACTCTACATTTTCTATTTTAGTGATCCAAGATCACATTGAGTCTATAGGAAAAGCCAATACTATTAAGAAGGGATGAGGTGTTGGTTAATGAGGTGCTTGCTCAAAATGCTTAGTGATAAGCTCCAAAACCCTCCACTACTTTCTCATATTCACATATGTCCCAAACCACAAGTCCAACTCGGCCCCACCGGTTCTTTCTATCCGGCGCCACCGAGAACAACTGACATAGCCACTGCCAAAAACCCTAGCCTTTTCGGTCTCACCGATAGGGATCTCGGTCTCACCGAGATGGGATTGTAATCTCTCTGTTTCCCTTCGTAAAGTTTCGGTCCAACCGAGATGAGCGATCGGTCCCACCGAGATTGCAATGCAAACTCTCTGTTTCCTTCTCGTAATGTTTTGGTCCCACCGAGATGAGCGAATCGGTCCCACCGATTTTGCTTGACAAACTCTCTGTTTGACTATTACCAAAATCGGTCCCATCGAGTTTGTGTAATCGGTCACACCGAGATTACGTTATGCCCTAACCCTAATGATATCGGTCCCACCGAGTTGACATGTCGTTCCCACCGAAACACCTAACGGTCACATTATGAACCAAATCGGTCTGACCGAGTTCTCTGAATCGGTCCCACCGAGTTTGGTGATTTGTGTGTAACGGTTAGATTTTTTGTGGAGGCTATATATACCCCTCCACACACTCTTCATTCGTGGAGAGAGCCATCAGAACATGCCTACACTTCCCATACATATTTTCTGAGAGAGAACCACCTACACTTGTGTTGAGGTCAAGATATTCCATTCCAACCACATAAATCTTGATCTCTAGCCTTCCCCAAGTTGCTTTCCACTCAAATCTTCTTTCCACGAAATCTAATCCTATGAGCGAGAGTTGAGTGTTGGGGAGACTATCATTTGAAGCACAAGAGCAAGGAGTTCATCATCAACACACCATTAGTTACTTCTTGGAGAGTGGTGTCTCCTAGATTGGCCAGGTGTCACTTGGGAGCCTCCGACAAGATTGTGGAGTTGAACCAAGGAGTTTGTAAGGGCAAGGAGATCGCCTACTTCGTGAAGATCTACCCTAGTGACGCAAGTCCTTCATGGGTGACGGCCATGGTGGGATAGACAAGGTTGCTTCTTCATGGACCCTTCGTGGGTGGAGCCCTCCGTGGACTCGTGCAACTGTTACCCTTCGTGGGTTGAAGTCTCCATCAACGTGGATGTACGATAGCACCACCTATCGGAACCACGGATAAAAAATCTCGGTGTCAACATTGCGTTTGCTCCCTCAAAGTCCTCCCTTTACCTTCATATGCAATTGTTTTACATTCCGCTGCTATACTCTTAGAACTGCATGTGTAGGTTGATTGCTTGACTTGTGCTAAGTTGCTAAAATCTGCCAAGAACTAAAATTGGGAAAAGGCTAGATTTTTATTTGGTCAAGTAGTCTAATCACCCCCTCTAGACATACTTTCGATCCTACAAGTGGTATCAGAGCCTTGGTCTCCATTTGCTTTGATTTCCATAGCTTTTGGTGGTCATAGCCTTGGTTTCACAACCTAGGAGAGTATGGCGTCTAGCGAGGGAAATTACCACCGTAGAGGTCCTTACTTTAATGGTACAAATTTTGCTAGTTGGAAGCATAAGATGAAAATGCATATTCTTGGACATATCCCCGCCGTTTGGGCTATTGTGTGTATTGGCTTCCAAGGTGAATTCTTTGATGGGAAAGAACCTAACCATGAAGCTACTGCGGAAGAGTTGCAGATGCTACAATACAATGCTCAAGCTTGTGATATTCTCTTCAATGGATTGTGCCCCGAAGAATTCAACAAAATCAGCCGTCTTGAGAATGCAAAGGAAATTTGGGATACTTTGATTGATATGCATGAAGGTACCAACTCCGTCAAGGAATACAAATTGGATGTGCTTCAAAGTCAACTTGACAAGTTCAAAATGAATGATGGTGAAGGTGTCGCCGAAATGTACTCTAGGCTTGCTCTCATCACAAATGAGATTGCCGGCTTAGGAAGTGAAGAGATGACCGACAAATTCATCATCAAGAAGATCCTAAGAGCCTTGGATGGAAAATATGATACCGTGTGCACATTGATCCAAATGATGCCCAATTACAAAGATCTCAAGCCAACGGAAGTCATTGGAAGAATTATTGCTCATTAGATGTCACTCAAGGATAAGGAAGAGCTTCACAACAAGTCTAGTGGTGCTTACAAAGCCTCGTGTGATGCTCCCACATCATCAAGTGAGAAACAAACCTTCAATGAAGAATTGAGCCTAATGGTAAAGAACTTCAACAAGTTCTACAAGAGTAGAAGCAAAGAAAGAAGTTCCAAGTCAAGGTCCTACAATGACAAAAGATCTTCTAGTCGTGAGCGAAATTGCTACAATTCTGGAAGACCCGGACACTACTCCAATGAGTGTACGGCCCCCTACAAAAGAAGAGAGGATTCTCCCAAAAGAATAAGTAGAAGAGAAGAATCACCACCAAGAGAAAGGAGGAGTAGAGATGATCGTTATGATTGAAAACCCTCTCGGAGAAGCAAGGATTCGGAAAGGAAAGAAAAGTCATCAAGGAGCTACACAAAAAGAAGACATCAAGCTCATGTTGGTGAATGGGTAATTGGCTCCGACTCCGACAATCACTCCGAAAGAAGTTATCACTCCGACTCCGAATATACTCAAGATGAAGGTGCTGCCGGTCTAGCACTTGTGTCAACCAACTCCTACGACATATTTGACTCACCAAATGAAGGAATTGGAAGATGCTTCATGGCCAAAGGTCCAAAGGTAACACATCCCGAGTGATTTGCTAGGTGATGATGATTTACTTGTTGACAACTCTAGTGATGAAGACTATGATGAACTTGCTATTAATCATGCTAATGAAGATAAAACGAATGACAATGATAAGAAGGAGATTTGATTGATATGCAAAGGAAATTTGGGATACTTTGATTGATATGCACGAACGTACCGACTCCGTCAAGGAATCCAAATTGGATGTGCTTCAAAGTCAACTTGACAAGTTCAAAATGAAGGATGGTGAAGGCGTTGCTGAAATGTACTCTAGGCTTGCTCTCATCACAAATGAGATTGCCAGCTTAGGAAGTGAAGAGATGACCGATAGATTCATCATCAAGAAGATCCTAAGAGCCTTGGATGGAAAATATGATACCGTATGCACATTGATCCAAATGATGCCCAATTACAAAGATCTTAAGCCAGCATAAGTCATTGGAATAATTGTTGCTCATGAGATGTCACTCAAGGATAAGGAAGAGCTTCACAACAAGTCAAGTGGTGCTTACAAAGCCTCATGTGAAGCTCCCACATCATCAAGTGAGAAGCAAACCTTCAATGAAGAATTGAGTCTAATGGTGAAGAACTTCAACAAATTCTACAAGAGAAGGAGCAAGGAAAGAAGCTCCAAGTCAAGATCCTACAATGACAAGAGATCTTCAAGTCGCGAAAGAAATTGCTACAATTGTGGAAGACCCGGACACTACTGCAATGAGTGTACATATCCCTACAGAAGAAGAGAAGATTCTCCCAAAAGAAGGAGTAGAAGAGAAGAATCACCACCAAGAGAAAGAAGGAGTAGGGATGATCGTTATGAATGAAGGCCCTCTCGGAGAAGCAAGGATTCAGAAAGGAAGGATAAGTCATCAAGGAGCTACACAAAAGGAAGACATCAAGCTCATGTTGGTGAATGGGTATCCGGTTCCGACTCCGATCATCACTCCGAAAGAAGTTATCACTCCGACTCTGAATATACTCAAGATGAAGGTGTTGCCAGACTAGCACTTGTGACAACCAACTCCTACGACATATTTGACTCACCGAATGAAGTAATTGGAAGATGTTTCATGGCTAAAGGTCCAAAGGTAACACATCCCGAGTATGTTGATTTCAATAGTGATGAAGATGATTAGCTAGGAGATGATGATTTACTTGTTGACAACTCTAGTTATGAAAACTATGATGAACTTGCTATTAATCATGCTAATCAAGATAAAACGAATGACGATGATAAGAAGGAGATTGAGCATCTAACTAAAGAACTAAACACTCTTAAGTTAGCTCATGAAACTACCTTGTAAGATCATCGAGAACTTTTAAATACTCATGAGAAGCTACGCTTTGAAAAGCTTAACCTTGAGCAAGAGCAAGAGTTTTTAAAGGCAATCAGTGATGATCTTCGCAAGAAAAGTTCTTCTTACATTGCCAAGCGTTTACTCTTGTCTACTTACATGCCACAAGTTAAATCTAGCAACAAGAACAAAGAAAGATTCTTCATCTAGTAGTAACAACAATCATGCTAAATCCAATGTTGTTGCTTCTAGTAGCTCTCTTGATTCCACTAATGATTCTCTTAGCCAAGTTACACTTGAGCAAGAAAATAGCTTATTGAAGGGAATTATAGAGAAAGGTGTTTACAAAAGCCTTGCCGGAAGTAAGCAATTTGAGGAAATTGTGCGCAAGCAAGGAAGACACCGGAAGAATCAAGGTGTTGGTTTTGAACGAAAGTTCAATGCCAATGGAGTTGAGTGGGAAGAAGATCAATACCCCAAGACGAAGTTTGTTCGTCAACAAGAGAAGTATGATCCTAGTTCTTTCCAAGGAACACAAGCTCAAGATGATCTTCCACCACAAGACCACAAGCAAAAAGGCAAGGACAAGCTTCAAGAGGAGATTGATGCATTTGAAGAAGCACCTAAGGCCTTGGTCAAGTGGGTTCCCAAGACTACATCAAGTTCTACTTCATCAAGTACGACTACAACTCCAAGGATTCCCATCAAGATGGTGTGGATCCCGAAGAAGAAGAACTAGAGAGTTCTTGAGGGTGACTCCGCCAACATACATCACTCTTATCATTTTGGCAAGGACAAGTGCAAACAAATTCCACATCTTGCACTAGTTCATGTAGTCACAAACCCTCTTGTTGGTAAGACAAGGGACAAGGTAACCTAATGCTTTCATGGACATCATCTTGTGTATACATCACTCTATGTCTATGGATATCCTTGTTTGTTCCTTGTGGGACTAACCCGTGTAGGTATTGAAAGTGCAACTCACTCCAATGGAATGCTCCGAATGATCTACATCAACATTGAGCAGCCACATCTTCATTACCTACATGAAGTCATCATCGACAAAACCCAAGGTTAGTTCATCCCTCTTAGGGGGGATATCACATCTAGGGGGAGCTTTACTCTAAGAATAGAGCTAAACCAACTCTAATGGTGTGAGCACACCAATGATTTATGTAAAAGTGGTAACCCCACTTGTGCTTAAACGATGAGTATGACCTATGATCAAATGCTCTAATTTGACTCCTAAGTCAATATACTCATATATAGATGACCTAGTCATCGCCAATTGCTTGATAGATGCTAGAGTGTGCATGCTTTGTCACATATTTCATTTGCCATTTTATTGTGTGAGCATGTTGGATGCATATTTTTCTCATTCGAGGACATCCATTTGTTGCTTTGATTGTTTGGCTTTTTCTCTTTTTGCAAATGGATGGACAAGAATGCCTAAGAACTCCTTCTAGCTATCTATGCTTTCCTCGTCTCAAACTCTATTCATGATACATCACAAAGTTTGATCAAGTCAGATTCGAACCACTCTGTGTGAGGAGCACTCGGAGTCCCCGATTCGTCATAGACTTAAACATCCAAAACCTCTTTGTGCATTTCGGTCTGACTGATTCATCCTTTTCGGTCCTACCGAGATCACTTAGTTGATCTAGGTTTTCAATCTCGGTGCAACCGATTAGAACCTTTCGGTCACACCGAGTTGCAGTAACTGCCTGCAGTTTTGCATCTCGGTGCCACCGAGTTGTTCCAATCGGTCACACCGACAGGGTCAGGTTATATATACTGACGGGTCAATTTTCGGAAAATTTTCCAAAATCCTTCACCCGCGCGTAACCTGCTCTGCCTCTTCGGGTCTCCGGATCATCCTCTTGCCGCCAGCGACCTCCCGCCGCTGGTCTCCGCCGCCATCAACGGCAATCTGCTCCGCCGTTGCCGCCATAGTGAACACTCGCCGCTCTAGGGTAACTGTTCGACCCCTTGTGCTGTCTTTTTTACTCCGTTTCCTAGCACAAGGTTAATTCCATGTTTCTTGCCACGATTGAGATTGATCCATCCAGCTTAAACTTCCTTAGGTCTAGATTGGTTCAAAAAATTTAGGGTTAGCTCTCTGCAGAACTCATCTCGGACTGACCGAACTATAGAAATCGGTCTCACCGATTCGGCCTTGGCCATTGCACATGCGCTTTTCGGTCCGACCGAAACGTGCAAATCGGTGTGACCGAGTTCAAGATTCTGTGAAACCCTAGCAATCTCGGTGCCACCAAACTGTGACTCGGCCCAACCAAGTTCACTAGTTTAGGTTCCAAGTGTTGCTTCGGTATCACCGAGTTTGTCAATTCGGTAGCTCCGAGATCAATTCTGTAGAGAACTAAAACTAAGCTTTTTGACTCAATTGTTTTGCAAAACCTCTGTACTTTGTGATGCTCATCTACTCTACTGCATCTACAACCTATTCACAGGGTCTGCTGACAGTTTGCCTGAAGATGTCTGATCAAAGTGACAGTCAGAACAAGTCTGAAGAGCAGGTTCAGATGAGTGAGGGCACTAGTCCCTCCAGCAGCTATGATGAGGGCAGCAGGAGCACACCTAGTAACTTGCCAAAGGCAGCTACTAGGACAAGGAAGAAGAAAACCTCAGATTCTGAAGATGAGGATTATGTGGCTGTTGAGGATGAAGCCACTTCAATGAAAAAGGTGCTGAAAAAGGAGTATGGCACAGCTGCTGCATGTAAGCCAGGAATGAAGACAAAGGCTCCAGCAAGAAGAGTTCCAATGTCAAAAGCCAGAGCCTCCACTCAAGGAACAATGGAGTTCACTCTTGAACCCAAAGAAGGAGGTGACGGCAAGAAGAGGAAAGAAAGGGTCAAGAAGACCATTGCCAGAGTTATTGGGAAGCCCTCCATGATGAGAGATGATGATGAAGAAGAGGAGGATGTTGCACCAGCACCCAAAGCTCAGAAGCTTATGGGAGATGCTATAAAGTCAGGGGCTCCTCCATCTAAGCCCAAGCCTGCTCCCAAAGCTCAAGCTCAGAAGTCTGCTCCAAAGAGAAGCACTAGAAACATTCCAGCTGCAGAAAAGAACAAGGCCCCAGTGCCTGAGACTGTTGATGAAGAAGATGATGAAGCCCAAGTGCTAAGGAAGCTCAAACCCAAGATCCCTGACCACAATGATGCACATCCTGTTGCGGAGAATATGAAAATCAGGAAGGATTCAGGACTGAGATTGTGGAGACAGTCTGATCCATATGCTGTCAGGAGGAGAACTGTTGTGGACTACAGGTTTCACACTAAGGAACAACAAGACTTTTATGAGACTGTCCTGCTTGACAAGAAGCCCATAGTGTGTGACATGAGATGGGTTGACTGGGAGTACATCAAGGAAAATGAAGATCACTATCCAGGAGTATATGACAGCTTCAAAGCATGTGGAGTTGATACATTTGTTGCCCAGAAGCTCACCAAGTGGAATGATGAGCTGATCATGCAGTTTTACTCCACTGCCCACTTCTATCCAGATGGAAGGATAGTTTGGATGTCTGAAGGTACAAGGTACCAATCCTCTGTTGAAGAATGGGCTTAGTTGATCAATGCCCCAAAAGAGCATGAGGATGACTTTGATGTTTATGCTGAGAAGAAGAAAGACCACAACACTATGGCACACATGTACAGAGAGATCCCATATGATGCTTTAGAGACTCATAAGCTTGGATCTATCCACTTCTTATTGTCTGGTCTGCCTACTATCAACTGGATCCTAAGGCACACATTGCTACCCAAGTCAGGTGATCACAAGATGATCAGAGGACATGCTATCAATTTGCTACATTTGTTTGATGTGCCTCAAAAGTTCAAAGTCATGAGTCTGATTGTATAGACAATCAAAAGGACAACAGCTGATCAGAAGAGAAGCTATGGGTATGCCCCACAAATTCAGGAGCTCATCAACTCCAAGATGGGCACAGGCAAATATCTATTAGATAAGGAGCACCTGGCCATATACCCTGAATTTGAAGACAATACAGTTGTGATGGATGAGAATGAACCATCATCAGTTCAAGCACAGGAGAAGAAAGCCAAAGCTAAAGCTGAGAAAGCTGCCAAGATGCCAAGTGTTGAAGAGGCATCTCAAGTTTTCCTGAAGAGCAAGCAAGATCAGCTAGCATACCTGATCCAATCCACCTTGAGGATTAAGAAGGGCTTGGCCACCCTGACTCAAAACTAGGAGAGCTTGGAGAGGATCATTGAGCATAAATTCTATGATCTTGATGTCAAAGTAACTGTGATCCAAACCGCAGTTGAGCAGCTATAGGAGGAAGAAGAAGAGAAGAAGGGCAAGGTAACCACTAATGCATTTGAGCGGGTGCCTAGAGGACAGAGATCTGCTGCAGTGCCAGTGAGAGATTCTCGAGCTACAGCGTCAGCACCAGCAGCTACAGCTGCGGTGCCCCCTCCAGCAGCCACTCCACCAGCTCCAGCTCCAGCTACTTCAACTGATGCCTTCGTCCTTGGAGTTCTCTCTACACCACCTCCCGAAGATCAAGCCTGAGAGTCGTTTAGCACTATGCATTTTTGAACTTTTTGGTAACTTGTTGCCAAAGGGGGAGAAAAATGTATAGATCATAGGCTTCGAGAGAGAGTGTTGCTTTTTATCTCTCTTGTTTTTGGTTGAACTTCTTGATTGTGTGCTTTTGTGAGATACTTTATGTTCTTGTGAGATACTTGTTTGATCATGTGTTTGATCATATGCTACCATTAATGCTTGTTGGATGATATTATCTCTTATATCCTTATATGATCATTCACTTGCTTGGTGATGAGTGCATGATTTTAATTTATATCATTTTGAGCGCTCCACCAAGATGTATGTGACATGGAAGATTAACCCATGATCCAAATCGATTCTGCATTTGCATTCAAAAGCAAATTTTAAATAATGCACAAATTTAGGGGGAGCTCTTGCTTATCACATACTTCTCAAAGCGACGATGTTTTTAAATCTTATTATTATTTGTCGAAGCTTTGATCTATATGTTGTCATCAATTACCAAAAAGGGGGAGATTGAAAGTGCAACTATCCCTAGGTGGTTTTGGTAATTCTCGACAACATATAGCTCATTGAGCTAATGCTATTTCAAGATAAATATTTCAGGAAAGCTCAATGATTGGCATGGCAAGGATTAGAAAGTGGACCCCTAAAAATGCTAAGGACAAAAGGATTGGCTCAAGCTCAAAGCACAAGACTCTACATTTTTCATTTTAGTGATCCAAGATATTTTAGTGATCCAAGATCACATTGAGTCCATAGGAAAAGCCAATACTATCAAGAGGGGGGTGAGGTGTTGCTTAATGAGTCTCTTGCTCAAAATGCTTAGTAATATGCTCCAAAAACCCTCAACTACTATCTCATATCCACATATGTCTCAAACCAAAAGTCAAACTCGGCCCTACCGAAACTTTCTATCCGGCGCCACCGAGTTCACTTGACATAGCCACTGCCACAAACCCTATTCTTTTCGGTCTCACCGATAGGGATCTCGGTCTCACCGAGATGGAATTGTAATCTCTCTGTTTCCCATCGTAACGTTTCGGTCAAACCGAGATGAGAGATCGGTCCCACCGAGATTGCAATGCAAACTCTCTGTTTCCCTTTCGTAATGTTTCGATCCAACCGAGATGAGCGAATCGGTCCCACCAAGTTTGCCTGACCAACTCTCTGGTTAGTCTATTACCAAAATCGGTCTCACCAAGTTTGTGTAATCGGTCTCACCGAGATTACGTTATGCCCTAACCCTAACGAAATCAGACCCACCGAGTTGACGTGTCGGTCCCACCAAAAATCCTAACGTTCACATTTTGAACTAAATCGGTCGGACCGAGTCTTATGATTTGGTCCCACCGAGTTTGGTAAATTGTGTGTAATAGTTAAATTTTCTGTGGAGGCTATATATACCCCTCCACCCACTCTTCATTCGTGGAGAGAGCCATCAGAACATGCCTACACTTCCAACATACATTTTCTGAGAGAGAACCACCTACACTTGTGTTGAGGTCAATATATTCCATTCCAACCACATAAATCTTGATCTCTAGCCTTCCCCAAGTTGCTTTCCACTCAAATCTTCTTTCCACCAAATCCAATCCTGTGAGAGAGAGTTGAATGTTGGGGAGACTATCATTTGAAGCACAAGAGCAAGGAGTTCATCATCAACACACCCTCTATTACCTCTTGGAGAGTGGTGTCTCCTAGATTGGTTAGGTGTCACTTGGGAGCCTCAGTCAAGATTGTGGAGTTGAACCAAGGAGTTTGTAAGGGCAAGGAGATCGCCTACTTCGTGAAGATCTACCCGAGTGAGGCAAGTCCTTCGTGGGTGACGGCCATGGTGGGATAGACAAGGTTGCTTCTTCGTGGACCCTTCATGGGTGGAGCCCTCTTGTGGACTCACGCAACCGCTACCCTTCGTGGCTTGAAGTCTCCATCAACGTGGATGTACGATAGCACCACCTATCGGAAACACGGATAAAAAAATCTCCGTGTCAACATTGCGTTTGCTCCCTCAAACTCCTCCCTTTACCTTCATATGCAATTGTTTTACATTCTGCTGCTATACTCTTAGAATTGCATGAGTAGGTTGATTGCTTGACTTGTGCTAAGTTGCTAAAATCTGCCAAGAACAAAAATTGGAAAAAGGCTAGATTTTTATTTGGTCAAGTAGTCTAATCACCCCCCCCTCTAGACATACTTTTGATCCTACAAGTGGCTAGAGGTTGCGGGCACGAGCAGAAGAGAGAGGTTGAGAGGAGGAGTGGCGAGGCAAGGGAAAAATGAAGCAGCAGCGAGGTAGGGGAAATCGCACGGGGGAACATTCTCCCGTCTGATCAGGCGCGCAAGGTACGGTGGTGGAGTGGTGGCACTATGGCTGGTGGATGGAGTGGATGGCGCTGGTGGAGATGGATGGGGATGGTGGTGACTTGCAGCGTTGATGGATGGGAGGCACACGACCACGCTGGCCTGGCTATGGTGGCGGCCGGAGCTGGAGGGAGAGGGGTGAAGGAGAGACCGAGGGAGATGTGGCCAGGCCCAAGGGGAATTGAGTCTGCGCTAGGGATTTTCATCCCCTCCTCTATTCTGCCACTTTACGATTTGGCCCTGCTATTTCTCTTCTTTCTTCCCAAGTTGGTCCTGCCATCTATAGCTTGGCCCCTTGATTACTTCAATTCTTCTCGCTCAAGTCCCTTTCTTCACATCTTTCCTTCCCTTCTCTCTTCTCAGTAGCCAATTTGTCCGAATCTTGAAGTTTATAGTGCCTTTGCGCCCTTTTCTGCAAAATAATCAAATGACGAGTAAATGATCTTTTATATGATTTTGATTCAAACATATCATAGTTAATAGCAAGAATGGATTGTCGGATCACAATAAATGGTGTGTTTGTGTGCCAAAATATGAATAGGAAATGCACTTATCACTTGGCGACATGGGTCGTAGCACATACTCCTTTCCTTTCATCTTGAAGCTATAGTGATTGGTTCGCCCATTGTGGATTACGCGGTGGTCGAATTGCCAAGGACATCCTAGTAGAAGGTGGCAAACGGACATGGGAACCACATCACACTCCAATGTGTCTTCGTATGCTCCAATCTTGAAGGAGACTTGAACAGTGTGCTCAACTTGGATGGTACCAGAGTCGCTAAGCCATTGGACCTTGTAGGGATGAGGATGCTTCATCTTGACTAATTGTATCTTGGAACATAGCTATTCAATTTCCAAATTGTGGCAACTTCCTCCGTCGATGATGACCTGCATGAAACGTCCATTGACGCCTGCTTTGGTGTGGAAGATGTGGCAACGTTGGTCTTCGTCCTGTTGGTGTTGAAGTGTCAAGACCTTGTAGACAACAAGAGTGGGGCTCGAATCATTGTCACAAAAGACCTAGTCATCTTCATCTTCATTCACGCGCCAGTGCATGGCCACATGCTCAAGTGCTTCCATTTCTTCCTTACTCATCGAGTCATAGGTGTCGTCCTCGTTGGCGATCATGGTGCGCCTGGTGGGGCACTCAAATGTCTTGTGGCCTCGGCCTTGACATGTGAAGCATTTGATGGAACTCGTCTTGATGGTCTCATGTAGGGGCCGGATTTCTGGGACATAAATTACCAGCAAACGACCCTTATGTCACCACTAGCCCCAGGATTACTGTTGCTGGTGGATATTTACTTGATACAGAATTCCAAGCAATTACAAGGATTTGAGTACAAGACCTTATAGGTCCATTGGGTGCAACAATGATTTCCAATGGCAGATGATGGAAGCGACTCGTGGATCTCCAAGATTGATGGAACTCCATTCCCACAGGAACAGCTGACCCGGATAACTCCTATCTCGTGTGGCTACTATCTCCGAATCCTAGGTTGGGGTGTCGTCACAGTGCTCCTCTCTGAGTCATGATCTGGCCAAGACAATGGCCAGGGACAAGCTAGTGAGTACGCTTGAATGTACTCGCAAACATCAAGAACAAAAGATATACCTGATGCATATGCTCATGATGAATTAAATTACGTGCATGTGCTGACTGACTATTAAAGCATGGCATGACAAATATTCATACAGAAAATAAATCATGTGATTAGTAAATCAAAGGAATGAAACGGAACATCGGGCGTTGGACCGCCCGAAGAATTCCAAGAGAAATGCCAAACGGGTGTCTAAAAGAGAATCGGGCGAGATAGGACCGCCCGAGAACTCAACCGACGCCATGGGAGGTCTTGAAAATAAATGCCAAATGGGTGTCTAAAAGTGACGCCTCGAGAGGTCTAGAAAATAAATGCCAAAGTCGGGTGTCTGAGTGACGCCTCATAAAGGGCTTATAAGAAAATAACAGGAGTATTCAGGTGGACTAGCCATCCCAATTAATACTCAGAAACGAAAATAAACTTGAGTATCCCGGGTAGTCTAGCCATCCCAAGAGGTGCTCAAGGTTAAACATAAGAGGAAAAGGTTAGTCCACAATAATATCCGTATCAAAAATAATATTCATAATAGCACCGATAGTGACAATCATTATCCTGCAAAAGGAACCTTGATCAATTTATTTATTTCCTCTGGAGACTGACACTAAGACCGACACTTGACCAACCCAGACTGTAGTCCTTAACCATGGACACGGCTATTCGAATAGATACAACTCTACAGAGGATGTACTCATTACCCACAAGTAAAGGATTTCTTTAGCCAGCACTGAGACGCTGACTAATTCCCGTCACGGCCTTTGGGTTGAAAACACACCTGACCAACACATACCAGATTAACTTTCTGGATGCCAGGAATCACCCAAAGCATCGTTCAAGAGAAACTCTAAGGCGGGGAGACCATCGTCTCGAGTAGCATGGGATCACTATTAACACGCGCGGATTACAACGGGTGCCCCCCTCTCGGCCCAGCCGGATTCACCCATGCCCCCTGGTCCGATGACTGGCATTGCAGCCGGTACCTGGAAACCCTCATCGTGGCCTCTCTGTACGGTGTGTGCAGGGAAAGGGGTTAACAACTTACTGAACCATACCCAGCCTGTGTCAGGGACAAGTGGTAGCAGGAAACCAGTATGGGGGGGTACCGGAACAAGACTCGATCTACGGTCAACTCAGGAGGTTTAAGTTTGCCTGCAGTGGTTAGCACATTATAATTCCTTGGTAGTACCCAACAAGGTCACCACCTGGTATGTCCCAACATACCCTCACTGATCATTCTCGTCACCACGAGATTTCAGTCTCACGGTCACTTTTCTCGTCACTGATTCTTCCTGCAAATTAGCCCGGACCAACACAGGCACATATGACACATGAAAACAACCGTACTCACTTATACTTCATGTTTAAGTGAAAATAGAATACCATCAAGGGGATCATGCATGTATGACCAACAATATGCAAACTCTATAGGAATTCAACATATTCATAATTCAAATACACATCCCACAAATAATTATGCAGTCACCATATCATGTGTTCAAAATGCTTGCCTTGAGCATGCAGAAAGATTGGGTGCACTCTAAAACTTTGAAAATTATATCTCCCCTCCATTTCCTATTTTCAAAATACTATAATGACCACATAATTCCAAAACAGTAGACAAAAGTTGTTTGGAAATTTTTGAAATAAAAACTAAAATAAATTAGATGAAATTTGAGAAACAACAGAGAAAGAATCAAGTCATCTGGAGTTCATATGATTTTCCTATGGATTTACTAAGCTGGAGTAATCAAGGAAATAGACTATATATTAGATGCAGCAAAAACAAGGCCAAGGAAAAAGTCATCCTATCTGGATAAATAAAGCATGAATTTAGGAGTAGGTAGAAATTTCAATCATCAGATTTGGATGTGAAATGGCTGCTGTGGAATTATTTGAAATCTGCTGGAAAAGAAAAAGGAAATAGATATTACTGTGATGGGCTGAGCAGAAACACGCCCCGGGCGCGGTATAGCCACCTGGCGCTACTGGGCCAAGCCCAATCGCTCGACCGCGCAGGAGGGCTACGACGTCGAACGCGTACTCGCCGCAATACGCTTTTCCCACGAGAAAGCAACTTCAACAGAACCCGTCTCCACTTAAGACGAGCTGGCGCGGCACTGGGTCATTGACAGTGGGCCCGCCTGGCCCAACGGTCAGGTTAGACTAGTCCAACCGCACCCTCCCTCCCATGGCAGAATAGAGGCGCTGTTCCGGCGGTCGTCGCCGGCGAACGGCGGGGAGCTGAGCACCTGGACGTGTTCAGTTGATCGAGGTGGACCGGTGGGTACCCTTCGTGGTCGCCATGGTGGACAGAGTCACCGACGGCGAGCTCTCCGGTGGACGGCGGCGTTGGGCAAAAGGGGGTTTCGCCTACGGAGGCTCCCGGGGCGAATTGAAGGTTGGGATGGAGTCGTGGGGAGAGGAGGGGGTGGATGGTGAGGAGAGTGGAGGAGGGGAAGCTCTCGTAGCGTCGGAATCGTCCGGGAGATGGCGGTGGCTGGAGTTGCCGGAGAGGAAGAAGACGACCATCTTCGGTCGTGTTGCTGCTATGGGAAGATCAGACAGGGGAAGGGGAGTGTGGTGAGGACACTAGCGAGATCGGGGTGAGCTTTTATAGCGCGAGAGGGTCGGCTCCGTGGTTTGCAGAGGGTAAGCACGGCGGCGGCGATCATTACGACGACATGTGAGGCCGTTGAGGTCGTCAGGGTAGACGGTGAGGGTGGTGGCCGCCCGCAGTTACTCTTGGGAGGAGCTGGGCTGCTCGGGACGCGCCACACAGGTCGGGCAGAGACGTGGCCGTGTGGGACTCGTCGGGCCGTCGTCTTGGTCGCCGTAGACGGTGGTGGACGGCGCTAGGGGCCAAGCGAGGGTGTCGGCGAGGTTTTTGGTGGTCGGGTTGATCCAGAGGAGGATCATGATGAGAGGGGGAGACAGCAGGGACACGGCTGGAGCTCGGTGCCGACGCGTGCAAAACGCACGCTCTGGCCGTGCCCAGAGCACGTGCACAAAGTGCTCGACGAAATGCCATGGTGATCTAGGAGCCTCTGATGCTAATGAAACTTTCCAGAGAGTTGAATTAGGGTATGATAGAGCTATTCGACATGGTGGTTTGATCAGATGAGCTGGTGCCCAATGCAAGTTTATGAACTTGCAGAATTCTGTCATGCACATGAGGTGCTCGACAGAATGCTAGGGCTAGCCAGAGAATTTTGTTCATGATGAAACTTGGCAGGATGAGGTCTCTGTAGATGATAGAGATGGTGGTGGAGTTAGTTTGGCAAGATGAGAAACTTGCTAGTGCAAGTTTTACAAAACTTTAGTTCTAGACAGAAACTTGAGAGGAATGTTTGGTGGACTTAAAATATGCAAATGGAGCTGATCTCCTAGACTTAAGGTTTTGATTGGAAGGACTACAAGATGGCAAAGTTTAAGAATTAGTGAAGATAGGAAAAAGAGGATTGCAGTTATAACTCAAGAATGGGACAGAAATTGAAAGAGGATGTTTCACTCAAAATTTCAAAAGACATAATTAGATTTTTTTTCTCAAAAGTTACATATAGGCATCACCTCACCTCTCATAACTTTTGTGGGATTTTAAAACAATTATTTAAAATACTTGTAGTGCAACATAAGCATTTTAAGTATTGAAAATGCTTCTAAAAGTATTACTTTGTGGAAAAATTTATTATGAAAATGGTTCCTACTATTGTTTATGATATAAATGAAATGATTTACAAAACAACCAAGGACCACAACATTTCACAAAAATAATCTCCTATGGAGGGAAGAATTTTGTAAAACAGAAAATAGAAAAGCTCTGAAATTAATAACTGAGCTCATATAGCTCAAATTTTTTATTTCTGACCAAATTTTACTTAATGAGAATATGATTAAATTTTTTGGGTGTTACAGTTGTAGATGATGAAGCTCCCGGCTCGAAGCTGCTTGTAGTAGGAGGAGGACTTGAGGATGTCGAAGTTTTCTTCTAACTTGACTTATCGTTGTTGATTGGTGTAGGTTTCGTCGAGGTAGAAGGTGTCATAGTCGTTGAAGCTTCATTGTATGAACTGTAGGTCTTGGAAAAGTACTTGGCGTATTTGTAATCATCTTGCACTTGTCCCTCCGCCTTGTTAGCTTGGTGCACTAGCTCGAGGAGGTTCGAATATGGTTGGAAATCTGCAATCTTCTCTATAGGATGGTTGATTCCATTCAAGAATCATGCCATGGTTTGCTCCTCATCTTTTGTGACATTGGCTCGAATCATGGCAATCTCCATTTCATTGCAACTTCTTGAAAAGATCTCGACTATAATATGTTTGTACAAAGTGCGCTCGCATGACATCCTTCATTTGGTTCCATGTTGTGACGGGTGGGTCACCTTTTGCTTGTCGTCACTCAATGACTTGATCCCACCAAATGAGGACATGGTCTTGGAACTCTAGCAATGCCATGGCAATCTTGTTTTCTTCTTCATAGTTGTGTCTGATACGTCTCCAACGTATTTATAATTTTTGATTGTTCCATGCTTTTATATTATCTGTTTTGGATGTTTTATATGTTATTTTATATTATTTTTGGGACTAACCTATTAACCTAGAGCCCAGTGCCACTTTCTGTTTTTCCTTGTTTTTGAGTTTCGTAAAAAAGGAATACCAAACGGAGTCCAAACGGAAGAAAACCTTCGGATGATTTTTCTTGGACCAGAAGACACCCAGGAGACTTGGAGATCAAGTCGGAAGAGCCACGAGGCGGCCACAAGGGGGGAGGGCGCGCCCCCTACCTTGTGGGCCCCTCGTGACTCCCCTGACCTAATTCTTCGTCCTATATATTCACATATATTCCCAAACGACTAGACGCATCCACGAAAACACTTTTCCACCGCCGCAACCTTCTGTGCCCATGAGATCCCATCTTGGGGCCTTTTCCGGCATCCTGCTGAAGGGGGATTCGATCACAGAGGGCTTCTACATCAACGCTATTGCCCTTCCGATGAAGCGTGAGTAGTTTACCTCAGACCTACAGGTCCATAGCTAGTAGCTAGATGGCTTCTTCTCTCTCTTTGATTCTGAATACCATGTTCTCCTCTATGTTCTTGGAGATCTGTTCAATGTAATCTTCTTTTGTGGTGTGTTTGTTGAGATCCGATGAATGGTGGATTTATGATCAGCTTATCTATGAATATTATTTGAATCTTCTCTGAATTCTTTTATGCATGATTTGATATCTTTGTAATTCTCTTTGAACTACCAGTTTGGTTTGGCCAACTAGATTGGTCTTTCTTGCAATGGGAGAAGTGCTTAGCTTTGGGTTCAATCTTGCGGTGTCCTTTCCCAGTGACAGTAGGGGCTGCAAGGCACGTATTATATTGTTAGCATCGAGGATAAAAAGATGGGGTTTACATCATATTGCTTGAGTTTATTCCTCTACATCATGTCATCTTACTTAATGCGTTACTCTGTTCTTCATGAACTTAATACTCTAGATGCAGGCAGGAGTCGGTCTACTTGACACGAACGTGATGCCTATATTTCATAATCATTGCCTTAGATATCGTCATAACTTTGCACTTTTCTATCAATTGCTCGACAGTAATTTGATCACCCACCGTATTATTTGCTATCTTTAGGGAAGCCTCTAGTGAAACCTATGGCCCCCGGGTCTATTTTCCATCATATAAGTTTTCGAACTACTATTTTCCATCATATAAGTTTCCGATCTACTATTTTGCAATCTTTTACTTCCGATCTATAAAACAAAAACCCAAAAATATTTACTTTATCTTTTGTTTAGTTTCATCTATCTCTATCAGATCTCACTTTTGAAAGTAACCGTGAAGGGATTGACAACCCCTTTATCGCGTTGGGTGCAAGTTGTTTGATTGTTTGTGCATGGTGATTTTTGCATTGTCTACTACTGGATTGATACCTTGGTTCTCTAACTAAGGGAAATACTTATCTCTACTTTGCTGCATCACCCTTTCCTCTTCAAGGAAAAAACCAACGCAAGCTACAGAAGTAGCAGCGTCAGTGAAAGATATTGTCGACCTTCAATGCCCATGAAAGGTAGTCTTCGAGATCGTTGCTTCTGGAGAACTTAGGCATGGTGAAATTTAGCTTGCCGTAGCGTTGCTCTTCATTATGTTCTCGTAGATGGTGGTCACGCTCTTGCTGTGGTGGAGGATTTTGAGCCGCTTTCTCCTCGTGCTCCTCTTAATGAACTTGATGTTGAAGGCGTGGTATTCTTACGCGGTTCCCAAATTCTTATTGCTCTTCAAGGCGTGCGGCTACTTCTTGTCGCCATCGTCGGATAGCGTCTTATTACTCGCGTACACGATGGTGTCGGTCATTGAGGGCTTGGGTCGCTTCATTTAGAGTACGTTGGGCTTCAAGGGCTTGTTCCTCATGACATTGTCCTTCTAGTTGTAGGGCATCGCCATCTCAGTGTACTTGGTGATCTTGGCATATTGGAGTTCTTGGACCGTAGGATCACTGATTCGTGTCCAACGTATCCATAATTTTTTATCGTTCCATGCTGTTATATTATCAATCTTGGATGTTTTACCATCATTTTATAGCAACTTTATATCATTTTTTGGGACTAACCTATTGACATAGTGCCCAGTGCTAGTTGCTGTTTTTTGCTTGTTTTTTTACTTTGCAGAATATCCCTACCAAACGGAGTCCAAATGCAACAAAACTTTTTGGAGACTTTTTGGACCAGAAGACAATTTGGGAGCCAAGGAAGCACCTGGGGGAGGCCCGTGGGGCCCACAAGACACCAAGGCACACCAAAGACCCCTGGCGCGCCCTGATGGGTTGTGGGGTCCACGGGGGT
This sequence comes from Aegilops tauschii subsp. strangulata, assembly GCF_002575655.3. NCBI lineage: Eukaryota > Viridiplantae > Streptophyta > Magnoliopsida > Poales > Poaceae > Aegilops > Aegilops tauschii. The sequence continues at coordinate 246,281,624 of NC_053038.3, forward strand.
CTCCTCCACCGCCTCTCAGCTCTATAAATACCCAAATATTCCAGAAACCCTAGGGGAGCCGATGAAACACAATTCCAGCCGCCGCAAGTTCCAAAACCATGAGATCCAGTCTAGAGCCCTAATCTGGCACTCTGCCGGAGGGGAACATGATCATGAAGGGGTTCATCATCCTCATTGGTGCTCCTCCGATGATGCGTAAGTAGTTCACCATAGACCTACGGGTCCATAGGCAGTAGCTAGATGGCTTCTCTGTTTTTGATTCTCAATACAATGGTCTCTTGGAGATCTATTTGGTGTAATGACTTTTTGCAGTGTGTTTGTTGGGATACGATGAAGTTCGAGTTTATGATCAGATTTTTATCCCTGAATATTATTTGAGTATTCTTTGATCTCTTATATGCATGATTATCTATAGCCTCGTATTTCTTCTCCAAATCTTTGGTTTAGTTAGGCCAACTAGATTGATTTTTCTTGCAATGGGAAGAGGTGCTTTGTGATGGGATCGATCTTACGGTGTCCTCTCCCAGTGACAGAAGGGGCAACGAGGCACGCATGTATTGTTGCTATTAAGGATAACAAAATGGGGTCCATTCCTACATGAATAGATCTTGTCTACATCATGTCATCGTTCTTAGTGCGTTACACCATTTCTGCATGAACTTAATACACTAGTTGCAGGCTGGATAGCGTTTGATGCATGGAGTAATAATAGTAGATGCAGGCAGGAGCCGGTCTACTAATCTTGGACGTGATGCCTATATATTGATCATTGCCTTGGATATCGTCATAATTATTTTTTCTTCTATCAATTGCCCAGCAGTAAGTTGTTTTACCCACCGTGTGCTATTTCTCGAGAGAAGCCACTACTGAAATCTACATCCCCCGGGTCTATCTTTTATCATATTTGTGTTCCGATATATTTTTGCCGCATTTGTTCTTAGATCTATTATCACAAAAACCGAAAAATACCTTGCTGCTCTTTTTCTTTACTTATTTTATTTTGTGTTTTTGCGAGATCTATTTACCCAAACTCATACAAACCAATCTATCATTTTCCCGAGGAGGGATTGACAACCCCTCTTATGTGTCGGGTTGCAAGTATTTGTTCTTTGTGTGTGAAGGTACCGTTTACATAGTGTTGCTTGGTTCTCCTACTGGATTGATACCTTGGTTTTGCAACTGAGGGAAATACTTACCGTAGCTGTGCTGCATCATCCCTTCCTCTTTTGGGAAATACCGACGCAGTCTAGCCACGTCAAAGGAATTTTTGGCGCCGTTGCTGGGGAGACATCATAAACATCTATCAGGTTCTTAATCACAAATCTCATCTCCTTGCAATTTACATTATTTTCCATTGGCCTATCATTTTCATCTCCCCCACTTCTAAAACGTTTTTGCGAAAGCACGAAAATATTTTCCTATTTATTTGCCTTGTTTTTTGTTTGCCTTTTTCTCGTTCGATCTTTTCTTTGCTTGTGTTGCCATGTGCCTTCTATATTTTTGCATCTTCTCTTGCTAAAAATCTATTGATATGGATCATCATCCACTTGCTAATCTTTTCAAAAGATCCAATTATGATGAACCAATTTCTAGTGATTTGAGTGCACTAGGTTATCTCTATGAAGTTTTGCTTGAAAGTTATGAATATGAAATTGTGATGAAGTGTTAAATGGAAAAATTTATGAAGTTATTCATGATAGCTCCTTGAATGAAAAGCATGCTTGCAATGATTTTATTATAAATTCTACTAATGTCAATTGTGTTAATGATATGCAGAACCTCAAGCTTGGGGATGTTGATCTTGTTACGTCCACTACTCATTGTAATGATCATGATTGGGGTGATTCTTCTTATGATCTTGAAAATTTATTTAAACCTCATGATGAATATCCTTGTGATAATATTAAGAGTGGGTTTCGAAGAGCGTCAACTTTAGGTAAAAATGATTCCACTATTTTGGAATAGTGTCAACTTGCATGCATGTGGATCATGTAGAAAATATTTTATGTGATATTTATATTGTTTAATTTGATTATGATCCCACATGTAATTATTATGAAAGAGGAAAATATGATTGTAGAAAGTCTCATGATTTTAAAGTTCCTCTCGTCATGTTCAGATTGTCAATGTTTTATTCCTTTCCTTTGCATGTGCTAGTTTTTGCTTGCCCTGATAATTTGTTTGCTTATAAAATGCCTATGCATAGGAAGCATGTTAGACTTAAATTTGTTTGTCACATGTTTTATGATGCTCTCTTTGTACTTCAATTTTTATCTTTTATGTGAGCATCATTGAAATATTATGCCTAGCTAGGGGCGTGAAACAATAGTGCTTATTGGGAGACAACCAAATGAATAAAATTTATTTTTGCCCTTTTGTTTCTGTTATTGAGTGTTTGCACAATAATGCTACTGTTATGATTGTTTTTTATGTTTTAGTTAATGTTTGTGCCAAGGAAAATCTTTGCGATAGCTTCGAGTGATAGTTGATTTGATCCTGTTGAAAACAGAAACTTTTGCATCCAGTAACAGAATTGTTTAAATTCACGGAAGCGACGAGAACTTCTGAATTTTTTACACAAGATTGATATACAATTTCCTCTGTTGTCCTAATTTTTCAGAATATTTGGAGTTACAGAAGTCTGAGTAAAATTTGCATCTTTATAGACTGTTCTGTTTTTGACCGATTCTGTTTTCTTTGCATTGTGTGCTTGTTTCGATGAATCTGTAGTTTGTATTGGAGGGTATGAGCCATGGTAAAGTTAGAATACAGTATGTATAATGCAAAAAACAAAATATGAATGGGTTTTTAACAGTACTTAAAGCAAAGATTGGTTTTATTATACTAACGGATCTCACAAAGGTTTTGTTAAGTTTTGTGTGATTGAAGTTTCAAGTTTTGGGTGAGATCATGATGGATGAAGGAATAAGGAGTGAATAGAGCCTAAGCTTGGGTATGCCCACGGGATCCCAAGTTAATATTCAAGGAGAACCAAACAACTAAGCTTGGGGATGCCCCAGAAGGCATCCCCTCTTTCTTCTAACAATCATCGGTATCATGAGTTTTGCTTGGAGCGTCTTGTATTATATGAGTCTTTGCTTGTTTTGCTTTTTAGTTTGTCTCGTCTATCCTTGCTGGACACATCTATTTGAGAGAGCAAAAATTATGCTATGATTTGTTAGAATTGCTCTATGTGCTTCACTAATTTTTTTGAGCTATCGAATTGCTCTAGTGCTTCACTTATATCTTTTTGAGCACGGTGTGCTTTAATAGTTTTGAATAAATACTCTCATGCTTCACCTAGATTTATTTGAGAGTTAGTAAATTTTTGAAGAAATACTCTCATGCTTCACTTAGATTTATTTGAGAGTTAGTAAATTTTTTGGAGAAATTCTCTCATGCTTCACTTAGATTATTTTGAGAGATGAAATTTTTTATGCTCATGTTCTTCACTTAAATTTATTTGAGCTTGTCAAAAGCAATTGCAACATATGAAATTAGTCCCAAAGTGATAGATATTCAAGAGGGATACAATAAAAACTTTCATGAAGATCATTAGACAAAATAAACTTGATTCTGTGTAATAGTTTTGAGATATGATGATAGTAATATGTGAGCCATGTCGGTGAGTAATTATGCTTTAGTAAGAATATTGGTGTTAAGGTTTGTGATTTCCTATGGAAGCACGAAAGTCAATAGTTATGCAATGAAATTACATCTGACTTGTGGTGCATTATTCGGTGTTCGTTATGCTAAATGCTCGTTTATGTGAATTTTCGTTTCTTGGTTGGTTGCTTCTCAATCTATTTGCTAGCCTTCACTTGTACTAAGTAGAAATACTACTTGTGCATCCAAAATCCTTAAACCCAGTTTTGCCATATGAGTCCACCATACCTACCTATATGCAGTATTTCCGTGCCGTTCTAAGTAAATTTGTATGTGCCATCTCTAACTTTTCAAAATGAATTTCCTTTTTGTGTGCTCGTACCGCTCATGAAGCAGAAGGGGGTGGCCAATATTTTCCATGCTAGATGTGTTATTCTCAAGATGACTGTTTATTCACTTGTCATTTCACGAGAGTGCGGCGGTAATAGGGATGCCTGGTCCCAAAATGAAAAAGAAATTACTTTATGTTGTCAAATAATAAATTCATTGGAAAGTGTTGGTATAGACGATATCCGTGGATATGGCTAGCCGTGGAGTGTGAAAGTATGGTGGAAAAAGGAATAAACTTTATTTTATGTTTGGGAACCGCCTATGATATATCTAGCATGGAAAGTGTTGGGAATTACTCGGTCGTTCTCGTTGACGGGAAAAGTACGCCTCTCAAAATTTTTTATCTCTCAATTTAAGCTTTGAGCTCTAACACCTCTACAAATCTCTGCTTCTGTCACGACCGGATTTTTGGGATATAAATTCCCAGAAAAACGGCCTGTGTGCTCACCAGCCCCAGGATTACTGTTAGCTGATGAGGTACCAACTTGATACAAGAATTCCAAGCAAGGAACAAAAATATGTAGTACAAGACCATTTAGGCCTGGGAGTACAACACTTGGTTTCTAATGGTTGAGGGCGGAAGCGGTTGGAAACATCTGCGTCTATGGGGCTCCATTTCCCACAAGAACAGCTGACCAGGATAACTCCTATCTTCGCGAGGCTGCAAACGTCAACAGCGTAGGTTCCGAGATTGTCACCGCGATGCTTAACTCCAAGCAAGGAATCTGGCCAAGACAATAGCCAGGGACAAGCCAGTGAGTACGTTTGAATGTACTCGCAAACATTAAGAACACGGGTATAATATATCAAACATACTCCAGGTTTAATGGATGATCATACATTCGTCACGAAATATACAAAAAAAATCATGATACACACATATGGATAAAAATATACCAAAATAAAATACTGGGTGCCAAACGAGTGTCTGAATGACTCCTCGAGCGGAAAAATGCAGAATAGTAATACTGGTGCCAAACGAGTGTCTGAATGACTCCTCGAGCGGAAAATGCAGAAATAATAATACTGGTGCCAAACGAGTGTCTGAATGACTCCTCGATCGGAAAACGCAGAAATAATAATGCCGCAGTCGGGCGTCTGAGCGACACCACATAAAGGGCTTATAAAAGAATAATCACAGTGAATATCCAGGAGGTAGAACCATCCCAGGGATACTCAATAATATACGTAATATAAATGGTTAGTCCAAAACAATAAAGATCATAATCCAAGGGTGCCATAATCATAAACAAAATTTAGTACAATCGTTTCTCCATCCGAAAACCGATAATTTAGTCAAGCCGTATCTCCATCCGAATTCCGTTACTAAGCTCTAATTAAATCGTTCTCCATCCGAATGCCGTTACAGAGACTCAACTCGGGTTGTGGCCTTTACTTAAGAACAGGACTATCTGACAGGATATATCCTCTGCAGAGGGAGTACCATTTTCCACGAGTAACGGGATTACTCAGTCCCTCGGGACTAATTTCGTCTACGGTCTTTTGATTGAAAACACGCCTGACCTGCACACACCAGCTTAACTCACCAGTGTCTGGAATCACCCACGACACCTGCCAAGCAAAACTCTAAGTGGGGAGGCTACAACCTCGACGTAGCATGGGATCACAAAATTTATACCGCGCGCAAACTGGGGAAGCTATCCCCTTCGGCTACAACCGACACACCCATGCCCCCGGACCGAATGACAGGCTTTAATCCGTGGCCACGGGACCTTCATCACGGCCTCTCTGTACGGTGTGTGCTTTGGAAAGGGGTTGACAACCTACTGAACCATACCCTGCCCCCTGCAGGGACAAGTGGTGGTACCGACAAAGGAAGCTACTGAACAAGACTCGGTCTACAACCGACTCAGGTGATCCAAGTATCCACCAACAATATTACCACTAGTGAAATAAATCACCACTCCTCGAGCCTCACCATGCTATGCCGGGCATACTCGTCTCAACGAGGGATTAGGGACAAGCTCGTGTCTACCCAAGACCACTACTTTCCCGCTTCCTACCGGTGTGCAAGAGAAGCTCACGAGGGCGATACAAATCCTTAGGGTATCCATTGCTGGCCACAAACAATCTCCAAAGTGCACTCATGCACGAGACTACATCGATACATAAACTGTCACATCTACTCCAAGTCAAAAGGTGATGTGATCGCATCAAAACACCACAACAAATATTATGCCAGAGTTCAGAAATGCTTGCCTTCAAGAGTATGCAAAGGATGCACTTTATTGGAAGCTTTCCTTTTTCTCCAAAAATCCTATTTTGCAAAATACACAAATACAAATATTTCAAACACAGTACCAAAACCTGTCTCAAATATTTTTGAAATAAATCTTAAAATAAACTAGATGAAATTTTAGAGAGGTAGGAAAAAGAATCAACTCATTTGGAGTTTTATTTTAAAAGTTATAGCCAGTCAAAGTTTGGTCAACTCTGTTTTTAAATAAAACCAGAAAAAAAAGGAAAACGTTTCAGCAGAAATACGCTTTCGCAGCAGAGGAAACGCACTCGGGGGTTTTGCGCCTCCACTTAAACAGAGAGAGGGCGCTGCGTGGGTCACTGACAGTGGGTCCAGAGGGCCCACTGGTCAGGTTCGACCGTTCCTTCCCTCCTTCTCTTCTCTTCTGCCCGACGGGAGCGGGGCTTCGGCGATCGCCGGCGACGGACGGCGGCTCCTCCAGGGCATCTGCGGGCGGGAATGGAACGGCAAGACCGAGGCGGTCCTCGGGGTGGTTGATGGGTCGGCGGAGGTGGAAGGAGTCGCCGGCGGCGAGCTCCGCGGTGGAGGAAAACTGCGGTGGTGAAGTGCTTTTTTGTGCTCCGGTGGTCTCTGATCGAAGATGAGTAGCTGGGCAGCTCCGCAAGGACCAGAGGGAGCGACTGGTGGTGCAGGTTGGGCGAGAGGGTGGCCGGTTGCGACGAATCGCACCGGAGCTTGGCGGCGGCCGGGCTGGCCGGAGTTGAGGGAGACGGCCACTACTGTTCGATTCACTACGCGGGAAGCTCTACGAGGAGTGTCTGAAGTCGCGTGAGTGCTCGGAGGGGCTCGGGGACCATTTATATAGCATGACGAGGCTGGCTCCGCGGTGGCAGCAGATAAGATCGCCGGCGACCGCTTTGTTGTAGTTGCAGGGCATCGTGGCGGCGACGAACGCGTTCCGACGAGCGGGAGGATAAGCACGGCCTGTGCTCCGGGGCAGCTGTCGTGCGCTGGTGGCTTGGGCGGCGCCGAACATGGCAGAGGCCACTGCCGATGCCGGCGTGCCGCCAGGGCGCGGCCAGCGGCGCAGCAGGGCGCCAGAGAGATCGTGGAGCAGGGGGGCGACTAGTGCGTGGCTCAGCGATGCAGAGGGAGCCAGGGTCGGGTCGCGTCGCGTGCGGCGTGTCGGCGTAGTGCGCGCGCGTGCAAAACGTGCGCTCTGGGCGCACCCAGAGCACGCACGGCACCTGTTCGACACAATGCCAGCACGCTCTAGAGCTCGAGGGTGGAGCTGGCACTACACAGGACGGAGGTAGGGGTAGCAAGGCACTCAGTGGACAAGGTGGGTAGGTCAGGGGTTCAAGTCCATAGTGCAAACCAGAGAGCTTGCCAAAAGTGGCTGTGCACACCAGGTGTTCGACAGAATGCCAGATGCACATAGGCAACTCTTGGAGTGGCCAAAAACTCCAGATCAGTGCCTCCTTAGACACAGGAGATGGTGGTAGGGTCAGTTTGGCAAAAACAGTAAGTTGATAGTGCAAGCTTTGCAAAACTCCAGTTCTGGACAGAAAACAGAAGGGTTTAGGGCATGCACTTCAAAACCTCCAATGAGCCCAATCTCTTGGACTTAAGAGTTTGGTAGGGAGGGCTACAAGTAGGAGAAAGCTCAGGGTCACTAGAGCAAGGAAAAATATGGTTGCAGTACAAATCACCAATTTGGACCAGAAAGCAAAAGAGGTTGATCCACTCAAATTTTCCAAAGAACATCATTGGGTTTTTGCTTGAAGATGAGTTGTATGCATCCACTGTCATCTCCAAATACTTGGAAGAATTTTTGAAGAAATATTTAAATGGGTTGCAGTGCAAAAGTGCCTACTGGACCAGATTGGAAAAATTGGTGTAGAGCTCAAAATCTCCAATGGCCAGAAGGTATCTTTGCATAAAAGTGATGTGGAAACATCACATGACATCCCAAATTTTGGTGGAATTTTTAAAAGCATTTGTCAAGTGGTTGTAGTGCAAATAGGCCCCAAATGCAAAAGGAATTATTTTAAAGAGATGAAGCTTTTTGAATAAATAAATCTTGCAACATTTGAATCCACTGATAAATAATGGTTTTATAAAAGAGAGTAAACAAATCCAACAATACCTTTGAAGGTTTCTCCCACTAGAGGCAAAAATCCAAAATCACAAAAGGTAAAACTTGACAATTTGGAAAAGTTTTATTTCCTGGCAACATTTTAATAAATAAAACGAGGCCAAAATTTTGGGGTGTCACAGCTTCCCTCTGTGAAGGGCCTATCTATTTACTTTATGCAATTTTTATTTTTATTTGAGTCTCCCTCTTCTCTTATAAAGCACCAACTGGGGAGCACAATGATCATAATTGAGCATTGGATGCAGCTAATACTCGAGTGTGTTTTGTGAATGGATCAATGATTGAGCATGATGGGCTAGGGATAACTTTCTTTAGTGTTGATAATTTGAAAGACATGGTTGCTTGTTGATATGTGTATTGAAGTCTTCATGTCAAAACTAGACTATTGCTTTGAACCATATAAAATTCCAAATGTCCATGCTACAAAAGAAAAGAATATGTGATGAACGTGTTAGGCAACATTCCACTTCAAAAAGTGTGACACCCGGATAATTAAGCTATAGTAACCCTCTACTAATGATGCCACATCGCCACTGTTACCGTTACTAAATTCACTCTGATTCAAATCCCATTCAAATTCAAAATTCAAAATCAAGTCAAATGGTGAAAGATTTCAAACATTAAAACAAAAGTGTTCGAAATGTGGCAAATAAATCATAGGTAATTGTGGTGGAGAAATCATCTTTTTATAAAATATTTAGATGCACTAAATTAATTAACACATTGATGAAAAAATAATTAAATGCTCTTTAAGTTATAAACAAATACAAATTACTTATTTAAAGTGCCACTTTATTTATGATAGAGATATAGTTAAAATATTATTTTAGGTTTAACTTTTGTATTTCATAACACTAAAGTAAAATAAAACAATAAAGGAAAACTATATAAAAAGAAAAGGTAAAAAAAATAAGATATTAAACACACCTCCCCCATGGGCCGTTCGGCCCAACTGGGCATTCAGGCCACCGGCCGGCCCAGCTCGCTCCCCATAACCACCACCGACAGGAAACCCTAACCCCCCATCGCACCCACTTTCCCCACTCTCCCCCTCGTCAACCTCCCTCTTGATCCCATCTGGATCGGGGAGGGGTTCGAAGCCAGCGCCCCGTCGCTGCCGCCCGGAGCTCCACGGACCTCGCTGGAGCCGCCCTGTCGCCCCCTGGCCTCGCCGTTGCCTCCTCGTCCTCCTCCCCAAAGGCGCCAACGAGCCTCACCGCCTCGATCCCCTGCTCCGGAAGTGAGCACCTCCTCTTCCCCCTCTCTCTCTCGTCGCCGGATCGGCCATGCCCACTCTCGCGGCGAGCACCCGCTCACCGCACCCCCATGCACGCCCACGGCCCCGTTCGCTCACCGCCGGTCGCCAGCAGATCGGCTCCGTCGAACGCCCGCCGCGCCTCTGGCCACCTCTGCCCCTGCGCCACATCGCACTCGCGCGTGAACCGCGTCGTCCTGCTCCCGCTCCGCGGCTCTGCTCCGCCGCGCACCCGCCCCGCCTCGCTTCCGCCGGCCACATTCGCACCTTCAACGCGTGCTGGCTCGCCCAGCCATGGCCCCCCTGCTCTTACAGGCCCGCCTACGCCACAGCCGCACCGCTCGCCACGCTCCGCACCGTCCATCCCCTTCGGCCTTGCCTCTGCCTCGCACGCCTGCCTTCGACCTCCCCTGGCTGCCCGTCCGGCCGTGCCCGCCGGCCGCGCCCACCACGGCCCCGGCCGCCCGTCACCGCGCCGCTCTGGCGCCCTGCCGTTGTTGTCGCCCCTCTGGCGGTCTGGGCGCCCGCTATGGCCACATGGGCCGATGACAGAGGGGCCTCACCCCTTTGGGCCACTCACAAGGGAGCCCCAGCCAAGAACAAAAATAGTTAAAAAATTGATGAATTTAAAAAATAGTAATAATTATAATTAATTAATAAACTTAATTAATTCGTTTTAATTAACCTAATCACTTAGTTAAACAAATTAACTTTGTTTAATTAATTTGTGTCGATGACAACTAGGACCCATGCATTAGTTGACCCAATCAACGGTCAATGTTGACCGTTGACGTCATACTGACGTCATGCTGATGCAGTAAAAATATTTTTGAATTAAATTAATCTGATAATTCCAAAAATGAATATTTTTTTTGAAAATTAACGTAAAATAATTCATAACTCGGATGGAAATACTTTGTACATGAAAGTTGCTCAGAACAACGAGACGAATCTGAATACGCAGTCCGTTTGTCTACCACACGTCCCTAGCATAGTGAACATGCAACAATCCACCTTTGTTTCATCTGCTCGAAAATGTCAAACACCGGGAATACTTTCCCGGATGTTTCCCCCCTTCACCAGTAGCACCTAGTACTGCATTAGGTCACCCTAGCTCCGCTAAATGTCATTTCATGCATCTTAATTCATCTGTTTGCATTGTATTCATTGTTTCTTCCAATTCTTCTCTCTGGTAGACTACGAGACTGACACTGCTGCTGCCCCGATCGACTACGGAGTTGACGACCCGTCCTTCTCTGCGACGTGTTGATATTCCGAGGCCGGGCATGACCCAGGAAAGTGTGTCCGGCCAGAGCGATCGAGCATTTTGGGTAATGTGGTGCACCCATGCAGGGAAGTTTATCTATTCAAATAGCCGTGTCCCTCAGTAAAAGGACGACCTGGAGTTGTACCTCGACCTCATGACAACTAGAACCGGATACTTAATAAAACACACCTCTTACAAGTTCCAGATACTACCCGGTGATCGCTTTCCCACAGGGCGATGAGGGGAGGATCGCCGGGTAGGATTATGCTATGCGTTGACACTTGTTACTACTTGCTACTCTCTTCTACATGCTTCAAGATGGAGGCTGCCAGAAGCATAGTCTTCGATATGACTAGCTATCCCCCTCTTATTCTGGCATTATGCAGTTCAGTCCATATGTACTATCCATTTCATTGACACCGATGCATATGTAGTGTAGATCCTTGCTTGCGAGTACTTTGGATGAGTACTCACGGTTGCTTTTCTCCATCTTTTGCCCCTTTCCTTTTCTTCTCAAATGTCACAACCAGATGTTCGAGTCCAGGAGCTAGATGCGACCGTCGATGAGGACCCCTACTACACCGAGGGTGCCAACTACTACATGCGGGCCGCCGACGACTAGGAGTAGTTTAGGAGGATCCCAGGCAGGAGGCCCGCGCCTCTTCGATCTGTATCCCAGTTTGTGCTAGCCATCTTATGGCACCTTGTTTAACTTAATGTCTGTACTCAGATATTGTTGCTTCCGCTGACTCATTTATGTCTGAGCACTTGTATTCGAGCCCTCGAGGCCCCTGGCTTGTAATATGATGCTTGTATGACTTTTATTTGTGTTTAGATTTGTGTTGTGATATCTTCCCGTGAGTCCCTAATCTTGATCATACACGTTTGCATGTATGATTAGTGTATAATTGAATCGGTGGCGTCACAAGTTAGTATCAGAGCCAATTGCCTGTAGGAATCCCCCTTTCCAACTCCTTGCCGAAGTTGAGTCTAGTCGTTGAAAAACTTTTACTAACATGGCTGTGCGGCTTACGGGCCCATGTCGCCATTGGGTGGTATTAGGATCTTTTACTCCTCGTCTATACTCTGGGACTCTGATCTCTCTTCTATTCGGGTTAAATGATTTTGCTAATTCTAACTCTAGGTTCTCGTAACCACTTTCTGCCGGACAGCCCCTTCATTCCAGATGATCGACTGCTTCACCAGAAGATTTTGAAGATATTCTTTTATGATTCCTGAGACCCTTGTGCCCTCTGCCTTTTCAATTCCCTACTACCAATATCCATATGGATAACGAGATACACTTGTTGTTCTTACAATTACTCCCAGTTGCTCTTGTTATTACAAGATACATCGAATTGTTCTCCAACTTTAAAAAATCCATTGTGCCACTGCCTTGTAGTTCCTTGCCGCAGAAATGACCCTACGGATAATACCTCACACTTATCAACTATCCGTTCACCCCCAGTTGATTCATGTATTTCACAAAAGTCTTCGGAATACCATCCGATCTTCCGAAAATCCTCAACAACCTATTGCTCTTGAAATTCTCGCATGCTTGCATTATGATTAATCCCATAAGTCTGGTAATCTAATTGGCATCCTTTGTCATTATCATTTTGAGTCCGTTGATTCAAAATGTTGCGAATGCTCGCAATCCTCAATCAGATCCTAGAGTTCATCCTTCAGGCTCAGACGTCATTTTAAACATGAGCTGGATCTCGACCAATCAAATTGCCATCGATTATTCCCCTAAGCCTACTCGACTTATCCATCCTTAATCAGAGCCCTTGCTCCTAATCCCTTGATTTAGAAATCTTAATTCCTTTGCCTTTGAGCTTTGAATTAGTCGGTTGTTTCTATAATCCAATGCCTTTGCATTGTTTCTTCCTATGGTTGTGTGCCGATGCTCACACCAGCTCTGTTATGTACCGTCAAACCCTTTGTTGAATTATCATCCGATAGTGTCCTTCGTATACAAAAACCTCGAGAAGTTCTTTCCCTAATGCATAATGCCATTGGTAAATCCTATTCTCTGATTCAGCCAACCATGCTCTGCTTTTGAGCCAGTGATAATTAATCTCGAAGCTTGTGGTATATGTTTCTAAGATGCCCCGATGGGTTGAACCTATGCGTTCTTTAATCTATGTGAACCCGAAAGTTTTCACGGGTCATACTCCTCTGTAATTAATCACGTAGGTTTTCACACTGAAATCATTTTTTCATTAGAGCAGTGAATGAATGGTCATGCATTGGAGACGTGGGAGTCGACCTTGAACTTTGTGTTCATGCCCATGGCCACGATGTAGATCTTATCATGGAAGATTCTATTAAAGTAATTATTCCCTTGGTATAATTTCATCTTATATTTGGGATCTGGTTTTTGGAATCGTACTTCCAGCCATATTAATATTCCTTGATTCCCTTTCTCAGGCAAGTTAAAGTACTTGTCTTCTGCAGATCAATACGCCTGTCCAACCTTTATTCTCTCATACTTTCGAGTATTACCCCCTGGTATCTAGATAATATCACAGAATGATGTTTCTTATTACAAGTCTTCCCCAAGTATTACATTCTCACTGATTCCAATTTTTCCCGGGTTCTGAGTTGTTAGACACTCAAGGTCACCGATAACTGAATCGAGTCCGCATCGTGATTAAAAAACTCTTAGTAATATTCTTTACATACGAGTTAGTACTCGATCACGTCATTCCTAGCCCAATCGGCTATATCATTATCGTGCTGATTTTAACTGTGCTACCCGGTCCTTATTCCTGGAGAACAACTTTCGACGATGAGCTAAGCTTATGTCGATCTTCCTTGTCTTATCATTTCACCTTGAACAGCAAGCTTGATTTTGAGTGATGTCGTATTTGTGGATCCAATACTCTTTCGCTGCACCAGCCCTTTTGCTTGATGCAGTCACTGTTCGATTGCTTCTTCGTGGAGCCTCTCGACAAAATTTGTCCGGATCATCAACATTTTGATTCCTTCCAGGTTATCGATCGAATTCTTGATGATAAGTGCCGTCCTTGTCCCTTGGTAATTTGAGTTACCATCGACAAAATCCTTACATTCCTTTCATCACAAACTTGTTCATGTTATGGATGCAACTTGCTATCCAGCTTGTATTAAGATCTACCTTGAAGTATTACTGTATTTTGTCAGGGATGTTGTGAGAGTTTCACCACCTCTTAAGAACTCTTGATATAATGATGCTTCTTGCCATCACCATTCTTTCTTGGTCCTCGTGTCAATTCTAACCGAGATACCAACAAGTGAACGGTGCTGCTTGGATTCTGTACTTCTAGCAACCCTATTGCTTTGAAGTTAATGGTCGACATTTCATTCTTAGACCATTGGTTATCCAATCACCATTCTAACATTGATCTTGCTACGTAAGCCCATATTACGGGTGCACCTTTCAACCAATGTTTGATTGAGTATGTTTTCCTCGAGCACACCTCATTATGTCATTTGATCTGACAAATGTTATCTCCTTTTTCACATAATTGTGGAAATCCATCTTTTGGAAATCTCGATGAATTGTCTTTGAGTTCATCAGCCACCTCCTCATCCTCTCCTTGGTTAAATAATGAACTCATGATTCGGAACTTGCTTCCATAGTTCATTTCTCGAGAATCTTGCAATGCCATCTAGTCAAATTGTGTTGCACCCCTTCCTTCTCAGGCATCCTGGGTCTGAGGTATCCTGACACCAATCAGATCAGAATCTCGGTCATATGATGTTTGGAACATATTCCCAAGAGTTATGACACTGGTCTTAGACCCGATAAGGTGATGCCTTGCCTAGCACACCTGGCTGGAGGACCTATTGTTATAGTTTCCTTTTTAGCAAAGTTATCCATTCTTCCATGAGGAAATTGTAAGACTTATTATATGAGTGTTCCTAATGGGTCCTTTGTGTATCAAAAGTCTGACCTTTGCTTGAAGACCATGTCAATGCTATCTCGAAGCATGTCGGTGGTACTCTGATTTTCAGTAAGAACATTGGAAGCGCGATACTAAATGATTCTTGATCAATTATCCAAACACCATTGTATGGGTAGCATCATGAGTTTCCTCGCCCTTTTCCCTAGATGGTTATGTACTTGTAGTCCTGTCATGGTTATCCCGCTCTGCTTGCCCTTGGGAAGGAGATACACCTAATACTCGTGTATACATATTTTCCTTTCCATTGTTCTGTATAAATCTGATAACCACATTTTCCTTTCCATTGCTTTGTTTAACCTCCTTGTGATCTATATGATATAAGCAGTAATATTTCCCTTCTTATGTAAGCACCTCGTTGTACCACTTTGTGAGTAAGACCCTGTTATTATTGTTGATGACATTTCGGTAACCACCAATGGACGAGAACTTTGCCTCATTCAGTGACCAGGAAAATGGTTCTCTTCGTCCCTCGCCCTTGGTATTGACGTTGTTGCCGACAGGCTACCCTCTGACATGTCTTCCTATAATGACCGTGCAAGATGTTGGCGCCCTTCCTACTTTTAACCCGCATGGTGGGCCCATAACCCACAGTTCCACATGATCGAAACTTGACTCTCCTATACACACCCCTGTTTCAAAAGTTAATCCTCGCCTTTGGATTTGTAGGTAATTCACGGGCCACCTTCCTAGTGATCCATTCTGGTATCAGACGCAATACTTATTCTCGTTGCTCTAGACTCCTATCACACTTTGTTTCACGCATCGAACGACTGTCTGGCCGGTTGAAACTCCATATTGTACCTTCTTACTTTGCTCTCGATGTTTCCCTAAGTTTCAACTCGAGAGATACCTTGGGCCAAAATCCCTGAGCTAAATCCTGAATATCCGTCCTTGCAGACATCTGTCCTTGTAGTTTTACCTCCTACCCTTTCGTAAGTATGATGGAGTTCCTGAAGGAAGGATGACGACTTCATCATGATGACCTAAAATAGAGGAATGAAGACGTCAATGTAACGGATCGACCTCTTCGAGAAGAGTAACCAAGACCGATAAGATTCGTTAGAATTTCGGGACGAGATTTCTTGTAGTGGAGGAGAATTGTGACGCCCGGATAATTAAGCTACAGTAACCCTCTACTTATGATGCCATGTCACCGCTATTACTGTTACTAAATTCACTCTGATTCAAATCCCGTTCGAATTCAAAATTCAAAATCAATTCAAATGGTAAAAGATTTCAAACATTAAAACATAAGTCTTCGAAATGTGGAAAATAAATCATAGGTAATTGTGGTGGAGAAATCATCTTTTTATAAAATATTTAGACGCACTAAATTAATTAACACATAGGTACAACAAATAATTAAATGCTCTTTAAGTTATAAAAAATACAAAATACTTATTTAAAGTGCCAAATTATTTATGACAGAGATATAGTTGATAATATAATTTTAGGTTTAACTTTTGTATTTCATAACACTAAAGTAAAATAAAATAGTATAGGAAAACTAGATAAAAAGAAAAAGTAAAAATAAAATAAAACAAAAAAGAAGAAGAAACCAAACACACCTCCCCCATGGGTCGTTCGGCCCAAGTGGGCATTCAGCCCACCGGCCGACCCACCTCACTCCCCATAACCTCCAGAGACTGGAAACCCTAACCCCCCATCGCACCCACTTCCCCCACTCCCCCCTCGTCAGCCCCCCTCTCGATCCCATCTGGATCAGGGACGGGTTCGAACCCGGCGCCCCGTCGCTGCCGCCCGAAGCTCTGCAGACCTCGCCGGAGCCACCCCGTCGCCCCCCTGCAGTCGCCGTTGCCTCCTCATCCTCCTCCCCAAAGGCGCCAACGAGCCTCGCCGCCCCGATCCCCTGCTCCGGAAGTGAGCACCTCCTCTTCTCCCTCTCTCTCCCGTCGCTGGATCGGCCACGCCCACGCTCGTGGTGAGCATGCACCCACCGCGCCCTTGTGCACACCCACGGCCCCGTTCGCTCACGGCCGCTCGCCCGCAGATCGGCTCCGTCGAACGCCCGCCACGGCTCCGGCCTCGTCTGCCCTTGCGCCAGACCGTGCCTGCGTGCGAACCGCGCCGCCCTGCCATTCGAGCCATGCCCCGCCTACTCCCGTTTCCGCGGCTCTGCTCCACCGTGGACCCGCCCTGCCTCGCTTCCACCGGCCGACTCCGCGCATTCAACGTGTGCTGGCTGGCCCAGCCGCGGCCTTGATACGTCTCCAACGTATCTATAATTTTTGATTGTTCCATGCTGTTATATTGTCGTTCTTGGATTTTTGCAATCACTTTATAGTCATTTTATATCGTTTTTTGGTACTAACCTATTGACATAGTGCCCAGTGCCTGTTGCTGTTTTCTGCATGTTTTTTACATCACAGGAAATCAATACGAAACGGAGTCCAAATGCAGCGAAACTTTTTGTGGAATATTTATGGACCAAAAGACATCCAGTGGGCCGGAGAAGCACCTGGGAGTGCTCCTGGGAGTGCCCCGAGGGGGGCACAACCCACTAGGGTGCGCCTCGAGGCCCAGTCGCGCCTAGGTGGGTTGTGCCCACCTCGGTGGCCTCCCGCATCGCCTCTTTGCTCTATAAATACCCCAATATTCTAGAAACCCTAGGGGAGTCGACGAAAATCAATTCCAGCCGCCGCAAGTTCCAGAAACACCAGATCTAATCTAGATACTATCACGGAGGGGTTCATCATGTCCTTTGATGCCTCTCCGATGATGTGTGAGTGGTTCTTTGTAGACCTACGGCTCCGTAGTAAGTAGCTAGATGGCTTCCTCTCTCTCTTTTGATTGTCAATACAATGGTCCCTTGGAGATCCATATGATGTAACTCTTTTTGCGATGTGTTTGTTGGGATCCGATGAACTTTGAGTTTATGATCAAATCTATCTTTTTTATCCATGAAAGTTATTTGAGTCTTCTTTGATCTCTTATATGCATGATTGCTTATAGCCTCGTATTTCTTCTTCGATATTTGGGTTTTGTTTGGCCAACTTGATCTATTTATCTTGCAATGGAAAGTGGTGCTTTGTAATGGGTTCCATCTTACGGTGCTTGATCCCAGTGACAGAAGGGGAACCGACACATATTTATCGTCGGTATTAAGGATAACAAGATGGGGTCTATTTCTACATAAATAGATCTTGTTACATCATGTCATCGTTCTTATTGCATTACTCCGTTTCTCCATAAACTTAATACACTAGATGCATGCTGGATAGTGGTCGATGTGTGGAGTAATAGTACTAGATGCAGGCAGGAGTCGGTCTACCAATCTTGGACGTGATGCCTATATAATGATCGTTGCCTGGATATCGTCATGATTATTTGAAGTTATATCAATTGCCCAATAGTAATTTGTTCACCCACCATTTGCTATTTTTCTCGAGAGAAGCCACTAGTGAAATCTACGGCCCCCGGGTCTTTTCTTTATTATATTTGCCGTTGCGATCTACTTTTATTTTCAGATCAATTAAACCAAAATTCAAAAATACCTTGCTGCACTTTATTTTATTTGAGATCTATTTATTCCATCTATCATATTTTTATCACGTCTTTTTGCCAATTTCTGGCACTGTTGCCCGAAAGGGATTGACAACCCCTTTAACACATCGGGTTGCGAGTGTTTGTTATTTGTGTGCAGGTGCTGTTTACGTAGTGTTTCTTGGTTCTCCTACTGGTTCGATAACCTTAGTCTCATCACTGAGAGAAATACCTACCGTTGTTGTGCTGCATCATCCCTTCCTCTTTGGGGAAATAACGATGTAGTTCTAGCAAACATCAGGCCCCCCTGTTCTGAACGGCTCGCCTACGCGATAGCCGCGCCGCTCGCCGCGCCCCGCACCGCGCATCCTTCGCGGCATTGCCTCTGCCTCGCACGCCCGCTGCACGTGTTGCCCGCCTTCGACCTCCCCTGGCCGCCCGTCCGGCACCGCCCACCACGGACTCGGCCGCCCCCTCGCCGCGCCACTCCGGCGCCCTGCCGTCGCTGTCGCCCCTCTGGACGTCTAGGCATGTGCCCGAACGAGCGGGTGCTTGGCACCCGTTGCGCCCACGCCCGCTATGGCCACATGGGCCGATGACAGCTGGGCCACTAACAAGGGGGCCCCATCCCCAGAACAAAAATAGTTAAAACATTGATGATTTAAAAAATAGTAATAACTATAATAAATTAATTAATTAACTTAAATAAGTTTGTTTAATTAATCTAATGACTTAGTTAAACTAATTAACTCTATTTAATTAATATGTGTCGATGACAACCGGGACCTACGCGTCAGTTGACCCAGTCAATGGTAAATGTTGACTGGTGACATCATACTGACGTCATGCCGATGTAGTAAACATATTTTTGAATTAAATTAATCTGATAATTCCAATAATGAAATTAAACTTTGAAAATTAATATAAAATAATCCGTAACTCGGATAAAAATACTTTGTACATGAAAGTTGCCCAGAACGACGAGACGAATCCGAATACACAGTCCGTTCATCTGCCACACGTCCCTAGAATAGAGAACATGCAAAAATCCACCTTCATTTCATTTGCCTGAAGACGTCAAACATCGGGAATACTTTCCCGGATGTTTCCCCCCTTCGCCAGTAGCACCTAGTACTGCGTTAGCTCACCCTAGCACCGCTAAATGTCATGTCATGCATCTTAATGCATTTGTTTGCATTGTATTCATTGTTTCTTCCCCCTCTTCTCTCCAATAGACTATGAGACTGACGCCGCTGCTGCCTCGATCAACTACGGAGTTGACAACCCGTCCTTCTCTGCCGAGCCTCCAGGCAAGCCACCCCTATTCATCCCGATATCGCCTACTCTTCCCTCTACTGCTTGCATTAGAGTAATGTAGCTGTTACTGCTTTTGGATGAACCTATTCTGCTGCATAGCCTGTCCTTGTTACTTCTGTTGTTACCTTTACTTGCAATCCTAAATGCTTAGTATAGGATGCTAGTTTAACATCAGTGGCCTTACACTCTTGTCTGTCTGTCGTGCTATACTACTGGGCCGTGATCACTTAGGGAGGTGATCACGGGTAAATATACTATATACTTTTACATTACCTATGTTATTGTTCGGAGATGGGGGCTGAAGGGGCAGGTGGTTCCACCCAGGTAGTGGTGGGCCTATGTTCCCAGCAGCCCCCTGATTGTTATTTTGTGGCGAAGCGACTGGGCAGGTTGCGACCACCTAGGAGACAGGTCGGCCTGGTCCCTTGTCAGTGTCCACGGTTACTTCAAAATAACACGCTTAACGAGATCTTGGTATTTGATCCGAGTCTGGCTACGAGCCTATACGCACTAACCAACTATGCAGGAACGGTTATGGACACTCGACTTCGTGGTATTAGCAGAAGCCTTCTTGACGTCAATGACTTAGCGGCACGCGTCCGGTTGGACCGCGGAACGCAACTTCCTTTGTAATGGAGGTTGCTAGGTCTGCTCACCAGCCGCGTTCGCAACGTGCAGGTGTGCAACAGGCGATGGGCCCAGACCATTGTGCACTTAGGATTTAGACCGGTGTGCTGACCTCTATGTTGTGCCTAGGTAGGGCTGCGATGTGTTGATCTTCCGAGGCCGGGCATGAGCCAGGAAAGTGTGTCTGACCAGAGGGATCGAGCTTGTTGGGTAATGTGGTGCACCCCTGCAGGGAAGTTTATCTATTCAAATAGCAGTGTCCCTCGGTAATAGGACGACCAGGAGTTGTACCTCAACCTTATGACAACTAGAACCGGATACTTAATAAAACACACCTCTTACAAGTTCCAGATACAACCCGGTGATCGCTTTCCCATGGGGCGACGAGGGGAGGATCACCGGGTAGGATTATGATATGCGTTGACACTTGTTACTACTTGCTACTCTCTTCTACATGCTTCAAGATGGAGGCTGCCAGAAGCGTAGTCTTTGATAGGACTAGCTATCCACCTCTTATTCTGGCATTCTGCAGTTCAGTCCACATATACTATCCATTTCATTGATACTGATGCATATGTAGTGTAGATCCTTGCTTGCGAGTACTTTGGATGAGTAATCACGGTTGCTTTGCTCCCTCTTTTGCCCCTTTACTTTTCTTCTCAGATTTCGCAACCAGATGTTGGAACCCAGGAGCCAGATGCCACCGTCGACGATGACCCCTACTACACCGAGGGTGCCTACTACTACGTGCAGGCTGTCGACGACCAGGAGTAGTTTAGGAGGATCCGAGGCAGGAGGCCCGCACCTCTTTGATCTGTATCCCAGTTTGGGCTAGCCATCTTATGGCACCTTGTTTAACTTAATGTCTGTACTCATATATTGTTGCTTCCGCTGACTCGTTTATGTCCGAGCACTTGTATTCAATCTCTCGAGGCCCCTGGCTTGTCATATGATGCTTGTATGACTTTTATTTGTGTTTAGAGTTGTGTTGTGATATCTTCCCATGAGTCCCTGATCTTGATCGTAGACGTTTGCGTGTATGATTGAATCAGGGGCGTTAGAAAAAGTTTGTTTTTGTCATTTACCTACTCGAGGACGAGCAGAAATTAAGCCTGGGGACGCTGATTTGTCTCCAACTTATCTATAATTTTTTATTGTTCCATGCCGTTATATTATCAATCTTGGATGTTTTACCATCATTTTATAGCATCTTTTTTTGGGACTAACCTATTGACATAGTGCCCACTGCCACTTGTTGTTTTTTGCTTGTTTTTTACTTCGCAGAATAACCCTACCAAAGGGAGTCCGAACGCAGCGAAAATTTTTGGAGATTTTTTTGGACCAGAAGACAACTTGGGAGCCAAGGAAGCACCTGGGGGAGGCCCGTGGGGCTCACAAGACACCAGGGCGTGCCAGAGGCCCCTGACGTGCCATGATGGGTTGTGGGGCACACGAGGGTCTCCTCCATCGCCTCTCAGCTCTATAAATATCCAAATATTGCAGAAACCCCAGGGGAGTCGACGAAACACAATTCCAGCCCCCGCAAGTTCCAGAACCATGAGATCCAATCTAGAGCCCTATTCCGACACTCTTCCAGAGGGGCACACGATCATGGAGGGGTTCATCATCCTCATTGGTGCTCCTCCGATGATGCGTGAGTAGTTCACCATAGACCTACGGGTTTGTAGGCAGTAGCTAGATGGCTTCTTCTGTCTTTTTGATTCTCGATACAATGGTCTCTTAGAGATCTATTTGATGTAGTGACTTTTTGCGGTGTGTTTGTTGGCATTCGATGATGTTCAAGTTTATGGTCAGATTTTTATCCATGAATATTATTTGAGTCTTCTTTGATCTCTTATATGCATGATTATTTATAGCCTCGTATTTCTTCTCCTAACCTTTTGCTTAGTTAGGCTAGCTAGATTGTTTTTTCTTGCAATGGGAAGAGGTGCTTTGTGATGGGTTGGATCTTGCGGTGTCCTCTCCCAGTGACAGAAGTGGCAGCGAGGCACGCATGTATCGTTGCTATTAAGGATAATAAGATGGGGTCTATTCCTACATGAATAGATCTTGTCTACATCATGTTATCGTTCTTACTACATTGCTCTGTTTCTACACGAACTTAATACACCAGATGCATGCTGGATAGTGGTCGACGTGTGGAGTAATAGTCGTAGATACAGGAAGGAGTCGGTCTACTAATCTTGGATGTGATTCCCATATATTGATAATTTCCTTGGTTATCGTCATAATTATCTGTTCTTCTATCAATTGCCCAAAAGCAATTCGTTTACCCACCGTGTGCTATTTCTCGAGAGAAGCCACTAGTGAAATCTATGACCCCTGGGTCTATCTTTTATCATATTTGCCTTCTGATCTAGTTTTTGCCGCATTTGTTTTCAGATATATTATTCCAAAAACCCGAAAATACCTTGCTACACTTTTTCTTTAGTTATTTTGTTTTGTATTTTTGCGAGATCTATTTACCAAAACTCATACAAACCAATCCATATTTTTCCCGAGGAGGGATTGACAACCCCTCTTACGCGTTGGGTTGCATGTATTTTTTCTTTGTGTGCAGGTACCGTTTACATAGTGTTGCTTATCCAGTCAAAAAACATAGTGTTGCCTATCCAGTCAAAAAAACATAGTGTTTCTTGGTTCTCCTACTGGAAGATACCTTGGGTTCACAACTGAGGGAATGACTTACCGTAGCTGTGCCACATCATCCCTTCCTCTTTGAGCTAATACCGATGTAGTCTACCCACGTCAATTATCACTAGGTTGTCGACGATGTCGCTCATGTTCCTGGAGACGGTCTTGTAAACCATTGCCATGAAATGGGTCTTGTGGAGCTTGATGATCTTCATGGTCTTGGCAACGATGCGAACGGGCTGATGGAAGACTGTCGTCTGAAGAAGATTGCGAAGAATGTCGGCTTGAGTGGCGCCGTCTTGAGTATGATGATGTCGCAGAAGAACAGTTGACCAACAAAGTGCGAATTTTGTCCATTTGAGTAGACATCCTTGCGTCGATCTCTTCCATTTGTGCGGAAAGCTTGTTATCCAAGTAGTCTCTTGTACGTAGCTTGGATTGTCGCTAGTAGGTAGCGAGTAGGTTGATGCGGTCACTCAATGCTTCATTCTCTTGATGCAAAGCTCTTTGTGCGCCGAATAGGTGATTCTTGGTGACTTAGTTGTTCGGGTCCTCATCTTGCTCAAGGAAGAGTGGGTTCGTAGGAGTACTTGGCCTATCCATCATCGCAAGCAAATATGTGAGTGGAAGAAAGGAAAGAACTAGACCTAATGTACCTTATCCGAGGTTGAATATGGATCAACGATCACTCAATAATGTATTATGGAAATCTCACAATTGGTACCAGATCTTTTCAATTCTCACACCTACACAATGAAACCTTTTGGAGTAGCTTGGTGAGGATGGTGGCACAAAATTTATGCAATTGTTAGCAAGATTCAGATAATGTCGCAAAAGATTCAAAAATATGCAAGTGCAACAAGTAGACCAATAGCTATATAAGGACACAAGAAAACACACAAACGGATATATAGATGGGGTCGTGCAACAAAGGACCGAGCTCAAAATGTGGAATCCACAGAAAATGATCTTGTTGTACAACACTAGAGAGATGCTAGCACGATTGCTTAATAGGCGGATACAATACTTGTGCACAACCTACAAAGAAAAAATGCAACGACTTCCTATCCCAAGTATGCTATTACGTATGATGTTCCGATGAGTTTTCTCACGACGATCCAAGATGATCGAGTGTGGCAATTTTATATGCAATGGGGTATGATGCTATGGCTCTTGCTTACAAGCTCTTTGATATCTTATCCTTAAAAGCCTTTTCGCTTTGTCTTGTTTGATTTCTTTCTTCGGCCACTTCTTTCAAAATACTCGAACCAAGATAGCAATTGTGTATGCGGGAGCGAAGTATGACACTAGTGATGATAAGATCTTAGCAAGATGAGGTATGTATGCAATGGTAACGATGATCACTAATCTGCACAAGTAACATTGCCCGACAATACTCACATGACTAGTCGAGATAGGAAAGTGACGCAAAAATTGGCTCGGGGTTAACAATGCAATGGCAAGGGAGAATATAGTAGAGTGTCGTCAAGGTTACCGTCCTTGCTTACGGTTGACGGTGTTAAAATGGTGTCGTGGTCTTTGTCCATGTGGATTCCATGGCGAAGATGAACATCGGTGATGTCAGTGTTGAACTGTCCCTAATTAGCCAAAACACGTTAGGAAATGGAAACCGCAACTCAAATTCTCAAAACAAGTGTGTCAAAACTGTTGGAGATGGTAGCGGATAAGAGGTGGTGGTTGCAGAAAGTGGTGGTGGTATGCGGAAGGACTGGTGGATACCGGTCAAGATTTGGGGACAATGGTGATAAGAGAAATGGTGGAGGTGTTTTTGTGTGCTAGGCGCCGGATGTCCGAGGCACCAAATCCTGGACGAACTCGATGAACTAGTGGATAAAAACAAAATTTCGGGGCAAAATTAGTGGAATTTCGTGGATGGAATTGGGGAAAAGTATGGGGAAGCTAGATCTATGAGTAACACATCAAATCCATGGATCAAATGCAACAAAACATCATCTCACCAATAAATCACAAAAAAAATTGGTATGGCTATTTTTGTGGGAATTTTCGATATTGGGACAAAACAAAGCAAAATTAGGCTAGGAAGTGGGGTAGGGGCTCCAAATTCGTGATCAACCTTGGCTCATGATACCAAGATGATACCGGGTGAGGCTGATCTTTCACGATTGGAGTGGATCCTATGAAGAATGCGAAGAACACAAGAGGGAAAATGAGAGGAAACAGTCAAATAGACTCGATCCAATCACACATGTGGTAGATCCACATACACGAAGAGGTAACAAGGGTCAAAATCCAACAAAAGAGGATACATGGTAGCTAGTTCATCCCAATCTGCGAGGAAAGAGGTCTTGAACCACTAGGGGATCTTCCCACAAGGGGGGGTCTTGAATCCACTTGGGGGATCTTCTACTAGGAGGCCTTGATCTCCAATGGAGTAGGGGTACAAGTGGATGAGCAAGGCTCTATCTCCAAAATGAGCTATCACAATGCTAACCCTAGAACATTGGGGGAGAAGGAGTATATATAGTCTAGGGGGTGAAAGGGTACAAGGGCTTCGGCCCGTTACTATGCGCAGACAGAGGGAGTCGGATGTCCGGGCGTCGGGATGAATGTCCCGGCCTTTGCGGGGGGGGGGGGGGGTGTCTGGGGGTGGTCTTCGGGCGGCTCGGTTGGGTTCTATGATGGATGGGCCGGATGTCCGGGCCCTGTAGCCTCAGCTACTGGCCTGCGGCTGGGCTGCACACTGGAGGGGCTAGAAGTCCGGGTGTTAGGGCCTGATATCTGGGTCCTAGCTAGAGACTTCTCCGGTTCCTTCCGTTGGTCCTCTTCATCCGTGCACTTGGGAACATGTCCCTCTTCACGAGCATCTCCGAGAGGGTCGTCTTGATGCTTGATCACACATAGCATTCTGGACTTAGGTAGTAACCATATGTCGTATGGGTCATATGGAATATCACAAAGGAGAGATGTCACCTCGGTTCCGAGAGCTCTTGCACGAGCTTGTGTCATTGGTCCACTAGACACTTGGGGAGACGTATGTTGATCCATGGGGATGACTATAGGATGCTCCACATCACTTGTCATGCTTGGTCTTCCTAACACAACATATTAATCATGAACTACCCCGATGACAAGCCGAGCAATTGGTTCAGAATTTTTAACGTGCTTTAGCTTTTTCAACCTCACACAATACATGTGCATGAGCCATGGATATAGCACTATTGGTGGAATAGAATGGGGTGGTAGATATCATTAAGGGGAAGTCAAAAAGGAAGATAGTCTCACATCAACGCAGCTAATCAACGGGCTATGGAGACGCCCATCAATTGATGTCAATGTGAGGAGTAGGGACTACCATGCAACAGATGCACTAAGAGCGGTAAGTGTGTGAAAGCCAACATGAAAACTAAGTGGGTGTGTGATACGTCTCCAACGTATCTATAATTTTTGATTGTTCCATGCTATTATATTATCTGTTTTGGATGTTTTATATGCATTAATATGCTATTTTATATTATTTTTAGGACTAACCTATGAACCTAGGGGCCAGTGCCAATTTTTGTTTTTTTCCTTGTTTTTGAGTTTCATAGAAATGGAATATCAAACGGAGTCCAAACGAGCTAAAAATTTACGGTGATTTTTTATGGACCAGAAGAGACCCAAAGAGCACCGGAGTTGGGCCAGAAGAGTCCCGAGGCCACCACAAGCCTAGAAGGCGCCCCTGGCTTGTGGGCTCCTCGGGAACCTCCTGAGTTGTTTCCAGCGCCAAAAATTCCTATAAATATAGAAACCCCCGAAAAGAAACCTAGATCGGAAGTTCCACCGCCGTAAGCCTCTGTAGCCAAAAACCAATCGGGAGCCCGTTCTGACACCCTGCCGGAGGGGGAAACCATCATCGGAGGCCATCTTCATCATCTCGGCGGTCTCCATGATGAGGAGGGAGTAGTTCACCCTTGGGGCTGAGGGTATGTACCATTAGCTACGTGTTTGATCTCTCTCTCTCTATCTCTTTCTCTCTCATGTTCTTGATTTGGCACAATCTTGATGTACCGCGAGCTTTGTTACTATAGTTGAATCATATGGAGTTCTCCCCCTCTACCTTCTTGTGATGAATTGAGTTTTACCTTTGAGGTTTCACTATTATCGGATCGAATACTATTATGGATTTGAGAACACTTGATGTAGGTCTTGTGTGGGATACCCGTGGTGACAATGGGGTGTTCTATTGATTCACTTGATGTATGTTTTGGCACTCAACTCGTGGATTCCCAAGGTGACATTGGGGTAATCTATGCATAGGAGTTGATGCATGTTTTCGTCCTTGTTTCTCGAGTAGGAATCTTGGGGCACTCTTTGAGGTTCTTTGTGTTGGATTGAATATTATGAATCTGAAGTTGTTCAATGCATATCATATAATTGACCCACGGATACTTGTGGTGACATTGGAGTATCTAGGTGACATTAGGGTTGATTGATGTGTCTCATATGGTGTTATTTTACTACAAACTCTAGGGCTGTTTGTGACACTTATAGGAATAGCTCAATGGATTGATCGGAAAGAATGACTTTGAGGTGGTTTTGTACCCTACAAGCAATTTCATCTTATGTTCTCCGCGATAGGAACTTTGGAGTGACTCTTTGTTGCACGTTGAGGGATTACCATATGATTTAATTATGTTATCATTATTGAGGGAACTTGCACTAGTGAAATTATGAACCCTAGGCCTTGTTTCCAAGCATTGCAGTACCTTTTTCGATCAGTTTTGTTACTAGTTACCTTGCTGTTTTTATATTTTTAGATTACAAAAACCTATATCTACCATCCATATTACACTTGTAGCACCATCTCTTCGCCAAACTAGTGCACCTATACAATTTACCATTGTATTGGGTGTGTTGGAGACACAAGAGACTCTTTGTTATTTGGTTGCAGGGTTGTTTGACAGAGACCATCTTCATCCTACGCCTCCCACGGATTGATAAACCTTAGGTCATCCACTTGAGAGAAATTTGCTACAGTCCTACAAAACTCTGTGTTTGGAGGCCCCACACAAGTATACAAGAAGAAGGTTGCATAGTAGACATCAAGCTCTTTTCTGGCGCCGATGCCGAGGAGGTGAGTGCTTGAAGGTATATCTTTAGATCTTGCAATTGAATCTCTTAGTTTCTTGTTTCATCACTAGTTTAGTCTATAAAAGGAAACTACAAAAAAAGGAATTGAGGCTGCCTCATATGCTTCATCTTTTTAATGTCTTTCGTGAAAATGATGGAAAGGAAAATTGTGCTCAAGTGTTAGAAGAAGAAGTCAGTAAAATGTTTGGCACTAAATCTTTGTATGATGAGCATGATTGCAATGTTGTTAGTATGAATTACTTGAATATCCATGATGCTAATGATATGCAAAGCCACAAGCTTGGGGATGTTATGTTTGATGAGGATGATATTTTTAGTCCCCCAACTTTTGATGATAAAATTTACTATGATGATTGCATGCCTCCTATTTATGATGATTATGTTGATGAAAGCGGGTTTGGAAGAGTGTCAACTCTAGGAACTAATGATCCCACTATTTTGGAGGGTGTTGAATCTTATTGTGATAATTATGAAAGTGGATTTGGAGAGGTCATGACTTTATTTAGTGATGAATCCACTATTTTGGAAGAGGATCCAATTGGTTATGAGAACAAAGTTGATATCTATGATGATTATTGTGATGACATGTATGATATAAAGAATAATGATAACCATGAAACTTTTCATCATGATTTTAATTTTCAATTGGATTATGCCTGACATGATAGTTATTTCATTGAATCTCCCACTACTATTCATGAGAACAAATTTGCTTATGTGGAGAGTAATAAAATTTCTATGCTTGTGCATCATGAAAATAATGCTTTATGTGATGGTTATATTTTTAAATTAATTCATGATGCTACTAAAAATTATTATGAGAGAGGAACATATGCTTTTTCATATTGCAATAATATCAAGTTTCCTCTCTATGTGTTGAAATTTTTGAAGTTGCACTTGTTTTGCCTTCCTATGCTAGTTGATACTTGTTACCATAATTTTTTTTCCACAGAATCCCTATGCAGAGGAAGTGGCTTAGGCTTAAATGTGCTAGTCATATGCTTCATGATGCTCCCATTATGTTTCAATTCTTATCTTTTATGAGAGCATCATTGAAATCATCATGCCTAGCTAAAAAGGCATTAAAGAAAAGCGCTTGTTGGGACACAACCCAATATTTACCCCTACTGTTTTTGTGTGTTCAAATGATTAAGCTACTCTAGCAATCATGTTTTATAGCTTTTGTTTCAATAAAGTGCCAAGTAAAGCCTTTGGGATGGTCTATGGTGATAGTTGATTTGATCTTGCTGAAAAATAGAAACTTTTGCGCTCATTGCCAAAAATTTAAAAAAATCACAGAAGTGTGGTTTTGGTCTGAATTTTTGACAAAATAATGATATAAAAATTGCCTATAATTTCCTATTTTTTCAGAATTTTTGGAGTTACATAAGTATACAAACTTTCCAGATTATTACAGACTATTCCGTTTTTGACAGATTCTGTTTTCATTGTGTTGTTTGCTTATTTTGATGAATCTATGGGTAGTATCACAGGGTATGAACCATGGATAAGTTGTAATACAATATATATATAACACCAATATAAATATAGAATGAGTTCACAACAGTACCTAAGTGGTGATTTATTTTACTATACTAACCGATCTCATGAGTTTTCTGTTGAGTTTTGTGTTGTGAAGTTTTCAAGTTTTGGGTAAAGATTTGATGGACTATGGAATAAGGAGTGGCAAGATCCTAAGCTTGGGGATGCCCAAGGCAACCCAAGATAATATTCAAGGACAACCAAGCATCTAAGCTTGGGGATGCCCCTGATGCCATCCCCTCTTTTGTCTTCAATCCATCGGTAAATTTACTTGAGGCTATATTTTATTCACCACATCATATGTGTTTTTCTTGGAGCGTCTTGTATGATATGAGTCTTTGCTTTTTAGTTTGCCACAATCTTCCTTGTTGTACACACCTTTTGAGAGGGACACACATTAATCGTTAATTTATTAGAATACCCTATGTGCTTCACTTATATCTTTTGAGCTGGGTAGTTGCTTTAGTGCTTCACTTATATCTTTTTAGAGCGTGGCGGTGATTTTATTTTGAAAAAATTGGCGAACTCTCATGCTTCACTTATATTTGAAGGTAATATGCCCTATAGGCAATAATAAAGTTGTTATTTATATTTCCATATCATGATAAATGTTTATTATTCATGCTAGAATTGTATTAACCGGAAACTTTGTACATGTGTGAATACATAGACAAACAGAGTGTCCCTAGTATGCCTCTACTAGACTAGCTCGTTAATCAAAGATGGTTAAGTTTCCTAGCCATAGACATGTGTTGTCGTTTGATGAATGGGATCACATCATTAGAGAATGATGTGATGGACAAGACCCATCCGTTAGCTTAGCATTATGATCATTTAGTTTATTGCTATTGCTTTGTTCATGACTTATACATGTTCATATGACTATGAGATTATGCAACTCCCAAATACCGGAGGAACACTTAGTGTGCTATCAAACGTCACAACATAACTCGGTGATTATAAAGATGCTCTACAGGTGTCTCCGATGGTGTTTGTTGAGTTGGCATAGATCGATATTAGTATTTGTCACTCCAATTGTCGGAGAGGTATCTCTGGGCCCTCTCGGTAATGCACATCACTATAAGCCTTGCAATCAATATGACTAATGAGTTAGTTGCGGAATGTTGCATTACAGAACGAGTAAAGAGACTTGCCGGTAACGAGATTGAACTAGGTATGATGATACCGACGATCGAATCTGGGGCAAGTAACATACCGATGACAAAGGGAACAATGTATGTTGTTGTGCGGTTTGACTGATAAAGATCTTCGTAGAATATGTAGGAACCAATATGAGCATCTAGGTTCCGCTATTGGTTATTGACTGGAGAGGTGTCTCAGTCATGTCTACACAGTTTTCGAACCCGTAGGGTCCGCGCGCTTAACTTTCTGTAGCGACCCGACCGCGGTCATGTCTCTGTGCTTAAGTGTCATCCCTGGATCGGTATTGCTGACACACACAGTACTCGAGGATTTAAAACAGAGTTCAATCACACACTTATTACATCGAATGTCTCAAAAGAGAACTTATTATAATAATATGGCTGAAGGCCATCTAAATAAGATAAGAGCGGAAGCTACCAAGGTAGAAGAGTCCATCCAACTCCACAGCAAAACTGAGTGCATGATAATGACCTAGCGCACCTTACTCTTCGTCTGAAAACTCTGCAACATAATACGTTTCAGCCTGTGTAGGTCAACACATGGAATATGCTGGCAAGATAACAGTATAGAGCAATGAACAAATAACAGCTATCACAAAATGCATATATGGCTGGTGGACGATCTATGGTTATCATTTGCATAAAGATAATTTTTCCCTACAACAAAGGAATATATTAAATATATTTAACTACAAAGTTGGTTGAAAAAAACATTGAGAAGGTAACCCCAACTCAGTCCCGATTAAAATTTTAATAACCCGACAAATTTATTTAAATAGAGTGATGAGATCAACATAATAATTCAAGCACCAGATACTCAAGATGTCCATAATCGGGGACACGGCTAATCATGATTAGTTTGTACACTCTGCAAAGGTTTGCACACTTTTCCCCATAAGACTCGATCCCCTCCGTTAAATTTCTCGCACTGCATGATGTTTGAGAAACGGATGACCGAGACACAATCTTTCTGAAGCGTTAGCTCTTTACAACGGGTAGACAGTACAACCTACATCCCCTAAATCTGCTCGTCTACCACTGAAAGAGGCCACACAACATACTCAACTATGCCAGAGCCCATAATGGCTTGTGGCTGCACACGAAAGTTTCTATCATGAATAACATTATGATCCCTTTGAGCCTGGTTGGCGAACCATAGGATGATCACATAGATACCCCGGGATCTCCTTGGACAACACTGGATTCCCCAGGTGTCCACAATCCAATCCACCCAGATGTGTATTAAATTAGCCACCTTAAGTTAAACCTTAGTTAACAATAACTCTCACATCTTTCATGAATTCTCTCAAACCAAACCATTTCTACGAGCATAGCATAGCAGTATAAGCATAACGTAGTAACATACCGATGGTTTGATATAAGACAATAGGTGCTACCTCATCAACTACTTCCCAATACCCACATGTTAATCAAATCGTACTCATGCAATGTTTGAGGGTTGAAACTAATGCATAAAAACAAGGTAATAAAGGGATATGATCAAAGTGTTACTTGCCTTGCTGACGGTCGGTAAACCCTAGAGATTCGTAGTAGCAAGCCTCGCACTCCGGAAACTGTATCATGAACAAACAATAGCATACGTAAGCACTAAAGCATAAGATGCAATGTAAAACCAAGGGAAAAGATCTGAACAGAAAGATCAAGAGAAGAGCTTCGATTTGCAAAAAGAATCAATCGAATCGGAGTTACGAAACTCAAACTATGATCAAAAGAAGTTCAAATTCAAATCTGCTTGAAACCAAATTTCAAATTGTCAAAACCATGTTCATGTTGATTATCTGGACAGAGGGGATTGAGGCGAAGATTTTGACGTTGGTTTCACTGGATTTGGACAAACGAGCAAAAAGTAGTGAGGGTTTGAAGTTCAGGGACTAATTTTGTAAGAAAAATATTCACGGATAGGTCCCTGGCCGAAAATAAAATAGAAAAAGAAAAAAATCTATCGGACGAATGTCCGCCAACAAAGACTAACGAACGAATACGTTTGTTAACGGAGAAGATCGGGTGAACGTTTGCTAATTAGCGAACCCTAAAAGAAAAACCGGTCTAAAATGGAGAACCGAAAAAATACTGAGGCGACGGTTCGGTTTTTACCGGTTCGACGGTTTTCGACGAAAACCGGCGGCGGATCGGATCGACGGTGGCGTCTGGTGAGGCGGCGGCGGCTCCGGCGGCGCGCGGCCGCGGCATCGGCAATAGGCGGCGATGGCGGCGTGCGCGGGCGGCGGCGGCAGCGGCTTGGCGGCGGTGGCTAAGGCGGCGCGGCTTGATGAGGAGGAGAGGGGCGGCGGGGCGTGGTATTTAAGGAGGGGAGGGGCGGCGGGGCGGCTTGCGGGAGGGGGCGGGGTTCCCCGTGTCCTTGTCGGACACGGCGGCAGCGCGGGCGAACTCGGGATTCCGGTTCCGAGCCGGAGGAAGGCGGCGGCGGTCGGGTGGGCCGGCCAAGGAATTTTTTTTAAATAAATTTCACCGCGAAAAAAATCCTAATAAAATATAAAACAATTCTAAAAAAATTCCAGAAACAATTTTCACCGTCCAAACCTAATATTGAGGACAAGATGAACATTTTTCTGGACTAAAATGCAATTTTCAAAAATGCATGTTTTTCTCTAATTCAAATAAAATAGCAAATAAAATACCAATAAAAATAATTTGATTTTAAAATTTCTTCTCCAATATTTCTCCTCTGTTGAAGAAGTCATTTTATCTTCTCTCATTTATTTTTATACTTGGAAATAATTGGAGATAAATTATTAAAATCAAATTGATCCTCTTTTTAAATATGAAATAAATTCAAATAGGAAAATTTAGTGAAACCTCCAACTCTCTCCTTGGGTCCTTGAGTTGCTTAAGGTTTCTAGGATCAAAATGTCCAAATAGAATTCAATTAAAAATGCAAAGAGCATGAATGCATATGATGACCTAATGATTAACATCCAAATTGAAAATTGGGATGTTACAAACATACCCCCCTTAAGATGAATCTCGCCCTCGAGATTCGGGTTGGCTAGAAAATAGGTGTGGGTGGTCTTTCCGTAGGTCTTCCTCTCGCTCCTAGGTGGCTTCTTCCTCGGTATGGTGGCTCCACTGAACTTTGCAAAACTTGATAACCTTGCTGCGTGTAACCCGGCTAGCAAGCTCGAGAATCTTGACGGGTTTCTCCTCATAGGTTGGGTCACTTTACAATTGAATTGCTTCCAGGGGCACTGCATCTCTTAGAGGAATATCGGCCATCTCTGCATGGCACTTTTTCAACTGGGAAACGTGAAACACATCATGAACTCCTGACAATCCTTCGGGTAACTCCAACTTGTAGGCCACTTCTCCCATACATTCCAAAACTCGATATGGTCCTACAAATCTTGGGGCTAACTTTCCTTTGACTCCAAATCGTGTAACTCCTCGCAGTGGTGACACACGAAGATATGCTCTGTCACCGATGCCAAAGACTACCTCTTTGCATTATGTATCAGCATAACTTTTCTGCCTGAACTAAGCTACCTTCATTCTATCACGAATCAACTTAAACTTCTCTTCAGAGTCTTTGATTAAATCTGGTCCGAACAACTGATGGTCTCCAACTTCCATAGTGGTGTATTGATATGGTGAATATGTGGACTCGTGTGCGCCACCTCACAAGAGTTACTTGTAGTCGTGTCCTGCACCTTCTTCCATACAAGGCTTCAAAAGCGGCCATCTTCAAACTAGCTTGGTAGCTGTTGTTGTATGAGAACTCTGTGTAAGGAAAATTATTGTCCCAACTAGACCCATAATCTAGCGCACAAGCTCTCAACATGTCCTCCAGAATCTGATTGACTCTCTCGGTCTGTCCATCTGTCTGCGGATGAAAGGCTGTACCGAACTCTAGCCTGGTACCCAAAGTGTGGTGTAACTCATTCCAAAACTTCGAAGTAAACTGTGTTCCTCTATCTGATACGATGGTCCTCGTAACTCCATGCAGACATACGATCCTGGTCATATATATCTTGGCCAACTTCGCGCTCGTATAAGTGGTTTTCATGGGGATAAAGTGTGCCACTTTGGTCAAGTGATCAACTACTACCCAGATGGAATCATAACCTGATCGGGTCCTGGGTAATCCGGTGATGAAATCCATGCCAAGTTTATCCCACTTCCATTCGGGTATCGGCATAGGCTGTAATAATCCTGCTGGCTTCTGGTGTTCTGCCTTAACTCTCTGACATACATCACATACTGCCACATACTCAGCAATATCCTTCTTCATACCGGTCCACCAGAAATGTTCCTTCAAATCCAAATACATCTTGGTGTTTCTGGGGTGAATCGAGTATGGCGAGTCGTGAGCCTCCTGAAGTATTAACTTCCTGATCTCCGCATCATTAGGCACATAAATACGATCATCAAACCATAAAGTTTCGTGTTCATCCTCACAAAAACCCTTGGATTTTCCTTTACTCATCCTTTCCTTTATTTCCACAATCTCCTTATCAATCTTCTGGGCTTCTCGAATCTTTCCCAATAACGTGGACTGAACTTCCAAAGCTGCAACAAAACTTCTCAGAACTATCTCCAAATGAAGTTCCTCGAGATCGTCGACCAACTCTTGTGGTAACCCTCCGGCTACGAGAGTATTGACATAACTCTTGTGGCTCAAAGCGTCTGCTACAACATTTGCCTTTACCGGATGATAATGCAACTTCATATCATAATCCTTTATGATCTCCAACCATCTCCTTTTCCTGATATTCAACTCCTGCATGAAGATATACTTCAAACTCTTGTGATCCATGTATACATCACAATGGTTTCCAATAAGAAAATGTCTCCAGGGCTTGAGCGCGTGCACTACGGCTGCTAACTCCAAATCATGCGTGGCATAATTCAACTCATGGG
Source organism: Aegilops tauschii subsp. strangulata (assembly GCF_002575655.3). NCBI lineage: Eukaryota > Viridiplantae > Streptophyta > Magnoliopsida > Poales > Poaceae > Aegilops > Aegilops tauschii. The sequence goes on from NC_053038.3 coordinate 246,317,290, forward strand.
GTCGAAGCTGACGTGAGGCATATGAAACAACACTTCCGTCTTGCATAAGTACACCTCCATGTCCCTGGCGAGAAGCGTCGCAATACACTTGGAAATCCTTGCGTATATCCGGCAGAATTAGCACTGGGGCTGTAACTAAACATTTCTTCAACTCCTGAAAACTGGCCTCACATTCCTCGGTCCATTTAAACTTGGTGTCCTTCTTTAATAACTCTGTCATGGGCTTCACAATCTTAGAAAAATTCTCAATGAATCTCCTATAGTATCCTGCGAGTCCAAGAAAACAACGAAACTCTCCAACTGAGGTGGGTGGCAACCACTCAGTGACAGACTGAACCTTGGTAGGGTCTACTGCTATACCTTCTCCTGATATAACATGTCCAAGAAATCCAACTTCTTTCAACCAAAACTCGCATTTGCTGAATTTGGCATATAGCTGATGTTCTCTGAGCTTCGCGAGAACTAGGCGCAAATGTTCCTTATGTTCCTCTTCATTCTTCGAGTACACCAATATATCATCAATGAACACCACAACAAACTTATCCAAGAACTCCATGAACACCTTATTCATCATACTCATAAAATAGGCAGGGCGTTAGTCAATCCAAAAGACATGACTGTATACTCATATAGCCCATACCTTGTGGTAAAAGTTGTCTTGGGTATATCATGTTCTCGGATCTTCAGCTGGTGGTATCCTGATCGAAGATCGATCTTGGAGAATACTTTAGCTCCTTGCAGCTGGTCAAACAAATCATTGATCATCGGTAGTGGGTACTTGTTCTTGATCGTCACCTCATTTAGTGCACGATAATCAACAACCATTCTCAAGGATCCATCCTTCTTCTCAAGTAAGAGCACTGGGGCTCCCCACAGTGATGAACTTGGTCGAATATAACCTTTCTCCGATAACTCCTTAATTTGCTTCTTAATTTCCTCCAGATCATTTGCGGGCATCCGATATGGTCTCTTGGATATTGGTCCGGTGCCGAGCAATAGCTCGATAAAAAATTCTATATCTCGATCTGGTGGCATGCCTGGTAATTCCTCTAGACAAACATCAGGGTAATCCTTCACTACTGGCACTTCTTCCTGAACAACTCCTGAGAGGGAATTTACTTGGGTCCTCCTTGACGCATGCCTAGATACATACTTCATCCTTTTTCCCTCAAGGGTGGTGAGTAGTATCGACTTACTAGCACAGTCGATGTTTCCTCCATACCTCGATAACCAATCCATACCTAGTATTATATCCAATCCTTGTGACTCCAAAATTATTAGGTCTGAGGGGAAAACGTGGCTACCAATGGTTAAAGGTAACTGATCACACCATCGGCTGGCCATATACTCTGCTCCTGGCGAGCTTACTAACATGCGTGACCTAAGGGCTAAGGTTGGCAACTTAAACTTGTCCACAAATCCCCTTGATATGTATGAATGCGATGCACCAGTGTCAAAAAGAACGAGAGCGGTAAATGACTTAATCAAAAACTTACCCATCACTGTGTCAGGCTGCTCTTCAACTTCCTCCATGTTGATGTGGTTCACGTGTCCTCTGGTGAATGGATTGAGCTTCTTTCCAGAGCTTCCATTTCCATTGCCATTCTTTAATTCAGAACAATCATTGGCGTAGTGTCCAGTCTTCCCGCACTTGTAACAGGTAAGGTGACACAGATCCTTCTTGGCAGGTGTTGCTGGGTTGGAACGGTTCTGGTTGTCGTTTCCTCCATTCCCACTTCCATTTTTAGGGCCACTATGGTTATGTGAACTTCCTCCATTGTGAGTCTGGCCTCCATGGTTATGATGGGTATGTCCTCCCGAGTTTGGGGTAAAGCGAGGCTTCTCCTGAGCTCTAGAATTGTACTTCCCCTGTCCATACTTCCTTTTGCGGCTCTCTATCTGTTGCTGCTTTCCTTCTATCATAAGAGCCCTGTCTACCAACTCCTGATAGTTAGTGAATGTTTCCACCATCAACTGCATACTCAGCTCGTCATTCAGCTCTTCCATAAACTTCTCCTGCTTCGCGGCATCTGGGGCTACATCATCTGGGGCGTAGCGAGCTAAGTTACTAAACTCATCCACGTATCACGCCACAGTACAATTCCCTGGTGTAAGTTACGAAACTCACGCTTCTTCATACTCATAGTTCTAGTCGAGACATGTGCAGTGCGGAATGCTTGCTGAAATTGATCCCAAGTGACATTGGCCACGGGGAAAGTGGCAGTGTAGTTCTCCCACCATGAGGCTGCGTGTCCATCCAGTTGGTGTGCGGCAAAACACACCTTCTCAGCATCTGTGCAACCTGCGGTGGTCAGCTCCCTTCCAATCTTGCGGAGCCAGTCATCAGCAACAATCGGCTCGGTGCTACTAGAAAACACCGGCGGATTCAACCTCAGAAAACGGGCTAAGTTGTCCACTTTAGGTGGTGGCGGTGGGTTGTTGTTGTTGTTGTTGCCTTGGTTCTGGACTAGCAACTTCATCAAGGCATTCTGTTGGTGGAAACTGAGTGAGCTCCGGTGGGAAGACAAATCCGGGGTCATGTCTCAGAGGAATCTGATAGGTTTTAGAGGGGTGAGAACAGAATAGAGTGAGGTCTAAAGAGAAATCACTACCCATATGCACATGAGACAATCACATTTATTTCACACCACTCAATTCAAACAAGATCATACAATCAATCTAGACTATCATTACAAAAAGCTCGGACTATAAGTATATACATGGGGGAATACTAATGATAATATGGTGGTCGACTAGAAATTTTGATCGGTGGAAGACTCCATGATATTTGCTCTAGCTTCGTCTTCATAATCATCATCACTATCGGGGTCGGAGTCGGTGTAGTCGATTATGATGTAGTCTCCAGGATGATTGTCCTCTTCAGGTTTGGGATCTCCCATGAATATTCCTAGCTTCTTCCTCAGGTCTTCATTCTTCTCCAGTAGTACTGCAATTTCTTCTTCATATCCATCGCGTGTAGACTTGAGTTCCTCTTCTAGCTCCATGTTCCGGGTCATCACCTTCTTCATGTCTATCATGCTAGCGCACATCTGGTTCTCCTGACGACAAATGTGCTGGTTTAACTCCTGGATGTAGGTTGCAATGAATTTATCCCTCTTGGTGCAAATCATCTCCCATTGCTTGTCTCGGCGTCCACATATCTCGTAGATGGTGTCCTTAAGATCCTTGTTGTATACCTCGCCGATGCGTCCAATGGCGATGTTGGCGGCCATGCTCTTTCCTAGACTCCAGGTTGGTGCATCAAAGGAAAACTCTATGGGCTCAGTAACTGGTGTGAATGTCCTTCCTGGAACATGAATTCGAATCATCCAGCATTCCTCTTCTGGTAAAGTGGCGGTGTAGGTCCCGGTGAAGCTTGGTATTCCGATGCTCAGGTACCTAGTGACTTCCTTCAAGTGTCGTCCAAAAGGAGTTTCATCATCCGGTTGAGTGAACTTGTTCCTTGGGTCGGCCATCTGTAGAGTACAAAGTGGGGAAGAGTCAGACATGAGTAGAGAGGAGTATCCTGTGGCTTATCCTAGTGGTCACGTCCTATAGTCAGCGTGTGCTCTGATACCATCTTGTAGCGACCCGACCTCAGACAGTCAAGTCTCTGTGCTTAAGTGTCATCCCTGGACCGGTATTGCGAACACACACAGTACTCGAGGATTTATAACATAGTTCAACCACACACTTATTACATCGAATGTCTCAAAAGAGAACTTATTACAATAATATGGCTGAAGGCCATCTAAATAAGATAACATCGGAAGCTTCAAAGGTAGAAGAGTCCATCCAACTCCATGGCAAAACTGAGTGCATGACAACGACCTAGCGCACCTTACTCTTCGTCTAAAAACTCTGCAACATAATACGTTGCAGCCTGTGTAGGTCAGCACATGGAATATGCTGGCAAGATAACACTATAGAGAAATGAACAAATAACAGCTATCACTACATGCATATATGGCTGGTGGAGGCTCTATGGTTATCATTTGCATAAAGCTAGTTTTTCCCAACAACAAAGGAATATATTTTATTTAACTACAAAGTTGGTTGAAAAAACATTGAGAAGTAACCCCAACTCAATCCTGATTAAAAGTTTAATAACCCGACAAATCTATTTAAGTAGAGTGATGAGATCAACATAATAATTCAAGCACCAGATACTCAAGATGTCCATAACCGGGGACACGGCTAATCATGATTAGTTTGTACACTCTGCAAAGGTTTGCGCACTTTTCCCCACAAGACTCGATCTCCTCCATTAAATTTCTCCCACTACATGATGTTTGAGAAACGGATGACCGAGAGACAGTCTTTCAGAAGCGTTAGCTCTTTACGACGGGTAGACAGTACCACCTACATCTCCTGCATCTGCTAGTCTACAACTGAAAGAGGTCACACAACATACTCAACTATGCCAGAGCCCATAATGGCTTGTGGACCCACACGGAAGTTTCTAGCGTGAATAACATTATGATCCCTTTGAGCGTGGGTGGCGAACCATAGGATGATCACGCGGATACCCCGGGATCTCCTTGGACAACACTGGATTCCCCAGGTGTCCACAAACCAATCCACCCAGATGTGTATTAAAGTACCCACCTTAAGTTAAACCTTAGTTAACAATAACTCTCACATCTTTAATGAATTCTCTCAAACCAAACCACGTCTACGAGCATAGCATAGTAGTATAAGCATAACGTAGTAACATACCCATGGTTTGATATAAGACAATAGGTGCTACCTCATCAACTACTTCCCAATACCCACATGTTAATGAAATCCTACTCATGCAGTGTTTGAGGGTTGAAACTAATGCATAAAAATTGGGTAATAAAGGGATATGATCAAAGTGTTACTTGCCTTGCTGACGGTCGGAAAACCCTAGAGATTCGTAGTAGCCTCGCACTCTGAAAACTCTATTGTGAACAAACAATAGCATACATAAGCACTCAAGCATAAGATGCAAGGTAAAACCAAGAGAAAAGATCTGAACAGAAAGTTCAAGAGAAGAGCTTCGATTTGCAAAAAGAATCAACCGAATCGGAGTTACGAAATTCAAACTACGATCAAAAGAAGTTCAAATTCAAATCTGCTTGAAACAAAATTTTAACTTGTCAAAACCATGTTCAAGTCAATTATCTGGACAGAGGGGATCGATACGAAGATTTTGGCGTTGGTTTCCCTGGATTTGGACAAATGAGCAAAAAGTAACTAGGGTTTGAAGTTCAGGGACTAATTCTATAAGAAAAATATTCACGGATAGGTCCCTGGTTGAAAATAAAATAGAAAAAGAAAAAATCTATCGGACGAACATCTGCGAACAGAGAATAACGAACGAATACGTTCATTCACGGAGAAGATCGGGTGAACGTTCGCTAATTAGCGAACCCTAAAAGAAAAACCTATCTGAAACAGAAAACCGAAAAAAAACCAGGGCGACGGTTCGGGTTTTACCAGTTCGACGGTTTTCGACGAAAACCGGCGGCGGATCGGATCAACGGTGGCGTCGGGTGAGGCGGCGGCGGCTCTGTTGGCATGCGGCGGTGGAAGCGGCAACACGCGGCGGCGGTGCCATCGGCGAGTAGCGGCTTGGCGGCGCGGCGGAGGTGGCTAAGGCGGCGGTGGCATGATGAGGAGGAGAGGGGCAGCGGGGCGGGGTATTTAAGGAGGGGAGAGGCGGCGGAGCGGCTTGCGGGAGGGGGCGGGGTTTCCCGTGTCCTTGTCGGACACGGCGGCGGCAAGTGTGAACTCGGGACTCCGGTCCAGAGCTGGAGGTAGGCGGCGGCGCTCGACTGGGCCGGCCTAGGAAATTTTTTAAAATAAATTTACTACGAACAAAAATCCTAAGAAACTATAAAAAAATTCTAAAAAATTTCCAGAAACAATTTTCACCATCCAAACTTAACATTTAGGACAAGATGAACATTTTTCTGGACTAAAATACAATTTTCAAAAATGCATGTTTTTCTCTATTTCAAATAAAATAGCAAATAAAATACCAATAAAAATAATTTGATTTTAAAATTTATTACCCAATATTTCTCCTTTGTTGAAGAAGACATTTTATCTTCTCTCATTTATTTTTATTGTTGGAAATAATTGGAGAGAAATTATTAAAATCAAATTGATCCTCTTTTCATATTTGAAATAAATTAAAATAGGAAAATTTAGTGAAACCTCCAACTCTCTCCTTGGGTCCTTGAGTTGCTTATGGTTTCTATGATCAAAATGTCCAAATAAAATTCAATTAAAAATGCAAAGAGCATGAATGCATATGATGACCTAATGATTAACATCCAAATTGAAAATTAGGATGTTACACGTTCGAAGACGATTGGTAATACGAGTTTATGTGATTTTATCTACCGAAGGTTGTTAGGAGTCCCGGATGAGATTGCGGACATGACGAGGAGTCTCGAAATGGTGGAGACATAAAGATTAATATATTGGACCATGTTGTTCGAAGACCAGAAGTGTTCCGGAGAGTTTCGGATAAAACAGGAGTGCTGGAAGGGGTTACCGGAACCCCCGGGCGGACTAATGGGCCTCTATGGGCATTAGTGCGAAGAGAGGAAGGGCCACGAGGGGCTGGCCGCGCCCCCCTTCTGTCTGAATTAGACTAGGGGAAGGGGGCGGCGCCCCCCTTTCCTTCGCTTCCCCCTCTTCCTTCCTTCCCCCTCTCTCCCTCTTGGTGGATTCCTACTAGGACTTGGAGTCCTAGTAGAATTCCCCTCTTGGGGCGCACCCTAGGGGCCGGCCAGCCCTCCCCTCCTCCCTCCTTTATATACGGGGGAGGGGGGCACCCCATAGACACACAAGTTGATCTCTTAGCCGTGTGCGGTGCCCCCCCTCCATAGTTTCGCACCTCGGTCACATTGTTGTAGTGCTTAGGCGAAGCCCTGCGTCGGTAACTTCATCATCACCGTCACCACGCCGTCATGCTGACGAAACTCTCCCTCGGCCTGAGCTAGATCTAGAGTTCGAGGGACATCACCGAGCTGAACATGTGCAGATCGAGGAGGTGCCCTGCGTTCGGTACTTGATCGGTTGGATCGCGAAGATGTTCGACTGCATCAACCGTGTTAGTAAACACTTCCGCTGTCGGTCTATGAGGGTACGTGGACACACTCTCCTCGCTTGTTGCTATGCTTCTCCTAGATAGATCTTGCGTGATCATAGGAATTTTTTCAAATACTACATTCCCCAACAATATTATTTTGAGAGTATTGAAACATCATGGTAATTTGCTTAGGTTATGAATTTAGTCCTAATATGATAGGCATCCAAGATGGATATAATAAAAACTTTCATATAAAGAGCATTGAATACTATGAGAAGTTTGATTCCTTATTATTGTTTTGAGATATAAATATTGTAATATTAGAGTCATGCTAGTGAGTAATTGTGGATTGGTAGAAATACTTGTGTTTTATTTTGTGATTCCTGTAGCATGCATGTATGGTGAACCGTTATGTGGTGAAGTCGGAGCATGATTTATTTTTTGATTGTCTTCCTTATGAGTGGCGGTCCGGGATGAGCGATGGTCTTTTCCTACCAATCTACCCCCCTAGGAGCATGCATGTAGTACTTTGTTTCGATGGCTAATAGATTTTTGCAATAAGTATGTGAGTTCTTTATGACTAATGTTGAGTCCATGGATTATACGCACTCTCACCCTTCCACCATTGTTAGCCTCTCTAGTACCGCACAATTTTCGCCGGTGCATTAAACCCACCATTACCTTCCTCAAAACAGCCACCATACCTATCTATTATGGCATTTCCATAGCCATTCTGAGATATATTGCCATGCAACTTCCACCATACCGTTTTATTATGACACACACCAACATTGTCATATTGCTTTGCATGATCATGTAGTTGGCATAGTAGGCAAGGCCACTAATTATATTTTTTATACATGTCACTCTTAATTAGTGCACATCCCGGTACACCACCGGAGGCACTCATATAGAGTCATATTTTGTTCTAGTATCGAGTTGTAAATCTTGAGTTGTAAGTAAATAAAAGTGTGATGATCATCATTATTAGAGCATTGTCGCATGTGAGGAAAGGATGATGGAAGCTATGATTCCCTCAGAAGTTGGGATGAGACTCCAGAATTAAAAAAAATAGGCCAAAGAGCCCAAAATAAAAAAAGGCCGAAGAGCCCAAACAAAAAAAGGAGAAAAAAGAAAATAAAAAAATGAGAGAATGCTACTATGCGTTTCCACACTTGTGCTTCAAAGTAGCACCATGTTCCTCAAGATAGAGAGTCTCCTATTTTATCAATTTCATATACTAGTGGGAATTTTTCATTATAGAACTTGGCTTGTATATTCCAATGATGGGCTTCCTCAAATTGCCCTAGGTCTTCATGAGCAAGCAAGTTGGATGCACACCCACTTAGTTTTCTTTTGAGCATTCATACACTTATAGCTCTAGTGCATCCGTTGCATGGCAATCCCTACTCACTCACATTGATATCTATTGATGGGCATCTCCATAGCCCGTTAGTATGCCTAGTTGATGTGATACTTTCTTCTTCTTTTTGTATTCTTCACAACATCATATTCTATTCCACCTATAGTGCTATATCCATGGCTCACGCTCATGTATTGCGTGAAACTTGAAAAGGTTTGAGAACATCAAAAGTATGAAACAATTGCTTGGCTTGTTTTCCGGGTTGTGCATGATGAAATACTTTGTGTGATGAAGATGGAGCATAGCCAGACTATATGATTATGTAGGGATAACTTTCTTTGGCCATGATATTTTGAGAAGACATGATTACTTTATTAGTATGTGTGAAGTATTATTTTTATGTCAATATTAAACTTTTGTTTTGAATCTTATGGATATGAATATTCTTGCCACAATAAAGAAGATTACATGGATAAATATGTTAGGTAGCATTCCACATAAAAAATTATATTTTTGTCATTTACCTACTCGAGGACGAGCATGAATTAAGCTTGGAGATGCTTGATACGTCTCCAACGTATCTAATTTTTTGATTGTTCCATGCTATTATATTATCTATTTTGAATGTTTTATATGCATTAATATATTATTTTATATTATTTTTAGGACTAACCTATTATCCTAGAGCCCGGTGCCAGTTTTTGTTTTTTCCTTGTTTTTGAGTTTTACAGAAAAGGAATATCAAACGGAGCCCAAACGAGCTAAAAATTTACGGTGATTTTTTATGGACCAGAAGAGACCCACGGAGCATCAGAGTTGGGCCAAAACAGTCCCGAGGCCACCACAAGCCTATGGGGCGCCCCCCTTAGCGCACGCCCCCTAGCTTGTGGGCTCCTTGGGAACACCCCTGATTTGTTTCCGATGCCAAAAATTCCTATAAATATAGAAACCCCCGAAAAGAAACCTAGATCGGAAGTTCCGCCGCTGTAAGCCTCGGTAGCCCTGAAAAACCAATCGAGAGCCCATTCTGGCACCCTGCCAGAGGGGGGAACCATCACCGGAGGCCATCTTCATCATCCCGGTGGTCTCCATGACGAGGAGGGAGTAGTTCACCCTCGGGGCTGAGGGTATGTACCAGTAGCTATGTGTTTGATCTCTCTCTCTCTCGTGTTCTTGATTTGGCACAATCTTGAGGTACCGTGAGCTTTGTTACTATAGTTGAACCATATGGTGTTTCTCCCCCTCTACCTTCTTGTGATGAATTGAGTTTTACCTTTGAGGTTTCACTACTATCAGATTGAATACTATTATGGATTTGAGAACACTTGATGTATGTCTTGCATGGGATACCCGTGGTGACAATGGGGTGTTTTATTGATTCACTTGATGTATGTTTTGTCACTCAACCCACGGATTCCCGAGGTAACATTGGGGTAATCTATGTATAGGAGTTGATGCACGTTTTCGTCCTTGTTTCTCCAGTAGGAATCTTGGGGCACTCTTTGAGGTTCTTTGTGTTGGATTGATTATTATGAATCTGAAGTTGTTTGATGCATATCATATAATTGACCCACGGATACTTGTGGTGACATTGGAGTATCTAGGTGACATTAGGGTTGATTGATGTGTGTCATATGGTGTTATTTTACTACGAACTCTAGGGCTGTTTGTGACACTTATAGGAATAGCTCAATGCACTACTGCAGAATGCTGCTAACGCGACACTACGACCAGAGACCCTTTGAAGAAACTGTGTGCGATGCATTAATCACAAACGGTGGTGTAAAAAACCCATCAAAAAAGGTGCAAAATGTTTGCAATGGCGGAGCCATCAAACATGGTTAATAGTTTAGTTGCGTGTGCGATGCAGGGCACACGGTTAATCCATTCGAACTGTTTGCGATGAGGCATAACAACAGAAACGGGCAGCCATATCAATGCATGTGCGATATACGACATACAGTTCACTCCGATGAACTGTTTACTATTTGGGAGTGCAACAGAAACATTTAGCCAGATCAAGGTGTGTGTGATATACGGCATACGGTTCACTCGGACGAACTATTTTTTATTAGGGTACACAACAGAAACGGTTCAACTTAACAACATGTGTGTGATATGCGGCATACAGTTCACATGGATGAACTGTTTGCGATGAGCAAAAAGAACACAAATGATTCGTGTAAACAAGATGTGTGTGATACTTGGCAAACAGCCGACTCGGATGAACTGTTTGCGATGAGAAATTACAACACAGACGGTTAATACAGTTAGTTCGTGTGCGATTCTGTGTGTACAAAAAACTTTGAAAAATGCAAACTAGTTGCTTGCGGTGGCTAGGAGTATCGCACATGATGCGTCTGCGAGTACTCGTGTGCGATGATTAGTAAGTTACACATATGTTTCCTTATGTCAACATGTGTGTGAAGTTGCAATATGGACAGTTAATATGCAAATGCCTTCTGGACATCGGGCACATGCTTAAACTCAATGAACTGTGTATGATACTAATACTTTCCATGAAAATTTAAGAACTTGGGTAACAACATTTGAGTAAAATATATATAGTGGTTACACTTTTTTACAAAAGGAGGATCTTCGTAACACGGTTTTGACAACCATATGGTCCATATCTACATACTTAACATAGTAACAACTATCACATTTTAAGAGGCTATGGGCCAACAACCATACGGTCCATATCTACATACTTAACATTGTAACAGCTAGCACATTTTAAGAGCCCGAGGGCCAACAACCACAACTATCTGCTGGAAGCAGCTTGATCACGGCGACTCGACATCTCGTCAATGGAAAGGAAGAGCCCTCCTGTGCCTTGGTGGAGCATGAGTAGAACAGTGTCTCCAATTTTCCAATACGGATGCATTGCCACAACAAGCGAGAACTTGTTAATTTGAATGGTTCCATTTCTGCGGGAAATGCAATATCTTGCAGTCACTCTGGCGTTATTAGCAGGCACAAGTGTAAATCGACCACGCCGGGAAATCGATCTAGGAACTGCTACAGTGGGCAATTTCTGTTGAATGTAGAATAAAAACCAATTGTAACATATCGTTGAAGATATATATAGTTTACGAGCATCAACATTAAAATAAGACTTTTTACTAGCGTTTTGTGCACACAATTGGTCTTGTTCAATGTGTGCACCATACGTATAATTAATCCCATCCAAAATCTAGCGTTCATAGGCTATGCTATCTCTGTTAGATTATCAACAAAGTTTATGACATGCTTCAATCCTTTGAGTGAAATTTGGTATGCTTAGTAACATACAGATCGTTCACTATGCATCCAACATATCCTGCTTAAAAGGTGGAAAGGTATTTTTTATTCAGAACAAGGCAGAAGAATATATAGTGCGTGTAAATTGGTAAATATAATTTGTTACTCCCTAGGAACAGAGTCAGAAAATGAAATCACAATTGGTTGCTTAAATAGTGATCAATTAGTCAGAACAAATACCCCGATTTTGCTAAGTAATATGACAACATGGAGAAATTTGAAAGGACACTAACCTCAATTAGACTTTTATCGGCTGATGACGTTGGGGAAGTAAACATCCATGTTAATTAGACTAGGTTGTGGTGCACGCACTAGCATTTTATTGCCAGCCTTCAGTTCATAACACTTAGACATTTTTCTCCAAAGGTCCGCATTAAAATAGGAGTGACCATCTTTATCAAGTTTTACGCTAACCGTCGTCATAAATCCATGCTGCATTGTGAATACGTCATCCTGGGAGTCATCAACAAAGTAAAGCCCAAGATTTCCTTCTACTCCTGATGTACTGCTTGAAATGAAAATTAAGATCGTAAGTTAGATGTATTGAAATAACAGAGCAAGATGCAAATATAGGAGTAACTGATAGAACAGATCAATATATAGATGAAAGCAAAGTACAAAAATATATAATTAAAAATTGATAATGTAACAAAGATTTGATGCATATATATAGATAATGTAGCAATAGACGGTATATGTTCACAAATTTAGGCCATGACGACCATGGTAGGTTGAGATTGAACATACCGAGCGCTCCCTGAAGTCATCCGGAATGGTGAGATAGAACTTTGTTTCCGACTGGCCGCAACCACGGTTGCCTGATTTGTGCTCACACTATGGACACATGAGTGAACACCCACAAATCAGCTAGAACAAAAATGATTCCACCGCAATTTCCGCCGGTTGATTAACAGCTACAGATGGACTGCGATAAGAGATGGATGAATATTTCTCTAAGTCCATTACCTTCTCCATGAGAAAAATCCCCGGCCCAATCCCGCAGAAAACCGCAGTCGACCAGAGTCTAAAATGTCAGTGCAGATAGGCGGCAGAAAGCGGTAGGGGCGAAATCCTGTGCCATTGGGAGCGCGACCTCCGCCCGGCGACAACAGCCGTCGAGCTTAGGGTGGCCACCGCGATAGAGGTTGATGAGGTGCAGAGTTGCGGAGGATTCTACGGCGAGTGGGTGGGGACGAAGTGGACGACGGTTTTCTTTTTTCCTTTGGCATGTGTGAGTGAACACACACGGTTCGCAGAGGTGACGGAGATGAATCATGTGCGATAGTAAATCACCAAAACGTGTTTACTGGGTACTATACAAAAATGAAATACGTTCTTGAAAAACATGACGCCTCGCATGGTGCCATGGTATGGCCTCACCATGCTCTGGTTAAAAGCTGAGAAGGTTTCATTTATGTCCTCATGCACACCCTTCATAGATCGAACCATCACCGAGGAAGTTCCATGCTTTCGAGAGGGAAATCACCAAGATTGAAGGGGAATCCAAATTTTCGTCCTAGTTTGTCATTCAGTTTTTTTTCCAACGATCAACATACCGCCTCAAATGCAACGTGTTCAAATATGACATTTTTCCGAGCTCATTTACCATATTTAGGGGATTATTTACATTTTCTAGGCATTAATGCACATAATTCAAATTCGAACAATCGGTGCATGAAAAGGTGCACAAGAACGGTCTGGAAAACCATGCTCGTGCTATTTAGTACATTCTCATGCATTTTACAAGGAATGGCCAGATATTTCAAGGAAATGTGTGGCAATAGTCAACCATAAAAGCGTCATTTACTAGGTTAACAACTATACAAATCTGAAATACATGCTTGGGAAACATGATGCCTGGCATGGTGCCATGGTATGGCCTCACCGTGCCAAATTTGAGAATATTTTCCTTATGTCGTCATGCACGCCTTTCATAAATCGAACCATCAACAAGGAAGTTTCATGGTTTCGAGGGGGAAAGCACCAAGATTGAAGGGGGATCCAAATTTCCCTTGTCCTTTGTTCATGAGTTTTTCTATGATGAACGTACACCCTGCAAATCACCGTGTTCAAATTTTGCAATTTTCCGGGTTCATTGTCGGTGTACAAAAGGAGGGGCGCACTTTTGTACCCCTTTACCTGTGCACGGGAAGTCGGAGCCGCGCCCACGGTCACACCAAGCCGAACAGGGGAGGTGAGCCAAGGAAAGACTGAAGCCCAAGATAACCAGAGCAATGCCAAGGCCAAGACCACAAAGAGCAGAGGGACGAAGCAGGTTCCCCCGGCAAGACCCTTGCCGGGGCAGCTCGCCCCACACCAACAGAGCGAGCCACCCTTGAGCCCACGGTCTCCAACATTATGTTGGCCCAAGGCGCGGGTGGCACCTCCATGGTGTCATGCAGATCTTTGTGAAGACAAGGAACACCCAAGATCAGGTCAGGATTAGAAGACGACGATCCTCGGCAAGACCTTGCCGAGGAAGGCCATGAGACCCCCGGCAAGATCCTTGCCGGGGACGACAGCGCGCCACGGCAAGACCCTTGCCGGGCCACCCGGCAAGGCCCTCGCCAAAGACGACAGCAGGGCCACTGCCAGGCCCGCGCCAACCGAGTTTCCACCGCCGTTCACATGCAGCTGCCAGCCCAACCAGCTTGGGGGGGCACCTGCGTGGCAACATGCAGCTCCCAGGCCAACTCAACAAGCGCTTGCGTGGCGGCATGCAGATCTTCGTGGAGGCTCCACCACCGTGCCACCTCAGCTGCCTGCCTGCCTACGTGGCGCCGCATGCGTCATTGGCCAGGGCGCCTATCGAAACAAGGAGGAGCGGCGACGGACGGGACATGCCTCGCCCCCGTCCCCAATAAAGCAAGGGGACACCTAAGCTATGCATTAAATGCGTCTTGTCCTGTAATACGAGCGATAAGCTCATAGCACTCTGCGCGTTTCCACCTCCTGTGTGCCACTGTGGCAACCCCTTTCGACTATAAAAGGAGGCCCATGGCATACTGGAGAAGGATTCGGCTCTTTGGAACCACACACTCACCACAGCTAGTTCGAGAGCTCAAGAACTCTCTGAAATACACCACCAAAGCAGGACTACGGTTTTACGCATCCTCGCGGCCCGAACCTGGGTAAACGATCCTTGTGCCGGTTACTAATCCTGCTCTTCTCGCAACCCTGCGCCCCGGCAACCGTAGTAGGGATTCTTGTGATCCCATAGGTGTCGTTTTGCCCGACATCTTTAGCGCGCCAGGTAGGGGGCGCAATTGTGGGAATCTGTTCTAGTAGTTAGCCTAGGAGTTCTTCGTCGCCATGGCTCCTAAGAAGAAGACAGCCACGGCGATCGGCTCGTTGGGAGCCGAATTGCTCGTGCCAGTGCGGACGAGCAGTGGACCGGTCGCGGACAGGACCCGGGCCGCGGTCCGCGAGCACCAGCATCGCACTGGTAGTCAGAGCCTGGCGAGCGGCGTCATTCGCGCGCCAGACGACCGGCCGCACATCGCCAGATCCAGAGACGGAGTTGGGCCCCCCGCAGGCAGCGCGGGGCCCTCCAGGGGTGTTGTTGTGCCACCTCAGGGCGGCACAGCAACCTCCAAGACGCCCACACCGGCGACCACTACGTGCTCTTCCCATGGTGTGCGCGCCGAGCAGCGTCACCACGCTGGTGACCCCGGGCACCGCCGTGGGAAGAGCCCTGTGCGTCATCCACGAGATGAAGGGGTTCAGCATGCCCGCCGAAGTGCTGGCGAAAATGGCACACAGCCGCTGGGTCGTAACGGAGCTCCTTCTAACATAGTTAGAAGTCGAAGCGCGCCGCGATCCTCGCAGATGTCGCCGCCGCCCACGCTAGCGGAAGCTTTGGTGCGTGCGCAGCTGCTCCTCGACTTCCCTCCTGCTGCGGAGAAGCTCGACGAGTGGAGAGCCACCATCCGGAGCCTCGTCGCCATCACCAAAAAAGACGATCTGCGACTGGCGGGGCCCTTGGGTCGGCGCTCCACCGAGCCACCACGTGATGGAGCTGGGAGGACCGGGGGAGCTGCGGGCGTCTGCCCGTCGTGACGAAGCTTGTGATAACATCTCTATAGCGTCGTCTGACCCGCGGACCCACCGCGACCAGCGCCAAGTTGTTCGAGAACGAGCTCACGAAGATGCTCAGACCACCATCGCGCGCCGGCGCGGAAACCGACACTACTGACGAAGAGGCCGCCACCCCGACGAAGAAGGGCCAGCGTCACAACAGGAAACACAAGGGCAAGGCTGTACTTGCCGTCGAGGGGTCTGACGACACCGGCGCTGCCAAGAAGGTCAGGGCAGGCGGCCCCGGCAAGGAGATTGCCAGGTGCGCCGCTTGCCGGGCCTTAGCAGCTGCCGACAATCCAGGAAGCTCCGGCAAGCAATATTGCAGGATCCACCGCACCAAGGGCCACGACCTCCAGAACTGCCGACATGTCAAGCTGCTTGCTGAGAAGCAAAAAGCTGAGTACGAGAGGCGGGACAAGGAGAAGGACCAGGATGGTGCCGAGGGATCCGGAAAGAAGCGTGGAGGCCAAGGAGGCCGCCGCGGCAAGGACAACCAGCAAGAGAGGCCCGCCCGGGGCCGTGACAAGAAAAAAGAAGATGATGATAATGACGAGGACGATGAGTCCGGTGAGCAAGAGTTCCAGAAGGCTACAGAGGCCATGTGTGTCGATGGTGGCGCCTCGTTGCATACTTCTCACCGCCAGCTTAAACAGTGGGTGCGTGAGATTACAGCAGCGGAGCCGTCGTTCCACGCTCAGAAGCCGCTGAAGTGGTCCAGCACGCCCCTCATCTTTGACGCCGAGGACCACCCTGACCGCACAATAGCGGTTGGGTGTTTGCCATTGTTGGTCTCGCCAACCATACACAACCTCAAGGTGAACAAGATGTTGGTTGACGGCGGGGCTGGCCTGAACTTGATCTCGCCTATCTTGATCAAAAGGCTGCAAATTCCTGATGGAGACCTCGAGGAAATGGGCACGTTTCAAGGGGTCAATCCGGGGAAGAGCCAGCCGAAGGGGAAGGTCACGCTGCCCGTGACGTTTGGAGGAGAGTTGAACTACAGAACGGAGAGGATGATCTTCAACGTGGCCGAGATCCCCTTGCCCTACAACGGGATCCTCGGCCGCTCGACACTAGCGAAGTTCATGGCGGCATCACACCACGCCTACAACATGCTAAAGATGCCCGGGCCGTTGACCATCATCTCCGTTCCCTCCGACAAGAAGGACGCGCTGATCTGCGCCGACCAACTCTACCGGGAAGCAGTTGCAGCAGCTGCCATCAAGGAGCCTGCTCCTGTCGCTAAAGGCCCAGGAGGGAAGAAGAAGCCCGGCAGGGCCTCTCGCACCCACTCCGGCAAGCGCACCTCCTCGGAGTGTTGTGCTACCGTCGAGGACGTGCCAGAGAGCTCTACCGACAAGAGCAAGAAATCCAGAGCTGAGCCGCCGCAGACCAAGAAGCTGCCCGTCAGGGATGATGGCACGGGAGGGCCCTTCACCATAGGCTCCACCCTCGACAGCAAATAGGAAGGCGTGCTCGTCACCTTCCTACGAGCGAATGTCAACGTGTTTGCGTGGCAAGCATCCGACACCCCCGGTGTTCCCAGGGAGGTGACTGAGCACTACCTAGCTGTCTGTCCTCATGCGCGGCTCGTCAAGCAGAAGGTCAGAAAGCAGGGTCTGGAGAGGCAGGAATTCATCACAGAGGAGATCAGGAAGTTGGAAGCAGCAGGTTTGGTGAGAGGAGTGCTCCACCCGACGTGGTTGTCCAATCCGGTAGTGGTGCGCAAGGCGAATGGGAAGTGGAGGCTGTGTATTGATTACACAGATATCAATAAGGCTTGTCCTAAGGACCCCTTCCCGTTGCGGCGCATCGACCAGATTGTTGACTCCATGGCCGGGTGTGATCTGTTATCATTCCTCGACGCCTACTTGGGCTACCACCAAATCTTCATGACAAGAGAGGATGAAGAAAAGACAACATTCAGCACCCCATGTGGTACGTATTGGTTTTTACGGATGCCTTTCGGGTTGAAGAGTGCTGGCTCGACGTTTGCAAGAACAGTCCAAATTGGTTTTGAACCTCAGCTCCATAGAAATATGGAGGCATACATGGATGACATAGTGGTCAAAACCAAGGATGGGCCAACTCTTGTGCAAGATCTGGAAGAAACATTTGCCAACCTGCACAAGATCAACCTCAAGCTGAACCCTGAGAAGTGTGTCTTCGGCGTTCCGTCCGGCAAGCTTCTCGGGTTCTTTGTGTCACAGCGCGGGATCGTGGCAAACCCAGACAAAATCAAGGCTATTGAGCAGATTGAGGCGTCCAAGCGGATCAAGGATGTGTGTCGGCTCACCGGCTGCGTCGCTGCCATGAGCCGATCCATCTCCAAGTCCGCCGAGCGCGCCCTCCCTTTCTTCAAAGTCTTGAAGAAGGCAGGCCCAATGGAGTGGACCCCAGAAGCCGAGGCAGCATTGCAGGATCTGAAGAAATACCTTTCCTCCACGCCAATACTGGTTGCGCCTAAACCACAAGAGCCATTGCCGCTGTATCTGGCGGCGACGAATCAAGTGGTCAGCGCCGCACTGGTGGCACAGAGGGAGGTCGACGAGGAGGCAGTGACGGCGGCAGAACTAGCGGATGGCAAGCCAAAGATTCACCCGGCAGGGCCTAGTGCCACCAAGGCGAGGCCCCCGGCAGAGTCTGATGCCACCAAAGCGGTGCCCGCGCGGTCGAGTTAGGTGGTGCGGAAGGAGAAGATGATGCAGCACCCGGTTTATTTTGTCAGCTCCCTCTTGCAGGGGGCTAGGTCGAGGTATTCCGGTGTGCAAAAATTGCTCTTTGGCCTCCTTATGGCCTCGAGGAAGCCGCGCCATTACTTCTAAGCCCACGAGATCACTGTCGTCACCCGCCTCCCATTGCAGCGGATACTGCATAACCCAGATGCAACCGGAAGGATTGTGGAATGGGCCTTGGAGTTATCAAGTTTTGGTTTGAAGTTTGAAAGTACCTCTACAATCCAGAGCAGTCTTGGCGGAGTTCATTGCAGAATGGACCTCGACGCCTGATGAAGAAATCCAAGAGACCACTCTCCCCGACAAGGAAGCAGACCGCGACTGGATCATGTACTTTGATGGGGCTTTCTCGCTGCAAGGCGTCGGTGCCGGTGTGCTGCTCGTCGCACCCACCGGAGAGCACCTCAAGTACGTGATCCAGATGCAGTTCCCCAGGGAGATGTCCACCAACAACACTACTGAGTATGAGGGATTAATCGCCGGTCTCAGGATCGCGGCAGACCTCGGGGTTAAGAAGCTCATCGTCAGGGGTGACTCGCAGCTCGTTGTCAGACAGGTCAACAAGGATTATCAGAGCCCATTGATGGAGGCTTACGTAGATGAGGTGAGGAAGCTGGAGGAACGCTTTGACGGTATCCAAGCGGCGCACGTCCCCCGAATGGAGAACGACATAGCCGATTACCTGTCAAAGCGTGCCGCATTCAAGCTACCTGTGGAACCAGGTACCTTTTTGCACTGGTTAACTCAACCATCCATCGAATCGTCAACAGGGCAAAACAAGCGGAGGAAGTCAGGTCCCGGCAAGTACTTTCCTACCGAGCCCCCTGGGGCTGCCGGCAAGGGTGCTGCCGCGGACGCTGAGCCTGCCCAAGAGCAACTGGCTCTCGCAGGGCATCAAGCCTTGGCCGTAGAGACAGCCGCTCCCATGGCAGGAGAGATGCCTTTGGTCCTTGTCGTCAAGCCCCAGGCTCCGGCATGGGCGCAGCATACCGTCCACTTCCTCCAAACAGGGGAGCTTCCTGAGGAGCAGGAAGAATCGGAGAAAGTAGCCCGTCGGTCCGCCCTGTACCAGTTCGTCGATGACGTCCTGTACAGGAGTAGGCCGAACGACGTGAAATTGAAGTGCATCCCCCGGGAGGAAGGACTGGAGCTATTGGCAGAGATACATGGAGGCATATGTGGCTCCCACATAGGGTCGAGGGCCCTTGCCGGAAAGGCGTTCCGGAAAGGTTTCTTCTGGCCCACTGCCCTCCAGGATGCGACGGTACTAGTAACCAAGTGTGAAGCGTGTCAGTTCCATTCGAAGAAGCTTCATCAACCAGCTCAAGCCCTTCAAACAATCCCTCTCTCCTGGCCATTCTCGGTCTGGGGGCTCGACATACTGGGCCCTTTCCCCCGTGCTGTCAGGGGCTTTGAGTACTTGTACGTTGCAATCGACAAGTTCACAAAGTGGCCGGAGGTGGAAGCAGTGAGAAAGGTGACTGCTCAGTCAGCTGTCAAGTTTTTCAAGGGACTGGTCTGCTGTTTTGGTGTGCCAAACAGACTCATCACCGACAACGGCACGCAGTTCACAAGCCACACCTTCATGCAATACATCCAAGACCTCGGCAGCAAGGTCTGTTTTGCTTCCGTGGCACACCCACGGAGCAACGGCCAAGCGGAGAGGGCAAATGCTGAAGTGTTGCGAGGCCTAAGAATGAAGACTTT
This sequence comes from Aegilops tauschii subsp. strangulata, assembly GCF_002575655.3. Classification (NCBI taxonomy): domain Eukaryota; kingdom Viridiplantae; phylum Streptophyta; class Magnoliopsida; order Poales; family Poaceae; genus Aegilops; species Aegilops tauschii. Next base: position 246,337,547 of record NC_053038.3, read on the forward strand.
TGACAAGCTGCGCAAGAGCGGAAGGCGCTGGATTGATGAATTGCTGGTGGCTCTTTGGTCGATCAGGACGACACCAAATCGAGCCACCAGCCAGACACCCTTTGCCCTAGTATATTGGGCGGAGGCAGTTCTCCACACGGAACTCATATACGGGTCACCTCGAGTGCTTGCTTATGATGAGCTTGAGGAAGAGCAGTTGCGTCAAGATGAGGTGACGCTCCTTGAGGAAGATCGTCTTCGGGTAGTTGTGAGAGTAGCATGCTACCAGCAAGCCTTGCGCCGCTACCATAGCCGCAAGGTTCATGCCCGAAGCTTTGAGGAAGGCGACCTTGTTCTTCGGCGCATTCAGTCAGCCAAGGATTCCAACAAGTTGACGCCAAAGTGGGAAGGCCCTTATCGGGTAATACGAGTCACCAGGCTCGGCGCAGTCCGCCTGGAGACTGAAGATGCTATTCCAGTGAGCAACTCCTGGAACATCGAGTATCTTCGCAAGTTTTACCCATAAGGCGCGGCTTGCCGGGCCTCCCGGCAAGCCACCTTTTGTACAAGGTTTCCGGCAAGGCATGTAACCCTTTGTACAAAGCCAGGCGCAGACCCTGAGCATAAATATATGAAGCGCTGGCGCCCTAAGTTATAGCATGCATGCTAGGTCGAGTCTCTGCCTTGGTTAGGGTTGATAGTGCTTAGCGGCGACTAACCCCTAGCCTACAGGTCGAGTGCGCGTCTATCTGTTTCTTCTCTGTCCCCCTTCGGTTCGCAGGGCACATGAGCATTTCTGTTGAGCTACTTGGAAGAAAGGAAACGGACCAACGTGCCGACCCCGGCAAACCAGGGTTGCCGGGGGCTGCAAGCACAAGGATCCAACCGCGGCAAGACAAGGTTGCCGGGAGCTGCAGATCCAGATAAGTCTTTCATCCTCTATCATTCATTCCGGAACGGAACTGGGATATGTGAAACCTCATTTTATTTCTAGGCCACCGTGCTCCCCTTTTTTATACCCAAGGATTATCTCCTCGGCCCGGATTGGGTTGTAGTCGCGGTGGCAAGGAAGTAGAATGAGGAGCCTAAGCCCGCTTCATCCCTGCCTCTGCCAAGGGCGCGAGAATGGTCGAGCAAAGTAGGGGGACGGCAAGGCCTGTTGCCGGGTGAAAACGTTTATCTTAAATTGTAACAAGGATTCGTTCCTTGTCACAGGGTCTGCCCACGAACGAAAAACCCGACAAACATCCTTTTTTCATTAAAAGCATCCCACACAGGTACAATCCGTACGGAATGAAAAACATGAACAATGGGGATTACAAGCTTTAAATTTAAACAAGGCCCGAAGGCTTACAGATTAAAAAAGAGATAAGATGCCCGTGATCCCTTTCTTGTCCCTCTCCTCAGGAGGCAGGTCAAGGAGGCGAGAGGGCAAAAGGGGTGCCTAGGCGAGCTACGAGCAGCAGAAAGCACCAAGAGAACACCTCGGTGGCCGCCCACGGGTGGGCCAGTGATGACGGTGCCGGGAAAGGAGCTGGAAAACGAGGCGGCAGGACCGGCAGTACGCGACGAAGGCGTCGGTGCCCGCGTACTCCGAGTTGATGGCCTTGCCGCCCGCCCTCTTCCTCTTCCGCAACCTCCCAACGCCAGCCGCCCAAGGAGACGGCCCCGAGAAGTTCAAGGAGCTCGCCCCACCCCCGGCAAAACTCTGCCGGAGGAGCGGCCAGGTGCAGATGCTGCTGCTGCCGCACCCGCCCAGGCGTGGGGCGTCCGACGCCTAGTCGGACTCAACCCCGTCATCTGCCCCGCTGACCTCCTCATCACTTTCGCTCGAGGAAGAGCTTCCATCGTTGGAATCTCCGTCGGAGGAGCTCTTCACGCAGCACTTCAGGCGAGTCCCGAAGTCTCCGAAGACCTTGACGGAGAGCAGGCCGTCCTCCATTAATTTGAAGTAGAGGACGAACCCCGCCGTCAGGCTCTGGATGCGGGCTAACGTCTTCCATCCACGACGGAGGTACATGACCCGAGGAGCCGGGAAGTCGACGTCGACCCGCGTGCCCCCATTCCCACAACCCCTCATGTGCAATCTGAGGGATTGGGGCAGGTCACGCTCCATCTCCCGAGCAAACGGAGCGGGAAGACGAAGACGGCGACGCGGAGGCCGGCGCGGCCCGATGAAGAACTCGCGGGGCTGGTCTCCAACATGGCCTTCCATCGGGAAAGGCGTCATTGGCGGGGGCGAAGCCGGCGCGCCGCCCGTCCTCCTCTTCCCCGAGCACTACGACCTCTGCCCCGGCCTCGCCCCCTCCCCCTTCCGCTCGCGGCCGGTTCCACCACCGCGGGCTCAGGAGGAGGAGGGACGCGCTGTCGAGCGGCGACCCTCGCCGCCACCATCGAGGGACCAGGGTTCCCCTTCTCCATGGTGAGTGAAAGGGAGAAGCAGAAGCGAGAGGAGATAGATGACAGAAGATGTGCGGGATGCCATCCCCCCTTCCCCCTCTTTATAAAGGGGCGGGGTCAGGGCTCGACTGCCCCGCTCAGCTAATCCAGCCACCAGAGGCGCAGGGAATCGGAACCGACCCGCTGCCCCAACCAGCGACGGCCCGGTTTCCCGCCTCCACCGCTTGGCACCCCAGGCGCATGAAGGACGCGTGGCAGACATGCAGAACCGAGGGGACGGGTGAAGCGACCTCTCCCTACCCCGTGATCGTGGGGAGTGGATGCCTTGAAGACCGTGACCCGGCCCCATTCACTAAATGAGCCTCGCCTCCACGCCTCCGTCTTTTGACGGGGAAGGCGCGAGCCGCCTCTTTACTGCAATGTGACACATGCGTGGGGAAACCACCCCATGCATGCCGCCCACGTAACGCGCACCCCTCCACGCCACGCCGCGTCGCGCATGTGGGTCGTGGGAAGCGTAGAGCGCGAAAAGTCTTACCGCGGTAAAAACCACCCCGCCTGCCCGCGCACCGTTTTGGGCCTGGCCCAACAATGTGCCGCGCTTATGTGTGGCCTAGGCCTGGGGGCTCCTGTCGGTGTACAAAAGGAGGGGCACACTTTTGTACCCCTTTACCTGTGCACGGGCAGTCGGAACCGCGCCCACTGTCGGTGTCAAAACCGGCGGATCTCGTGTAAGGGGTCCCGAACTGTGCGTCTAGGGCGGATGGTAACAGGAGGCGGGGGACACGATGTTTACCCTGGTTCGGGCCCTCTCGATAGAGTTAATACCCTACTTCCTACTTGATTGATCTTGATGATATGAGTATTACAAGAGTTGATCTACCACGAGATCGTAGAGTCTAAACCCTAGAAGCTAGCCTATGGTATGATTGTTGTTGTCCGACGGACTAAGCCCTCCGGTTTATATAGACACAGGAGGGGCTAGGGTTAACTAAAACAAAAACATCGCGTATGGTCGCTTTTTCTGGGTCGCTTTTTTATTCGTCTCTACACTCATGAACACTAGCGACCTAAAGACGCTTCTTAAGACGTTTTCAGAACGCCACAACTTTTAATTGTAATTAGCCTTCAATAAAATAAGTATTTAATTTAATTAACTTAGAGACGATTTGTCTGACGTTTTCATGTGCGACTCTATTCTTAGAGACGATTTGTGAGACGTTTTAATGTGCGACTCTATGCTTAGAAACAATTTGTGAAACGTTTTAATGTGTGACTCTATTCTTATTTTAGACTAAAGACAAGAGATAAATACTCCCGGAGTCTTAGAACTTGTACGGCCAGTTTGGTGCATACAATTGCAAAATACATATTTTCTTATTTTCTAACTTGCCCTCCTATTCATATACGATGTTTTCTACCGTATCTGGATGTACCCCGTGCACGCGTGGCATGCCAACATGGTGAGGGCCCACCCTCACTGGTTGAGGCGGTGGGTAGCCTGCGTGCACTGTTTTTTCCTTCAGAAAGCATTGTTGCATTTTTTGTGAGTGCATTTTATTTGTCTACGTAGAAAATCCTAAGCAATTGAACACACAATCTTCTCGATTTGGCCGCATAAATGGCCACTAGACCAGGTGACGTTTGAATTTTAACGAGGACAATTAGATTTATATAAGATGTACCGTAGGAATTAAAAATTTAAAATAGAAATCAAAATAGGAAAAGGTGTGCAAAAAAGGGAATCTCCTGTTTGAACCTATTGCATTTTAAGGTCGTCGCATGTGCGAGCGCCAATCATCTAGCCACAATGACACTTCTATACTTTAATTTTTAATGTTAAGTTATTAATTATTAATGTATAATAAAATAAAGTAAGGCGCGTTTCTCTAAATTTTTTGTTTGTTCACTATATAGGATTATTTTCGTCCGCCGCGGGAAGCTGCTAAAATCATATAAGAAATGATTGCGTTCAACCGACGAATCGTATTTTTATGTCGACCTCCTCCACCGATCGACACGTGTCCCATGGTCCTTCAGAACACACGCCCTTTCTAGAAACTTCGCGCGGCATCACATCTCCTTCCCAGTTCTTTCATTTGTCTCTCAGCTCCACCAGGGGGAGACGCTCGCCGCACGCATGACTCTCGTGCTTGCGACTGGTCCACACCCTCAACCGTAGTTCGCCGTCAAGGCAGGCGTCCACTGTCGCCCTTCCTTCCTCTCGTTTTTCCTCCCCCAACACCCCTCTTTCTTTCCCAACCGCACCGAGATCTTGAAGCCATGACCACCATCGGAACCTTCTTGGGCCGTCGTTAACATTTTTTGAAATCATTAACATTCTTCTAAATTTTGAAGTCATGAACATTTTATGAAATCGTGAACATTTTTTGAAATCATTAACATTCTTTTACATTTTTGAAATCATGAACATTTTTTAAAATCGCGAACAGTTTTTGAAATCATTAAAATTTTCTTAAATTTTTTAAATCATGAACATTTTCTGAAATCACGAACATTTTTTGAAATCTGGAACATTTTAATAATTTGCGAACAGATTTTGAAATCATTAACGTTCTTTTAAATTTTTTAAATCATGAACATTTTTTGAAATCGCAAACCTTTTTTGAAATCATAAACATTTTTTATATTCATGAATATTTTTGAAATTCTTGAACATTTTTGTACAAATTCACGAACGTTCTCTTGAACTGTTAATTTTTTTAAAATTCCCAAAAACATTTTTAAAATCATGAGTATTTCTATGAATTCATGATTATTTTATTCAAAATTCGTAACTTTTTCTGAAATATGGAACCTTTTGATATCCCGAATTATGGAAAAAGAAAGAACAAAAGGCAAATAAGGAAAAAAATAGGCAGCATCCCAGCCCGCACATGGGCCGGCCAAGATTGGCACCAAGGCAGCGCGGGGTGCGCGCTAGGGAGAGCAACTAGTTAACGAGCGCTCCTTCGGGAGCCTCGCGAGAATCAGCGCCACTTGGCGCACTCTCAGCCGCCTGCCACATGTCGCGCTCTGGGCGCTCCCTTTGGATATTGTTTTTTTTTAATTTTTCGCACACGTTTTCGGCTTTTAAAACGGTTTTTTTACACTTCGGTTTTCTACCGGTCTTCGTTAACTTTTGGGTAAACTTCGAATAGATTGATCGAGAGGCATTTTATTATTTGATTGTAACCTTAATAATCACATTTGTAAGATTGTCCTACGTAATACTATTATATTAGCTCTGTAATATTCTTGTGTTAAAATAAAATCCTTATTCGTGCCTCACTGGAAAAAAATCCTCAATCAATTCACATATACAAGGATTTGATCATTTTCGCCGTATTAGTTGGGGACTTGATGATTTGGCGCATTTTATTTAGGCTTATATGTAATTTACATTAATTTCTTGTTCATTTGCCCTCATTGGTGTTTTACCGATTTTTTTAATTTACTAAACTTGATAAATCTAGGTGGAATGACCGATATACCCTTTGGTATTTTTGCAATGTACTACTCCGGAACCGAACTAAACGATCAAATCTGGAGGGCTCATCCATAGTGCCGCCTCCGCTCGGCATCTCGATACCAGCCACCACTCCTGGACTGCCATTTACCCCCAGCCAGAGCTCTCAAGGCGTCGACAGGCGCCTCCTGCCATAGATCTCACGCAACCGCTACTCGCCCCCTATCATATGTCTCATCCCACCGCCACTCGCCCGCTTCGCCTCACTCTATTCCCCCGCCGCTCAACGGTACCGGGGTCTTCCTGGGATTCCTAGAATACCCAAGAATTTGTTTCCAAAAAACAGTAGATATAATATACGTATTGGGCCCATGAATGAGCCCAAACAACTCCAAAACAGCCACGGACTACTAGGAGCGCCTATTTCTCGCGTTACGCGAGCCCGATCGTGTCTCTCGCTGAAGCGAGCTCCCGAGTGGGCCGGCCCGCGAGGCGTATATACAATGTGAACCAAAAGATAAATAGTAAGTAGGTAGTTCAGCATGTCTCAAAAAAAGGTAGTTCGGCAATTCCAGGTTTCGAACCCTGGTCACCTCGTTAGGAGGCGCTGCAACGAGCCATTGGACCAAACGCTTTTAACATTCTGTAATAATAGATCAAGGGAACAAGAACACACTGACAATCAGACTTTACGTACAATTTTTTTTATATAATATGTTAGTCAACATTTGACAAAAACGCTAAATAGATACAGAGAAAATGATTCTAATGTATACACAAAATTTACACAGAAAAAAATACAAATGTGTATGAAAAACATGAACATGTATTTAAAAAAATCAACCATTTGAAAAAAAATGTTGAATAAGTATTTACAAAATGTTGAATAAGTATTAAAAATGTTGAATAAGTACTTAAAAAATGTTGAATAAGTATTAAAAATATTGAACAAGTATTTGAAAATTTGTTGAATAAGTATTAAAATGTTGAACTAGTCTTTTAAAATGTTGAATGAGTCGTATAGTAGATACGATCAACATGGAGATGTTCACCGTTGATGACTAGTTCGTCTCACGTGATGATCGGACACGGCCTAGTCGATTCGGATCATGTATCACTTAGATGACTAGAGGGATGTCTATCTGAGTGGGAGTTCATTAAATAATTTGATTAGATGAACTTAATTATCATGAACATAGTCTAAATTGTCTTTGCAAATTATGTTGTAGATTAATAGCTCGCACTTAAGCTCCTTGTTTTAATACGTTCCTAGAGAAAAACTAAGATGAAAGATATTATAAGCAATTGTGCGGACTAGGGCCATAGTCTGAGGATTGTCCTCACTGCTACACAGAAGGCTTCTGTCCTTGATGCACCGCTCGGTGTGCCAACCCCTCTGGCGTCATCTGTGGATGTTGTGAACATCTGGCAGACACGTTCTGATGACTACCTGATAGTTTAGTGCACCATGCTTTACGGCTTAGAGTCAGGGCTCCAAAAGCGTTTTGAATGCCATGGAACATATGAGATGTTCCAAGAGCTGAAATTGGTATTTCAGTCTCATGCCCGTGTTGAGAGGTGTGAGACCTCTAACAAGATCTTTGCCTACAAGATGGAGGAGAATAGCTCAGCCAGTGAGCATGTGTTTAGAATGTCTGGGTGCTTCAATCGCTTGAATTAAGTGGGAGTTAATCTTCCAGATAAGAGAGTGATTGACAAAGTTCTCCAGTCACTATCACCAAGCTACTGGAGTTTCGTGATGAACTATAACATGCAAGGGAAGATGATCCCGGAGCTGTTCATCGTGCTTAAGGCCGTAAAGGTAGAAATCAAGAAGGAGCATCAAGTGTTGATGGTTAACAAGACCACTGGTTTCAAAGAAGGGAAACTTCATGAATGGCAAGCCAGTTGCCGCTTCAGTGAAGAAACCCAAGAATCCAAACCCGAGACGAAGTGTTTCTATTAGGGGACCGGTCACTGCTAGCGGAACTGCCTCAAATACTTGGTAGATAAGAAGGCTGGCAACTTCAACAAAAGTATATTTGATATATGTGTTATTGATGTGTACCTTACTAGTACTCCTAGTAGCACATGTGGATTAGATACCGGTTCAGTTGCTAAGATTGGTAACTCGAAACAAAAGCTACGGAATAAACGGAGAATAGCTAAGGGCGAGGTGACGATGTGTGTTGAAAGTGTTTCCACAGTTGATGTGATCACCATCACACGCTCCCACTACCTCCGACATTAGTGTTGAACCTAGACAAATGTTTTTTGCATTGGTGCCTGCGTTGAGCACGAACATGATTATATCATGTTTATTGCAATACGGTTATTCATTTCAGTCAGAGAATAATGGTTATTTTTTTACATGAATAATACCTTCTATGGTCATGCACCCAATGTGAATGGTTTATTGAATCTCGGTCGTAGTGATACACATGTTCATAACATTGATGCCAAAAGATGTAGAGTTGATAATGATAGTACCACTTTCTTGTGGCACTGCCGCTTAGGTCATATTGGTGTAAAACGCATGAAGAACCTCGATGCCGATGGACTTTTAAATCACTTGATTTTGAATCACATGACACATGCGAACCATGCCTCGTTGGCAAGATGACTAAAACCCCGTTCTTTTACAATGGAACGGGCAAGTGACTTGTTGGAAATCACACATGCTGATGTGTGCTGTCCGATGAGTGTTGACGCGTGCAATGGATATCATTATTTTCTCACCTTCACCGATGAATTAAGTAGATATGGGTATATTTACTTAATGAAGCATAAGTCTGAAACGTTTAAAAAGTTCAAGCAATTTTAGAGTGAAGTTGAGAATCGTCATAACAAGAAGATCAAGTTCCTACGATCTGATCAAGGGAAGAGTGTCTGCGTTACGAGTTTGGCAATCACTAAAGATAAGGTGGAATCGTTTCACAGTTGACGCCACCTGAAACACCATAGCGTAATGGTGTGTCCAAACGTCGTAATCGAACCTTATTGGATATGGTGCGATCTATGATGTCTCTTACCGATCTACCGCTATCATTTTGGGGTTATGCATTAGAGACAATTACATTCACTTTAAATAGGGCACCATCTAAGTCCGTGGAGACGACACCGCATGAACTATGGTTTGGCAAGAAACCTAAGTTGTTGTTTCTTAAGATTTTGGGCTACGATGCTTATGTCGATAGGCTTCGGCCAGAAAAGCTCGAACCCAAAGCGGAAAATTGTGTCTTCATAGAATACCCAAACAAGATTGGGTATACCTTCTATCTCAGATCTGAGGGCAAAGTGTTTGTCGCTATGAACAGGTCCTTTCTCAAGAAAGAGTTTCTCTCGAAAGAATTGAGTGGGAGGGAGATAGAACTTGATGAGGTTGTTGAACCTTTAGTTCAACCAGAGAGTAGCGCAGCACAGAAAGATGTTTCTGTGGCACCTACCTCAGTTGAAGATAAAGCTAATGATGATGATCATGGAGCTTCAGATCAAGTTACTGTCGAACCTCGTAGGTCGACAAGGGTGTGTACAACTTCTGAGTGGTAACCCTATCTTAAAGGTCATGTTGTTGGACAACGATGAACCTATGAGCTATGAAGAAGCGATGGTGGGCCCAGATTCAAACAAATGGCTAGGAGCCATGAAATCCGAGATAGGATCCATGTATGAGAGCAAAGTATGGACTTTGGTCGACTTGCCTGATGATCGGCAAGCCATTGAGAATAATTGGATCTTTAAGAAGAAGACATACGCTGATGGTAATTTCACCATTTATGAAGCTCGACTTGTCTCAAAGAACTTTCCGACAAGTTCAAGGAATTGACTGTGATGAGACCTTCTCAATCATACGATGCTAAAGTCTGTCAGAATTATGTTAGCAGTTGCTGCATTTTGATTTACGAAATCAGGCAGATGGATGTCAAAACAAAGTTTCCTTGATGGTTTTCGTGAGGAAAGGCTGTATGTGATACAACCATAAGGTTTTGTCGATCCTAAGGATGCTAAAAGGTATGCAAACTCCAGCGGTCCTTCTATGGACTAGAGCAAGCATCTCGGAGTTGGAACATACGCTTTGATGAGGTGATCAAAGCATTTGGGTTTATACAAAGTTTGCAAGAAACTTGTATTTGCAAGAAAGTGAGTGGGAGCACTACAACATTTTGATAAGTATAAGTGGATGACATATTGTTGATCAGAAATGATGTAGAATTTCTGGAAAGCATAAAGGGTTGTTTGAATGGAGTTTTTCAAAGGAAGACCTATGTAAAACTGCTGACATGTTCATACAACATCTATAGAGATAGATCAAGACGCCTGATAAGACTTTCACCAAGCACATACCTTGACATGTTTTTGAAGGAGTTCAAAATGGATTAGTCAAAGAATGAGTTCTTACCTAAGTTGTAAGGTGTGAATTTGAGTAAGACTCAAAGATCGACCACGGAAGAAGAAAGAGAAAGGACGAAAGTCGTCCCCTATGCCTTAGTCATAGGCTCTATACGATATGCCATGCTGTGTACCGCGATGTGCCTTGCCACGTGTCTGGCAAGGGGGTATAAGAGTGATCCAGGAGTGGATCATTGGACAGCGGTCAAAATTGTCCTTAGGAATAAGGAAATGTTTCTCGATTATGGAGGTGAAGAAGAGTTCAGCGTAAACGGTTACGTCGATGCAAGCTTTAACACCTATCCGGATGACTCTGAGTAGCAAACCGGATAAGTATAGTGGAGCAACCATTTAGAATAGCTCCAAGTGGAGCATAGTAGCAACATCTACAATATGAAATAGAGATTTGCGAAGAACACATGGATCTGAATGTTGCAGACCCGTTGACTAAAACCTCTCTCGTAAGCATAACATGATCAAACCTCAGAACTCATTGAGTGTTAATCACATGGCGATGTGAACTAGATTATTGACTCTAGTAAACTCTTTGGGTGTTAGTCACATGGTGATGTGAACTATGAGTGTTAATCACATGGCGATGCGAACTAGATTATTGACTCTAGTGCAAGTGGGAGACTATTGGAAATATGCCCTAGAGGCAATAATAAAATGGTTATTGTTATATTTCCTTGTTCATGATAATTGTCTATTGTTCATGCTATAATTGTATTAACCGGAAACCGTAATACATGTGTGAATACATAGATCGTAATATGTCCCTAGTAAGCCTCTAGTTGACTATCTCGTTGATCAATAGATGGTCATGGTTTCCTGGCCATGGACATTGGATGTCGTTGATAACGGGATCACATCATTGGGAGAATGATGTGATGGACAAGACCCAATCCTAAGCATAGCACAAGATCGTGTAGTTCGTTTGCTAGAGCTTTTCTAATGTCAAGTATCGTTTCCTTAGGCCATGAGATTGTGCAACTCCCGGATACCGTAGGAGTGCTTTGGGTGCATCAAACGTCACAACGTAACTGGGTGACTATAAAGGTGCACTACAGGTATCTCCGAAAGTGTCTGTTGGGTTGGCACAATCGAGACTGGGATTTGTCACTCCGTATGACGAAGAGGTATCTCTGGGCCCACTCGGTAATGCATCATCATAATGAGCTCAATGTGACTAAGGAGTTAGCCACGGGATCATGCGTTACGGAATGAGTAAAGAGACTTGCCGGTAACGAGATTGAACGAGGTATGGGGATACCGACGATAAAATCTCGGGCAAGTAACATACCGATAGACAAAGGGAATTGAATACGGGATTGATTGAATCCCCGACATCGTGGTTCATCCGATGAGATCATCGTGGAACATGTGGGAGCCAATATGGTATCCAGATCCTGCTATTGGTTATTGGCCGGAGAGATGTCTCGGTCATGTCTGCATGGTTCCCGAACCCGTAGGGTCTACACACTTAAGGTTCGGTGACACTAGAGTTGTTATGGGAAATAGTATGGTGTTACCGAAGGTTGTTCGGAGTCCCGGATGAGATCCCAGACATGACGAGGAACTCCGGAATGGTTCGGAGGTGAAGATCGATATATTGGACGAAGGGTATTGGAGTCCGAAATTGTTCTGGGAGTACCGGGTGACGACCAGCGTGACCGAAAGGTGTTTCGGAGGCCCCGGCAAGCGTTGGGGGCCTTATGGGCCAAGGGGGGGGCACACCAGCCCACTAAGGGGCTGTGCGCCCCTCCCGACCCCTCTCACGTAACATGGAGAGGTGGGGGCGCCTCCCCTAGGGCAGCCACCCCTCCCGGCTTGGGGGGCAAGTTTCCTAGGGGTGGGGGCGCCCAAACCCATCTAGGGTTTCCCCTGTGGCCGCCGCCCCTCCCCTAGGGAACCCTCGGGAGCCTCCTCCACCCCTTCCCCCTATATATAGTGAGGGAGAGAGAGGGCAGCCGCACCCCCTTCCCCTGGCACAGCCCTCTCCTCCTCCAACACCTCCTCCTCCTCCTCCATAGTGCTTGGCGAAGCCCTGCCGGAGAACCACGAGCTCCATCCCCACCATGCCTTCGTGCTGCTAGAGTTCTCCCTCAACTTCTCCTCTCCCCTTGCTGGATCAAGAAGGAGGAGACGTCCCCGGGCTGTACGTGTGTTGAACGCGGAGGCGCCGTCCGTTCGGCGCTAGATCGGATCTTCCGCGATTTGAATCGCTGCAAGTACGACTCCATCAACCGCGTTCTTGTAACGCTTCCACTTAGTGATCTTCAAGGGTATGAAGATGCACTCCTTCTCTCTCGTTGCTAGCATCTCCTAGATTGATCTTGGTGACACGTAGAAAAATTTTGAATTATTGCTACGTTCCCCAACACACCCTCCCCTGCCCTCACCCTTCGGCTCTGTCCATCGTCCTCCGCTAGGCGCCAGACCACCAGTCTGCCTCCTGCACTGCTCCGGCCTCCCCAGCGTGGCAGCACCCTCCGTCAGTCCGCCTCCAGCACTGCTCCGGCCTCGCCAGCGTGGCAGCGCCCTCCGGCTGTCCGAGTCCAGCCTCCGTACATTCTATAATCTGCATCCATCCACATCCGGTTGGCATCAACCAAGGTATTCTATCCCTCTGTTTTTTAATAAGTCTGAAGAGTTTTCAGTGATTGCCTGTATGGAGGTATAGGACAATACAAGTAAACTACTGCCAAGACCGGGGACACATCATGGACGAAGGCACGCATCGGTGTTTCCAGCACCGGGCATGCGTAGAAGGACGAAGTCGATGTTGACGATGCGCTGGTCTAGACTTGCCAGGCCCGAGGACACATCGTGGACAAAAGCACACATTGGTGTTGCCAGCACTGGGCATGCGTAGACGGGGACCTGCATGTGTTGTACGCCATGTCGAAGGTGTCGAAGGGGACACCAGAGGAGGACTCGATGACGGTTACTACGGCAATCGACATGGGGCCAATGTCGCCAACGGTGGTCGGAGTAGATGAAGTGGCCGAAGAAGATGACGGTGACACATGCGATGAGCTGGTGCTGGACGAAGACGAAGGGGGTGGATGGGCGGCACGGCGCGACTCGGGTGAGCGAGCGGCAACGACGGCCTGGGTGTAGCGGCGGCTAACCGGGTGGACGGGCAACGCGACTCGGGTGTAGCGGCGGCCACGGGGGTGGACGGGCAGCGCGACTCGGGTGTAGCGGCGGCTCGCGGGTCGGGGCAGCCGCGGGGAGAACCCCTAACCGGTGACGGCCCGACGGGTGGCGGTATGGACCGCGTGTTGCGGTGCGACAACCCGAAGGGGCGACGCAAAGGCGGTGGCGGCTACGGGGGTAGCAGCCTGGAGGATCTCGGGTGTAGCGACCAGACCTCAAACAGTCTAGTCTCTGTGCATTAGTGTCATCCCTGGATCGGTAATGCTGACACGCACAGTACTTGAAGGATTTATAACAGAGTAGCAATCACACACTTATTACATCGAATAGTCTCAAGAAAGAACTTAATACAATAAATATGGCTTAAGGCCATCTAAATACGATAACAGCGGAAGACTTGGAAGATAAAGTGAGTCCATCAACTCCAACGGCATCACTGAGTATAAGACCACGACCTATAGCACCTTACTCGTCGTCTGAAAAGTCTACAACATGAACGTTGCAGCCCGAAAACGGGTCAGCACATGGAATATGCTGGCAAGGTAACTCATAGAGTAATGAACAGAATAATGCTATCACTACATGCATATTTGGCTGGTGGAAAGCTCTATGGTTACGGTTTTGCATAAAGCCAATTTTTCCCTACTGCAAAGGAATATATTTTATTTAACTACAAAGTTGGTTGAAAAATATTGAGAAGGTCAACCCCCTCTCAATCCCAATTAAAAGTAATCATTAACAACCCAACAAATTATTTAAGTAACGTGATGAGATCGATATGATAATCCAAGAACTAGATACTCAAGATGTCCATAACCGGGGACATGGCTAACCATGATTAGTTTGTACACTCTGCAGAGGTTTGTGCACTTTTCCCCACAAGACTCGATCTCCTCCGTTGGATTTCTCGCACTACATGGTGTTTGAGAAACGGATGGCCGAGACACAGTCCTTCAGAAGCGTTAGCACCTTACGATGGGTAGACAGTTATACCTACTTTCCCCTACATCTGCTAGTCTACCACCGTAAGAGTTCACCCGACTTAATCAACTATGCTAGAGCCCATAATAGCTTGTGGCTGCACACGGAAGTTTCTAGTATGAATAATCTCATGATCCCTTTGAGCCTGGGTGGCGGTCCATAGGAGAATCACACGGTACCCCGGGATTTCCAAAAAAAATAGAGGCAATCACTGGGTTCCCAAGGTGCCTCAATCCACCCAGATGTGTATTAATCTTGCCACCTTAAGTTAACCATTAATTGAAAATACTCACATCTTTCATGAATACACTCAAACCCAATCCACGTCTGCGAGCATAGCATGGCAATATAAGCATAACGTAGAAGTAACTCCCAAGGGTTTGAATGTAGGGCAATATGTTCCTACCTCATAAACTACTTCCCAATACCCACATGTTATCAATCCTACTCATGCAATGTTTGAGGGTTGAATCTAATGCATAAAAACTGGGTATGAAAGAGATATGATCAAAGTGTTACTTGCCTTGCTGATGATCCGTGAAACCTAGGGACTCGTAATAGCACGCTTCGCACTCCGGGTACTCTATCGCAAACAAACAATACATACATAAGCAATCAAGCAAGGGTGCACGGGTAAAACTCAAATTAAGAGATCTAACCAGAAAGTTTAACTTAAGAACTCCGGTTTGCAAAAAGAATCAAATCGAACGAAGCAACGAAACTCAAACGGCGAAAGAAACAAGCTTCGTTTACTAATCTGGACCTAAGTCAAATTTTACTGTAGCAAAAACTTGTTTAAGTTGGTAAACAGAAAGAGGGTTTCGAGATGGAACTCTAGGCGCCTGAATCGCCTGATTCCGATAAACGAGCGAAAAGTTATACTAGAACGAAAATCGGATCAGAAATCGCGACCGAAAATAATCGCGGAAAATCTGAGAAAAAGAAAAACTGACGAACAGGCTAACGAACGAACGTTCGCTGTCTGCGGTTAAACGACGAAAACCGTTCGTTAAAACGAACGTACGGACGAACATCCGCAAAATAAGTAAACCGAAAAAAAGTAAACCGATCTATAAAAAATCTAGGGTTTAAAAAAACCGAACGAAAAACCGGGCGGTTTTCTCGCGGAAACCGGCGGCGGTGGCGGGGGCCAATCTCGGGCGGCGGGGCGGCTCCGGCGTCTGGCGGGGCTCTGGTGGGGCGGCGGGGTCGGCGGCGGGGCTCCGGGCGGCGGTGTCGGGCGACGGGGGCGGCAGCGGCGGGGCAGCGCTAGGGTTTGGGCGGCGGGGCGGCTCGGGTCGGGCTGCGGGGTGGCCTCCCGGCTTATAAGGGCCGGCCGGGCCAAGAGTCCTAGACGGACATGGCCCGGTAGGTCGGTTGACGTTTTTTAAATATTCCGTGCAGAAAAACAAATAAAAGAAATACTAAACGGACTCAAAAAATCCCGAAATAAATTTTCCCCGTCCTCTAAAAATAAGCCAGACAAGATGAACATTTATTTGGGCCTAAAATGCAATTTTGAAAAAAAAACGCGTATTTTTCCTAATTCAAAAAAATGAAATAAAATCCAAATAAAATCTAATATTTGTTTTTAATATTTTTCCCCCAATATTTCATTATTTTTGGGGAAGTCATATTATCCCCTATCATATATTTTAAATATGAAACATTTTTCGGACAGAAAAATAATTAAAACAAATGATCCTATTTTCAAAATTTGAGAAAACCCAGATATGAAAATAACGAAATCCCCAACTCTCTCCGTGGGTCCTTGAGTTGCATAGAATTTCTAGGATCGCGAAACAAAATGCAATAAAATATGTTATGCATGATGATCTAATGTATAACATTCCAAATTGAAAATTTGGGATGTTACAAACCTACCCCCCTTAAGATGAATCTCGCCCTCGAGATTCATGTTGGCTAGAAAATAGGTGAGAGTGGTCCTTCCGTAGATCTTCCTCTCGCTCCCAGGTGGCTTCATCCTCGGTATGGTGACTCCACTGGACTTTGCAAAACTTGATAACCTTGCTACGGGTGACTCGGCTGGCATATTCGAGAATCTTAACTGGTTTCTCCTCATAGGTCAAATCACTATCTAGCTGAATCGCTTCCAGTGGCACCGTATCTCTCAGTGGTACCTCAGCCATCTCCGCGTGGCACTTCTTTAGCTGGGATACGTGGAACACGTCATGAACTCCCAACAATCCTTCGGGCAATTCCAACTTGTAAGCAACTTCTCCCATACGCTCCAAAACTTTGTATGGTCCTACAAAACCTGGCGCTAACTTTCCCTTAACTCCAAAGCACATCACTCCTCGAAGTGGTGATACTCAAAGATACACTCTGTCTCCGACTTTGTAAACTGTCTCCTTGCGTTTAGAATCCGCATAGCTCTTCTGCCTGGACTGGGCTAGCTTGAGCCTATCGCAAATTAACTTCACCTTCTGTTCAGACTCTTTAATCAAGTCTGGTCCAAACAACTGGCGGTCTGCAACTTCATCCCACAACAATGGTGTCCTACACCTCCTTCCGTACAGAGCTTTGAAAAGGGCCATCTTCAAAATGGATTGATAACTGTCGTTGTAAGAGAATTCTGCATAAGGCAAATTGTCGTCCCAACTAGATCCATAATCAAGCGCACAAGCTCTCAGCATGTCCTCCAAAATCTGATTTACTCTCTCGGTCTGTCCATCTGTTTGCGGGTGAAAAGTTGTACTGAACTCTAGTCTGGTACCCAAAGTTTCATGCAACTGATTCCAAAATTTGGAAGTAAACTGGGTTCCTCTATCTGATACAATGGTCCTTGGAACTCCATGCAGACATACGATCCTGGTCATGTATATCTTTGCCAACTTAGCACTGGTATGAGTGGTCTTTACTGGGATGAAATAAGCTACCTTTGTCAAACGATCGACTACAACCCATATCGAGTCATAGCCTGAACGAGTCCTGGGCAATCCCGTGATAAAATCCATGCCTAGTTTATCCCACTTCCATTCGGGTATCGGCAATGGTTGTAGCAATCCTGCTGGCTTCTGATGCTCTGCCTTCACTCTCTGACATACATCACAAACTGCTACATACTCCGCAATATCCTTCTTCATTCCGGTCCACCAGAAATTGTCCTTTAAATCCAGGTACATCTTGGTATTCCCTGGGTGAATTGAATACGGTGAATCATGGGCCTCTTGCAAGATCAACTTCCTGATCTCCGAATCATTGGGCACATAAACGCGGTCCTCAAACCATAAGGTATCGTGCTCATCCTCACGAAATCCCTTGGCTTTTCCTTTACTCATCTTTTCCTTTATCTCAGCAATTTCCTTGTCTGTCTTCTGAGCTTCTCGGATCTTATCCATCAAAGTAGACTGAATGTCCAATGCTGCTACAAATCCTCTTGGAACTATTTCCAAACATAGTTCACGAAGATCTTCGGCTAACTCCTTGGGTAACTCTTCGGTCATGAGTGTGTTGACATGGCTCTTGCAGCTCAACGCATCAGCTACTACGTTAGCCTTCCCTGGGTGATAATGCAATCTCATATCATAATCCTTGATGAGCTCCAACCATCTCCTTTGCCTGAGATTCAACTCCTTCTGCGTGAAAATGTACTTCAAACTCTTGTGATCCATGTACACCTCACAATGGTTTCCGATGAGAAAATGTCTCCATGTCTTCAACGCATGCACTATGGCTGCTAACTCCAAATCATGTGTAGCATAATTCAACTCATGGGGTTTAAGTTGTCGTGAGGCATATGAAACAACTCTTCCCTCCTGCATAAGTATGGCTCCAAGTCCTCGACGAGAAGCGTCGCAATATACTTCATAATCCTTGCGTTGATCTGGCAGAATCAACACTGGCGTTGTAACCAAACGTTTCTTCAACTCCTGGAAACTAGCCTCACATTCCTCAGTCCAATTGAACTTGGTGTCTTTCTTCAACAACTCCATCATAGGCTTTGCAATCTTCCAGAAATTCTCAATGAATCTCCGGTAGTATCCTGCGAGTCCAAGAAAACTCCGGATCTCTCCAAGTATCGTGGGTGACTCCCAATTTGTCACAGTGTTAACCTTGGTGGGATCTACTGCTATTCCTTCTCCGGATATAACATGTCCAAGGAATCCAACTTCCTTTAACCAAAACTCGCACTTGCTGAACTTGGCATATAACTGATGTTCTCTGAGCTTTCCAAGTACCAAACGCAAATGCTCCTTATGCTCTTCTTCATTCTTCGAATAGACCAGAATATCATCAATGAACACTATGACGAACTTATCCAAAAACTCCATAAACACTTTGTTCATCATGTTCATGAAATAGGCAGGTGCGTTAGTCAGGCCAAATGACATAACGGTGTACTCATATAGCCCATACCTTGTGGTAAAAGCTGTCTTGGGTATATCCTGCTCTCGAATCTTCAACTGGTGGTATCCTGATCGCAAATCAATCTTGGAAAATACTTTAGCTCCTTGTAGTCTGTCAAACAGATCATTGATCATTGGCAGTGGGTACTTGTTCTTGATTGCTACTTCATTCAATCCACGATAATCAACAACCATCCTCAACGATCCATCTTTCTTCTCCACTAGAAGTACTGGTGATCCCCAAGGTGACGAACTTGGGCGAATATATCCTTTATCCAATAACTCCTTAATCTGCTTCTTAATTTCTTCCAAATCCTTAGCGGGCATCCTGTACAGTCTCTTAGATATCGGCCCTGTGCCTGGCAAAAGCTCCATCAAAAACTCAATGTCTCTGTCCGGTGGCATGCCTGGCAATTCTTCTGGAAATACATCCGGGAATTCCTTCACCACTGGTACTTCCTCCTGTACAACTCCTGATAAGGAATTTACTTGAGTCCTCTTCGACACATGCCGGGATACATACTTAATCCTTCTTCCTTATTTGGTAGTAAGCAAGATTGTCTTACTGGCGCAATCGATGTTTCCTCCATACATCGATAGTCAATCCATTCCCAAAATCACATCCAAACGTTGCGACTCCAAAACTATTAGGTCTGAGGGGAAAACATGCCTACCTATGGCCAATGGCATCTGAAAACATCCTTGGCTTGCCATATACTCTGCTACTGGCAAGGTTACCAACATGGGTGTTCTAAGAACTTTGGTGGGTAACTTATACTTATCCACAAATCCCCTTGATATGTATGAATGTGATGCACCAGTATCAAAAAGAACGATTGCAGTAAACGACTTAACCAAAAACTTATCTATTACTGCGTCAGGTTGTGCTTCAACATCCTCCACATTAACGTGGTTCACTTGTCCTCTGTTGAAAGGGTTCGGCTTCTTCCCTGAGCTTCCATTGCCATTCCCATTCTTAGCTTCAGGACATTCATTGGCATAATGTCCAGTCTTCTGGCATTTGTAGCAAGTGACGTGGCTCAGATCCTTCTTGGCTGGGGTTGATGAGTTGGTACGGTTCTGTCCGTTGCTTCCTCCGTTCCCATTGCCATTCTTGGGGCCACTATGATTGTGCGAGCTCCCTCCATTGTGATTGTGACCTCCATGGTTATGCTAAAGGTGTCCTCCCGAGTTCGGGGTAAAACGAGGCTTCTGATGAGCTCCTGTACTGTACTTTCCTTGTCCATACTTCCTCTTCCGGCTCTCAATCTACTACTGCTTCCCTTCAATCATGAGAGCTCTATCTACCAACTCCTGGTAGTTGTTAAAAGTTGCCACCATCAAGTGCATGCTCAGCTCATCATTCAGTCCTTCCAGAAACTTCTCCTGCTTAGCTGCATCCGTAGCAACGTCATCTGGGGCATAACGTGCTAACTTACTGAAATCCTCCACGTATTGGCCAACGGTACGTCCTCCTTGGCGTAAGTTGCGAAACTCACGCTTTTTCATGGCCATAGCTCCTGCTGAAACATGGGCAGTACGGAAAGCTTGCTGAAACTGGTCCCATGTGACGATGTCAATGGGGTGAGTGGCTGTGTAATTCTCCCACCATGATGCTGCGGGTCTATCAAGCTGATGTGCGGCAAAACGCACTCTCTCCGCATCTGTGCATCCTGTAGTGGTCAACTCCCTTCCAACCTTGCGGAGCCAATCATCTGCAAAAATCGGCTCGGTGCTACTAGAGAACACCGGCGGATTCAGCCTAAGAAAACGGGCTAAGTGGTCAACAGGTGGTGGTTGTGCTGGGTTGTTGTTGTTGTTGTTGTTGCCTTGGTTCTGAACTAGCACTTGCATCAAGGCATTCTGCTGCTGAATCAACAGAGTGATCTCCGGTGGGAAAACAAATCCGGTGTCGCGTCTCGGAGGCATCTGATGGGTTTAGAAAAGATGAGAAAATAGAATAGAATGAGGTCTAGAGGGAAAACACTACCCATATGCACATGAGACAAACACAATCATATCACTCCAATCAATTCAAACAAGGCATACAATCGATCTAACTATCGTTACAAAGTGCTTGGACTATACTATATACATGGTGGAATACTACTACTAATTTGGTGGTCTACTAGAAGAATTGATCGGTCGAAGACTCCATGATATCTGCTCCGGCTTCATCCTCCCAATCATCATCACTGGGGTCCGAGTCGGTGTCGTCGATGATGATGTAGTTCTCCGGGCAAGTAGAACCGTCATCTTCTCCTCTTGGCGCACGGTCTCCCATGAAAACTCCTAGCTTCTTTGTCAGGTCGCCATTCTTCACCACTAGTGCGACGATTTCCTCCATATAATCCTCGCGTGTAGCCTTGAGTTCTTCCTCCAGCTCCATGATCCTAGTCTTTGCCTTCTTCAGATCTATCATGTCTGCGCACATCTGGTTCTCCTGGCGACGAATGTGCGGGTTTAATTCCTGGATGAAAGCTGCAATAGATCTATCCTTCCTGGTGCTGATCATCTCCCATTGCTCGTCTCGGCGCCCACAAATCTGATAGATAGTATCCTTGAGATCCTTGTGGTACACTTCTCCAATGCGTCCCATGGTGATGTGGGCTGCCATTCTCTTTCATAGACTCCAGGTTGGTGCATCAAAGGAAAACTCTATGGGCTCAGTGACTAGCATGAACGTCCTTCCTGGAACTTGAACTTGAATCATCCAGTGCTCCTCTTCTGGAAGTGTGGCATTGTAGGTCCCGGTGAAGCTTGGTATTCCGATGTTCAGGTACTTAGTAACTTCCTTCAAGTGTCATCCAAAAGGTGTATCCTCATCCGGTTGCGCGAACTTGTTCCTTGCATCCGCCATCCTAAAAGAGTGGAAGAAAGGAGAGGAGTCAGAAATGAGAAGAGAGTAGTGATCTAGGGCTTTAGCTTAGTGGTCGTGTCCTACAATCAGCGTGTGCTCTGATACCATCTTTGTAGTGACCAGACCTCAAACAGTCTAGTCTCTGTGCATCAGTGTCATCCCTGGATCGGTAATGCTGACATGCACAATACTTGAAGGATTTATAACAGAGTAGCAATCACACACTTATTACATCAAATAGTCTCAAGAGAGAACTTAATACAATAAATATGGCTTAAGGCCATCTAAATACGATAAGAGCGGAAGACTTGGAAGATAAAGTGAGTCCATCAACTCCAACGGCATCACTGAGTATAAGAACACGACCTATAGCACCTTACTCGTCATCTGAAAAGTCTGCAACATGAACGTTGCAGCCCGAAAACGGGTCAGCACATGGAATATGCTGGCAAGGTAACACATAGAGTAATGAACAGAATAATGCTATCACTACATGCATATTTGGCTGGTGGAAAGCTCTATGGTTGCAGTTTTGCATAAAGCCAATTTTTCCCAACTGCAAAGGAATATATTTTATTTAACTACAAAGCTGGTTGAAAAATATTGAGAAGGTAAACCCCCTCTCAATCCCAATTAAAAGTAATCATTAACAACCCAACAAATTATTTAAGTAACGTGATGAGATCGATATGATAATCCAAGAACTAGATACTCAAGATGTCCATAACCGAGGACACGGCTAACCATGATTAGTTTGTACACTCTGCAGAGGTTTGTGCACTTTTCCCCACAAGACTCGATCTCCTCCGTTTGATTTCTCGCACTACATGGTGTTTGAGAAACGGATGACCAAGACACAGTCTTTCAGAAGCCTTAGCACCTTACGTTGGGTAGACAGTTAAACCTACCTTCCCCTACATCTGCTAGTCTACCACTATAAGAGTTCACACGACTTAATCAACTATGCTAGAGCCCATAATAGCTTGTGGCTGCAGACGGAAGTTTCAAGTATGAATAATCTCATGATCCCTTTGAGCCTGGGTGGCGGTCCATAGGAGAATCACACGGTTCCCCTGGTGCCTCAATCTACCCAGATGTGTATTAAAGTTGCCACCTTAAGTTAACCATTAATTAATAATACTCACATCTGTCATGAATACACTCAAACCCAATCCACATCTACGAGCATAGCATGGCAATATAAGCATAACGTAGAAGTAACTCCCAAGGGTTTGAATGCAGGGCCATAGGTTCCTACCTCATAAACTACTTCCCAATACCCACAAGTTATCAATCCTACTCATGCAATGTTTGAGGGTGAAATCTAATGCGTAAAAACTGGGTATGAAAGAGATATGATCAAAGTGTTACTTGCCTTGCTGATGATCCGTGAAACCTAGAGACTCGTAGTAGCACGCTTCGCACTCTGGGTACTCCATCGCAAACAAACAATACATACATAAGCAATCAAGCAAGGGTGCACGGGTAAAACTCAAAATAAGAGATCTAACCAGAAAGTTCAACTTAAGAACTCCGGTTTGCAAAAAGAATCAAATCGAACGAAGCAACAAAACTTAAACGGCGAAAGAAACAAGCTTCGTTTACTAATCTGGACCTAAGTCAAATTTTACAGTAGCAAAAACTTGTTTAAATTGGTTAAACAGAAAGAGGGTTTCGAGACGGAACTCTAGGCGCTTGAATCGCCTGATTCCGATAAACGTGCGAAAAGTTATACTACAACGAAAATCGGATCAGAAATCGCGATCGAAAATAATCGCGGAAAATCCGAGAAAAAGAAAATCTGACGAACAGGTTAACGAACGAACGTTCGCTGTCCGCGGTTAAACGACGAAACCCGTTCGTTAAAACGAACGTACGGATGAACGTCCGCAAAATAAGTAAACCAAAAAAAAACTAAACCGATCTATAAAAAATCTAGGGTTTTTTTTAAACTGAACGAAAAACCGAGCGGTTATCTCGCGGAAACCGGCGGCGGCGGTGACGGTCAACCTCGGGCGGCGGGGCGGCAGTGGCGGGGCGGCTCCGGTGTTGGGCGGGGCTCCGGGCGGAGGCGTCGGCGGGGCGGCGCTAGGGTGTGGGCGGCGGGGCGGCTCGGGTTGGGCTGCGGGGTGGCCTCCCGGCTTATAAGGGCCGACCGGGCCATGAGTCCTAGACGGACACGGCCCGGTGGGTCGGTTGACTTTTTTTTAATATTCCGCGCAGAAAAACAAATAAAAAAATTCTAAACGGACTCCAAAAATCCCGAAATAAATTTTCCCCGTCATCTAAAAATAAGCCGGACAAGATGAACATTTATTTGGGCCTAAAATGCAATTTAAAAAAAACGCGTATTTTCCTAATTCAAATAAAATCAAATAAAATCAAATATTTGTTTGTAATATTTTTCCTCCAATATTTCATTATTTTTGGAGAAGTCATATTATCCCCTCTCATATATTTTAAATATGAAACATTTTACGGAGAGAAAAATAATTAAAACAAATGATCCTATTTTCAAAATATGAGAAAACCCAAATATGAAAATAACGAAATCCCCAACTCTCTCCGTGGCTCCTTGAGTTGTTTAGAATTTCTAGGATCGCGAAACAAAATGCAATAAAATATGTTATGCATGATGATCTAATGTATTACATTCCAAATTGAAAATTTGGGATGTTACATCGGGGCAGGGCGTGAACCGTGT
Source organism: Aegilops tauschii subsp. strangulata (assembly GCF_002575655.3). Taxonomy (NCBI): domain Eukaryota; kingdom Viridiplantae; phylum Streptophyta; class Magnoliopsida; order Poales; family Poaceae; genus Aegilops; species Aegilops tauschii. Next base: position 246,361,861 of record NC_053038.3, read on the forward strand.
GTATGGGCGCCGCGGCCTGACTATTTAAGCATGACGCCAACGCCGCCCAACAGACATGTCAAGGAGGAGCCCCCTCCCCCCCTCGATGAAACATCGGAGACCAAACCTGACGTCGCATCAAGGAGGATCCACCCCCTCCGTCACGCAACACGTTCAGCCATTTCGACCGACTGGCGTCACCGCCGTGCCGCAACTGGCATTACAAGGCTGTCAAGGAGGAGGAGCCCTCCCGGGCACCTCCTCCATTACCTCGGCGTGGTGACGACACATCATAGCACGCTGACGACGGCCGAGAGGGCGGCGTAGGAGAACGAGCGGCAGGAGTGGCACAATGCCGGGCCACATTCGCCACATTGGACGCCGACACTGCAGAGACGCCGGCTTGGAGGAGTCACTTCGCGCCACCGCCCCCGTCGCCGACAAGGCTACGTGAAGGGATGGCACACCGAGGCGGCGTCTGCAGTCGGCACGGGCAACGCACGGCAATGGGAAGCCCAACTTCGATCTACCACTGCCTTTATTATTTTTATTAAACTATGTCAATATTACATGGATACGAAAATTACCACTTTTTTAAAAAAAGAACAAAGCATCCAATAAAAGATACACCCAAAAAATTATTTATCCATATATGCGTTTAACACATCTATATATGTGATTACTTATGGCTCCCAATCTATTCCCACTTAATCAAATTTGACGTTCCTGGAGTATTTTCGCTTGACAAAATTTGGCGCCACAATCATTTTCTTTACCGCGCGCAAGACATCCCGCATCTTCCCCACCCCCCATTTATCCAACCTCCCGCGATTCCAATCCGCCAGGCAACCCACGCGCCGCCCATTCCCGCACTTCGCGCAGTGGCAGCCTCATCCTCAGGCGCTGCCCTCCGCCGCTATCTCCGCCTGCCGCCGACTCCCATTTTCCTCCATCATCAAGGTCGCTAGTTGGAGCCTCGTCGGCGTCGGTCGTCCTCACCGTCACGACGCTGTGCTCTTCCCGACGTCGTCCTCACCGTCACGAGGCCGCATCCAAGCCGATCTCGTCCTTCACTCGAAGCGGCGCCGTGTGTTCCGTCTGTACGCCGCCCTGCAAGCGTAGGAGCTCTCACCTCCATCTAGCATCTTCATCCTCCACCACGTCTAGTAGGTGATCCCTTGAATCCCATAGACCTTACAGTTTACCATTAAATCAACCAAAGTGGCCTCCTCCATATATGCATGTCAAGTCTCGATCCTCTTCTCCTTCTTCTCCTTACTTCCTTCATGTAGGCAATGCACTCTAAGTGTTTGTTGAATTGCTTGCTTGCCTAGAAATCAATTCTGACAGATTTTATTGAAAATATGTGAGCAATTGTTTGGTCCAATCAAATTTTATATGGTAAAATGAAAAAATAGTACTAGGTATATGGAATTGGATAGTGTGGAGTGGAAAAGTGGATAATTATAGAATATTTCCTGTAGTAACAGATTTGAAACCTAAGCATGTCTTGTGATGAAAAAGTTGTGATTCGTTCTTTGGCATAATAGGTTCCTCTTTGTATAGATGTTTGAGACTTTAGAGGTGGTGTTTTTGTTATGTCTACCTTCTGCACAATGAACTGTTTTTTTGCATTCGTCTGTATATCTATTTAAGAAGACTGAGTTTCTGTTATGTCACCCTCCCTGCATAATGGACTGCTTTGCCCATTTGTCAGTATAGCTTTTTAAGAGGACTGTAGAGTTTCTGTTATGTCTACCTTGTCCTGCATAATGGACTGCTTTGCCCATTCATCAGTATAGCTGTTTAATAAGACTGAAGAGTTTCTGTTATCTACCTTCTCCTACCACATCTTAGTGCAGTCCCACTATTTTGTTAGTTTTGATTCTTGCATCTTAGCTGAAGGGAGGTTTCAATCAGCAGCTCTTAGATTTTGCACTAAAATATTGTTGTTTACAGGTCTGTATGTTGCTATGTGCATTACAGTAATTTCTGAAGTGCTTTTTGGGTTCATTTCCAGTTACATCTATTTCTATGCTTGAAATTAACATATGATTTTAACATTGTTTGGTATAGATATCATGTCAACGATACCTCAACGGTTTCGGAGCCTAAACATCCCAGAGCAAGCTTCTGAAAGTGTACAACCAGATGAAGAAACTTTACAAGGCCCTCCAGAGATTGATGATGTAGTACCCAAAAGGCCTCCTGAATCTACTAGGCAAATTAAAATAATTTGTAAGCTCAATTTTCTTTTTCAAACACATATATAGTGTGATGTATATGGTCCACTTATATGCCATTGCGATACTCTTCCATGCAGGGCCAAATGGTGACGTGCGACAGATTATAGGGGAATTTCGAGGTAAAAATTTGTCGGAATTACGTGGGGGGAAGATAATTGTGGAGACAGATGGAAGTGGAATTCCAAATGGAAGGTCTACTGCCATTCTCGGTCATCATCTTACCTCTCTTGCAGAAAACTTAACATTTGCACCATTGCATATTTCGAGATGGGACAATGAATTGTTTATACAGAAACATGGGCAGATGATCACAGATGTGGAGATAGCACTCTTCAAGACTGTTAATTTCACATTGTTGATTGTCAATTTTAATTTTTGAAGGAGAAATTTATCTACCCCAATGAGACTAGACAACTTACAAGAGACTGGATCCTATTGACTATTAACAAAAAATGGAGAGCTTATAGATCTCATTTGAAGAGTAAATATTTCAAGCGTGACAAGAAGTCTTTGGCTGAAATTATACCAGGTGTTCCCAAAGGTGTTAATGAACATCAATGGGATACTCTTGTCGGGTTTTGGTGCCAGGATAAACACATGGTTATGTGTTCTATTCTCATACTTAATCTTGTGTACATAACTAGTTTGGTGGCATTAATATTGACTAGATGTGTTGTTTTCCCAAAAATTATGCGAAAAGAATACCGAGTGTGCAAAGAAGCAGAAGAATCCACATACAACTGGGAGAAAAAGCCATGCTAGGCTCAGAAAAGAGATGGTGAAACTTTTTTTCTAAAGATGGATCAGAAAAGTTTTGTTAGTGAAGAAAACTGAATATGTTCTAACAGAAACACTAACAAACATTCTAATTTACTTTGTTGAACAGGAAATCAAGAGCAATCGAAAGGTTAGCAAGATTGAACCATGGGATGAAGCTCATAAGCGGAAGAATGGTGAATACAAAAATGCGAAAACAAATATAGTGATGGTATACTTCTACTTGTGATTAAAGTAGAGCCTTTAATTTAATACTCCCTCCGTTCCTAAATATTGGTCTTTCTAGAGATTTCAAAAAGTGACTACATACGGAGTAAAATGAGTGAATCTACACTCTAAAATATGTCTATATACATCCGTATGTGGTAGTCTATTTGAAATCTCTAAAAAGACAAATATTTAGGAACGGAGGGAGTACTACTTACTATAATGATATGTTTGTATTTGTTTCAATAGGAGAAACTAGAACAAAGAAGGAAAGATAACAATGGGAGCCTTTCATTCAGTGATTATAGAGAAAGATTTAAAAGTGTGCATGGGAAAGAGGCAAAAGAACTTTTAGGGTATTATGGTGATAAGTATTGGAGCGAAATAAAAGTTTCTCAGGGACTCACTTTTGTTCAGCATCCTGACAAAGAAGGAAATGTTCGATTTGCACTGCGGGCACTATGAGATAATGTTGAAAATGTGATAGCTGAGGTTGCTATGATCCGTTCATTCCTGAAGCGGAAATTCCCCCAAGAGGATTTGAGAAATGAATATGTAACCGCAGGAAGTGATGAAGTTCGTATCTAAACCACATCTCTTTCTGCAAAGATAAATGTATGAGTATTAATATACTATTATCATGTTCTTGTTTCAGGTTGATCTCAATGAAAGAGTTGTTGGGAGTGACCTCCTGAATGAATCACATAACGAAGTTGAAGGACATGCTCCATTGAGTGTTATGCAGGTGATGTAATAGTTTCTTCACTAATAAATATTCTAGTTCATTCTCATACTTACAAATAGTTGTTCATCATAAGTTGCAGGAACTACATCCTAGCAATTGTGCGAGAGCTAAAGAGTGTCACCCCGGTTTATTGTTACCACATGAACAACTGGCTGCTAAGGTGTGGTTGTGTGCATAAATTTCTGCTTTGTTATTAAAAAATGCTTATGTTTTGTATAAGTTTACTTATAACTAAACTGAACCTCAATTGTAGAAAGCACACACTGAAATCTTTGATAGGGCAATTCAAGGAAGTGTAGGATCAACTTTACCAGATAAGCATACCACTACCCAGGAATTGGATCCTAGTTTTTCTGCAAGAACCAAAGAGGATTACATTGGTTTATCTTTACCACACATGGTTGCTATGGTGTGTACATAAATGTTTGCTTCATTATCAAACACTGCTTATAGTTATGTATGTTTATGTCATACTGAACTGAACCTCAACTGTAGAAAGCACGCACTGAAAAGTTTGATAAGGCCAATCAGGGCCATGTAGAATCAACCAAAGAGGGTTACACCAATCAAGTGTAGAATCAACTTTGCCAGATAAGCAGATCACTACCCAAGCATTGCATCCTAGCTTTTCTTTGAGAACCAAAGAGGATAACACTTGTTCATCTTTACCACACATGGTGCGTGTGTGCATAAATTTCTGCTTCATTGTCAAACAATGTGTATGCTTTCTGTATGTTTACTTACAACCGAACTGAACCTCAATTGTAGAAAGCACACATTGAAAAAATTGATAGGGTCAAACAAGGCTATGCGGCATCAACTTTACCGGACAAAACTAACCAGGAATTGCATCCTAGCAATTGCGCAAGAACCAATGAGGGTTGCACCAGTTTATCTTCACCACATGAAGACACGGTTGCTAAGATGTGTGCACATGCGCGCCTAGTTTTTTGTGTTACCAAACAATGTCTATGTTTTCTATAATTTTACTTACAATTGATCTGAACCTCAACTGTAGAAAGCACATGAAGGTCCTAAATCAAAGAATGTTCATGTTGAAAATAGCAATCCAATCAAGCAAGGTGGTCCTGAACCAAGTGTACAGTTTCATCGCGTCACTAAGCAGGTATATATATGTGAATGAGAATGATTAGAATAGTTAGTTGGTCTAATTGCATGTGCAATCAGCCCTTTATGTGTAAAGTGAATCTTCCATGTTTTGCGATAATGAATGTTTCATTTCTTGAAAAAATAGGATAACATGAAAGTCTTCTTGGTTTTGTTGAACCCGAGAAACAAAAATAAATTTGTGGCCGAAGGAACTTTAGTGAGTAGAGATAAAACATATGTGGTTGGTGGAAACATGCTTGTAGACCAATATGTAGCAGTTTATGTTTGCGCTGTTTTAAGACCTGGAGATGAGATACTCGTTAGACCATCTGGAAAATTGCAAACAGTAAGGGATGCTATTGGTCATGTTATTGCATGGCCTCTTATCACATGTAAGTACACTTCCATGCAATCATCGTATGCTCCAATGTACGTACTTCAGGGATTTTTATTTATGAAGGATCTTTGTGCTTTCTAGGTCAAAAAAACCAAAATTAACCACTCCTACACAACCTCGGAACAAGCCACCAAACACTGGTATGGTACATCGTCAAAGTACATTTCTTCTCACACTATTCTTAGAGCTTATATGTTCTAAAACTTCCCTGTTATCTTTCTTTTTCAGGGTAGCTCAAGATTTATAAAAGGAGTACATTGCGGGAGCCAGGAGAAACTATAGAAGAATTAGACTTTAACTGGACAAATATTGTGTATTATACATATATTTTAGCTTTATAGGAAAACTTAGTTCTAGTCTGTATGATCTCTTGTTAATTATTGGCGTTTTCATATGAATCTCTAATCTGATTCAGTTCTGAACCTAAGGTGTTTGTTCCTACTAATAGAAATTGTGTGAATGGGATGGTTGTGAATAGAATTGGTGATGTGTGTGAATCCCTTCATATAATGATATTTGTTGCTTATGAATGTGATTGGTGATATGGGTGGATGCTTTTATATAACAATACTTGTTGATCATTTTGCACAACCATGTGGCATGATAAAGTTACTGGATTTGAAATGGCGAAGTACAAATTTGGAATAAATCAAATATTGTTTAAAGCAAAATATTACATGGTTACAAAGAAGCTTTTGTATATCTAGAGACGAATATAACGTCTGTACAAAGCGTGTATAGGAATTGGGCTACAGCCTATGGTGAATGAAATGGCCCTGTTAGTAGAGACGTAATACGAGCGCATCTAACAGAACGACTCTACATGTCTAGAGACGCTTTTGAACGTCCGAATATAGCGTGTCATATCTAGAGACGCCTTTGGACGTCCCAATATAGCATCTCATGCCATGTACAGACGCTTAGCCAGCGTGTCTATATTTTTTGAGACGGTCCGTGGGGAGACGCTCCAAAGACGCTTTACTAAGTCGAATCTATGGTTGCCTAGAGATGAAATAACACGTCTCTACCTATGGAATATGACGTCTTTACAGGCAGGTTTTCTTGTAGTGGTTGCACAGAGTCGGTTACAAGGGAGGAGATCTACATATCCGTATTGCCAAGCTTGCCTTCCACGCCAAGGTGAGTCCCATCCGGACACGGGACGAAGTCTTCAATCTTGTATCTTCATAGTCCAACAGTACGGCGCGCAGAATGTCTTCCGCATTGCAAGGCGGGTTCCTCCTCAGAATATTCCATAGAAGATTTTGAACACAAGGATAGTGTCCAGCTCTGCAAAACAAATTCCACATACCACCGTAGAGAGAATAATAGTTCCACAAATCTAATCTGCTCACAACTTCTCATAACGTGACATCACACCATGGCCTGGTCATTATTTGAACCGTTTCTCCCAGCCTGCCACTACATGTTTCGCGAGGCAGTTTTTATTGGCACGTCTTGTCGAAGTAGAGATCATGTTCCCGTTATCACGGGATTCTCATCAATACGGGTGTGGGTAACCCAATCGTGCCTGTTGGTATGACTCCTCGATTTTAGGCAAGTTCCAAACGGCTACGCGGAGGACACTTGATATTCACCCTCTTTATAAAGAGGCCAAGGCCTGTCCTTTTCTTCTCGCACTCAATCGAATCCTTCCCCCACCTTGAGTTCCAACACCCAAGGCTCAGGCTAGGCTCTTCGGACCTCCAGTCATGCCCGGATCCAACCTTCAAGGTCGGTGGATGCCCTGCTCTATCACAGAGGAGGACATGAAGAAGCTAAGAGAAGCCAGGTATCTGACCGCCGAAATCTCGCACAGGCTGCCTACTCAAGGACAGGTCATTCCCACTCCCAAACTCGGCGAGAGTGTCGTATTCGTCTCCCACTTCCTCCGAGGGCTAGGCCATAGTCTAGATCCCTTTGTTAGAGGGCTCATGTTCTATTATGGGCTCGATTTCCATGATCTGGCCCCGGATTCCATCCGTCACATCTCGTCGTTCATCGTCGTGTATGAGGCCTTCCTCCACATCACCCCACACTTCGGCTTTTGGCGCAAGACCTTTATTGTGAAGCCGAAGATGATTAATGGGCGACACGCAGAATACGGAGGTGCCGTAATAAGCAAAGGCGCCGATGTTCCATGGCCAAAGGGTTCCTTCCCGGAGGTGTCCGGCTTATGGCAACGGGAGTGGTTTTACATCACAGCTCCCCGAGGTACTAAGTGGGTAGCCGCCCCTGCCTTCCGCTCGGGCCCCCCGCCACAACTGACGTCATGGATCAACAAGGGGCTGGACTGGGGGCCAGTAAATGATGTGCCGATATTGCAGAGTCGCATCCGAGATCTCCTCGAGAGAGATGTCAGCCGGGTCACGGTAATGCAAGTCATGCTAGTTCGTCGAGTCCTGCCTTGCAAACGTCGACCTCTCCATATGTGGGAGTTCAACCCGGAAGGACCACGAGCTATTCAGCACTTCTTCGACGTGACGCTCAAAGAGATGTACAGATTGTTCTTCGGATCACAAATAAAGTGTCCGGATGCGGATCTGAGCTGCAATCATCCAGATACCCAAGTAAGTAGTTCTTCGGCCGAACATGCTGTCTATTTATCACAACATCATTTTGAAAAGTCGCTCTTTGACCAGGACTAGGTAAAAAGGCGAAGATGATCAGGTGTTCGGCCCCCCTTCCCGAAGGCTCAGTAGATCCAGTACTGGCCAGAATGCTTGAGCTCGCGCCTTATCAAGCGCCCTCAGGGGCAGATAAAGGGGGGAATAAAGAAGCCGAAAGCGGGCCTCACTCATTATTCATCCAGACCGGGGGAATTAGTGCCTCTGCGAAGGAGGATAACCGGGGAGAAGAATCTAAAATTCCCTCTCCCCAGGGAAGGAAGAGGACCGCCTCCGAAGACTTGGAAACAATGGTTTCCAAACGAGGGAAGAAATTTTCGCCAGAGGGTCCTACCGCGGAGGGTATCCTTACTGCACAGTGCCCGGAAGGGGATCAGCCCCCCACCGAGCTGTAAGTCGACAAGAGTACTTTATAGTAAACATACCCTACTTTATTTCCGAGGACAATAACCGAGACGTATGTCCTGTAGTTCGGATCGTAGCCCTTCTCGCCAGAGTTTGTCTTCGGGAAATCTTCTTCCGGAGATGATGGAGAGCGAAACTCCTGCCCATGCCTCCCCGCCTCATGAGGCGGGCGACCTTGAGGTGTCGTCATGAAGGGTTTCTCCTGATCCGCCAAGGCCGGAAGGTAACCCTTCCGCCACCCGGAGTCCGGAGTATTCGGCTCCTAAGGGGAGCAACAAAAAGAGTCCGGAATTGTCCGGTGCGCGACCAGACTCACTACGAAATCTTCTGGAGCAAGCGGCTATCTCAGAAGCACACCGTATGTTAATGGGTACGGTGGTTGAGAAGATTTCATCCGCCGAAAGCAGGTTGCATGAAGCTTTTATGAGCCTGCTGAGAGGCTTTGAGGTACGCAAAGTAATATTTATATTTTTGACAGTACCACACACGCCAGGTGTGCCCTATGTAGACAGTAGCTCCTGAGACTCTGGTTGCTGTCGAAAAAGGCGGCAAACAGAGAATCATAGTCCCAGGTAATAATAATGCCGCCTTCATGTGCAGGTGGCTGAATGTCCGATGGCTAGTCGGAGTGGTGAGTTTGCCGAACTGAAGCGGCGACTTGATGCGGCAGATGCCGACATCGTGCTTGTAAACAGGCTACTTGACGAGGCACAGGGTATGTATTCTCCGGTGGTCAACATATATTAAGAGGAGCATAATGCCAGTATCTATAATATGATGTGTCTGCAGATGGAGCTGCCGCCATGGAGACCCTTCGGGCGGAACTTGCCCGAGCCAAGGAACAAGCCAGGAGGAGTGATGCGGCCGCCCTAAAGGCGGTCGAAGAGTTAAGAGCCGAATAGGCTGCGCATTGCGAGAGGAAAGAGAAAATAGCCAAGATGGCTGTTGAGTTGAAAGATGCCGCCAACCGTTATGAGCTTCTCGAAAGGGAAAGTCAAACAAAGACGGCGGACCTGGATTTGGCAGCAAGTGCTGCTGGTGCGACCAAGTTTTTCGAAGATCAAAAAGATCACGAAGTGGAAAAGTTGTTCTGGTCGCAGTTCAATCCTCCGGCGCGTCTGCTGCTGTTAAATGAGCAAATGGCCGAGTGGGCCGAGCTCCATAGGTTGTCCGGGCTTGCCATGAGGTCTGTCGTGGATCGTCTCTGGCCGGAGGGACCAAGGCCGAATAGTTATTTTGGTCTTGTGCAATGGTTCCTTGGTGCTGTGTCGCATATCGACGCTATGAAGAGGTCGACGTGCATAGAGGGTGCGCGGATGGCTCTTTCCCATGTCAAGACATACTGGGCGGAGATGCAGGCCACCGCGATTGCAACCCAGAATCCGGCCATAGGCCAGGTTTCGGCCGAGCACTATTTTGAAGAAGTCTTGGAAGGTGCTTGTTTAATAGAGGCTCAGTGCTCGAAGAGTGTCATGTTCGAGTGACATGTATTTAGATTGTAATAACAATGCTATTTGAATTATAAAGGCTGTGTTTATACTTTTGCCTGAAAGTATTATGGTGCCTCCTTTGCGGCAGTTTATGTATATATGTATATAACCTAAAAGTTAGCAGTCGTCGGCTTTAGCCCCAACGCATATAATGCGAGGGTGTTCGCAAAAGCGCGTGTTCACACTTGATCCAACGTCTTGGTCCATTAAGGAGGTGGTAGCGCAGCGAACGAGGCAATCGGACTATATTGCTTTAACACTTTCACTTAACCATAGGAGTTTGACAGTGGGGCTACTATATAGTCCGCGCTCATCCGAATACGGGGCGCGTACATACATGACCAGGAAAACCGGCCCTTCGTTAATGCGGAGGAATCCCGAAGATTCCGCTAAGTCATCGAGTGGTTCACCAGTCTTGCGCTTTATCATGACAGTCAGTTTTCGGCTTTCTCTACTAAGGTGCTCATCCGGATGAACCAGGGCACAATCGCAGTAGTTCTCCCGGTGCCACCTTAGCCGATAGAGCGGAACGTAAGGTAGAAAAACGTGGGAGCCGGGCAAACCCAACATTTGACCAAAGACATGATTCGGAGCTGATGCATATAAGGCCAAACTCGCGACGCCGAACACTCCCTAAGGTATTCGGTCTTTACAACATATACCAGGCTGGGTAACGCCCTTGATAATGAACCCCTAGTGTCCAGGTACGTGCATTTTTCTGACGTGGAGAAATGCCAATAACGTCAGCATCCCTCTCGGTTATACTGAGTATCCAAAGGATGTGAAGCAACAAGAGACAGTAAAAAAGGTTTACACAGGGTCTTAATCTAAAAAGAAATCTTTGAGCGGGGCCCTGCTGCACGTCTGCGCCTGTGTCTCCATTGTGCCGTATCCTGGAAGGGTGTAGCACGATTATCATCTGTAAAAGAGAAGAAATTAGGTGAAAGTTGTCGTGTAGAAAATTGGTTATTCTCAATAAACCATTAAAATTTAAGATGAGTAAGGTCGAGCCGAACTGTAGTCCTTTTTACATGAAGGAAGCCCCTGGTACCGCCTATAGGGGTATATCCATCAAACCAATCTCAGGTTTATCTAAGCAGTTACAGCTAGTGATGCGGCGGACTCATCTAGCCGTGTCCGCGGTCTTGATGACCGATCATTTATTCTGGTTGGAGAGGCCGTTTAGTGTTCGGCTGCTAAAGCTGCCACACCTTCTTCCGCGCGTAAGGAACTCTCAACATTTCCGCTAACTGTGATGATGCCACGTGGACCGGGCATCTTAAGCTTAAGAGAGGCGTAATGCGGGACTGCATTAAAATGAGCGAAAGTTGTTCTTCCGAGTAGTGCTTGATAGCCGCTTCGGAATGGAGCGATGTCGAAGGTTAACTTTTCACTTCGGAAGTTGTCGGGAGAACCGAATACAACCTCTAGTACTAGAGAGCCCGTACAGCAGGCCTCTGGGCCTGGTATTACTCCTTTAAAGGTAGTATTGCTTTGGCTGATTCTTGTCGGGTCTATCCCCATTTTGCGGACTGTGTCCTGATATATCAAATTAAGACTACTACCGCCGTCCATGAGGACTTGCGTGAGATGGTATCCGTCGATAATTGGGTCTAGCACCAAGGTAGCCAGTCCTCCGTGTCGGATACTCGTCAGGTGATCCCTGCGATGAAAAGTGATCGGGCAGGCCGACCAAGGGTTGAACTTAGGGGTGACGGGCTCTACGGCGAATATGTCTTGGAGTGCATGTTTGCTCCTTCTTTTTGTTACGTGAATCATGTTCACTGTTTTGACCTTTGGTGGGAATCTTTTCTGTCCCCCAGTGCTTTGCTGGTGAGGCTCATCATCATCTTCACTTGGTGTCTCCCTCCCCTTGTGTTCGGCGTTTAACTTGCCAGCCTGCTTGAAGGCCCAGCATTCTCTGTGGGTGTGATTTGCAGGTTTGTCGGAGGTGCCATGAATCTAACATACTTTGTCTAGAATCTTGTTTAGGCTGGACAGTCCATCTCTGTTGCCTTTGAAAGGCTTTTTCCGCTGACCGGGTCGAGAGCCCCTAAATCCGGCATTTACCGACGTGTTGTCTGGGCTGTCTTCGTTATTTTGACGCTTGCTTTTAATGCGTCATGGTTTTCCATTGCCATCCCTGACTTCAGATGTGCCTGGGTTGCTGGTGCTACTACGGGCCAGCCAGCTATCTTCGCCCACGCAAAAGCGGGTCATGAGGCTTATTAGGGCTGCCAGTGTCCTTGGCTTTTCTTGTCCGAGGTGTCTGGCAAGCCATTCGTCTCGGACGCTGTGTTTGAAAGCTGCTAAGGCTTCGGCGTCCGGGCAATCAACAATTTGATTCTTCTTAGTGAGAAATCTATTCCAAAGCTTTCGGGCTGACTCTCCGGGCTGTTGAATTAGATGACTTAAATCGTCTGCGTCCGGAGGTCGGACATAGGTCCCTTGAAAGTTGGCCCTAAGAGCATCCTCAAGCTCCTCCCAACTTCCAATTGAATTTTCGGGGAGGCTCTTCAGCCAGTGGCGAGCTGGTCCTTTCAACTTGAGGGGCAAATATTTGATGGCGTGGAGGTCGTCTCCGCGAGCCATATTGATGTGAAGGATAAAGTCCTCAATCTAGACCCTAGGGTCTGTTGTTCCGTCGTACGCCTCTATGTTCACGGGTTTGAATCCCTCTGGAAATTCATGATCCAGTACCTCATCGGTGAAGCATAGGGGGTGTGCGGCACCCCTGTATTTTGATTTATCATGGCGTTCTGACGGTTGTAGTGTTCGGTTTTGATTCTGTGCTGGAGCGCGCTTCCTAGATCCGTAGATAGATCTGGTCATGCCAGCTTTTTGATGCAAGTCCTCACGTGAATCGTGTGCTGACTTATGTGCGGCCTTGTTAGCCGCTCTATCGTGGCCACGAGGTGGTCGATCCGACCGGTCGGCTGTTTTATTCTTCGGCTGTGTAGGCTCTAAGGCCTCGTCATTGAATTCAGGCAGTAGCTTGCGCTTTGGGTAACTCTTTGTGTGGCGACTGCCACCGTACTTTTCAGCAGTGTCCAGCACTTTGTTCCATCTACTGATGAGTGTATTTTGCGCGGCCTTAAGCCTTTGTTTCTGCTTCTTGAGACTCCTCGCGGTGGCAATAAGCCTTTTGTGGAGGTTCTCTTGTTCCAAGTTCCTTTCCGGAATGATATGTATATTGTCATCCGGACTATTCTCCTCTCCGGAGACAGGTTGATGATTTCTACCCTCGGCGTCGCCATGATCGGACAGTGGCTCCATACTATGTTCGCCGTCCGCTGGCTCGTCCTGCTCTATTGCATTGGAGTCGACTGGGGTCTCATTCTTTCTTGCGCTATTATCGCTGTTTTTGCTAAGGCGAGATTTGAAGCGGCGTCTGTGTCGTCGCTTTGGTTGCTTCTCGAGGGTGTTATCCTTTGCTGCATCCTCCCGTTTCTCATCATTGTCTTCTTTGGGTGTATCCACCATGTATATATCATGTGATGAAGTGGCTATCCAGCGCCCTGTGGGCGATGGTTCCTGTTCATCTCCTCCATCGTCGTCCATACCGTCGATGTCTTCGGAGCCGAAATCTAGCATGTCGGTTAAATCGTCGACAGTGGCTACTAAGTGGGTGGTGGGTGGGGAGCGAATTTCTTCGTCGTCCGCATCCTATTCTAGCCAGACATAGTTCAGCCAAGGGTCTCCTGACAGAGAGAGAGAGACCTCAATGAGTTTAGCACGTCGCCAAAGGGCGAGTGCTGGAAGATATCCGTGGAGGTAAACTCCATGATCGGTGCCCAATCGGGTTCGATAGGCACGGACGCAGGCGGCTCGGAGCCCATGGCCGGGGATGAATCCAACGGTTCAGCAACACGGGTCTCGTAGGAGGTGAAGTCAGTATTCAGCACTATCGCCACTGAGTGTGCGGCCTCCGTGGCGGGGTCCATACACCCGTCCTCAGATGGCGTGATTTGTTCCGGATTTAGGGCCGGAGTGGTTGCAGGTGTGATCTCCCGAACACTGTCCGACGGTAGAGTTAAGTCATGCTCGTCGTGATTGTGCGGCGCACCTGACATGGGCTCGAATCCGTCGAAGATCAAGTCTCCGCGGATGTCGGTGGTATAGTTCAAGTTTCCAAACCCGACCTGAGGGACAGGGGCGTAGCTCTCGATCTGCTCCAGATGGCCAAGCGAGTTGGCCCGCAGTACGAAGCCGCCGAATACAAAGATCTGTCCGGGGAGGAAAACCTCACCCTGGATCGCATCATCGCCGATGATCGAAGGAGCCATCCAGCCTTACGGTGACGGCACAGTGGAACTCTCAATGAAAGCACTAATGTTGGTGTCAAAACCGGCGGATCTCGGGTAGGGGGTCCCGAACTGTGCGTCTAAGGCGGATGGTAACAAGAGGCGGGGGACACGATGTTTACCCAGGTTCGGGCCCTCTCGATGGAGGTAATACCCTACTTCCTGCTTTATTGATCTTGATGATATGAGTATTACAAGAGTTGATCTACCACGAGATCGTAGAGGCTAAACCCTAGAAGCTAGCCTATGGTATGATTGTTGTTGTCCTACGGACTAAGCCCTCCGGTTTATATAGACACCAGAGGGGGCTAGGGTTACACAGAGTCGGTTACAAGGGAGGAGATCTACATATCCGTATTGCCAAGCTTGCCTTCCACGCCAAGGTGAGTCCCATCCGGACACGGGATGAAGTCTTCATAGTCCAACAGTCCGGCTGTCCGAGGACCCCCTAATCCAGGACTCCCTCACCCACGGTCACACCAAGCAGAACAGGGGAGGTGAGCCAAGGTAAGACCGAAGCCCAAGATAACCAGAGCAACGCCAAGGCCAAGACCACAAAGAGCAAAGGGCCGAAGTAGGTTCCCCCGGCAAGACCCTTGCCGGGGCAGCTCGCCCCACACCAATAGAGCGAGCCACCCTTGAGCCCACGGTCTCCAACATCATGTTGGGCCAGGGCTCGGGAGGCACCTCCATGGTGGCATGCAGATATTTGTGAAGGCAAGGAACACCCAAGATCAGGTAAGGATTAGAAGACGACGATCCTCGGCAAGATCCTTGCCGGGGACGACAGTGCGCCACGGCAAGACCCTTGCCGGGCCACCCGGCAAGGCCCTCGCCAAGACGACAGCAGGTCCACTGCGAGGCCCGCGCCAACCAAGTTTCCACCGCCGTTCACATGCAGCTGCTAGCCCAACCAGCTAGGCGGGCACCTCCGTGGCAACATCCAGCTCCCAGGCCAACTCAACAAGCGCCTGCGTGGTGGCATGCAGATCTTCGTGGAGGCTCCACCACCGCGCCACCTCAGCTGCTTGCCTGCCTATGTGGTGCCGCATGCATCGCTGGCAAGGGCGCGTGTCGAAGCAAGGAGGAGCGGCGACGGACGGGACGGGCCATGCCCCCGTACCCAATAAAGCAACGGGACACCTAAGCTACGCATTAAATGTGTCTTGTCCTGTAATACGAGCGATAAGCTCATAGCACTATGCGCTTTTCCACCTCCTGTGTGCCACTGTGGCAACCCCTTTCGACTCTAAAAGGAGGCCCATGGCATACTGGAGAAGGATTCGGCTCTTTGGAACCACGCACTCACCACAGCTAGTTCAAGAGCTCAAGAACTCTCTGAAATACACCCACCAAAGCAGGACTAGGGTTTTATGCATCCTCGCGGCCCGAACCTGGGTAAACGATCCTTGTGCTGGTTACTAATCCTACTCTTCTCGCAACCCTGCGCCCCGGCAACCGTAGTAGGGATTCTTGTGATCCCATAGGTGTTGTTTTCCCCGACATCTTTGGCGCGCCAGGTAGGGGGCGCAATTGTGAGAATCTGGTCTAGTAGTTAGCCTAGCAGTTCTTCGTCGCCATGGCTCCTAAGAAGAAGACGACCACGGCGATCGGCTCGTTGGGAGCCGAACGGCCCGTGCCAGTGCGGACAAGCAGTGGACCGGTCACAGACAGGACCCGGGCCGCGGTCCGCGAGCACCAACATCGCCCTGGCAGTCAGAGCCTGGTGAGCGGCGTTGTTCACGCGCTAGACGACCGGCCACACGTCACCAGATCCAGAGACGGAGCTGGGCCATATTTAGGCGATTATGTGCATTTTATAAGCATTAACGCACATAATTCAAGTTCAAACAATCGATGCATGAAAGGGTGCACAAGAACGGCCTGGAAAACCATGCTCGTGCCATTTAGTAAATTCTCATGCCTTTTACAAGGAATGGACAGATATTTCGATGAAATGTGTGGCAATAGTTAACAACAAACGTTTGTTTATTGTGTTTTTAACTATATAAAAAATGAAATAAATGCTTGAAAAACATGACGCCTAGCGTGGTGCCATGCTATGGCCTCACCGTGCCCTGGTAAAATTTGAGAATGTTTTCCTTATGTCATCATGCACGCATTTCATAAATCGAACCATCACCCAGCAAGTTTCATGGTTTTGGGGGGGGGGGGGGGCGGGAAATTACCAAGATTGAAGGGGGATCCAAATTTCCTTTGACCTTTGTCCATGAGTTTTTTCTATGATGAACATACACCCTGCAAATCACTGTGTTGAAATTTGGCACTTTTTCGGGTTCATTTACCATATTTAGGGGATTATGGGCATTTTATAGTCATTAATGCACATAATTCAAGTTCAAACAATCGGTGCATGAAAGGCCTGGAAAACCATGCTCGTGCCATTTAGTAAATTCTCGTGCCTTTTACAAGGAATGGACAAATATTTCGACGAAATGTGTGCCAATAGTCAACCACAAACGTTTGTTTATTGGGTTTTCAGCTATAGAAAAAATGAAATAAATGCATGAAAAACATGACGCCTGGCATGGTGCCATTGTATTACCTTACCATGCCCTGGTAAAAATTTGAGAAGGTTTGGCTTATGTTGTCATGCACGCCCTTCACAAATCGAACCATCACCGAGGAAGTTCCATGCTTTCGAGAGGGAAATTGCCAAGATTGAAGGGGGATCCAAATTTCCTTTGTCCTTTGTCCATGAGTTTTTTTTCTATGATGAACATACACCCTGCAAATCACCATGTTCAAATTTGGCACTTTCTCGGGCTCATTTACCATATTTAGGGGATTATGTGCAATTTCTAGGCATTAATGCACATAATTCAAGTTCAAACAATCGGTGCACGAAAGGGTGCACAAGAACGGCCTTGAAAACCATGCTCGTGCCATTTAGTAATTTCTCATGCCTTTTACAAGGAATGGACATATATTTCGATGAAATGTGTGGCAATAGTCAACCACAAACGTTTGTTTATTGGGTTTTCAACTATAGAAAAATGAAATAAATGCTTGAAAAACAGGACGCCTCGCTTGGTGCCATGGTATGACCTCACCATGCCCTAGTAAACATTTGAGAAGGTTTGGCTTTATGTCGTCATGCACGTCCTTCATAAATCGAACCATCACCGGGGAAGTTCCATGCTTTCGAGAGGGAAATCACCAAGATTGAAGGGGAATCCAATTTTTCTTCCTTCTTTGCCCTAGAGTTTTTTGTCTACGACAAATGCAAATCACCATGTTCAAATTTGGCATTTTTCCGGGCTCATTTACCATATTTAGGGGATTATGTGCATTTTCTAGGCATTTAGCGCATATAAATCCAATCCAGCTACAGTTGTGTCGGCGTTCTGGGAACAGGGGTCCCCAGACTTGCCTGCCTGCGGCCCACGGCGTGGCTCCAGGAGCAGCCTGGTAAGGCCCATCTTCACCAGCAAACACTCAAGACCCTCACGAGGGGCCAAGCCTCGCGGGGCAGACCACACAAGACCTCCTCAGGGGCGGCCTCACTAGGCTGGCTCGTGAGGAACGGAGAGATCAAGGCGAGGGGCCCCTCGTGAGGTTCCCATGACGTGAGCCGTGACGACCAAGGCCAGGCTGGCGCCAGCGGGCGCAGAGTACCCGTTGCCTCTTTGGTGCTAAAGGGGCAAGCGCAGGCAAGGAGTCCCGAGGCATCAGGAAAAGGTTTCCATATCGGTGCAATGAGACCAAGACCAGCAGGACGGCAGGACGGAGGTCGTCGCGGAGCCCACGACGGTGTCACTACCAGAGCCTTTGGCAGGCGAAGACCACCTATTGTCAGGATAGCTTGTACTAGCTGTCCCCCTTCATATTGGCTGTTGTGGGATCCCTTCCCGCCTAATATATGGGGAGAGGACCCGGGCCTCTATAAATAGGACTAGCCACCACCTTAGCAAGGGGGATGATTCAGATGACCATCAACCACACAAGCTCGCCGAGCTCTAAAGTACCCCTCCTCAGGAGGCTGTTCTTCCCTTGTATTTGTTCATCCTTAGCCTACAAGGCAATCCACCACACCACACTGGAGTAGGGTATTACACCACATCAGTGGCCTGAACCAGTATAAACTCTTGTGTCCCCTGTTCTTCGAGTTCGACGTGCCGAGCTTTGAGATCGTGGCGAGTGTGTGAGCTAGGGGAGGGAGTGATCTTCGTGCGCACCCCGGTGTTCAAACCTTAAGGGTTTTGCCGGAACCCGAAATCCAACATCTGGCGCGCCAGGTAGGGTGCGCCGAAGCCTCTCTTCCATCAGCAGACCCGCTAACATTCCGCGGTGCCGATGTCCGGCGACTTGAGGGCCAACGCTGACCACTGGGCAGCCTGGCCAGCCGGGCGGCGTCGTCCGCCCAAGAAGACCTCAACTCCGCGCTCCAAGCGGCACGCACACCGCCGAATGCCGCGGGACGCGGGCTGTGTGGTCCGACACCTTCCACCCTTACCCTGCGGCGCGCGCGAGCCGCCGCAAGGGCCTCGAGATATGCCACAGCGACGATGCTGCACACCCGATGGGAGCAAGAAAACATGAGGGCCGCACTTATAGTGGCGCGGGAGCTGCTGCGGTGCCGACTAGCAGAGAGCGGCCGCGATGCATTGTTGGAGCGCTGCACTGAGCTGTTGGATGCCACGACCAGGCGCATGCCGCCTTTCTGCTCTCTACCTACGCCTCAAGTTGTGGCCATATCACACAGTGGGTCTCGCCGTGCCCGCGTGCTTCCAAGCGCACCTGGAGGGTTCATCGGCAGCAACGCGACCAGTGGAGCCGGGCACCCAGCCACACGTGTGCCTCCCCCGGTGGGCGCGGTCGCGAGTGTCGCCCCCTACGGTCCCAGCTGGATGTCGTCCTTCCATCCTCGGGGTGGTGCGCTGGGCCTGATGGCGTGGAGCGTGGGGCACTTCGACGGGGTTTCTAGGACGACGGCTCCGGAGGCCTATGTGCCCCGCATGATGGACCAGGAGTACACGCCGGAGGATGACCCTGGCTCGTTCCTCGAGCTGGGTTCAGAAGAGGAGAAGCTGGAAGTTGAGGCCTTCCAGGAGCCACCCGGGAGCCTCGCCGACCCCGCCAGCGACAACAGCTACAAGGTACCGCTAATCTCTCAGGAGCAGGCTTACGCTAACCATGGTTCGCAAGTGGATCTGGTCACAGCGGTGGACGACGGCCCCAGCACGGAAGCCTCCCTTCCACCAGGGGAAGCGCACTGGGGGCTGCGTGGGAGGCGCCAGGAGCAAGGCCCCTCCCCGCATCACACGGAGCAAGGCATCGCCCGGAGGTAGGTCCTCTGTCAGGGAGGCGCTTGAGGGAGTCCTGGATTAGGGGGTCCTCGGATAGCTGGACTATATACTTTAGCCGGACTGTTGAACTATGAAGATACAAGATTGAAGACTTCGTTTCGTGTCCGGATGGGACTCTCCTTGGCGTGGAAGGCAAGCTTGGCGATACGGATATGTAGATCTCCTCCCTTGTAACCGACTCTGTGTAACCCTAGGCCCATCCGGTGTCTATATAAACTGGAGGGTTTAGTCCGTAGGACAACAACAATCATACCATAGGCTAGCTTCTAGGGTTTAGCCTCTATGGTCTCGTGGTAGATCAACTCTTGTAATACTCATATCATCAAGATCAATCAAGCAGGAAGTAAGGTATTACCTCCATCGAGAGGGCCCGAACCTGGGTAAACATTGTGTCCCCTATATCCTGTTACCATCCGCCTTAGACGCACAGTTCGGGACCCACTACCCGAGATCCGCCGGTTTTGACACCGACATTGGTTCTTTCATTGAGAGTTCCACTGTGCCGTCACCGTAAGGCTTGATGGCTCCTAAAATCATCGGCAACGATGTGATCCAGGGTGAGGTTTTCCTACCCGGACAGATCTTCGTATTCGGCGGCTTCGTACTGCGGGCCAATTCGCTTGGCCATATGGAGCAGATCGAAAGCTATGCCCCTGGCCATCAGGTCAGATTTGGAAACTTGAACTACACTGCCGACATCCGCGGAGACTTGATCTTCGACGGATTCGAGCCCATGTCAGGTGCGCCGCACGATCACGACGAGCATGATTTAGCTCTGCTGTCTGACAGTGTTCGGGAGATCACACCTGCAACTACTCCGGCCCTTAATCCGGAACAAATTGTGCTATCCGAGGATGGGTGGATGGACCCTGCCATGGAGGCCGCACTCCCAGTGGCGACAGAGCTGAATACTGACTTCACCCCTTACGAGAGCCGTGTTGCCGAACCATTGGATTCGTCCCCGGCCACGGGCTCTGAGCCGCCTACGTCCGTGCCTATCGAATCCGATTGGGAAACGATCATGGAGTTTACCTCCGCGGATATCTTTCAGCACACGCCTTTTGGCGATGTGCTAAATTCATTAAGGTCTCTCTCCTTGTCAGGAGAACCTTGGTCGAACTATGTCCGGCTAGAATGGGATGCGGACGACGAAGAAATTCGCTCCCCACCCACCACCCACTTAGTAGCCACTGTTGACGATTTAACCGACATGCTCGACTTGACTCCGAAGACATTGACGGTATGGACGATGATGTAGGAGACGAACAGGAACCACCGCCCATAGGGCGCTGGACCGCCACCTCATCATATGATATATACATGGTGGATACCCCCAAAGAAGGCGATGGCGATAAGATAGCCGAGGATGACCCCTCCAAGAAGCAACCCAAGCATCGACGTCAGCGGCGCCGATCTAAGTCCCGCCATAGCAAAAGTAGTGATACCGGCACAAGAGACAATAACACCACGGATAGTGTCGAAGACGACGACAATCCCCTCCAGCCAGATTTAGAGCGGGAGGATGAACAAGCTAGGCCTCCAGAACAGGCAGCAGATGGAGAAACGGAGGATGACAATTACATGCCTCTCTCCGAAGACGAGGTGAGCCTCGGCGACGAAGAATTTATCGTGCCTGAGGATCCCGTCGAGCAGGGGCGCTTCAAGCGCCGGCTTATAGCCACATCAAATAGCCTGAAGAAAAAGCAACAACAGCTTCGAGCTAATCAATATTTGCTAGCAGACAGATGGACCGAAGTCCTTGCGGCCGAGGAATACGAACTCGAACGCCCCTCCAAGAGTTACCCAAAGCGCAGGTTGCTACCCCGACTCGAGGAGGAAGCATTAAAACCAATGTCACCAGCATATGATGCGGCTGATCAGCCACCTCGTGGCCAAGACAGAGAGGCGTATCAGCCCGAAGTCTAGACCGCACCCCGCCGCTGTTCAACCAAAAACACCAAGGCCCGGGGAAACACGCGGGACCTGCGAGATGTATTGGAAAACAAAGCAGGGCATACAAGATCGATCTACGGATCACGGGGTCGCGCCCCAACGCGAGACGATGAACGTCACGCCGGATATACCAAAAGCAAATCCAACCGGGCCGAATACAGCAGGCAAGACTCGTATGAACTGCGTCGTGATATAGCCCGGCACAACCCCTATGCTTCACTGATGAAGTAATGGATCACGAATTCCTAGAGGGTTTTAAACCCGTAAATATTGAATCATATGATGGTACAACAGACCCCGCGGTATGGATCGAGGACTTCCTCCTCCACATCCACATGGCTCGCGGTGATGATCTACATGCCATCAAGTACCTCCCACTAAAACTCAAAGGACCTGCTCGACATTGGCTGAATAGCTTGCCAGCAGACTCCATTGGTAGTTGGGAGGATTTGGAAGATGCATTCCTTGACAACTTCCAGGGTACTTATGTGCGACCACCAGATGCTGATGACTTGAGCCATATAATTCAGCAGCTAGGGGAATCGGCCAGGAAATTCTGGACCAGGTTCCTAACTAAGAAAAACCAAATTGTCGACTGTCCGGATGCAGAGGCCTTAGCGGCATTCAAGCATAACATCCATGACGAGTGGCTCGCCCGGCACCACGGCCAGGAGAAGCCGAAGTCTATGGCAGCCCTCACGACACTCAGGACCCGCTTTTGCGCGGGCGAGGATAGCTGGCTGGCTCGCAGCAACAACACATCAAGGAATCCGGGCACTTCAGGTACCAAAGATAATAATGGCAGACCACGTCGTAACAGAAATAAGCGCCGCAACAACGGCGATAACGCCAAAGATACGGCAGCCAATGCCGGATTCAGTGGCTCTAAACCCGATCAGCGGAAAAAGCCATTCAAAAGAAGTACTCCGGGCCCGTCCAGTTTGGACCGCATACTCGATCGCTCGTGTCAAATCCACGCCACCCCCGATAAGCCAGCCAATCACACCAACAGAGAATGCTGGGTGCTCAAGCAGGCCGGCAAGTTGAATGCCAAAAACAAGGACAAGGGGCTGCATAGCGATGACGAGGAGGAGCCCGGGCCGCCGAACACGGGAGGACAGAAGAGGTTCCCCCCACAAGTGAAGACAGTGAGCATGATATACGGAACCCACATTCCCAAGAGGGAACGAAAGCGTGCATTAAGGGATGTCTATGCAATGGAGCCTGTCGCTCCAAAGTTCAACCCATGGTCCTCTTGTCCGATCACCTTCGATCGCAGGGACGACCCCACTAGTATCTGTCATGGCGGATCTGCCGCATTGGTCCTAGACCCCATCATTGACGGATTTCACCTCACTCGAGTCCTTATGGACGGCGGCAGCAGCCTGAACCTGCTTTATCAGGATACAGTGCGCAAAATGGGTATAGACCCCTCGAGGATCAATCCCACCAAAACCACCTTTTAAGGCGTCGTCCCAGGTGTAGAGGCCCATTGCACGGGCTCAATCACACTAGAAGTGGTCTTCGGATCTCCGGACAACTTCCGAAGCGAGGAGTTAATCTTCGATATCATCCCGTTCCGCAGTGGCTATCACGCATTGCTCGGGCGAACCGCATTTGCAAGATTCAATGCCGTACCGCATTATGCATACCTCAAGCTCAAGATGCCAGGACCTAGGGGGGTTATAACAGTCAATGGAAACACATAATGCTCGCTCCGCATGGAGGAGCACACCGCGGCCCTCGCAGTAGAAGCACAAAGCAACCTTTTAAGGCAAACCGCCAATTTGGCGATAAAGCCCCCGGACACCTTCAAGCGAGTTCGGAGTAACCTGCAACAGGATAGCCTGGCAAGTTCAGAGCTCGCCTAGCAATTCGGCCTCCGTCCTAGTCCCAAGCAAGCGACGAAATTTACGCCGCGCGTACATAACTACGCACTACAAATACCATGGGCATAGGCGGAGGCATGGCCAGGACACGTCCCACAATGCAGCTCAACCGCCCCAGGGGGCTGTATACCTTTATAATTTTCTCTCTTTCAGGACCTTACTCTCTGGAAGCCCTTTTCGGCAGTCTGATTGCTGGACGCATTACGGGAAGGAAATACAAAGGAGGCAACAAGCTAAGACGTACAAGGGAATCCCCAAGTGCTCTCTAATAACGATTGAAATACCTGTTTTAAATACCCATACGCAGCTTGCCCCTGGATAGGACATGTCAAATAGTCCTATTTTCTGCTTATTGCACTACTTGTATTCGTACGCTTTGACGTACTATTTAATAACTATGCGTAGCGTTTATTGCATTACCCCTTCCTTTTTATCTTTCTCTTGTCTGCTTAATTACGCAGATGGCACCCGTACATTCTAGTACGACTACTACGCCAGGGGCTTCAGTATACCCAATAATACGGCGTGAGAAGACCGAACACTTTCCACAGTGCGGCACCCCGAACTTATAGCATTATATGCATCAGCTCCGAATCATGTCTTGGGTCAATAGTTGGGTTTGCCCGGCTCCCATGTTTTGGTACCTTACGTTCCGCAAAATCGGCTAAGGTAGCGCTGGGAGAACTACTGCGATTGTGTCCCGGTTCTTCCGGACGAGCACCTCAGTAGAGAAAGCCGAAAACTGACTGTCATGATGAGGCGAGAGCTGGTCGCTGTTCGAGAGGTCTCAAGTCCTTAAAGACTTTTTCCGCTTCGGGCGAGGAGTCGGCCTTGCCCGACTTAGGCGTATATAGCGCCCCAAATTCGGCCTTCTGAATACTAGGGGCTTCGGCAAAATTTAAAATTGTAGACTTCTATGGCTAAGTGAGGGTGATAAAGCTTTATAGTCCGATTGCCTGGTTCGCTGTGCTGAACACCTCCTTCGAAGGACCCAAAATTGGGATAAAGAGTGTTCAGGTTTACCCCGAACACCCCAGTACTAGTTACATGGGGGCAGAAGCCGACGACTGGCCAACCCTCAGATTTCATAAACGGCCGCACAGAAGGTGATATTTTAAATCAACAAGCGTTGCATAGCGCAAATGAACTCGTTCCACATTACAGGATCACATGTGTACGTTCATTCAAATATTACATCTGTAGCACATTCCTCCACCACAACGCGGGAACCCTTCAGGACGCTGTCATAATTCATTTCAGGGTGGCGATGCTCCTTGCCTTCCGGCGGCCCCTACTTCATCAGTTTTACGGCGTCCAGCTTCGCCCAGTGCACCTTCGCCCGGGCAAAAGCCCTGCGTGCACCCTCGATGCAGACGGACCGCTTTATGACTTCAAGCCGTGGGCAGGCATTCACAAGCCGCCTAACCAGACCCAAGTAGCTGTCAGGAAGGGGATCCCCAGGTCACATCCGGACTATAAGACCCTTCATGGCTTGTTCGGCCGCCTTGTGGAGCTCGACCAGTTGCTTCAGCTGGTCGCTCAAGGGCATTGGGTGTTCGGTCCCAGTATACTGAGACCAAAACAAATTCTCTGTCGAGCTCCCCTCCTCAGCCCGGTAAAACTCCGCGGCATCCAACACACTGCGGGGAAGATCTACGAACGCTCCTGGAGAGCTCCGAACTCGGGTAAGTAAAAGGAAAGTTTCCTTCACATGCTTGCTTTGCATAATGAATCCCTTACCCGCTGCTATCTTCTTAACCGCCTCAATCTCCTGGAGGGCCTTCTGGGATTCAACCTTGGCGTTTTGTGCGCTTTCGAGGGCCTTCGCAAGCTCGGACTCTCGCGTCTTAGAGTCAAGCTCCAAGGACTCGTGTTTTTTGGCGAGAGCCTGGAGCTCTTGCTGCACCTCGCCTACCCGGGCTTCTTGCTTTTCTTGCTCGATGCGCTCCTTGGCCGCTTTGTCTTCGGCCTCGAACAACGCCTTCTTCAGGGTCGCCACTTCGGTCGTGGCCCCTGGCAAATTCATGATGATCCTATTATTTTACAACCAAATTTATTTTTAATATATAGACAGGGTATCGCTTACCTTTGTTCTCTTCGAGCTGCCTCTTGGTAAGGCCAAGCTCTTCCTTGGACCGCCCAAGGTCCTGCTTCAGTGCAGCGACCTCCACAGTACGTGCGGCAGCGGCCAGCAGTGAAGCCTGCATATGCACATAGACATATTCTGATTAGACTCCTGAGTCATTATTTGATCCTCTATTTGGCCTTTCTTCGCGAACGCCAAAAGAGCTTCAGGGGCTACTGTCTATGCGATAATATTTTCCTATAATTTGATTACTTACCTAAAAGCCTGTTAGGAGGCTGGCACAAGCTTCAGTTAGTCCACTTTTGGCGGACTGAACCTTCTCGATCACCGCACTCATGATAGTGCGGTGCTCTTCGTCGACGGAAGCGCCGCGAAGCGCTTCCAGCAAGTTGTCCGGTGCCTCTGGATGGACAGAGGTCACCGGCATGGGCGACTAGCCCCTCTTAACGGGGGGTCACCTAACAGAGTCCGGAACCACTGGAGGTTCCGGCGCAGTGTTTGGCTGGAGGCCGAATTCGGAGCCCATGGGAGTCTTGCTCCCTTTGCGCCCAGGGTCCGGAATGTCGCCCCGAGGCGCCTTCAGGACTACCTCCCCTTGGTTCAGTGCCCTTTGAGACAACACCTCGACATTGTCCATAGGGCGAGGGGTGGAGGCGGTCGGAAGTGAATCGCTATTCATATCCGACGGGTCCAAAGAACCATCCGACGAAGATACGTCGATATGGGCTCGGGACGGACTGCATAATCATGTTCGGTGTGGTAAGAAGCAGTGCAATAAAACATACCATGAATTGCTATGGTATCCGGATATTTACGACTTCGCCAGGGGCTTGTCCCTGGGCAATCACTCATTGTCGCTATAGGCGGCCGTAGTGGAGCAGTCCAGGAGGAGGGTCCTTCCCTTCTTGGACCCTTCGGCCTCCCTGGATGGGGCGGCCTTCCTTTTCTTGTCTCCCCCGGCTAGGGGGCAGAACTTTCCTCTTCCTCCTCCTCGTTTTTGTGGGAGGAGTGCACCTCGGAGTTTTCGGACGATGAGTCCGATATAACCTTGCGTCGGAGACCCTTCCGGGTCCCCGTGGCCTTCTTCTTGGCCTTCTTCACTGGCACCTCGTAAGGCGCCAGAACCAGCATCTCTGTTAGGAGAGCATCTGGTGGATCCTCAGGCAGGGGGGCTGGGCAATCGATCTGCTCCGCTGTCTCTCTACCCAGTCCTGTTAGTGGCATGGAGGCTTAGATCCCGCACATGATTAAACTTGGGAAAATAAACATCCTGTGAGATATAAAAAACTTATCGGATTGGCATGGCGCTTTGCGCTGAGTCCGCGGTCCTCGGTAAGGGGAGGAGGTACCTCGGCGCCCTTGAACAGCACCTTCCAGACGTCCTTGTGCGTCGTGTCAAAGAGCTCTCGCAATGTCTGGTGCTCGGCCGAGTCGAACTCCCACAAATTGAATGCCCGTCGTTGACACGGGAGGATCCAGCAGAAGAGCATGACCTGGACCACGTTGACAAGCTTGATTTTCTTGCTCATCATGTTTCTGATGCATTTCTGGAGTCCGGTCCGCTCCACCGATGAACCCCAGGACAGGCCCTTCTCCTTCCAGGAGGTGAGCTGCGTGGGGATTCCAGATCGAAATTCAGGGGCCGCCACCCAGTTGGTGTCGCGCGGCTCGGTGATGTAGAACGACCCCGATTGCCACCCCTTTATGGTCTCCACATAGGAGCCTTCGAGCCAGGTGACATTAGGCATTTTACCTACCATGGCGCCTCCGCACTCCGCTTGCTGGCCGACCGCCACCTTCGGTTTAACATTGAAGGTCTTCACCCACAGGCCGAAGTGGGGCCTGATGTGGAGGAAGGCCTCGCACACAACGATAAACGCCGAGATGTTGAGGATGAAATTGGGGGCCAGATCGTGAAAATCCAGCCTGTGGTAGAACACGAGCCCGCGGACAACCGGGTGGAGGGGAAATCCCAGTCCGCGGACAAAGTGGGTAAGGAAAACCACCCTCTCATGGGGTTCGTGCGTAGGGATGATCTGCCCCGCATCTGGCAGCCGGTGTGCGATGTCCGCGGCCAGATATCTGGCTCCCCGTAGCTTTGTGATGTTCTCCTCCATGATGGAGGAGACCATCCACTTGCCTCCCGCTCCGGACATGCTTGGAGTGGTTTGAGGGGAAAGACACGAACTTGGGCGCTGGAGCTCGAGTGCGCAAGAATGGATGAGCAAGGAGGAAGAAGGCGTGGGTAAAAAGAGGAATCCTTGTCCCTTTATAGGGGCGGAGGAAACTATACGCCTCCCCACCTGCCTAGTAAAACTCGCTTATTCCCCAAGTGCCGTAATTGATGGCGCGGTTGGGTTACCCACGTCCGTATTGATGAGAATCCCATGATAAGGGAACACGATCTCTGCTTCGACAAGACGTGCCAAGAAAACCGCCTCGCAATACGTGCAGTAGCTGGTTGAGAAAAACGGTTCGAATAATGACCGGGCCGTGGTATGATGTCATGCTGCCAAACGTGTCAGCAGTTTAGATTTGTGGAAATATTATTCTCTCTATGGTGGTATGTGGAACTTGTTTTGCAGAGCCGGACATTGTCCTTGTGTTCAAGATCTTCTATGGAGTATTCGGAGGAAGAACCCCCCTTGCAAATCCGAAGACAAATCTGCGCGCCGGACTCATCGTCGTTGAAGCCTGGTTCAGGGGCTACTGAGGGAGTCCTGGATTCGGGGGTCCTCGGATGGCCGGACTATATACTTTAGCCGGACTGTTGAACTATGAAGATACAAGATTGAAGACTTCGTCCCGTGTCCGGATGGGACTCTCCTTGGCGTGGAAGGCAAGCTTGGCGATATGGATATGTAGATCTCCTCCCTTGTAACCGACTCTGTGTAACCCTAGCCCCCTTCGGTGTCTATATAAACCAGAGGGTTTAGTCCGTAGGACAACAACAATCATACCATAGGCTAGCTTCTAGGGTTTAGCCTCTACGGTCTCGTGGTAGATCAACTCTTGTAATACTCATATCATCAAAATCAATCAAGCAGGAAGTAGGGTATTACCTCCATCGAGAGGGCCCGAACCTGGGTAAACATTGTGTCCCCTGTCTCCTGTTACCATCCGCCTTAAACGCACAGTTCGGGACCCCCTACCCGAGATCCGCCAGTTTTGGCACCGACAGCGCTGGCGAGCCTTCCCCCCGGCAGAGGGCCAGTGGTCGCCGAGGGCGCCGCTAGCGTCCCCTTGGCCCCTTGGCATCGTCCTGGTTTCCGGACGCCCCAACGGTGGTCGAGGGTGGCGCAAGGAGGGGCCCTCATCTCGCGATATGAAGCAAGGCTCACTCCTATGAAGGTCTCCGCTTGTGACACTCTCACGTAATAATGAGTGGGGCTGTACATGCCCCGAAGTTTCCGGAGTGCCATCCTCGAGCCTTGGGGGCTCCCGCCCACGTCCTAGTGGATGCACCATGCTCCACGCTGGCTGTCGACACTGTCCCCCAATGACTATGCTCACAACCAGTAAAAGCGCTTAGCTCCGCGCTAGTGGGAAGACAAGAAGACTTAGCTTGGTGCCGGACGCGGCCATTTGCTTTTGACCTCTTTTATGTAGCTCAAATTTTGCAGCCTTTGATCTTGAATTTGAAGTTGTATTTCCATTGGCAATCATGGGGGGCATCCTTTCTTGTTCGTATTGATTACGTGAGTTTCTGGATTCATGCTTTGTTTTGATATTTGCGTCCGCTTTCTCCCCCCCTCCGAGCACCTCGCGAGCGGGGGCTGGCTGCGGCGTACGTGCATCATGCGCGCGTCTTACCATCACTGGCATTTGCTTCTCGCGAGGCCCTCTCGGGTGGACTAGCGGACCCCCCAGGAAACCAAAACCTCACGAGCTCGCAAGGGGCTCCCCTCAGAAGAAATGCACATCTGCAGCTGCCAAATCAGTTTGAAGCCCGACTGGACCAAAGTAAGTTATGGCAGCAAGCCCGCAAGGGGCTCGCAAGCACACAAGAGCACATTTTTAGCCTAGCCTAAGGAGTAAAATGATAGTCTGTTTACATGAGGGGCTCCCCCTCCCCAAAATGCTCTTACATTGTGAGGGGCCGTGCCCAAGCTTTGCGTGCATGTTCAAAATAAAGGAGCGTGGGCTCAGTCGGACATATCGTTCGCGCGTCTCCCGAGTCGCTCCCGGACAGGCTGCTGGCGCTGTCGCTGGCGCTACCTTGACCGTCATCAACCGCGCCGCCCTTATCCGCCCCGACCACCACTGCGTCGTCATCAGATGAAAAGGCCCTAACCAGAGCATCCACATTTTCGTCCACCCAGCGTGCTAGGTTGTCCCGGATGACCTCAGGCATTGGGGCAATGGCGGCGTCAAAGTTAAAGTCAGGATTGGTGTTCAGGAGATGGCTGAAGACGCGGGAGAATGTGCGCCCAAGGAGGCCTCGGCTCTTTTTGTCCACAAGCTCGCGAGCCCTCTCGGCGCGGTTCTCCAGGCGCGTCACGACGTCGGTAAAGAAGCGAAGATGGCTAGCATAGTATTCTGCGTGGGGATGAGGGGCGTGCTCATCGCAAATGATGCCCAGTTCCTAGTTCGCCCTCGTCCTGAGGTCCCGGAGCTTGGGGATGTGCTCGCGCAGCAGCGTCTGTGGGCGGGAGCAGCACCTCCTCCATGCTCTGCTGCGCAAGGGACTCAGCGGTGGTGACTGCTGAAGAGGGAGCAGCTCGGCAAGGGCGGAGGCCAGCTCGGCCTGCACGAAATCAGGGCAGCTACGGCAGACTTCTCGCGCTGCTCTGCCTCAGCCAACCTTGGCCTGAGGGCGCCAGACCTGCATTCAACTTCGGCTTCCATGAGCTTCAGCTTTAGGTCATACCTGTTGGCAAGATCAGCGCTAGTCTTCAAAACCCTGCGGTCAATCTCCTCCTAGGCCCTGGCCTCGTGTGCGCTGACAGCATCCTCCGCTTGGGTAACCTGGCATTCCCTCGTCTCCAACCGCTCAAGTTCAAGACTGCGCTCCGTGGCCTCCAGCATCAGCGCTTCCTCGCGTCTCAGGACCTTTGTCAGGACCCCGATCCTAAGCCACCTTGATCTAGCATGTAACACATCATATCACTTTGCGGCCTCACGCACGGTATCACCACGGGTGCCACCTTACCTGGCCCGGGACCGTTTGCGCCTTTGGCTCACGTATATGATAGTGTCGCTAGCATCCATATGAGAGAGAACCCGGGCCGACATGACTAGTCGTGAACCCAAAGTGGCACTAACTTACAGGGACAGGCATACATGACCCCGCAATGAACGTATCGGTCATCAGAGAGTGATTTCGGGCTATAGCAACTGCGCTAGCAGGACTTCGGGAATCCGGGCTGTAGCAGGCTAACAGGACTCCGAAAGACACCGCATGACTTTTCCCCGAAGGGACAGACATAGGATCGAAGAAGGACACATGCCAGCCAGTCTAAGTGTTCCGGAGCAGTAGCAACTGGGCTAACAGGACTCCGGTAAACCGGGCTGTAGCAGACTAACATGGCTAAGTGGAAGCACTAGACCACATTTCCCCATAAGAGAGGCTACCAAGGATAGACAACTAGGTTGTCAGATCGCACACATACCAAGCATTTCAATCATACACCAATATGCTCGATATGTGTAAATACAACATGGCATCACAACAAAACTCTACGACTCAAAGTATTTATTCATAAGACCCCGAAGAGTCAGATATTACAAACAAGGGTCTCATGACCGAGCATTGAAGTCATACAAGCAATAGCACATGCGGAAGCTTAACATGTCTGAGTACAGACATCTACAAATGAAAAAGGCTGAGAACCTGACTATCTACCAGATCCTGCCGAGGGCACAAGATCGTAGCTGAGGTAACAAGCTAAAAGTCAAAGTCCACACGGAACTACTAGCGAGACTGAAGTCTCTCTGCAAAAACATAAATTAAGCAAACGTGAGTACAAATGTACCCAGCAAGACTTACATCAGAACTAACTACATATGCATCATTATCAACAAAGGGATGGTGGGGTTTAACTGCAGCAAGCCAGCTTTGACTCAGTGGCTAACCTGAACTACTACTGCAAGTAACTCTTTTGAGGTGGCGCGCATGAGTCCACATATTCACCATATCAATAAACCACTATGGATCCGCTCCCGTCCCCTACGAGAAGGCCATCCATAGCACTCACTCTTATCTTGCGCATTTTAGGGTATCCACTTTCACTTGTCTATGAACTGTATAGGCAACCCAAAGGTCCTTTACCGTGGACGCGGCTATTCGAATAGATGATCTTAACCCTGCAGGGGTGTACTTCTTCACACACGCTCTCGCCACATACCACCATGTACACATCGTGTATCTCGGCAACCTTCAAGCGGAAGCCTGGCGTGGGAGACGGCCACGACCTGACTAACCAAACAAGTCTCTAGTCCAGGTTTATCGCCTATTTGGGTTCCATCCGCGAGGAGATCCGGCCGGGGTTTCGCTCACAGCCCCAAACGATGTGTGCAGGGTTCCTGAGACACCATACGGGCGCCCGGTACACCGGCCCACGGTGTATCTACTGCATCATAGCCCACCCCTACCAACACCAGAAACTAGTTGCAACTCCTGGACAGAGATCAAGGCGATTAATAACTCGAGAGTGTCAATTAAGGATCCCAATGTGTGGTAGTAGCTTTTCATGGATCACAAACACAGAACTCAATTCCTAAGGACGGTTTCAATGAGACAACCCACCATGTACTCCTACATGGCCTCTCATCGCTACCTTTACCAAATCATGTTCACACACTTACCTCTCAACACTAGGACATGTTCACCACATTCCAATTCTTCCCCGATGAATCAGACCTGACTCAACTCTAAGCAGTAGCAAGCATGACAACAAGCATGAATGGGTAGGCACATCAGGGCTCAAATAACTTCTACTCATGCTAGTCGGTTTCATCTATTTACTGTGGCAATAACTGCTCATGCAAAGGAAAAGGGGTTCGGCTACCGCAACATGTAACAGTTGAATCGTTGTTGTCCTAATGCAGTAAAAGAGAGCATGAGCGAGAGAGTGGGATTGTATCGGAATGAACAAGGGGGTTTTGCTTGCCTGGCACTTCTGAAGATAGTATAGTTCTTCATCGGTGTCATCAATCCCATCGTCGAAACCACGTCTATTGAGAGGGGACAAACACCGGCAACAGAGAAAGAACGCAATCAATGCAATGCGAAAATATGATGCATGATCATGACATGGCAATATGATGTGATTTGAGCTAATGCAACTAAAACCAGAAGGGTTTGAGCTATTTTCAACCCAAGGTTCAACTTTAAACTCAAATTATGAATTCAAATAGTGCATTATCATGTTGTGGGCTAAACAGCAAGGTGATGTTGTTTAAACAAGCATGAAACCAGTACAGATCGATAGATTGGATTTTTCTGATCATTTTTCATATATAACACTTTGCATTTGTAGTTACAGATTAATTCCTATGGATTTTAGAAGTTTAGAGCATTTTCTGGAATTTCCTGAATAAGAATAAATCCAGAAAATGAGTTACTGCATCAGCATTGCGTCAGCAGGTCAACAGGGGCGGTCCAGGTCAAACCTGACTGGTGGGACCCACCGGTCAGTGTCTTTGTTAATTAACTAACTTAATTAGGATTAGTTTAATACTAACCTAGGTTTGACTAACGGGCAGGGCCCACATGTCAGTGACCTAGGGGAGTCAAACCCCTGGTCAAACTCGGCTGACTCGCCGGTGTTTAGCCGCCGGCGACGTCCAGACACGGCGGAGGTTGCTGGTATCGCCCTCCGGCGACCAAATGGACGGCGGAGGCCACCCACGTGTAGCTGGGAGTGAGCCGCGTCGAGGGGTGGTGGTGGTTGAGCTCAAGGTCACCGGAAACGACACTGGCGATGAGCTTTGCGGCTGCCGGAGTTCGGGCGAGGACGAACTCGTCGGTGCAGTAGTCTTGGAGGCTCGGGGCTAGCTCCTACGTGGCCTACGTGGTGCTGTGAAGTCAGTGGACATGGTGGTGTGGCCGTTGGGTGGCATGAGCTACGTCAGCGACGAGCTCAGGCGGCGGCATGTGCGGTGAAGCTCGTTGCAGTCGATGCAGGGGACGGCAGTGAGAACCGGGAGGATGGGGAGAGATAGGAGCTCACGGTGATCTCAACGAGCTAGGCGGCAAGGTCGGGGACGAGCTGGAGCAGTGGTGACAACGAAGGGGATCTCCGGAGATGGCGGAGTCGGGCGAGGTCGGTGTAGTGGCTCCGGTGCGAATGAACGCTCGGGGCTCGGTCTGCTTGACGGATAGGAGGGTGGCGGAGCTACTGGACACGGCGAGGCGGCGTGGATTCGAAGGTGGTCGCGTCTAAGACGGCGAGACGGTTGCGGCTGCGTCGGCCATGGTGGGGGAGGGCAAGAGAGAGGCGTTGGGGGCGGACGATGTGTCCAGGGGGTCGAGGAGACAACGTGGAGGTCGTCCAGGCATCCAGGGGCGCGGGCGGCAAGCAGGTGGCGCCGTGGCGAGCTCGCGCACGCTGGCGTCACCTCCCTGCCTGCCTGGCGGGGACGAAGCAGCTGGCTGGCACGGGCCGGCACAGTGCTGGGCCGCCAGGTGGCTGGCTGGTGGCTTTGCTAGGTAAGTCCATTTTCCTTTTATTTTGTGTTTTCTTTATTTCTGCGGGTTTGTGGCCTTTCTAAAAATACTAGAACTAACTCAAAAATCATGAAACTTCTCATGCCCACTGTTTGGAATATTTCAAACAGTAAACATTTTAGTTTATGATTATTTGGACATTTAAAATATTTTATATCATTTAAATGTCCAAATGCAATTAACATATGATTTAATCCAGTGACCTTATGATGTCCTAGAAAAGTGTGCACCATTTTTGTCATAGGTTCTAGACCAAGGCAAAGATGATGAACATTTTAGAACGGCATTTCAGGTTCATTGAAAAAGATATAGTAAATCCTAGTTGGATTAAGGGGGTGCTGGGGGTTCTATCATCCCCATTTCAACTTTCTGAGAAAAGTAGACATGATGCATGGAGATTATGCAATGACAGGCAAGACTAAGCTAGGGCTATGATCGCTCACCCCCACTAAACAAGAATCTCGTCTCGAGATTCAAGTGTAGGGTAAGATGAAGAGGAACACAAACTAACATAATCTTCACGATCCAGGTTGCACTTCATAAAGGCGTTGATTCAATCACCATATTTGTCTCGTCGTCTTGCTCTGAGAACTCCAGCCAACATGACAACAAGAGGAAAAGGAAACTCTGGAAGGATCGATCTTCTCAAAGACTGAACAACTCAGGATCAACTCATGGAGAGAGACATTGAAACATCTCTCGAGCTGAGACACGACACATACATCCAGGGGGATGGAGTGTAACCGATGACGAAGGTTCACTAGGTAGACAACAATTTCACGTTTAAGAAGGTGGTGAACGGTTGTCAACGTAGCGAGGAGTTGAGTTGCCATGATATCATAATGAGACATCTTAAGGAAGATGACTCACAGAAATATTCCCTTAAGTGGCAAAAAGAATTACTTTTGATTCAGAGATCATTGAAACTTTTTATACGAGCCTAAGGCAAATCACAACAATCGTTTGGTGGAGTACGAAGGGATGGCATACCCGGACTAGAATGGATGATGTGGACTACCTTGTTGAAGACAACGCAAAGGATGATGTTTGCTTATCATCGGAAATGGATGGGACCCATGGTAGGACCACTTCTGAAGATGATCCTGAACAACAATTGCTGAGAAGGGCAGCCCATGGGAAATTGGCACAAGGCGGTGCAAGCTGGGAACAAAATGCAAATGTCGGGAATGTTCCAACCATCATATCTGCCTGAGATTTGGATCTGGTTGGTGTCAGAATATTCTAGACTCATCGAGTCTAGAGAGAAAAATGAAAGTTTGCAACACAAATCGACGAGATGACGTTGCGAGATTCTTGGGGAGTGAACTACGATAGCAAGCTCCAAAACATGAGCTGGTTCTGCTACATACATGTGAACACGTTGTCGGAGACAAGCATGACCACATAGTAGTCTTACAACAAAACACTACCAAGTTCTGATTGGGAACCATCATTGCGGAGAGCGAAGTCTTGCGCATGTACATTTGGGTCCTTAAGGGTTAGCACTTAAGAAGTTCTTTTCCTTGAACAAATCAATCAGTGGCTTGGTGTGCTAGGAAACACATATGGAGTGGAGGCGGCCAACCTATCAAACCATAGGGCACTTGGCACGTGCATGACTAACTTGGGATGATTCGAGAGGAAGCAAAAACAATCTTTCTTGAATTCACGGCGGCAACTTGCATCGAATGCACTTGAATTAGGGGAAGTCTCTTCTTTCATCCAAACATATACCTCATGAGTGGCACGCGAAGGCATTGTTTACAAAGTTTCCAACACTAGCTTAATGTTCATCGTGAATCATGGATAAGATAAAATGCTGCTGATGAGCTCAACAACAAGTCATCAAGATTCCCACTAAGATGGAATTCCACAACTATGTGAACAAGGCGATAGTATTGGTCAGACCCAAAAGATATAATGGTGTGTGCTCGAGGGACAACCACGAGTAAGACAACATTACGAACATCGTTGGTTCTGATTTGATTTGACGATAGCACATACTCAAATCAAAGATTGGTAAGATAATAGATCCAACAACTGATCACGAGGGTCAATCGATGAAGATATCATCTTTCTTCAACACACACACACACAAAGATATCCCTTAATGATGAACTAAGTCGGACAAGCTTCCATCTTCCAATTCTCCAAGTTTTTGTTTAGCTTAACCAACTAGCTCAGGGTATCCAGCACAGATTCTTGGAGAAGGGGTGTTTAGAGGAAAACCAACCTTGATCACGAGCTCAACATAATAGTCAAGGGACAACCTGGTGATACTTTCGAGAAGATATTCGGAAAATCACGAACCACCGATATGCTATTAAGCTCGAGAACAATCTTGCTTTTCAGGGCAAGATGAGATGATCAAATAAGAAAGCTTTTGACATAGTCCTAACTCATTGATCAAAGAGTGCACCAGAAATATGGACTAGGTAGCACGATCAACCTTGGGGTGATGATTCAATAATCAACACGCTAAGAATGAGGTTATTGTCCATTTAACTACCAGGCAACGGAGTTTCTAGGAGTATAGATTTCATACATCACGATTCACATGTCGGCGTTCTGGTTACAATAACACGGAACTGAGGAATGAATAATGATGGCGAGAAGTATCACTGCATCAAGAGTTCATAAGAGGTTGTGCAATTCCCATGACATACTTGATATGAAAGAGGGTAACACTCCAAGGTAGAACAGAACAAAAGCTGGTTTAGCATTTTGATCTGCGGATTACAACTACTTTGACCCAATCCTAGATATGGATGAGGTGCTGGAGTTTGTTTCTCCTAGTCATTCCGGAATAGAATGGCTTGACGGACCACAAGAATAATAGGCATCGATGAACATGATCGCACACATACTCTAGACTATCGATTGATAGACAATGGTTAGAATACAAGTGAAGAGTAAAAACTCAAGGAACATATATCTTTCTGAGTTGTGGATGCATAGATTAGTATGTCGAGCAAAGCTCAACATTTCTTCCGGATAACCCATGCAGAACGGTAGAACTGGCAAATTCACAATGTAGAATGGAGAACTCATTAAGAGAACTCTGGTTGTGATCTTTTGGTTCAAAGAACTTCTGCCATAGGCGGTTCATGGTATTTGGAAGAAGGAAATACCATGGACCTCGAGGACTATCACAAAGGTTACAAATATCCTAAAGGAACTAGCAAACACTATCAACAGGAGGTGAGTGGAGTGAATCTCGGGTTCAAAACCGAGGAATAGAATACCTACTAACTAACTGGCATCATGGGATGCTTTAGAGAATGGCGGCCAGAATCATCACACTGGGAACAAAAAGCATTGCTAGATTACTGGATGATTTTCCAGGATGCCTAGGGTCATAATACTAGCTCCATCTTATATGCCGAGGCAGTAGAGTACCTGAACAGATGGTTTAGTGTGCTTAATCTGGCCCAAAGGGACATCGGGAATGGAAAGAAGGGATTTGTAAATGCATCCGACTATTTAGAAACCTGGGATGACTCTGACAGCATAACAACTGTAAATGCTCAGAAAAGATTTGAGACATTCACAAGGATTTGCATAGTCAATTAACAACATCATATCAAGGTTCTGGTTCAACTGACAACATACTAAAAGTAGTACAAACTAAACTAAGGCCTGGATTCAACAATCCCAAGATTCTATGGATTAGTAACATGTGAACCTGATAGAAAGATGAGATCCTAGTCCTTAACCCACGTAGGAAAGAAGAGGATGACTCAGATCAGAAGGCATAAGGTAAAGGAGTAAAAAGAGCCTTACGTTCCCTTCCACAATCAATTCCCTTATATAACTAAAGCATTTCTAGACTCAACTTCAACCAGTTTGGCTTGGTAATCCTACAGGTAGTCAGGCTCTGATACCAAAGCTGTCAGGACCCCGATCCTAAGCCACATTGATCTAGCATGTAACACATCATATCACTTTGCGGCCTCACACACGGTATCCCCTAGGGTGCCACCTTACCTGGCTCGGGACCGTTTGCGCCTTTTGGCTCACGTATATGATAGTGTTGCTAGCATCCATATGAGAGAGAACCCGGGCCGACATGACTAGTCGTGAACCCAAAGTGGCACTAACTTACAGGGACAGGCATACAAGACCCAGCAACGAACATGTCAGTCATCAACGAGTGAATTCGGGCTATAGCAACTGGGCTAGCAGGACTTCGGGAATCCGGGCTGTAGCAGGCTAACAGGACTCCGAAAGACACCATGTGACATTTCCCCGAAGGGACAGACACAGGATCGAAGAAGGACACATGCGAGCCAGTCTATGTGTTCCGGAGCAGTAGCAACTGGGCTAACAGGATTCCGGTAAACCGGGCTGTAGCAGACTACCATGGCTCAGTGGAAGCACTAGACCAGATTTCCCCATAAGAGAGGCTACGAAGGATAGACAACTAGGTTGTTGGATCGCACACATACCAAGCATTTCAATCATGCACACAATATGCTCGATATGTGTAAATACAACATGGCATCACAACAAAACTCGACGACTCAAAGTATTTATTCATAAGACCCCAAAGAGTCAGATATTACAAACAAGGGTCTCATGACCCAGCATTCAAGTCATACAAGCAATAGCACATGCGGAAGCTTAACATGTCTGAGTACAGACATCTACAAATGAAAAAGGCTGAGAACCTGACTATCTACCAGATGCTGCCGTGGGCACAAGATCGTAGCTGAGGTAACAAGCTAAAAGTCAAAGTCCACACGGAACTACTAGCGAGACTGAAGTTTCTCTGCAAAAACATAAATTAAGCAAACGTGAGTACAAATGTACACAGCAAGACTTACATCAGAACTAACTACATATGCATTATTATCAACAAAGGGATGGTGGGGTTTAACTTCAGCAAGCCATCTTTGACTCAGTGGCTAACCTAAACTACTACTGCAAGTAACTCTTTTGAGGTGGCGCACACGAGTCCACATATTCACCGTATCAATACGCCACTATGGATCTGCTCCCGTCCCCTATGAGAAGGCCATCCATAGCACTCACGCTTCTTGCGCATGTTAGGGCATCACTTTCACTTGTCTATGAACTGTATAGGCAACCTAGAGGTCCTTTACCGGGGACGCGGCTATTCGAATAGATGTCAACCCTGCAGGGGTGTACTTCTTCACACACGCTCTCGCCACTTACCACCATGTACACGTGTATCTCGGCAACCTTCAAGCGGAAGCCTGGCGAGGGAGTCGGCCACGACCTGACTAACCACACAAGTCTCTAGTCCAGGTTTATCGCCTATTCGGGTTCCATCCGCGAGGAGATCCGGCGGCGGTTTCGCTCACAGCCCCAAACGATGTGTGCAGGGTTTCCGAGACACCAAACGGGCGCCTGGTACACCGGGCCACGGTGTATCTACTGCATCATAGCCCACCCCTAGGGTCAGCGCTACGCACGGCCTCCAACACATATCCTACCAACACCAGAAACTAGTTGCAACTCCTGGACAGAGATCAAGGCGATTAATAAGTCGAGAGAGTCAATTAAGGATCCCAATGTGTGGTAGTAGCTGTTCATGGATCACAAAAGCACGACTCAATTCCTGAGGACGGTTTCAATGAGACAACCCACCATGTACTCCTAAATGGCCTCTCATTGCTACCTTTACCAAATCGTGTTCACACACTTAGCTCTCAACAGTAGGACATGTTCACCACATTCCAATTCATCCCCGATGAATCAGACCTGACTCAACTCTAAGAAGTAGCAAGCATGACAACAAGCATGAATGGGTAGGCACATCAGGGTTCAAACAACTCCTACTCATGTTGGTGGGTTTCATCTATTTACTATGGCAATGACAGGTCATGCAGAGGAAAAGGGGTTCAGCTACCGCAACATGTAACAGTTGAATCGTTGTTGTCCTAATGTATAAAAGAGAGCAGGAGCGAGAGAGTGGGATTGTATCAGAATGAACAAGGGGGTTTTGCTTGCCTAGCACTTATGATGATAGTATAATTCTTCATCGGTGTCATCGATCCCATCGTCGAAACCACGTCTACTGAGAGGGACAAACACCAGCAACAGAGAAAGAACGCAATCAATGCAATGCGACAATATGATGCATGATTATGACATTGCAATATGATGTGATTTGAGCTAATGCAACTAAAACCAGAAGGGTTTGAGCTATTTTGAACCCAAGGTTCGACTTTAAACTCAAATTATGAATTCAAATAGTGCATTATCATG
This sequence comes from Aegilops tauschii subsp. strangulata, assembly GCF_002575655.3. Classification (NCBI taxonomy): domain Eukaryota; kingdom Viridiplantae; phylum Streptophyta; class Magnoliopsida; order Poales; family Poaceae; genus Aegilops; species Aegilops tauschii. The sequence goes on from NC_053038.3 coordinate 246,402,311, forward strand.
TTTTGGGCTAAACAGCAAGGTTAAGTTGTTTCAACATGCATGAAACCAGTACAGATGGATAGATTGGATTTTTCTGATCATTTTTCATATATATAACACTTTGCATTTGGAGTTACAGATTAATTCCTATGAATTTTGGAAGTTTAGAGCATTTTCTAGATTTTCCTGAATAAGAATAAATCCAGTAAATGAGTCACTGCATCAGCATTGCGTCAGTAGGTCAACAGGTGCGGTCCAGGTCAAACCTGACCGGTGGGACCCACTGGTCAGTATCTCTGTTAATTAACTAACTTAATTAGGATTAGTTTAATACTAACCTAGGTTTGACTAACGGGCAGGGCCCACATGTAAGTGACCTAGGGGAGTAAAACCCCTGGTCAAACTGGGCTAACTCGCCGGTGTTTAGCCACCGGCGACGTCCAGACGCGGCGGAGGTTGCGGGTTTCGCCCTGCGGCGACCAAATGGACGGCGGAGGCCACCCACGTGTAGCTGGGAGTGAGTCGCGTCGAGGGGTGGTGGTGGTTGAGCTCAAGGTCACCGGAAACCACGCCGGCGACGAGCTTTGCGGCTGCCGGACTTCGGTCGAGGATGAACTCGCCGGTGCAGTGGTCTTGGAGGCTCGAGGCCAGCTCCTACGTGACCTACGTGGTGCTGTGAAGTCAGTGGACATGGTGGTGTGGCCGTTGGGTGACCGGAGCTACGTCGGCGACGAGCTCAGGCGGCCGCGCGTGCGGTGAAGCTCGTTGCAGGGGACGGCAACGAGAACAGGGAGGATGTGGAGAGGCAGGAGCTCACGGTGATCTCAGCGAGCTAGGCGGCGAGGTTGGGGACGAGCTGGAGCAGAGGTGACGGAGAAGGGGATCTCCAGCGACGGCGGAGTCGGGTGAGGTCGGTGTAGTGGCTCCGGGGCGAATGAGCGCTCGGGGCTTGGTCTGCTTGATGGAAGGCGAGAGAGAGGCGTTGGGGACGAATGAAGTGTCCACGGGGTCGGGGAGACGATGTGGAGGTCGTCAAGGCGTCCAGGGGCGCGGGCGGCAAGCAGGTGGCACCGTGGCAAGCTCGCGCACGCCGACGTCACCTCCCTGCCTGCCTGGCGGTACCGAAGAAGCTGGCTGGCACGGGCCACCACAGTGCTGGGCCGCCAGGTGACCAGCTGGTGCCTTTGTTAGGTAAGTCCATTTTCCTTTTATTTTGTGTTTTCTTTATTTTTGTAGGTTTGTGGCCTTTCTAAAAATACTAAAACTAACTCAAAAATCATGAAACTGCTCATGCCTACAGTTTGGAATATTTCCAACAGTAAACATTTTAGTTTCTGATTATTTGGACATTTAAAATATTTTATAGCATTTAAATATCCAAATGCAATTAACATATGATTTAATCCAGTGACCTTATGATGTCCTAGAAAAGTGTGCACCATTTTTGTCATAGGTTCTAGACCAAGGCAAAGATGGTGAACATTTTGGAAGGGCATTTCAGGTTCATTGAGAAAGATTTTAGTAAATCCTAGTTGGATTAAGGGGGTGCTGGGGGTTCTGTCATCCCCGTTTCAACTTCTGAGAAAAGTAGACATGATGCATGGAGATTATGCAATGACAGGGAAGACTAAGCTAGGGCTGTGATAACCTCCTCCTCGTCGGACGGCGCCCCCTTCATCGATGCCAACGCAGCTCTGCGCACCTCCACTTGCTGCTCCAAGGAAGTGTTCAGGGCCCGGAGCTCCTGCCAGCGCTTCTCGGTGATCTCGCGGTGGTGGTCCGGCTCCCTGGCCTCCTCCAAGGCCCGGACGCTGGCCTCGTGCGAGGTAGCCATGGTCGCCTTGGCCTCCGCGTTGGCGTGCTCACGCTGGAGGCGCCCAAGGTTAATGGCCACCTTCAGTTGGCGCCATTCGTCCACCAGTCGGAGGCCCTCGGTTTAAAGACAAGCGTCAACATCCACAAGTTCTTCCCCAAGCCGGCTCAGTGCACCCATCGCCTCCCGGAAGAGTTCGTGATGGACGGCACCCCGCTTGCGTGCAAGCTCAAGCGCGGGGCCGGGTCCGTCCTCCACGCCAGTGGATGGCGGAGGAGTCCGAAGTGGTTTGCTTCCCCCCAGCCGAGGGCTCGAGGTTAGCACCCTCCTAGTCGCCCTTTGGGCCTCGACAGAGGCCTGGAGGTGCGGAAGCTCGTTGCTTGGAGTAGATGCCAAGATCGAGGCCATCCAGCCGCCGTCAATGACCAGGGGAGGAGCCCTTGGCACACTTCCTGCACCCCAGGTGAAACCGCGAAGCAGGAATGGCAAGAATGCGGGTTCGAGGTGCCAGGCTGGCTCGCTTGCCTCTTCGGCCGACCTTACGTCGAGTGCGGCATGCTAACGTGGGGCGACCAAGGCCGGCGGGGGATTCAAGGCAGGAGGAAGTTGCTTCTCGGGATGTTTCGCCACCCTGGCAGAAGGAACCCAGAGGAGCCACAGTCAGGAAGGGGAGCAGCGCTCGAGAAATCACAAGGATAAGGTACTCACTCATCTATGGCGACATACTTCCTCTGTTTCAATGGCCGGAAGGCATTAGCGCTGCAGCTTGGAGATCCTTTCCCCTTCCGGAGCGCGTCGAAGTTCTGCCGGAGCCGGCCGAAGCCTTGGGTGCGGTCACCAGCGCCGGGCGCGGCTGGAGTGGTTCCTGAGGAAGCGTCCTTGGGAGCAAGGGGCAGCATGAGGACCTTGGACCCCTCTTCCTGGCGACCCGCCGGGGCTCTAGGGGCTGCGGCCTTAAGAGCATCGGGCGGTGGCACCTTTCCGGCTGCTTCCTCAAGGCGGCTCCCCAAGGGCCCGCGGGGCGGCCCCTTGGGAGCCCCAAGTGGCGCCGATTCCACAGCAGCTGCGTCGCCAGCGCACGGTGTTGATCACCCCCTACACCCACTTCTAGGGAGGTCACCGCACTGGCAGCAGGCAAGGGAGCCACGGAGACAGGGCTCTCGCGAGGCCCTTCAAGACAAGCCAGACGTAGTCCCCACTCATCGAAAGGGGGCATCTGTCTCGCGAAGTCCACCTTGTTCGAGCAGCAGTACAAGAGAGCCCCCCTCCGGCATGTTGGGTGGCGATGGGTCGCCTGTCAACGTCTCGAGCCTAGTTTGTTGCGCCTCAAGAGGAAGCCCGGATGCGTGATGCCTCATGCGATCCTTGCTGCCGGACAAGGTCCACATTGGTCGAGAATGGCACTGGAGTGGGGCAACACGGCGTCGGACGAACTCCTTCACCACCATGGGCGTGGTCACGCCAAGATCCATCAGCCTCTTCAACCAGAGCCAGACGAAGGCAAGACACGGGTCGGCGAGACTCTCGTGGCCCTAGCCAGAGCTGGGAATGGCGGGTGCCGACAGAAGTGAGAGCAAGGGGCTGAGCACGCCGACGTCCACGAATACACACCACCTCAGGAACCCGCTCGCAGACGGGGGAAGCTCGAAGTCAATCCCCGAGCCGGCCGTCGCCACCACGGCCTGGAAGCTTAGGCGTCCCGAGCACTGCCGAGGGCCGGTCAGGTGTAGTGAGAAGAAATGGCGAAGTAGGGCCATGGAAGGAACAATGCCCACCATGGCCTCGCAGACAAAGGCGAAGACGGCAAGAAGAGCGACGGATTGGGGATCCAAGTGCAGCATATGGATCTGATAATGGGATAGCACGACGTTGAAGAAGGTGGAGAAAGGGGGAATCAGGCCGGCCCACAGGGCGTCAAGGAGGAAGTGGACCTCGGTGGCTGTCCTATCGACGGAGGCGCGGGATGCAGGCAAAGCCACCATCTTCTCCCACTCGTTGAAGTCGGTGGCGGGCGCTGGGCGGACCTTGCCCATGGCCTCCTGGTTAAGCACCACCGACCGCTCGACAGCTGGCTCGAAGGCCGGAGGTGGTTCGATTGAGGATTAGGGCTTCTTCTTCCCTTTCTTTGTTCGGCTAGGGGCCATGGCGGCGGAAAGGACAGAGCTCTGGTCAGATTGGAAGCAGAGGCTGTTGTTTCGAGGAGGCAGAAGAGTTGGGGAAGCGCGTCGCCCGTGACGAAGGAGTAACTGTGTTGGCCGCGGGGGCCGCCTAGCCAGGCGGATATCAAGGTTGCATGGGGAAGCGGGGGCACCCATGCCCCGTCAGTCGCCACACGTCAATCAAGGCCGCAGGCGGTTGGGGCCCCTGGCGCTCTGCACATGCCCTTTGGCTTCGCCTCGAAGCCATGTCCGAGCGCGCCTTGGGAATGGGGGCTACTATCAGCGTTCTGGGAACGGGGGTCCCCATACTTGCCTGCCTGCGGCCCACGGCATGGCACCAGGAGCGGCCCGGTACGGCCCATCTTCACCAGCAAACACTCAAGACCCTCACGAGGGGCCAAGCATCGCGGGGCGGACGACAAAAGACCTCCTCAGGGGCGGCCTCACTAGGCTGGCTCATGAGGAGCGGAGAGATCAAGGCGAGGGGCGCCTCGTGAGGTTCCCGCGATGTGAGCCGTGACGACCAAGGCCAGGCGGGCGCCAGCGAGCGCAGAGTACCCGTTGCCTCTTTGGTGCTAAAGGGGCAAGCGCAGGCAAGGAGTCCCGAGGCATTAGGCAAAGGTTTCCATATCAGTGCAACGAGACCGAGACCAGCAGGACGACAGGACGGAGGTCATCACGGAGCCCACGACGGTGTCACCACCAGAGCCTTTGGCACGCGAATATCACCTTTTGTCAGGATAGCTTGTACTAGTTGTCCCCCTTCAAATTGGCCGTTGTGGGATCCCTTCCCGCCTAATATTTGGGGACAGGAACCGGGCCTCTATATATAGGACTAGCCACAACCTTAGCAAGGGGGGAAGATTCAGATCACCATCAACCACACAAGCTCACCGAGCTCTAGAGCACCCCTCCTCAAGAGGCTGTTCTTCCCTTGTACTTGTTCATTCTCAGCCTACAAGGCAATCCACCACACCACACTGGAGTAGGGTATTACACCACATCGGTGGCCCGAAGCAGTATAAACTCTTGTGTCCCCTATTCTTCGAGTTCGACGTGCCGAGCTTTGAGATCGTGGCGAGTGTGGCTAGGGGAGGGAGAGATCTTCGTGTGCACCCCAGTGCTTGAACTTAAGGGTTTTGCCGGAACCTGAAATCTGACAAGTTGCACAGGTGTGATGTGAGGGGCGTGGATTATCGTTCAATCGCGGCGCATCTACGGTGCACACACGCGATCCGCGTGGCTGGGGTTCTGGCCAATCATAACACGACACACAATAGGCTTAGCGCACACTATTTCCGGAAGCGACGGAGATGAACCGTGGGCGATAATGAACGAGCAAAATTGTAAGGGGAGCCAAATTTCCTTTGTCGTTTGTCGTTGAGCTCTTAAATACCACCACACTGTACAGCTGCCAGGCCCCTCCATCCCAGAGCTCTCTCCAAGCGTCGTTCATGGCACTGCGACGCATAGTAACTGGTAAGGTAGCGACGACATCCCGCCGCGCCGCATTCCTCGCCGCCCGCGACCACACACATGGTAAGGAAAAGGTAGAAAGCAGTCAAGACAAGAGAGTCCCGCTGCCGCAAGAAAGAAGAGGCCACACGCCATGGTGAGGAGAGCTTGGCGGAGATCGAAGCACGGTGGGCTGCCGCCTACAAGGCCGGGAAGGAGAACGTCGGCGTTTGGCCAGCTTGCCCAAGTGGCAGCATGTGAGAAGTAGTTTAAGTTTGTAGTATTAGAGCAAATTACCAGCAGTACTTTAAGTTTGTAGTATTAAAGTACAATGTCGGTAAGAGCGTTGATTAGATTGTGTGCCCGTGTGTGTTTTTTGCGTTAATCATTAGAAGATCACAAAACACACGGTTTCTATGTCGTACCCGTGTGCGTTTTTTTGGAGACGGGATCTGCCAATTTTCTGTTTTCTCGCACACGAGTATTTTACGCACTTCGTCTGTGTTGTGTGCTTCCCCCGCCCAAGTTTCAAGTTTCACAGCGAAATTTTCACTAGGAACGCAATTTCAGAATTTATTCCTCCAACCACATCCCCACCCATGAAATTTCCTCAGTATCTCCCCCCGCGCCTTCCCCTACCGGCAGCTCAAACCACCGCCGCCGCAACCATAGCTTCAACCACATCTATGTTCTACTCGGATCCAGTTAGGTAACCTGTAACGCCCACGATGCGGTTATATCTCCCACGTGTCGAGGCACGACTTAGAGGCATAACCGCATAGTGGTTTTGTCGCAAGAAGGGTCATCTTCACACAATCCCATGTAATGAACAAGAATGGGATAAAGAGTTGGCTTACAATCGCCACTTCATACAATACATAAATATTATTCATACATCATCCAAAATTCAAACATATAGACCGACTACGGTCAAAATCCAGATGAAAATAAGACAACCCCAAATGCTAGATCCCCGATCGTCCCAACTGGGCCCCACTACTGATCATCAGGAAAAGACACATAGTAACGACCACGTTCCTCGTCGAACTCCCACTTGAGATTGACCCCATCATCTGCACTGGCATCGTCAGCACCTGCAACTGTTTTGGTAGAATCTTTGAGTCACGGGGACTCCGCAATCTCACACCCGCGAGATCAAGACTATTTAAGCTTATAGGAAAGGATGGAGTAATGAGGTGGAGCTGCAGCGGTAAAAGCATATATGGTGGCTAACTTGCGCAAATGAGAGCGAGAAGAGAAGCAACGGAACAGACGTCATCTAGCAATGACCAAGAAGTGATCCTGAACACCTACTTACGTCATACATAACTCAGACCGTGTTCACTTCCCGGACTCCGCCGAGAAGAGACCATCACGGCTACACACGCAGTTTCCCCGATAGGAGCTGCACATATCTCGTTCTCAGGGCACACCGGATGAACACTACGTACAGCTAAAACCAATCCTCGAGTTTCCCCAAGGTGGCGCTGCAAGTGGCTCTAGTTTGGACCAGCACTCAGAGGAACACTGGCCCGGGGGTTTATATAAAAATGACCCTCGGGCTCGCGAAAACCCGGGGGAAAAGGCTTAGGCGGCAAATGGTAAAACCAAAGTTGGGCCTTGTTGGAGGAGTTTTATTCAAGGTGAACTGTCAAGGGGGTCCCATAAATCACCCGACCGTGTAAGGAACGCAAACTCAAGGAACATAATCCCAGTATAACAGTAACTAGGGCGGCAAGAGTGGAACAAAACACCAGGCATAAGGCCGAACCTTCCACCCTTTACCAAATATATAGATGCATTAATTAAATAAGAGATATTGTGATATCCATGTTCCGACATGGAACAAACTTCAACTTCACCTGCAACTAGCAACGCTATAAGAGGGACTGAGCAAAAGCGGTAACTTAGCCAATCAACGGTTTGCTAGGAAAGGATGGTTAGAGGCTGACATGGCAAAATGGGAGACATGATATAGCAAGTGATAGGTAGCGGAGCATGGCAATAGAGCGAACAACTAGCAAAGCAAAGATAGAAGTGATTTCGAAGGGTGGTCATCTTGCCTGCAAGATTCTCAGAGTTGTCGAAAGCTTGATCCTCGTAAGCGTACTCAACAGGTTCCTCGTTCACGAACTCGTCTCCCGGCTCTACCCAAGACAAGAACACAAACAAACGGAACCACAATCAATCACGAGGAATGCACAAGCAACATGATGCAAAACATGTATGATATGCAAGATATGATGTGCGATGCATATGCGTGCTCCGGAAGGAAAAATGATGAACATGACAGTAACTTGGCAAACCAAGCATGCTACTGGAAAGATGAGATGATTTTTGTCGAAATCGATATAAAGATCACCGGAATCGGATGCACGGTTTGCAAATGGCAAGCAAAACAAGAATGACACGAATCTGCGATTAACAGCATGATAGCACTTAAAATGCAACGAGCAACAATGCTACAGCACTCCAACATAGCAACAAAGCACATGGCAGTAATCTACAGGAGATGCTTGACAAAAGATGAACAGTGAGCTACGGCTAGTTCAGAAGACATCAAGCTCAAACAAGCATGGCAAAAGTGCAAAAGATAACAGGATCACAGACACAGTGAAAAACTGGACATGGCAGAAAACAGCATCAGGTAGCAATGTTCCGAGCACGAAATCAACATGCTACAGGAACTTAACATAGCAAAAAAAGGCATGGAAGTGTTCTAGTAGATGCACATGACAAAAGTCCCTTACTGACCATAAGCCAAAAAGGACGAGAAGACATGATGGAATGCATGTAAACATAGCAAGTTTCGTTATCTGGTTTCAGACTTAGCAGAAAACTGAGCATGGCAGAAATATTAATATGTAGGCTTCTTTGTGAGCTTGATGCTCTCACTACAGAGCAATGAATGACAAACCAAGCACTTCTACATGAATATGGCATGTTTATGAAGCTATCCAAGGCAAGAACAATTGCATAGCATGTATGGATCAACTACAATAAGCTTTGAAAAAATGAATATCATGTTAAGAATCTGCCAGAAATATTTTATAGTAAACGTAGAGCAAGATTGTGTCATGCTAAGGCACTCCATTATTGCAAACAATTGCAGGAATGGATCAACTACAACTATAGCTACAAAACATCCTTACTGAACATCTCCAAAATATGCACGGATATCTCTGTAGCATCAAGTTTACATGGCAACAAAATAACAGCAGACAAAGACTTAGAGAAATCACCAAGTCCATGAAATCAGAAATATTACGGAGCCTACTTTGCATGCTTGTGCTAGTCACCACAGAGATCAAACAAATAGATGGACTACACCACTGGAAAGATGGCATGGCATACTTCAAAACACATGTAGAGCTCATGCTCATAAGATGCACAGATTAAATGATACAAAAATGACAAATCTCCAAATTCTGTCAAGAACCAGAGAATAACAGCAACTAGCCCTCTTCCAACAGAGATTTGGGCATCAAGATGACCTATAATGAACATTGTGCAATTGAATAAAATGTAGAGCATCACAAGACGAACAATTTGACATATTACACGCGCAAATCGGAGCTACATGCACGGAGTTATAGCATCACGAACAAGTGAACATGCTGAGAAAATTCAGGACTTAGGAAATATTCTAGGGTTACGGGAGTCAACGCTCCTCACCAGATCCGATCGGGCCCGATGAACTCGCCGGCGGGAGAGAAGAGAGAGGGTGCGGCGGCCGTCGGCGGGGGAAGGAGGAGGCGAGGCGACGCCGGAGGGAGGCACCGGCGGCGAAGGCGGAGGAGGGTGGCGCCGGCGGTGGAGGCGCGAGCGCGCGGCGGCGGTGGCGGAGGAGTCCGGCGGGGGCCGGCGGGTCGGCGGGGCCGGCCGGCGAGCTCGGCGGCGCCGGCGGCGGCGAGGCGAGCGCGCGGCTCGGGCGGAGCCAGGCGGCGGGGTTCGGGCGCGCGGGCCCGGAGGGCTTGCCCTGGGCCCGGGCGGGCTTCGGCGGCGGCGGCGTACGGATGCCACGTGGCAGCCGCGGGTTGGCCGCGGGGGCGGCGGCGACTTCGTCCGGTGGCGCTGGACGCGTCCGCCCGCGGAGAGGCGATTTTTTAGGGTTACGGGAGACTGCGAATGTATTTCGGGATTCTCACATATTTATAGGTAGAGGGAGCTAGGAGGCTCCAAATGAGGTGCGGTTTTCGCCCACACGATCGTGATCGAACGACCTAGAGCATGGAGGAGAGTTTGGTGGGTTTTGGGCTGGTTTTTGAGGGGGTTTTTGCTGGACACTCAAATGGACTTTGCGGATGCCCGGTTAACCGTTGGAGTACCAAACGACCTCCAAATGGAACGAAACTTGACCGGTGGTCTCCGGGTGGTATATTAAGGCCACTTGACAAGCCTCGGTCCATTCCGAGAAAGTTTGACACCCGCACACGAAAGAAAACAAGAGGGGTGCACCAGAGGAGATAGGAGCGCCGGATTGCAAAACGGACAACGGGGAAAATGCTCGGATGCATGAGACGAACACGTGTGCAAATGCAATGCACATGATGACATGATATGAAAATGCATGACATGACAAAAATACAAAACGAAAGACAAAACCCGACAACGGACGGAAAATCATAACACATAGCCGGAAATGGCAAGAGTCGGAGTTACAAATATGGCAAGTTACATCCGGGGTGTTACAACACTCCACCACTACGAGAGGATCTCGTCACGAGATCTAGGACTGAAAGAACTCCGGATATTCGGAACGGAGATGGTCCTCGCGTTCCCAGGTGGCTTCCCGGTCGGAATGGTGCGACCACTTCACTTTCAGGAATTTGATTGACTTGTTGTGAGTCTTGCGGTCGGTTTCTTCCAGAATAGCAACGGGGTGCTCATGATAAGACAAATCTTCCTGGAGGTCAATCTCTTCGAAGTTGATAGTGCGCTCAGGCGTCTTGAAGCACTTGCGGAGCTGTGACACGTGGAACACATCGTGCACATTCGTGAAGTTGGAAGGAAGCTCAAGTTGATAGGAGAGGTCGCCTCTTTTGCCAATGATCTTGAAAGGACCCACGTATCTAGGGGCAAGCTTCCCTTTGATACCGAAGCGACGAGTGCCTTTCATTGGAGAGACGCGGAGGTAGACATGGTCTCCGATCTCGAAAGCCAAAACACGATGCTTACTATCATAGTAACTCTTCTGGCGCGATTGCGCGGCTCTGAGATTATCACGGATGACTTTACACATTTCTTCAGCTTCAGTGATTAAGTCATTGCCAAGAAGTTGGCGTTCACCAGTCTCTGACCAATTGAGAGGAGTATGGCACTTTCTGCCATAGAGAATCTCGAATGGGGCCTTGCCCGAACTCGCTTGGAAGCTATTGTTGTAGGAGAATTCAGCATATGGAAGACAATCTTCCCATTTCATGCCAAAGGAAATGACACAAGTCCTGAGCATATCTTCAAGAATTTGATTGACTCGCTCGACTTGGCCACTAGTTTGAGGATGGAAAGCTGTGCTGAAGCGAATGTTAGTGCCCATGGCCTTCTGGAAGGAGTCCCAGAACTTAGAGGTGAAAATGCTTCCACGCTCTGAAGAAATCAATTGTGGAATGCCGTGCAAGGAGACAATTCTGGAGGTGTAAAGCTCTGCCAGCTGAGCTGCTGTGATAGATTCTTTGATTGGAAGGAAATGAGCCACTTTAGAAAGCTTGTCAATGACAACGAAGATAGCATCATTTCCATGCTTGGACTTGGGAAAACCAGTCACGAAGTCCATTTCGATGTGATCAAACTTCCACTCCGGGATAGCAAGAGGTTGGAGGAGACCAGCTGGTCGTTGGTGTTCTGCTTTCACTCTTCGGCAGACATCACATTCATTCACGAATTGGGCAATTTCTCGCTTCATTCGAGTCCACCAATACGACTGCTTGAGGTCATGATACATCTTCATACTTCCAGGATGAATGGAAAGGAGAGAATTGTGCGCCTCGTTCATAATGACTTTCCTTAGATCACCTTTAGGAACCACAATCCAGTCCTCGAAGAATAAAGTGTCTCTGTCATCAATGCAATAGCACTTGTATTTGGAGAGACCCTTATCGATACCACGTTTCACCTTCTTCACCATGACATCAAGGAGTTGTGCCTCACGAATTTGATCTTCCAAAGTAGGAGATACTATGAGGTTGGCAAGAAAGCCTTGAGGAACAACTTGGAAATTCAGCTTGCGGAAAGCTTCACAAAGATCCGGTTGGAAAGGCTTGAGAATTAAGCTGTTGCAATAAGCCTTCCTGCTTAAAGCATCTGCAATGACATTAGCCTTGCCTGGAGTATATTCGATACTTGGATTGTACTCTTGAATCATTTCGACCCATCGAGTCTGCCTGAGGTTGAGGTTGGGCTGAGTGAAGATATACTTGAGACTCTTGTGATCGGTGAAAATGTCCACTTGTCTTCCCAACAAGAGATGTCTCCACGTTATTAACGCATGGACAACTGCCGCCAACTCAAGATCGTGAGTGGGGTAGTTCTTCTCGTTGGGCTTCAACTGACGAGAGGTATAGGCCACAACTTTCTTCTCTTGCATTAACACAGCACCGAGACCTTGAAGAGAAGCATCACAGAAAACTTCGAACGGCTTGGATTCATCAGGAGGAGTCAAGACAGGAGCTGTGAATAGTTTCTCTTTGAGAGTGTTGAAAGCAACATCACACTCAGCAGACTAGACATACTTCACATGCTTCTGGAGGAGGTTGGAAAGAGGCTTTGCAATCTTGGAGAAATTCTCAACGAATCTTTGGCAATAGCTTGCAAGACCAAGAAAACTGCGGAGCTGCTTGACATTTTGAGGAGGTTCCCAATTCACAACTGCGGACACCTTCTCGGGGTTAACAGCGATGCCCTTGGCAGAGATGATGTGAACAAGGAAAAGAACTTCATCGAGCCAAAACATACATTTGGAGAACTTTGCATAGAATTGATACTCTCTGAGCTTGTCGAGCACCAATCGCAAATGTTTGGCATGATCCTGCTTATTCTTGAAGAAAACCAAGATATCATCGAGATACACCAGAACGAATTCATTGGTATAGGGGTTGAAGATTAAATTCATCATCCGAGAGAACACTGGAGGAGCATTGACAAGGCCGAAAGACACGACAGTATATTCATAAGAACCAAAGCTTGTTCTGAATGCTGTCTTGGGAATATCTTCTTCACGAATGCGAATCTGATGATAACCCATACGAAGGTCAAGCTTCAAGAATACTTTAGCACCTTTGAGTTGCTCAAATAGCTCATTGATGTTGGGAAGTGGATACTTGTTCTTGATTGTCTTCTTGTTCAATGGACGGTAGTCGACACAAAGTCGGTCCGTGCCATCCTTCTTCTTGACAAAAAGAACACCACAACCCCATGGAGAAGAACTCGGTCTGATTAAACCCAGACTCTCTTGTTCATCGAGCTGTTTCTTCAATTCCTTCAGCTCGTTATGTCCAAGCTTGTATGGACGCTTGCAAACGGGTTCAGTGCCAGGCTCTAGTTCAATAACGAACTCAACTGGCCGATGAGGAGGCATACCCGGAAGCTCTTCTGGAAAGACATCTTGATACTCGCAAACGACTGGAATTTGAGAGATGGCATTCAATTCGCCCTTCTCATTGGGAGAGAAAAACCGAATGGTTTCATCACGAGCGGCATAAATAATCACATCCTCAGAAGAGTGTGTCAATTGAATTTCCCTGGCAGCACAATCAAGTTGAGCCTTGTGCTTAGAAAGCCAGTCCATCCCGAGAATAAGATCAATATCCGAGTCACCAAGAACAACTGGTTTAGACAGAAATTTATAGTCGCCCATCTTGATGGAAACATCCGGGACACAATTATTAGATGTCATTTGCTTGCCCGGAGACACAACCTTCAATGGGATAGGGATCTTTTCCGTCACAAACTCATGCTTGGCAACAAAAGGTCTTGAAATGAAAGAAAGAGATGCACCAGTATCAAAAAGAACTTTTGCAGGAATATCGTTAACAGGAAGATTACCCATTATCACATCAGTAGATTCCTCCGCTTGAGATGCATTCATCATGTTCACCTTTGCAGACTTTGGATTATGCTTGACCACTGCATTGCTGGAAGATCTGACAGGAGGAGCAGGAGGAAGACGCCTTTGGTTGAAGCACTTGCTAGCATAGTGACCTTTCTGCTGACATTTGTTGCAAGTCACCTCTGAGAGTGGACGGTGATAAGGAGCATTGGACTTTGGAGCTTGATTCTGAGACTTGTTCTGATAGCCAGAGTTGGAAGAGTTGGAAGAACCATGGCCACCTTTGTTCTTCTACTGGTAAGGCTGACGAAACGGAGGAGGAGGAGGCAACCAGAACTTCTGTTGCTTAGCTGTCACAAGTGAGGAAGAAGAAGACTGAACTGCGTCTCTGACTCTCTTCTTAGAAGCCTCACACTTGAGCTGAGCAGCCTCTTGCTTCAGTGCCATATTGTAGAATTGATCAAAGTGAGTAGGCTCAACAAGAACGAGAGCTAACTGCAGATCCTCTTTAAGGCCACCTCTAAAGTGATAGATCATGCTCTTTTCATCAGGAACGTCTTGTTTAGCGAAGCGAGCAAGTTTCTGAAACTGAATGTTGTATTGATACACAGACATGTTGCCTTGCTTGAGATTGCGGAACTCCTCACGCTTGCTCTCAACAACACTTTGTGGAATGTGGTGCGCTTTGAAGTCCCAACAGAAGTCAGTCCAAATGATCACACGACCTCCTCTGGAATCTTTGTATTGTTGATACCAATCAGCAGCTTGGTCCTTGAGCTGGAAAGAAGCGAACTTGACATAGTCCTCAGGTCTGACATTGCTACATTCAAAATGCTTGTTGATGTCCACAAGCCAATCATTGGCATCCGTGGCCTCGGCACAGTAGCTCAAAGACTTGGGCTGATTTGCGAGAAACTGGTTGAGAGTGGCAAAGTGAAACTGATTGTTGCCTTGACCTTGATTGCCTTGATTGCCTTGCCCTTGAGTACGTTCTTGCAAGAGTTGCAGAATCATCTGAGCATTGGCGTTGGTGGCTGTCATGATTGCTTGCCATGCCTCCGGAGGTGGAGGTGGTGGCGGAGGGTTCGCTTGACTCCCTTCATTGCGATCTGGATTCTGACGCGTTGGCGGAGCCATCCTGAAGAGGGAGACATCCGTTAGCATCTTGATAGACAAATAGACAAGTAGAATCAACGGATAGAAATTGCAACATATAGTCTTCACAATAAACATTTGAACGAAGATGAACGAATGAATTCCGTAGTAAATCATCACACTTCCATAAGTTGAGAAGCCACTTAGAAAAAGATATGGAATCAACATATGAATTCGAAGCAACTCGAATACCACAATACAAAATAAAACAAAGTATTGGCTTGCAAAATAAGCCGGAACAAACATATGATAGATATTTCGTCCGAAGTTTTCATGGTGGGGCCCACACGGGCTCAATCGTACAGCACCATCATGTACAAGGCTGTGCACATGACATACGAAGCGTCCCCGAGTCGGCAAAGCCATGGACTCTTTAAGACACTACGAGACCACTTTAAAATCAACCGTATACAGGCGGACCACTAGACGTCGAACCCCAATCTCATATCATGCATCTGTCGGAAAGATATCCTAAGGCTACTTGAATTCCCACTTATAAACTCCCGAAACTTTCTGGTTATGCAATCTGGTGTTGGGGATACAGGGGACACAAAATATATCACCCAAACTAGCAATCCCTAGATCCAGCTGTATCCATCCGTCAACACATAACCAAGAAACCTTCGGAAATCGTTTACCTCAACCTTCGAAAAACATCCGTTATACAAGTTATGGCAATACTCCCGAACTCCCGCCCCAGTACTGGGTGGCGTCGAGGTGATCTCACCAACAACTGCATAAAAGAGATTTCGATGTCGGCGAAACTCAGGTATTCCAGAACTGCAACGATAAAATTGTGACGACAACACCTCGGAGCTCAGCTCCCCGGGACACTGCCACAACCCCTAAATGTCAGGAGGCACCAAGAACAATGTTCTCGTCACAAAACCATCGGAACGATTCCAAGATACCCGCGTGATCCTAAAATTTTTTTTAGTGAAATTTGAGGAGAGAATAGTCAGAACATCTACGTCTGGAGACCTTACCAGAGCGACGAAGGGACTGAGGAGTAAAAAGAATCCTACTCTCCGATATATACAATCCCATGACTCAAAACATTTTTGTTCTAGACTCAACAACGCCAGCGATTCGATCAAGCAGGGGGCTCCTAAGTCGGGGATGGCTCTGATTACCAACTTGTAACGCCCACGATGCGGCTATATCTCCCACGTGTCGAGGCACGACTTAGAGGCATAACCGCATAGTGGTTTTGTCGCAAGAAGGGTCATCTTCACACAATCCCATGTAATGAACAAGAATGGGATAAAGAGTTGGCTTACAATCGCCACTTCACACAATACATAAATATTATTCATACATCATCCAAAATTCAAACATATAGACCGACTACGGTCAAAATCTAGATGAAAATAAGACAACCCCAAATGCTAGATCCCCGATCGTCCCAACTGGGCTCCACTACTGATCATCAGGAAAAGACACATAGTAATGACCACGTTCCTCGTCGAACTCCCACTTGAGATCGACCCCATCATCTGCACTGGCATCGTCAGCACCTGCAACTGTTTTGGTAGAATCTGTGAGTCATGGGGACTCAGCGATCTCACACCCGTGAGATCAAGACTATTTAAGCTTATAGGAAAGGATGGAGTAATGAGGTGGAACTGCAGCGGTAAAATCATATATGGTGGCTAACTTGCGCAAATGAGAGCGAGAAGAGATGCAACGGAACGGACGTCATCTAGCAATGACCAAGAAGTGATCCTGAACACCTACTTACGTCATACATAACTCAGACCGTGTTCACTTCCCGGACTCCGCCGAGAAGAGACCATCACGGCTACACACGCAGTTGATGTATTTTAATTGGGTCAAGTGACTAGTTCTCTACAACCGGACATTAACAAATTCCCATCTGCCTGATAACCGCGGGCACGGCTTTCGAAAGATAATACCCTGCAGGGGTGTCCCAACTTAGCCCATCATAAGCTCTCACGGTCAACGAAGGATAAACCTTCTCCCGGAAAGACCCGATCAGTCTCGGAATCCCGGTTTAAAAGACATTTCGACAATGGTAAAACAAGACCAGCAAAGCCGCCCGAATGTGCCGACAAATCACGATAGGAGCTGCACATATCTCGTTCTCAGGGCACACCGGATGAACACTACGTACAGCTAAAACCAATCCTCGAGTTTCCCCAAGGTGGCGCTGCAAGTGGCTCTAGTTTGGACCAACACTCAGAGGAACACTGGCCCGGGGGTTTAAATAAAGATGGCCCTCGGGCTCGCGAAAACCCGGGGGAAAAGGCTTAGGCGGCAAATGGTAAAGCCAAAGTTGGGCCTTGCTGGAGGAGTTTTATTCAAGGCGAACTGTCAAGGGGGTCCCATAAATCACCCGACCGCGTAAGGAACGCAAACTCAAGGAACATAATCCCGGTATAACAGTAACTACGGCGGCAAGAGTGGAACAAAACACCAGGCATAAGGCTGAGCCTTCCACCCTTTACCAAATATATAGATGCATTAATTAAATAAGAGATATTGTGATATCCCAACATATCCATGTTTCGACATGGAACAAACTTCAACTTCACCTGCAACTAGCAACGCTATAAGAGGGACTGAGCAAAAGCGGTAACTTAGCCAATCAACGGTTTGCTAGGAAAGGATGGTTAGAGGCTGACATGGCAAAATGGGAGACATGATATAGAAAATGATAGGTAGCGGAGGATGGCAATAGAGCGAACAACTAGCAAAGCAAAGATAGAAGTGATTTCGAGGGGTGGTCATCTTGCCTGCAAGATTCTCAGAGTTGTCGAAAGCTTGATCCTCGTAAGCGTACTCAACAGGTTCCTCATTCACGAACTAGTCTCCCTGCTCTACCCAAGACAAGAACACAAACAAACGGAACCACAATCAATCACGAGGAATGCACAAGCAACATGATGCAAAACATGTATGATATGCAAGATATGATGTGCGATGCATATGCGTGCTCCGGAAGGAAAAATGATGAACATGGCAGTAACTTGGCAAACCAAGCATGCCACTGGAAAGATGAGATGATTTCGGTCGAAATCGATATAAAGATCACCGGAATCGGATGCACGGTTTGCAAATGGCAAGCAAAACAAGAATGACACGAATCTGCGATTAACAGCATGATAGCACTTAAAATGCAACGAGCAACAATGCTACAGCACTCCAACATAGCAACAAAGCACATGGCAGTAATCTAGAGGAGATGCTTGACAAAAGATGAACACTGAGCTATGGCTAGTTCACAAGATATAAAGCTCAAACAACATGGGAAAAGTGCAAAAGATAACAGGATCACAGACTTAGTGAAAAACTGGACATGGCAGAAAACAGCATCAGGTAGAATTGTTCAGAGCACGAAATCAACATGCTACAGGAACTTACCATAGCAAAACAAGGCATGGAAGTGTTCTGCTAGATGGACATGACAAAAGTCCCTTACTGACCATAAGTCAAAAAGGACCAGAAGATATGATGGCAAGCATGTAAACATAGCAAGTTCTGTTATCAGGTTTCAGACTTAGCAGAAAACAGAGCATGGCAGAAATATTAATATGTATGCCTCTTTGTGAGCTTGATGCACCCACTACAGAGCAATTCATGACAAAAAAAGCACACCTACAGGAATATGGCATGTTTATGAAGCTATCCATGGCAAGAACAATTGCATAG
The DNA here is from genome assembly GCF_002575655.3 of Aegilops tauschii subsp. strangulata. Classification (NCBI taxonomy): domain Eukaryota; kingdom Viridiplantae; phylum Streptophyta; class Magnoliopsida; order Poales; family Poaceae; genus Aegilops; species Aegilops tauschii. The sequence continues at coordinate 246,420,588 of NC_053038.3, forward strand.
CATGTATGGATCAACTACAATATGCTTGGCAAAAATGAATATCATGTTAAGAATCTGCCAGAAATATTTTATAGTAAAAGTAGAGCAAGATTGAGTCATTCTAAGGCACTCCATAATTGCAAACAATTGCAGTAATAGATCAATTACAGCAATAGCTACAAAACATCCTTATGGAACCACTCCAAAATATGCATGGATCTCCCTGTAGCATCAAGTTTACATGGCAACAAAATAACAGCAGACAAAGACTTAGAGAAATCACTAAGTCCCTGAAATCAGAAATATTACGGAGCCTACTTTGCATGCTTGTGCTAGTCACCACAGAGATCACAAAAATACATGGACTACACCACTGCAAAGATGGCATGGCATACTTCAAAACACATGTAGAGCTCATGCTCATAAGATGCACAGATTAAATGATACAAAAATGACAAATCTCCAAGTTCTGTCAAGAACCAGAGAATAACAGCAACTAGCCCTATTCCAACAGAGATTTGGGCATCAAGATGACCTATAATGAACATGGTGCAATTGAACAAAATGTAGAGCATCACGAGGCAAACAATTTGACATATTACACGCGCGAATCAGAGCTACATGCACGGAGTTATAGCATCACGAACAAGTGCACATGCTGAGAAAATTCAGGACTTAGAAAATATTCTAGGGTTACGGGAGTCAACGCTCCTCACCAGATCCGATCGGGCCCGATGAACTCGCCGGCGGGAGAGAAGAGAGAGGGAGCGGCGGCCGTCGGCGGGGGAAGGAGGAGGTGAGGCGACGCCGGAGGGAGGCACCGGCGGCGGAGGCGGAGGAGCGCGGCGCCGGCGGTGGAGGCGCGGGCGCGCCGCGGCGGTGGCGAAGGAGTCCGGCGGGGGCCGGCGAGCTCGGCGGCGCCGGCGGCGGCGAGGCGAGCGCGCGGCTCGGGCGGAGCCAGGCGGCGGGGTTCGGGCGCGCGGGCCGGGAGGGCTTGCCCCGGGCCCGGGCGGGCTTCGGCGGCGGCGGCGTACGGATGCCACGTGGCAGCCGCGGGTTGGCCACGGGGGCGGCGGCGACTTCGTCCGGCGGCGCTGGACACGTCCGCCCACGGAGAGGTGACTTTTTAGGGTAACGGCAGACTGCGAATGTATTTCGGGATTCTCACATATTTATAGGTAGAGGGAGCTAGGAGGCTCCAAATGAGGTGCGGTTTTCGCCCACACGATCATGATCGATCGACCTAGAGCATGGAGGAGAGTTTGGTGGGTTTTGGGCTGGTTTTTGAGGGGGTTTTTGCTGGACACTCAAATGGACTTTGCGGATGCCCGGTTAACCGTTGGAGTACCAAACGACCTCCAAATGGAACGAAACTTGACCGGTGGTCTCCGGGTGGTATATTAAGGCCACTTGACAAGCCTCGGGCATTCCGAGAAAGTTTGACACCCGCACATGAAAGAAAACAAGAGGGGTGCACCGGAGGAGATAGGAGCGCCGGATTGCAAAGCGGACAACGGGGAAAATGCTCGGATGCATGAGACGAACACGTATGCAAATGCAATGCACATGATGACATGATATGAAAATGCATGACATGACAAAAATACAAAACGAAAGACAAAACCCGACAACGGAGGGAAAATCATAACACATAGCCGGAAATGGCAAGAGTCGGAGTTACAAATATGGCAAGTTACATCCGGGGTGTTACATAACCCACCGATCTCTATCACGGCCCCGACCTAATTGCTTAAATGGCGCCTGCAAAACATCCTCATGCCTCCAAATCCCCACCGCCAGGAGCTGATGGCGGTCCATGGCGCGATGGCTACTGTGCGTGTTGACCCGGAGGAACACCTCGCCTCCGCTACCGCTGACATGGTGCAGGCTCTGGCCCAGATGAAGTGCCCCAGCGACTAGCCCCCAGGACTTAACATGTATGATCAGACCAACTAAATCTTACCAATACTGTCGGGGATATACCCCGCAGTATGACCCGGCTGGAGATATAACCCGGCTGGGATTGGGTGTTTCATTGATGACCCGGCAGACTATAAGCCGGCAGGAACAGTTAAGTAGGTTAAGCTCGCGGGGTCAGTTGAGCATTGTAACCCGGCAGACATGGTCATTTAACCCGGTAGACACAGTCATGTAACCCGGCACATGTTAAGCCAGACGGTAGGCCAGATGGTAAGTCAGATCATAAGCCAGACGGTAGGCCAGATGGTAAGCCAGATGGTAAGTCAGATCGTAAGCCAGATTGTAAAAAGCCCAAGACATTAAGAAGCCCATGGTGAGACGTCAAAGTAAGGTTAAATCTTAAGTCCGAGTTGGACTCTACATGTAACCCGCCCCTTCAGCTTATATAAGGAGGGGCGGGGCACCCCAAGAGGGGACGAGAAACAATCGATAGGGCTAGACACCGAGAGCCGGTTCCCGGCGACTCTCCCGTGATCATAATGAGACCTAGCCTCAAACAGCATGTAGGTTTGTTACCGGATGATGTTTCCCGGGGCCCGAAGCTGTCTAAATCCTTGTCTTGTGTTGCGTGGCTCGATTCCGCTCAATCCCTCTCAAGCTACCACATAGATGCGTTGGCCTCACGACTAAGTCCTGACACTAAGGACATCTACCGTGACAATTCCACGACAGTTGGCGCCCACCATGGGGCTAGCGCATGGTGGTGTTGAGATCTTGAAGGGATCTTTCACAGGGATCAAAAAGTCTGCGAATTCCAGGTGAAGAAAAGCTGCTTCGAAGATTCGCATCAGCTTCAAATTCATCAGTCCGGATCTACAATCCATGAAGATTTGAGTTCAAGAGGAAATTAGGGTTGCGCGTTATGCTGTGGATGAACGTGACCCGGCAATCCATCGAATCTGGAGATGAATCAATATCGGTTACAGTGGCCATCATGCGAGCCAGGAAAACATCTATTCTGGTGAACCGACCAATATCTTGGGCTGGAATAGGAAACTACCGCGACCCGGGCATGGGTTATCCAAGACTGCTGCAGCCTGGAGGTGGTCAACTTTCGCTGCTGCTATCGCGTATCGCTGGAACAGTCAATGAAGCCGCCCCGCTGACCCGGCAGTCAAACCGTCTTTGCTCTTTACCGCGAGAGGCCACAACAGGGCTATCAAGTTGTCATCGTCGACCCTCGTCCGCTACATCTCTGAGCCGCCGTGGTCTGGCGCCTCCAAACTGCACCAGTCCTTGTTCCTGCGCCTGCCTCTGAGTCGTCGGCTGGCATCGCCGATGAACCGCCGCCGGATCAAAACCCTTACCCCGGGTTGCCGCGAGCTGCTCTCACCATTGCTGTGCTCGCGCGGCCACCCGAGCTGTTCTATCGCCATTCGCTGAATTGTCAGGTCCGCCGGGTTGCCATGCCGTCAACCTGCTGCGCCACCTGGTCCCACTGTAGCCTTGTGCTTTCGCTTTGAGCGCGGCCCGACCACCTCGTCAATTGCAGCAAGCCACCGTCGCCCTCGCACTTTGCCTCGTTTGTGGACGGCCTCTGCTGCCGCATTGCTTCTGTCGCAAGTCGCCGCCGCAATTCCGTTGTCGCGCTGGGTCAAGCCAGCCTCACTTGCGAGCCGTCCTAGCTGGCAGGCCTAAATCGCCACTACAACCCGGTTTCGCTGCCCTGAGCCATCATCGGTGCCCACGTCCGCGGCTTTGCTTCAGCCCTGAGCTGCCGTCAACGCGCTAACGGAGAGCCGCCCTCACCGACATTGATACGGATTCGAAGCCGCCATTCTCTTATAACATCACCACCAAACCATCGCCTGCGCCAGGATGAACCGTCGTTGCCGCTAAGTCGCCGTCTTCGCGGCCAAACCGCCCCGGCCTCGCTCAAACCGGCTTCACCTTCACCCCCGCGCGGCCTCAGCTTGAGTCGCCCTTCTGCTCGGTTGAAACGCCCTGAGAGCCGGCCACGAATCGCCGCCGGGTCTCCGCCGCGGTTGAGCCGCCACCGCCGTCGCTCGAGAGCCGCCTCCGGGTCGTATCCTTTGTGAGCCATCGCTAAGCTGTTTCCGCTGCGAACCGCCCCGACCGTCGCTGCGTCTTGAGCCACTGCCGGACTCCGCTTCAAACCGCCATGAACACCGCGGCCCTCCAACTCCGTCAGGCCATACTGGCTTCTCCTCCGGGTCGTATCCGCACCTTTGGGCCGCCGTCGGGACTTGTTGCCGTGGAGCCACCAGCGCGCCATGCTTCCTCCCAGCCGCCGTCGAGCCTTGCTGCCCCTGAGGTACCGGCGCGCCTTGTCTTTTCCAAGTAATTGCCACCTCCGCGTCGCGTTGAGCCGCCTCGTCTCTGCTCCAGTTTCGCCTCCCCTGAGTCGCCATTGGGCCTCGACGAGTCGCCTACACCGCGGGTGAGCCGACACCAGAGCACGTCCCGGTCTTTTCCATCACGCGTGTGTTGCCTCAAGGCGCTTTTAAATCGGCCACGACCCGGTTTACTCTGGGCAGCTGCCTCATCACTTCACCCCCGCTCTGACCCGTTCCGACTCGGCCTCGTCTTGGCCTGCCTGTGCCTGTCACTTCCACAAATTGCCACTGGCCAGGTCACTTCAGCTGCCTCGCCGGGGGTTTCGACGGCTGCGGAACAAGCCGCCCTGCTACCTTTACCTTCGCTGCTGCAAACCGCCCGGGATCAGAGCCGGCCGTCGTGCAGCCTCTCCTCGCCCTGTTAAACCGCCCCGTTCTAAACCGCCAGGTCTCGTCATCTGCCAGTCCGGGCCTCTCCTCGCGTAATTGCTTCCTGCCCGTGGGCTACTACGGGTGCAACCCGCCTCCTGTGCGTCTGCTGAGTCGCCACGACCGCGGGCTGCCAGCCGCGTCCGCCAGCGCCGGCTGCTGTGGGATGGTCGTCTCCGGGTCACCGCTCTGGCCGCGCGGCCTTCCTGCGTCTCGCCTATAACCCGCTGACACTGCTGAGCCGCCCTCACGCCCGATGGCCCGCTTGACGTACACGCACGCAATGTACTGGTTCTCTGACGCACTGGATCCCTGGATGACACGCACTGAATTGTTAAACCGGGAGTCCGGTTTGCATGGACACATCAGGTTATCCGGCGGACCTGGGTAAATTATTGTTATATGGTTCAATCAACAAATGGGAGGCCGCACCAAATGTTCGCCCGCATTGAGTTGTCCAACGGACAGCAGCAATAAGCATAAATCTTGATGCCTGACCGGTCTAGTTATTTAAACTTGGTTTGCGCCATCAGTGTCATCCGACAAAAATACCAGGTGTTATTTTTCCTATGTATTTTATCAGTACATATTAATTCATCCGACAACAATTACTCTGGCCTGTAATATTTTTATGCAGGGCGACTATTAAAAGAAAAAGGGGTGGTGTTATACCACGGATGCACGTTCGGCTATGTCGCGCGGCTTCACGGACAGGCGTGTCGCGGTCCGGTTTACATCAATGCGCCGGCCGACTCGCCCGTCCGCACCGCCTTACAACGCCACGGACGACTTGCCCGTCCGCCCTCGCGGCCGGTTCACGCGTCCGCGCCGGCTTACAACGCGGAGGACAGCTTGCTCGTCCGCACCGGCTCACAAACACCGTGGCCGGTTTATCTGTCTGCTCCCACGGCCGATTCACCCGTGAGGGATTCCAGTTTCACCTAGTGATCATCAATTTCATGGCGGATTATTTTCGGCCTAAACACATCAGGTGATATCCATCTAAAATATATTTTATTGATACATATTATTTTGTCAAAAAGCAGTTTATCTTTGTCTTGGTCTGCAGTATTGTTGATGCAGGACAATTGTTCACTACATCAAAACGATGTGGTTAACTCGCCCGACCGCGCCAGTTTATAACACCGCGGCCGGCTCATCTGTCTGAGCCGCTTCTGATGTTGAGGTCGTCTTTTCCGTCCGCCTCTCGCGGCCTGGTCTACATCAACACACCGAGCCGCACCTATCTGCATGAGCTGCGTATTGAGTATGAGCAGGTCACTACTTGGGAAGCCCGGTTTTCTTCCAACAAATTGGAGGCAAATTATCATATGTTATCAGCCGCCGTCTGCACCTGGACGGCTCAATGGACATGCGCATAAGTTGCCATCACTACAGTTTGGTTTCAAACAACCGGTTGGAAGGAACCATTGGCCGAGTTGCTGACACGGCTCATACGGGATCATTTGTAACCCGCCGCAGTCACCTCAACCTTCTGTGGATACACATCGTGTTATCGACACCAATGATATACAAGTTATGCCGGTTTATATCACGGTTAAATATGGAGAATCTCAAGCCAACTCCTCGAGTCATCTTGAGACTCGGGGGCTACAGTGACATGACTCGGGAACCCCGGGTCGTTGGAAGGAATGATAACCCGGTTCCGGAGGCTGCTACCATATTGATGAAGCTTTAAAGGCCGTCAGAAAATTGCCGGTTCAAATAAGGATTCCGGGTTAAAATACGGTTCAAGAGATATCTTTCTCCCGCAAAGTTTTGAAGCTCTCAAATCTGGTTCAAACGTCCGGCTCAAGGTAAATTTGTATCTTATAAAGCTTTCAAGCTCTTATTATCCGGTTTACAAATTTCCGGTTCAAAAAGAGGTTATCTCTCGCAAAGTTCGAGTTCTCAGGAAAAATTAAAGGGACCAAAGAGAGTCTGTTACAAAGCACAACTCAAATATAGGTACCCTGCTTTAATGACCGTTGGGAGCTGATCGTATTTCGAATTTAGCTTAACCCTTATGGTGTGACCCTGATTGTATTCGAATCAGAGTCATTAAAAATTCTCATGATCACTAGGGGGCTTCCTGTTCAAACATAGGTCGTATTCGAACCAAAGAGAACATAGCTGTCGATACCCTTTTGATCGGCACACTGCCGAGCTCATTGGGGAGTTTCTTGTTCATATTTGAACCATAGCTCAACCCTCTTTGGGAACCGACGTGGATCGTATTCGAATCAGCGTCGTTAAACAACTCTCAAGGTCATTTGGGGGCTTCCTGTTCAAACATAGGTCGTATTCGAACCAAAGAGATCATAGCTATCGGTACCCTCTTGATCGGCAACGCCAAAGCCACTGGGGGCTATATGATCGTATTCGAATCTTAGCTTAACCCCTTTGGGACGGTTTTCTGATCGTATTCGAATCAGAAGCCTCAAAAATTTTGAATTCTCTTTTTGCAAACAATTTTTTGATTTTATTTGAAGCTCTTTTTCATATCTAAAGTATATATGAGTGGTTGTTATTTAACCCGGCTTGATTTTCAATGGTAAATCGCCAGCTTATGACAATCATCATCTGTGTGGAAGCATTGGCTTCTAAGGATTGGGTTATCACCCTTACTGCATAGGTCATGTAAACCGGCAGTATAAAATCAATAACACAGTGGTTATATGTGAGATATTATGACCCGACTTGCGGTAGACCGCCAAGGGATCTTGTGATCTACTTGTGTGCAGGATAAGACTACATTTGGGTGATTACCCGCCCTGGCTTTTAACGTTAAATCGCCAGGGCATATGTTGTTTAAACTCTGTGCAGGATTTACAGGGCTATGACTTACATAAATGATTAAGTTCAAGCCCATCATCAAAGATTGAAATTGGTGTCTCAAAAGGGGTATCAATTCTTGAAGGCTATAAGCCGCCGGGTTATAAAATTTCCGGCTTACAATGGAGGCGTAATAAATCGCCATCGGCCAAGAATCGCCGGGTATTTAAACTCCGGGTTTACTTGTCAACAGATAAGGTATTTGAATCTTTAAATAGCCAAACTTGGCTGGATTTTCACTATGATATTAAATGATTGAGGTTTCAAACCGGGTTATTCAAATGTTTAATAGCCAACATGGCTGGATTTCTATTATGGTTATCAATAGCCAATCTTTTGATGGAGGTCTTCAAAGTCGCTTTAGCGCAATGATTATTATTTTATTAATGGACATGATTTATTTTCACAATGGAGGGAATAGTCCCGAGTCACTGCAGGCTTACGACCCGGCACTTGGGGGCTACATTATTCAAATTGAGATCACATCAAATATGCAAGTCCCATGTCACTGCCAGCATGCACCATGGCACTTGGGGGCTAATGCAAAGTCATTTTTTGCTCATTTCATTGAAAGACCCGACTCATCACATTCTGAATGAGCCAGCCCTTGGGGACTACATTGGTTGAAGTTTTTTATGAGTATAAGGCAATTTCAAGTCCCAGGCTGCTGCAAGCATGACAACCCGGCACTTGGGGGCTACATATGTGGAATACTCAGTTTTGACTAGTGATTGAGATAGACAACATGGATTTCTTCAAAGTGATAATATTTTTGTTGAAGCAAGTCATAAGTCATTACTTTGTTTCTACTCAAGACTTGGGGGCTACAGGTAATATGGATAGGAGGGAGAGAATCATGACTTGGCATCATCTATTTATAAACCCGGCAAGTTTTTTCATCTTTAAGCCGGTTGAAGGTCACATGAGTATTTCAAGACCAGGATTTAAGCCGGGTCAGCAGATTGATTATGAAGTTGGCTTATTTGACCCGGATTTTTGAAGAAGGAAATAACAAGGAGTTAAGGATGATCAGGTGCTGGCTTACAAAGATGTTTTAACCTGGAGCGTAACCTGTTAAAATTGTTCTTGTGTTGTTTTACAGGATCAGTTTAACATGGATCAATCCAAATTAAACTGGGGGCTAATGTCGGGGATATACCCCGCAGTATGACCCGGCTGGAGATATAACCCGGCTGGGATTGGGTGTTTCATTGATGACCCGGCAGACTATAAGCCGGCAGGAACAGTTAAGTAGGTTAAGCTCGCGGGGTCAGTTGAGCATTGTAACCCGGCAGACATGGTCATGTAACCCGGCAGACACAGTCATGTAACCCGGCACATGTTAAGCCAGACGGTAGGCCAGATGGTAAGTCAGATCATAAGCCAGACGGTAGGCCAGATGGTAAGTCAGATCGTAAGCCAGATTGTAAAAAGCCCAAGACATTAAGAAGCCCATGGTGAGACGTCAAAGTAAGGTTAAATCTTAAGTCCGAGTTGGACTCTACATGTAACCCGCCCCTTCAGCTTATATAAGGAGGGGCGGGGCACCCCAAGAGGGGACGAGAAACAATCGATAGGGCTAGACACCGAGAGCCGGTTCCCGGCGACTCTCCCGTGATCATAATGAGACCTAGCCTCAAACAGCATGTAGGGTTGTTACCGGATGATGTTTCCCTGGGCCCGAAGCTATCTAAATCCTTGTCTTGTGTTGCGTCTCTCGATTCCGCTCAATCCCTCTCAAGCTACCACATAGATGCGTTGGCCTCACGACTAAGTCCTGACACTAAGGACATCTGCCGTGACAATTCCACGACAAATACCACTTGCAATGGCTATGTTTTGTACCGTTGATGTATTAAGCATGTTCGTGCCTTTTTTATTTCAGTACTTCACACTGTGTGATATTCAAGTATTAACTGTCCAGCTCAATTTCACCAATACCAGCAACAAACTTACAATACATGACTCAGGATATCACTACAGATGCTGCCCATTTGCTATTTTTGGTGGATGCTAACCCTGTGGTACTTAACATGCCTGTCCATGTACTTATGCAGGGTTATATCGGCCGATGCTGTTGTTTGCCATCGAGGTTAGCTGCATCACATGTCTTACAGTATTTCACATCATTTGTGCAATTGCAGTTTAACTTCTACCATTTACTGGTTGCCTATAGGTACACATGTCAGTGGCACTGATCCACACTTCGACCCGAAGGAATAACTCTCCTCCACCGCCGCTGACTTTGGGCGGGCTACCTCTCAGGACTTACTATAAGTGCATCTAGTGCCACCCCTAGTTGATTTTGGAGTATTGACGACAAACTTGCTTGAGTGACTAATGTGTTTGTGAGAATTGCAGGATAATACAGGTAGTAGTCCCTTATTGATTCGGTTTACCTACTAGAGATGACCATTAAAAATGTGTGAAGGCATTGAAGACAATGGTGGTTCGTGAAGACATTCACGATGAAGATTATGACATGTGAAGACATTCACTTGGAGACTATGGATTGCGAAGACATAGTTGTTTCGTAGTTTCCTTTTCTTCTTTGTTGAGTCATAGGAACCATCGTATTGTTAAGTGGTGTCCAAGCGAACAAAGTCAGAGTGACTGATGTGATGCTCAACCAAAATCCTATGTCTTCGAGTGAAGATAATGAGAGCAAATCTTATCCAGAGCAGGATGAGTCAGCTTTGCTTGTAGCCCAAGTAAAGTTGTCGCGTGTGTTTTAAATCCGACTGTTGGACACGTGTCGGTTCCTTAGTGACCCAGGGTCATTTCGGACATATCAGGTCGGGTTGCCTCCTGGCTCTAAATAGCCCACCCCTACACCATAAATTGGTGGCTGCTCAGAGTTAGTGCACGACTTTTGTCGTTTTAGAGCAACCACCTCCGAAGCATTTGAGAGAGAGATCCTTGCGAGGACAAAGCCCAAAACACCCAGAGCCAAACAGTGTGAGGCATCACTGAAGTCTTTCTGTCCGCGTGACCTGAAGACTTTTTACACTTGAGGACTATGAATCCTCCAGCCCGTTAGGCGTCGCGTTCTGAGCATCCAAGAGTCATTGTGGATCGCCGGTGAACGAAGTCTGTGAAGGTTTGGAAGTCTACCTTGAAGACTTACTAGAGTGATTGGGCGAGGACTGGGTGTCCTTAGCTCAAGGGGAATAAGGTGAAGACGCGGTCTTCTGAGATAAATCTCTGCCTCCGTAACCAGACGTACATTTTTCACAGCAACTGGAACTGGTCTACCAAATCCTTGTCTTCACCAAGCAACTGGTTCTATCCCCCAACTTCCCTTTACTTTACAGTTTGTCTTCGTGAAGTCATTGCTAGCTTGTCTGATCTGATTGACTTCACTGAGTGAAGACTATTTACTGTTTGGCTTCATACTGTCTTCCATCCTGATCCATACTACCTAGCTGCTGATTGTCTTTGTACTTTCACTACATTGCTTACTTGACTATGGCATGTGTAGTGTAGTCTATCTTCTGCTGCATATCAATAGGTTCATTTCTACTATTTGTATTCAAAGGCCTCGTGTATTGAAGACTTCCATAAAAATCGCCTATTCACCCCCCTCTAATCGATAACTAGCACTTTCAATAGGTATCAGAGCAAGGTGTTCCCTTGTTCTGTGTGATTCGGTTTAACCACCTGGAGTTTTAGCTATGTTGACTACATGGTTAACCAAGGTCTCCGTTGCGTGCGTGGTCTTCGATGGCACTGATTACCCCTACTTGAAGAATAAGATGCGCATGCATCTTGAAGCCATTGATGTCGACCTCTGGTATGTCGTCAAGAATGGCGTTCCCAAGGTCGGTGAAGGTGTCACCGCTGCTGATGTCAAGAGGTTCATTAAACTAGATTCGACTGCCAAGAACATAATCTCTGGTCATCTGACCAAAGGACAATATGCCCGTGTGAGTGCACTGGACACTGCAAAGCTGGTCTGGGACTGGCTCTCCAAGGTCAATGAAGGCGTCTCAACTCAGAGAGATTCAAGGATTGATGTTCTTTGCAACCTCTTCAACCACTTAAAGAGAAACGAAAATGAGAATGTCCAGCTCACATTTGATCGCCTCACCGATATCACAAATGAGCTTTGCGCACTTGGCGCCACTGAGATCACCACGCACAAAATCATCAAGAAGCTCATGAGATCAGTTGAGAGATCATTCCACACCCTGGCCCTGATGATACAAGAACGTCCTAACTTCAAATATCTCGATCCGTCTAACATACTTGAGAGGCTCAACACACATGAGTTTCAGTTATCTAAGAAGAGAGACATCTATGGCCCCAACTATGGCTGAACCCGTGCTTTGAAGGCAAATTTGTTTCCTCATCTGAAGAAGAATCTGACTGTAGTTATGGGGATCCTGAAGACATCGGAAAGGAGCTAGCTATGCTCGTGAAGAAGTTCCCGAAGTTCTCCAAGATGAATCGTTTCGGAAAGTCTTCAAGATCCAGCTCAAGAAATGATGAACTTCCACTCGTGACCACAAGAAGAGAACATGCCACAAATGCATGAAACCTGGTCACTACATCTCTGAGTGTCCCTGATGGGACAAGGAATATAAGAAGAAGAAGAAGAAGAAGAGGAAGGAATATGATTCTGACGACAAGAAGAAGAAGAAATCCTCAAAGTCTTCTTCAAAGTCTTCATCTCACAAGAAGATCTCGTCCAGCAAGGCTCGTGCATTTGTTGGCAAGGAGATGGATTCAGAGGAGGAGTCTGCTTATAAGGAGGCGAAGGTGGAGTCTGAGGAGGAGTCCGATTCAGGCGTGGGAAGCCTGGCTCTAGCTTCAGCTTACGTCGCCAAGTCCATCTTCAACACCAAAGACAATGGCCTCTTCGCTGATGTTGATGCCGATGATGAGGATGACTCTGCTCCGACCTACTGCTTCATGGCACGTGGTGCCAAGGTAAACTCACACGATGCTTACTTTCAAACATCAAGTGAACATGACTCTAAATGTGAATCCAAACCTAGCTACAAAACACTTGCTAAAATTGCAACTGAACAACAAACTGCTATGGAACATATTCAAAAATTGCTAGACAATAGTGATGACCTGTTGGACGCGAAAATGAAACGAACTCAGTCCTTAATTGACGACATTAGAAAATTTCACGTTAAGTACAAGGAACTTGAAGGTCGTGATGAAACTCTCTCAGCTGCTCATGAGAAGCTTTCCTATGATTATCTTCAAAGGAAGCAAGAACTTGAGAATCTGAGAGCACCTCATGAAGATCTTCAAAAGGAGAACGATTCACTTCGTGCTCAGTAGACCAGTTCCGCTCAGGAAGACTTTGAGCCTCCATGTTTAAAATGCCTTGAGCGTGATAATGCTATCTCTGTTGCTGAATGTTCTACTGGTGCTACTATTGCAATATCTTCAACTGCTAATGTGGTAACTAACCCCTCTTCTCAGGATACTGATACGTCTCCAACGTATCTATAATTTTTGATTGCTCCATGCTATATTATCTTCTGTTTTGGACATTATTGGGCTTTATTATTCACTTTTATATTATTTTTGGGACTAACCTATTAACCGGAGGCCCAGCCCAGAATTGCTGTTTTTTGCCTATTTCAGAGTTTCGCAGAAAAAGAATATCAAACGGAGTCCAAACGGAATGAAACCTTCGGGAACGTGGTTTTTGGAACGAACATGATCCAGGAGACTTGGACCCTAAGTCAAGGAAGCTTCGAGGAAGCCACGAGGTAGGGGGGAGCGCCTACCACCCAGGCACGCCCTTCACCCTCGTGGGCCCCACGTTGCTCCACCGACGTACTCCTTCCTCCTATATATACCTACGTACCCCCAAACGATCAGATACGGAGCCAAAAAACCTAATTCCACCGCCGCAACCTTCTGTACCCACGAGATCCCATCATGGTGCATGTTCTGGAGCTCCGCCGGAGGGGGCATCGATCACGGAGGGCTTCTACATCAACACCATAGCCCCTCCGATGAAGTGTGAGTAGTTTACCTCAGACCTTCGGGTCCATAGTTAGTAGCTAGATGGCTTCTTCTCTCTTTTTGGATCTCAATACAATTTTCTCCCCCTCTATCGTGGAGATCTATTCGATGTAATCTTCTTTTGCGGTGTGTTTGTTGAGACCGATGAATTATGGGTTTATGACCAAGTTTATTTATGAACAATATTTGAATCTTCTGAATTCTTTTATGTATGATTGGTTATCTTTGCAAGTCTGTTCGAATTATCAGTTTGGTTTGGCCTACTAGATTGATCTTTCTTGCAATGGGAGAAGTTCTTAGCTTTGGGTTCAATCTTGCGGTGTCCTTTCCCAGTGACAGTAGGGGCAGCAAGGCATGTATTGTACTGTTGCCATCGAGGATAACAAGATGGGGTTTTTATCATATTGCATGAATTTATCCCTCTACATCATGTCATCTTGCTTAAGGCGTTACTCTGTTTTTTATGAACTTAATACACTAGATGCATGCTGGATAGCTGTCGATGAGTGGAGTAATAGTAGTAGATGCAGGCAGGAGTCGGTCTACTTGTCTCGAACGTGATGCCTATATACATGATCATACCTAGATATTCTCATAAATATGCTCAATTCTGTCAATTTCTCAACAGTAATTTGTTCACCCACCGTAAAATACTTATGTTCTTGAGAGAAGCCACTAGTGAAACCTATGGCCCCCGGGTCTATCTTCATCATATTAATCTTCCAACACGTAGTTATTTCCGTTGCTTTTTACTTTGCTTTTATTTTACTTTGCATCTTTATCATAAAAATACCAAAAATATTACCCTATCATATATATCAGATCTCACTCTCGTAAGTGACCGTGTAGGGATTGATAACCCCTTATCGCGTTGGTTGCGAGGATTTATTTGTTTTGTGTAGGTGCGAGGGATTCGCGCATAGCCTCCTACTGGATTGATACCTTGGTTGTCAAAAACTGAGGAAAATACTTACGCTACTTTGCTGCATCACCCTTTCCTCTGCAAGGAAAAACCAACGCAGTGCTCAAGAGGTAGCAAGAAGGATTTCTGGCACCGTTGCCGGGGAGGTCTACGCAAAAGTCAACATACCAAGTACACAACACAAACCCTTATCTCCCGCATTACATTATTTGCCATTTGCCTCTCGTATTCCTCTCCCCCAATTCACCCTCGCCGTTTTATTCGCCCTCTCTTTTTCGTTCACCACTTTTTCACTTGCTTCTCGTTTGCTCATGTGTTGGATTGCCTGTTTGTCACGATGGCTCAAGATAATACCAAATTCTGTGACTTTACCAATACCAACAATAATTATTTCCTTAGCACTCCGATTGCTCCTCTTACCGATACTGAATCTTGTGAAATCAATGCTGCTTTGTTGAATCTTGTCATGAAAGATCAATGCGCCGGCCTTCCTAGTGAAGATGCCGCTACTCATCTAAATAGCTTCGTTGATTTGTGTGATATGCAAAAAAAGAAAGATGTGGACAATGATATTGTTAAATTGAAGCTATTTCCTTTTTCGCTTAGAGATCATGCTAAAGCTTGGTTTCCGTCTTTGCCTAAAAATAGTATTGATTCTTGGAATAAGTGCAAAGAGGCTTTTATCTCTAAGTATTTTCCTCCCGCTAAGATCATCTCTCTTAGAAACGATATTATGAATTTTAAGCAACTTGATCATGAACATGTTGCACAAGCTTGGGAGAGGATGAAATTAATGATACGTAATTGCCCTACTCATGGTTTAAATTTGTGGATGATTGTACAAATTTTTATGCCGGACTGAATTTTGCTTCTAGAAATCTTTTAGATTCGGCCGCGGGAGGCACTTTTATGGAAATCACTTTAGGAGAAGCTACTAAACTCCTAGATAATATTATGGTTAATTATTCTCAATGGCACACTGAAATATCTACTAATAAAGAAGTGCATGCGATAGAAGAAATTAATGTTTTGAGTGGAAATATAGATGAACTTATGAAATTATTTGATACTAAGAGTGTTTCTTCTGATCCCAATGACATGTGTTTGTCTACTTTGATTGAGAAGAATAATGAATCTATGGATGTGAATTTTGTTGGTAGGAATAATTTTGGTAACAACGCGTATAGAGGAAACTTTAATCCTAGGCCTTATCCTAGCA
Source organism: Aegilops tauschii subsp. strangulata (assembly GCF_002575655.3). NCBI lineage: Eukaryota > Viridiplantae > Streptophyta > Magnoliopsida > Poales > Poaceae > Aegilops > Aegilops tauschii. The sequence continues at coordinate 246,436,243 of NC_053038.3, forward strand.
ATTCCTCTAATAATTATAGTAATTCCTACAACAATTCTTATGGAAATTTTAATAAGATGCCCTCTGAATTTGATACTAGTGTTAAGGAATTTATGAATTCGCAAAAGAATTTCAATGCTTTGCTTGAAGAAAAATTGCTTAAAGTTGATGAATTGGCTAGGAACGTTGATAGAATTTCTCTTGATGTTGATTCTTTAAAGCTTAGATCTATTCCTCCTAAACATGATATCAATGAGCCTCTCAAAGCCATGAGAATTTCCATTGATGAGTGCAAAGAAAGAACCGCTAGGATGCGTGCTAAGAAAGATTCCTTTATGAAAGCGTGTTCTTCAAATTTCTATGAAAATAAAGATGAAGATCTAAAAGTTATTGATATGTCCCCTATTAAATCTTTGTTTTGCAATATGAATCTTGATAATGATGGGACTGAATATGATCCACCTTTAGCTAGAAGGCGTTACAAAAATTCAGAGTTTTTAGATCTTGATGCTAACATTGGTAAAAGTGGGATTGAAGAAATCAAAACCCTAGATATTAATAAACCCACTATTTTGGATTTCAAGGAATTTAATTATGATAGTTGCTCTTTGATAGATTGTATTTCCTTGTTGCAATCCGTGCTAAATTCTCCTCACACTTATAGTCAAAATAAAGTTTTTACCAAACATATCGTTGATGCTTTGATGCAATCTTATAAAGAAAAACTTGAGTTGGAAGTTTCTATCCCTAGAAGACTTTATGATGAGTGGGAACCTAATATTAAAATTAAGATTAAAGATCATGATTTTTATGCTTTATGTGATTTGGGTGCTAGTGTTTCCACTATTGACAAAACTTTATGTGATTTGCTAGGGTTCCGTGATTTTGATGATTGCTCTCTAAACTTGCACCTTGCGGATTCCACTATTAAGAAACCTATGGGAACAATTAATGATGTTCTTATTGTTGCAAATAGGAATTATGTGCCCGTAGATTTTATCGTTCTTGATATAGAATGCAATCCTTCATGTCCTATTATTCTTGGTAGACATTTCCTTAGAACGATTGGTGCAATTATTGATATGAAGGAAGAGAATATTAGATTCCAATTTCCATTAAAGAAAGGCATGGAACACTTCCCTAGGAAGAAAATAAAATTACCATATGAATCTATTATGAGGGATACTTATGGATTGCCTACCAAAGATGGCAATACCTAGATCTATCCTTGATTTTATGCCTAGCTAGGGGCGTTAAACGATAGCGCTTGTTGGGAGGTAACCCAATTTTATGTTTTAGTTTTTTCTTTTTGCTTATGTTTAGGAATAAATATCTGATCTAGCCTCTCGTTAGGTGTGTTTTTATGTTTTAATTAGTGTTTGTGCCAAGTTAAACCTATAGGATCTTCTTGGATGACAGTTATTTGATCTTGCAGAAATTTCCAGAAACTTTCTGTTCACGAAAATAATTGTTAAAAATCACCAGAACGTGATAAAATATTGATTCCAATTGCTGCTGATCAATAAAAAAATTGTCTAGGTCGTCCTATTTTTGATGATGTTTTGGTGTTCCAGAAGTTTGCGTTAGTTATCAGATTACTACAGACTGTTCTGTTTTTGATAGATTCTGTTTTTCGTGTGTTGTTTGCTTATTTTGATGAATCTATGCCTAGTAAAATAGTTTATAAACCATAGAGAAGTTGGAATACAGTAGGTTTAACACAAATATAAATAAAGAATGAGTTCATTACAGTACCTTGAAGTGGTCTTTTGTTTTCTTTCGCTAACGGAGCTCACGAGATTTTCTGTTGAGTTTTGTGTTGTGAAGTTTTCAAGTTTTGGGTGAAAGATTTGATGGATTATGGAACAAGGAGTGGCAAGAGCCTAAGCTTGGGGATGCCCATGGCACCCCCAATATAATCTAAGGACACCTAAAAGCCAAAGCTTGGGGATGCCCCGGAAGGCATCCCCTCTTTCGTCTACTTCCATCGGTAACTTTACTTGGAGCTATATTTTTATTCACCACATGATATGTGTTTTGCTCGGAGCGTCTTGTGTGATTTGAGTCTTTGCTTTTTAGTTTACCACAATCATCCTTGATTTACACACCTTTTTGAGAGAGACACACATGATTCAGAAATTATTAGAATACTCTATGTGCTTCACTTATATCTTTTGAGTTATATAGTTTTGCTCTAGTACTTCACTTATATCTTTTAGAGCACGGTGGTGGATTTGTTTTATAGAAACTATTGATCTCTCATGCTTCACTTAGATTATTTTGAGAGTCGTAAATAGCATGGTAATTTGCTTAAATAATCCTAATATGCTAGGTATTTAAGATTAGTAAAAACTTTCTTATGAGTGTTTTTGAATACAAAGAGAAGTTTGGTGCTTGATGATTGTGTTGAGATATGGAGGTAGTGATATTAAAGTTGTGCTAGTTGAGTAGTTGTGAATTTGAGAAATACTTGTGTTGAAGCTTGCAAGTCCCGTAGCATGCACGTATGGTAAACGTTATGTAACAAATTTGAAATATGAGGTGTTTTTTGATTGTCCTCATTATGAGTGGCGGTCGGGGACGAGCAATGGTCTTTTCCTACCAATCTATCCCCGTAGGAGCATGCCCATAATGCTTGGTTTTTCATGACTTGTAGATTTTTGCAATAAGTATGTGAGTTCTTTATGACTAATGTTGAGTCCATGGATTATACGCACTCTCACCTTTCCATCATTGCTAGCCTCTTCGGTACCGTGCATTGCCCTTTCTCACATTGAGAGTTGGTGCAAACTTCGCCGGTGCATCCAAACCCGTGATATGATACGCTCTTTCACACATAAACCTCTTTATATCTTCCTCAAAACAGCCACCATACCTACCTATTATGGCATTTCCATAGCCATTCTGAGATATATTGCCATGCAACTTTCCACCATTCCGTTTATCATGACACGTTCATCATTGTCATATTGCTTAGCATGATCATGTAGTTGACATAGTATTTGTGGCAAAGCCACCGTTCATAATTCTTTCATACATGTCACTCTTGGTTCATTGCATATCCCGGTACACCGCTGGAGGCATTCATATAGAGTCATACTTTGTTCTAGTATCGAGTTGTAATCATTGAGTTGTAAATAAATAGAAGTGTGATGATCATCATTTTATAGAGCATTGTCCCAAAAAAAAAGAGAAAGGCCAAATAAAAAAAGGAAGGCCCAAAAAACAGAAATAAAAAGGGGCAATGCTACTATCCTTTTTTCCACACTTGTGCTTCAAAGTAGCACCATAATCTTCATGATAGAGAGTTTCTTGTTTTGTCACTTTCATATACTAGTGGGAATTTTTCATTATAGAACTTGGTTTGGATATTCCAACAATGGGCCTCCTCAAGTGCCCTAGGTCTTCGTGAGCAAGCAAGTTGGATGCACACCCACTTAGTTTCTTTTGTTGAGCTTTCATATATTTATAGCTCTAGTGCATCCGTTGCAATTATGCCTAGTAGCATTCCGCATAAAAAATTCTGTTTTTATCATTTACCTACTCGAGGACGAGCAGGAATTAAGCTTGGGGATGCTTGATACGTCTCCAACGTATCTATAATTTTTGATTGCTCCATGCTATATTATCTTCTCTTTTGGACATTATTGGGCTTTATTATTCACTTTTATATTATTTTTGGGACTAACGTATTAACCGGAGGCCCAGCCCAGAATTGCTGTTTTTTTGCCTATTTTAGAGTTTCGCAGAAAAAGAATATCAAACGGAGTCCAAACGGAATGAAACCTTCGGGAACGTGATTTTTGGAACGAACATGATCCAGGAGACTTGGACCCTAAGTCAAGGAAGCTTCAAGGAAGCCATGAGGTAGGGGGCGCGCCTACCCCCCCCCCCCAGCCGTGCCCTCCACCCTCGTGGGCCCCATGTTGCGCCACCGACATACTCCTTCCTCCTATATATATCTACGTACCCCCAAACGATCAGATACGGAGCCAAAAACCTAATTCCACCACCGCAACCTTCTGTACCCACGAGATCCCATCTTGGGGCCTATTCCGGAGCTCCGCCGGAGGGGGCATCAATCACGGAGGGCTTCTACATCAACACCATAGCCCCTCCGATGAAGTGTGAGTAGTTTACCTCAGACCTTCGGGTCCATAGTTAGTAGCTAGATGGCTTCTTCTCTCTTTTTGGATCTCAATACAATGTTCTCCCCCTCTCTCGTGGAGATCTATTCGATGTAATCTTCTTTTGCGGTGTGTTTGTTGAGACTGATGAATTGTGGGTTTATGATCAAGTTTATCGATGAACAATATTTGAATCTTCTGAATTCTTTTATGTATGATTGGTTATCTTTGCAAGTCTCTACGAATTATTAGTTTGGTTTGGCCTACTAGATTGATCTTTCTTGCAATGGGAGAAGTGCTTAGCTTTGGGTTCAATCTTGCGGTGTCCTTTCCCAGTGATAGTAGGGGCAGCAAGGCACGTATTGTATTGTTGCCATCGAGGATAACAAGATGGGGTTTTTTATCATATTGCATGAATTTATCCCTCTACATCATGTCATCTTGCTTAAGGCGTTACTCTTTTTTTCATGAACTTAATACTCTAGATGCATGCTGGATAGCGGTCGATGAGTGGAGTAATAGTAGTAGATGCAGGCAGGAGTCGGTCTACTTGTCTTTGACGTGATGCCTATATACATGATCATACCTAGATATTCTCATAACTGTGCTCAATTCTGTCAATTGCTCAACAGTAATTTGTTCACCCACCGTAAAATACTTATGCTCTTGAGAGAAGCCACTAGTGAAACCTATGGCCCCTGGGTCTATCTTCATCATATTAATCTTCGAACACTTAGTTATTTCTGTTGCTTTTTACTTTGCTTTTATTTTACTTTGCATCTTTATCATAAAAATACCAAAAATATTATCCTATCATATCTATCAGATCTCACTCTCGTAAGTGACCGTGTAGGGATTGACAACCCCTTATCGCGTTGGTTGCGAGAATTTATTTGTTTTGTGTAGGTGCGAGGGACTCGCGCATAGCCTCCTACTGGATTAATACCTTGGTTCTCAAAAACTCAGGGAAATACTTACGCAACTTTGCTGTATCACCCTTTCCTCTTCAAGGGAAAACCAATGCAGTGCTCAAGAGGTAGCAAATACCACTACTATTGCTGATGAGAATGCTAGGTTGAAGACATTGCTTGAAACAAGGATTTACAAAAGCCTCAAAGGGCATCAGACACTATGTGATGTCCTCAAGAAATAGATTCTGAACCGAAACCCTAGGAAAGAGGGTGTTGGGTTCTAGAGGAAAATGAATGTTGATGGTTCTTACTGGAAACTTGAGCAGTACCCCAAAACCACATGGGTTGCCGCAAAGGGATGTCACAGCCCCAGATCAGCCCTTGTTTGACTTTTGCTTGTTCCTCATGTCATCATGTCTAATTCAAATGAATTTGAATTGGGGATGACCAAACCCTAGCACCAAATGAATTCAACTAGGTTCAAAATAAAAATATTTTCATTAAACCCAAAATGCCCTTCAAAAATGTTCATTATTTATGGAAAAAGGTTATAACCTTCACCAGAGGTCATGCACATTTTTCCAAGGCATTTATGGTCTTTGAAATTAATTCAAACATATTTGAATTGGAGCTATTTAAATGCTATATACATTTTAGGTGCTCCAAAAATGTTGGAAATTGTTATGGGTCACTGGAATAATTCAGACAGCACCCCTAATTATTTCCAGGATTTTATAAAATGGTTTAGTATTTTACTAAATCAAAACAAAACAAATTAAACTAGAAAACAGAAACAATTAAGTAAGAGAGAGAGAGAGAAGGCCACTGGGCCCCTCACCTGGACATACCTGGCGCCCCACCACGGCCCAGGAGCTGGCCCAGCCCACCAGAGCCGCCACCGTCTCCCACCTCGCGCCAGAAGGACGCCAGAGGGACGCCGGGCGTGTGGTCGCCGCGCGCGAGGCCACCTCCTGCTTCCGCCGCTTCTGGACGCCTCCATGAGTGCCACGGCACCTCCCCGACCCCCTCTCACTTCTCCCTAACTCGCTGCACTTCCTCCCCTCCCCTGTCTCTCTCCCCGCAGCACCACCGAACGGAGCCGTCGCCACCGTCGCCGTTGCCGTGGCCACCGGCCACCCCTCGCCCCGCCGATGAGTCCACGAGCTCCGCCTCGACGCCTTGAAGCTTCCCCTCAACGCGAGCATCGCCGGACGCCCTGTCGCCTCGCCATCGACCCGTCGTCTCCGCGCACAGCCGTGCATCGCCGCCGCCAAATTCCGACGCCGTCCGTGCCTCCCCGAGCTCGCCGAGAACCTCTTCGTGACCGCGGTGAGCACCCGGTCATTTCCCTCCTAACCCTGCTCCCCGTTTGGTTGCCGTAGCACCGTTCCCCACGAGCACCGAACCACGCCGCCGCCCGAGCTTCTCGCCGCCGTGGCCACAGTCGTCATAGCTCCCAACCGAGCACACCCACGTACTCACCGCGCCGCGTAGGTGCCGTAGGAGCTAAGCACGCCACTCCACGGCCACCGCAGCCCCGTTCCCGAGTGCGCCCGAGCTCCGGCCGCCGCGGTCGAGCTCCTCGCCATCGCCTCCGGCCACCCCAGGCCCGACTGGCGCCACCGCCCGACGCGCGCTGGTCTGGGCTCTCGAACGAGCCCAGCCACGCTGCGAACGGGGCACCACAGCCCGCGCCCGAGTGCCCCGCCGCGTCTGGCCTCGCCGGCGTCACGACGCCGGTGGGTTTGACCCTGCTTGACCGGGGTTTGACTTCCCCCCCTGACCCACTGACGTGTGGGGCCAGCCCCTGTTAAAAGTTAGTTTAGTTTAAACCTAAACTTAGTAAGGCACTGAGAGACTGACAGGCAGGTCCCACGGGTCAGGTTTGACTCTGGCCAGCCCGTTGACTCGCTGACGCAGTGATGACGTCAGGCTGATGCAGTATTACATTTTCTGAATTTATTTTTATTCAGGAAATTCCAGAAAATAGTATAAACTTCTAAAAATCATACAAAATCAACCGTAGCTCAGAATGAAATAATTTATATATGAAAAATTATCAGAAAAATGCAATCTATCCATCTGTATCATTTTCATGCATGTCAAACTAAGTTATACCTGCTGTATAGGTGAAAACATGATAATGCACTATTTGAATTCATAGTTTGAATGTGAATTTGAATCTTTGGTTCAAATCAACTCAAACCATTCTGCTCTAGCTTGCATTAGCCCAAAACACATTCATATTGCCATGTCATAGCATGCATCATATTGTGCATTGCATTGATCGTGCCCTTCTCTGTTTGCCGGTAATCGTCCCCTCTCAGTAGCCGATGCTCCGATGACGTGATCGATGACACCGATGAAGAACTATAATATCTTCAGAAGTGCCAGGCAAGCATAACCCCCTTGTTCATTCCGATACAATCCCACTCTCTCGCTCCTGCTCTCTTTTACTACATTAGGACAACAACGATTCAACTGTTACTTGTTGCGGTAGTTGAACCCCTTATCCTCTGCATGACCTGTCATTGCCATAGTAAATAGATGAAACCCACTAGCATGAGTAGGAGTTGTTTGAGCCCTGATGTGCCTACTCATTCATGCTTGTTTGTCATGCCTGCTATTGCTTAGAGTTGTGTCAGGTCTGATTCATCGGGGATGAATTGGAAAGTTGTGAACATGTCCTACTGTGTGTGAGCCAAGTGTGTGAACACGATTTGGTAAAGGTAGCGGTGAGAGGCCATGTAGGAGTACATGGTGGGTTGTCTCATTGAAGCCGTCCTCAGGAACTGAGTTCTGTGTTTGTGATCCATGATACAGTTACTACCACGCATTGGGCCCGAAACCAATGGACCCTCTCGGCTTCTTAATCACCCTTGTCCTCTGTCCAGGAGTTGCAAGTAGTTTCTGGTGTTTGTAGTATGCTGGAGGCCGTGGACAGCGCTGACCGAGGGGTGGGCTGTGATGCGGTAGGCACGTGGCACGGTGTACCGGGCGCCCGTTTGGTGTCTCGGGAACCCTGCACACATCGTTCGGGGCCGTATGTGGAAACCTCGGCCGGACTCCCTGCGGATGGAACCTAAATAGGCGATAAACCTGGACTAGAGACTTGAGTGTTTAGGTAGGCTGTGGCCGACTCCCTCGCCAGGCTTCCGCTTGAAGGTTGCCGAGGTACACGACGTGTACATGGTGGTAAGTGGCGAGAGCGTGTGTGACGAAGTACACCCCTGCAGGGTTAACATCATCTATTTGAATAGCCGTGTCCGCGGTAAAGGACTTCTGGGTTGCCTATAACAGTTCATAGACAAGTGAAAGTGGATACTCTAAAATGCGCAAGATAAGCGTGAGTGCTATGGATGACGTTCTCGTAGGGAGACGGGAGCGGGTCCATAGTGGAGTATTGATTTGGTGAATATGTGGACTCGTGTGCGCCACCTCAAAAGAGTTGCTTGCAGTCGTAGTTAGGATAGCCACCGAGTCAAAGCTGGCTTGCTGCAGTTAAACTCCACCACCCCCTTTGTTGATACCGATGCATATGTAGCTAGTTCTGATGTAAGTCTTGCTGGGTACATTTGTACTCACGTTTGCCTATTTTATGTTTTGCAGAGAGACGTCAGTCTCGCTAGTAGTTCCGTGTGGACTTCGACGTTTAGCTTGATACCTCAGCTACGATCTTGTGCCCTCGGCAGGATCTGGTAGATAGTTAGGCTTCTCAGCCTTTTTCATTTGTAGATGTCTGTACTCAGACATGTTAAGCTTCCGCATGTGTTTGACTTGTATGCTCTGAATGTTGGGTCATGAGACCCATGTTTGTAATATCTGGCTCTTCGGAGCCTAATGAATAAATACTCTGAGTCGTAGAGTCTTGTTGTGATGCCATGTTGTATTTGCACATATCGAGCATATTGTGTGTATGATTGAAATGCTTGGTATGTGTGGGATCCGACAATCTAGTTGTCTATCCTTAGCAGCCTCTCTTATGGGGAAATGTAGTCTAGTGCCTCCTGGAGCCATAGTAGTCCGCTACAGCCCGGTTCACCGGAGTCCTGCTAGCCCAGCACTACTGCTCCGGAACACTTGACTGGCCGGCATGTGATTCACTTCATTCCTGTGTCTGTCCCTTCGGGGAAATGTCACGCGGTGACATCCGGAGTCCTACCTAGCCTGCTATAGCCCGGGTTCCCGGAGTCCTGTTAGCCCAGTGCTACAGCCCGGATTCGCACGCTGCTGACCGACATGTTCGATGTTGATTCATGTATGCCTGTCCCCATACGTTAGTGCCGCTTTGGGTTCACGACTAGCCATGTCGGCCCGGGTTCTCTGTCATATGGATGCTAGCGACATTGTCATATACGCGAGCCAAAAGGCGCAAACGGTCCCGGCCATGGTAAGGCGACACCCGTGGGAGTACCGTGCGTGAGGCCGCAAAGTGATATGAGGTGTTACAGGCTAGATCGGTGTGACTTGGAATCGGGGTCCCGACAGCGTTGGTATCAGAGCCTGACTGCCTGTAGGTTTACCAAGCCAAACTGGTCGAAGTTGAGTCTAGAAATGCTTTAGTTATGTAAGGGAATTGATTGTGGAAGGGAACGTAAGGCTCTTTTTACTCCTTTACCTTATGCCCTTCTGATCTGAGTCACCCTCTTCTCTTCTACGGGGATTAAGAACTAGGCTTCTCTTCTCTCTATCAGGTTCACGTGTTACTAATCCGTAGACTCATAGGATTAATGGACTTAAGCCTCAGTTCAGTTCCTACTACTTCCGTATGTTGACCATTGATCCCGGAAGTTTATATTGTGATGTTGAGTGGTCATGCCACTATTTTGCAGGATGTCTCAAGTATTTTTGAGCATTTACAGTCGTTATGCTGTCCAAGTCATCCCAGGTTTCTAAATAGTCCGATGCATTTGCAATCCCTTCTTTCCGTTCTCGATGTTCCTTTGGGCCAGATTAACCACACTAATCGTTGAGTTGAGGTACTCTGTTGCCTTGACATATATGTTGGAGTTATTATTACGACCCTAGGTGTCTTAGAAGATTACCTAGTAAGCTAGCTATGCTTGTATTCCCAGTGTGCAGATTCTGGCCATTATTCTCGAAAGCATCCCGTGATGCCATCTAGTTAGTAGGCATTCTACTTCTGGGTTCTTGAGCCCAAGATTCACTCCACTTACCTCCTGTTGATAGTGTTTGCTAGTTCCCTTAAGTTATTAGTAACCTTTGCATTAGTCCTCGAGGTCCGAGGTATATCGTTCTTCTAAATACCATGAACCATTCTTGGCAGGAGTTCGTTTGAACCAAAAGGTCACGACCAGAGTGCTCTTAATGAGTTCTCCATTCTACATTGTGAATCTGCCAGTTCTACCCTTTCTCCATGGGTTATCCGGAAGAAATGTTGAGCTTCGCCCGACATACTAATCTATGCATCCACAACTCAGAAAACCATATGTTCCTTTGAGTTGTCCCTCTTTAGTTATTTTCTGGCCCTCGTCTATCAATTGATAGTCAGGAGTAATTGTGCATTTGTGTTATCGATGCCTATTATTCTGGTGGTCTGTCAAGCCATTCTAATCCGGAATGACTAGGAGAAACAAACTCCAGTACCTCGTCCATCTCTGGGATTGGGTCAAAGTAGTTGTATTCCGCAGATCAAATGCCTAACCAGCTTTTGTTCTGTTCTACCTACGAGTATTACCCTCTTTATGTCAGGAATCTCATGAGGATTGCACCAACCCTCATGAATTCTTGTTGCAGTGATACTTCTGGCCATCGTTATTCATTCCTCGGTCTCCGTATTATTGTAACCGGAATACTGACAAGTGAATCGTGGTGTGTGAAATCTATACTCCTAGCAATTCCGTTGCTTGGTAGTTAAAGGACAATAATTTCATCCTTAGCGTGTTGGTTATCGAATCACCATTCTGAGGTTGATCGTGCTACCTAGTCCTTATTTTTGGTGCACTCTTCAATCAATGAGTTAGGATTTTTGTCAAACCCTTGCTCAGTTGATCATATCGTCTTGCCCTGAAAAGCAAGATTGTTCTCGATCTTAATAACAAGTCGTTGGATCGTGATTTTCCAAATATCTTCTTGGAAGTACCACCAGGTTGTCCCTGACCGATATGTTGAGTTTGTGAACAAGTTGGTTTTCCAATAAAGCACCCCTTCTCCAAGAATCTGTGTTGGATACCCCTGAGCTAGTTGGTCAAGCTAAACAACAACTTGGAGAGTTGGAAGATAAAAGGTTGGCTAACTTAGTTCATGTTAAGGGATATATTTGCGTGTGTTGAAGATAGATGATATCTTCATCGATTGGTCCCTGTGATCAGTTGTTGGACCTATTGTCGTATCAAGACCTTGATTTGAGTATGGGCTATCATCAAATCAAATCAGGACCAACGATGTTCATAATGTTGTCTTACTCGTGGTTGATCCCTCGAGCATACACAATTATATCTTTTGGGTCTGACCAATGCTATCACTTGTTCACATAATTATGGAATTCCATCTCCATGGAAACCTGGATGAAATGTTGTTGAGCCCATCAGCAACACTGCTACCTTCTCCATGACTCGTGTTGAACATCCAGCTAGTATTGGAAACTTTATAAGCATTATCTTCGTGTTCCGTCATGAAGCATATGTTGGATGAAAGAAGTGACTTACTCTAATTCATGTGCATTAGATGCAAGTTGCCGCTGTGAATTCGAGAAAGTTTGTTTTGCCTCCTCTGGAATCATCCCAAGTCAGTCATGCATATGTGCGAAGTATACCGCGGTTTGGAGACTTGCAACCTTCATTCTATATGTATCCCTAGCACACCAAGCCACTGATTGATTTGTTCAAGGAGAAGGAGTTCCTTCATAAGAGCTAATCCGGACTTATGAAAGAACTTCGATATCCTCGTTGATGGTTCCCAACCAGAACTCGGTAGTATTTTATTAGAAGACTACCATGTGATCGTGCTTGTCTGGGACAACGTGCTCACATGTATGTAGCAGAACCAGCTCATGTTTTGGAGCTTGCTGTCGTAGTTCATCCCCTGAGAATCTTGCAACGTCTTCTCGTCGATTTGTGTTGCAAACCTTAATTTTCTTTCTAGACTTGATGAAACCAACTAGACCTGGTTTCTAGACTGAAACCAACTAGATCTGAATCTCAGGCAGATATGATGGTTGGAACATTTCCCAAGAATTATAATATTGCCTCTCGATAACCGGTAAAGTGGATGTCGTGGCCAACACATCCAGCCGGAAGGCCTATTATTGTAGTATCTTGATTGAGGAAGTTGGCCACCTCCCCATAAGGATTTCCTAGGATTTATTCCACTAGTTATTCCCTATGGATTCCTGCGCACCCGAAGTCCGACCTTTACTTGATGTTCTAGATATCAAACCATATCTATGAATGGGTTACACTAGCACATCAAGGAGAACATTAGAAGCGGAGTGCTAAATGTCTCTCGGTCGATCATCCAGATTTTGTTCCCTTGGCTTCGCTAAGGTGAAATCTGGGAAAGTGTTGTCCTCCTTTGCACCTGCATCCTCCATCACCGTTCATCATGGTAGTATGATGTGTTGCCAGGATCGTCGACATGGATGTTGGTAAAACCTTGATGTATATGGAAATGCTCAAGTTCTTGAAAGCACGCTCAGTCACTCGGTTATATCCTTGGTATCAACTGGAATATGCCTTCCATTTGCCGAGTTGGTCTATAACCATAGTTTCCTTTCCAAATTGAGTCTGCCATTCTTTTGAATTCTTTCGAACGATCGATTGCGATTGCCTTAGGCTGGCATAAAGAGTTTCAATGATATTTATATCAAAAGTAATTCTTTTTGCCACTTCAGGGAATATTTCTACGAGCCACCTTCCCTAAGGTGCCTCATTATGGAGTCATGGCAATTATCTCCTCGCTACTTTGAAACCATGCACCGTCTTATTCAGCGTGGAATTGTGTTTATCAACTTGAATCTTCGTTCTCTGTTTCACTTCATCCCTCTCTCGATGTATGTGTTGAGTCTCAGCTCAAGAGATACTCAACGTCGCATTCCGTGAGTTGATCGTGAGTTGCTCGATCTTTAAGGAGATCGATTTCTATAGAGTTTCCCTTGTCGTCATCGTGTCGGATGAAGATCTCGAAGGCAAAGATGTCAACGTTAATTGAAGCAACGGATCAACGTCTTCGCGAAGAGCAATTGGGTCATGAAGATCGTGTTAGCTTGGTGTCCCCTCTGTCTTCTTACCTCACGTCTTGAATCTCGGGACGAGATTCTTGTTTAGTGGGGGTGAGCTGTCACAGCCCCAGATCAGCCCTAGTTTGACTTTTGCTTGTTCCTCATGTCATCATGTCTAATTCAAATGAATTTGAATTGGGGATGACCAAACCCTAGCACCAAATGAATTCAACTAGGTTCAAAATAAAAATATTTTCATTAAACCCAAAATGCCCTTCAAAAATGTTCATTATTTATGGAAAAAGGTTAAAACCTTCACCAGAGGTCATGCACATTTTTCCAAGGCATTTATGGTCTTTGAAATTAATTCAAACATATTTGAATTGGAGCTATTTAAATGCTATATACATTTTAGGTGCTCCAAAAATGTTGGAAATTGTTATGGGTCACTGGAATAATTCAGACAGCACCCCTAATTATATCCAGGATTTTATAAAATGGTTTAGTATTTTACTAAATCAAAACAAAACAAATTAAACTAGAAAACAGAAACAATTAAGTAAGAGAGAGAGAGAAGGCCACTGGGCCCCTCACCTGGACATACCTGGCGCCCCACCACGGCCCAGGAGCTGGCCCAGCCCACCAGAGCCGCCACCGTCTCCCACCTCGCGCCAGAAGAACGCCAGAGGGACGCCGGGCGTGTGGTCGCCGCGCGCGAGGCCACCTCCTGCTTCCGCCGCTTCTGGACGCCTCCACGAGTGCCACGGCACCTCCCCGACCCCCTCTCACTTCTCCCTCACTCGCTGCACTTCCTCCCCTCCCCTGTCTCTCTCCCCGCAGCACCACCGAACGGAGCCGTCGCCACCGTCGCCGTTGCCGTGGCCACCGGCCACCCCTCGCCCCGCCGATGAGTCCACGAGCTCCGCCTCGACGCCTTGAAGCTTCCCCTCAACGCGAGCATCGCCGGACGCCCTGTCGCCTCGCCATCGACCCATCGTCTCCGCGCACAGCCGTGCATCGCCGCCGCCAAATTCCGACGCCGTCCGTGCCTCCCCGAGCTCGCCGAGAACCTCTTCGTGACCGCGGTGAGCACCCGGTCATTTCCCTCCTAACCCTGCTCCCCGTTTGGTTGCCGTAGCACCGTTCCCCACGAGCACCGAACCACGCCGCCGCCCGAGCTTCTCGCCGCCGTGGCCACAGTCGTCATAGCTCCCAACCGAGCACACCCACGTACTCACCGCGCCGCGTAGGTGCCGTAGGAGCTAAGCACGCCACTCCACGGCCACCGCAGCCCCGTTCCCGAGTGCGCCCGAGCTCCGGCCGCCGCGGTCGAGCTCCTCGCCATCGCCTCCGGCCACCCCAGGCCCGACTGGCGCCACCGCCCGACGTGCGCTGGTCTGGGCTCTCGAACGAGCCCAGCCACGCTGCGAACGGGGCACCACAGCCCGCGCCCGAGTGCCCCGCCGCGTCTGGCCTCGCCGGCGTCACGACGCCGGTGGGTTTGACCCTGCTTGACCGGGGTTTGACTTCCCCCCTGACCCACTGACGTGTGGGGCCAGCCCCTGTTAAAAGTTAGTTTAGTTTAAACCTAAACTTAGTAAGGCACTGAGAGACTGACAGGCAGGTCCCACGGGTCAGGTTTGACTCTGGCCAGCCCGTTGACTCGCTGACGCAGTGATGACGTCAGGCTGATGCAGTATTACATTTTCTGAATTTATTTTTATTCAGGAAATTCCAGAAAATAGTATAAACTTCTAAAAATCATATAAAATCAACCGTAGCTCAGAATGAAATAATTTATATATGAAAAATTATCAGAAAAATGCAATCTATCAATCTGTATCATTTTCATGCATGTCAAACTAAGTTATACCTGCTGTATAGGTGAAAACATGATAATGCACTATTTGAATTCATAGTTTGAATGTGAATTTGAATCTTTGGTTCAAATCAACTCAAACCATTCTGCTCTAGCTTGCATTAGCCCAAAACACATTCATATTGCCATGTCATAGCATGCATCATATTGTGCATTGCATTGATCGTGCCCTTCTCTGTTTGCCGGTAATCGTCCCCTCTCAGTAGCCGATGCTCCGATGACGTGATCGATGACACCGATGAAGAACTATAATATCTTCAGAAGTGCCAGGCAAGCATAACCCCCTTGTTCATTCCGATACAATCCCACTCTCTCGCTCCTGCTCTCTTTTACTACATTAGGACAACAACGATTCAACTGTTACTTGTTGCGGTAGTTGAACCCCTTATCCTCTGCATGACCTGTCATTGCCACAGTAAATAGATGAAACCCACTAGCATGAGTAGGAGTTGTTTGAGCCCTGATGTGCCTACTCATTCATGCTTGTTTGTCATGCCTGCTATTGCTTAGAGTTGTGTCAGGTCTGATTCATCGGGGATGAATTGGAAAGTTGTGAACATGTCCTACTGTGTGTGAGCTAAGTGTGTGAACACGATTTGGTAAAGGTAGCGGTGAGAGGCCATGTAGGAGTACATGGTGGGTTGTCTCATTGTAGCCGTCCTCAGGAACTGAGTTCTGTGTTTGTGATCCATGATACAGTTACTACCACGCATTGGGCCCGAAACCAATGGACCCTCTCGGCTTCTTAATCACCCTTGTCCTTTGTCCAGGAGTTGCAAGTAGTTTCTGGTGTTTGTAGTATGCTGGAGGCCGTGGACAGCGCTGACCGAGGGGTGGGCTGTGATGCGGTAGGCACGTGGCACGGTGTACCGGGCGCCCGTTTGGTGTCTCGGGAACCCTGCACACATCGTTCGGGGCCGTATGTGGAAACCTCGGCCAGACTCCCTGCGGATGGAACCTGAATAGGCGATAAACCTGGACTAGAGACTTGAGTGTTTAGGTAGGCTGTGGCCGACTCCCTCGCCAGGCTTCCGCTTGAAGGTTGCCGAGGTACACGACGTGTACATGGTGGTAAGTGGCGAGAGCGTGTGTGACGAAGTACACCCCTGCAGGGTTAACATCATCTATTCGAATAGCCGTGTCCTAGGTAAAGGACTTCTGGGTTGCCTATAACAGTTCATAGACAAGTGAAAGTGGATACTCTAAAATGCGCAAGATAAGTGTGAGTGCTATGGATGGCGTTCTCGTAGGGAGACGGGAGCGGGTCCATAGTGGAGTATTGATTTGGTGAATATGTGGACTCGTGTGCGCCACCTCAAAAGAGTTGCTTGCAGTCGTAGTTAGGATAGCCACCGAGTCAAAGCTGGCTTGCTGCAGTTAAACTCCACCACCCCCTTTGTTTATACCGATGCATATGTAGCTAGTTCTGATGTAAGTCTTGCTGGGTACATTTGTACTCACGTTTGCCTATTTTATGTTTTGCAGAGAGACGTCAGTCTCGCTAGTAGTTCCGTGTGGACTTCGACGTTTAGCTTGATACCTCAGCTACGATCTTGTGCCCTCGGCAGGATCTGGTAGATAGTTAGGCTTCTCAGCCTTTTTCATTTGTAGATGTCTGTACTCAGACATGTTAAGCTTCCGCATGTGTTTGACTTGTATGCTCTGAATGTTGGGTCATGAGACCCATGTTTGTAATATCTGGCTCTTTGGAGCCTAATGAATAAATACTCTGAGTCGTAGAGTCTTGTTGTGATGCCATGTTGTATTTGCACATATCGAGCATATTGTGTGTATGATTGAAATGCTTGGTATGTGTGGGATCCGACAATCTAGTTGTCTATCCTTAGCAGCCTCTCTTATGGGGAAATGTAGTCTAGTGCCTCCTTGAGCCATAGTAGTCCGCTACAGCCCGGTTCACCGGAGTCCTGCTAGCCCAGCACTACTGCTCCGGAACACTTGACTGGCCGGCATGTGATTCACTTCGTTCCTGTGTCTGTCCCTTCGGGGAAATGTCACGCGGTGACATCCGGAGTCCTGCCTAGCCTGCTATAGCCCGGGTTCCCGGAGTCCTGTTAGCCCAGTGCTACAGCCCGGATTCGCACGCTGCTGACCGACATGTTCGATGTTGATTCATGTATGCCTGTCCCCATACGTTAGTGCCGCTTTGGGTTCACGACTAGCCATGTCGGCCCGGGTTCTCTGTCATATGGATGCTAGCGACATTGTCATATACGCGAGCCAAAAGGCGTAAACGGTCCCGGGCCATGGTAAGGCGACACCCGTGGGAGTACCGTGCGTGAGGCCGCAAAGTGATATGAGGTGTTACAGGCTAGATCGGTGTGACTTGGAATCGGGGTCCCGACAAGGGACCTTCAGTGGATCCATCTACCTTATCTGGCTTCACTTGTGCTAACCCTATTATCATTGATGAATCCTTTGATGCAAATTGTAAAATGTTCAAAAATCAGAATGGCGAAGTGTTTGCCAGGTATATTGGTACTAACGATAGGAATGGACCACCTTTGAAGATGATCTGGGTCCCCAAAAGTTGTCTTGAGAAGCTTCCTATGAATGTCATCATGACACCACCTGGGAAGAAGACAAACCCCAGACCAAAGGCTTGATATGGTGTCGGTGGAAATGACACCTATGGAATCACTGGGATCCCTTCGACGGCTGGCGGGCGCGGGGTTGTGCAAAGAGCGGGTCTGGTGGCCAGCACAAAGATCGTTTACCCAGGTTCGGGCCGCAAGGATGCGTAATACCCTAGTCCTGCTTTCGTGTATATTTGAGTGTTCTTGAGCTCTCGAACTAGCTGCGGTGTGTGCGTAGTCCAAAAGATCCGAATCCTTCTCCAGTACGCCTCGGACCTCCTTTTATAGTCAACAGGGGTCGCCACAGTGGCACACAGGAGGTAGAAAGGTATACAGTGTACAAGCTTATCGCCTTTCATTACAGGACAAGGCGCATTAAATGCGCTCCTTAGGTGTCCCGTTGCTTTATTGGGGATGGCAACGAGGCCCGTCCGTCCGTCGCCGCTCCGCCTCGCTCCGACACGCGTCCAGGCCAACGAGGCATGCAACGCCACGTAGGCTGGCAGACTGCTGAGATGGCGTGGTGGTAGGGTCTTCACGAAGATCTGCATGCCACCATGCAGGTGCTTGACTAGCTAGACTAGGAGCCACGTACTGCCACGTGTGTACTTGCCTTAGCTGGTGGGTCGGCCGCTGAGCTGGGGCAACGATGGGACGGCAAGGGCTTGCCACGGTCTTGCGTATATTCCCGGCGAGGGTCTTGCCGGGGCCTTGTGCGTGCCCTCGGCAAGGAGCCTTGCCAGGGCCTCGTGGGCATCCTCGGCAAGGAGCCTTGTGGTCTTCTTGTCTTCTGGTTCATAGGCTTCGTGGACTCTTTGTCTTCACAAAGATCTGCATGCCGACTATGCAGGCACTTCCCGAGCCTTGGTTCCAATGCTGTCGATGGTGTCGGAACTCTTAGGCTCAAGGGTGGCCGCGATGTTGGTGTTGGGTGAGCTGCCCCGGCAAGGCTCTTGCCGGGGCTGCGTAGGCCGCCCCGGCAAGGATCTTGCCAGGGAAAAACCGGTTTTGCTGCTCCGTCTTCTGCGCCCCTGGCTGGAGCACTGCTCTGGTATTCTTGTGCTTCTGCTTCCTCCCTTTGCCCTGCTAAGTGTGGCCGCAGGTGCTGCTCTGACTGCCCGTGCACAAGTAGAGGGGTAGAAAGGAGAGCCCCTACTTTTGTACTCCAACATATGGTCCAAAGGCTTCATACAGACAGAGGACCCACCAAGGTCACCCTAACACCAATGTTTTGCAGGGAAACCATACTCAGACTTACGAATATGAGCGTGTTTCATCAAACCGCTATGTTCATAAGACCAAGAACTTTTCTTCTTATTCTTATGAGTATTATTGACCTCCTGCAAGGCTATTTGCTAGGGATCCAAAGCCAAAGTTCTCAGATGCTGCACATAGACCCATTGCTTCTAAGCCACCCCTGAAGATGTGGGTGGTTAAGAAGAATTAGCTCTCTTTTGCAGGGAATGGTCTCTAGCCAGAAATCAAAAGCTTCCGACGCTTATGCTGGGGACCTAAAACATCTTGTGGGATGCAAGATAAAATGCCAAAATGGTCTTACTATGTATTTCGTCCTAGGAATTCTTGACAACCATCCTATCTACCCTAACAAGGATCTGAACTTTGATAGTATGCTTGTTCATCGAATGTTTATGCTTCACACTTCTCTTTGTGAAGCCTATCCCCAAATTGCATTGTAGGGTACGACTCCAAGGCTACTAAGTGGATTATGGACAATGGATGCACTAACCACATGATTGGTGGTCGAAGTCTTCTTATGGATTCAAACCTACGTCCATCTGACAGAAGTCACATCGCTTTTGCTGACACTGGTAAAAGCGAGGTATTCGGCCTAGGTAGAGTTGCAATCTCAAAGGATCAACACATGAATAAAGTGATGCTTGTTGAATCCCTTGGTTTCAACTTAATGTGTGTCTCAATGCTTGGTGATCAGAACATGATTGTGATATTTGGAAAATATCGTTGCCTCGTGCTTATGGAATCTGACAAATCTCTCGTCTTCGAAGGGTATCGAAAAGACGATCTGTATATGGTAGATTTCTTCGCAGGACCATAGTTGTCCATATGTCTTCTGGCAAAAGCTTCAAAGTGCTGGCTCTGGCATCAGAGGTGAGGGCAAGCGGGCATGAGGAACTTGCACACTCTCGCGAAGAAGAAACATGTCATAGGCATCGAGAGCGTCGAGTTCAAGATGGATCATCTGTGTGGTTCCTGCGAAGCCGGAAAGATGACTATGGCCAAGCATCCCTCGAAGGCAATCATGACGACGACACGTCCCTTTGAGCTGCTTCACATGGACTTATTTGGCCCTACTCACTACTCTACCCTTAGTACCACGGCATGCCTCCATGGCTTCGTCATTGTTGATGATTACTCAAGATATACATGGGTGCACATAATTCTCTACAAGACTGAAGTGTAGGATGTCTTCAAACGATTCACCAATCGTGCCATGACAAACTATGGTGATGCGGAGCATCCTACGGTCATCACCAAGTCAAGAGTTCGTTTGGCAAGTGACACGTGCGACATCTACTTCACACACATAAAGGTGAATCATCTCCTTTACACGAGTTCACTTGACCCCTTCGAGGATGGTATACTACTTGACACTCCTCCCGTGTGCATGCAAAGGTATTGTCGGAACTTCACGGATGTCGAGGAGGAGTGCAAGCGCAAGTGTATGTCTACACCATCCACGAGGGAGGCATGGAAGAGAAGACGGAAGAAAGGAGAAGAGGAAGAAGGAGCGACTGCTGGAGCCAGGCCGGACATCTAGACCGCCGTCCGGATCATTCGGGCTCAGCCGGATCATCCGGACCCTCCCCCGGATCATCCGGATAACCGCGGCAAAGACACCCGAAGGCTTCACTTGAAGCCAGATCATCCGGGACTCCGTCCGGATCGTCCGGATCCCCGATGCCCGTATCCGCCGGACCCCCGCATGGAGCGCAAGTCAGAGAGCGTCCGAAAGCCTCCACTTGAAGCCGGATCAATCCGGATGAGAACCCGGATCATCTGGACATTGCCCGGATCATCCAGACCACTACTCGGATCATCCGGCCTTGCCTGCGCACATGACTTGGGCCGAGGCCCATGTACCTGTTTCGCCTTCTCACTTACCCCTTCGCCCCTTAGACTATAAATAGACCTCCTCGACCTCTTTTCTAGGGTTAGCAAGGTGATAGCTCATTTGTATGTGAGCTTTGCTCCTACCTTCTCCTCTTGAGAGAGAGACTACTCCATTGGAGGCCAAGACCTCTTGGGAGAAGATCCCGAGGGATATCAAGACCGCTTCAGGGAAGGATCTATCTAGATCATCAAGCCCCCATCTCCTTTGGATTTGGGATGAACTTTACCTTGTATCTTTCCCTTTGTTGTTCACGTACCTTGTGGATCTTGTGTGTTTGATTGTCTAGTGGATGTGTGATTGGACTTGTTCTTGAGTGTTCCTCTCGTTTTCCCTCGTGTTTCCCCACGTGTTCTTCCTGTTCCTCGCGGGATCCCCTCCATTTCGTGAATGATCGGGCATCTAGGGTTCTACCCTACATCATCTTGGTATCATGAGCCACGTTTATCACCAAACATCCAAAAATCCCCACCAAAAATAGCCTTGTTTTGCTTGATTTCGTCCCAAAATCCGAAAATCCACACCAAAAATAGCCCCAATTTTTTTGTGATTTGTTGGTTTGATGATGTTTTGTTGATTTTGATCCATAGATTTGCTTGTTTTCGAGTGGATCTAGCATCTCCCCAAGTTTCCCCACCTTCCATCCATGAAATCTCCTCAATTTTGACCCCAAAATCATCCAATTTCCGACCAAAAATTCGTCCCTGAGAGGAAATCCCGAGTAGTTTGACCTGCCCGGATCATCCGGACGTGCTCCTGGATCATCCGGACAACTCCCGGATCAGCTGGACCCTCTCCCGGATGTTCGGATAATCTAGACACCCGAATACCAGTACCGGAGTTGACAAACCCGGATTATCCGGAAGAACTCCTGGATCATCCGGGCATAGCCCGAATTACATGGACCTCCTCCCGGATGTCCGGGTAACCCTGAAACTGACACAGCTGGAATTTTTTTTGGCCATAACTAATTCATCCGGAGTCCATTTTTGACGTTCTTTAGCTCGTTTTGAAGTTATTGACATCCCCCATCCCACAAAAATACCTCCAACATCATTTGGCTCCATCATATTTTCTGAAATTTGGCAAGTTTTCCTAGGCCCTCCACCATACCATCCGCATTACCACCACCGACTTCCGCAACCTAACCCAGTTTGTTCCCCATTACATATGTGGTTGTTTGAGTTGTGACTTCAGTCTCCTAAGGTGTTTCGGCGAATTACGGACGGTTGCTTCTTCGTCAACCACCACCACCACTTCCGCATAGGCTTGCCCACCATACACTTCCGCCACCTCAACTTAACCCAATTTTGTTTGAGCTTGTCCGAGTTGTGGTTTGTGTCTCCTAAGGTGTTTCAGCTACTTAGGGACGGTGACTTCAACTCCAACACCATGTATAGTCCACCACCATAACCTCCACTTCCGCCTTGCGTACTCCAAAACCCATCATTCCATTTCCGCAATCCCTTTGAGCTTCCACAAAACCACCACTGCAGTCGGCTCCCACCATTTGACAATTGACATTTGAGATTTTGAGTTGTGGTTTTTCCGTTTCCTAAGGTGGTTGGGATAATTAGGGACGGTTTGACATCAAGAACACCACCACTCATCATCGCCCTGAGTTCGTCATCGACATTGACCACTTCATCATTATCCATCCTTATGTACACTCGACAAACCATTGACGGTAACCTCGACGACACCATCGTATATTCCCCTTGTGTCGGATTTCGGGTTCCGGCAAAACCCTTGAGGTTCGAACACTGGGGTGCGCACGAAGATCACTCTCTCTCCCTAGATCACTCTCGCTACAATCGCAAGGCCTAGCTCGACGAACCCAAAGAACGAGACACACAAGAGTTTATACTGGTTCGGGCCACCGATGTGGTGTAACACCCTACTCCAGTGTGGTGTCGTGGATTGCCTCTTGGGCTGAGGATGAACAGTTACAAGGGAAGAACAGCCTCCTGAGGAGAGGTCTTCTTATGCTTGGTGTAGTTGGTTGGTTGAGGATGATCTGAGTGATCCGTCCCCCTCTATGGTGGTGGCTAGTCCTATTTATAGAGGCCCTGCCCTCTCCCCCAATATTGAGTGGGAAGGGGTCCAACAACGGCCAAATTCGAAGGGAGACAACTAGTACAAGTTATCCTGACTAAAGGTGGTATTCGCCTGCCAAAGGCTCTGGTGGTGACGCCGTCTTGGGCTCCATGGTGACCTCCGTCCTGTCGTCCTGCTGGTCTTGGTCTCGTTGCACCGAGATGGAAACCATTTCCTGATGCCTTGGGACTCCCCGCCTGTGCTTGCCCCTTTAGCACCAAAGAGGAAACGAGGACACTGCACGCTGGCACCCGCCTGGCTCCAGTCGTCATGGCTTACGTCACAGGAACCTTGTGAGGTGTCCCTTGCCTTGATCTCTCCGCCCCTCGTGAGCCGGCCTGGTGAGGCCGTTCCTGAGGAGGTCTTGTGTCATCCGCCTCGCGAGGGTCTTGAGTGTTTGCTGGTGAAGATGGGTCGTACTGGGCCGCTAGCAGAGCCACGCCGTGGGCCGCAGGCAGGCAAGTCTGGGGACCCGTGTTCCCAGGACGCCGACATCTTGCAATTGCATTGATAACCCCTAGCCCATTTTGCGCTAATTGCCTATCGAGACTAGCCATTTGAGTATGGCCGACAACGTTACTTGTGCACATTATTGATCCACCCTTCCATTGCATACATACCATATCATCTTGGTATCGTCATATCATCCCTTGTGTCACAAGTTTGTTCCCGCATATACACAATTGTTATCTTGGTTTACGCATTTCGCCTAGTGACCATCCAAAAAAAAGAATAAGCTTTTAAGCAAAAGAGTGAACAAAGAAGCTTGTATGCAAGAGCCATAGCATCATACCACATTGCACTAAGATTGTCATATCCGATCATCTTGGATCATCTTGAGAAACTCCGGGAACCATACATAATAGCATACTCGGGATAGAAAGTTGATATATCTTTGCATCTGATAGGTTGTGAACAAGTGTCGTATCCTCCTATTGAGCAATCGTGCTAGCGTCTCTCTTCAGTTATGAAACACAAGCGTTTTCCATGGATTCCACATTTTGTTCTCATTCCTTGGTTGCACGGCCCCATTTATCTATCCGTGTGTGCATTTCCATGTGCCATTCATTTTTATTGGTCTACTTGTTTCACTAGCGAATTTGTGAATCTCTTTCAACATTATTGACTCTTGCTAACATTTTGCATCAAATTTTTGTGCCACTATCCTAACCAAGCTTCTCAATAAGCTTTACTTGATAGGTGTGAGTAAACAAGTCCGATACCAATTCCGCTATTCTTTCATTTTACATTGAGTGAAACGCGATACATCCTTAACTTTGGGAAAAGGTAACTTGGTATTGTTTATCTCATTTCCTACTCACCTCTAGTCGAGTCTTGTGATGGATAGACAAGGCATTTCCCCTTCGGTGTACAACAACAATGACGAGTTCGATCCCACAAAAAACACCACCAATGCCAAGATGCATGTTCAAATGGAGGAGATCAATGCCCTCATCAAGTCCTACAAGAGGTCTTCCTCATCTTCGAGAAGACGCTCAAGAGCACATGCTTCCGAGCTACCATCTCCGGCAAGATCACATCGGCATCGACACCACCACCAACGAGAACGTGAAGATTAAGAGCTCAACACCAACAACCGCTCAATGACTTCACCATCTCCCTTGGCACCTTCACCAAGCGACTTCAAGGCATCTTCGCCTATGGACATACGGCATCTTCGCCAACAAGCACCCCAAGACTACGCTCAAGAGAAGCTCCCCAAGCTCAAGTGTGCGACTTCCACGAGCTACTACGACCTCAACACCGACCACAAGATTCCTTTCTATGGGACTCAAGAACCCGAGGAGTATCTCGCGTGGGAGCACCTAATGGAGGACTACCTCAAGCTACATCAAGTCCCTCCCGAAGATCAAGTGAAGTGCGCCACAAGAAACTTCCACGACTATGCGTCCACATGGTGGCTTTACACACCTTCGGAGACCTACGACATGAGTTGACCCAAGATGAAGAGAGCTTTGCGGCGATAGTTCGTGCCTCCAACCTACACGGAACAACTTCTACGCCAATTGGAGAACACCATCCAAGGATCCAAGTCCATCAATGCGTACATCAAGGAGATGAAGAATGCCTTGCAATGAGCCGGCGTGGATGACCCCATTTCAATGAAGTTCCACTTCATGATGGGATTGCGCAACGACATATCCAAGACTCTCTTCCTCGAGAATTACAAGTCCCTCGGCGACTACTACATTGGTGCTCTCAAGGTGGAACAAGAACTCATGAAGGCCAAGGCTTCTCCACCCCAAGCACACTTCTATAAGACCAAGCTCCAAGACAACAAGCATGAGGCTAGTACCACCATGATGTCCAAGCCTGACGAGCTCCAAGACGATGCTCCCAAGTTCGACTTCACCGCCATCCCTCTTTGTGGCATTGATGATGCTGAGTCTAGTTCAACTCTTTTTCAAGGTGGTGTGGCGACGACTACGACTACGGAGCCATTTGATGACCAAGCTTTGGAGGCGAACGACATGGTGACGAGCAAGGATGATTCTTCCATCTTTGGAGATGAGAATGATGATGTTCCATCTTCAGCCTTCATCCACGGCGACGACGACGAGATGGTTGAGCATGGGATTTTCCCTTCGACCACGGCGACGTATGATGACTTGAGTGACTTGTGCGACCATATTGAGAGTAAGATTGACTTCACCACTAGCCCCATATATGATGAGTTGCCACAATTCCCATGTGAGGAGAGCCACAACCCCCACTACTTGAGTGAGATGAGTGACTCCAAAATATGTGAGTTTGAGTGCACCTACTTTGATGGAGTGAGTGAGCCACCACATAGAGAGTGTGTGATAGTTGATAGGGCATGTGAGGCCACTATGATTTATAACGACTTAACCTCTACCTCTATTGTGTCGTCTCATTTGGTGCTAGGTCCCATATATGATGACGCGCCGATACTCGACGACTTCGTCCTTCCTCTGGACAAGACGATGGCCATGGTGGAATATGATGCACTCCCCACATGGTTCCATCAAGACGATGAAGTGGACCACCATTTGGTCTTGGCCACCTCACCTACACCACTTGAGTGGAATGAACAAGGTAACATAGGTGAAGGTGATTCTCTAGTCCCACTAGTGGACATTCTTGACATTGATTGCTTGCATGATGTTGATCAAGCTATTACCGTGCTTCATGCTAGTGCGATTTCCCCATGCGATGATTTACCCATTTTTGATGAGTATGATGATTGCCATGTGGAGTCTATTAGTTGTGATGCCATGTTACATAGGATTTCTTGTGATAATTCTCTCAGTCACATCATGTTTTACAATCTAGTTGACTTGCCATATGCTATGCATGAGATCAATCATATGTCATATTTGCAATCTCATCGTAGTGACTATGCATATGCCATTAAAATAAACCCAATTTGCACTTATGGCATAGATGACAAGCCCATGGTTATTGGCATTTGTTTTTCTTGTGATGATATTGATATGCTCCCTTTGCATCAATCATCTCATATGCCATGCCTTGACTACCTAGCTTCGGATATGCATTGTTTTGGATGTTGTCCATTTTCTCCATATGATGTTTCCAATATTGCTCATGAGGAGACCCCCATAGTTTCCTCATACATGTGAGGAGATTTTGATCAATCCCATCCATTGCATGATCCCAATAATTATGTGCACCATATGCTTCCCATGAATGAAAATGATATTGATGTGAAATATACTTGTATGCTAAATTTGTGTCCCCATCGTGTCATACATAATAACTATTCTTTCATGATGTGTCGGGGGTTGGGTGCGACATATGCCAATGGATGGCTTATCATGGTGGGAGCGAGTAGAACGTCACCGGTGCCTAGAAGCGGGATGAGGCGAAGACACGAATGCCGGCGCACTTTACCCAGGTTAGGGGCTCTTTCTAAGAGATAACACCCCTAGTCCTGTTCTGCGGGGTCTCCGCATGGTCACTAATTAAGGCACTAGTGGATACAATGGTGCTCCTCAAGCTGTATGCTTGAGGTAAAAGAAGGCAAGCACACTCTCTCCTTCCTCTAGATATGAGTCTAGTTCTAACAAGTTGGGAACCCTTTGCATGGGTGCCCTGGGGGGTTTATATAGGCCTATCCCCCAGGGGTACAATGGTAATCTGACCGGGAGTAGGACCCGACTGTCAGTGTCTCTGGTCGCCGGCTTCTCCGCCGGCTGCTGGGGCCCGCCGCATGGTGGGCCCCGCCGACTAGTCTGGTACGGAGCTGACAGGCCGCTCCCGCCGCTCGCGGGTCTTGCCGGCAGCTGATTACTGTAGCCGTGATGCTAATGACGCAGGCTTGGTCAGGGAGCGTGGCTACATTCCCGCCGCCTTGTGGGAGATCACTGTAGCCACACCGTGTCTTATCTGGTTTAATGGTGCGTGGGCCCCGAGGAAGGAACGGGCCGCCTGCTAGAGGCCGGCCTCCCTCGGGTTCGACTGGCCAGGCTTTCGCCGTCTTCCGGGCTCTCGCTACCTGGTAGGGCCCACCGCCTGCAGGCCGTACCGATAGGCCATCGTGGGAGCAGGGCTCCACCTGGCAGCAGTGACGTCAGGGGTGGAGTGGCAACAGTGCACGACCCTAGATTTGGGGGTGATGGGCTACACTGTAGCCTCACCATGTCTTGTCTTCTTAATGGGGGCGCAGACTTTGAGGGCGCTGTGAGCCGCATGCCAGAAGCCGGCCTCTCTGGAGGCTGCCTGCAAGGAGTCGGCCCGTCTTGGTGCCGCCTTCTGGAGCTTAGCCGCCTTCAGGCAGCCGGCCGCTTGGGCCTGCTGGCCATCAGAAGGCGGCGCTTCATCTCGAGGCTCTGAGGGGCGCAGCCGCCCCCGATGTCTTGAACGGTTCAGGGACTCGGGTTAGGCTACCCGTGGCCCATTACTCCGACAGTAGTCACCGAAGCTGATGAGGCGCCGTAGCTGAGGAGTCGAGGAGCCTCACCAGTTTCTTTCTCCGGGTGCTCTGAACAGAAGCTTCATCCGACTACTGGCGAGCTGTCTGGTGGGAGTAGGCCACGTCCAGTCGGATTTGTCTAAAACTTCGAACGCAACGGCAGGACTAGGGGGCGTGATAGCAAAGCTTCCAGGCCCGCCGCCCGTCAAGAGCCCGCCATGTGGCGTCAGCCAGCCAGGCCAGCCTGCTAGCCCACGCATGCGATGGGATGCGACAGCAGGCTGGGCCCGCCACCACCGGGCCTCGGCGCCCGAGCAAATCCGCTGCGGCCGAGGCGGGCGGTTGGGCTTCTTTGTGGAGTTACTGTGCGCAGTAACTCGTGCGGTAAACGCGGGGACGTGGGGTTGTGGGCATAGTTAATCCCACGATCCCACGCCCGCCCCCTCGGCTTCATAGCCCATTGGCTATAAGTAGGGGGAGGAGGTGGAGCGGCGGAGCATGCGCGCCCCTCTACCCCATTCTTGCCTCCTTCTTCCTCCTCTCGCCGCAGCGCCCCCGAGCTACGCCGGAGTGCCGCCGCTGCTCGTCTCCGTCGAGTTCTTCCGCTCCGAGCCCTCTTGGCCTCGCTCCGATCCTCAGCTCCCCCGCCGCGCCATTAGCCTCATCGAGCTCTTCATGGCACGCGAGCGGGGAGGAGACTGGGACGGGTCGAACGTCCATGAAGACCACATCGCTTTCCTTCATGACACGTGGCGCCTTCCCGGCGCAAACTACGTGAAGGCACGCGTGCCTCCTGTGGGGGAGATCTCGCCGGCGCCGGGGGAGAACGAGTGGGTCGTCTTCCGCTCACACTTCATCCGCGGCTTCGGCCTGCCGGCGAGCGGCTTTCTCTGCTCGTTCCTCGAGTTGTACCATCTCCAACCTCATCACATCACGCCCAACACCGTGATGCTTCTGTCCGCCTTCGTCACGATGTGCGAAGGCTACCTCGGCGTCCTCCCCACCATCAAGTTGTGGGGAGCGTTCTTCTATACCAAGCTGGGCACCTCCGTCTAGGAGGTGGCAGCCCAGTGCGGCTCCTTCGTCAAGGTGTGCTGGCCGTCTTCGAGGAACGCCTTCCCCTCCATTAAGCTGCCACAGTCGGTCAAGATGTGGCAGCAATCTTACTTCTACGTGGAGAATGTCAACCCGGCCGTTGACTTCATCAACCTGCCGGCCTATGAGGCCAGCCCACCAGCTGAGCCTCTGGCCAACTGGGGCTACAAGCCGAAGCCGGTGTCAGCAGACGGCGCCGCCACCATCAACCGACTCCGGGTGCTGACCGAAGCCGAAGGCCTCAAGGCGTCCGACCTGCTGGTCGCCTTTGTCGCGTGCCGGGTTCTCCCGCTCCAAGGCCGGCCTCACTTGATCAGCCGGATGAGCGGGCATCGCGTGCCAGCTGAGTACCAAGGAGATGCCGGCTGCTGAGGTGGTGAACTTGGTGAACGAGATCTCCGACCTCAAGCTGGAGGGGTCCTGGCAGTTCGGCAAGCAGCGGTATTCCCGCGGGGACCCGCCACCAGCCGTAAGATTTTCAATCTCTCCTTTCTTCAATACTTCGTCTTGATTTCGTCTTGCGGGCTTGAACAGTCGGCCTCTTGCCCTTTGAAAGAGATCTACATGTCTGAGGTGACAGCCGCCATCGTGGGGGCGGGTGGCCCCTATGCGCCGGACCGAGCTGTGAGCGACGTGGATGACCCCGACCTGGGGGCGGCCGCCTTGGAGGACGACTCTACAGGCGGCGTCTATGGACCCAGCGGCTCCGAAGAAGGGGGCGCTATCGAGACATGGCCAGATGACGACAATGAGGAAGATGAGCCACACCCTTCACGAGGCACCGGCAAGGCGGACGCGGGCCCTTCCGCAGAGCCGACTGCCCGAGGCGGCACGCGGAAGCGAAAACAGGGTGCCGCCTTGTTCGGTAGCGCGCCGAAGAAGGCCATGAATCCAACCGCCGCGACCAGGCGGAAGGACGCCGCTGCGAAGGCGGCCAAATACCAGAAGCTCCCGAAGGCGCCTCCAATGGTGTCAGCGTGAGTACCCTTTCTTGCCCTTTTCTTTCTTGTCAATTATTTCTGAGCTTCCTCTCTTCGTTTTTCTTGACTTAGGGCTCCGCTCTCTCTTGAGAAGTCGGCCGCATCCTCCATCATTGGGTCGGCGGAGACCTCTACCACCACCCGGCGAATTGATCCGGCCGCCGACCTCCGGGAGGCGCGGGAGGTGCGCGAGGAGCAGGAAGCCGCCCGCCTAGAGAAGGCGGAGGCAGACAAGGCAGAGGCCGCCGCATTGAAGAAGCTGGCAGAGGCCGGTGCCACTGCCGCGGCGAGGAAGCAGGACGAAGAAGCCGCGAGCCGTCAGTCGGCGTTGTTCGTCGTCCCCTTAAACTCCGCGCAGCCACCACCAGAGTTTGTGTCGCCGACTGGGGGAACCGGCGACGAGAACCCGATCATGGAGAAGGACGGCGGCGATGTCGTCATGCCGGCCGTGGTCGTGCCCCTGCCACCACCTTCTGAAGAGGCGCGAGAGAAGTAGCCGGCGGACCCGCCGGTGCCGCCGGCCGGAGACGAGATGGTGACAGGCCCGACACCCGAGGTCCGCACACCATCACGCCGCCGGTTTGCAAAGGCGGCTTCGGCGCTACTTCCGCTGGAAGTCGGCACCGCAAGCTCTTCGATCCCGGACGCCAAGGCGACCAGCACCTCGCTCGCTGATTGGGTGCGGGGAGGCGGGACGGGCCCTTTGAACCAGGCGATCCTGGACGTCCAAGGCAAACTCCGAGCCGAGGCCGACGCCCTGAAGCAGTGCAACCAAGCGTTCCTGGAGTCGCGAGCAGCCGTCCGGGTACACTTCTTGCTTCTTCATTTTTAATTCTTGTATTGCACTATGGGGGCGCGCCAGCGCACCCACTGGGTGCCCGAGTTTCGGGCCGGCTGCTGAGCAGGCGGCTCGGAACTTTAATTGGCAAGCTCGGAGTACTAACATTGTTTGATATCTTCACTGCAGGATTATAATAACCTTCGCGCGGCCGCCTTCAACTCCAAAGTCCAGGAGCTGAATCAACGGACCACCGACTTGTCGGAAAGCCGGAGTAAGTCTTTGTTTTGTTTCTCTGCGGGGGCGTGCTAGCGCACCCGCGGGCTGTAGTCCCCGAGATTCGGGTCGACTGCTGAGCAGTCAGGCCGGATCTCCCCGGCAACTGTTCTTCTTCTTTGTTTGTATTGATAACTTCTTTCTCTGTGGGGGCGCGCTGGCGCACCGGCGGGCTGTAGTCCCCGAGATTCGGGCCGACTGCTGAGCAGTCGGGCCGGATCTCCCCGGCGACCGTACTTCTTCCCTGTTGGTTGCTTACACCTATTCCCTTTTTGCAGAAGCCAACGCTGCCCTGCAACAGCAGCTGGGAGAAGCCAACACCGCCTTGCGCGCCAAGGAGGTGGACTGCAGCAAGCTGGCCGTGGAGCGTGACCGGCTGACCATGCAACCGGCCCATAAGGAGGCGGAGGAAAAGGAGGCCGCTCTCCTTGCTGAGTTCGAGACTGAACGCTCCGCCTGGACTGACAAGGAGGCTTTGCTGACTGCCGGCTTTGGCGAGATTGAAGACATGGTTGATGGTAAGTTTCCTTCTTTACTATTTCTTCGAGCTGCCGGCTGCTGATCGAGCCGGCTTCTTGATTCTAATTTGGCTCTTTTGCTTTCTGTTCGAGCAGACTTCTTCCCCGATCGCGATGGATGGAGGGCAGAAGGTGAGCATATTGCTGCCGACGCCCCCCGCACCCTTAGCGAGCAGCTTCTCAGGATCCAGGCTCGTCTTCGGCCGGCTCATCGGATGCTGCGATGTCTTCAGCGTGTCGGCGCCCAGGTGATCGCCGCCCTATGGCCAGACATGCCGGCTCCACATACACCCAGCTGGACTGCCGACTGGCTAGAGGTGGTGGCCGGCCACCTTGAGGCGGGTTCCTCGGCCCAGGCTGGGGCACGCCGAGCCTTGGAGTTCGTGAAGGCATGGTACCATGGGCTAAATCTACCCTAGTTGGCCATGCTTGGACTGGGAGCCCAAGAGGAGCTGGTGGCAGTGGAGCGTGAACTTGTCCAGCGGGCCGCGGCGATCGCCGAGTACGCCAACACCAGCGTCTTCGTTCCTGAGCTAGCTGAGAATGGCACCGAGGCGCCGCAGGAGTGGTTTGAGCTGAACCCGGAGGATGGCGAGGACTCGGCCGAAGTGATCAACTCCAGCGACGAGGGAGAAGACGAGGAGGACGAGGAAGGTGAAGAGGAGGCGCCAGAGGTTGAAGCGGATGGCCAGCCTCATCGCGACCGCGCCTCCAGTAACGAGCCATGCCCGAGCAAGCCGGCTGCTACTGAAGGCGACCAAGCGGAGACTGACCAGCCGGCCGCTCCACCAACTGGCACGATGGACTCCACCGTTCCGCCGAACCCATCTGCTGCTCCCTAGGCTGCCAATTTATGTTTGTTTTTACCTGCTTATAAGTCTCGACAAACTTTGTTAACTTCGCGCAATTCCACCCGCGGGGTGTATTTCAAACTTCCGTTGAATGTTGGCCAAGGGCCTTTTGATATGTAAATATGCTCGCCGAGTTCTATCTTTCCTTGCTTTTTGCTCCTTGGCTTTTTTCCTTTGCCGCCCTCCCTGTGCTGTCGCCTGGCCAGCCAAACAGCCGCTGTGCGGACTGCGGCTGGGTTCAGTACATGGCCGCTTTGGGAGGGTAAGTACTTAGCAGATTAGAGTTTTTTAGCAAGTCAAGTAGAAGCCGGCCGGCTGGCTGCTCAGCAGTCGGTCGGCGACGCGGGAAGCCGGCTTGAACTATGTGCACGCCTTGGGTCCTTAGCAATTTTTCATGCGAGCACTCTTTCTGCCTTGACTCCTGCCCACCAGATAGTCGCTCTGCGAGCTGTGGCTTTTGGCAGGAGAGGGCTTTAGTGCCAACACATTACTTGTCCGGCTGCAGGAAGCATTACATAGTACAAGGCGGCGAGTCCCCAGGTTGACTGATCGAACCCGGTACCAGACGGACTAATGAAATAACACACTGATAGGCATAATACTTATCATATAGATAAAAGAGGGAAGTCCCTGGGCTCTTCTCGGGGGACCCGGAGTCTTCGTACTTAATACAAAAGTTGGCGTGGTACATACTTCATCAACTGTAAAACCTTCGGAGGAGGTTTGCATTGCATGGTCGCTCCGTCTCCTTGCCGGAGTCGTCTCTTTTGCGTGCTCGAGGCTTCTGAGCATCGATCAGGTAGTAGGAGCCATTGCCCAACACCTTGTTGATGATGAAGGGGCCTTCGCAAGGTGCCGAGAGCTTGTGCTGGCCGGCTGTTCGCTGGATCAGCCGGAGCACAAGGTCTCCCTCTTGGAAGGATCTTGGCTTGACCTTCCGATTGTAGTATCGGGGCAGGCTCTGCTGGAAGATGCTGGACCGGCTGAATGCAAACAGCCGGCCCTCTTCTAGCAGATCGATGCCGTCTTCTTGTGCTTCTTTTGCCTCCTCTTCGGTGTACATGGTGACTCGAGGGGAGTCAAATTTTATGTCGGTCGGGATGACGACTTCGGCACCGTAGACGAGGAAGAAAGGCGTGAAGCCGGTTGACTTGTTCGGAGTTGTGCACAAACTCCAGAGGACGGCCGGCAGCTCATCGAGCCAGCAGCCGGCCGAATGCTCTAGAGGTTCAACCAGTCGGGGCTTGATGCCGGACAAAATGAGGCCGTTTGCTCGCTCCACTTGGTCGTTTGACTGTGGATGGGCAACGGATGCTATGTCTAGTCGGATGCCGTGTGTCATGCAGAAACGGGCCAAGACGCCTTTGGCAAAGTTTGTGTCGTTGTCGGTGATGATGCTGTGTGGTATGCCATACCGGATGCTGATGTCGGAGATGAAAGTCACAGCAGTCGGACCATTCAACTTCTTAATTGGCTTTGCTTCTATCCACTTGGTGAACTTGTCCATCGCGACAAGTAGATGGGTCATGCCGCCGCATGCTGTCTTGAATGGTCCCACCATGTCCAGGCCCTAGACGGCAAAGGGCCAGGCAATGGGGATAGTCTTGAGTGCAGAAGCCGGCTGATGTGGCTTCGAGCGGAACTTCTGGCACCCTTTGCATTTCTGGACCAAATCTTTGGCGTCTTCTAGAGCAGTCGGCTAGAAAAAACCATGGCGAAAAGCTTTGGCAACAAGTGCCCTTGAGACCGTGTGGTGGCCACACTCGCCTTGATGGATATCTTTGAGGATTGCTTGGCCTTGGTCCGGCTCCACGCAGCGCTGGTACACACCAGTGATGCTACGCCTCACAAGTTCTCTACTGACGATGGTGTATGCTGCTGCTTGGCGTTGCACTTGTTGTGCCGAGATCTCATCAGTTGGTAGCTCTTTGTTCACCAGAAAGTTGAGGATGGGCTGAGCCCATGAAGGTGTTGTTATTTCTTCGACTGTGAGGACTGCGATTTGCACAAGGGCGGTTGGGCCGGGAGGTGGAGGGTTGGAGTCGGCTGCCGCTTGCTGAGTCGATGAAGTCCCCGGGCTGACTGCAGCAGTCCCCGTGCCGGGTTCTGAAGTCCCCGGGCCGAGTGCGACTGCTGTAGTCCCCGAGCCGCCTGCCGAAGTTCCCGCGCCGGCTGCTGGGGTCCTCAAGTCAGATCCGAATGCTTTAGGAGGAGCCGGCACGAAGATGGAGTCTGATTCTGGTGACGGCTTGACAGACGGCTTGAGGAGGCGCTGTAGGGCGATGCCGGCTAGTATTGCTTGCCGGGTGGAGCCGATCCGTGCCAGGGCATCTGCTTGCTCGTTGTCATTTCTTGGCACATGGAGGAACTCGCACCCCTTGAAGTATCCACTAAGTTGTTGGACGAGGAAACTGTAGCTCGCCATATTTGCATCCTTGGCGTCCCAGTCACCTGACGACTGCTGGACCACCAAGTCGGAATCACCATAGCACAGGATCCGGCGAATGCCGAGTTCCTTGGCAAGCCGGAGCCCGTGAATGACTGCTTCGTATCCAGCAGCGTTGTTGGAGGCAGCTACAACACATATCTGAGCTTGTCGCCTTTCGGAGAGGTGAGGACAATGCCGGCTCCTAAACCGGTTCGCATCTTGGAACCATCAAAGTGCATCCGCCAATGGGTGGAGTCTGGCGCTGGTGCCAGGTACTGGGTCTCGGCCCAATCGACGAGGAAGTCGGCCAGTGCTTGTGAATTGATGGCGGTACGAGGCTGGTAGTAGATGGTGTAGGGGGCCAAATCTATGGCCCATTTGGCCACTCGGCCTGAAACATCTCGGCTTCCAATGATCTCGGCAAGTGGAGCAGTACATACCATAGTGATTGGGTGCTCTTGAAAGTATGGCTTCAGCTTCTTGGCAGCGAAATGCACGCTGTAACACATCTTCTGATAGTGGGGGTAGTTCTGCTTGGAGGTGGACAGCACTTCACTCAGGTAATACACCGGCCTCTGGACCGGTAGTGCTTTGCCTTCTTCCTTTCGTTCCACAACTATGACTATGCTGACCACCCGGCCGGTGGCGGCGATGTAGAGGAGCATGGGCTCCTTAGGAGTCGGAGCCGCCAGGACAGGCGGAGTGGTCAACATCTTCTTGAGCTGGAGAAAAGCTTCATCCGCCTTGTCGTTCCACTCGAAAAAAGTGGTCTTCTTCATGAGCTGGTACAGGGGGAGAGCCTTCTCGCCCAGCCGACTGATGAAACGGCTGATGGATGCCAAGCAGCCCGTGAATTTTTGCACGTCTAGCAGTCGGGTGGGCACCTCCATCTTCTCGATGGCCTTGATCTTCACGGGGTTGCACTCTATGCCGCGCTCTGAGACCAGGAAGCCAAGAAGCTGGCCGGCTGGTACTCCAAAGACGCATTTCTCCTGGTTGAGCTTGATCTGAAATCGGCGCAAGTACTCAAAGGTTTTCTTGAGGTCTTCCAGCAGTGTTCCGCGCTTCTCCGTCTTCACCACAACGTCGTCCACATAGACGTGGGCGTTTCTGCCGAGTTGCTTGAGGAGGCACTTCTACATGCAACACTGAAACGTGGCCAACATTCCTCAAGCTGAACATCATGGTCAGGTAGCACAAGGCTCCGAATGGCGTGATGAAGGCGGTCTTTAGCCTGGCGGCCGGGTTCAGCTTGATCTGATGATACCCTGAGTATGCATCCAAAAATCTCAACAGCTCGCATCCGGCTGTGGAGTCAATCACTTGGTCTATTCTTGGCAAGGCAAATGGGTCTTTGGGGCATGCTTTGTTGAGGCTGGTATAATCAATACACATGCGCCACTGCTTGTTCTTCTTCAGCACAAGGACTGGGTTGGCTAACCATTCTAGAAAGAACACTTCCATGATGAAGCTGGCTGCTAGAAGCTGGGCTATTTCCTCTCCAACAACTCTTCTCTTCTGGCAGGCGGCGCAAGGGCTTCCTGACTGGCTTGGCATCAGGTCGGACATGTAGCTTGTGCTCGGCGAAATCCGTCGGAACACCCAACATGTCCTTGGGAGACCATGGAAAGATGTCCCGATTCTCACGGAGGATATCGACGAGCTCGCTTTCCTATTTGCTGTCAAGGTTTGCACCTACGACAGCGTGCCTCTCCGGGTGCTCCGGATCCACGGGTATCTTCTTTGTTTCCTTTGCCAGCTTGAACGAGCCCTCGGCTTCTGACTCCTTGGGGTTGGGTGACATTTCCGACTGCTTGCCTGCCATCGCCACAACCCGGTCAAGGAGCCGCTTCTCAGTCGTGATCACGAGGGACTTGGCCAGTCGGCTGCTGTCTGCTGCATAGGCGGACAACTTCTTGTCGTCCCCTGCTATGGTCAGGATTCCCTTGGAGCTCGGCATCTTCATCTTAAGGTAGGCATAGTGGGGGACCGGCATGAACTTGGCCAGAGCAGGCCGGCCAAGCAGTGCATGATAAGGGCTCTCAAGGTCCACCACCTCAAACCAGACTGGCTCTCGGCAAAAAAGATTTTTGTCTCCGAAGAGGACATCTATCTGGGTCTTGCCGATTGGTGAGCAGGAAAGGCCAGGAACTATGCCATGGAACACAGTCCGACTGGGCTGAAGCTGCCTCTGCTTGATTACTAACTTCTCCATAGTATCTCGGTACAGGATGTTGATGCTGCTGCCGCCATCTATCAGGACTCGGGAGAAGCGACCAGCCCGCCTCTCTGTGGCGAAAGTGGCATCCAGAACTAAGGCATAAGAGCCAGGATTGGGCATCACCTCCGGGTGGTCAGCTCTGCTCCAGCTGATGGGCTTCTCGGACCAATGCATGAACTCGGGGGCTTCTGATGCTACTTCATTTACTTCTTGTTGTCGCTATCGTCTGTTGTGCCTATCATCGGCCACGCTGGTGAACATGACATAGGCTCCATGCTCTTCAGGGTATTCATCTTGTACCACGCCGATAGGCCGAACCGCCGGATTCTGGGGAGGAGGAGGCGGCGGGCCGACATGCGGGGGAGGTAGGAGTCCGTCACCCTTGGCAATCCTGGTGAGCCAGTGGCATTTCCGAGTGGTGTGGTTGGACGGCTTCGCGCCGCCGTGGAACTTGCAGGGTACATCAAGAGTCTGCTTGTAGGAGAAGGCGGACAGCCAGTTGGGCTTGCCGCCCTTCTGACGCTTTGGTGGAGGCTGCCCTTCTGGCTGCTAATCTTCGACTGTCGCCACCTGCCGGCTAGTGGAAGCCGGCTGCGTGGCCTTGCGCTTGTTGTCATGCGGTTGCTGGCGCCGACTGGTGTCGCCAGCCGGTGTTCGAGGAGCTTGAGGAGCCACTTTGCCAGATGCATCAACTTGCATTTCCGCCTTCATGGAAGAGTCGCCCGTGGCGTACTTGTCTGCTATGATCAGCAGTTCGTCGACGGTCGTCGGCTCGTCACATAGAAGCTTGTGCTTGATGAGGGTGCCCTTTCGGCATCCGGCAGTGAAGTACTCGATGGCCTGCACCTCGTGCAAACACTCGCAAGAGTTGGGGCCTTGGACGCATAAGGAGAGCTGGCGAGGCTTGGGCGGCCCCTTGTACGTGCTGGTGAAGTTGTGGATGAAGGCTTCGGTGAAATCAACCCAACTATTGATGTTGCGGGGCTTCAGGCTGTTCAGCCATGTCCGGGCTGTGCCCTGGAGGATGAGCGGAACGTACTTGACGGCAACACGCTTGTTGCCGTTCGCGATGCTGACGGCTGTTGAGTAGTCGACTAGCCAGTCTTCCGGCTTCACGAAGCCGGTGTACTTGGGCGTATCTCTCGGGAGAGTGAACCCTTTGAAGAAGGGCTCATCTCGAATGCGGGGGCCGAAACAAGGCGGACCCAGCTTGTCTTCTTCTTCTAGCGCCAGGGATCGATCGAGGCAGTCGATCCGGTGGCGGCCATCGTTCTCTCCGACTCCTTCTCGGCGGCCAAGGCGGTCGCCGAGTGTCGGGTGACTAACAGGCGGCGGGGAAGCGCGCCTCTCCCTGCGAGGGGGAGGAGGAGGCGGGTAGTCTTCCCGTTGTTCCACTCCTCTGGGGCGGCCGTCTTGGTCGCGCTCGATGGTGATGTGAGTCCGGCTGCGGCTGGTAGCCGGCTCCTTGTCTCTTCCACTGCAGACTCCACCAGTCGGCGTCCGAGATGTTGCGCCTTGGTCTCGGCGAGGAGGCGGGTCGTCGTTTCGCCGGTCGGGCGCTTCAGTGCGGCACCCGGGCTCTTGCTGCTCAGCAGCCGCATCAAGTAGCTGCTGAACGCGGTCCGTCATGTGGCGACGCTCGTTGCCCTCGAGCTTGTCTATCTCGTCTGCTGCCCCCTGGGCAGCTCGTATGTTCTCCGCAGGCGTGGCGTAGACGGGACGATCTGTCCCGAACAGGCTGGCAATGGTCGCGCCACGCTGCTAGATCAAGCTAATGCGGGTAGGCCCACTAGGAGCCGGCGTGCCTCCGACGGCACGGTCCATCTCACGCTGGTAGGCCTCCGAAAGGCGATTCATGCTAGCCAGCCGGTTGGCGCTTTCGACGAGCTGGACACGGTGTGCCTCCAGCGTCTCAGCGTCGGCGTCTTCCGGAATGGGCGCAGTCAGGTCTTGCATCGCCGCCTGCAACGGGTCCTAGCCACCTCCGCCAGAGTGCTCGCCATGGCTGATGACAAGCACCTCCGTGACAGTGCTCCTAAACCATCACGTTGGTGGGGAACACATCAAGCGACGCTGTGTCAGAGTAGACAAGCATCGGGTCGGTGGAGCCAACCGACTCCAAGTCTGCAGCAGGCTCGCCGGCGACGTGGAGCTGATGGAGGAGGCTCACGAGACGGCTCTCGTGGCCCTCTGTGCCCGCATCAGACGCAGGCTCGTCGGAGAGGTGGACCTCGCCAAGAAGATCGGTGAGGCAGCTCGCCGCGCAGGCGACCTGCGCGCCGCGCAGCGCATCGGCGCAGACGTCGTCTGGCGTGCCGGGCTGGCTGCGCTCGCCAGGAAGGAACATTGTTCCCGTCCGGAATAGGTCTCCAGGAGACAGTGCACCTCGCCCCACGGTGGGCGCCAAATGTCGGGGGTTGGGTGCGACATATGCCAATGGATGGCTTATCATGGTGGGAGCGAGTAGAACGTCACCGGTGCCTGGAAGCGGGATGAGGCGTAGACACGAACGCCGGCGCACTTTACAAAGGTTCGGGGCTCTCCTAGGAGATAACACCCCTAGTCCTACTCTGCGGGGTCCCCGCATGATCACTAAGGCACTAGTGCATACAATGGTGCTCCTCGAGCTGTATGCTAGAGGT
The DNA here is from genome assembly GCF_002575655.3 of Aegilops tauschii subsp. strangulata. Lineage (NCBI taxonomy): Eukaryota > Viridiplantae > Streptophyta > Magnoliopsida > Poales > Poaceae > Aegilops > Aegilops tauschii. The sequence continues at coordinate 246,475,861 of NC_053038.3, forward strand.
AGAAGAAGGCAGGCACGCTCTCTCCTTCCTCTAGGTATGAGTCTAGTTCTAACAAGTTGGGAACCCTTTGCATGGGTGCCCTGGGGGGTTTATATAGGCCTACCCCCAGGGGTACAATGGTAATCTGACTGGGTGAAGGACCCGGCTGTTTGTCTCTGGTCGCCGGCTTCTCCGCTGGCTGCTGGGGCCCGCCGCCTGGTGGGCCCCGCCGACTGGTCTGGTACGGAGCCGACAGGCCTCTCCTGCCGCTCGCGGGTCTTGCTGGCTGCTGATTACTGTATCCGTGATGCTAATGACGGAGGCTTGGTCAGGGGAGCGTGGCTACAGTCCCGCCGCCTGGTGGGAGATCACTGTAGCCACACCGCGTCTTATCTGGTTTAATGGCGCGTGGGCCCCGAGGAAGGAACGGGCCGCCTGCTAGAGGCTGGCCTCCCTCGGGGCCGACTGGCTAGGCTTCCGCCGTCTTCCGGGCTCTCGCTGCCTGGTAGGGCCCGCCGCCTGCAGGCCATACCGACAGGCCGTCGTGGGAGCAGGGCTCCGCCTGCCAGCAGTGATGTCAGGGGCGGAGTGGCAACAGTGCCACGTCGGGCGGAGATCTCCGCCTGTACGGAGCACTTTGGCCACGCCCGGCCCTGGATTCGGGGGTGATGGGCTACACTATAGCCTCACCATGTCTTGTCTTCTTAATGGGGGCGCATACTCTGAGGGCGCCGTGAGCCGCCTACCAGAAGCCGGCCTCTCTGGAGGCTACCTGCAAGGAGTCGGCCCGTCTTGGTGCCGCCTTCTGGAGCTTAGCCGCCTTCAGGCAGCCGGCCGCTTGGGCAAGCCGGCCATCAGAAGGCGGCGCTTCATCTCGAGGCTCTGAGGGGCGCAGCCGGCCCCGATGTCTTGAAAGGTTCAGGGACTCGGGTTAGGCTACCCGTGGCCCATTACCCCGACATGATGGATGACATGTTCTTATACCATGCATCAAATTTCTTTGAGCGATGCTTATCTTGTGCTAACTCTTACATGCACAAACACATCATGATGGATGATGTGTACATTTACCACGCACACAATTTCTTTGGTTTGTGTCTCTTTTGTGTAGGTACCCATGAATACTTATCAACCTCGCAATCCCACGAGTTGACAAAACAAGCTCTAGAGAGCAATGATGACTTGGGATCCCATAGGTTGTCTTTCCCACCACTCTCTTCGCGCAAAGGCTTCACGAATTCCTTCTACATGGCCCTCAGTTGGCTATGGGTTATTGTCCATTACATATTATATGCCCATCTTGCCTTGTTCACTTTGCATGATATGCTCATTCCTATGCCTTTGACATGCATTTATGACCCATGCTTTGCATTACACATGATGATTGATTCTAGTACTTATATGTGTATTTGCAAGCTTGGTGGAGATATTGCTTGTTATTGCCATGTTTCCTTTGTGCACCATTCCTATGATAATACTTTCATCTTGCTTGTTGTTCGTGCTTGCGACATGTCATATGCATTGTCTCTGCCTCTTATTTGCTCACATGACATGATTGTCGTGATTTCCTCTAGTATGTTGCATCTTCGCACTACTAGCTTGCACGACTTCATTGCTTGCCTTGTTGCATCACCGATGATTCATACTTGCTCCTTTTGTGCGGTTGATGACAACCATCTACATGTTTTGCACATGATTGTTATTGCTTCTTGTCATATATCTCCATATGTCGCCTCTCTCATGCTAGATGATTTTCCATTATTTAGTGCAACTATGCCTTTGGTCTTCATAATGAGTTTCCCCCATAGCATTCTCTCATATATTCGGAGATTTTGACATATTTCTTATGAAGCATGCTTGTCTTACCCTTTGCACCATATACCTAGTGCCATGAATATTGGCATTGTTGCATCATATTATTCATGCACTTGTTCTCCTAATGGTTATGTACAAGAGAAGCGAACCATCATCATGGATGATGTGTTTATCTACCATGCGCATACGTTCTTTGTTTTGTTGTGTGCATGTGTACGATACTTGGACTTTGTGTCGATTCCACTTCACGTGAGTTGACCATTCGATCTCTTGAGAGCGAACCACTTGCGACCGACTCGCTTCTACATCGCACTTTCGTGTGCTTCGACATTGTGAAGGACGCACAAGGACATGCTTTCAAGGTGATATCCTTCTCTTTTGAGAACCCCCAATCCATGAGCTTGGATATTATGGATCATACTACTTGTGTTGCTTTCCCCATGAGACTTATTGTTCATCTTGGACCACTTGATTGCGCACATGTTAGAGATCTTGCTTCGACTTGTCATTTTCACCTTTCCATGCCTCATGACATATATACCTTGTGTGTTGCATCAAATTCTTGGATTACTTGTTCCTCTCACATGTTTGGTTGTAACAATGTCATCACTTCACATATGCCATGTCCCATTGATTGCTACATGCTTGCCTTGATTGCCTCACAAATGTTGAACAATTGCTCTTTCTATTGTGTTGAGTGGCACACTATTTTCACTACACCCTATGCATGTCGTGCTTGGATTGTCTTGCACTTGAGCCATGTCTTTAGACACTTCGTTTTAGTTGGTGTTGTGAATGATTCTTATACCTACCATCGACCATTTGTCGACCGCTTTATACATGATTGCTATGAACTTGAGGTAGATGCTTCTTCTCTTATCACACATATTTGCATCACTACCTCACATTTACATGCTTGTTCCCATGATGACATTCATTGTGCTCAATTTATATGCTTACATGCCATGTCACAATCCTTTGTTAAACCATATGCTATGCTTAATGACGACACTTGTTGGGTGAATCACCGCTTGAATGCTTCGTTTTGCACTAACGCTAACCACATTTGTTTTTCCCAGTGTTTGTTGTCTTTGCTCCTTTTGAAGGAATCCCAAGACGGTGCGACATTGGAGAGTGCCCATTTTGAGCTTCAAGATGACGAGAACTTGGTGATCGACCACTCCTACACAGCGACGCCATATCTTTCCCATGGTGATTTGGTTTTCGATCCGAGGTTGGATCTTTCCCAAGGGGGAGGGGATGATGCGGAGCAACCTACGGACATCACCATGTCAAGAGTTCATTTGGCAAGTGACACGTGTGATATCTACTTCGCACACATAAAGGTGAATCATCTCCTTTACACGTGTTCACTTGACCCCTTCGAGAATGGTATATACTACTTGACACTCCTCCCGTGTGCATGCATAGGTATTGTCGGAACTTCATGGATGTCGAGGACAAGTGCGAGCGCAAGTGTACGTCTACACCATCCGCGAGGGAGGCATGGAAGAGAAGACGGAAGAAAGGAGGAGAAGAAGAAGAAGACGGAGCGGCTGCTGGAGCCAGTCCGGACATCCGGACCGCCGTCCGGATCATCCGGATAACCGGCCGAAGACACCGAAGGCTTCACTTGAAGCCGGATCGTCCGGATCCCCGATGCCCGGATCCGCCGGACCCCTGCCCAGATCGCAAGTTAGAGAGCGTCCGAAAGCCTCCACTTGAAGCCGGATCATCCGGATGAGGACCCGGATCATCCGAACGTTGCCGGGATCATCCGTACCCCCACCCGGATCATCCGGCCTTGCCTACGCGCATGACTTGGGCCGAGGCCCATGTACCTGTTTCGCCCTCTCACTTAGCCCTTCGCCCCTTAGACTATAAATAGACCTCCTCCACCTCGTTCTAGGGTTAGCAAAGTGATAGCTCATTTGTATGTGGGCTTTTCTCCTACCTTCTCCTCTTTAGAGAGAGAGACTACTCCATTGGAGGCCAAGACCTCTTCGGAGAAGATCCCGAGGGATATCAAGACCCCTTTGGGGAAGGTCTATCTAGATCATCAAGCCCCCATCTCCTTTGGATTTGGGATGAACTTTACCTTGTATATTTCCCTTTGTTGTTCATGTACCTTGTGGATCTTGTGTGTTTGATTATCTAGTGGATGTGTGATTGGACTTGTTCTTGAGTGTTCCTCTTGTTTTACCTCGTGTTTCCCCTCGTGTTCTTCGTGTTCTTCGTGGAATCCCCTCCATTTCATGAAAGATCGGGCATCTAGGGTTCTACCCTACATCACTGTTGCTTCACATGGACTTATTTGGCCCTACTCACTACTCTACCCTTACTACCACTTCATGCCTCTATGGCTTCGTCATTGTTGATGATTACTCAAGATATACATGGGTGCACATAATTCTCTACAAGACCGAAGTGCAGGATGTCTTTAGATGATTCGCCAATTGTGCCATGACCAACTATGGCATCAAGATCAAGCACATCAGAAGTGACAATGGCACAGAATTCAAGAACACTAGCCTCGACACTTATCTTGATACATTGGGCATCACACATGAGTTCTCTGCTCCATACACACCTCAGCAAAATGGCATCATGGAGTGCAAGAACAGAACCCTCATTGAGATGGCATGAACGATGAGTACAAGACTCCAAGGAAATTCTGGCCTGAAGCCATTGATACTGCATGCCACATCATCCACCGTGTTTATCTTCACAAGTTCCTAAAGAAGACATCATATGAGCTCCTGACTGGGAAGAAGCCAAATGTCAGCTATTTCAAAGACTTTGGTGCTAGGTAATGGATCAAGGATCCGCATCACACTTCAAAATTTGCACCGAAAGCACATGAAGGTTTTATGCTTGGCTACGGAAAGGATCCGCACTCCTACAGAGTCTCCAACCTCTTTCACTACAAAGTGGTTGAAACTGTGGATGTGTGGTTTGGTGAGACTAATGGCTCGCAAACAGAGCACCTGCCAAATGTGCTAGATGAAGCTACACCAAGTGAATCTATCAAGCTTATGGTTACTGGAGAAATCATACCTTCATAGGAACAGGCTGAAGAGGAAATCATCATTTCTGCACCTAATCAGCATGAAGACACTGCTCAGCCTGAAGCCAATGCTGAAGATGAAGGCAATGATCAGCAAGGGCAAAATCTTCACCCAGTTCATCCTTGCGTTGCAAATGAAGTCTAGATTGAGAAGATAATTGATAGCATCAATGCACCTGGTCCACTCACTCGTTCAAGAGCAACACATCTAGCAAATTTCTATGGGCACTTTGCATTTGTCTCTATATCTGAACCCAAGAAAGTTGATGAATCCTTCATGGAACCTGAATGGATTCAAGATATGCAAGAAGAGCTTCAACAGTTTGAGCTGAACAATGTATGGGAGCTAGTAAAGCATCTAGATCCTCGCAAGCACAATATCATCAGTACCAAATGGATCTATCGCAACAAACAAGATGAGCATGGTCAAGTTGTCAGAAACAAGGCTCGTTTTGTTGCTCAAGGTTACACACAAGTTGAAGGGATTGATCTCGATGAAACTTTTGCTCCTGTGGTTAGGCTTGAAGCCATTCGCATACTGCTAGCCTATGCCAACCACAAAAACATTTTTCTGTACCAAATGGATGTACAGAGTGCCTTTCTCAAAGGCAAAATTGAAGAAGAAGTGTATGTTGCACAACCACCTGGCTTTGAAGACCCAAAGCATCCTGATATGGTATACAAGCTCAACAAGGCACTGTATGGCCTCAAACAAGCCCCTCGCGCTTGGTATGACACACTCAAAGACTTCCTGAAGAGCAAAGGTTTCAAACCTAGTTCCCCAGATCCCACTCTCTTCACGAAGACATATGATGGTGAACTGTTTGTATGCCAAATCTACGTGGATGACATCATCTTCGACTGCATTGATAAGAGATACAGTGATGAATTTGGTCATATGATGCAAGAGCAATATCAGATGTCCATGATGGGTGAGCTAAAATTCTTCCTTGGTCTTCAAATCCGTCAGCAGAGAAATGGGATCATCATATCACAAGAAAAATACCTCAAAGATTGCCTGAATAAGTTTGGAATGCAAGAATGCAAAGAGTACACGACGCCAATGCCAACCAAAGGTCAACTGGGCCCCAATGAGAATGGTAAAGAGTTCGATCAAAAGGTATACTGCTCCATGATTGGTACTTTACTCTACTTATGTGCATCTAGGCCTGATATAATGCTTAGTGTTTGCATGTGTGCCCGATTCCAAGCGGCACCAAAGGAATCACATCACTTAGCTGTGAAGAGAATTCTTTGATATTTGGCTTACACCCCAACACTAGGATTATGGTATCCAAAGGGCTCAGAGTTTGATCTAGTTGGATTCTCAGATGCTGATTATGCCGGTGACAAGGTTGATCACAAGTCCACATCAGACACATGTCACTTTCTTGCGCGATCTCTTGTCTATTGGTCTTCAAAGAAGCAGAACTGTGTATCACTCTCCACTCATGAATCCGAATACATTGCTGCTGGATCTTGCTGCGCTCAGCTTCTATGGATGAAGAAAACTCTCAAGGACTATGGAATCCACCTGAAGCATGTGCCACTCTACTACGACAATGAAAGCGCCATCAAGATTGCCAACAACCCAGTTCAGCACTCAAAGACAAATCACATTCAGATCCGTCATCACTTTCTCAGAGATCATGTCATGAAGGAAGATATTGATATCATTCACGTCAACACTGAAGAGCAATTGGCATATATCTTCATAAAGCCCTTGGCTAAGAAAAGGTTTTGCAAGCCACGGTGTGAGCTAAATATCTTAGAATCCTCAAATGTCCTGTGAATGGACACACATCCTAATGCTTATGCATATTGATGACTTAGATGTGCAACACATGAAGTAGCGTATATCTTCAATTCATGAAGACTTACCCTCTAAGTGTGAATACATTAATGTGGAAATTGACTTCGGTGCGCCACGATAATTGTGCGCCGTGTCTGGGTCTAATACTTCCTATACGGTGGGTAATGCCACCACCAAACTTTCTCGAAGATTTTCACTTTGCGTCATGATTGCATTATCTTCGTATTTGGTTTGTCTTCAACATTGATTTGACTTCAAGGTTGATCTTCGCAACGTTGATTTGGTTTTTTCTGAAGACATTTGATTTTGTCTTCAATATGTGTTGATTTGACAGAACACATATTTGATTTTGTCTTCAATATGTGTTATGTCCTCTATATTATTCACTTATAGCTATGTCTTCGAACTTGCCATTTTCTGAACTATGTGAATGTGATCGGGCCCTAACCCCCTTTGTGCTTCTTCCTCAAATTCTATCTATCTAGTTATATGCATTCTTTTGAAACGCATCAAATGTCTTCACTGTGTCCTTGTTAGCTGAAGATACAGAGACACACATTTGAACCTGCTTTCAATGCTATATCTCTTTTGCCTGAATTCTGGAGAAGCCGGAACGATCACCCGACAAACCAGGCGTGTGTGGGAACATGGAACAACTCTCAAAGAGTTGCATCCATGCCACGCGTCCATCAGATGTGAACCGCCAGGGGCACCTGCGTAATTGCATTGCGCAGCCCTTTACCTTATAAATACACACCCAGCACGGTCATTATCTCCTCTTCCACCTCGCCATCTCGCTCAAACTCTAGCGCCACCGCTAGCTCGCGTCGATGCCGGAGACGAAGCGCTTAGCTGCTGCGACCTCTTCGACACTGTCCTCACGCCGGCCGCAGACCTCGTCTTCTTCGCCGCCGCTAAGCTAGGGCGCGGGAGATTGGACTGCTCGGCATCCGTTTTGCCTCATCTAGCAGTTCGTCTGTGGTAAATAAATCTCACTCTTTACAACTTTTTCGATCTGTCAAATCCATCCACTACAACCAAAAGTGGTTTCTAGACTTCCAAATCTGGATCTTTCTCTTTCTAAACTCATATCTTGCAAAGTATGTTCACTTATGCTTCATAACTAGTTAGATTCCTCACTTGTAGTTATTCATGTGTTCGTACAAATCTGGAATCAACTCACTTCAAATAAGTGAATGTCTTTCCACTATGAGGCCAATGTTTTCAAACTGATTTATCTTCAAAATCTTCTGAGAATGCATATGACCTCTTCCCCTTCCCTCGCATCTCTAATGCTGTCACAGGTACATGTCCGTGGGAGAATCCCTTGGTTCTCATAGTCTGCATTCATTTGCAGAATTCTTACAGTATCATATTGACTCTCCTGAAGCCAGTTCTTGTTTGACAAGTAGACGGAAGCCTTTCACTGTCTTGAAGCCTCTCTATCTGAATATTATGGCTTCTGAGAAATCTGCAAAGAAGGGTGGCAGGCAGCACCGTGGCAATACTGCTCTGGATCTGCCTCCCAAACTACTTGAATTGTACAAGACAGATCCTAAGGAGAATTACAATCAGCGCAAGACCACAAAACAATGGATCCAAAGATATTGGGCTGAATAGTGGTTCAAGTATAAATTCATCACTCCTGAATATGCTGAGAAGAACTCTATCAAGCGCCCGTGGGGCGATATTCTTTACAAGAATCTGCAACCCAAGTCGAAGCCTGAAGCTATTTCCCAAGGCTTCTATCCTTGCATGGTCCGAGGACCTCATGCAGAATATGCCGACCCATCATCTCTTCTATGGTGTCGTGATGACAATCTCTTCAAGCGCAACTTTCAGTTCGCAAAGGAGTCAGCTGCCAAAACAGGAAGGAGCTCGGACTCCACTTCAACCATGGTCCGTTTGCTCCAAGGCAGGATGGCACACATGACGCCAATCCCAATGTCATCGGCCCCTTCAATAGATTCTATGGGCTCCTCTCCCATATTGCTGCTCAGAGGGCCACGGTGGAACAATCTGCTGATCATGCAGACTCTGAAGATGCACCTGCACCACCGAAGCAGAAGAAGAAGAAGTCAAAAGCTTCAAAGCCCTCTGCTGCACCAAATGGTTCGACTGTGAAGCCATTGAAGACTGCACCTCCTGAACCCAGTGTGCAGTCTGAAGACTTGTCTCGTGTCTCCAAGAAGACCAAGAAGCCCAAGAAGCCCAAGAAGATTTCAGGGCATGACCTGACTCTTGCTGCCATTCTGCGCAATGAGGAAAACACCATTGATTTGTCCAGTGATGAAGATCTGGGTAATGAAGCTCTAGAAATGTTGATCAAGAGCAAGCAAGTGGCAGAGATCTTTCAAGATCTGCCTCTCTTTGATGCTGACATTCTTAACAACTTCATTGATGAATGGTTTGAGGACCTAAGGATCAACATTGATGATCTGTAGCTGCCAGTGGACATCAGCGTCACCTTTCATGGAGCTATCGCAAATGAACTTGCTCTGGCTCTGAAAATCGTCGAGCTCAAGAACAAGATTGATTATGAGAAGGCACACTTTGTCGGCGTTCTAGGAACAGGGTTCCCCAGATTTGCCTGCCAGCGGCCCACAGTGTGGCTCCTCCAGCGGCCTGGTATGGCCCATCTTCACCAGCAAACATTCAAGACCCTCGCGAGGGCCAAGCCTCAAGAGGCGAACGACACAAGACCTCCTCAGGGGCGGCCTCACTAGGCTGGCTCACGAGGAGCAGAGAGATCAAGGCGAGGGGCACCTCGTGAGGTTCCCATGACATGAGCCGTGACAATCAAGGCCAAGCTTGCGCCAGGCGGGCGCCACCGGGCGCAGAGTACCCGTTGCCTCTTTGGTGCTGAAGGGGCAAGCGCAATCGAGGATTCTCGAGGCATCAGGCAAAGCTTTCCATATCGGTGCAACGAGACCAAGACCAGCGGGACGACAGGACGGAGGTCATCGCGGAGCCCCGACGGCGTCACCACCAGAGCCTTTGGTTGGCGAAGACCACCTTTTGTCAGGATAGCTTGTACTAGCTGTCCCCCTTCAAATTGGCCGTTGTGGGATCCCTTCCAGCCTGACATTTGGGGAGAGGACGAGCCAGCACCTTAGCGGCAGGGATCATTCAGAACATCCTCAACCACACAAGCTCACCGAGCTCAAGGACACCTCTCCTCAGGAGGCTGTTCTTCCCTTTTACTTGTTCATCCCTAGCCTACAAGGCGAGCCACCACACCACACTGGAATAGGGTATTAGACCACATCGGTGGCCTGAACTAATATAAACTCTTGTGTCCCCTGTTCTTCGAGTTCGACGTGCGGAGCTTTGAGATCGTGGTGAGTGAGCAAGCTAGGGGGAGGGAGAGATCTTCGTGCGCACACCAGAATTCGAACCTTAAGGGTTTTGCCGGAACCCAGAATCCGACATTTGGCGGGCCAGGTAGGGGTGCGCTGAAGCTTTACTTTCGTTGATCTGTCCTCCACCGCTCCACCATGTCCATGGCGAATGCGCACCCGGCGCCGGGCCGCCCTGGCCGCCCGCGTCGTTCAGACGCCCCCTGTCTGCGGGCCTCCCCATCGTTCTCCATCACCCGCCGCCAACGCCGCCACCGGCCCGGCGGGAAACGAGCAGCAAGCATATTTGCGGCACCCCTCGGTGCAGCGGGACGGCCGCACCGCCACTCCGTCGTTGACTCCGGCCGGTTCATCGTCCCACGCTCGGCACGCACCCATGGACGCGCAGGCCGCGCTGCTCATGGCACGTGAGCTCCTGCGCTACCACCTGGTCGACGACCTCTACGAGGACTGGCTGGACCGCATCGCTAAGCTCATCAGCGCGGCTGGGGGCTCAGCTGTCCCATCCCTCTCGCTACCTCGCCCTCCTCCAGCCGCGGGTGACGTAGCCCACGGAGTGCCTCCGCACAAGGACGGCACCTTGGCGCCAAGACGAGCGGCCCCTCGGCGCGACCCACCGCGCCACACGCCCGCGTGAGAAGAAGGAAGCTGCAAAGAAGTTCCCCGGCCGCAAGAAAACGCCCCTGCGCTCCCGGCACCACCACGACAAGACCGCGTACCGCCTGCGGTGGCGGTGCGCGGGCATCAAGAGCAGGCTCTGCCTCTACAAAGGGCCCCGGTGGCCACAGCAGGCTGCCGCGCCTTCACTCCAGAGCTGCGTAGCATCGTTTGGCCAGGCAAGTTCAAGCCAGACCTGCCTCCTCGCTACGACGGCACCCCCGACCCTGCAGAGTTCTTGCAGCTCTACGAGCTGAGCGTTGAGGCAGCCAACGGCGACGAGAAAGTCATGGTGGATTGGTTCCCCATGGCTCTGAAGGATGGTGCTCGCTCGTGGCTCCTGAACTTGCCCCCGGGGTCGATCTCTTCCTAGAGTGAGATGCGCGACCACTTCGTCTCCAACTTCTAGGGCACTCACGACCACCCTCCGGCCGCGGGTGACCTGCGCTGCATCAAGCAGCAGCCAGGAGAGACCCTGCAGAAGTACATCCAGCGCTTCAACAGTGTTCGCCTCAAGATCCCCAAGGTGATGGACGAGGCCATCATTTCAGCGTTTTCCGATGGCCTCCGCGACATCAAGATGAAGGAGGAGCTCGCCATCCACGAGGAGCTATGCACGGCTCTAGAGATGTTCAACATGGCGACCAAGTGCGCAAGAGCTGAGGAAGGGTGCCTTTCCGTCCTCGAGCTCCCTGCTACCGACCCAGAGTAGAAGAAAGACAAGGCCAAGGACATGAAGTGCAGGGGGTGGCCGTGCTCGTGGCGGAGCCAGACACGAAGCGTGGCCGGGACCACCCCGAGTGGTCGAAGGGCAGCCGTCCGTTCTACGCCCTCCACAACGTACACAGCCACTACACCAACGATTGTCAGGAGCTCAGGGCCATACGAGATGGACACTTTTGTCGACGCCCCGAGTGCAACGACCGGGGCTATGGCCGAGGACGAGGACGAGGTGGGGAACGCTTGGACGACCGCGGCCCCCGCCAGGAGTGGTGCGACAGGCCTCGTGAGGACCGCTCGTAGGACCAGCCTCGTGAGGGCGCCTGGAGGGACCAGCCGCGTGAGGACGGACCGCAGGGCAAAGCTGGTCTCCCTCCACCACCAAGAAGGAACGACGACCACCATCAGGACGAGGGGGCGGGGGGGGGGGGGGCTTCCAGGAACCACGTGCTATCACCTGCATCTTGGGCGGAGCTCAGGCCCCAGCATCCCAGCCCGTCTTCAAGCAGTTTGCTCGCGAGGTGAACGCGGCTCTTCCCAGGCTCGAGGCTACGCGCCCGCTCAGGTGGTCCAAGTGCGCCATCACCTTCAGCTGGTCGGACCAGCTCAAGTGCGCGGCGACCGCCGGCGCCCTCCCGATGCTCTGCTCGCCCGTCAGCAGCAACGTCCAAGTCACCAAGACCCTCATCGACGGTGGCGCGGGGCTCAACGTCCTATCCGTCGAGACATTCAATAGCCTCCAAGTGCCATACGATCAGCTGCAGCCTACCAAACCCTTCTCAGGAGTGACCGATGGCTCTACCACCCCGATAGGGCAGGTCCGTCTCCCTGTCACCTTCAGCGTGACAACTACCGCACCGAGCTCATCGACTTCGACGTCGCCCACATTCGTCTGCCGTACAACGCCATCCTTGGGTATCCAGCATTAGCCAAGTTTATGGCAGTGACCCACCATGGCTACAACGTCCTCAAGATGCCAGGAAGCGGCGGAATCATCACAGTCCCCTGCGAAGAAAGAGATGCGGTGTGCTCCCTGGAGCGCGCCTTCCAAGCCACATGAATCGAAGACCCCGACAGCGAGGGCATCCAGTACCCTCCTGAGACCATCCCCAAGAAGAAGAAGCAACTACTCCGCATAGGGCCTCAGGAGAGCGTCGTCTCCAGCGGCGCCGCCTCAGGATCAGCGCCTGCACTTGGGGCGCCTCCCTCCCTTGCATAAGAAGGCGCGCCCGGCGCCCTCCTCGGGCGAGGCTCGGGGGCTCTCTTCTGGAGGGCCTCAGACCTAGCCAACATCACGAGGGAGGTGCTCGGGCACCACGTGGAGGCATGCTTTGCTACACGTTTCCCTCAAGAGGGCGTTGGGCGAGGAGCGCCCGGTGCTCAGGAGTTTATCGTCAAGGCCACCGAGGAGCTTCAAGAAGCAAGGACCATGCGTGGCGACCGCCACCCACCTGGCGCAGCACCCCATCCTGGCGAGGATGGCGTGCTGCGCTTCTGCATCGACATTCCAGGGCTCAACAGAGCCGCGTCTCGGGAGCGCTTCTGGCCGTCGCGCGTTCGGCGCTGGGAGGGTCCACCTCATAGCTACGTCCGCATGCCATTTGGCTTGCCGAACATGGCGGCCGCCTACTAGTGTAATCTACGAAGCATCTTGGCGTCTCAGGAGGCTAGGCATCACGCAGTCCTGACGGAGATGGAGATGGTCCTCAAGGAACCACCCGAGCCCCCAGAGCCTCCAGAGGCTCAGGGCCCTGGTGGCGCAGGAGGAGCGACTCCTTCATCGCGCACCTTCGGCTACCTCAACCCTCCTTAGACAATGATACCAGGTGACATTTTCCAAGTTTACTCAACTGGGAGCGCCCCTCGGGCTGCACAATTCCCAGGTCGCACGGGCCTGTCCCTGCGGCATGTATCCTTTTGCATCTTTAGCTTGCTTTGTCGGGGGCGCCCCTCGGGCTACATCATCCCCAGGCCGCTCGGGTCCGTCCCGGTGGCATGTATCATTCCTGCATCTATCTAAACCAGTTTATCTCCTTGCATGATTTTCTTATGATTGACGCTTGTTTGATTACATCTCGCGGCATCCCACGTTGCTAACCGATCTCCTGTTTACCCCATGGTGAAAACTCCACATACCAGCACGGCGCTTGTGCTCGGGTCCGTCCCTGCAACGCTGATAAACCTGAGAGATCGAGCTCTCACTCGCGGCCCTCTCCGCACACGTCACCTAATCAGATCCTCAGTGCCTTCGTCTTCTTGTGGAACAATCAGCAGCTGGGCAACCGGCGCAATCGCGGGCTATGCTCTCTCTCTGACTAACCTGCAGGAACCTCCCGAGGATGACAGCAGGCGGTACCGCGGGCTCCTTCTTTCTCCATGCAATTCACTTGCGTGTTAAAGGGAGGGCACCTAAGCATCGTGCCTCAGGAGCTCTTATTGGCTCTCCAGCCCTCACCCCCTGGCCTTGACAACGGCATCGCGACCTGGCATACCTGCGGCGGCTGAGCTTGCTCAAGGGCCGGGACCCGAGGACATAGAGCACACGGAAGAGCGTGGTAAAGAAGGGAAAGCTCACACGGGCCTAACCTGGCTACACTATGGCCATTGATGCACAAGCCTGGTGCAGCACGAGGAATCGACTCTGGACCGCTAAGATAAGTTTCACACTCAGGTTGGCCAAGCGGTGCGGTTTAGGATTCCCATCTCTTGTAGCCATGCTACGGCGACGCAGCCTCCCTTTCCTGCCCTTAGGTAGCTGCTTGCATGCTAAAGGGGACATCTTGAGCATCGCGCCTCAGGAGCTCTTACTGGACCTCGGGCCGCTCACCTCCTAGCCTTGACCGCGGCATCGCGACTTGGCATACCAGCGACGGCTGCGGCCTGCCTGGGGACTGGGACCTGTCGGCGTAGAGCACCAAGCTATCGCAAGGTTGGAAAGGGGGGATGGAGCCGAAGTAAGACATGCAGGCATGAATCTTCATAATAAGGGCAATATCAACAAAAGGCACTACAGATCCTTTACACGCCCCCACGGGGTTCGTCCCGATTCATCGCAGGGAACAATAGAAGAAGGTTTCTAGGAGCCCTATCTACACGCGCCAACGCCGCCAATGCCATCATCAACAGTGATCCACTGGAGGCCGGCGCCAACCCCATCCAGATCAACGGCGGCGGCGGGCAGACGCCGCTGCTGCGCTCCGGGCACGGCAAGAGCTCGGGGGCTCGTAGCTGTCGTCGCTCGTCTCTGGAGTCTCATAGGGCTCGGGAGAGTCGCTGGACTACCAAGCGCCATCGCTGCTGCTAGAGGAACCGCTGGCGAGGCCGGCGGCTGGCCCGGCTCCTGCCGCCATGTCGTCCTGGCGACCCCCTCCAGGGCAGCACTCCAGGCGGTGACCTTCCTCGTCGAAGACCTTGAACAACGTCGTGGAGGCGCCGTCATATTCGAAGTGGATGGCGAGGGTGCCCTCTTTAAGGCAAACTCGGGCGACCTCACCCCAACCGCGAGTCATGAAGATTTTGCCCGAGGAGACGACCTCAACCTCCGCCCCTGTCACCGGCGGCGTGCTGCAGCCATAGCTCGAGGGGACCCCTCACCGGCATCTCGGCGGAGAAGAACTGTGGTAAGCGAATCCAACAACACGGAGGCATCGCCACCCACACCACCAGTTCACACGAGGAGCCCTCGGCGTGGGTTCCTGGGGCGACAGCACGCGCCACTTCAGCGCGGCGACCACGGCCGCGACATGGACGGTGTTGGTCGCCGCCTCCTCCTCCGGAGCCCTCGGCCTGGGTGTGCAAAGGCAGCGGATATCCGGGGGGATGCCGCTCATACAAAGGCCTCGACACCTCCGGCCTCACGACTACATCGCGGCGGCGGGCCAGCCGCTTCTTCGGCGGAAGCGGCTGATACGTCTCCAACGTATCTATAATTTTTTATTATTCCATGCTATTATATTATCCATCTACGATGTTTTATATGCATTTATAAGCTATTTTATATAATTTTTGGGACTAACCTATTAACCAAGAGCCCAGTGCCAGTTTCTGTTTTTTCCTTCTTTTTGAGTATCGCAGAAAAGGAAAACCAAATGGAGTCCAATTGACCTGAAATTTCACAGAGAATATTTTTTGACCAGAAGATGCCCACGGAGTATCGGAGATGGGCCAGAAGAGTCCCGAGGCACCCACGAGGGTGGGAGGCACGCCCTACCCCCTAGGGGCGCCCCACAACCTCCTGGCTGCCTCGAGGAACCCCCTGACTTGTTCCCGACGCCAAAAATCCCTATAAAATAGAAACCCCCGAAAAGAAACCTAGATCGGGAGTTTCTCCGCTGCAAGCCTCTGTAGCCACCAAAAACCAATCGGGACCCTGTTCCGGCACCCTGCCGGAGGGGGGATCCCTCACTGGTGGCCATGTTCATCATCCCGGCGCTCTCCATGACGAGGAGTGAGTAGTTCACCCTCGGGGCTGAGGGTATGTACCAGTAGCTATGTGTCTGATCTCTCTCTCTCGTGTTCTTGATTTGGGACGATCTTGATGTACCGCAGGCTTTGTTATTATAGCTGGATCTTATAATGTTTCTCCCCCTCTACTCTCTTGTAATGGATTGAGTTTTCCCTTTGAAGTTATCTTATCGGATTGAGTCTTTAAGGATTTGAGAACACTTGATGTATGTCTTGTGTGGGATACCCGTGGTGACAACGGGGTATTCTATTGATTCACTTGATGTATGTTTTGGTGATCAACTTGCGGGTTTCGTGCCCTGGGAATCTACACATAGGGGTTGGCACACGTTTTCGTCTTGACTCTCCGGTAGAAACTTTGGGGCACTCTTTGAAGTTCTTTGTGTTGGTTGAATAGATGAATCTGAGATTGTGTGATGCATATCGTATAATCATACCCACGGATACTTGAGGTGACATTGGAGTATCTAGGTGACATTAGGGTTTTGGTTGATTTTTGTCTTAAGGTGTTATTCTAGTACGAACTCTAGGATAGATCAAACGGAAAGAATAGCTTCATGTTATTTTACTACGGACTCTTGAATAGATCGATCAGAAAGGATAACTTTGAGGTGGTTTCGTACCCTACCATAATCTCTTTGTTTGTTCTCCGCTATTAGTGACTTTGGAGTGATTCTTAGTTGCATGTTGAGGGATAGTTATATGATCCAATTATGTTATTATTGTTGTGAGAACTTGCACTAGTGAAACTATGAACCCTAGGCCTTGTTTCCTAGCATTGCAATACCGTTTACGCTCACTTTTATCACTTGCTACCTTGCTGTTTTTATATTTTCAGATTAAAAAAACCCATATCTACCATCCATATTGCACTTGTATCACCATCTCTTCACCGAACTAGTGCACCTATACAATTTACCATTGTATTGGGTGTGTTGGGGACACAAGAGACTCTTTGCTATTTGGTTGCAGGGTTGTTTGAGAGAGACCATCTTCATCCTACGCCTCCCACGGATTGATAAACCTTAGGTCATCCACTTGAGGGAAATTTGCTATTGTCCTACAAACCTCTGCACTTGGAGGCCCAACAATGTATACAAGAAGAAGGTTGTGTAGTAGACATCAAGCAATTTCTGGCGCCGTTGCCGGGGAGGTGAGTGTTTGAAGGTATATCTTTAGATCTTGCAATCGAATCTTTTAGTTTCTTGTTTTATCACTAGTTTATTCTACAAAAGAAAACTACAAAAAAATGGAATTAAGGTTGCCTCATATGCTTCATCTTTTTAATGTCTTTCGTGAAAATGACGAGAAGGAAAATTGTGCTCAAGTACTAGAATAAGAATTACATAGAATGCTTGGCATAAAATATGTGAATGATGAGCATGATTGTTAGTATTAATTCTTTGAATACCCATGATGCTAATGATATGCAAAGCCACAAGCTTGGGGATGCTATGCTTGATGAAGATGATATGTTTAGTCCCCCAAGTTTTGATGAGGATATTTATTATGATGAAAGCATGCCTCCTATTTATGATGATTATATTGATGAAAGTGGGTTTGGAAGAGTGTCAACTTTAGGAAGTAATGATCCCACTATTTTGGAGGATGTTGAATACTATTGTGATAATTATGAAAGTGGACTTGGAGAGGTCATGACTTTATTTATTGATGAATCCACTATTTCGGAAGAGGTTCCAATTGATTATGAGAACAAAGTTGCTATCTATGATGATTATTGTGATGACTTGTGTGCTATTAAGAATAATGATAACCATGAAACTTGTCATCGTGATTTTAGTTTTCAATTGGATTATGCCTCACATGATAATTATTTTGTTGAGTTTGCTCCCAGTATTATTCATGAGAAGAAATTCGCTTATGTGCAGAGTAATAAAATATATATGCTTGGGGATCATCAAAAGAATGCTTTATGTGATGGTTATATTGTTGAATTCATTAATGATTCTACCAAAAATTATTATGAGGGAGGAATATATGCTTGTAGGAATTGCAATAATATCAACTTTCCTATCTATGTGCTTAAAGTTTTGAAGTTATGCTTGCTTTGCCTTCCTATGCTAGTTAATTATTGTTCCCATAAGCTGTTTGCTCACAAAATCCCAATGCATAGGAAGTGGGTTAGACTTAAATGTGCTAGTCATATTCTTCATGATGCTCTCTTTATGTTTCAATTCTTATGTTTTATGTGAGCATCATTGAAATCATCATGCCTAGCTAGGGGCGTTAAACGTTAACGCTTGTTGGGAGGTAACCCAATTTTATTTTTGTTCATTCCTTTTTGCTCCTGTTTAGTAATAAATAATTCATCTAGCCTCTGTTTATATTTGGTTTTATGTTTTAATTAGTGTTCGTGCCAAGTAGAACCTTTGGGAAGACTAGGGTGAAGTCTTTGCGATCTTGCTGTAAAAAACAGAAACTTTTGCGCTCACAAGATTAGTTGCCATTTTTTTACTGGAGAGTGATTTTTGGTTGATTATTTTTCCAGATGATTAATAGACAAATTCCTCAGGTGCACCAGTTTATTTAAGAATTTTTGGTGTTCCATAAGTATTCGAACAAATCATATTACTACAGACTGTTCTGCTTTTGACAGATTCTGTTTTCTATGTGTTGTTTGCTTATTTTGATGAATCTATGAGTAGTATCGGAGGGTATGAACTGTAGAGAAGGGAATACAGTATATATTACACCAATATGAATTTAAAGTGAGTTCACAACAGTACCTAAGTGGTGGTTTTATTTTCTTATACTAACGGAGCTTACGAGTTTTCTGTTGAGTTTTGTGTTGTGAAGTTTTCAAGTTTTGGGTAATAATTCGATGGACTATGGAATAAGGAATGGCAAGAGTCTAAGCTTGGGGATGCCCAAGGCACCCCAAGGTAATATTCAAGGACAACCAAGAGCCTAAGCTTGGGGATGCCCCGGATGACATCCCCTCTTTCGTCTTCGTTCATCCGTAACTTTACTTTGAGCTATATTTTTATTCACCACATGATATGTGTTTTGATTGGAGCGTCATTTTATTTTATTTTGTTTTTCTTGCTGTTTGAATAAAATACCAAGATCTGAAATTGTTAAATGTTAGAGAGTCTACACATAGTTGCATAATTATTCAACTACTCATTGATCTTCACTTATATCTTTCAGAGTGGTTTGTCGTTTGCTCTAGTGCTTCACTTATATCTTTTTAGAGCAGGGTGGTGGTTTTATTTTATAGAAATTATTGATCTCTCATGCTTCACTTATATTATTTTGAGAGTCTTTTAGAACAGCATGGTAATCTGCTTTGGTTATGAAACTAGTCCTAATATGATAGGCATCTAAGATGGGTATAATAAAAACTTTCATATAAAGTGCATTAAATACTATGAGAAGTTTGATACTTGATAATTGTTTTGAGATATAAAGATGGTGATATCAGAGTCGTGCTAGTTGAGTAATTGTGAAATGGAGAAATACTTGTGTTGAGGTTTGCAAGTCCCGTAGCATGCACGTAT
Source organism: Aegilops tauschii subsp. strangulata (assembly GCF_002575655.3). Taxonomy (NCBI): domain Eukaryota; kingdom Viridiplantae; phylum Streptophyta; class Magnoliopsida; order Poales; family Poaceae; genus Aegilops; species Aegilops tauschii. The sequence continues at coordinate 246,495,256 of NC_053038.3, forward strand.
GGTAACCGTTGTGTGACAAATTTGAAGCATGATGTGTTTCTTTGATTGCCTCCCTTATGAGTGGAGGTCGGGGACGAGCGATGGTCTTTTCCTACCAATCGATCACCCTAGGGGCATGCGCGTAGTGCTTGGTTTTGATGACTTGTAGATTTTTGCAATAACTATCTGAGTTATTTATGACTAATGTTGAGTCCATGGATTATACGCACTCTCACCCTTCCATCATTGCTAGCCTCTTCAGTACCGTGCATTGCCCTTTCTCACCTCGAGAGTTGGCGCAAACTTTGCCGCTGCATCCAAACCCCGTGATATGATACGCTCTACCACACATAAGCCTCCTTATATCTTCCTCAAAACAGCCACCATACCTACCTATTATGGCATTTCCGTAGCCATTCCGAGATATATTGCCATGCAACTTTCCACCGTTCCATTTATTATGACACGCTTCATCATTGTCATATTGCCTTGCATGATCATGTAGTTGACATCGTATTTGTGGCAAGGCCACCATGCATGATTTTTCATACATGTCACTCTTGATTCATTGCCTATCCCGGTACACCACCGGAGGCACTCATATAGAGTCATATTTTGTTCTAGTATCGAGTTGTAATCCTTGAGTTGTAAATAAATAGTAGTGTGATGATCATCATTATTAGAGCATTGTCCCATGTGAGGAAAAAAATGAGAAAGGCCAAATAAAAAAAGAAAAAGGCAAAAAAAGAGAAAGTCAAAATAAAAAAAGGAAGGCCCAAAAAAATGAGAGAAAAAGAGAGAAGGGACAATGCTACTATCCTTTTTCCACACTTGTACTTCAAAGTAGCACCATGATCTTCATGATAGAGAGTCTCTCATTTTGTCACTTTCATATACTAGTGGGAATTTTTATTATAGAACTTGGCTTGTATATTCCAACGATGGGCTTCCTCAAAATTCCCTAGGTCTTCGTGATCAAGCAAGTTGGATGCACACCCACTTAGTTTCTTTTGTTGAGCTTTCATACATTTATAGCTCTAGTGCATCCGTTGCATGGCAATCCCTACTCCTCGCATTGACATCAATTAACGCGCACCTCCATAGCCCGTTGATTAGCCGCGTTGATGTGAGATTTTCTCCTTTTTGTCTTCTCCACACAACCTCCATCATCATATTCTATTCCACCCATAGTGCTATGTCCATGGCTCGCGCTCATGTATTGCGTGAAAGTTGAAAAGTTTGAGAATACTAAAGTATGAAACAATTGCTTGGCTTGTCATCGGGGTTGTGCATGATGAGAGCATTTTGTGTGACAAAAATGAAGCATGGCCAAACTATATGATTTTGTAGGGATGAGCTTTCTTTGGCTATGTTATTTTGAGAAGACATAATTGCTTGGTTAGTATGCTTGAAGAATTATTATTTTTATGTCAATATTAAACTTTTGTTTTGAATCTTTCGGATCTGAACATTCATGCCACAATAAAGAAGATTACATTGATAAATATGTAAGGTAGCATTCCACATCAAAAATTCTGTTTTTATCATTTACCTGCTCGAGGACGAGCAGGAATTAAGCTTGGGCATGCTTGATACGTCTCCAACGTATCTATAATTTTTGATTGTTCCATGCTATTATATTATCCATCTAGGATGTTTTATATGCATTTATAAGCTATTTTATATGATTTTTTCCTTGTTTTTGAGTATCACAGAAAAGGAAAACCAAACGGAGTCCAATTGACCTAAAATTTGACGGAGAATATTTTTGGACCAGAAGAGTCCCGAGGCAGCCAAAAGGGTGGGGGCGCGCCCTACCCCCTGGGCACGCCCCCTACCTCGTGGCCGACTTGGAGACCCCCCTGACTTGTTCCCGACGCCAAAAATCCCTGTAAATATAGAAACCCCCAAAAAGAAACCTAGATCGGGAGTTCCGCCGCCACCAGTCTTTGTAGCCACCTAAAAACGACCCTGTTCCGGCACCCTGCCGGAGGGGGGATCCCTCACCGGTGGCCATCTTCATCATCCCGACGCTCTCCGTGACGAGGAGGGAGTAGTTCACCCTCAAGGCTGAGGGTATGTACCAGTAGCTATGTGTTTGATCTCTCTCTCTCTCGTGTTCTTGATTTGGCACGATCTTGATGTATCACGAGCTTTGCTATTATAGTTGGATCTTATGATGTTTCTCCCCCTCTACTCTGTTGTAATGGATTGAGTTTTCCCTTTGAAGTTATCTTATCTGATTGAGTCTTTAAGGATTTGAGAACACTTGATGTATGTCTTGCGTGGGATACCCGTGGTGACAATGGGGTATTCTATTGATTTACTTGATGTATGTTTTGGTGATCAACTTGTGGGTTCCGTGACATTGGGAACCTATGCATAGGGGTTGGCATACGTTTTCGTCTTGACTCTCTAGTAGAAACTTTGGGGCACTCTTTGAAGTTCTTTGTGTTGGTTGAATAGATGAATCTGAGATTGTGTGATGCATATCGTATAATCATACCCGTGGATACTTGAGGTGACATTGGAGTATCTAGGTGACATTAGGGTTTTGGTTGATTTGTGTCTTAAGGTGTTATTATAGTACGAACTCTAGGATAGATCAAACGGAAATAATAGCTTCATGTTATTTTACTACGGACTCTTGAATAGATCGATCAGAAAGGATAACTTTGAGGTGGTTTCGTACCCTACCATAATCTCTTCGTTTGTTCTCCGCTATTAGTGACTTTGGAGTGACTCTTTGTTGCATGTTGAGGGATAGTTATATGATCCAATTATGTTATTATTGTTGAGAGAACTTGCACTAGTGAAAGTATGAACCCTAGGCCTTGTTTCCTAGCATTGCTATACCGTTTACGCTCACTTTTATCGCTTGCTACTAGGCTGTTTTTATATTTTCAGATTACAAAAACCTATATCTACCATCCATATTGCACTTGTATCACCATTTCTTCGCCGAACTAGTGCACCTATACAATTTACCATTGTATTGGGTGTGTTGGGGACACAAGAGACTCTTTGTTATTTGGTTGCAGGGTTGTTTGGGAGAGACCATCTTCATCCTACGCCTCCCATGGATTGATAAACCTTAGGTCATCCACTTGAGGGAAATTTGCTACTGTCCTACAAACCTCTGCACTTGGAGGCCCAACAACGTCTACGAGAAGAAGGTTGTATAGTAGACATCAGTGGCCCCGTTTCGTCGCGGGTGGCTTTTCCCTTCTCAGCGGCCGAGAATCTCCGTATCGGCGCCATGGGTATCGCTGCTAGCAATGAAGCAAGGGGGAAGAAGCGAGCGGAGCATGAAGAGATGGGCGACAGGGGCTCCGCCCCCTCCTCATTTATATCAGCGTGGGGAAGTGGATACGCACACGTCCAGTCAGTCGCCACGCGTCAATCAAGGCCACATGTGGTTGGGGCCCGTGGCGCTCCGCACTTGCCCTTTGGCTTCGCCTCGAAGCCAAGTCCGAGCGCGCCTCTGGCCCGGGGGCTACTGTCGGCTTTCTGGGAACGGGGGTCCCCCGACTTGCCTGCTTGCGGCCCATGGCATGGCTCCTCTAGCGGCCTAGTACGGCCCATCTTCACCAGGAAATAGTCAAGACCCTCGTGAGGGGCCAAGCCTCGCGAGGCAAACCACACAAGACCTCCTCAGGGGCGGCCTCACTATGCTGGCTCGCGAGGAGCGGAGAGATCAAGGCGAGGGGCACCTCATGAGGTTCCCGTGACATGAGCCGTGACAATCAAGGCCAGGCGTGTCACATGCCTAGTTCTGGTATGACCAAGGCTAGCTTTCATGTGAGCATCGTGTTTAAATTTTTAAATAAATTTGAATCGGGGATATGTGAAAGCCTCATAAATCATTCTAAAAATGATCAAGATAAAAATTGCTTCAAATAGGTCCAAGAAAGTGTTCATGTTTTTCTATGAAAATATTGGACAGAGGTAAAATTCAAACCAATATTTTTAGGAGACAGAAATATTTATTTTTGGCCATTTGAGTTAATCCAATAATTATTTGCATTGGATTTATATTTGCTATATATTTAATATGATCCAACAATTCTGGAAAATGGCGAGTGGCTCTGAATATATTATATCTAGCCACATGATAATTTTCAGAATCTAAAAAAATGGTTTGGTCTCTGAACTAATTCAAAACAGAATAGCAAAAATAGAAAAAGAGAAAAGAGGAAAGGCTTACTTGGACATACCTGGCCGGCCCAGTGGACAGCCAGCCCACGAGGCCCAGGCGCCAGTCAACCCTAACCTTCTGCAAGTGGGCAGGAGGGCATGTGGCTGTGGCGCGCGCGCACGCGCTCGGCCAGCTCCTGCTAGCTGCTGCTGCTACTGGAGATGGCTCCGAGCGCCACGACACCCCCCTGACCCCATCTCGCTCTGGACCCCCTCCTCCCCCTCTGCGCTCTCTCTCTCTCTCCCGCGGTCGACCACTAGCACCCGAGAGCGCCGACGAGCACCACCGCGGCCATCGTCCACCCCTCGCCTCGCAGATGCTTCCAGAAGAACCGCCGTGCCTTCCTCTTCGTCTCCACTAACCCACGTGATGCCGGGTGCACCGCAGCGTCGTCCCCGCTGACTTCATCGCCGCACCTATCCGGCGATCTCCGCGGTCGATTCGTCGTCGACAATGCATCCCCCACCTCGAGCTCGCGCCGTCGACCCCGCTGTGCGCTGCTGCTTCATCTCCCCCTTCTACCCTGCTCGCGCACGCCCTCTAGCCATCGAGCCATCATGGTGGAAGCTCCCTGCCATTGCGTTTGCCGCCGCTGTCGCTGGAGCTTGCGCCGGTCACGTCCGAGCTTATAGGCGAGATCCTCACATCACCAGGAGTCCATAGAGCCCCTCCGCAAGCTTCCCCGTGCACCACAGCGACTAAACCACCGAAGCCAAACTCCGGCCGCATCCTGAGCTCGCCGCCGCCGCTGCCAGAGACCACCTCAGCACCCGCCGCAGACACCCCTCGATGCGTCGCGTCGGGCTGAGGACGTAGAGCCCAGCCCCGCTCGCTCCCATCGCCGGAGTCGCCGGAACAGCGAACGCCGCCGTGCCTGGGTTAGCGCTGGCATTAATCGCTGATGTGGCCGGGTTAATTAAATGCCAATGACATCGCTAATTAAACCCCCTAGGTCATTGACTAGTGGGCCCTAGGCCCCAAATGTTTTAGTTAGGTTTTAATTAAACCTCTTTGCCCACTGTGCCACTTACGTGCGGGACCCGTGCGTCAGGTTTGACCCTAGACCGGGCCTTTGACCAGCTAACGCAAGGATGACGCCATGCTGATGTCATGAAGTTTTTTCTGGATTTAAAAATATATCTAAATGATTTATTTATTTTCAGAAAATAGCTAAAACTTCAAAAAATCATAGAAATTAAACCGTAACTCCAAATGAAATAATTTATATATGAAAAATTATCAGAAAAATCCAAAGAATCTGTTTATTTCATTCTCATGCATGTTTGAACAACTTATACCTGCTGATCAGGCCAAACCATTTAAATGGCATATGAATAAGCACATATGGAGTTTGAATTTGAATCTTGGATTCAAACCAACTTCATTTAAATTGTTGCTAGTTGCATTAGCTCAAACCACAGCATATTGCCATGTCATGATCATGCATCATATTGTTGCGTTGCATTGATTGTGTTCTTTCTCTGTTTGCCGGTATTTGTCCCCTCTCAGTGGACGTAGTTTCGATGATGAGTTCGATGCAACCGATGAAGAGCTATACTATCTTCAGAAGTGCCCGGCAAGAAAAACCCCCTTGTTCATTCCGATACAATCCCACTCTCTCGCTCCTGCTCTGTTTTACTGCATTAGGACAACAACGATTCAACTGTTACATGCTGCGGTAGTTGAACCCCTTTCCTCTGCATGACCTGTCATTGCCATAGTAAATAGATGAAACCCACTAGCATGAGTAGGAGTTGTTTGAGCCCTGATGTGCCTACTCATTCATGCTTGTTTGTCATGCCTGCTACTGCTTAGAGTTGAGTCAGGTCTGATTCATCGAGGATGAATTGGAATGGTGATGAACATGTCCTGGTGTGTGTGAGCTAAGCGTGTGAACACAATTTGGTAAAGGTAGCGGTGAGAGGCCATAAAGGAGTACATGGTGGGCTGTCTCATTGAAAACGTCCTCAGGAACTGAGTTCTGTGTTTGTGATCCATGAACAACTAATACCACGCGTTGGGCCCGAAACCAATGGACCCTCTCGACTTATTAACCGCCCCTATCCTCTGTCGGGGAGTTGCAAGTAGTTTCTGGTGTTTGTAGTATGCTGGAGGCCGTGCGCAGCGCTGACCCGATGGGTGGGCTGTGATGCGGTAGCCACATGGCACGGTGTACCGAGCGCCCGTTTGGTGTCTCGGGAACCCTGCACACATCGTTCGGGGCCGTATGTGGAAACCTTGGCCGGACTCCCTGCGGATGGAACCTGAATAGGCAATAAACCTGGACTAGGGACTTGTGTGGTAAGTCAGGTCATGGCCGACACCCTCACTGGGCTTCCGCTTGAAGGTTGCGGAGTACATGTCGTGTAAACGGCGATAAGTGGTGAGAGCATGTGTGAAGAAGGACACCCGTGCAGGGTTAACATCATCTATTCGAAAGCCGCGTCTGCGTTAAAGGACCTCTGGGTTGCCTATAAAGTTCATAGACAAGTGAAAGTGGATAGTCTAAAATGCGCAAGATAAGCGTGAGTGCTATGGATGGCGATCTCGTAGGGAGACGGGAGAGGATCCATAGTGGTGTATTGATTGGTGAATATGTGGACTCATGTGCGCCACCTCAAAAGAGTTACTTGCAGTCGTAGTTTAGGATAGCCAACGAGTCAATGCTGGCTTGCTGCAGTTAAACTCCACCACCACCTTTGTTGATACCGATGCATATGTAGTTAGATCTGATGTAAGTCTTGCTGGGTACATTTGTACTCACGTTTGCTTAATTTATGTTTTTGCAGAGAGACTTTAGTCTCTCTAGTAGTGCCGCATGGACTTCAACGTTTAGCCTGTTACTTCAGCTACGATCTTATGCCCTCGGCAGGGTCTTGTAGATAGTCAGGCTTCTCAGCCTTTTTCATTTGCAGTTGTCTGTTCTCAGACAAGTTAAGCTTCCGCTTGTGCTTGTTGCTTGTATGACTTGAATGCTGGGTCATCAGACCCATGTTTGTAATATCTGGCTCTTCGGGGCCTAATGAATAAATACTTTGAGTTGTAGAGTTTTGTTGTGATGCCATGTTGTATTTGCACATATCGAGCATATTGTGCGTATGATTTGAAATGCTTGGTATGTGTGGGATCCAACAACCTAGATGTTTACCCTTGGTAGCCTCTCTTACCGGGAAATGTCTCCTAGTGCTTCCACTGAGCCATGGTAGCTTGCTACTGCTCCGGAACACTTAGGCTGGCCGGCATGTGTCCATCTTCGTTCCTGTGTCTGTCCCTTAGGGGAAATGTCACACGATGTCTACCGGAGTCCTGTTAGCCTACTATAGCCCGGATTCTCTGGAGTCCTCTTAGCCCAGCTGCTACAGCCTGGATTCACCCGCTGATGACCGACACGTTCGTTGCTGGGTCATGTATGCCCGTCCCTGTAAGTTAGTGCCACTTTGGGTTTACGACTAGTCATGTCAGCCCGGGTTCTCTGTCATATGGAGGCTAGCGACACTGTCATATACGTGAGCCGAAAGGCACAAACGGTCCCAGGCCAGCTAAGGTGGCACCCATGGGAATACCATGCGTGAGGCCGCAAAGTGATATGATGTGTTACATGCTAGATCGGTGTGACATAGGATTGGGGTCCTGACAAGGCGTGCGCCAGGCGGGCTCCAGCGGGCACAGAGTACCCGTTGCCTCTTTGGTGGTAAAGGGGCAAGCGCAGGCGAGGAGTCCCGAGGCATCAGGCAAGGGTTTCCATATCGGTGAAATGAGACCAAGACCAGCGGGACGGCAGGACGGAAGTCATCGCGGAGCCCATGACGGTGTTACCACCAGAGCCTTTGGCAGGTGAAGACCACCTTTTGTCAGGATAGCTTGTACTAGCTGTCCCCCTTCAAATTGGCCTTTGTGGGATCCCTTCCCACCTAACCTTTGGGGAGAGGACCCGGGCCTCTATAAATAGGACTTGCCACCACCTTAGCGGGTGGGATCATTCAGATCATCCTCAACCACACAAGCTCACCGAGCTCAAGGACACCTCTCCTTGTACTTGTTCATCCCCAGCCTACAAGGCAATCCACCACACCACACTGGAGTAGGGTACTACACCACATCGGTGGCTCGAACCAGTATAAACTCTTGTGTCCCCTGTTCTTTGAGTTCGACGTGCTGAGCTTTGAGATCGTGGTGAGTGAGCGAGCTAGGGGGAGGGAGAGATCTTCGTGCGCACCCTAGTGTTCGAACCTTAAGGGTTTTGCCGGAACCCAGAATCTGACACACTTCAAGAAGCACATGGCCAAGCTCAGCATGGTTGATGTGCAAATCTTCAAGAAGATGATGCAAGATCTCAAGGCAGAGTTCAACAAGAAGTGTGAAGAAGCCAAAGGCTCACGCGAGCGCATGAAGTACTACACGCAGAAATGTGTGCAAGCACAGAATGAAGCTTACAAGAGAAAGGCTCTTGGGTGTCCTGGCATGGACCCCAAGATGGCTGCCAAGCAAAAGGAGAAGTCTGCTGTAGACATACCCGAAGCTCAACGGCAGGAATGACCAAGCTTAGTGTTCCCTGCCAGCATGACTGCCTTGAAGCCAAAGGTCCCCTCAGCAGCTTCCGAGCAGAAGAAGACCAGGCAAGCCGAAGCCGAAGCCAGGAAGAGGAAGCTAAAAGACACCGCTGATGGTGCTCCCTCCAAGAAGAAATTGAACACAAAGGCTTCAAAGACTTCAAAGCAAGAGCGTGCTGCTGCCCCAGAGCCCCTCAACGTTGAACCAATCTCGGTTGCTCTCCCTGCCTCTACTAACCAAGAATGTCGTCTAGTGATTCATGAGCCTGCTTCCACAGAAGCTCCAGAAAGTGAAGAGATTCCAGCTGTTGACCCCAATGCAGCTGAAGACATTGGTCATGAAGACAATGTGAATGATGATGAAGTCCTTCCTCAGCTTGAACCCCAGTCGGTATCATCGCCTGCTCTCACAAGCAGTGAACTTATTAGTATTGGTCGTCCTCTGACGCCAGTCGCTCAAGATGACTCATGGGTTGAGCAACAACAACAACAAGAAGATACCCCACTGCAAGATGAAACACCACGTACTCCACCAGCTCAAGTCACCACATTGGTGCTTGATGATGACAACTACATGGAACATACCACTCCCTCTCAAAAGTCATCGCCAGCATTTCGCAGGCTTCGCAAAGGCCTCAGGCCACGGGTCTCCATAACAAGCATTCCAGAAGAGGATGTGCAGCACAACAGCTCAGTATTACGTCAAGTGTTTCCTGAAGCCACCCCTCCTGCGTCCGCCTCTGAATCTGAAGCCAAAGTTGGCGATGACATTCTGGCTGCATCAACCAAAGAAGAAAAAGAAGAACAGAATGGAGATGAAAGGGAAGCCACACAGCCTGCCAGTGATCCAGTCATTCAAGAAGAGAATGTGATCATGCCCGACCGTCCAGTTGTTGAACAGACGGAGGTTGAAAACAATGAAGCTGCCACAAACAACAATACTAAAGCCAATGACACTATCATGGCTGAAGATAATGTGGAGCCCGAAGCCAATGCGACTGTTGACACCATTGTGACACTAATCATCTCTGATGACGCCGTTCCTCCACCAAGGCCTCATACTATGGAACACGCATTCAATTATGGTGAGTTGGTGACTGTGAGATGGCCTATCATGGTTCCACCCACCGCTCCCGGGCGGCAATATGATTATCATGTGGAGCAGAGGCCTCAGGTTTAGAAGCCTAAGCCAAGACTGCCAAGGCTTCCAAGTGCTGCAACAACACAGGGCTCATTCAGTGTGCTCAGCTTCAGAGAGCACAACACCTTCTTTGACAGCTCCAAGAACCCATACACGAAACCAAAGATATCCTCTTACAGGTTTCGGAGCCATGAGCAGCGAAGCTACTACTCTTGTATCTTATACAACCAGGACCGGATTTTCAGCATAAGCGTCTGGATTGTGATGTTATGGCTGGGCTGCGATGCCTCGAAAAGGACCCTGATTGTTTTCAGGACATTGGGTTTCTGCCTTTTGTGAACAACAAAGAACATTGGAACGAAGAGCTTTTGCTGCAGTTCTATGCTACACTACACATTCGAGGCTACAATATGGATCCGAAGACTTGGCTCCTTGACTGGATGACAAGAGATATTCATCATGAAGCCAAAGCTCAGGACATCATTTATCTTACTTCCCTGCCCACTCCAAGTGAGTTGTACGAACCTGGTTGTCAGCTTCATTAGAACGAACTACAAAGCATTTTCCAGAAGCCAGAGCCCAACATGAGCCAAATGCTGAGTAGGATGAAGCCATTGCCCATGACGCCGAATACCCCAAGGAATTATTCGTTTAGGACCTTGAGTACTTGCCACGCACAGTCAATCATATTCTAAGGCGTACTGTCTGACCTATCAAAGGCAACTCTTCTGAAGCTAAACTTGAAGGCACCATGAAGACATTGGTTTTCTATATTGTCAATGGCATCAGATTCAACATTCAGGATTTCTTCATCCGACAGGTAGCTGCTTCTAGGATTGATATTTTTGGCCTGAAATTTTATGCTCCATGGGTGATGTGCTTGATCAAGCTTCATTCAACCATCGACTCTCAACCTTTTGCGCGCAACCATGTTGTATTATGCCCGATGTTTATTTGTCCATTGAAGCCATCTACCTCGATCCAGCAAAGAAGCCACTCCACCTTCAGAATGCAGAATTCCAAAGCTTCACGCAGCCTATTGAAGGGATTCATGTGCCAAATGCTGCAACTCCTGCTTATCCTCTGGATGGCAACTTGCGTATGTCGCACCGAGCCAACACTGAAGCCACTGCCAGCACCATTGCTCAAAGGCCTCAGAAGCATCCTTGTGTCCTCAACGATCGTGAGCTTCTGTGTCTTTGCATCAAAAGTAGGATAGGCATCATGACTGGCTGAAGCGTCAGATGTAGAGTCTCTTGGTGGATGTCAATCGCATTCGCAACTTGGCCACCAAGAACTCATTTGTTGCACATGAAGCCTATCGGTGGTCCTGGAAGAGCCTCACATTGCTCTACTCTGAAGATGATCTTCACGAAGATGGCTTCACAGAGAGCTTAAAGTTTGACTCCAGGCCTCCACAAAATGCAAGATGGCGTCGCACACCATCCATTGAAGATTCTGAACATTGGTCTTCGGCAGCAACTGTTGTTGCGAGAGTACTCGATGAAGAGGACGGCACTAGTTCACCAACTCTGGCTACACTGCAGCACGATTCTGCGTCAGGCCCGTCTGCATCACCAAACTCCAACTTCGACCCTGCTCCATCTTCTACTCCAACTGGGAATGAGTAGGTCATCTATGTCTTCAAACCTTTTTGGTCCTTACTGACAAAAGGGGTTGAAGCATATGAGGTTGATAGCCTTCAAGCGGGTCCAGATGGGTTGTTGCATTATTTTTACTAAGTTCTTGCAACTCCTGTTTTGAAACTATTTGGCTCTTGAGATGTAAGACTTAAACTTGATGGTCGTCTGCTACTTTTGCTGATACTTTGTGATGCGATGATAAATTGCGCATGAAGTCATTCTGCAGACACCCATTTCTCATTATGCATGTCATTATCTTCATTATTTCTATATATGCATGATGAATTGTCTTCGTATGATGAAGAGGATCTCCACAAAGTAAAACCTGCCATGTGCATTTGCATTCAAGAGCAAACTACTTATATGCACATCTTCAGGGGCAGCCTCTTGCAACATATGAAGACAATGTCTTAATCCTTAACCTTCACATACTTTTATCCCCGTTCAAAACTTCAACTAGTTTGTCATCAGTCACCAAAAAGGGGGAGATTGTAAGTGCATCTAGTGCCACCCCTAGTTGGTTTTGGAGTATTGATGACAAACTTGGTTGAGGGACTAATGTGTTTGTGAGAATTGCAGAATAACACGGGTAGTAGTCACTTATTGATTCGATTTACCTACCAGAGATGACCTGAAGAGATTGAAGAAAATGGTGGTTCGTGAAGACATTCACGATGAAGATTATAACATGTGAAGACATTCACTTGGAAAATATGGAGTGCGAAGACATAGTTGTTTCGCAGTTTCCTTTTCTTCTTTGTTTAGTCATAGGAACCACCGTACTATTAAGTGGGGTCCAAGTGAACAAAGTTAGAGTGACTAATGTGATGCTCAACCAAAATCCTATGTCTTTGAGCAGAGACAACGAGAGCAAATCTTATCCAGAGCTGGATGAGTCATCTCTGCTTGTAGCCCAAGTAAAGCTGTTGCGTGTGTTTGAAATCCGACCGTTGGACACGTGCTAGTTCCTTAGTGACCCAGGGTCATTTCGGACATATCAGGTCGGGTTAGCTGCTGTCTATAAATAGACCACCCCCTACACCATAAATTGGTGGCTGCTCAGAGTTAGTGCACCACTTTTGTAGTTTGAGAGCAACCCACCTCCGAAGCATTTGAGAGTGAGATCCTTGCGAGGACAAAGCCCAAAACATTCAGAGCCAAAGAGTGTTAGGCATCACTGAAGTCTTTCTGTCCACTTGACCTGAAGACTTGTTACACTTGAGGACTGTGAATCCTCCAGCCGGTTAGGCGTCTCGTTCTGAGCATCCGAGAGTCATTGTGGATCGCCGGTGAACGAAGTCTGTGAAGGTTTGGAAATCTACCTTGAAGACATACCAGAGAGATTGGGCGAGGACTGGGTGTCCTTAGCTCAAGGGGAATAAGGTGAAGACGCGGTCTTCTGAGTTAAATCTCAGCCTCCCTAACCAGACGTACATTTGTCACAGCAACTGGAACTGGTCTACCAAATCCTTCTCTTCACCAAGCAACTGGTTCTATCACTACTGGAGTTAGCTTATTTGTCGTCTGCCAATTCTTTGCCGTCTGCTGGCTGACGGCAAAGAAGGTCTTTGCTGTCCGCTTATAAAAAACGGATGGCAAAGAACTGGCTGATGGCAAAGAAGGTCCTTGCCATCTGCCAGTTCTTTGCCGTCCGCTGGTGGACGACAAAGAGAGAGGTGGGCTCCACTAACAAGCTGCTTAGAAAAAACCTAACGGCCCCCCACTTTGCCATATGCTAGCAGATGGCAAAGAGCAAAAAAGCAGACGGCAAAGGAGGGCGGACGGCAAAGAGTTGACCTAACTAACGGCCGAGCCCCACCCCGCCCACCTCTCTCTGTGTGTGTGTGTGTTTCTGTCCTCCTCCCCGACGACCATAGCCACCCCAACCCCCTGACCCCGACACCCCGACACGACACCACGACCCCGAAACAGCACCCCGACCCCGAAACAGCACCCCGACCCCGAAACGGCACCCCGACCCCCTTACCCCGACACCCCGACCCCGACACCACACCCCGACACTCTGACCCCGACACGACACCCCGACCCCGAAACAGCACCCCAACCCCGACAGGACACCCCCGACACCCCGACCCCCGACACCTCCCAAAAAGGTGCTCTTTGGCCTTCCAGAGGCCGACGGGGTCATATATTTGTGAATTATGAGTTAGGTCGTATATTTTTCAATTTTGTTATGCAAAACATCATATATATTTGTGTTGATCGGGTGTATTTAAATGTGCAGTTGTTTCGTCGCTGCGAGGGTGTGGTGTTTGATGACCTCCCTGTGCGTTCGACGAGCTCCGCCCTCCGTTCGTTGGTGAGCACAAATGACATCTCCTCGTCCCCCTTCATTTGCTCTGTTCCTGTCTTCGTGTGGATGAAACTTGCTAGCTATAGGTGTCATTCATCAGTATGCGTAACCACTATGCGTCTCCCATTCGAAAGGGTTACATCTATAAATATGCATGCATTTGCATATTTACAATCGTGATTCTTTCGAATTGTCCAACATTATCCGTGGACAGCCCGGGTATGTGTTTATTGGGTTCATTTTCCCATATTCTCTGCTCCGGATCTGATGCAGAATTTCGCCAGTGCCTCCCTGTTGTTCTTCGGGTACACATCCTCTCTACTTATTGACGAGACGTGTATTAGGAGAACAACGGGGAGGTGTTGCCGAAATTTTTCGTCCGATCCGGAGCAGAGCATGGCAAAACAAACCCAATCTACACATACTCGGGTGAATTTAGGACCTATCTTTACCTATTAGCGTGTAGGTTGCATCGACGTAATAAAACTAACAAACTCCATTAACTGATGGATATGGTTTGCTTAATTATGTATATATTTCTTGTGTGTCCAGTAGGAAGTCAATATGAGTGATCGTGCGTGGATGTACACCGGTTACACTAGACAGAAAGTTTGGACTGAGGAATGGTTAACAAAAACCAAAGGGTTTGTTAGAGCCGCATTTGCAAATGGCCAGAAATTTAGCTTGTGCCCCTGTGTCCGGTGCGAAAACTATAATAAGAGGGACGAGCTTGAAATGAGTAAAAACCTGCAGAAGTTTGGTTTTATGCCTGGTTACACGGTCTGGACATTTCATGGTGAGTCTGCCCAACGTGCCGGAGCCGAGGTAGTTCGTCGTCGCACCGACGAGCATGGTACCGGGATGGAAGACATGGTGCAAGACTTTGACGATGCTCGGGACTCATACGAGGAGATGGAGGAATCTGCAAAGGCCTTCACTGAAATGTTGGAGTCCTCAAAACGTCCTCTCCACGAGCACACTGAGCTTTGTCAGCTGGATGCCATCTCACAAATAATGGCTTTGAAGGCTCAATTAAACTTGGGCAGAGAATGCTACGACGCAATCATGACAGTATTCGGATGATTTCTGCCCAAAGGCCAGGTGCTACCTGCAAACCTGTACCAGTCAGACAAAATCCTCCGTGCTCTTAAGATGCTCTATGAGAAGATACATGCCTCTCAGAAAGGATGTGTCTTATTTAGGCTTCAGTATGAGGACTTGAACTATTGTACTATTTGCAATTCTTCCAAGTATGTTGTGGTAGACAACGGTATGGGTGAGAAGACACAGACCAAAATACCCGTTAATGTTTTTCGGTATATGCCTATCGAACCAAGACTTCAACGTCTTTTTATGGTCGAAGAGACGGCCAGACAAATGACATGGCACAAAACGGGCAAAAGAACCGAACTAGATGCAGATGGGAATGTGATGATGGTGCACACATCAGATGGTGAAGCGTGGAAGCGCTTCGATGCATTACATAAGGAAAAAAGGCAGATCCAAGGCATCCTCGAGTCGCCATCAGCACTGATGGGTTTAGTGTGTTTGGTCAGGTGGCAGCCCCATACAGTTGTTGGCCCGTGTTTGTCATTCCACTCAATCTCCCCCCGGGCAGATTATGCAAAGAAAGACCATTTTCCTGACGTTGATAATTCCAGGGCCCAACTATCTGGGGAAGAATATGAATGTGTACATGCACCTTCTAAAGGACGAATTGCAAGAAGCTTGGGATAATGGGTTCAAGACATACAATGCCTTTAGCAAACAGAACTTCATAATGCGTTTCTGGTACATATACTCGATGCATGACTTGCCGGCGTATGCGCTTTCCCGTGCCCCACATGCAAGGGAGCTCTTGAGTTTCGTTGGCTGATGGCAGGGCACAAGTATACTTGCTTCAACTTGCATTGACCGTTTCTAGATCCTCGCCATAAGTTCAGGAAAGACAAGAAGAACTTCATCAAAGGTAGAGTTGTCAAACACTCTGCACCACCTGCGTTGACAGGCCAACAGACCCTAGATCAGTTAAATGCTCTCGAGCCAGATCCAGAGCGTCAAGGGTATCTCAGGGGGTATAATAAGGAACACGCCTGGACTCACAAGACATGCTTGTGGGATCTGCCTTACTTCAAAGACCTCCTTTGCCCACACAACATTGACGTGATGCACACTGAAAAGAATATCGCCGAAGCCATTTTGGTACATTGTTCGGCATAGAGGGGAAATCAAAGGATAATACTAAGGCTAGAGTCGATCAAGAGGAGCTATGTGATAGACCGTTACAAAACATGCAAGAACCGAAAGGAAAGCGGAACTGGACGAAGCCAAAGGCATGGTTCAATCATGGAAGGCCAGTTATGAAGGAAATTATTTTGTGGGTGAAAATGCAGTTGATGTTCCCCGATGGGTATGCAGCAAATCTAAAGAGGACAGCGAGTCTTGAAAAATTGAAAATATTTGGTCTAAAAAGTCATGATTGGCACATATGGGTTGAGCGGATAATGCTGGTGATGTTGCGTGGCATCATCCCTCAGGATGAATGGCTAGTACTGGCAGAGCTGAGCTATTTCTTCCGTGTTCTTTGTGCGAAAGAACTATCGCCCGGCCTCCTAGAACAAATGGAACAGTTGGCGCCGGAGTTGATCTGCAAGTTAGAGATGATCTTTCCGCCAAGCTTCTTTAATCCAATGCAACACTTGATTTTGCATCTCCCGACCGAGGCACGATTGGGGGGCCCATGCAAAATCGTTGGTGCTACTCAACTGAGAGGATGCAGAAGATGCTTCGAGCAAAATGTAAAAATAAACGTAGAATTGAAGCATCGATGGCCGAAGCATTCATCACTGAGGAGGCGGCAAACTTCGTGACAACACACTACGAAGCCAAAAATCATCATTTGCATAATCCGAAACCTCGGTACAATGCTGACGACCCTAAAAAGGGTCAATCCAACCTCATCCTATTCAAAGGGACACACCAGCGAGTGATTAGAAACCAGTATCGTTGGATGTTGAAGAATGCCGGACCGTTTCGCTATATCTCTTCAACAACCTAACAGAAGTGCGACCGTACATCGAGTAAGATCTTGGTACATTGTTTCGCAACTTCTAATTCCTTTGAACTGCTCTTATTCCTGGATATTTGATGCAGTCGATACGTCGCCATATTCTCGTATGGAGCGGTGATCCCAAAGGATTCCGTTGAAGAGTAAGAGCTTCTGGCAAAGCAAGGAGGCGAATATCCCGGTTTCATCTCTTGGTTCAAAAAAGGGTAATTTTCATTAGACCATTTCATTTCTTTGGCTAATTTGTGACTAATGCAACAATCCTTTCGTATTAAACTTGGAGGCTAATTCAGAGATTATGGATGCCGAATTGAGACAACTAGCTAATGGTTTTGACTATAAGGTCCGTTCCTTTGACAAATACGACATCAACGAGTATCCCTTTCATACCTATGGCAAAGAGCTATCTACGGCCGACGAAAGTCTACAAATTGTTGTGTCTCTGCTATCGGCGAAGTAGATATCGAGTATTATGGAAGAGTTGAAGCAATTTATGCACTTCAATTATATGGTGAAAACCCACCAAACGTCGTAGTCTTCAGATGTTATTGGTTCCAGCCGAGGGAGACTAGAAGGACTCATGAACATATAGGGCTAGTCGAAATCATAGAAAGCACCCATTTGGATGTTCCCGATGTCTATATTACGGCTGAACAGGCAACCCAAGCTTTCTATCTACCGTGGGGCTGTCAAAGTGATCCAAATCTTAGTGGTTGGGATGTTGTTTATGAAGTGCCGCCATGTGTTAGACCACCTCCCCCCAATGAAGAGGATTATGAATCTCACATTAACCAAGACACATATGACGAAGGAGATTTCTTCCAAGAAACATGTCTTTCCAAAAAACGTTTCAACAACCCCTCTACTCCACCCTAGAACATTGAAGTAGACAACGATAGTGAATACGACTTGACCCCTGAGCCAGACCAAGAAGAGTCGGAACAAGAAGAAGTTACTGCTGTAGATGACCTGTCAATGCTTGAACGATTACGTAAAGGAGGCCTTCCACATGTTGATGCATTTATTGATGATGATGAAGAGCACGTCACTGATAGTGATGATGATGCATTTAATGATCCCGGAGCATGTATAGAAGATTCAGAGTAATATTAGTAATCTGAGGTATTCAATTTTTTATTATGTTCATGATGATACACTTAAATTATATACATATTATTCATGTCAGGTATTCAATTTTTTTTATGTTGTACTAATTTCGTTTACTTTTTGTCATTGCAGGTGTTGACAGGATGGTGGGCAAGGGTCCAGAGCGTCCCGAGCCTCCTGCGAGCGCTACTGGGAGGGGTGGTTCCATTATTCCAGCCCAGCCCCTCCGGAGAGCGCTGCTAGACAGTATGCAGACAGCTGCGGCGGGCACTTCTTCTTCGGCTGGGAGAGGTCAGGGGAGGATGAAGAAGGCTGCTAGAGGTGGACGTGGCAGCGGGAGAGGTAGGAAGGCCGCTACGCCTTCCTCGCCGCCACCGTCAGCTGATTCACCCAACTACAGGACTGCTCCATCTGACGTGGACCCGTCTTGGACTCCGGTCCATGAGCCTCCGATCGCCGATCCTTCGCCCCACCAGACTCGGGCCGCCGATCCTTCGCCCCACCAGACTCGTGTCGCCGATCCTTCGTCCACGTGAGTCCGGTCCCAGAGCCTTTGTCCCACAAGATTCAGGTCCCAGAGTCTTCATCCCAGAAGACTCCGATCCCGGAGTCTTCTTCCAACAAGACTCCGGAGGCTAGTGGCCCTACTGATGGTAGCGAGGACACCTTTTCTGAGGGTAGCTACAGCGACGACGAGCTGGTTGAGAAGGGCAACAAGGTCTACCAGCATGGCTGTACAAAGCTTCCGCCCGTGCCGACGACCCCTGACCAGAGGTGGTTGATTGCGCCTAGTGGGTTGAAGTAAGTGCATTTACTATTTTTTAACCTTTTGCCTTCATGTTCCTTCAAATTAATATGTAATGCGTTGGCCTTGTCATACTGCAGGTGCAGGGTACACCGCCGTGGTGTCCGTAGGCCCAACCAGGTCCTTGGTGTGCTTTGCCGGTAACACTTCCCTGGGTTGGTCTCATTGCCCGGTGAGGGTCAGGTTCCACAACTAGCACCAAGCTGGGAGCTGTACTCGGTTGCCCCGGCCCCGCCGGAGGAGATGGTCGCCGGTGTCTTGTGAGAGATGGTGGCTGACATTGTGTTCCGTCGGTTTTGGGTAATTTCTCCTTTACAGAATTAAAAATCAACACTACCTAGTGATTGTACTAATCAGTGTTGTCTTTTTTGATTGCAGACCTTCTATAGGGTTTCAGTGGGAGAGCATGAGACCCCGTCTATGGTTGTCGAAACCGAGTGCAAGCGCCTACTTCAGAACATACGGCACGAGGCTCGGATGCAGGCCGTTCGAGACTACTATGCCTCGAAGGGTATTAGGAGGGCCAAGAAGAAGTGTCGCGGCAAGTTTCTGAGTAAGGAGGAGTACATGCAGGTAATTACCTATTCTTAAGGCCTTGAACTTAGTTTTCTTGATTTGATTCATAGGCGTAGCGCTGAACTTTCCCTTGACTAACTTAGGTGCCCCCGAGATGGTGTGTGGATAAGATGGACTGTTGGGAGGCGTTGGTGGATGCGTGGTGCTCTCCCCAATGGCTAGTCGAACACCATAGGGTCAAGGATAAGCGCGGCCAAATGGAAGGTGTGCCACACCATCAAGGGAGCTCCGACCTGTTTGAGTATGGGGAGAACTGGGTATGTGGTTTGCTACATGATTCATAAAATTTCATTCTTCATGCTAGCATTTATCCCTTCCAAAATGACTTATATTAATATGCTTAGTTAGTTAAAAAATGGGATAACTACCTTGGATAGTTCATTTATGACATAATTAGCTCTAAAATGACATAGTAACCTTAGATAGCTCTATAAAATAACTAAATATGCTTTAGTTAGTTAAACAATGGCATAACTACCTAAGATAGCTAAATAATGACCTAAACTAATCTTAGCTAGCTCATTTATGACATATTTAGCTCTAAAATGACATAATAACCTTAGATAGCTCTATAAAATGACTTAATATGCTTTAGTTAGTTAAAAAATGGCATAACTACCTTAGACAGCTCAATAAGGACCTAAACTAATGTTAGCTAGTTCATTCATGACATAATTAGCTCTAAAATGACATAATAACCTTAGATAGCTCTATAGAATATCTAAATATGCTTTAGTTAGCTAAAAATGGCATAACTACCTTGGATAGCTCAATAATGACATAATTAGCATACTTTGGTCAAAAATGGCATAATAATGTTGGATACCTACAAAATGACCTAAACTTAGCTTATTTTCCTCGATAATGACATAATAACCTTACTTAGCTCCAAACTCACCTATTTACATAGCAATATCATTCTTCATGCTAGCTTGAGCCCTTAACTAATATTTTGTTCCTCTCTCTCAGGCGCACCACAACAAGAAGCCTGTGCCAAATCTGTTCGACCTCTATGGCATGGCCCATACTGCCCCGTACAAGAAGGCCAAGCGATTCACGGAGTCTGACCTAGATCATCCAGAGAGCTTCACCAACATCTCCTACCACCACAAGCTCGTGAAGTACAGAGACGAGGGGAAGGCGAGGAAAGGGGAGGACTTTAAACCGAGCCAGGATCCTTTTGATACAGAGCTGGTGATGATATCTGGTGGCGGGAGGTCCCATGGCTCCATAGCCATTGGTGATGGATTGATACATTTTCCTAGGACTCTTCCGCAGATCAAGAAGCTCCAGAGTAGCTCTGATCCTGAGATAACGCCTCGTGCACGGCCCGCGGAGCTCGCCATGGCGGTTAGTTATACGGACTCTCTCACCTTTCCTCCATTACATTGTGTGTGCGTCCGTCGATGATTACAATGCTAACAAGGAGTGGTGTGTTGCAGGCCATGGTTGAGAAAGAGAGATTGAACACCCATGCGCTTTTGGAGGAGGTAAAAAGGGAGGCGGCGGAGAGGGAGAGGGAGCTGGAGGAGAGGACGACTAAGCTGTTGGAGGAGGAGAGGAACCGGAACAAGGTGTCCAACCGGGCCCTATGCGAGCTCATCGTGGTACATTTCTCGTGCATATTAGCCCAATCATGCACATAATGTTTGCATTACTAACTAATATGACAGACCCATGAGAACCAAATGTGCAGACCATGTGCGAGAAAAACGGTCAGCCCCCTCCGCCGATGCCCCAGATTGCTCCAGCGACCACGGTGAGTTTGATTTGAATGGTAGTTAGTTATTAGTATTCACATTTCAGTTTGCATCATGCTAACGAGACATTATTGGAAATGATCTTTGGTGCAGCATGGCTCCCGACAAGCATCAACCAATCCTTCCGCGTCTGGCAATGGCGGAACCCCGACCGGTCCTTCACCTCCGTCTGCCACTGGCGCAGCCCCGACCATTCCTACACATCCGTGATAACGGTATTTTTCTTCTTATTTAGCCTATTTAGTCCATTTTTGACATAATTTAGCCTATTTAGTCCATAAATGACATAATAAGATGAAGAAAATCAAGGAAGAGGAAGGAAAGAAGGAATAGGAAGAAAAGAAGAAGAAGAAGTTCTTCTTCTCCATCTTCTTCTATTCTTCTTCTTCTTCTTCTTCTTCTTTTCCTCCTCTTACATGTTTTTATTCGTAAATGGCATAATAACCTTGCTAACCTCATAAATGTCATATACTTATCTTATTGTCCTCTAAAATGACACAATAAGCTTAGTTAGGTAAAAAATGGCATAATTAGCTAGGTTAGCTCAAAAATGACCAAATTTAGCTAGGTTAGCTCCAAGATGATCAATTTAACCTATGTTAGCTCCAAAATGACCTATTTACCTAGCTCAGCTCTAAGTTGACCTACACACTTAGCATTTTCACCTACCTTAGCCCAAAAATGGCATTTTTGGCTACATTAGTTAGAAAAGAAGAAGATAAATAATAGGAGAGGAGAGAAAGAAAGAGAAGATAAATTCTTCTTCTTCTTCTTTTCCTCCTCTTCCTTTTCTTCTAGCTAGTCTTCTTCTTCTTCTTCTTCTTCTAACTTTCATCTTTCCCAATTTGCAGATTTTCTTTACATGAGGAAGCTTGGATTCATGGAGTGTACTATTCTTCTGGTGCTTCCTTGTTGTTTATGAAAACTTGTTTGGATATGTATGTCTATATGGATATGTGGTTGGAAACTTGTTTCTGGTTCTGTATGTATATATGGATATGTTGGACTTTGTTGAACTATGTTGTTGGATATATATGTTGGATTTGATGAAATATGTTGTTGGAAATGCTGTTATATGTTGTTGGATATGTTGGATATGTATGCATATATATCTGTGTGTGAAATCCTGTCAAATTAAGTGGATTCAAATAAAAACAAGGGATATATAGCCTCTTTGCCGTCTGCTAGCGGATAGCAAAGAGCTTTGCCGTCTGCTAGCGGACGGGAAAGAGGAGACGTGGCAGCTACCTGTAGAAACTGGGAACACTGGTTGCCTATTTGGTCACTTTGCCGTCTGCCAGCGGACGACAAAGAGGTTTGAATCTTTTTCGTCTGCCAGCGGATGACAAGGTGACCAAATAGGACTGGCGAACAGGGCCAGCTATGCCGTCCGCCAGCAGACGGCAAAGATTGAAACCACTTTCCCGTCAGCCGGTGGACGGCATAGCTGGCCATTTGGCAGCTTCTCAGTGCTGGCCGAGCTGAGCTCTTTGCCGTCCATCAGCAGACGACAAAGAGCTTTGCCTCTTTGCCGTCCGCTGGCGGACGGCAAAGAGCGCCGTTAACCCCCTAACGGCTCTCACCACACCCCACTGCCGTCCATGATCTTTGCCGTCTGCTGGCCTCGGACGGCGGACGGCACAATCCTTTGCTATCCGTTTCTAAGAAGCAGATGGCAAAGAAGGCCTTTGCTGACACTCGTTCAGGCGGACAGTTTGTCGTCCGCTGGCTGGCGGCAAAGGCTTTTGCCGTCCGGCATGTATGCCTTTGCCATCCGCCATGGCAGACGGCAAAGTAGCTGATTCCAGTAGTGTATCCCCCAACTTCCCTTTAATTTACAGTTTTTGTTCGTGAAGTCATTGCTAGCTTGTCTGATCTAATTGACTTCACTGAGTGAAGACTATTTACTGTTTGGCTTCATACTGTCTTCCATCCTGATCCATACTACCTAGCTGCTGATAGTCTTAATGCTTTCACTACATTGCTTACTTGATTATGGCATGTCTAGAGTAGTCTATCTTCTTTTGCATATCAATAGGTTCCTTTCTACTGTTTGTCTTCAAAGACCTCATGTATTGAAGACTTTCATAAAAATCGCCTATTCACCCCCCTCTAGTCGATAACTAGCTCTTTCACTTACCAAGTATGTACTCACCAGTTCAATCTTACCAATACCAGTTGCAATTAATGGCTATGTTCTATACGGTCGATGTATTAAGTATGTTCTAGTAAACATGCCTAACACGTTTTAGCTACTTTCCCTACCTTTTTATAGACAACTTGGGCCATTCTCTGCTCTGGTAGCACCTTCCTTGTGATGTTTAACTCTGCCAATTGCATTTTTATCAGTATCGGTTTCAATGGCTATAAGCCTGTTGCAATTAACAGCTGAATCCATTTTTAAACAGTTGTATTTCAATGGCTACAAACTTACAAAACATGACTTAGGATGCAGATAATCCTCTTGCAATTAACAGTTGTATCCATTTTTTAATCTAACCCTTTGCTACCATGCTACTCTCTGCAATGAAGATATACTAGAGATGCTGCCCATTTGCTATTTTTGGTGGATGCTAACCCTGTTGTACTTAACATGCCTGTCCATGTACTTACGTAGGGTCATAACGGTCGATGTTGTTGTTTGCTGTGGAGGTTAGCTGCATCCCATGTCTTACAATATTTCACATCATTTGTGCAATTGCAGTTTAACTTCTACCATTTATTGGTTGCCTGTAGGTACACATGTCAGTGGCACTGATCCACGCTTCAACCCGGAGGAGCAGCTCCCCTCCACCGCTCCTGACTTTGGGCGGGCTCTGGCCAAGATGAAGTGCCCCTGCAACTACCTCTCAGGACTTACCAAGTATGTACTCACCAGTTCAATCTTACCAATACCAGTTGCAAGTAATGGCTATGTTTTGTATGGTCGTGTATTAAGCATGTTGTAGTAAACATGCCTAACACGTTTTAGCTATTTTCCCTACCTTTTTATAGACAACTGGGCCATTATCTGCTCTGGCAGCACCTGCCTTGTGATGTTTAACTCCGCTAATTGCATTTTTATCAGTACCGGTTTCAATGGCCATTAAGCCTGTTGCACTTAACAGTTGTATCCATTTTTAAAATATTGTATTTCAATTGTACAAACTTACAAAACATGAATTAGGATGCTGTTAAGCCTGTTGCAATTAACAGTTGTATCCATTTTTTAATCCGTCCCTTTGCTACCTTGGTACTCTTTCGCAATGAAGATATCACTACAGATGCTGCCATTTCATTACCATTTGCCATTTTTGGTGGATGTTAACCCTGTTGTAGTTAACATTGGCTTTCCATGTACTTTCACATGGCTACAATGGGCGATGCTGTTGTTTGCCGTCGAGATTAGCTGCATCCCATGTCTTGTACACCATCTATTCCTAAATATAAGTATTTTTAGAGATTCCAATATAGACTACATAAGGAGCAAAATGAGTGAATCTAGATTCCAATCTAAACTATATCTATAATTATATATATATATATATATTTATCCGCATGTAGTTCATATTGAAATCTCTAAAAACACTTGTACTTAGGAACGTAGGTAGTTGTATTTTACATCATTTGTGCAATCTCAGTTTAGCTTCTAACATTTACTGGTTGCTTGTAGGTACATATCTGAGCGGTACTGATCCACGCTTCAATCCCTTTGGCATATGGGGCAATGAGATATTCATGAACAAGCGTCAAGTGAGGAAACTAAGAGAATTGTTAGGCGAAAGAAACGGGTGATGGGAATTAAGCTCTTTATTTACACTTTGTCCAAGACAACAGTGAACCTTAGGATGGTAAGTAATGTGTTGCCTTTTCCCCCTGCCCACAACAAGTTACTTTATTAGACCTCAGTATCTGATATTTTTCTCTTTTGAGTGGTTTCCGAAGCTATTTACTGATGATTACCTTGCAAACTACATGACAGAGTGGAGGCAACTAAGGTTAAAGTATATAATTCATGCTACCATGATAATGCTCTAGAAGTCTTCCTGAAGGCGGTGAAGGATGGGCAGGCGATCGTCACAAGGGGATGGACAAAAGTTGTTCGTGCCTACGGCATGTAGGAAGGCACATTATGGGCATTCCGCTTCTTGAACACCATCGGCAGTCAAAATGATTTACACTTGTCTCTCACCTTTACCGCCTGTAAATATTGTGGTTCATCATAGTTAATTGCTGTCTAATCCTGTAATTACTGAACATATTGTACTGACAATTGTATTTATGGATTCGTTGTTGAACCATTGTGCTAAGAATTTGAATTGCGCGTTTCATAATTCAAAATTTCCAATTCGAATAATAAATTACATGCAAAAATAAAAATATACAGGAGCGAATAAAATAATGTGCACACGGTTAGAAACAAAACAACGTGTGCGATGAAAAAAAGAGAACAGACGGTTCTTTGACGTGAAACGTTTGCGATGCCCGACGGACGCACACATGGTTTCGTCTCATATGCGTGTGCGATTCATGGTAATACGGCAAAAGTTTTACACCAGTGTGCGTGTGTGATAGGAATACCAATCGCACACAGTTATGAAGGTGGACACGTTGGCGTTAGTAGAGGCACCGCACACATTTTACATTCTTGAACCGTGTGCGATAACGTACCTATCACAAACATATCGGCAGATTAAATGTTGATGTGCACCTTTTTGACACGATTATAGCGGCGTAATCATTTGAGATGTCTCTCTGATCAGAAACGTAACATCGAGATGTAACGTGTGGGACTGGGGCGGCTTCTCACATGTTTACTCTGTGGCGATCGTTAATAGCTGCTCGGCCATCCCTGATGGTTTCTGGGTCATGTGGGAACGGCCCCCCTATCGCCCACACTCTCTTGGTGATGGTTCCAAATGTCGTCCCGGAAAGGGCTTAAAAACGGTTTGTATAGCACCTTACGGTACCAGTGATGGATTGATCGGAAAGAATAACTTTGAGGTGGTTTTGTACCCTTTCATCTTATGTTCTCCGCGATAGGAACTTTGGAGTGACTCTTTGTCGCACGTTGAGGGATTACCATATGATTTAGTTATGTTACCATTGTTGAGGGAAGTTGCACTTGTGGCCTTGTTTCCAAGCATTGCAATACCATTTTCACTCACTTTTGTTACTAGTTACCTTGCTGTTTTTATATTTTAAGATTACAAAAACCTATATCTACCATCCATATTACACTTGTATCACCATTTCTTCGCCGAACTAGGGCACCTATACAATTTACCATTGTATTGGGTGTGTTGGGGACACAAGATACTCTTTGTTATTTGGTTGCAGGGTTGTTTGAGAGAGACCATCTTCATCCTACGCCTCCCACGGATTGATAAACCTTAGGTCATCCAGTTGAGGGAAATTTTCTAGTGTCCTACAAAACTCTGCGCTTGGAGGCCCAACACGAGTCTACAAGAAGAAGGTTGCGTAGTAGACATCAGTGTGCATCCAACTTGCTTGCTCATGAAGGCCTCAGGCATTTGAGGAAGCCCATCATCAGAATATACAAGCCAAGTTCTATAATGAAAAATTCCCACTAGTATATGTCGGATCATGGGTTCCGGCAAAACCCTCAAGGTTCGAACTCTGGGGTGCGCACGAAGATTTCCTCCCTACCGATCCACGCCCTAGCTCGCTAAGATCTCGCGGACGAACTCGACGAACTCACAACACAAAGACACAAGATTTATACTGGTTCGGGCCACCATTGTGGTGTAATTCCCTACTCCAGTGTGGTGGTGGTGGATTGCCTCTTGGGATGATGATGAACAGTACAAGGGGGAGAACAGCCTCCTAAGGTTGAGGTGTTCTTGTGCTCTGCGAGCTTGTGCATGTGAGGATGGGAGGTGGAATCGATCGATCGATCCCCAGTGGTGGCTAGTTCTACTTATATAGGCCCTGGTCCTCTCCCCAAATATTGAGCGGGAAGGGAACCAACAACGGCCAATTTGAAAGGGGACAGCTAGTATAGCTTATCCTGACAAAAGCGGTCTTCGCCTGCGAAAGGCTCTGGTGGTGACGCTGTCTTGGGCTCCACGGTGACCTCCGTCCTGCCGTCCTCCTGGTCTTGGTCTCGTTGCACTGATATGGAAACCTTTGCTTGACGCCCCGGTACTCCGTGCCTGCGCTTGCCTCCTTAGCACCAAAGAGGAAACAAGGACGCTGCGCGCGCTGGCGCCCGCTGGCGCCCGCCTGGCGCCTGCCTGGCTTCGATCGTCACGGCTCACGTCACCAGAGCCTCGCGAGGTTTGCCTTGCCTTGATTTCCCTGCTCCTTGCGTGGCAGCCTGGTGAGGCCGCTCCTGAGGAGGTCTTGCATCGTCCGCCCCATGAGGCTTGGCCCCTCGCGAGGGTCTTGAATGTTTCGTTGATGAAGATGGGCCGTACAGGCCTTGTAGCATAGCCACGCCATGGGCCGCAGGCAGGCAAGTATGGGGACCCCCGTTCCCAGAACGCCAACAGTAGCCCCCGGGCCCAAGGCGCGCTCGGGCTTGGCTTTGAGGCGAAGCCAAAGGTCAAGCACAGAGCGCCGCGGGCCCCAAAAGCCTGCAGCCTCGGTTGACGCGTGGCTGTTGATTGGACGTGGGCGTGTCCGCTTCCCCAGGCTGCCTCGGCAACTGCCAGACTTGACAAAAGGCCGGCGCGGACAACGCTTGCCTTCACCGTTCCCTTTCGCCTTGCCTTAGATCCCCTTTCTCGCTCCTCGCTGCCGAAGCCTCCAGATTTGCTCCAATCTTGCTGCGCATATGCGATCAATGGCGCCTCGCAAGGTCAAACCCTCCTCGGCACCGACTTGGTATGCGCCTGCTCTCGATGCACCCAACGTCTCGAAGAAGAGCCTCGCCTCCACGTGCTTGCTGACGGCGGGGGAGAGCAACGAGGTCGACGCGCCGAAGCCTGAGGGAAGCACCTTCTTCCCTTTCTTCACGAGCAGCATCGCCGCCGGGTTGGTTCCCCCCTTTTCTGATTTCTTCTTCGAGGTCCTCGACCACTTCGGGCTGCAGGCGCTGCATCTCCATCCCAACTCTATCCTCCTCTTTTCCATCTTCGCCTACTATTGCGAGGCGTATCTGGGCGTGATGCCGTCCGTGGCTCTTCTGCGCCACTTCTTCTTTCTTCACGTCAGCGACGGACATGTCTCTGGATGCGCCAATTTCATCGCATCCGGCAAGGCCAACTCGATCTCGAACACCGGGAAGAGGGCCGACAAAATTCGGGCCAAATGGGTCATGATGGACGCCAAGTGCGTCCACCCGTGCTTGGCATTGCCGATGGAGGTACCCCAGTCTAACAAGGGGTGGCCTCGTGCAGAGCTCACTGACGAGCGGGCGGCATCGGTGTTGGCGCAGATGCAGACCGACCTGATGTCGGGCAACGCGAAGGCGGCGAAGGTCACAGGGGCCATGCTCCTGAGGCAATTCCTGATGCTGCGCGTCGCCCCGCTCCAGGCGTGTGCGCGCCCCTTATGGAGGCTTGTAGATGAAGACGACAAGATCCGCCTGAGGCCGGGGGCCCTGCCTGACGATGAGCTGACTGCTGTCCTGCGCCTCCTGGTTGGGGACAACTAGGAGTATCCGCCGAGCGCCTTCACTCCTTTGTTCCATCGCAAGGACTGGGAGCCAATCATGGTCTCCAGGCCGACCTTCGATGCGCGCGGGCTGGTGTTGCCCACGCCCTCTGGAGGTCCTGCGGCGCCGAAGCTGGTGGAGCTGTCTTCCGACGAGTCCCGCGAGAGGGAGGAAGTGGAGGTGGACTCGGAGGCGACCCCCGAGGGAATGGGGGAGACCACTCCCTTGAGCAAGGCCGAGATCCTCCGCGCCCTGCCAGACGACACCGAGATCGACGCCCACCAGGGGGAGGGGGAGCTACCTCTCATTCGGACATGGGGCAGGTCGTCGCTGGTCTCCCGGGATGCTGCCTCCGCCTTGACACAACCCAGAGCCGCCTCCAGTCCTCCTGCTGCACCATCTTCTGTTCCTGGAGTCCGTGCGCCTACTCCTCAGGCTCCGACGCTTTCAGGTTTTAGGCTCCCCTAGCGGAAAGTGGACTACACCGCGGTGGATCAGTAAGTGTTTTGAGCTTCGTCTTGCTTCTCCTCATACTTGCTATTTCCTGACGTTTGCCCTTGGTTGATCAGGCCGGTGCCTTCGGCAAAGAAACAGAAGAGGGAAACGGCGGCCGCGCCCCCCTCGGCGGAGAAAGGAGGTGGAAGCACTCGCAGCTCCCCAGCCCGGTTTCCCTCGCGAGGCCAAGAGAGACACCATCGGGAGGAGTCAGCCCCCGTGGCCCCGCTGGCTCCGGAAGTGCCGGCACCTGGCTCGGCTGATGAGGTCCCAAATGCTCTGGAGCCCTTGATCTCCCATGCCCAGGTAACGACGTCGCCCCCTCCTTCTACCGCGCTCCTGGCCCCAGGTTCTTCCGCTTCCTCTGTCGTGTTGGAGCGCGCCCTTTCGGAGATGGCCCAGCTGCGGGAAGATCTCCAGAGCACGGACCCGCGTCTGGTGGCCGGGTGCCTGGAGCTGGCCTCTGGCTGACTTCATTCTGATGCGGCGGTCCGGGCGACGCTGAACCAGGCCGCGACGGCCTCTGAGGAGGAGAAGCAGGGCACCGCAAAAGCTGCGGCCGATCATGAGGCGGTGCTATAGGATGCCAAGGCCGCTCGTGCCCGCTGTGGGGTGCTGGAGGACGAGTTGAAGAGTCTGCCTGCCCAGCACGCCGAAGAAACCAGTGGCTGCCAGGCGAAGGAGGAGGAGATGAAGGCTCGAGAGGACGCCATCAGGAGCCGCGACGCCGAGCTGGTGGAGCTGGCGAAGGCACAGGCCGCGGAGCGCAGCCGGCTGGAGGCGCTGGAGCAGAAGGTGAAGGCGAGGGAGGCCGATCGACGAAGGTCCTAGCCGAAGACCGTGCGGCCTTCGCGCTCCTTGAGAAGAGGTCCAGCGTCGCGCTGAAGTCGCTATACGAGAAGGGCTTGGAGAAGCCGCGGACCACCGACGATGATGGCCCTGCTCAGCTGCTTCCCCACTTGGTGAAGGCGCTTGAGGAGGTCGTGGAGGGCATCGGTCCCATGGCTGAGGCAGAGGCTCGCGTCCTTTCTTCAGCTGCGCTAACGCGTGTCTTCAGTCATCTGTACCTTCGCGACCCCAATGCTCGCCTCGACGAGCTGCTGGAGCCTGTAGCTGATGAGCACTGCGTGGCCGCCGCCGCAGCCGTGAAAGGTCAGGTGGAGGCCCTGCTGAAGAAATTCGGCGGCTTCGTTATCGTGCCCCCGACCGGCGACGCCACCGCTCCTGAAGCTGGCGGTGCAAGTGAAGACGACGCTACCAAGGGGGGAGCACCTTCCGCAGGGGATGGCGGTGTCCAGGGGTGACCTGCGGCTGCTTTCCTGTTTTATTCCTGCAATACGAATCGGGCCTCATGGAGACTTGTAATATTTGCTTCGAGATTTTGCGATTTTCTTCCTATTTGCTTTGTGTTCTGCGTCGGCAGAGCCCGGCCCCGCGCATACCTGAACCGCCGTTGGGCCGACCGGAGACCAGGACGGACCAAGGAGTGAGGGGCTACGTGACCAGTTAGGCTCCTGAGTCGCGATGCTCAGGAGTCCCCCTTGACGTGCAAACAATCTCTATACCTTTGCCCTCGCCGAGGCTCGGCTCGGGAGGGGCGTGCGACGACAAGGTCCGGGAGACTTGGTCAGGTGGCGTGCCCTTGGGCATGACCCGAGCGCAGCCCCCAGGTCCGGGAGACCTGGTTGGGTGGCGTATGCTTGGGCGTGACCCGAGCGCAGCCCCCATGCCCAGCCCCCTCGCGCGGCTCTCCCGAGGGGGGGCGTTGTGGTGAGGCCGAACGCTGAGCTCTAGGGCTCCCTGAAGTTGGTACGACCGTGAAGCCGCCCTCAGTTGTTTATCACCAGCGCGGAGCATAGTTCTTCAGCTTGTGCACGGGCATAGCCGCTCCTCGGCTGTGTCGACGGTCGGCGCGGAGCATGGTGCTTCCACTTGTGTGTGGGAGCGGGGCTCCTTGTGAGGCCCGGGGCGTGTACAGCCCTGCCCTGACACGTGGCTTGCACGGCAGGGCTAGACAAGGTGTATCTGGGCACTCATGAGCCAGCGCGGGACTCACGAGGCCCTACCTCAAGGTGGGTTGCGCCTGGTCTTTGTTCTTGTTCGCTGTGCTGGCCCTGCGAGGTGGTTAGACAACCTGCGCCAAACGAATCTCCTGAGGTTATCGCGTGAGAAAGCCAAGCACAAACGGCACCAGGAGGTGATGTAAACGGGGCCGGCCTGCCAGACAGAGCTCAGCCGTTGGATTTATCAACGCTATAGGGACGGGCCCGAGCATAGACGCCGTGCTCAACTTACTCACGCGAAGGGTCTTGAAGAAAGACGGCTGGCGCGCGGTCCCCATGATGGGTGGCGATCAAGCAAGTAGTAATCATGGGTAGGTTAAACATGAAAGCAGCAGGCTTAAGTAAAAGCAGAGAAGATACACGCCATTGGGTTAGGCCCGAGTGGCTTGGGGATGATACAGCCCGAGGGACACTCCCAATAAGGTAAGCTAAAGACATAAAAGGGATACATGCCGCAGGGACGAACCCACGCGGCCTGGGAATGATGCAGCCCGAGGGGCGCTCCCAGCTAAATGAACATGGAAAATGTCACCTGGTTCTGTTGGCGAAGGGGAGTTGGGGCAGCTGAAGGTACGCGGAGAAGGGGCTGCTCCTCACGAGCCACCGGGGCCCTGAGCCTTGGGAGGCTCTGGGGGGTCAGGTTGTTCCTTGAGGACCGTCTCCATCTTTGTCAGGACGGCGTGGTGCCTGGCCTCCTGAGCTGCCAGGTCACGCCGCAGGTTGCGCTGATAGGCTGACGACACGCTCGGCAGGCCAAAAGGCATGCGAACGTAGCTGTGTGGTGGACCCTCGCAACGGCCCACGTGCGAAGGCCAGAAAGGCTCCTCAGATGCGGCCCTGTTGAGCCCTGGGACGTCGATGCAGACGCGCAGCCCGGCACCCTCGCTTGGATGGGGAGCTGCGCCTCGTGAGCGGCGGTTGCCGCACATGGCCCTTGCGTCTTGCGGTTCCTGAGTAGTCTTGGTGATGAATTCCTGAGCGGTGGACGCTCCTCGCCCTGTGTCCTCCTGAGGGAAACATGCCATGAAGCACGCCTCCAACTGGTGCCCAAGCTCCTCCCTCATGATGTTGGCAAGGTCCGAGGCCCTCCAGAAGAAAGCCCCCGAGCCCTGCCCGAGGAGGGCGCTGGGCGCGCCTTCCTGCGCGATGGAGGGAGGTGCCCCTGGAACGGGCGCTGATCCTGATGAGGTTCCAGCTGCGACGCCACCCTCCTGAGGTCCTGCACGGCGCAGCTGCTTCTTCTTCTTGGGGATGGCCTCAGGAGGGCCCTCACCCTTGCTGTCGGGGTAGTCGATTGTTGCAGCTTGGAAGGTACGCTAGAGGGAGCACACCGCGTCTCTTTCTTCGCACAGGACGGTGATGATTCCGCCGTTTCCCGGCATCTTGAGGACATTGTAGCCGCGATTTGTCACCGCCATGAACTTGGCCAGGGCTGGATACCCGAGGATGGCATTGTACGGCAGACGGATGTGTGCGACGTCGAAGTTGATGAGCTCGGTGCGGTAGTTCTTGCATTCTCCGAAGGTGACAGGGAGGCGGACCTGCCCTATCGGTGTGGTGGAACCATCGGTCACTCCTGAGAAAGGCATGGTAGGCTGAAGCTGGTCATATGGCACTTGGAGGTTATCGAACGTGTCGACGGACAGGACATTGAGCCCTGCGCCACCATCGATGAGGGTCTTGGTAACTTGCACGTTGCTGATGACTGGTGAACAAAGCCTCGGGAGGGCGCCAGCAGTCGCTGCGCACTTGAGCTGATCTGCCGAGTTGAAGGTGATGGCGCACTGGTATCACCTGAGCGGGCGCATGGCCTCAAGCTTGGGGAGGACTGCATTTACTTCATGAGCAAACTGTTTGAAGATATGCTGCGTGGTTGGGGCCTGGGCTCCGCCCAAGATGCAGGCGATCGCGCGCGGCTCCTGGAAGCCCCCAACCCCCTCGCCCTAATGGTGGTCGTCATTCCTTCTTGGTGGTGGCGGCAGCGGGGGAAGACCGGCGTTGCCCTGAGGGTGATCCTCACGAGGCTGGTCTCTCAGGCGCCCTCGCGAGGATGATCCTGCCAGCGGTCCTCACGAGGCCGGTCGCGCTACTCCTGGCGCGGGCTACGGTCGTCCCAGCGCCCGCCACCACGTCCTCCTCCACGGCCGTAGCCCCGGTCGCCGCGCTCGGGGCGTCGACTGAAGCGTCCTTCACGAATGGCTCTGAACACTTGACAGTCACTGGTGTTGTGGGTATTCAGGTTGTGAAAGGCGCAGAACGGTCGGCTGCTCTTGGATGACTCGAGCTGGTCACTGCCTCGCTTGGTGTTCGGCTCCGCTACGAGCACGGCTGCTCCTTTGCGCTTCACGTCCTTGGCCTTGGCTTTCTTCTCCTCCGGGTCCGCAGCCGATAGCTCGAGGAGGGAGAGGCGTCCTTCCTCGGCTCTTGCGCACTTGGTCGCCAGGTCGAACAGCTCCTGAGATGTGCACAACTCCTCGTGGATAGCGAGCTCTTCCTTCATCTTGATGTCGCGGACGCCATCAGAGAACGCAGAGATGATGGCCTCGTCCGTCACCTTGGGGATCTTGAGATGAATGTTGTTGAAGCGCTGGATGAACTTCTGGAGGGTCTCTCCTAGTTGTTGCTTGACGCGGCGCAGGTCACCCGCGGCCGGCCGGCGGTCGCGAGTGCCCTGGAAGTTGGCGACGAAGCGGTCGCGCATCTCTTCCCAGGAGGAGATTGAGCCTGGAGGCAGGTTCAGGAGCCACGAACGGGCGCCGTCTTTGAGTGCCATAGGGAACCAGTTCGCCATGACTTTCTCGTCGCCGTTGGCCGCCTCGATGCTCAGCTCGCAGAGCTGTAGGAACTCTGCGGGGTCGGGGCTGCCGTCGTAGCAACGAGGCAGATCTGGCTTGAACTTGACCGGCCAGGCAACGCTACACAGCTCGGTGGTGAAGGCGCGGCAGCCGGCCGTGGTTGCCGGGGCCCATCTTGGAGGTGGAGCTTGGTCTTGACGCCCATGTGCTGCTACGGCAAGCGGCGCGGGGTCCTGCCGCGGCGGACAATCCTGGCGCGGCGGTGCGAGGAGTGGCGGAGCGTTCTCTTGCAGCGGAGGGACTTCTTGACAGCTTCTTTCTTCGCGTGCGGGCGCGGGACACGCCGGGTCGCGTCGTGGGGCTGTGCGCCTTGGCGCCAGAGCGCCATCTTGGGGCAGAGGAGGTGGAGGCGCTCCGTGAGCTATGTCGCCCATAGCTGGCGGAGGGTGAGGCGGAGAGAGGGATGGCGCAGGGGAGCCCCCTGCGCCGCGAACGAGCTCGGCGATGCGGTCGGGCCAGTCCTCGTAGAGGTCGTCGCCAGGGCGGTAGCACAGGAGCTCGTGCGCCATGAGGAGTGCAGCCTGCGCGTCCATGGGAGCACGACGTGCATGGGACAAAGAACCGGCTGGGGTCAGCGATGGAGTGGCGGTGCGGCCGTCCCGCCACACCGAGGGATGCACCGAGGATGCTTGCTGCTTGTTCCCCGCCGGGCCGGTGGCGGCGTTGGCGGCAGGAGACGGGGAACGACGAGGTGGCCCACCGACGGGAGCCGTCTGAGCGACGCGGGTGGCTAGGGCAGCCCGACGCTCAGCACGAGCACGGCGAGCGTCCACCATGGAGGCGGCAGAGCAACTGGGCGCGAGACGACGGAAAGGAAGCTCCAGCGCACCCCTACCTGGCGCGCCAATTGTCAGATCACGGGTTCCGGCAAAACCCTCAAGGTTCGAACACTGGGGTGCGCGCAAAGATTTCCTCCCTACCGATCCACGCCCTAGCTCGCTAAGATCTCGCGGACAAACTCGACGAACTCACAACACAAAGACACAAGATTTATACTGGTTCGGGCCACCATTGTGGTGTAATACCCTACTCCAGTGTGGTGGCGGTGGATTGCCTCTTGGGCTGATGATGAATAGTACAAGGGGGAGAACAGCCTCCTGAGGTTGAGGTGTTCTTGTGCTCTACGAGCTTGTGGATGTGAGGATGGGAGGTGGAATAGATTGATCGATCCTAAGTGGTGGCTAGTTCTACTTATATAGGCCCTGGTCTTCTCCCCAAATATTGAGCGGGAAGGGAGCCAACAACGGCCAATTTGAAAGGGGACAGCTAGTACAGCTTATCCTGACAAAAGCGGTATTTGCCTGCGAAAGGCTCTAGTGGTGACGCTGTCTTGGGCTCCACGGTGACCTCCGTCCTCCCGTCCTGCTGGTCTTGGTCTCGTTGCACTGATATGGAAAACGTTGCTTGACGCCTTGGTACTCCGCTGCCTCCTTAGCACCAAAGAGGAAACAAGGACGCTGCGCGTGCTGGCGCCCGCCTGGCGCCTGCCTGGCGTTGATCATCATGGCTCACGTCATGAGAGCCTCGCGAGGTTTGCCCTGCCTTGATTTCTCCACTCCTCATGCGGCAGCCTGGTGAGGCTGCTCCTGAGGAGGTCTTGCGTCGTCCGCCCCGCGAGGCTTGGCCCCTCGTGAGGGTCTTGCATGTCTCATTGATGAAGATGGGCCGTACAAGCCTGCTAGCATAGCCACGCCGTGGGCCACAGGCAGGCAAGTATGGGGACCCCCGTTCCCAGAACACCGACAGTATATGAAAGAGACAACATAGGAGACTCTGTATATGAAAAACAAGGTGCTACTCTGAAGCACAAGTGTGGAAAAGGATAGTAACATTCCCCCTTCTCTCTTTTTCTCTCATTTTTTTGTTGGGCTCTTTTGGCCTCTTTTTTCGGTTCCTCATCCCGACTTGTGGGGAAATCATGGTCTCCATCATCCTTTACTCTTTGGGACAATGCTCTCATAATGATGATCATCACACTTTTATTACTTAGAACTCAATATTGCAACTCAATACTAGAACAATATGACTATATATGAATGCCTCTAGCAGTGTACCCAGGATGTCCAATGATGCTAACATGTATGATAATGATGAATGGTGGCTGAGCCACAAATACTATGTCAGCTATATGATCATGCAAAGCAATATGACAATGAATGTGTATGTCATAATAAGGAACGGTGGAAGTTGCATGGCAATATATCTCGAAATGGCTATCGAAATGCCATAATAGGTAGGTATGCACTACAAGGGAAAACCCTAGCAGTAGCGCGGGTTTAATTCCTATCAGTAGCTCGGGGAACCGCACTACTAGTAAGGTGCTACAGCTAAAGGTTAGCAGTAGCATGTGTTAACCCACGATACTGCTATGTCGACTTAGTAGTAGCGCTTTCATCAAAGAGCGCTACTGGTAATTACTAATAGCGCTTCTCACAGCCCGTGCTACTACTATTATTCCGTATTTTACTTCTTTTTTTTATTTCATGTTGTATTCATACACCTTTATACAAGTTTTCATACAACAACAATTTAGAGATTGTTTTTACATCATAATCCGCGGTTCTTTCACCGAATGATATAATAAATATCATCGTCATCATCATCATATCATTAACAACTTATCATCATAATACATCATTGTCATATAACACCTCCTCGTGATCATCGTTTTCATCAGTGAGACATCACATAGCAAGTTGGTCACTAGTCATAATCACAACTACTCCTCATCATCAACTCTAACACATTGTACCACATAATAAACATATTGTACCTCATAGGACCTACAACATTATCTTAGGACCTACTATATTCTCTTAGGTAAAATAGCATAAAACAAGATAGCCCCTGACTCTCCATTACGGAGAATGGAGATTATCCTGTCTCCAATTCTTGCCTTTCACTTAATGTTGCTTCCAAGAAACTCCTGACGACTATCCATACATTTTTTCCATTCATTGATTAGCATGTGTTCACCGGTTTTAGAAATGCGATATGGATAGGTGAGATTCGTAGGATGACCTGGGTGTATGTTCAAAACATCAAGGCGACCATTCTGATACATCAGATGAGGCACACAATCCATCAGGATTTTCTGTTGAAAAACATAGTAATAACTTCATAGTTAGCAATGTAGTTCAGTTTTAGAAGTATGCAAAAGATGCACGGATGTCATAATAGTAAAAAAATCTTACCATGGTATCTCCATAGAAGTTACCATGGTTCAACACGTGCACTAGTGGCACGTATTCACTATAATTTGGAGGAGTTTGATAATAGGTATTGTAATTTTCAAGATCAGTACAAAATGCGATCAGATGATTTTTCTCCTTATAAGTTAATTCGGAGCCATCGGTGTAGTAGGTTCTGTCTACTATCTTCCGCACATTGTTTGAAGAATGTAAATAAGATGTCAATGGAAATAAGCTGTCAACTATTTTGAAATAAACAATATAAATTATTTAATAACTATGTTTGAGAAACTCACATAGCGGTAGAATTGGAAGCCAACAAGGACCCAAATGTCCATATTGTCTTGCTCGATGTCAGGATCACCAAGATCCATCATGACAAGCATATCCTCATAAAAACCATACATCTTGCAAAGCGCTTCCCAATTTGGGCAACCAAAACGGGTTAAGCTCTGAGAATTGTACAGATTTACTTCAAAATCCATACCATGATGGGTCTTTAGGTGAATTTTCTTTGTTTTGAAACTTTCATGGTCTTCAAAACCCATCCTCTCCAAGACATAGCGTTGCATGGCATGGGATAAGCTAGTCGAATTGTAAAAGATGAAAATTACACGTTGAAATAGTTGAAGTCATGCTTAATTACAAAAAAACACTTGTCGTCGTTGCATAACGTTTCAACATCGAAAGTCTCCTGGAGCTTAATGCTGAAGCGTTGATCTTCGTCCAGGTGAGGCCTGTCGCACTGATCTCGGTCGTCCTTGCACCAGTCGCACTCCCCTGGGAGACTTTCATCGTTCGAGTACGACATTTCCTATGTTCATAATTCAAAGATTAAACTTGTTAAATTAAATATATGCACTACAAAAACTAAATTAGATCATTATTATTCATCACGGGTTGACTATCGGTCTGTCGAGTCTTTTCTTGAAAACTCTCAGCTCATGTGGTGTATACATTCGAACGTTGGTGATGGTCGCTCCTCCTTTCATTCCAAAGTGCTTTACACCAAAATGTCTAGCACACGGGAACGAAGGAGAAGCGACCCCCACGACAACAGTCAGGATTCTTCGTCCTCTCTTGGAGACTCTCCCTCACTGATTCCTCTCTGACATTTGCGACCGTCGCTGATTGTCGTTACCACTCCTTCCCCTAGTTCATAACAAAGGTCTAGAACAAGGAGAAGAAGGAGAAGCGACCCCCACGAGAACAGTCGGGATTCTTCGTCCTCTCATATATGGTGGAGCCTCGACAGACTTAAGGTCAACCCGAAATATCGTTTAATTATCTTTCTAAAATATCGTTTAATTATCTTTCTAACTAAATGGAGGAGGGAGGAGGAGGGAGGGGGCGGGGGAGGAGGGGGAGGGGGCGTGCGGAGGAGGAGGAGGGAGGGGCGGCCGAAGGAGGACGAGGGAGGGGCAGTGGGAGGAGGGCTGCCGACGAAGGAGGTAGGAGGGAGGAGGGGTGGCCGGAGGAGGAGGGAGGAGGGGCGGCCAGAGGAGGAGGGAGGAGGATGGAGGGGAGGAGGGACGGAGGGAGTACCTCGGTGGAGGAGTAGCGCGGCGGCGGCGGCGGACGACGGGTTCGGTGCGGGCGAGAGTGAGTGAGAGGGTCGGGCGCGTGGTGAGGATAAGGTAAGGTAGTAGTAGCGCGGGTCCGCGGAAAGCGCTACTTCTACGGAACGTAGCAGTAGCGCTGGGCGCAGATACGCGCTACTGCTAACTGGGGCTAGCCATCTGCGCCCAGTACAAACATAGCAGCATCGCGTTTTCCTAGCATGCGCTACTACTAAAATAGTAGCAGTAGCACGGTTTATTTAAACACGCTACTACAAAGTAGCAGTAGCGCACGATTTTGTCCAGCCCTACTGCTAAGATGTTGTGTATAAGGTTTTCCCTAGTAGTGATGGTGCCTGTTTTCAGGAAGATATAAGGAGGTTTATGTGTGATAGAGCATATCATATCACGGGGTTTGCATGCACCAGCGAAATTTGCACCACATCTCGATGTGAGAAAGGGCAATGCATGGTACGAGAGTGGCTAGCAAATGGCGGAAAGGTGAGAGTGCGTATAACCATGGACTCACATTTGTCATAAATAACTCACATACTTATTGCAAAAGTTTATTAGACCTCCAAGCAAAGTACTATTACACATGCTCCTAGGGGGAAGGTTGGTAGGAGTTAACCATCGTGTGCCCTCGACCTTCAAACAAAAGAAGACAGTCAATAATAAATGATGCTCCAACTTCTTAGCATAACGAGAGACTATAGGTGCATGCTTCGGGAATCACAAACCATAACACAAATACTCTTAATAAACCACAATCATTCACTAGTAGCCCCACATATTACCATCTTAATATCATAAAACTATTGCAAGGAATCACACTTATCATATTCAGTAATCTACATGAATTTTTTTATCATATCCCTCTTGAATACCTATCATATCAGGACCAATTTCATAACATGTGCGTATTGCCATTACTATTCATTAGACTATCAAAAAGATATAAGTGAAGCATGAGAGTGCAACTATTTCTTTAAAATATAACCACCACCGTGCTCTGAAATATATAAGTGAAGCACTAGAGCAACTGCCTAGCTCAATAGATATAAGTGAAACACATAAAGTACTCTAACAAATCACGAATAAATGCGTGTCCCTATCAAAAGGTGTGTGCAGCAAACAATGATTGTGGTAAACTAAAAGGAAAACAAAGCAAACACTACTATAATACAAAATGCCACAAGCAAACTCATATAATGTGATGAATACAAATATAGCTCCAAGTAGTATACCGAAGGATTGTAGACAAAAGAGGGGTTATCATCCAGGGCATCCCCAAGCTTAGATGCTTGGGTCTCTGAAAGTGCTAGTTATCGACTAGAGGGGGGTGAATAGGCAATTTTTATGAAAGTCTTCAAAACACGAGGTATTTGAAGACAAACAGATGAAATGAAAACCTATCGATATCCAGAGGAAGATAGACTACACTAGACAAGCCATAGTCAAGTAAGCAATGTAGTGTAAGTACGAAGAATATCAGTAGCTAGGTAGTATGGATCAAAATGGAAGACAGAATGAAGCCAAAAGGTAATAGACTTCACCCAGTGAAGTCAATCAGATCAGACATGCAAGCAATGACTTCACGAAGACAAACAGTAAAGTAAAGGGAAGTGGGGGATAGAACCAGTTGCTTGGTGAAGACAACGATTTGGTAGACCCGTTCTAGTTACTGTGACAACTGTACGTCTGGTTAGGGAGGCTGAGATTGAAGTGAGAAGACCGCATCTTCACCTTATTCCCCTTGAGCTAAGGACACCCAGTCCTTGCCCAATCACTCTGGTAAGTCTTCAAGGTAGACTTCCAAACCTTCACATACTTCGTTCACCGGCGATCCACAATGACTCTTGGGTGCTCAGAATGTGACGCCTAACCGGCTAGAGGATTCCCAGTCCTCAAGTGTAACATGTCTTCAGGTCACGCTGACAGAAAGACTTCACTAATGCCAAACACTCTTTGGCTCTGGGTGTTTTGGGCTTTGTCCTCGCAAGGATCTCTCTCTCAAAGGCTTCGGAGGTAGGTTGCTCTCAAACAACAAAATCCGTGCACTAATTCTGAGCAGCCACCAATTTATGGTGTAGGGGGTGGGCTATTTATAGCCAGTAGGCAACCTGACCTGGTATGTTTGAAATGACCCTGGATCACTAAGGAACCGACACATGTCCAACGGTCCGATTTCAAACACACACGGCAGCTTGACTTGGGCTACAAGCAAAGCTGAGTCATCCAGCTCTGATAAGATTTGCTCTCATTGTCTTCGCTCGAAGACATAGGATTTTGGTTGAGCATCACGTCAGTCACTCTGACTTTGTTCACTTGGACCCCACTTAACAGTACGGTGGTTCCTATGACTCAATAAAGAAGAAAGGAAACTACGAAACAACTATGTCTTCGTACACGATAGTCGTCACGTAAATGTCTTCACATGTCAAAATCCTCGTCATGAATGTCTTCACGAACCACCATTGTCTTCAATGTCTTCACACATTTTTAGGGGTCATCTCTGGTAGGTAAACCAAATCAATAAGGGACTACTACCTATGTTATCCTGCAATTCTCACAAACACATTAGTCCCTCAACCAAGTTTGCCTTCAATACTCCAAAACATCATAGGGGTCGCACTAGACGCACTTACAATCTCCCACTTTTTGGTGATTGACGACAAACTGGTTGAAGTTTTCAACGGGGATAAAAGTATGTGAAAGTTAAGGATCAAAGTCATTCTCTTCATAAGTACCAAAAGGCTCCCCATGAAGATGTGCATATAAGTAATTTGCTTTTGAATGCAAATGCACATGGCATGTTTTACTTTGTGGAGATCCTCTTGAGCTTACGAAGATAATTCATCTCACATATATGAGAGTAGCGAAGATAATGACATGCATAATGAGAAACGGGCTTCTGCGGAATGACTTCATGCGGAATTTATCATCGCAACACAAAGTAGTAGCAAGAAAAGCAGATGACCATCAGGTTTAAGTGTTACAACTCAAGAGCCGAATAGTTTCAAAATGAGAGTTGTAAGAACTTAGCAAAAATAATGCAACCACTCCATATAGACCCGCTTGAAGACTATCAACCTCATATGCTTCTCCCCCTTTTGTCAGTAAGGACCAAAAAGGTTTGAAGACATAGAGGTTATATTCGTTCACAGTTGGAGAAGATGTTGGAGCAGGGTCGATGTTGGAGTTGGGCACTGCAGACGGGCCTAACGCAGAGTTGTGGTGCAGCAAAGCCAGAGTTGGTGAAGTGGCGTCATCTCCTTCATCGACGACTCCCGCAACACCAGTTGCAGCCGAAGATGAATGTTCCGAATCTTCAATTGAAGGTGTCTGATGCCAACTTGCAGATTGTGGAGGCCTGGAGTCAAATTTGAATTTCTCTGTGAAGCCATCTTCAGAGCTGAGCATTGTAAGGCTCTTCCAGGACCGCCGACAGGCTTCATGCGCGACGAATGAGTTCTTGGTGGGCAAGTTGCGAATGTGATTTACATCAACCAAGCGACTCTGCATTTGATGCTTCAGCCAGTCATGATGCCTATCCTGCTTTTGATGGAGAGAAACCAGAAGCTCATGATCATTTCGGACAGGGGAACACTTATGAGGCCTTTGAGCAATGGTGCTGGCAGTGGCTTCAGTATTGGCTCAATGCGGCAGATGCAAGTTGCTAGCCAGAGGATAAGCAGGAGTAGTAGAATTTGGCACATGAATCCCTTCAATGGGCTGCGTGAAGCTTTGATGTTCTGCATTTTGTAGATGCAGCGGCTTCTTGGCAGGTTCAAGGTAGATGTTGTCGGATTCGGGATTCTGCAGACCCTTGAGAGATTCGAAATCTGGGGTGCGTGCAAAGAACTCGTCCTCTCCAGTCTGCCTAATCACCAAACCCACGGCCTAGTTCGACGAACCCAATGGACAAGAGACACAGCAGTTTATCTTGGTTCGGGCCACCTTGCGGTGTAATACCCTACTCCAGCTTTGTGGTGGATTGCCACGAGGGACCGAGGATGAACTAGTACAGTGGTTGACCAGCCTGAGGAGGTGAGGTGTTCTTGTGCTCGATGAGCCTCACCCGATGCTAAAGGGCGCGCCCTCGCGAGGTGGGAAACTACCGCGAGTGTATCAAGCTAAGTTATCCTACCACACCTACTCGGAGCACGAACATCATAAGCATAACACAAGAACAATAAACATAGCATAGTGGCATAAGTACCATGGTTCATTACGCGCCCCAGCAGGGCCCTCTACTTTTTTCAAAATGCAGGAGAAAGGAAAGGTTAAACAAAAGCGGCCCGCACGACCGCAGCAGCTCCCGAGGCCTGGCTCTTGAGGCCCTTCGGGCTCAGCCTGAGCCCTCCTCCCGTTTCACCGGGGCGTGGCAACGAGAAGATCCACAACCACCCTCGAAGCGAGCCCGGCGACGTGGCGGCTGGTCGTAGCCGCTGCAGCTTGTGCTCTCGCTAGAGGAAGAGCCGCCGCTGCTGAAAAAGCCGCGGCCGTCACCAAGGGCAAGCTCACCCTCGGCGTCACCATGGCCGTCGTCAAGGCCAAGCTCATCGTCGCCGCCGTCGTCTTCGGGGTAGCACCCTGCACGACGGCAATCTTCCCCAAACACCCTCACGTAGAGGGTCGCGATGTCGTCGTACTTGAAGTGGAGGGTGCACCTCCCGCTCGGGTCGCGCGCGCGGGCAAACGCCTGCCAACCGCGGGTTAAGGCCACGATCCTGACGGCGGAAACTTCGACCCCGACCCATGAAGCCTTGCTGCAGCAGCCGTCAGCCTGTAGCCAGAGGTCGTCAAGGCCAGCGACCGGCAGCTCGCCCGCGAAGAAGTGCGGGGGCAAGAGCCAGGTGCCGGTCGGCCTCTCTGACCACACGACAAACTCTAGAAGCACCTCCGCCAAATGGAAGCACGACTAAGGAGGCCTGGCAACCATGGCATGCTGTCCCTCGTCGTAGGGGCTGCCTCGCCCCAGGAGGCTCCCGCCGCGAGAAGAAGTGCCGCCGCGGTCACCCGAGGTGCGCCCGCGCCCCCGTGGAGCCACCGCAGGAGTCACGACATGCTTGCGGGGGCGACCTCGCCCTCTCTTGGGTGGTGGCGAGCCGGGCCCCTCCTTGGGGGCCTTCCCCTTCTCAGCAGCAGAGAACTTTCTCGTGGGACCATGGGTGCTATGGCAAGTTAGCATGGCAAGAAGGAGGAAGAAGGAGCGGGTGGCGAGAAGATGGAGATTGGCAACGGGGCTCTGCCCTTCCCCTCATTTATAGCCAGAGGGAGGCCAACCGCCGGCTTCCACGACCCCGCGCAATGATGGTTTTTCTCTGCATGCAGCACAGTCTCGTCAAGTTGAACGGTTGCCGAGGCGGCGTGGGGAAGCGAAGACGCCCACGTCCCAT
This sequence comes from Aegilops tauschii subsp. strangulata, assembly GCF_002575655.3. Taxonomy (NCBI): domain Eukaryota; kingdom Viridiplantae; phylum Streptophyta; class Magnoliopsida; order Poales; family Poaceae; genus Aegilops; species Aegilops tauschii. The sequence continues at coordinate 246,539,561 of NC_053038.3, forward strand.
CAATCGCCACGCGTCGACTGAGGCCGCAGGTGGTTAGGGCCAGCGGCGCTCCGCACTTATGCTTTGGCTTTTCCTCGAAGCCAAGTTCGAGCGCACCTTGGGCCCGGGGCTACTGTCGGCGTCCTAGGACCGGGGGTGCCCAGACTTGCCTACCTGCGGCCTGAGGCGTGGCTCTCTCGACGGCCCGGTATGACCCAGCGTCAACCTGCAACAACTCAAGAACCTTGTGAGGGGCCAAGCCTCGCAAGGCGGATTACACCAAAACCTCCCTGGGGGCGGCCTCCCCAGGCCGGCTCCCGAGGATCGGAGATATGAATGAATGCTGCACCTCGCGAGATTCACATGACATGAGCCATGACGACCAAGGCCAGGCGGGCGCCAGCGGGCGCTGTGTAATTGTTTCATCTTTGGTGCTAAGGTGGCAAGAGCAGGCACGGGGTCCCGAGGAATCAAGCAAAGGTTTCCATTCCGGTGCAACAAGACCAAGACCACCAGGATGGCAGGACGAAGGTCATGGCGGAGCCCACCGCAGCGTCACCACCAGAGGCTTTGGCAGGCGAAGACTAGTTTTGTCATGATAACTTGTACTAGTTGTCTCCCTTCGAATTTGGCCGTTGTGGGATCCCTTCCCGCCTTCATTTGGGAAGAGAACCAAGGCCACTATAAATACGACTTAGCCACCACCATGGGGGGATGGATTGATTCCACCCCGACCAGCTCACCATCTCATCGAGCTCAAGAACACCTCACCTCCTGAGGCTCTTCCACCCCTGTACTAGTTCATCCAGCCCCTTGAGGCAATCTACCACAAAGCTGGAGTAGGGTATTACACCGCAAGGTGGCCCGAACCAGGATGAACTGTTGTTTCTCTTGTCCCTTCGGTTCATCGAGCTAGGCCGTGGAATCGTTGAGCAGGCGGACTGGGAAGACGAGTTCTTCGCACGCACCCCAGAGTTCGAACCTCTCAAGGGTCTGTGGAACCCTGAATCCGACAGGTTCAATATTGAAGTGTTCATGAAGAGGACGAAGGATGGATGGTCAATCATCCACAGGCACTGGCCTAAAGTTGCAAAGACCTTCAACATCAATGAAGGCTCAATATTCGCCTTCGGCTTCAGCAGTTTTCCAGATGAGATACATTTGTCTATGTACCGTCTATGATGGTAAGTTCCAAAGGTTATAGATGTTGCATGTGAAACTTGGTGCTGGTGCAGTTGTGTAATGAGGTAGTTGAGTGCTGAAGCTATATTATGTGGTACTCTGATGTATTTCAATTATGAAAAAGAAATATATTGTGTGCTTAATATGAAATATCAATTAGATTAATAAATGGATTATTAATAATAGGATAATTAGCCTGCTAATTGGGTTTTTCTATTGAAACGGTTATTGAGCAAACACCGTGGGCGATGACCTCAGGCAACACACACAGTTTATAGGAATAAACCGTGTTGGATTAATGAACAATCACACACAACATCCTCTTGAAAACTGTTTGCGTTAGGCCACCTGGCGCAAATGTTTACCATGTAAAAACGGTGTGTGATGGACAGCCTTTGTCACATAGTTTGTTCTACGCACCGTGCGTGATGCATTCAATAACGCAAATGATGGTTGTTTACACCATGTGCAATGGAAACGCTATCACAAACGATTTAACGGGGAAAATTGTGTGTGATGTACCTGCGAACAGAAACATTTTCCTTGGAGCAGCTGTGTGGGATGTATATACGAATAGAAACGTTTAGCGGGGACTGACTGTGTGGGATGTACTTATGACCGAAAATGATTTCGCCTGTATAATTGTATTTTTTTGAGCACTACTATACGTATAACCGTATTTGATCACTCATCGATCGCACATGACCTCATTTTGCCGAGCGTGTGTGCCAGGAGGGCATATCCCCGACAGTTTCTGGGTCATGTGGGAAGGACCCCCCTATCGCCCACACTCACTAGGCGACGGTTCCAAATGTCGTCGCGGAAAGGGGTTAAAAACCGTTTGTATAGCACCTTGTTCTACTAGTGTTCCTTAACCATTTCATTTCCTCATTTCCTTGTTGATGAAATGGATCGTTACTCTTTGAAGACTTTGACTGAAGACTTTCTCAATTTCCTCAACCCAAATTCTTCAGTCACGTTGTCATATGCCTACTTATCTTGTTTACACGCTACTTGCGCTCTTTGTATGTTTCATTTCATCATGATGACTATGCTACCGCCTCGTTATGCATGCACTTGAGTACTTTACCCGCTGCTTGTATTTCATCACTTAGCAAATTCCTCAAGTAGTAATTCCTAAGTGACGAATTTGTCAAAATCGCCTATTCACCCCCCTCTAGTCGATATACATGCACTTTCAATTGGTATTAAAGCAATGTACTCCCTTGTTCTGTGTGATTTGGTTTAACCACCTGGAGTTCTAGTTTTGTCGACTGCAGGTATGATCAAGGTCTCGGCTTCGTTTCCTACCTTCGATGGGACGGACTACCCCTACTGGAAGAACAAGACGTGCATAAATCTTGAGGCAATTGACAATGATCTCTGGTATGTTGTGGAAAATGGAGTTCCCTCCATCACTCCTTGGTGGGGTATACAAACAGGGTTGTATGTTTCCCCTGACTTGTGCACAGACAGTAGGCCTCCACCCTGGCAACACCGAGCTCCTAAGACCAAGATAAGCCAACGAAACAAGATATAACTAAGGAAAAACCTCCCTTCCCGGGCAGGAGAGCCTGGTTAGGTTGAGGCCTTGCCAAGAGCAGGCCCCAGGATTCCCCCTGCAGGCTTGCCGGGGCCGCCGAGGGCATGTCACCCCACCAAGACTACACTGCTCCACCGCACAGGGATGCAAGTCCGGTGTGGTGTCGAGCCCCCAAATGATTAAGTGGCTGTCATTTGGCACATGACAGCCATTTGGAAAGGAGATTCTCCCTGTATGACACCCGTCCAGAGGCGTGTCATGTAGACACATAAGAAGGTAGTTCAGCGGTGTGGCAAGCTTGCCGGGCTGCCTCCTCAGCATGACACATTGCAGTCCATTTAATGCACTTTGTCCTAACTGTCAGAGTTAGGTATGATAGCACTATTGGCTATCTAATCAGTAGATAATTACTTATTTGCCACTGTGGTAACCCCTTAGCCTATAAAAGGAGGGCCATGGCAACCTAAGATAGGATTCAGACCATTGTACACCCTTACGCGCGTGGCTGCTCTCCCTGAGGCAGCCTTTCCGGGCATGAGAGCTTCATGTACACCACGGTGCTCCCATCAATCCACCAAAGCAGAAGTAGGGTTTTTTGCTTCCCAGCGGCCCGAACCTAGGTAAAAACCACTAGCGTCACCCCTGTCGTGCTGCTTCATGGTCTCCGCTCTTTGTGCAACGTGCCCTTCCCCGTTGCCGAACTAGAAGGGGCTGATGGACCCATAGGTGATCATGTTCCACCACGACATCATTGGCGCGCCAGGTAGGGGGAAGGCCATTGCGCGAACCTGAGGTCGTGAACAGGCGCGTCGAGCTACACTATCATCTGCGTCAACACTCTCTCTGCATCGACGGTTTCGGAGAAGAAAGGCAATGTCATCTCCTCGCCTCGCCCTACCTAGTTTCATCGCCCATATCCGCCATGGCTGCGGTGGTGGAGGGAGCGAGAGGTGGGGCGACGCGATGACCCCCGATGGCTTTGGTAGCACGGCCACCATGCTGCTCCCGCTTGACAGAAGAAGGAAGGAAATGCGGTACATGCTCTCCTCCTCCACCACTTTCACTTGTCAACGCTTGGGCCACGCAGGGGGTAGCGTTATCAATGTCGATAAGCACACGCGAAACTCGGTCTAGTATTTACCCCACCAAGGGAAAATCCTGAGTGAAACATTGGTGCGAATCTGTTGATTGGCACCCCGGCAAGCATCCTCCTACAGGCCCGTCTACGCCAAGAGATGCGTTTATGCCTACCATCGAGATACCATTAAAAGTGAAAGGAGAAGGAGAGAGGAGTTGTCCCTTCCCGCCCACCATGCATTATCATTTGCAAGTGATCTGCTACCCCCTTTGGCCCTTGCCGGGGGGATGCGTGACTGATAAAACTAGAAAGTTTCCACTTTGTGCATCTTTTATGTTGGATAATGTTGCAGATCTGAAACGGACATGCGAACGCCATCCTTTTAAGATATGCAGACGTGACGAACGACCACGACCGAACGAGGAGGGAAGCATGAGAAAAAGCTAAGTCAACATGCCCACTGACTTTTTCTCCGAATTTTGCATTTGCTTATCCCTTGGACAATCAAGTTTTTCTATATGGTTATGGCCTTTCAGGTGATGGCACCTTGCTGTATTTGTCTGCGCCCCCGCTTTTGTTTTGAGCACTGCTCAACAAGGTGGGCGGTAGCATCAAAGAATCCTAAAGAAAAACCTGCCGGGGCATGTCCTCTCCAGCTGAATGCTAAGGACCTACTCCTCACAGCAATCACAGTGGCATGTTACTGTCAGGCAACCAAAACACATGGAAAGAAACTAACCATACAAACATCCATGGGTGGAACACAAGAGGCATAGCATACACTTAGATTTAATTAAACATCAGTTCAACAAAAACAAAAGCAGTACGTGGCCTAAACACAAAGCATGCATAATGTTTTGTTACGGGACGCCGCGACCACAAGAATGATTCAAGGCTGAGCTTGCAGCCTTAGGGGATCCTGGGGACGGTGAGAACCTTGTCAACAAAAGGGCCGGCCTTCTCCTCGGCAGCAGAAATGTCGGTGCCCGCCGGCAGCCTCCTGAAGCCATCAGCAAGATTAAAGTCCGGATGTCGATAAGCGATGTTGCTCAAGACCATGAAGAGGGCATCGCGGGCAAGCTTTCGGGACTCATTTGCAAAACGAGTGGCTTTTCCTTCATCATGTGCCTCAGCCCTTTGATCTATCCATTGAAGAAGAGCGCCAGCTTAATGCTTGGGACCTCGTGTCTGCTAACTGAGAAGGTTGGGCTCTTCATGCCCATCGTTGCAATCTGGGCAGAGAGGCGCTCGGCAATATCGACCAGACTTTTTATCCAGAGATAACACTGCTCAACTTGGTTCACTAGTTCGTCTTCTGCGTCCTTTCGGAGGATTCTCGTACTATCCAGGTCCTTCATCAGTTGCTTCTCACGGGCTCCGGCGGACTCGATCCCACTCTCTAGGGTGCCAATCCTTGCCTTCATGTAAGTGATAGTTCCATTGGCGGTACCAATGTGGTGGCTCTTGGAGGAGAGCTGCAATTGCACCTCCTTTAGAAGTGTCTCAGCCTTCTGCGCTTCCTCCTTGAGAGCCACAATTTCCTTGGCACTCCCAGCAAGATCCTCTATCAGTTTGGCCACCTGTTGATCGAGGTTCGCGTTGGCAATGGATGCAGTGGCAAGATCATTGGCAACCTTCTTCAGCTGGGTAGCGGAGTCAAGGGTGAGCGTGTCAAGGGCCGCCGTGTGCTTATCCTGCATCTCCTTGGTGCATTGCTGGAAAAGGGCCTGCAGTTCTCCATCCTTGTTGCGAAGGGTGGCCTCGAGGTTCTCTTCCCGGGAAGAGATGTACTTCTCCTTGGCGTTCAGAAGCGCTGCACGCTCCGCCAGACGGACTTCCCAGACATCGACATCCTCTTTCCCCATGGTGATCGTATTCTGTTGCCGTAGAAGGATTTGGAACTGCTTGCTATGCCACTCGTGCAGCTCACTGCCCTTGTCTCTCAGCTTCTTATACATGATGCTAGCAGAGTTGCACTTCTCGTTGAGCACGTACCACTTCTGACTTTACCTGCTATGCATCTCCTTGATGTATGTCAACACGGAATACAGGAAGGACAGGTCCATGACTGCGCTGACTGAGTCATCAGCCTCTTCAGCCCACTGGGACAGTGGCGCCATGATGTGCTGGATCTCCTCGTCAAGGTCTACACTCACTGCCGTGGAAGAGTGTCAGTGCAACAAACCCTGGGTCTGTTGCCCAGACTGTGCACAAACACGAGAACAAGATTAAAGCACTAACCCAAGTCAGAGTACAAGAAACAAAGAGATTCGAAGGTCCAACATGCAGATCAGAGGGACCAAGATCAAGTCAGAGAAGTAGGATATTGTCAAGAAAAAGGCCTCCTTTGCCGGGCAGGGGAGCCCGCCAAGGGGCGAGGCCACCCCCAGAAGCAGGCGACCAAAGCACCCCGGCAGGGCATGCCAGGGCTCGCGGAGGCAAAACCGCCTCACCAACCATTTCCACCATGACCCACGTCGTCGATCAGTGTGGAGTCAAGCCGTAGAGTGACTAAGCGGCAACCATTCACCACATGGCCGCCTCTCTCTATAGGAAAAACCCACAAATGACACTCGTCCTGTGACATGTCAAGCAAGCAGGCGCGAGCTGGAAAAATAGCCCCGCAAGCCTTGCCGGGTAACCAACGATGTTACATTAAGCGTTGCATCTAATGCACCTTGTCAGCCAGCAGAGTTAGGTATGATAGCATTGTTGCTATCTTATCAGTGCGTAATGACCACTTTGCCATTGTGGTGGTCCCTTGATCTATAAAAGGAGGCCCGTGGCAACCATAGAAGAGGTGAGAAGGTTGAATAACTCACACCCCCATACGCGCGTAGCCACTATCGCCCTGAGGCAACCCATGCCAGGCAAGTGTACTACGCTCCACCACCACCTTTCCACCATAAATCCACCAAAGGAGGAGTAGGGTTTTATGCCTCGCGGCGGCCCAAACCGGGGTACAACTACCCGCGTGATCTGTGTCGTGCTGTGCCAAGCTCGTCTGCTCTTTGTGCAACACGACGTCCCCCTGCTGAAATAGCAAGGGGCCTCCTGGTCCCATAGGTGGCCGTGGTTTCCCATGACATCTTTGGCGCACCAGGTAGGGGGCTTGTTTGTGTTAACCTGAAGGCGTGTGCAGCGCGTCATCTTCATCACCATCTTCATCTTCGACGATGCCATCGACCATGGCGCCCAAGAAGAAACCCGGTGTTTCAGCTCACCAATCCACCTTGAAGGCTCCGCCGCCTGCGGTCTCTAATGCCACAGGGGGTGCTGTGGCACACGAGGACGCGGACGCTGCTGGGGATGTGGTCGGAGTAGGCGGCACCATCACCACTTCCCCCATAGCCGACGCAGGAGCAGGGGGCACAAGAGGAGAGCAGCATCAGCAACACCCCGATGGCCACGCTCCCAAAGGTACGGGTGAGGGGGTTACTCCATCTGCGCCCCTCTCCCCCACAAACGGGCACAACCACAACAATGGTGCTCGGACCGGGGCGTACCGCCGCCCTCCAGCCGCCCCTACCACGGGTGCGGTCGCAGCGCGTGCAGCTCCTCCAGGACGGGCTGAGCGAGCCGCTGCTCCCGACAGAGCCGCCGGACCTCGAGCGCCTTCGCCACACCACATCCAGGTGATCTCCCCGCAGCAACAGTGGGGGGGGGGCAGTGCTACCGCCGCCAGCACTGTCAGGAGCCAAGCGACGGTACAATCGACTTCATCATCATCCATGCCAAGCACAGCTTCGGAGGCCATGGGACGAGCTTAGCTGCTGCTGAGGTTTTGGCTAGCGGCGAGCAGATGGACGAATGGTGTGCCACCATCTAGAGCCTGCTCGATTTCACAGAAGCTGTGGCCCCACGGAGAGCTAGCCCACCACGACCTCCCCAAGCGACAGCAACAGCTCATGCTGCTGACCATACGGAGGGGGCCATCCCCACGGTGCAATCCCCACCGCGGCAGCCCGCGGGAGTGCAACAAAATCAAGACCCCGATGATGTCTCGGTGGCCTCTTTTGACCCTCGAGCACGTCCAGGCCAATGGCGAGCCTCGGAGGATAGGCGGAGAGGAGACGCGCGCGTTGTCATCGAGCAATGCCACAACGACCTCCGCCGGACCGACGAGTGTGACGGCCTCAACGTCGACGAGCCTACGCTCGGTGTTGGCAGGTTCCTACCTTTCGAGGTTGGCTGCCCTGCCTTTACACGCGAGCTGCGGCAAGTCCGTTGGCCATCCATTCGCACATTCAAGCCAGAGTTACCTGAGAAGTATGACGGGAAGCTGAACCTGGCAGAGTTCCTGAGCATCTACACCATCGCTGTTCAGGATGCCGAGGGAAGAGATGAGAAGGTGTTTGCCAACTACTTCCCTTTGGCCCTCTAGTCCAATGTGAGGTCTTGGCTGATGCACCTACCGGAGAACTCCATTTCTTCATGGGCTGACCTGTGCCACGAGTTCATTGGCGCCTTTACTGGCGGTCATCAAGAACCCGGCAGGCCCAGTGACTTGCAACTTCTCTAGCAGAAGGAAGGAGAAACCCTCCGTAAGTATTTACAGAGATTTAGCAAAGTTCATAGAAATATCCCGAATATCCATCCGGCAGCAATAATAGCTGCCTTCCAGTCCAATGTGCGCTTCTCCAATGAACGTGCGGTTGCCCAAGACTGTGAAGGAGCTTTACACGTTAGTGGATAAATGTGCTCGGATGGAGGAGGGAAGAAATTTGCCCGGAGAGGAAGATTGCACCAACTATCATTCAGAGGATGAGGACGAATCAACCAGTCTAAAGAAGAGCAAGAAGCGCAGTAAGAAGCGGAGAGATAAGGCAGTGACGACTGTTGAAGGATCGGGTACGCCTAGTACCAGCAACAAGGCAAAAGCTGAGGCCCCCGGCAAGGAAGCTGCCGCGTGCACTGATTGCCGGGAAGCCGCTGCTGCCGAGAACGCTGGGAAAGGCGATGGGCCGTACTGCAAGATTCATCGGACCAAGGGCAACGACCTTCAAGAGTATTATCAGGTTGAACAGCTTGTCAAGAAACAGAGAGCAGAGTATGAGAAGTGTGATAAGGAAAAGGGTCAGAATGTTGCTAGTGGTAAAGGCCGAGGTGGTGAAGTAAATCGCCCCGGCAAACCCTTTCGGAACCAAGGAAAGGCCACCAGAGGTCAAGAGAAGGAAACCTGTGATGATGACAGTGATGAAGGGGATGAAGAGGAAACGAGTGAGGAGGAGTTTCAGAAGGCCACAGACGCCCTGTGCATTGACGGAGGTGCATCTCTGCACACTTCTCACCGCCAGCTCAAGCGATGGGCACGAGAAGTCAACACCTTCGAACTAGCGCCAGAGGCCCGGAAGCCGCTCAAGTGGTCCTGTACGCCCATCATCTTTGACGAGGAAGATCATCCTAGTCGTACCACTGCGGTAGGGTGTTTGCCATTGTTGGTCTCCCCAACAAATCGCAACCTCAACATCACAGAGATGCTAGTGGACGGCGGGTCTGGGTTGAATCTGATTTCCCTAGCAGTTATCAGCAAGCTTCAGATAGGAGAGGAAGAGTTAGAGGTTACCGACACCTTTCAAGGAGTTAATCCCGGCAGGAGCCATCCTAAGGGAAAGATCACGTTGCCGGTAATGTTTGGGGGAGAACTGAACTACCGGACTAAGAGGATTGTGTTTGATGTGGTTGATCTCCCCCTGCCGTACAATGTGATTCTTGGATGCCCGGCCCTAGCTAAGTTCTTGGCGGCATCCCACTATGCCTACAACACCTTGAAGATGCCTCGGCCACTGGGAGTCATCACCATCCCATCGGATGAGAAGGATGCAATCATTTGTGTGGAGAAGATGTTCCAGGACGCGATAGAGGCAGTGGCAGCGGCAACTCCCACCGAGGAAAGTAAAGGAAAGAAGAGAGATTATAGGGACTCTGGCAAAGAGTCCGGGAAGCATGCCCCAACACCCATTGACGACGTGCCGGAGTGTTTTAACAGCAAGAGTTCCAAGGTCACCGCACCCCAAGTGAAGAAGGTCCCGGCAGGGCTGGCTCGCATTGATGGTACTTTCACTATCAACACCACCCTCGATGACCAATAGGAAAGCGCGCTCGTTGCCTTCTGGCGGGCGAATATCGATGAGTTTGCGTGGCAACCATATGATATCCCCGGTGTTCCCAGGGAGGTAATCGAGCACCACCTTGCTGTCTGCCCACTGCCCGACCTATCAAGCAGAAAGTCCGAAAGTAGGCCTTGGAGAGACAACAGTTCATTGCGGAAGAGATCAAGAAACTTGAGGCAGCTGGTTTGGTCAGAAGACTGCTGCACCCCACATGGTTTGCATAGATTTCACAAATCTTAACAAGGATTGCCCGAAGGACCCGTTTCCCTTGCCGCGTATCGAGCAGATTATGGACTCCACTTCAGGGTGTGATTTGCTCTCCTTTCTGGACGCATACTCTGGGTATCACTAAATCTTCATGTGCAAGGAAGATGAAGAGAAGACGTCGTTCATCACTCCATGTGGTACGTACTGCTTTGTCCGCATGCCATTCCGATTAAAGAGTGTCGGGCCCACTTTTGCAAGGGTAGTCCAGATCGGTTTTGAGCCACAGTTGCACAGAAACATAGGAGCCTATATGGATGATATTGTGGTCAAGACGAGGATAAGGCCACCCTTCAAGATTTTGGGGAGACGTTTGCTAATCTGTGCAAGATCAATCTGAAGCTCAACCCGGAGAAGTATGTATTTGGATGTGAGGCTATCGAGTAGATCCAAGCACCAAGGATACTTAAGGATGTGAGGCGTCTGACAGGATGTGTTGCCGCGCTAAGCAGATTCATCTCCAAGTATGTCGAGCGTGCCCTACCATTCTTCAAAATATTGAAGAAGGCAGGTCCTATGAAGTGGACCCCAGAAGCAGATGCAGCTTTGCAAGAGTTGAAGGCCTACTTGTCCTCTGTGCCTACCTTCGTTGCTCCCAAGCCCCAGGAGCCATTGCTGCTATACATGGTGGCAACCAACCAAGTGGTCAGTGCGGCCTTGGTAGTGCAGCGAGAAGTGGATGAGGCAGAAAGTGAGCAGAGACCGACAGAGTCGGAGAAGGGCCAGGCAGCAATGAGCACGGCAACAAGAGCAACCCCAAGGATGCGGCAAGGAAGAAAGAAGTGCAGCGCCCAGTGTACTTCGTCAGCTCCTTGTTACAGGGGGCTAGATCGAGATACTTTGGTGTGCAGAAGTTGATCTTTGGTCTCATTATGGCCTCAAGGAAAATTCACCACTACTTCCAAGCCCATGAGATCACGGTTGTTACTCGTTTTCCGTTGCAAAGGACACTCCGAAACCTACAGGCTACCAGCAGAATAGTGGAGTGGGCTTTGGAGTTATCCAGCTTTGGTTTGAAGTTTGAGAGCACATCAACTATTCAGGGCAGGGCATTGGCAGAGTTTATTGCAGAATGGATGCCAACCCCTGATGGGGAAGTAACAGAGACAGTTATCCCCGGCAAGGAATAACCCCAAGAATGGATTATGTATTTTGATGGTGCTTTTTCCCTACAAGGTGCAATAGCTGGCGTGCTTCTTGTCGCCCCCTACGGGGAGTACTTGAAGTACGTCGTTCAAATGCATTTTGCCCGGAAAGAAGCAACCAACAATACAACAGAGTATGAAGGGCTCCTTGCCGGGCTCAGGATTGCAGTTGAATTGGGAATTAAGAAGCTGATCGTCCGAGGAGATTCGCAGCTTGTGGTGACACAAGTCAACAAGGATTACCAAAGTCCATTGCCGGAGGCATACGTCGTGGAAGTGAGGAGATTGGAGGAGCACTTTGATGGATTGCCAACAGAGCATGTACCCCATGTGGAAAACAACATAGCTGATCATCTGTCAAAGTGTGCTGCGCAGACGCTTCCTGTGGAACCAGGGACTTTTGTTCTCCATCTCACTCAGCCCTCTGTATCCCCAGCGACAATGGCTCGGAAAAGGGGAAAGATGGACTACGGTAAGCCTCTCCCGGTAGAGTTGTCCGCTCCGGGTAGAGACCCTGCCAGAAACAAGTCCGCACAGCCTGCCGGACCACCCCCCCCAGCTAGGCCAATGGACCCTGCGAACGAGGCATGTGCTCCCGCAGCAGAGGAGGAGCCGCTAGTCCTCGTTGCCGAGCCACAGGCTCCAACTTGGGCAAGGCACATTGTCTAGTTCTTCCAAACTAGAGAGCTTCCCGGCGACCAAGATGAAGCTAAAAATTAGCCCGGAGGGCCAGTATGTATCAGTTTGTCGATGACACTCTATACAAAAGGAGGCCCAACGGTGTGAAATTGAAGTGTGTCTGCCGGGAAGAAGGGAAGGAACTGCTGGCTGAGATACACAAAGGCATGTGCGGCTCCCACATTGGATCAAGGGCATTAGTTGGGAAATCATTCCGACAAGGATTCTATTGGCCCACAGCCCTCCAAGATGAAGTCGAGCTAGTCACCAAATGTGAAGCCTGCCAGTTCCATTCCAAAGAAAACCCACCTGCCCGTCCAAGATCTTCAAACAATCCCTCCATCATGGCCATTTTTGGTCTGGGGGCTCAATATCCTCGGCCCCTTTCCCCGAGCAATCAGGGGCTTTGAATTCTTGTTTGTTGCCATCGACAAGTTTACAAAGTGGCCGGAAGTGACATCCGTGAGAAAGGTGACTGCTTAGTCAGCTATCAAGTTCTTGAAAGAATTTGTGTGTCATTTTGGAGTTCCGGCAAGGATCATCACCGACAACGACACCCAGTTCACGAGCCACACCTTCATGCAATAGTTCATGCCCTTGGATGCAAGATCTCATTTTCCTTTGTGGCACACACCCAGAGCAATGGACAAGCTGAGAGGGCGAACACTGAAGTGCTGTGTGGACTCAAGACAAGAGCTTTTGATACGTTGCGGAAGCACAACATGCGGTTGATCGAGAAGTGGTTGATAGTTCTTTGGTCCCTCAGAACGACACCAAACTGAGCTACCGGGCAGACTCCCTTCTCCCTGGTCTACGGGGTAGAAGCAGTTATCCCCACGGAACTCATTTATGAGTTGCCTCGAGTGCTTGCCTACGATGAAGTAGCGTAAGATCAGCACCGGCGTGATGATGTTGTGCTACTCAAGGTGAACCGTCTTCGGGCTGCTACGCGTGCTGCATGCTACCAGCAAGCCCTGCGTCGCTATCATAGCCATAGGGTTCATGCCCAGTGTTTTGAGGAAGGTGACCTTGTCCTTAGGTGTGTTCAGTCCGCCAAGGGTACAAACAGGTTGTCACTAAAGTGGGAAGGCCCTTACCGGGTAGTACGAGTCACAAGACCTGACGTAGTCCGTCTGGAGACCGGAGATGGCACTCAGTCGCGAAACTCATGGAATATTGAGCGTCTCCGGAAGTTCTACCCATAAGGCGCGGCATGTAACCCCTTGTACAAAGCTAGGCTGACCCTGTGCAAGAGAAAATAAAGAGGCGTTGTGGGGGGGCCCCGATCAAGACTGCATGCATGCATGAGCATTCAAAGATCATTGCATAAGCATTTCATGAGCATTTGCATATGCATATAGATAGGATCACATCCTGCATTCATTCTCACCCACATGAAGCTGCAGGTTCCTGCGTGGACTTGGCTTTGACTAGGAGTTGAGAAGGATGCCCGGCACAGCGATCCCTGGCAAGCCAAACAGATAAGTTCTACCTCCTGTCCATTAGTGTTTTGTAAGGCTATAACTTGAGCATGAGAAAGCTTCGCCACTCTTTTGAGACTTAGGTACTCCCATCCATGACTCGAACGCTTTCGGTCCGGGTGGTCGCAGTGGCCTTTGGTAGCAAGAAGTTGGCGGGGGGCTGGTCCCTTTGTCTGTAACCCGGTAGACGCAGTTCTCCGACAGAAAAAGGGTGCCGGCAGGATAGCCTGCTGGGGATAACTCGTTTATTTACATTAAAGAGGCATCTCGCCTCAGCATGGACATACACATGCACGGGTTCCCGGCAAGGTTCATCTTTTTCATTTATATGCTGATACAAGTACAAGTGTTTCATAACACAAACATGGACTCGGGAGATTACCTTATTTCAATTAAACTTTGGCAAGTGCGTACAGGTTTGAGGTTAAAAAAAGATAGGTGCCCCGTAATGCCTTTGCCCCTGTCCAACTCCTACAGAAGAGGTCGAAGAGGCCGGAGGCGGGCACAGCTGGGACTGGGCACCTCCCCAGGATCAGGACGGTGCCGCTCCACAGCAAGGACGAAGAAACCAGAGGGAAGGCATGGATGGTGACGCTGCCGAAGGAACAGATGGGAGGCATGGAGTCACCGGAAAACATGGTTCATCAGAATTCTCGTCCCTGTTATTCACGCGACGTGGGTTGCCGCTGCCATCTGCATCACTACCACCCGAAGACCTCGGCGGCCGTCACGCCAGATGTCATGCTCTCTAGATCTTCCTACAGAGAGCATGGTCTCCCACGGGAGCCCTAGCGTTAGAAGCCACCACACGTCACGGAGACGTATGTGAGAGTAAGAAACCTTCCTGCACGGCAGGAAGATGACGCCCAGGGGGAGCCAGATTCGCCCCTATTAGCGACGAATCTCCCCGATGGCTTCCCCCTAGCACCGCAAAAGGAAGAAGAATGAGGAGCAATCAACTACCACGCGCCATGCCCGCCTTGAGCCTCGGCATGGTGTCGTTCGCGTCCCCTCCCACTGAAGTCAAGGCCACGGGCGGCCCGGCGGCGAACACGCTGGGTTGCCACCCCCTGCGTTGTCGCCGCACCGCCCGAATCCGCCTTTCAGATCCATGCGTGGCTTCAAGATGGAGCCCGGGGTACGGCCCCATGCTCTCTTCACCAGCTTAACCGGTAGAAGTAGAAGAAAGAAGAGGAGTAATGCAAGGATGAGTGACTCCACCCTCCTCTGCCCCTTCCTTTTATAGGTAGGACAAGGTGGGGAGCCGCTCCACCAAACGAGCGACCATCGTCCTCCTCGGCCAATTCAAGACGACCGGGCCCTCACCTTGATGCTCTCCCACGCCACACGCCTCTGTTACCTACACCACGCGACGCATGCAGCGTACGTGGCCAAGGATATGGGCGTGGTGGGAAGAATGAATTGGTAGTTTCTACCCCCGTGCGTTAAACTCATTCACGGGCCATTACTGGAGCGGCCCCACCACTATTGGCTTTACACGATGCGCGGAGAAACCGGAATCAAGGCTAATGGAGAAGAAAAGAAGACCTCAAGAGACCAGCCTTTTCAGCAACCCCGCCTGTGCACTTATTAGGCCCTACCCCAACGTCGCTCAGCAGTGCGTTCGGGGTAGGCCCGGTGGCTTCTGTAGGTGCAACAAACCGTGGGTCTGTTGCCCAGTCTATGCACATGCACGATAACAAGATTAAAGCACCAGCCCAAGTCAAAGTACAAGAAACCAAGATATTCAAAGGACCAACATGCAAATCAGAGGGACCAAGATCAAGCTAGAGAAGGAGGATATCATCAAGAAAAAGGCCTCCTTTGCCGGGCAGGCGAGCCCGGCAAGGGGTGAGGCCACCCCTAGAAGCAGGCGACCAAAGCGCCCCAGCAGGGCCTGCCAGGGCTCACAGAGGCAAAACCACCTCACCAACCATTCCACCACGACCCACGTCGTCGATCAGTGCGGTGTCAAGCTGCAGAGTGACTAGGTGGCAGCCATTCGCCACATGACCGCCTCTCCCTATAGGAAAAACCCACAGATGACACCCGTCCTGCGACGTGTCAAGCAAGCAGGTGCAGAGCTGGCAAAATAGCCTGGGAAGCCTTGCCGGGCAACCAACGATGTGACATTAAGTGGTGCATTTAATGCACCCTGTCAGCCTGCAGAGTTAGATATGATAGCACCTTTGCTATCTTATCAGTGCGTAATGACTACTTTGCCATTGTGGTGATGCCTTGATCTATAAAAGGAGGCACGTGGCAACCATAGAAGAGGTGAGAAGGTTGGATAACTCACACCCCCATACGTGCATAGCCACTTTCGCCCTGAGGCAACCCTTGCGGGGCAGGTGTACTATGCTCCACCACCACCTTTCCACCATCAATCAACCAAAGCAGGAGTAGGGTTTTATGCCTCGCGGCGGCCCGAACCTGGGTAAACCTGCCCGCATGATCTCTGTCGTGCTGTCCCACGCTCGTCTGCTCTTTGTGCAACACGACGTCCCCCTGCCAAACCAGCAAGGGGCCTCCTGGTCCCATAGGTGGCCGTGGTTTCCCGCGACAAAGAGCCGGGGGCTCCAAGTCCAGGCTGGGCAAGCACATATGCCAGTTGGCTTGAAGATGGCTGGGAGGCTCTAGCCGAAGTGGTGAACGAGGGAAAGGGGATCATGGTTCAAAGGGGAATTCTCTCTTCAACAGCTACCCCTGATCCTGGCGCACTGCCGGACATCTTCTCTGCTTCCTTTGGGGCCTCATAGATTTCTCCGGGAATGTGTTCCCGACCCTCCGCGGAAGCTATCTTGGCGGCCTCTTCAATAGCATCCTTGCTGATGTTGGCCACCTCTTCCAGCAGCTCGGGCTTTTGAGTCAAAGGGGTTGCAAGCAAAGGCAACAAGCAATGATGAGGAAGTAGAAGCATTGGTGGACCTAAACTTGGAGAAAAATAATGCAAGAAATAGAAGACAAATGAGCGAGCGAGTTACCCGGAGTTGTTTGCCAAGGAAGGGCTTCGGTTTCCCCGGCAACGTCAGTTGTCGGGACATGACCGTCGCCCCCTTCCTTGGTAACCATAGCGTGAACTTGGGAAGATCCTTTCCTGGAGGCCCTCGTCAGAGATCCCTCAGTTCGATCAGTAGGCACGGTAGGCCTCTCCGGGAGGGCCTCGCCGTGGGCGATATCCCCTTCGTCTTTGACTGGATGAGGCGTGTCCTTCCACGCCACCCTTGGCGGGGGAAACCTATCACATACTTTCGTGCAGGGGGCTAGGCTGGGGCCTTGACGACTCCACTTGCTTGGGTCTTTTGGCCCGGTGGACGAGGGTTTCTTCTTCTTCCTCTTCCCTATCGAAAGTAGCAAACAAGATTGAATCAGCGAGCCAACAAACGGGCGAAGCATCAACATGAGCAGAAAGTGTTTTCCTTACTCTGAATCAAGGAGCATGGTGCTCAGCGCGAACTCTATGGGCGGTGGACTAGCTCTGCTCCTCTTCAGGGTCAAGGGAGCAGTACTTCCCGTCAACTTCCAGCCCTACAGAGGCGCAGGGGGCTCTGGCGAAGATGAGCCATGCGAGGAGCTCGAGCCTGATTGGGAGCTGGGGTCAGCCTCCGTAACCGCTCACCGCTCACCGCTTGAAGGCAGGGGTCTTCGCAAAAGAAAGGCGAGAAGAATGGCGACGCGCCACACCCAGGGCGCGCCCTCCACCCTCATGGGCCCCATGATGCTCCACCGACGTACTTCTTCCTCCTATATATAGCTACGTACCCCCAAACTATCAGATACGGAGCCAAAAACCTAATTCCACCGCCGCAACCTTCTGTACCCACGAGATCCCATATTGGGGCCTGTTCCGGAGCTCCGCCGGAGGGGGCATCCATCAT
The DNA here is from genome assembly GCF_002575655.3 of Aegilops tauschii subsp. strangulata. Classification (NCBI taxonomy): domain Eukaryota; kingdom Viridiplantae; phylum Streptophyta; class Magnoliopsida; order Poales; family Poaceae; genus Aegilops; species Aegilops tauschii. Next base: position 246,556,902 of record NC_053038.3, read on the forward strand.
GGAGGGCTTCTACATCAACACCATAGCCTCTCCGATGAAGTGTGAGTAGTTTACCTCGGACCTTCGGGTCCATAGTTAGTAGCTAGATGGCTTCTTCTCTCTTTTTGGATCTCAATACAATGTTCTCCACCTCTCTCGTGGAGATCTATTCGATGTAATCTTCTTTTTGCGGTGTGTTTGTTGAGACCGATGAATTGTGGGTTTATGATCAAGATTATCTATGAACAATATTTGAATCTTCTCTGAATTCTTTTATGTATGATTGGTTATCTTTGCAAGTCTCTTCGAATTATCAGTTTGGTTTGGCCTACTAGATTGATCTTTCTTGCAATGGGAGAAGTGCTTAGCTTTGGGTTCAATCTTGCGGTGTCCTTTCCCGGTGACAGTAGGGGCAGCAAGGCACGTATTGTATTGTTGCCATCGAGGATAACAACATGGGGTTTTATCATATTGCATGAATTTATCCCTCTACATCATGTCATCTTGCTTAAGGCGTTACTCTATTTTCATGAACTTAATACTCTAGATGCATGCTGGATAGCGGTCGATGAGTGGAGTAATAGTAGTAGATGCAGGCAGGAGTCGGTCTAGTTGTCTCGGACGTGATGCCTATATACATGCTCATACCTAGATATTCTCATAACTATGCTCAGTTCTATCAATTGCTCAACAATAATTCGTTCACCCACCGTAAAATACTTATGCTCTTGAGAGAATCCACTAGTGAAACCTATGGCCCCCGGGTCTATCTTCATCATATTAATCTTCCAACACTAAGTTATTTCCTTTGCTTTTTACTTTGCTTTTATTTTAATTTGCATCTTTATCCCAAAAATACCAAAAATATTATCCTATCATATCTATCAGATCTCACTCTCGTAATTGACCGTGAAGGGATTGACAACCCCTTATCGCGTTGGTTGCGAGGAGTTATTTGTTTTGTGCACGTATGATGGACTCGCGCGTAGCCTCCTACTGGATTGATACCTTGGTTCTCAAAAACTGAGGGAAATACTTACGCTACTTTGCTGCATCACCCTTTCCTCGTCAAGGAAAAACCAACGCAGTGCTCAAGAGGTAGCAGTATGCCCTTCTCGATCAATTATGGAGTTCTGCGGATGCATACATGGATTTGGCAGCGAGTGCTGCTGATGCGGCCGAGTTTTTGAAAGATCAACAAGATCGTGAAGTGGAAAAGTTGTTCTGGTCGCAGTTCAATGTTCTGGTGTGGCCGCTGCTGTTGAATGAGCGAATGACCGAGTGGGCCGAGCTCCATAGGTTGTCCGGGCTTGCCATGAGGTCCGTTGTGGATCATCTCTGGCCGGAAGGACCAAGGCCGAATAGTTATTTTGTCTTAGTGCAACGATTCCTTTGTGTTGTGCTGCATATCGACGCTATGAAGAGGTCGGCGTGCATAGAGGGTGCGCGGATGGCCCTGTCCCGTGTCAAGACATACTGGGCAGAGATGGAGGCCACCGCTATTGTAACCCAGAGTTCGGCCGTAGGCCGAGTATCGACCGAGCACTACTTTGAAGAAGTTCTCGAAGGCGCTCGTTTAATAGATGCTCAGTGCTCGAAGAGTATCATGTTCTAGTGACATGTATCTCCATTGTAAGGACGATGTTATTTGAATTGTAAAGGCTGTGTTTATACTTTTGCCTGAAAGTATTATTATGCCTCCTGTGCGGTCGTTTATGTATGTATATATATATATATATATATATATATATATATATATATATATATATATATGTCCTGAAAGTTTGCAGTCGTCAGCTTCAGCCCCCACGCATATAATGCTGGGGTGTTCGCAAAAGCGCGTCTTCACACTTGATCCAACGTCTTGGTCCATTAAGGAGGTGGTAGCGCGGCGAACGAGGCAATCAAACTATATTGCTTTAACACTTTCACTTGACCATAGGAGTTTGATAGTGCGGCTACTATATAGCCCCTGGTATTTCAGCACTCATCCGAATTCGGGGCGCGTACGTACATGACCGGGAAAACCAGCCCTTCGTTAATGCGGAGGAATCCCGAAGATTCCGTAAAGTCATCGAGTGGTTGACCAATCTCGCGCTTTATCATGACAGTCAGCTTTCGGCTTTCTCTACTGAGGTGCTCATCCGGATGAACCAGGGCACAATCGCAGTAGTTCTCCCGGTGCCACCTTAGCCAATAGAGCGGAACGTAAGGTAGCAAAACACGGGAGCTGGGCAAACCCAACATTTGACCAAAGACATGATTCGGAGCTGATGCATATTAGGCCAAACTCACGATGCCGAACACTCCCAAAGGTATTTGGTCTTTATAACATATGCCGGGCTGAGCAATGCCCTTGATAAGGAACCCCAAGTGTCCAGGTACGTGCAATGTTCTGACGTGGCGAAATGCCAATAACGTCATCATCCTTCTCGGTTATACTAAGTATCCGGAGGATGTGAAGCAACAAAAGACAGTAAAAAAGGTTTACGCATGGTCTTAATCTAAAAAGAAACCTTTGAGCGGGTCCCTGCTGCACGTCTGCGCCTGTGTCTCCTTTGTGCCGTATCCTGGAAGGGTGTAGCACGATTGTCATCTGTAAAAGAGAAGAACTTAGGTGAAAGTTGTTGTGCGAAAAATTGGTTATTCTCAATAAACCATTAAAATTCAAGGTAAGTAAAGTTGAGCCGAACTAGTCCTTTTTACACGCGGGAAGCCCCTGGTACCGCCTATGGGAGTATAATCAGCAAACCGATCTCAGGTATATCTGGGCTGTTACAGCTAGTGATGCGCCGGACTCGTCTAGCCGTGTCCGCGGTTTTGACGACCGATCATTTATTCTGGTTGGGGAGGCCGTCCAGTGTTCGGCTGTTAAAGCCGTCGCATGTTCTTTCGCGTGTAAGGAACGCTCAATATTTCCACTAACTGTAACGGTGCCGCGTGGACCGGGCATCTTAAGCTTAAGAGAAGCGTAAGGCGGTACTGCATTAAAACAAGAGAAAGCTGTTCTTCCGAGTAGTGCTTGATAGCCGCTTCGGAATGGAGCGATGTCGAAGGTTAACTTTTCACTTCGGAAGTTGTCGGATGAACCGAATACAACCTCTAATACTAGAGAGCCCGTACAGCGGGCCTCTGGGCCTGGTATTACCCCCTTAAAGGTAGTAGTACTTTGGCAGATTCTTGTCGGGTGTATCCCCATTTTGCGGACTGTGTCCTGATAAATCAGATTCAGGCTACTGCCGCCGTCCATGAGGACTTGGGTGAGATGGTATCCATCGATAATTGGGTCTAGCACCAAGGCAGCCAATCCTCCATGCCGGATACTTGTCAGGTGATCCCTGCAATGAAGGGTGATTGGGCGGGCCGACCAAGGGTTGAACTTGGGGGTGACGGGCTCTACGACGCATGTGTTTTGGAGTGCATGTTTGCCCTTTCTTTCTGTTACGTGAATCATGTTCACTATTTTGACCTCTGGTGGGAATTTTTTCTGTCCCCCAGTGCTTTGCTGACGAGGCTCATCCTCGTCTTCACTTGGTGTCTCCCTCCCCTTGTGTTCAGCGTTTAGCTTGCCGGCCTGCTTGAAGACCCAGCATTCTCTGTGGGTGTGATATGCAGGTTTGTCGGAGGTGCCGTGAATCTGACATAATTTGTCTACAATCTTGTTGAGACTCGACGGTCCATGTCGGTTGCCTTTGAAAGGCTTCTTCCGCTGATCGGGTAGAGAGCCCCTGAATCCGGCGTTTACCGCCGTGTTGGCTGGGTTGTCTTCGTTATTTCGACGCTTTGCTTTTATTGCATCGTGGTTTTCCATTACCGTCCCTGACTTCAGATGTGCGTGGGTCGCTGGTGCCACTACGAGCCAGCCAGCCATCTTCACCCGTGCAAAAGCAGGTCATGAGGCTTGTTAAGGCTGCCATTGTCCTTGGTTTTTCAGACCGAGGTGTCTGGCAGGCCATTCATCGCAAACGCTGTGTTTGAAAGCTGCTAAGGCTTCGGCGTTCGGGCAGTCAACGATTTGATTCTTCTTAGTGAGATATCTGTTCCAAAGCTTTCAGGCTGACTCTCCGGGCTGTTGAATTATGTGACTTAAATTGTCTGCGTCCGGAGGTCGGACATAAGTCCCTTGAAAATTTGCCCTAAAAACATCCTCAAGCTCCTCCCAACTTCCTATTGAATTTTCGGGGAGGCTCTTCAGCCAGTGCCGAGCTGGTCCTTTCAGCTTGAGGGGCAGGTATTTAATGGCGTGGAGATCGTCTCCGCGAGCCATATGGATATGGAGGATGAAGTCCTCAATCCAGACCCCAGGGTCTGTCGTTCCGTCGTATGCCTCTATGTTCACGGGCATGAATTCCTCTGAAAATTCATGATCCAGAACCTCATCGGTGAAGCACAGGGGGTGTGCGGCACCCCTGTATCGTGGCGTTCAGACGGTTGTAGTATTCGGTTTTGATTTTGTGCCGGAGCGCGCTTCCTAGATCCATAGATGGACCTGGTCATACCGGATTTTTGGCGCAAGTCCTCACGTAAATCGTGTGTCGACTTATGTGCGGCCCCGTTAGCCGCCCTATCGTGGCCATGAGGTGGTCGATTCGGCTGATCGGCCGTTTTATTCTTCGGTTGTATAGGCTCTACGGCCTCATCGTCGAACTCAGGCAACAGCTTGCGCTTTGGATAGCTCTTTGTATGGCAGCTACCACCATACTTTTCTTCAGTGTCGAGCACTTTGTTCCATCTACTGTTGAGTGTATTCTGCGCGGCCTTAAGCATTTGCTTCTGCTTCTTCAGACTCCTCGCGGTGGCAATGAGCCTTCTACGGAGGTTCTCTTGTTCCAAGTGTCTTTCCGGGATGACGTGTGCATCCTCGTCCGGGCTGTTTTCCTCTCCGGAGGGAGGTTGATGAGCTTTATCCTCGGCGTCGCCGTGTTCGGACACCGGATCCGTACTATGTTCGCCGTTTGCTGGTTCATCCTGCTCTATCGCAGGGTCAATGTGGTCGTCATTTCCTCTGGAGTCGACCGGGGTGTTATTTTCTCTTGCGTTGTTATCACTGTTTTTGCTGAGGCGGGATTTGGAGCGGCGCCTGCGCCGTCGCTTTGGTTGCTTCTCGAGGGAGCCATCCTTCGCTGCATCCTTCCGTTCCTCGTCATTGTTTTCTTTTGGTGTATCCACCATATATATATCATGTGATGAGGTGGCTGTCCAGCGCCCTGTAGGCGGTGGTTCCTGATCGTCTCCTGCATCGCCGTCCATACCGTCGATGTATTTGGAGTCAAAATCGAGCATGTCGGTTAAATCATCGACAGTGGCTACTAAGTGGGTGGTGGGTGGGGCGCGAATTTCTTCGTTGTCCGCATCCCATTCTAGCCGGACATAGTTCGGCCAAGGGTCTCCCGATATGGAGAGAGACTTCAGTGAATTTAGTACGTCGCCAAAAGGTGAGTGCTGAAAGATATCTGCGGAGGTAAACTCCATGATCGGTGCCCAATCGGATTTGATGGGCACGGACACAAGCGGCTCGGAGTCCGTGGCCGGGGACAAATCCAACGGTTCGGCAACACGGGTCTCGTAGGAGGTGAAGTTAGTATTCGGCTCTATCGCCACTGAGAGTGCGGCCTTCGTGGCGGAGTCTATCCACCCGTCCTCCGATGGCGCAATTTGTTCCGGATTAAGGGCCGGAGTAGTTGCAGGTGTGATCTCCCGAACACTGTCCGACGGCAGAGCTAAATCATGCTCGTCGTGATCGTGCGGCGCACCTGACATGGGCTCGAATCCGTCGAAGATCAAGTCTCCGCGGATGTCGGTAGTGTAGTTCAAGTTTCCAAATCTGACCTGATGGCCAGGGGTGTAGCTTTCGATCTGCTCTAGATGGCCAAGCGAATTGGCCCGCAGTACGAAGCCGCCGAATACGAAGATCTGTCCGGGGAGGAAAACCTCACCCTGGATCGCATCATTGCCGATGATTGAAGGAGCCATCAAGCCTTACGGTGACGGCATAGTGGAACTCTCAATGAAAGCACCAATGTCGGTGTCAAAACCGGCGGATCTCGGGTAGGGGGTCCCGAACTGTGCGTCTAAGGCGGATGGTAACAGGAGACAGGGGACACAATATTTACCCAGGTTCGGGCCCTCTCAATGGAGGTAATACCCTACTTCCTGCTTGATTGATCTTGATGATATGAGTATTACAAGAGTTGATCTACCATGAGATCGTAGAGGCTAAACCCTCGAAGCTAGCCTATGGTATGATTGTTGTTGTCCTACGGACTAAACCCTCCGCTTTATATAGACACCGGAGGGAGCTAGCGTTACACAGAGTCGGTTACAAGGGAGGAGATCTACATATCCGTATTGCCAAGCTTGCCTTCCACGCCAAGGAGAGTCCCATCTGGACACGGGTTGAAGTCTTCAATCTTGTATCTGCATAATCCAACAGCCCGACCAAAGGATATAGTCCAGCTGTCCGAGGACCCCCCAATCCAGGACTCCCTCAGCCACCACCACCTCCTCCTCTTCCACCTGAGCATCAGGCAGATCAAGATGGTGATCTGCTGCTTCCACGTAGTCAGTAACATTGACGTTCACAGCTTCACCATGATGAACTCACCTACTATATGTGACCGACATCCCATACAAGTGTAGATGATTTTGCATAGTTGACTGGGGTCTTGTAACTGAATTCATACAACTGCTACATGGGTAGAGCTCATCTGATTTCGGACCACCGTACTCAGCTCTGATAAAGTTCATGAAGTATTCAACCCCCTCGACATAAGCGGAGAATGTTAGAGCAGAAGTTATCCAAGTCATGTCCATCTGTTAGACATACAAATTAGTTCTTTTACTAGATATTACAGGAAAAACATATATGCTTTTTTATGAAGTCCAGAAAAAATACCTACGTCGATGTCTAAAGCTATGGCATGATATTTGGACGAGGAGATCTAAGTAACGAGATATATGTAAAGGTAATTCAGCAAATAGATTTGAGTGCTAAATTATGGCAGGCTGTTTTAGCAGTCAATGAGGGCGAGCACACAGCCATCGAACTATCGAAGGCAATCGCAACAACAAAGATCGAGTATAAAACGGTGTACAAGTATTTCACCGAACAGACTGGCTACTAGGCCATGGCAATCAATGTCATACTAAATATATGGCAGGATATTTTAGCAACTAATCGGGCTTGGCATGCCATGTCAGCTAAGCAGATTGAGTGCAGAATAGGGCAAGGAAGCTTCTTAAGCAGAGCATATTGACTGTAAACTACTATGGCAAACGGTGAGATTAACAGCGTCTATCAGTTAACATTCAGCGCTACACCGACATGCACGGGGCCTCAGTCTAGAATGTGCGTACCGCGGGATAAGCTGACTGCCGTGCGTATCCACACGAACGCCACCAGCGGTGGCGGCACTGACCATTGTGCGCCTCCACAAGAACGTCACCAGCGGTGGCGGTGCGGCTAGAGGATGGCAGTCTATGAGAGCGTACTGTGGGAGTGAGAGGATCGCCGTGTGTCCCCTCGACGAACCGTGGCGTCGACGTATCGGCACGGTGGGGAGGGCGGATTTGGTGGAGCGAATGGAGTGGAGGGGGATGGGGAGAGGGGGTTTGGGGAATATTATTGGCTAGTTGGCCGAAGGGCGGTTGAATTTGGGATTTGGGGGCAAATTTTTTTGGGGGGGGGGGGGATTTTCGCGCGGTGGGTTGGGGGAGTTCGGCGCATGGTTGGTTTCTCCAAGTGCAGTCCCACCTGTCAGTGAAGAGGCAAGCCGAAGCGCGTTCCGTTTGGGTGAGCCGTTTGCGTTCCGTTTGCATGGACCGAATGTGTGTGGGGTGCAATGCGACCGCGACAAGGGTGATGTGAGTGTACCTCCTTTTTTCCTTTTGAACTAGGTGCTTCGCCCCCTAAAGAAAAAAACATGGTGCTTCGCGTGATCCATCGATACTACTACTAATAATCCGGTAATCCCGACTAAAACGGCGCGGCCGGGTCTTTTCCCGCGCGATATGCTTGGAGGTTGGCTTAGTTGGGTTTTTTAGGATGAGAAATGCTACACCTACGTAATCCCAGTTACGTAATTAACATAATGTGAAACGTGTGAGCTGTTGATTGTAGATTGGGGGGAGGGAGGGGCCCACCACCATGAAAATCAGGGAGGAGAGAGAGGCAATTTACGTTAACCCTTTTGTAGGTTCCCGTAGTTGTAGAAAGATGTGAAATGCATGAATGTGTAGTGGACGTACTATTGGAGTGCCTAACATAAATTGTGTATGTAGACTATGTGTTTATTTACTTCGCATGTTAGCTTTGTCTCGGTTCAATAAAAAGCACAGTTGGTGATGATGGTGTGCCTGCCATCCTGCAACATAGGCTGTCCGATCTATATCTAACAGATAGGAAGGAAACTATGATAATTTACCCGCACTCCTCTCCACATTTGTAGATAAGGCCTTCCCTCGTTCATCCTTTTCTCCCACAAGATCTTGATGGTCCATGCAACGCACGGGCATCTTGCTAGTACTCCTACAATATACTATATTATTGTCAAAGTTCATATACACCGGCCGAGATTAATGCAAACACGGCAGGTTTTCATTACATTTCGAACTTTTATAGGACCGAAAAATAAAAGAAAACCGAGCCTAAACCTATTCTACGGCGGCGACCGACGTCCTCCATCTGCGATCTCCATGTATGGGGGCAGGGTTCAAGACCCGTGAAGTGAAGGTGTGGTCACCGGCGAGGAAGAGTAGAACACGGGAAACCGACCGGCCAGTTGGCACACCATGCCCTGCCGCCTCCCATGCCCTACTCATCCTTGGAGGATTCCCCGACCTCGGCGGTGCCGGACGTTGGACGGCGGCAAGTAGGACGCGTGGATGACGGTGCTCCCATCGTCGGTCGCCAGCGTGGCCACCGCTTGTGCGGTCGCGTCCGTGTCCGGCTATGCCACTATTGCGTCATGAGCGGCGACTTGAGCGAGGGCGGCGACCTCGAGCTTCATCCCCGAAGACAAGCTCTCCCGCAGAGCGTTCGCGCTCGCGGTCATGGCGGATGTGGTGCCAGGTAGCAGCACGATGCGCTATGGTGTGGAGGTTAGATGGGCGTTGCCCCTTTAAGTAGAGCATTCCGGTGAGGCCAAGCGTCCGGGTGCATCATTAAGTCGTCGGAGTTGGTTCCTCGGGCACCGAGCCTCTTAACGACGGCATACGAACGGATAGCATGAATGCGGGCACCTTGCGCCGGCTTGGAACGCCCGCGCGACGGCGCGAGGGACGAGGGTTTTTGGTGTGCCAGGGTAGTCAGTTGCGGTCGTGGCAATGTTGTATATGCCCTTTGCTCACATGTGACCCCACATGTCATTGAAAAAGCAAGACGACCCGGCATGGTCTCAGGTCCTAGGGATGCAGTAGGCCGCGCTACACCACTCCGCGGACGCGTCGCGGTGCGCGCGCATTTCAGCGCCCCGCGCATCCCCGACGAGTCGGCTGTTGATCTGCTGGTCGTGCCACAGCGCTAACGCTACCCTCGCCACACTGAAACCGACCGTGTAAAGCGACGATGAGCGTGTCGCTCCCGCATGCCTCATTTGAACATTCCGCTGAGTATCGTTCGTATGTGGGCCTAGACCATGCTTGTATTTCCAATGTTGTAATTTGTCCGACATGCATACAAACAAACGGTTCATCTAAAGTTTCACTTTTCCTCCACTATGTGTCGCTTCCCATCTTAGTTTTGACATCCCATTCGGTTCATGCCCCGACATATCATGACGAGATCGATTGATGTTGAGAGATCAACTGCGTGTCGTGCAAGGAGATAAAGGTTTGCTCTGTTTCTATGATAGAAATGACCGGCGGGGGGGGGGGGGGGGAGTGGGGGTCTGTGGGGTTTAGAGGGAGTATATTGTACGTTCATAAGCGAAACATACGTATTATACCCACCCTAGTCCTCTTCCAATCGATCTCCGGACCCCGAGATGAAATCGAGAGAGAACGAGTGGGTGCATGTGTGATACCTAAGGCGGATTCAAAATTTTGAACCGGTGATCATAGCATCCAAAAATCATATATAAAGGGTATTCAATGTTCGTTTCGCTCTTGAACGTACAATATACCCCCTCCGATCCTTTCTAGTTTACATATAAGTTTTATGTGTAGTCAAAGTATCTCTACTTCGATCAAACTTACAGAAAAAAGTATCAACATTGAACAACGCCCAATCCTAGATTTGTAATCAAACAGACATGGTTTCCAATTTGTTTTCAACCACGTGAATGTGCTTTGTTCTCGCGCATGCTCTTCCTACTAGGATTTTGCCACGTATAGCCAGTCCAATAGTAACTTTTTTTAAGCTCCCTATCCAATAGTACTAGTGGAGTACTGACAACATCTGTAGTAGAGTATGCAGTGCTCATAGTACTCTCTCCTTCCATTTATATAGGGCCTATGTGGGGGACAGAGATGTGAAAAAGTAAGGGGAGTGAGCTCTCATGCAAGAGCCTAGCTATATACGCGTTCCTAGTTAAATACAATAAATATGAAGAAAGAGATAGAGAGGAAATGGAAAAAACTACTAGCCAACCTTATATTTTTTTTGCGGAAAATAGCCAACCGTATAGCCCACACTACAGTATGAGTGCATATAGATGATGGCTATAGATGACATGGCAATTCCTTATAGCCATCTGCTGGCTATATTATTAACCATGCTCTAATACATTTTTCAAAATCGCCATTGACTATTGACAAGATTAATAGTACATGAGATGTATAATGTGAAAATTATATCATTGGAAGCTCCTTTCACATAAGAATTTGACCGTATGCTTTGTGTAAGTTGCATGTCATATATTATTACTCTAACATTAGGTCAAAGTTAGCCTCGAAAAGCACATTAGGCCCTGTAGATGGAAGGAGGGAGTAGTAGTGGAAGTGGATCCTCTGACGTAGGTATCCCTGCCTTACCCTCCCTTTCGATCACTTACTGGCGGACCTGATGCTTGCTAGGCCCTGCATGTCGGTTACTCAATGGGTTCGACCACGTCAGGGGATCCTCATCCGTAGTATACTCCCTCTGTTTTTATTTACTCCGCATAAAACGGAGGGAGTGGTAGTATAAATGACGCGGGCGGGGGAGGGGGGATGTTGGTTTGCTCTCAGCTAGGACCCACAAGTGAGCGAAAACGCAAGACGAAGCCCATTCCATTCGGTGAGCGACGTGGAGGGTCCAGCGTGCCGGGGTGCAACATGAACGCGACAAGAGCGATGTACAGGCAAAACCGATATACCGGTCATCACTGGAACCACTATTCACACCAGAACCTTTGCTGCTCGGCCTACTCCAGCCACTGCCCCAAAACCAGACCTCCTCTCCAGCCCATTCCCCAACCTTTCGATCCCCTAGCCCGCATCAAGCGTCCCCTAGTTCGCCGGAAAGCCATGGTGCGCCGCAAGATCACATACTACAAGATGCTGACGCCGGGGCGCCGCGCAAAAATCGCGGTGGCGGTCGGCGCTACAGACCTCCGTTCCCAAGTTCGCTTTGCGGCCAGCCAATCCCCAAGTTCTCTGTAGCCAAGCTACGAGGAGGAGGAAGCCGATCCAATGTTCATGGAGGAGGCCGCGGTGCAGAAGGCCCCCGATGGGTATGAGACGATGGACGTCGACTTCGTGCGGCGTCCGGGTCCCCCATGGTGCAGGCGGACCAACGGTTCAACCTGGCAATACTAAAGGATGACCGGGAGGCAGAGGCTCAACTCGACGCGGATCGCAACGCATGCCGCTGCCATCGAGACTCTCCGGCAGGGGGAACCGCATGTCGTGGATGTGAACCGGGCGACGGAGGCTCAACTTGAGGCGGAGCGCGCGGATGCCGCTGCCATCGAGGCCCTCCTGAAGGCGGAACCGGACGTCCTCGACTTGAACTGGGCGGCGGAGGCTCAACTCGATGCGGAGCGCGAGGATGCCGCTGCCATCGAGGCCCTCCAGCAGGCAGAATCGGCGTCCTCGACTTGAACCGGGCGGCGGAGGCTCAACTCGACGCGGAGCGCGTGAATGCCGCTGCCATCGAGGCCCTCCTGCAAGCAGAACCTGATGTCCTTGACTTGAACAGGGCGGTGCTCTCGTCCGTGCAGAGCGCCCGCACGCTCCGCGTGAACGAGTAGCTGGAGGCCGTCTCGTTCCACGAGCAGTGATAGTTTTTCTTTATGTTTTTGTTTTTAGGGATCTTTTGCTGTGTAAAAACATATATTGTTATGCAAGTCGCCTGACTTTCTCCATTTCAGTCTATCATTTCAGGCGGTTGGATGAATATCCTACGTCTCCTAACCCTTCTTCCTCACCTCTTCTTCTTCCGCAACAGACCACCGCATGGGCCGCACGGATCCTCCCCAACATGCGGTTGGATAAACATACTATATGAACGATAATTATGTGTCGGCGGTAGGATGGCTGAGTTTGGTTTTTTCACATGCGGTAGCACGTGTCAGTGAGGGGTGCGTTCCATTGGTTGGGTTTGCGGTGTCCAAGAGCGACTGTGTGATGGTGCGGAGCGACCGTGTGAGTGTGCGGTGCCACCGCGACAACCGTGTGCAAGTGTACCTCCTTTTCATTTTGAAAACTTTAGGAAAGCTTAATGTGTGGCGAAGTATGGCAATACAAGGCCTAGACACAAACAGGATAAGTACGTACGTACTAGGAGTACTAGTTTTAATAAAGAAAGGCGGGGTTTTCCTTCACGAAATTAATCGATACAAATCCTCGTTTGACGTGTCAATTAATGCGTAGTTTTTCTCCAATGCCCAAAGAGCTAACCATCTCACTCCTCATCGCTTGATTAATGCAGCGCCATGCAAACCAACCTTCTCACTTCCTCATGCATGCAAGGGTATATTAATGTCCTTGGTTGCTAGTACGAGGCAAACCCCATCAATTTTTCCTTGATTAGTGTTAGTGGCCTTTTGCAAATTGTAATTTTGATATATTGGCCTTGTGTACAAAAAATGGAGGTAGTAACTATTTGACTTCCTTCCCCATTGCGGTGACATCGACGATATCTCGAACATTGTGGTTTGGCGAAGTGCATTCGACGGAAACACCGTTGACGGAGACCACGGTAAGTTGTTCGCAAGTGCCACCTGCAAGCCGAGACAACCGCCTTATTTGCATCCAGGAAGTCCGTTGAACCAAAGGATGCATAAATGCACTAGTACTACTAACAATAGCGTCATCCGTCAAGCTTAGTGCGGTGAGGTGGTTTCTCGAAGAAGAAGATGGAGAAGCGGAGTCAGCGAATGGTGAAATGATGGTTGCTTTGTCCGTGCTTTGTGATTTGACGCCTCAATGCTTTGTGATTTGTGATAGAAGGGACATGGGAGTAGACTCTGTGCTCTATACTGTACATGCGTCCAAGCACGGGAGCAAGACAAGAGATGTTGCATTTTTCTATTCCTTGAATCAATCAATCAGGGAGCTTTGGTTCCATCTTTTTGGCTTTGGCAGCACCGTCCACAATGGTTCCCATCGATGCCAAAAGATATTTTCACATTTGGCTACAGATTGTGGATGCCCTTAACCGTACCACTTGGTTTTGCTCCTGTGTGCTATCTATACAAATCTCAATTATATTGATCTAAAAAATTATAGAATCAAGATTAGTAAAAAGGAGGTGATTTTGCCGCGCGGATGGCGGGGCAGGTTTCTTATTTTTAGAGGGCGTTGGCCTGGCGGTTTGCTAACATGCGGTCCCACGTGTCAGTGTTTACCAAGCCGATCCGCGTCCCACATGAGGTAGAACAACGGAAGATGCAACACGTGGTTAACATGAAGAAGATGAGGGAGAAGCGGATTCAGCAACGAAAGAAATGATTGTTGCTTCGTCCCTCCAACTTCTTTTTTTAGCATTATTACTTCGTCCCTCCAACTTAACTGCGGGAAAGGTGCAGCTTTGTGATTTGACACCTCATTGCTCATTACTACGCCGGCTCCATGACTGGGGTGCTTCACCCCGGCTGCACTGCACTGTATTTCGGTATGGCACATGGACCTGGTAGCATGATGTCCCACAAGTCGGCGAACGGTACTAGAACATTTATGAAAGCGAGCGCTCCACTCTTACGATGGAGGAGTACATGACACGGCGGCCCCGTGAACTATCACTTGTACTATATAGTACTATAGTTTTGCTGTTTCCCACGATCCATCGATACAAACCCGATTAAACAGGAAAGGGCGGGATTTTTCCCGCGCGATAGATGATACTGGCCATACATTTCAAAGGCAATTTTAATGTATGCAAACTGAATAATTAAGTAACAATATGATATCTAGTAAAACTAAAAACACATATGATTATTGTGTTAGAGTGTAGTAGTAGTGTTGTATTGCATAGTTGTTAGATGTAACATGCGAGAACGTGTAGAGATGTAGTTTTGGAGGGCCTACATAGAGAAAAGTACGGTCACCGAACTTTAGAACACGCTCATTATGGTCACTATATACGTTTTGCGGTGATTATACGGTCACTTGCTCACTGTTCAGCATTGGATTGCACTCTGTTGACTGGCCAAATAGTCTACATGGCACCATGTTGACTAGTTAAATTGACCTTGTTCCTTGTGGGTCCCACATGGCAGTTCACATAGGAAAAAGGTCAGATAAACATAAATTTACGCAGGCATGACAAGACTCCAACCCGTGAGCGGTAATCACCTGGTTGTGTATGTGTCTGTCAGGACCTGATGTGTGCGCATGCACGTGTAGGTTGAGCACTTGAGCGTGAGAGTGTGTGTTCGTCGAGTGGTGTGTGCATGCATGCGTGCGTGTGTGCGTGTGAGTGTTGCATGCGTGCGTGGCTGCGTGTGTACGTGTGAGTGTTGCGTGCGTATGTGGCTACATGTGTTCGTGTGAGTGTTGCGTGCATGCAGTTCATGTGCATGCGTGCGTGTGTGTATAATCACCACACCAGCTCCTGTGTGTTAAAACAGATGGCTCAGCATACCAATACAAGGCCACCTTGTCCGCTGTGCCCGTGGTCATGACTTCGAACCACCGTCCAATATTTTTTTGTCGTTTGTTTTCATTCTTACTAGCAAGATGCCCGTGCGTTGCACGTAACATCAAGATGCATTTGTATGACTAGTTTATCTTGTGAAAGAAAAGGATGAACGAGGGAAGGCCTTATTTGCAAACGTGGAGAGGTGTGTGGGTACCTTTTTGCAAAATGGTCATAGTTTCCTTCCTATCTGTAAGATATAAATCAGACGGCCTATATTGCAGGATGGCAGTCACACCATCATCACCAACTCTATTTTTTATAAGAGTGTAGAAGAGTAGATACTAGCCGACAGGTGGGCCCAATGGTAGTGAGATAATGTGATGCAACACGAGAGGTGCCACGTGGAGCGTTTAACTGGTCAACTAGTCTTGTCTTGAGCAAATAGAGAGATGTACGGTGAGCCCATGACTGTATAATAACCACAAAACTTAAATGGTGACCGTAATGAGTGGATTCTGAAGTCCAATGTATGTGTCTGCGTCCTGGGAACGGGGGTCCCCAGACTTGCCTGCCTGTGGCCCACGACGTGGCTCCACTAGCGGCCCTGTAAGGCCCATCTTCACCAGCAAACACTCGAGACCCTCGCGAGGGGCCAAGCCTCACGAGACGGGCAACGCAAGACCTCCTCGGGGTGGCCTCGCCAGGCTGGCTGGCGAGGGGCGGAGAGATCAAGGCAAGGGGCTCCTCGCGAGGTTCCTGTGAGGCAAGCCATGATGACCGGGGCCAGGCCGGAGCAAGCGTGCGCAGTATCATTGTTTCCTCTTTGGTGCTAAAGAGGCAAGAGCAGGCGAGGAGTCCCGAGGCATCAGTTCAACGAGACCAAGACCAGCAGGAAGGCAGGACAGAGGTCACCGTGGAGCCCAAGACGGCGTGACCACCAGAGCCTTTGGCAGGTGAAGACCACCTTTAGTCAGGATAACTTGTAGTAGTTGTCTCCCTTCGAATTTGGCCGTTGTGGCATCCCTTCCCCCTAACATTTGGGGAGAGGACCAGGGCCACTATAAATAGGACTAGCCACCACAGTAGGAGGCAACTGATCATCCTCACCCACACAAGCTCACCAAGCACAAGAGCACCTCTCCTCAGGAGGCCGATCTTCCCTTGTAACTGTTCATCCTCAGCCCAAGAGGCAATCCACCACACCACACTGGAGTAGGGTATTACACCACATCGGTGGCCAGAACCAGTATAAACCTTGTGTCCCTTTGTTCTGCGAGTTCGACGCGTTGTGCCTTGAGATTGTAGTGAGGGCGAGTGCTAGGGGGAGGAGAGATCTTCGTGCGCACCCCATTGTTCGAACCTCAAGAGTTTTGCCGGAACCCGAAATCCAACATTTGGCGCGCTAGGTAGGGGTGCGCCGAAGCCTTCCTTCCGTTGATCCACGCTGCGCCATCACCGCGCCTTGCCCCCATGGCCGGCGTTGCTCTTCCGGCTGCGATGATGGCCAAGGGGCTCCGAGCCTTAGCCCCCGCCTTGCGGCGGGTGCAGTGGCCACCCAAGTTCAAGCAAGAGATGCCGCCGCATTACGACGGCGCGACGGATCCGTCGTCCTTCCTGCTGGCGTATGAAGAGACCGTCCTGAAGGCTGGGGGCGACGACAAGGTCATGGCCAATTGGCTTCCCATGGCCCTCACTGGTGCACCGTGCACCTGGCTGCTCAACCTCCCAAGATCTACGGTGGCGTCTTGGGAGGAGCTGCGCAGCCTCTTCGCTCCGCGCTTCGCGGCACCGGCGCCCCTCGCCGTCGCGGCCATCCTCAGTGGCTCGCGAGCGCCGCCCTCGGGCCATCACACCAAGCCATTCCTTCGCCAGATCGGCGCTGCTTCCGCACAGCAGGGAGCTCCCCCGGGTTGAGCGGCGCCCAAGGCCGACCTGACCTTCAACTCGGGGGTTCACTCTGTCACCACCGTCGGCTCGGGCGTGCTCCCAATGCTTTGCACGCCCACCATCTGTAGTGTAGCCATCACCAAGACCCTCATCAACGTCGGCGTCAGCCTCAACATGCTCTCTGTGGAGGCTTTTAGCCTCCTGCATGTGCCGCTGGAGCGGCTCCACCCTAGCAAGCCCTTCTCCGGGGTTGGCGGCGGCTCCGCCAGCCCCCTGGGGCAGACCCGTCTTCCGGTGACCTTCGGCACCCGCGACAACTATCGCACTGAGCTAATCGACTTCGACATCGCCCGTATTGGCCTCCCGTACAACGCCATCCTCGGGTACCCGGCTCTGGCTCAGTTTATGGCGGCAACCCATACGGTCTACAACCACATGAAGATTCCTGGGAGCAAGGACATCCTCACCATATTCGGAGATACCAGAGAAGCTCTGGAGGCACTCCGGCTTGCCCTCAAAACTGTCGCGGCAGCACGACCGGCTGATGAGGTCACCGCCGGAGTCAAGGAGGCCGCACCAGCTAAGAAGAAGCAGTTGTTCACTCAAGATCGGGCAGAAACCAAGCAGGTGCCGGTTGAGGAAGATGGGTCCTCTGGATCCACCTTCACCATAGGTGCCAACCTCGACCCGGATCAAGAGGAGGCGTTGGTGAAGTTCTTGCGTGCAAACAAGGAAGTATTCCCATGGGAACCCAAATAGCTGGTAGGGGTCCCAAGAGGGGTGATTGAGCATTATTTGAGGGTGTGCCCCAATGTGCGCCCTGTGAAGCAGAAAGCGCGGCGACAGTCCACGGAGAAGTAGTCCTTCATCGTCCAGGAAACCCGCAAGCTGGAGGCAGCAGGTGTCATTCGCGAGGTTAGGTACCTCGAGTGGCTGGCGAACCCCGTCGTCGTGACAAAGAAAGGTGGGAAGGAGCGCATGTGTGTCGACTTCACCAAACTCAAGAAGGCCTGTCCCCAAGATCCGTTCCCACTTCCACGCATCGAGCAGATCGTTGACTCCACTCCCGGGTGCGACCTGCTATGCTTCCTGGATGCGTTCTCAAGCTATCATAAGATCAAGATGGTGATAGAGGATGTGGAGAAGACGGCCTTCCTAACCCCGTGTGGGGTGTACTACTACACTTGCATGTCGTTCTGCTGCGCAACGCAGGTGCGACCTTCCAACGGCTGATGCACATCGCCCTGGGTCAGCAGCTCGGGAGGAACGCTGAAGCCTACGTCGACGACATTGTGGTAAAGTCTCGGGAGGCGAGAACTTTGATTCAGGACCTGGAGAAGACCTTCGCGAGACTCCGCCAGGTGGACTTGCGGCTCAACCTGGAGAAGTGCGTGTTTGGCGTCCCTTCTGGCAAGCTGCTGGGCTTCCTCGTGTCCCACAGGGGGATCGAGGCCAACCCGGTGAAGGTCAAGGCGATCGAAGACATGAGCCCACCGCAAACCCTCAAGGAGATGCAGAATCTTGCTGGCTGCGTAACTTCACTAGGGTGCTTCATCTCGAAGCTGGGAGAGTGCGCCCTACCATTCTTCAAGCTGATGAAGAAGAAGGGCCCATTTGAGTGGACCCCGGAGGCTGACCAAGCATTTCAAGACCTCAAGAGATACCTGACCAGCCCTCCGGTGATGGTGGCGCCCCGCCCTCTCGAGCCCCTGGTGCTCTACCTTGCTGCCACTCCTTACTTTGCTAGTGCAGCTCTGGTGGTGGTTCGGGAAGAATGCCAGGCCAAGGATACATCCCGCCGAGTCACGCCCCTAGCCGGGGCGATACAAGACTAGGAGGGCACCACAAGAGCTGCAGCAATGCCAACGGATGACCAGGCCCAGCAAGACGGCGTCATTGGGTCTGCAGAGGCCCCAATGAGCAACCGGGCTCCAGGGGTTCCATCGCTTCCAGAGGTGCCTGAACCTCCGACAGGCGCTGGCTCCGACGACGCGCCCGCCCATGTCGAGCACCCAGTGTATTTCGTCAGCACGGTACTGCGGGATGCAAGGGCACGGTACCCCGAGCCTCAGAAGCTCTTGCTCGCGCTCTTGGTGGCCTCGCATAAACTGCGGCACTACTTCCAAGGTCACCCAATCAAGGTCATCTCGGCCTACCCGCTGGAGAGGGTACTCAAAAGCCCCAATGCTGCGGGAAGAGTCGCCGAATTGAATATCGAGCTGCAAGCATTCCAGTTGGAGTTCACCACAACAAGGGTCATCAAGGGAGCCGCGCTCGCCGACTTCGTAGCAGAATGGACTGACTCCCCGGGGTTTGAAGTAGGTGAGGATCGATCCCTCTCGCCAGGAAGTGAAGCACCAGATGGCTAGGTCATGTATTTCGATGGTGCGTTCGCACACGAGGGCGCGGGAGCTGAAGCAGTGCTCATCTCGCCTACTCAGGACAAGCTCTACTATGCCATGCAGCCCTGCTTCCAGCATGGTGAGAAGGTCTCCAACAACATCGCAGAGTACGAAGGCCTCATCACTAGCCTTAAGGTTGCGGTGGCCCTGGGGGTGAAGCGCTTCACCATCAGGGGCGACTCATAGCTCCTCGTCAACTTCTCCAACAAGGTATAGGAGCCAAGGGATAAGCACATGGAGGCGTACCTCGCACAGGTACACAAGATGGAAAAGCATTTCCTGGGCCTAGAATTGCAGCACGTGCTCCATGGCACCAACAAGGAGGCTGACGACATTGCCAAAAGGGCGTCCAAGCAACAACCCCAAGAGCCTGGCGTCTTTGAGGAGCGGCTCTTCAAGCCTTCGGCAGCACCTCCGCTTTCAGGACCGGCACCGCCTCGGGAGGCCCAACCACCTGCCTCGGGAGCCCCGGCCACCGGCCCAACCTCGGGAGCGCGCCTACTCCTGGCGCTCGAGCCTTGGGAGGGGTGCTGGACCAAGGAGTTCAAGGAATACCTGACACAAGGGATGCTGCCGGAGAAGGAGGAGGACGCGGAGCGCGTGGCCCGACAGGCTACGACGTACTGCATCCAGGATGGTGAGTTATACAGGAAGCGGCCAAATGACGTTTCCTTGCGTTGTATCTCCAGGGAACAGGGGAATGAGTTGCTAGCTGACATACACAACGGAGACTGAGGACACCACTCATCGTCACGAAACCTCGTCGGCGAGGCATTCCGCAGCGGGTTCTACTGGCTTATGGCGCTCAACGACACAATCGAGCTGGTGAAGTCCTGCGAGGCCTGCCAATTCCACGCCAAGCAGATCCATCGGCCGGCTCAGGGCCTCCAGACACACCCGCTCTCGTGGCCATTCGCAGTCTGGTGGCTGGATATCTTAGGCCCGTTCCCCTGAGTGCCTGGGGGCTACCGCTACCTCTACGTCGCCATCGACAAGTTCACCAAGTGGGCGGAGGTAGAAGCTGTCCACCCCATCCTGGCCGGATCCGCAGTCAAGTTCATGAAGGATCTCGTGAGCCAGTTCGGGGTCCCCAATCACATCATCACCGACAACGGCTTGTAGTTCACTAGCAATCTCTTCAAGACATATTGTGCTAACCTTGGAATGCAGATCTGCTACGCTTCGGTGGCACACCCCAAGAGCAATGGTCAAGCTGAACGTGCCAACGCGGAGGTCCTAAGAGGCCTCAAGACCAGGACCTTCAAGAAGAAGCTCGAGGCCTGTGGCAGGGGCTGGCACGACGAGTTCTAGTCTGTGTTGTGGTCCATCTGCACCACCGCCACCAAGCCAACGGGCGAGACCCCATTCTTCCTCGTCTACGGAGCAGAAGCGGTTCTCCCTCACGAGGTCAAGCATCGCTCGGCGCGGTTCCTGGCGTTCGATGAGATGCAGCAGGATGCCATGCGGGGGATGGACCTTGTGCTGGGGGAGGAACGCTGCCGCGAAGCCACGCTTCAAGCGGCAAGATACCAGCAGGCGCTGCGGCGGTATCACATCCGCAGCATCCGCTCCAGGACGCTCGAGGTGGGTGACCTTGTCCTAAGGCGGGTGCTCTGTAGGGAAGGGCTGCATAAGCTTTCACCAATGTGGGAGGGCCCGTTTAGGGTCGCCCACGTCTCCAGGCCTGGCGCTGTGCGCCTGAAGACACAGGACGGGGTCCCATCCAGAACGCCTGGAACATCCAGCACCTCCGGAAGTTCTATCCATGAAGCACGGCCCGGTGCCTGTGAAGCAAGGCCCAGTTCCTGTGAAGGTCTCCGCTCGTGACACTCTCATGTAATAATGAGTGGGGTTGTACACGCCCCGGAGTCTCTGGAGTGCCGCCCTCAGGCCTCGGGGGCTCCCTCCCACATCCTAGTGGCAGCACTTAGCTCTGCGCTGGTGAGAAGACTAGACTAGGTGCTGGACATGGCATTTCATTTCCTTTTCATAGTTTGCTTGCCCCTCTTTAATGAAATTTTGCTTTCTGGTGTTCCTTGCCGGCTTGGTTCCATCGCCTTTTGCCTCCTTTTCTGCCCTCGGTTCCTCGTTTTGACCCGCACTCTCCCTCGCATGCCTAATGAGGGGGCTGGACAGGTGCCCTCGTGAGCGTCTTTTCTTGTTCTCCGTAAGGCACCCGCGCTCGAGCTCGCAAGCTGGCGCACCTCTCTCAATCCATGCCCCTCGGGTACCGCGATGCGAAGCGCTGGGTCATGGCCGGCTGTGCCAGTGACCAGGGCTCGAAAGGATAAGAGTTTCCTAACGAATTTTTGCAGTTCCTAGACACCTCCCAATCCAAGGAGGCCTCGCCAGGTACCGGGAAATGTGCGCCTCACGAGGCGGAAACTTCTTCGAGCGCGTCAAGCTAAGTTATTCCTACGCGCCTACATAAAATGACGATGTTGCAACATGACACAGGAACAATAAACATAGCATAGTTCGTTGCACACCCCTATGGGAGCCCATACTTGTCTCACTCTTAATGCAGGAAGAAAAGGAAGAACGAAACAAAAGTGGCGCGCGCTCCCGCAGTAGTTCGCGAGGATGGGCCCATGGCGCTCTCCTTTGCTCAGCCAGACCCCTCCTCGCGCTTCACTGGGGCACGGCGACGAGGCGACCTGCTGCCACCCTCGATGCAGGCGCGGCGGCGTGGCCGCTGGTCGTAGCCGCCGCTGGAGCTGTCGCCGGAAGAAGAGTCGCTATAGCTGGACGAGCCATGGCCGGCGCCAAGGACAAGCCCGCCTTCACCCTCGTTGCGGCCGTCGCCGAGGCTGAGCACCTCACCACCGTCGTTGTCCTCAGGGCAGCACCCGACGCGGCGAGCATCTTCCCCGAACACCATCACATAGCGGGTCACGTTGCCATCGTACTTGAAGTGGAGGGTGCACCGCCGGCCTAGGCCGCGCGCGCGGGCAAACGTCTGCCAGCCACGGGCCAGGGCTGCGTTGCCCACAATGGAGACCTCGACCGCAACCCATGAAGCCTTGCTGCAGCAGCCGTCCGCCTGCAGCCAGAGACAGCCTGGACCCGTGGCTGGCAGCGCGCCGACAAAGAAGCGTGGGAGCTGAAGCCAGGTGCCAGCCGGGTTCTCTCACCACACGACGAACTCCGGCAGCACCTCCGCCGAGTGGGAGCATGGACGGGAAGGCCGCGCGACCATGGTGCGCCTTCCCTCCTCGACGGGGCTGCCACGACCTAGACGACTCCCGCCGTGTGAAGAGGCGGCGCCGCGGCCGCGAAGGGCCACGACAGGGGCCGCGGTGTGCTTGCGGGGACAGTCGCGCCCCCTCTTAGGCGGCGGTGAGCTGGGCCCTCATGGCAGGCCTTCCCCTTTTCTGCGGGCGAGAACCTCTTCGCGGGCGCCATGGGTGTCTCTACGAGCAATGAAGCAGGGGAGAAGAAGCCAGCGGAGCAGGAAGAGATGAGCGACGGGGGCTCCACCCCCCTCCTCATTTATAGTGGGAGAAGGCCAACCGGCGATCCCCACGATCACAGGTAATGATGGTTTTTCTCTGCATGCAGCAGGGACTCGTCAAGTCGGTCAATTGCCGAGGCAGCATGGGGAAGCGGAGCTGCCCACGTCCCATCAATCGCCACGCGTCAACCAAGGCCACAGGCTGTTGGGGCCCATGGCGCTCCGCACATGCCCCTTGGCTTCGCCTCGAAGCCAAGACCGAGTGCGCCTTGCGCCCGGGGGCTACTGTCAGTGTCCTGGGAACGGGGGTCCCCAGACTTGCCTTCCTGCAGCCCACAGCGTGGCTCCACCAACGGCCCTGTACAGCCCATCTTCACCAGCAAATACTTGAGACCCTCGCGAGGGGCCAAGCCTCGCGAGGCGGGCCACGCAAGACCTCCTCGGGGGCGGCTTCCCCAGGCTGGTTCGTGATGGGCGGAGAGATCAAGGCAAGGAGCAGCTCGCGAGGTTCCTATGATGCAAGCCATGACGACCGGGGCCAGGCGGGCGCCAGCGCGCACACTGTCCTCGTTTCCTCTTTGGTGCTAAAGAGGCAAGCGGAGGCGAGGAGTCCCGAGGCATCAAGCAAAGATTTCCATATCGGTGCAACGAGACCACGACTAGCAGGACGGCAGGACGGAGGTCACCGTGGAGCCCAAGACGGCATCACCACCAGAGCCTTTGGCAGGCGAAGACCACCTTTAGTCAGGATAACTTGTACTAGTTGTCTCCCTTCGAATTTGGCCGTTGTGGCATCCCTTCCCGCCTAACATTTGGGGAGAGGACCATGGCCTCTATAAATAGGACTAGCCACCACAATAGGAGGCAACTAATCTTGGGCTATTCAGATCATCCTCACCCACACAAGCTCACCAAGCACAAGAGCACCTCTCCTCAGGAGGCTGTTCTTCCCTTGTAACTGTTCATCCTCAGCCCAAGAGGCAATCCACAACACAAAACTAGAGTAGGGTATTACACCACATCGGTGGGCCGAACCAGTATAAACCTTGTGTCCCTTTGTTCTGCGAGTTCGACGCGTTGTGCCTTGAGATTGCGGTGAGGGCGAGTGCTAGGGGGAGGAGAGATCTTCGTGCGCACCCCAGTGTTCGAACCTCAAGGGTTTTGCCGGAACCCGAAATCCGACATTACGTATCGTGCTTTTGCTCCAAATACAATGATCGTCACTGTATATATCGCTAGAGAAAGATGAAACATGTGTGAATGTGCTGGGGGCTTACTTTTAGAGGACCTGGAGATAGTTTGTGTGCGTACGTGAAAGGGGCATAGAGGGTATGTATGCGATGGGGAGAGAGATGCTCTTCGTCTCTCTTTATTATAACTAACTTTATATATAGTATAAAAATATAAAAATTCACAATGCGGAATAAATATCATTGTGGGCACCATGCAATGCAAATTAACGTTCATACTCCTCCATATAACTTTTAATGTTGTATATATGTAGAAATTCTAAAATAATTTTTTGGCCACACTTTATTCAAAAGGAATGGTGTATGCGAAATAAACGTGAAGAGAGGGCTTTTTAGATCAATGGGGTACGTGATGTAACATGTGTGAATGTGTAGTTGATGTATTTGGCAGGGCCTAGAGACGTATGTGTGTGTATTACGTATTCGAGAGAGGCATGGATAGAGGGGTCGGCGGGGGGAGGGGGCGTGGGAGAGATAGCACGAGAAATAGGAGAGGTCTAGATAGAGAGAGAGACTAATATGATGTCACGACGAGAGATTCCCTTGAGTGTGTATATGCAAGGGGGAGGGGATAGAGGGACGAGGAGATATATTTGTGTGTGGTGTCTGTGTTGGTATGTGTGGGTGTGAGAAGATAACGAGACCTGGGGGTGGAGGGTGTGTCACCGCGTGAGGTCCGGTGGGTCGAGGTGAGGCCCTTGGTTCAGTTCCATCCTGCACCACATTGGTTGGCCCGTGATGCATTTAGGGAGACCCATGGATGATTTGTCGTACAAGACAACGATAGCAGAACTGTGAAGGACTTTGTGTCCACTAACAAAGCCGGCTAGATTTGTAACCCTAGGTTCTCGGACTAAGGTAACCCCTTATCTCTGATATTACTATTCATCCAACCTAACTTTAAGGGGCATCCTACAGAATGCTCTGCTAGAATCATACTCGTTGATTAGGAAGAGAGGTGTGAGACAATGCGTGAGAGACAGACCTAAAGATAATGTGCATACATGAGACACGTAGGCAGGTCTATGTATATGGAAAGGGTCGATGGGGATTGTGCATGTGTATTCTTGTGAGAGGAAGAGTGCTTGTGATAAAGGTTAGTGAAAACAGTCGTGAATGGTTACGAGAGGGAGGGAGGGTTATATCGAGAGCATGTCTGTGAGAAAGACACCTCGGGAGAGGGAGTGTGAGCATGTGTGAGAGACCACCGATGGAGAGTGAAACTTCACGTCAAAGACAGATGTACACATTTATTAAAGATATAAATTGTATCCAAATTTTAGGATGGGATGATGATATTTGCAATTCCCGTAAGGAACGGTCATTGATCCATTAGACATCTAGATTCTATCGAATTTGAGCATGTCTATGTTATTATTCGACATAATTGATCCACATAGTTAGTATTTTGAACTCGTGACAATGCATCGCTTTGGCAATCGAATATAAACGTGAGTATAGTTTATGTTGTGGGTGTAAAGCACATTATACATACGAAAGTTACACAATGAACATTATAAATAGCTAGCTATGAACTAGCATACATTTGAATTCAACTTAAGGTGGTTCAAAAAAATCAAATTCAACATGAAGTCCATTCAATTATTTGAATTCGATATCATGGAATTTGTAAATCATACCTAAATTATGGGGGCACCAATCTTTGCTCTAATTTTGTACATAATAGCATATATAGTCGTGTACAAAATAGATTCAAATTTAGCTCCTCCATTCCAAAATAATCATAGTTATAGGATTTTCAAGTGTCAAAATTTAAAAAAGAGGCGGATAATTTAAAGAGGTTTTCAAACATACAAGGTCAAATTTAACGTTGTCTATTTAGGTCAGTCCTCAAAGTTCAAGAGTACTCTAAACATGAATGCTTCTGTTTCAAAATTTCGAACGAAGCGCCAAAAGAGCCTCTATTCGCCCGAAACCGCGTGAGACCAATGTTTGGTAGTAGAATGTCACAGCCCTAGCATTGTTTGCAATTAGTGGCACAAGCATCCATGCATCATGTCTAAATTACTTCTTTAATTTGAAATGGGGATTGGTAAACCCTAGCACCAAATGAAATTCAAATAGGTTCAAATAAAATATTTTTCAATGACCCAGAATGCCCTTTGGAAATGTTCATGATTTCTGATAAAGGTGAAAACCTCTGCCAAAAATAATGAACATATTTATAGGTCATTCCTGGATTTTTGAATTAAATCATAAACTATTTGACTTTGGGCATTTAAAAACTATAAATAATTTAAATGCTCAAATAATGTTGGAACTATTTGTGGGCCACTGAACTAATTCAGAAAGTGCTCATGAATATTTCTAGGATTTATAAAATTGATTTGGTTTTTTAAAAATCGGATCAAAAACAAACTGCAAATTAGAAAACAGAAACAAAAATTGAAAAGGGTTAGAACTCACCTAGCTTACCTGTGCGGCTTGCTGCTGAAGCCGGCCCAGCCCAGCCACCTCCCTTGCCAGTTGTCTTCCTCCTCTCGCCAGAAGGCAGAGGGGAAGCAGTGCACGTCGCTCACGTGTGCGGGCACGCAGCTGCCTGCCTGGCCCCTCCCTGGCAAGCGCGACATTGGGATCGTCTCCCCGTGCCCTCCGGAACCCACCGACCCCTCGCTCACTCTTTCCCCTTCGCCCCCCTCGCTCTCTTCACGCCATGGCCGACGCACGCCCGAGCTCGTCGCCACCGTAGTCGTGCCCAGAGCCGCCCTCGAGCCTCTCCGACCTATCCTCGAGCTCCGCCTCGTCTGCCTCGTCCTCTCCACCGAGCTGCGCGATGCAGGAGGCCCCCGGACGCCCTCACCGCCATCTTCTTCAACCTCGGTCTCCAGAGATCCCTCTCGGCGTCCCGCTCAGCCTCGACCCTCCCCGGCCTCGCCGTCTGCACCAAACGAACCTCTGTGAGCCCCCGATCAAAACCCCCCTTACCTCGTCGTCGCACGCATCCTCTAGCTAGCTCCATAGCCGGAACCGAGAGCTCCACGTCGCCGGCCATGTCACCGCCGTCGCTGCAGCCGCTGAGGCTCGAAACCGAGCGCGTCACCGTTATTTGCACGCTCCCAGGAGCATGGAACGCCCACCAACTCCTCCTCCCGTGTACTCTAACAGCGAGCCTAACGTCGCGCGAACTCCGGCGGCCGCAACCGAGCTCGCCGCCGTCGACTCCGGCCACCCCAGGCCCGGAGACCACCACGATCTGACGCGCCATCGCGCCGTAAGTGCCAAAGGGCGCACCGAACGGTGCATCATAGGCGAAACCCGAGCCCCTCCAGTGTGCCTCCGCCGCGTTTTTGGTCGCCTCTGGCGTAGCTCCGGTGACGCTGACGTGGCAAAGTCATTAGCCGCTAACAGCCTAGTTATTTAACATCTAGTGACACTGACAGTCGGGCCCCACCGGTTTAATTAACCAGCTAACGAAATAAGTTAGAATTAATCTAAGTCCAGTGGCCCCATGCGTCAGTGTTGACCTCGCTGACGTGGCCATTGACCGACCCCACTCGTCAGTGACCAAGCCAGCAATGTGACACTGACCAATGGGTCCCACATGTCAGGTTTGACCTGGGCTGACGCTATTGACCTGATGACGTCATTTTCACGTCAGGCTGATGTAATAATGCTTTTCTGGGATTTTAAATAAATGATTAATGATTTATTTATTTCAGAAAACGGTTAAAATTTCTAAAATTCATAGAAATTAAACCGTAGCTCAGAATGAAAAGATTTATATATGAAAAATTATCAGAAAAATCCAATCTTTCCATCTGTATCAGTTTCATGCATGTCAGAACACTTTAACCTTGCTGTTTAAGTGAAACAAGCTAATGCATTAATATGACTTCATATCATGGGCTTTCATTTGAATCTTTGATTCAAATGGACTCAAACCAACCTATTTTAGAATGCATTAGCCAAAACACACCCATATTGCCATGTCATAGCATGCATCATATTGTTGCATAATGCCATGTGATGATTCTGTTCCGATGTGTCTTTCATGGTAGGTTCTGCCTTCGAGGATACCCACGAATATCCGACTGAAGGGCAGTATCCTACTACCACTCCATCAGGCAAGCAAAACCCCCCTTCTTCATTCCGATACAATCCCACTCTCTCACCTCTGCTCTCTTTTACTGCATTAGGACAACAACGATTCAATTGTTACATGCTGCGGTAGTTGAACCCCGTAGCCTCTGCATGACCTGTCATTGCCACAGTAAATAGATGAAACCCACTAGCATGAGTAGGAGTTGATTGAGCCCTGATGTGCCTACTGATTCATGTTTGTTTGTCATGCCTGCTACTGCCTAGAGTTGGGTCAGGTCTAATTCATCGGGAATGAATTGGAGGTGTGTGAACATGTCTTACTGTTGAGAGCTAAGTGTGTGAACACGATTTGGTAAAGGTAGCGGTGAGAGGCCATGTAGGAGTACATGGTGGGTTGTCTCATTGAAACCGTCCTCAGGAACTGAGTTCTGTGTTTGTGATCCATGAACAGCTACTACCACACATTGGGATCCTTAATTGACTCTCTCGGCTTCTTAACCACCCTTGTCCTCTGTCTAGGAGTTGCAAGTAGTTTCTGGTGTTTGTAGTATGCTTGAGGCCGTGCGCAGCGCTGACCCGCGGGGTGGGCTGTGATGCGGTAGGCACGTGGCACGGTGTACCGGGCGCCCGTTTGGTGTCTTGGGATCCCTGCTCACATCGTTCGGGGCCGTATGTGGAAACTTCGGCCGGACTCCCTGCAGATGGAACCTGAATAGGCGATAAACCTGGACTAGAGACTTGAGTGTTTAGGTAGGCCGTGGCCGAAACCCTCGCCAGGCTTCCGCTTGAAGGTTGCCGCGATACATGACATGTACATGGCAGTAAGTGGCGAGAGCGTGTGTGAAGAAGTACGCCTCCACAGTGTTAACATCATCTATTCGAATAGCCGTGTCCGCGGTAAAGGACTTCCGGGTTGCCTATAACAGTTCATAGACAAGTGAAAGTGGATACTCTAAAATGCGCAAGATAAGCGTGAGTGCTATGGATGGCCTTCTCGTAGGGAGCCGGGAGTGGATCCATAGTGGTGTATTGATATGGTGAATGTGTGGACTCGTGTGCACCACCTCAAAAGCGTTACTTGCAATCGTAATTCAGGATAGCCACCGAGTCAAAGATGACTTGCTGCAGTCAAACTCCACCACCCCCTTTATTGATACCAATGCATATGTAGCTAGTTCTGATGTAAGTCTTGCTGGGTACATTTGTACTCACGTTTGCGTATTTTATGTTTTTTAGACAGACTTCGTTCTCGCTAGTAGTTCCGTGTGGACTTCGACATTTAGCTTGATACCTCAGCTACGATCTTGTGCCCTTGGCAGGATCTGGTAGATAGTCAGGCTTCTCAGCCTTTTTCATTTGTAGATGTCTGTACTCAGACATGTTAAGCTTCCGCATGTGCTTTGACTTGTATGCTCTGAATGTTGGGTCATGAGACCCATGTTTGTAATATCTCACTCCTCGGAGCCTAATGAATAAATACTTGGAGTCATAGGGTTTTTTTGTGATGCCATATTGTATTTACACATATCGAGCATATTGTGTGTATGATTGAAATGCTTGGTATGTGTGGGATCCGACAACCTACTTGTTTATCCTTCGTAGCCTCTCTTAAGGGGAAATGTAGTCTTGTGCTTCCATTAGCCATAGTAGTCCGCTACAGCCCGGTTCACCGGAGTCCTGCTAGCCCAGCACTACTGCTCCAGAACACTTGACTGGCCGGCATGTGATTCACTTCATTCCTATGTCTGTCCCTTCGGGGAAATGTCACGCAGTGGCATCCGGAGTCCTGCCTAGCCTGCTACAGCCCGGTTCACCGGAGTCCTGTTAGCCCAGTGCTACAGCCCGGATTCGCACGCTGCTGACCGACATGCTCGATGTTGATTCATGTATGCATGTCCCTGTAAGTTAGTGCCACTTTGGGTTCACGACTAGTCATGTCCGCCCGGGTTCTCCGTCATATGGATGCTAGTGACACTATCAGATACGTGATCCAAAAGGCGCAAACGGTTCTGCGCCATGGTAATGCGACACCCGTGGGAATACCATGCGTGAGGCCGGAAAGTGATATGAGGTGTTACCGGCTAGATCGATGTGACTTGGAATCGGGGTCCTGACATAGAAGGAAATTACTTTTCTAACTCCGACCCGTGAAACCTACCGGCCCAACGTCCAAAGGTCTAAACCGGGGTAGGTTTGTAGCTTCATCTAGACGCCACACAACCACCTTCAAAAAACATTCATACACAATGGCCGCCTAAGCACACATGCGCGGCGCCGAAATCGCTCACGCCCACTATTTGGGACACCTAGTATTACCATCCTACCCCCGACCCGTAGTAGGTCCGAAATATAAGTGGGGGGTAAAGTTTGTACTTTCTCCAAATTTCAAACAAGTGCGTCCCATCTGTTTAAAAAAGCCAAAAACAAGCGCGGACTAGACCAAAACATGGATCTCCCTTAGCTCCCCCCCAGCCCCAGTCCGATTCCCCATTTGTACTCCATGCGCGCCAAAACTACCTCTCCACCAGCCGTGAAACCCCGGCGTCCTCCGTCCGCCACCCCATCCCACCCATCAACCGCCGCCCTCCTCCATCACGCTATAGCCTATACCCCGACGTCATCGTCCACCGCAACCTCAACCGCAATGCCCTCCACGGCTAGTAGTTGAAGCCGAGGCCGAGCCATCCATACCCAAGCTAGTTCAACCACGCCGTCCTGCGCCTCACCGCTGCCGCTCCAACTTCGCCACCGTCCACCGCACCGGGGCTGTTCCTACTACACCGTCCTTCGCCGCCTTGGAACTGCTTCCCCTCCGCCGACATACGGCCATGGCAACACAGTCAAGAATTTGGCCATGGGTTCATCCAAGCCTGCACCCTCCTCCGAAACATCGGTTCCCCGGCAAAAAAAGAAGATCGCCGCGACATGTGGAGGAGAGCACGCTGGCGACCGAAAATGGTACTCCTCTTCCCTTATTCGTGCAAATCTTACATGTCTGCTTGCATTGTATTCATCCCACAGAAGACACTAGTTGACCGCTTCTTCTTGATACTAGATGTTCCTAGTAACTCACGATGCACAAGGTTTCTCCTCATATACTATTTCACCTTAGCTAGAGGTCTGTTGCCCCCCTGGATTTCAATTCCTGGTCAGTTGATTCCCAATTAACGGAATCATTCCTCGGTGTAATAGACACTAGTACGCCTATTACACCGGGGAAGCAACACCTCGTTGTTTATCTTAGGGGCGTGTGGGGCCTAGAGCTGCTGGCGCCTGATCTGGAGGTCGGCCGGGATTAAAGGGATGGCCTAGGGGCGCTGCCAAGCACGGCGGCGGTGTGAGGTCGAGGGGAGGGCGGGGCGGCGGAGGCAGTGGTCTGGGCCGGTCATCGCTGGCGGTTCGAGAAAGATCGTCAACAGTGACTGGCGGGAGGTAGATGAAGGCCATATGCCAGTTCCTTATAGATCGGACGGTTCAGAAAAAATCGATTGACCTATTTATTTTCAGTCGATTGTTATCTTGATAGGACCACATGTGGTGGTGTGCTGGAGGAGTACCTGCATTTCCTGTGCTCATATATTACAGAATCATATGGAGTAGAATCTAATTTTGTTTGCCATGCAATGTTGTAGAGCTATCATATGTCTCATGTCATTTATTTTTCAGCCACCTGCTATCTGCTACTTTTACAGTGCACTAGTTCTGCACACACTTCACCTATACTCTCACTATTGTGTTTTTATGCAAGGGTATTTCAGACCCTGCCTTGATAGAAGCAGAAAAGAGAAGAGAGAAGTCGCTCCAGCGTGGTACGCGGCTAGGCCGGACACGTTTCAAGACTTTAAAGGGTGTAGTGTCAGCAGATGGAGACGGGGAACGTAGCTCTGGAGTTGATGATCTCGCTCGCCGTGAACCACCATCCCAGGTGCTTTCTTTAACTTCACGGTGTCATATGTGGTTGCATGTTGCATATGGTGTCTAGCTTGTATTCGAAAGGCCGAAGTTGGTCTTTATCAAGATAAGGAAAGATATTTTTTTATGAACCACCATTCCGGGAGCACCAGAAGACAAATAGCTAGTCAGGGCACTGGCCAAGCCAGGGACAAGCCCAGCACAGACATGCATCACCTGTGTCGGATCTCGGGTTCCGGCAAAACCATTAAGGTTCGAACACTGGGGTGCGCGCGAAGATCTCTCCCTCAGAGATCACGCCCTCACACACTTCAAGATCTCTAGGCTAGCTCAACGAACTCGCAACACAAGGGACACAAAGATTTATACTGGTTCGGGCAATTGTTGTGGTGTAATACCCTACTCCAGTGTGGTGGTGGTGGATTGCCTCTTGGGCTAGGGATGAATAGTACAAGGGGAAGAACAGCCTCCTGCGTAGAGGTGCTCTTGTGCTTGGTGAAGTTGCGTGGGTGAGGATGATTCACATCCATTTTAGTTGCCTCCTACTGTGATGGCTAGTCCTATTTATAGAGGCCCTCGTCCTCTTCCCAAATATTGAGCGGGAAGGGATGCCACAACGGCCAATTTGCAAGGGGACAGCTAGTACAGCTTATCCTGACAAAAGTAGTCTTCGCCTGCCAAAGGCTCTAGTGGTGACGCCTTCTTGGGCTCCACGGTGACCTCCGTCCTGCTGGTCTTGGTCTCGTTGCACCGATGCGGAAACCTTTACCTGATGCCT
Organism: Aegilops tauschii subsp. strangulata; assembly: GCF_002575655.3. Classification (NCBI taxonomy): domain Eukaryota; kingdom Viridiplantae; phylum Streptophyta; class Magnoliopsida; order Poales; family Poaceae; genus Aegilops; species Aegilops tauschii. Next base: position 246,589,627 of record NC_053038.3, read on the forward strand.
CGGAACTCCTCGCCTGCGCTTGCCTCCTTAGCACCAAAGAGGAACCAAGGACACTGCGCGCGCTGCCGCCCGCCTGGCGCCCACCTGGTCTCGATCGTCATGGCTCACGTCATTGGAACCTCGCGAGGTTTGCCTTGCCGTGATATCTCCGCCCTCGTGAGCCAGCCTGGTGAGGCCACTCCCGAGGAGGTCTTGTGTCGTCCGCCTCGCGAGGCTTGGCCCCTCGCGAGGGTCTTGAATGTTCGTTGGTGAAGATCGGCCATACGGGCCCTCTCACAGAGCCACGCCATGGGCCACAGGTAGGCAAGTCTGGGGACCCCCGTTCCCAGAACGCCGACAGTAGCCCCCGGGCCCAAGGCGCGCTCGGACTTGGCTTTGAGGCGAAGCCAAAGGGCAAGTGCGGAGCGCCGCGGGCCCCAACAGCCTACGGCCTTGGTCAACGCGTGGAGGTTGATTGGACGTGGGCGTCTCCGCTTCCCCATGCTGTCTCGGCAATTGACCGACTTGACAAGTCCGTGCGACTTGCAAGGAAAAATCATCATTACTTGTGATCGTGGGGGCGCTGGTTGGCCTTCTCCTGTTATAAATGGGTAGTGGGGCAGAGCCCCCGTCGCCCATCTCTTGCCATTCCGCTCGCTTCTTCCCCCTTGCTCCATTGCTAGCGGTGACGCCAATGGCGCCCATCCGAAGTTTTTCCGCTGCGGAGAAAGGGAAGACTCCCCAGGATGAGCTAGAGCCGCTTCCGCCGAAGAAGAGGCCGGTCCACCACTGTGACGTGGTGGTGATGCGAGAGGTGGCAAGGCCTTGGTGCGAGCGGCCTCCCCCTGGGTACCCGTTGCCCTTGTACGCCCAAGCCGAGGGCTTAGGTGGAAGAAGCGGCGAGCAGCGTCGCCCTCGCTGTGGTCGCGGCAGCCAGGCCGCGGTGACGCGCTCCATCGCCCCAGGAGTCCATGCCGCGGACTCCTCGCACGAACCGGTGCTGTGGGTGGCGATGCCTCCACGCTCCTGGATTCGCTTGCCGCGGTTCTTCTCTGATGTGATGCCGCCGAGGGGACCCCTGGACCTTTGGCTGCAGCACGCTGACTGCGACGCGCAGGCGACTGGAGCGGAGGTTGAAGCCGTCTCCGCGGGCAAGATCTTCATGACCCGTGGCTGGGGTGAGGTCGCCCGAGTGTGCTGTGCGGAGGGCGCCCTCGCGATCCACTTCGAGTATGACGGTGCCTCCACGCTGTTCTTCAAGGTCTTTGAGGCAGAAGGCCGCCGGCTGGAGTGTTGCTCTGGGAGGGGTCATCCGTTTGACGCCACAGCAGGGGCAGGGCCTGCTGTCCGCGTCGTTAGTGGCTCCTCTGGAAGCCGCAACGACGCTTGGGAGTCTCGCTATTCTCCCAAGCTCTAGGAGAATCCGGAGACGAGCGACGACAGCTACGTGCCCCCAAGCTCTCGCCGAGCCCGGAGCAGGGCTGCAGCATCCGGCCACCGCTGCTGCCGATCTGGATGAGGTTGGCGCCGGCCTCTGGTGGCCCACTGTTGATGATGGCGTCAGCCACAGGGGCGCGTCTAGATAGGACTCCTTGAAGCTTTCCCCTTTTGTTTCCTGCGAAGGATCGAGAGGTACCCTGTGGGGGCGTGTAAAGGGTCCGCAATATCTTATGTCGATATCATCCTTGTTATAAAATGGTGCGTGTGCGTGTACCATTTCGGCTCGGTTTTCCCTTTCCAACCTCGCGACGGCTTGGTGCTCTACGCCGACAGGTCCCAGTACCCAGGCAGGCTTCAGCCGTCGCTGCTATGCCAGGTCACGATGCCGTGGTCAAGGCCAGGAGGTGAGCGGCCCGAGGTCCAGTAAGAGGCCCTGAGACGCGATGCTCAGAAGGTCCCCTTTAGCGCCCAAGCGACCGCCGAGAGGCAGGAAAGGGAGGCTACGTCGCCGTAGCGGGGCAACACGAATGAGAACCCTACGCTAGAATGATTGGTTGACCCGAGCGTGAAACTTATCTTGGCAGTCCAGGGCCGGTCCTTCGCGAAGCACCAGGCTTGTGCGCAGGCGGTCGTAGCTTAGCGAGGTCGGGCCCGTATGAGTCTTCCTCTCCTCCCACGCTCTCCTTCGTGCTCTACATCCTCAAGTCCCGGCCCTCGAGCGAGCACAGCCACCACTGGTATGCCAGGTCGCGATGCCGTGGTCAAGGCCAGGGGGTGTGGTCTGGAGAGCTAGTAAGAGCTCCTGAGTCGCGATGCTCAGGAGCCCCCCTTTTAACGTGCAAGCGAATTACATGGGAGAAGAGGGAGCCCGCGGTGCCGCCTGTCGTGGCCTTCAGGAGGTTCCTGCAAGTCAGCACGAGGTAGGGCGTGGATTGCCATCATGATAGCCGAGTGGCCATTGATGGCTTCACCAGAGAACGGAGGCACTGAGGGCCTGGTGAGGTAGCGCATGCTGCTAGAGCTCAGTCGCTCAGATTTGTCGACGTTGCAGGGACGGACCCGAGCACAAGCGTCGTGCCAGACTGAGCAGCTCTCGGGGTAGGTGACAATCAAGCAGGTGATAGTCATAGATAGATTAAGCATGGAAACAAACTGGCTAAGGTAAATGCAGGGAAGATACATGGCACTGGGTCAGGCCCGAGCGGCTTGGGGATGATGCAGCCCGAGGGGCGCCCCCAGCTGAATAAACTTGGAAAATATCACCTGGCACTGTTGTTGAACAAATGTTGAGGCAGCTGAAGATGCGCGGCGAAGGGGTTGCTCCTCACGAGCCACCGGGACCCTGATCCTCAGGAGGCTCTGGGGGTCCAGGCGGTTCCTTGTGGACCGTCTCCATCTCCGTTAGGACGGCGCGGTACCTGGCCTCCTGAGCCGCCAGGATGCGCCGCAAGTTGCGCTGATAAGAGGATGCCACGCTCGGTAGGCCGAATGGCATGCGAACGTTGTTGTGCCGTGGGCCCCCGCTGCGTCCCACGCGCGAGGTCAGAAGAGCTCCTGAGACGCGGCCTTGTTGAGCCCTGGAATGTCGATGCAGACGTGCAACCCGCCATCCTCGCCTGGATGGGGGGCTGCGGCAGGTGGGCGGCGGTCCTGAGGGAGTCCTGGATTAGGGGGTCCTCGGACGGCCGGACTATATACTCTAGCCGGACTGTTGGACTATGAAGATACAAGATTGAAGACTTCGTCCCGTGTCTGGATGGGACTCTCCATGGCATGTAAGGCAAGCTTGGCAATATGGATATGTTGATCTCCTCCCTTGTAGCCGACTATGTGTAACCCTAGCCCCCTCCAGTGTCTATAAACCGGAGGGTTTAGTCCGTAGGACAACAACAATCATACCATAGGCTAGCTTCTAGGGTTTAGCCTCTACGATCTCGTGGTAGATCAACTCTTGTAATACTCATATCATCAAGATCAATCAAGCAGGAAGTAGGGTATTACGTCCATCGAGAGGGCCCGAACCTGGGTAAACATTGTGTCCCACGCCTCCTATTACCATCCGCCTTAAACGCACAGTTTGGGACCCCCTACCCAAGATCTGCCGGTTTTGACACCGACATTGGTGCTTTCATTCAGAGTTCCACTGTGCCATCACTGTAAGGCTTGATGGCTCCTTCGATCATCGGCAACGATGCAATCCAGGGTGAGGTTTTCCTCCCCGGACATATCTTCGTATTCGGCGGCTTCGTACTGCGGGCCAACTCGCTTGGCCATCTGGAGGAGATCGAGAGCTACAGCCCTGGCCATAAGGTAAGGTTCGGAAACTTGAACTAACTGCCGACATCCGCGGAGACTTGATCTTCGACGGATTCGAGCCCATGTCAGGTACGCCGCACAATCACGACGAGCATGACTTAACTCTGCCATCGGACAGTGTTCCACAGATCACACCTGCAACTACCCCGGCCCTCAATCCGGAACAAATTGCGCCATCTGAGGACGGGTGGATAGACCCCGCCACGGAGGCCGCACTCTCAGTAGCGATAGAGCCGAATACTGACTTCACCTCCTACGAGAGCCGTGTTGCCGAACCGTTGGATTCGTCCCCGGCCACGGGCTCCTAGCCGCTTGCGTCTGTGCCTATCGAATCCGATTGGGCACCGATCATGGAGTTCACCTCCACGGATATCTTTCAGCACTCGCCTTTTGGCGATGTGCTAAATTCATTAAGGTCTCTCTCCTTGTCAGGAGAACCTTGGCCGAACTATGTCCGGCTAGAATGGGATGCGGACGGCGAAGAAATTCGCTCCCCACCCACCACCCACTTAATAGGCACTGTCGACGATTTAACCGACATGCTCGACTTCAACTCCGAAGACATCGACGGTATGGACGACGATGCAGGAGACGATTAGGAACCACCGCCCACAGGGCGCTTAACCGCCACCTCATCATATGATATATACATGGCGGATACCCCAAAAGAAGGCGATGGCGATAAGACAGCGGAGGATGACCCCTCCAAGAAGCAACCCAAGCACCGACGTCAGCGACGCCCCTCTAAGTCCCGCCATAGCAAAAGTAGCGGTACAGGCACAAGAGACAATAACACTCCGGATAGTGCCGAAGACGACGAAAATCCCCTCCAGCCAGATTTAGAGCGGGAGGATGAACAAGCTAGCCCTCCAGAACAGGCAGCAGATGGAGAAACGGAGGATGACAATTACATGCCTCTCTCCGAAGACGAGGTGAGCCTCGGTGATGAAGAATTTATCATGCCTGAGGATCCCGTCGAGCAGGAGCGCTTCAAGCGCCGGCTTATAGCCACAGCAAACGGCCTGAAGAAAAAGCAACAACAGCTTCGAGCTGATCAAGATCTGCTAGGGGACAGATGGACCGAAGTCCTAGTGGCCGAGGAATACGAATTCGAACGCCCAACCAAGAGTTACCCAAAACGCAGGTTGCTACCCAAACTCGAGGAGGAAGCATTAAAACCTACATCACCAGTGTATGATGCGGCGGATCGACCGCCTAGTGGCCGAGACAGAGGGGCATATCAGCCCGAAGTCCAGCCAGCACCCCGTCGCAAGGCAAACAAAAACAAAGCAGGGCATACAAGATTGATCTACGAATCACGGGGTCGCGCCCCAACACGTGATGGTGATCGTCACGCCGGATACACTAAAAGGAAGTCTGGCCGGGCCGAACATAGCAGACAAGACTCGTATGAACTGCGTCGCGACATAGCCCGGCACAGAGGCACCGCACACCCCCTATGCTTCACCGATGAAGTAATGGATCTTGAATTCCCAGAAGGGTTTAAACCCGTGAATATTGACTCATACGATGGTACTACAGACCCCGCGGTATGGATAGAAGACTTCTTCCTCCACATTCATATGGCCCGCGGGGACGATCTACACGCCATCAAGTACCTCCCGCTAAAACTCAAAGGGCCGGCTTGGCATTGGCTGAATAGCTTGCCGGCAAACTCAATAGGAAGTTGTGAGAGTCTGGTAGATGCATTCCTGAACAATCTCCAAGGCACTTATGTGCGACCGTCGGATGCTTACGATCTAAGTCACATAACTCAGCAGTCAGGGGAGTCGGCCAGGAAATTCTAGACCCGGTTCCTAACTAAGAAAAACCAAATTGTTGACTGTCCGGATGCAGAGGCCTTAGCTGCATTTAAGCATAACATCCGTGATGAGTGAATTTCCCGGCACCTCAGTCAAGAGAAGCCAAAATCCTTGGCAGCCCTCACAACACTTATGTGCGGGCGAAGATAGCTAGTTGGCTCGTAACAACACAGCAAGCAAACCTGGCTCATCAGAGGCCAGGGATAGCAACGGCAAACCAAGACGCAATAAACACAACCACCGCAAATATGGTGACAACACCGAACATACGGCAGTTAATGCCGGGTTCAGTGGCTCAAAGTCCGGTCAGCGGAAAGGGCCCCTCAAAAATAACAATTCGGGTCCGTCCAGTTTGGACCGCATACTTGATCGTCAATGCCAAATTCATGGCACCCCAGGGACGCCAGCCACCCATACTAACAGAGAATGCTGGGTCTTCAAACAAGCCGGTAGGGCAGTCGCCAAAGACGATAAAGGGGGGTCTTAAAGCGATGATGGCGACGAAGAGTCCAGATCACCGAACACAGGAGGGGAAAAGAAATTTCCACCGCAAATCCAAACGGTGAATGTGGTAAACACCACCCAAATTCCCAACCCGGACCGGATATGCACCCCTAGGAATGCCGACCTACCGGAACTAGTCATCCCACAATATAAACTAGGGCCGGTCACCTTCAACCACACAGATCGTCCGGTCAACGCCAATCAGGGCAATCCAGCCGTACTAGTCCTCGACCCAATAATTAACGGGTTCTGCCTCACACGAGTCCTTATGGACGGAGGCAGCAGTCTAAACCTGCTTTATCAGTACACGGTGCGCAAGATGGGCATCGATAATTCGATGATCAAACCCACTACAGCCACTTTAAAAGGCATTATACCAGGTGTGGAAGCCAGGAGTACAGGCTTCATTGCCCTCGAGGTAGTCTTCGGATCACCAGACAATTACCGCACCGAAGAGTTAACCTTCGAAATCGTCCCCTTCCGCAGTGATTATCAGGCACTGCTCGGACGAACCACGTTCGCTCAATTTAACGCGGTGCCACATTACGCCTACCGTAAGCTCAAGATGCCCGGTCCACGCGGCGTCATCACGATTAAGGGCAAGGCCGACCTTTCTTCCGGCAGCAACAAGTACATCGCTGCCTTAACAGCAGAAGGAAGGAGCAAAATCTTGCAGCCGAACCTCAAGTCGACGGCCAGGCTCCTGGATACCGCCAAAGGACTTCGAACTACTTCGCGGCAGCATAGCTCGGCTCGTCCAAAGCTCAATTAGACACTCCGGCGAAGGCTAAGATAGGCCGCATATAGCGGCTCAACCGCTCTCCGGCAAACAAACATTTCTTACATTTTGTTTGCAGGCTCACCTTTACATAGACTAGGATGGGTAATATGGAGGCAGCTCGAACGCGCAAGGGAATCCTTAGATGTTCCCGGCAATGATTATCCGACTATACTCCGGATCCGCACGCAGCTTGGTCTTCCCTGGTCTCAGCAGGTGCCACGGTCATATTTCTTTTCCATTATTACCTATCTTATACGCATCGACGTACTATTTAAATAAAACATGTGGATTTGTATGACGCTTCTCTACTGTCATTTCTTACTAAAACTCTTTTGTCGAGTGGCACCCATACGCCGCGATATGCCTTTAAACGTGCCAGGGGCTTCGTTTTATCCACAGTACGGCAATAAAGTCCAAACACCTTCATGGAAGTTCGGCACCAAGAACTTATAGCATTATATGTATCAGCTCCAAATCATGTCTTGGGTCAATAGTTGGGTTTGCCTGGCTCCCATGTTTTGGTACCTTACGTTCCGCTATATCGGCTAAGGTAGCACTGGGAGAACTACTGTGATTGTGTCCCGGTTCTTCCGGACGAGCACCTCAGTAGAGAAAGCCGAAAACTGACTGTCATGATACGGCGAGAGCTGGTCAGCTGTTCGAGAGGTCATAAGATCTTTAAGGATTTCCCCCGCATAATGCCATAACCAATGCAGCGTGCGATGGATCGGTTTTTTCTCCGATCAGGTGCTTATAGAGACCCTAGTACGGTATTCCGAACACCAGGGGCTGCGCCTACCTTACTAAAGCTCCGATGGCTAAGTGAGAGTGATAAAGCCCTATAGTCCGATTCCCTGGTTCATTGTGCTGAGCACCTCCTTCGAAAGACCCAAAACTGGGATAAAGAGTGCTCAAGTTTATCCCGAACACCCCCGTACTCCTTAAATGGGGGCAGAAGCCGACGACTGGCCAACTCTCAGGTTTAACATATAAAACGGCCACACATGAGGGTAAACTTTTAAATAACAGGAAATAAATAGTATAAATGACCCTGTTCAGACGTTTACAAAGGACAACATGATACACATTCATGGAAATATAATGTCCTTGGTGCATAGCTCCGCGGCAAGGTAGGATCCTTTAAGGACATTCTCATAATATAATTCAAGGTTGTGATGCTCCTTCCCTCTGGCGGCCCTTCGGTCATCAGCTTCTCAGCATCCATCTTCCCCCAGTGCACCTTTGCACGGGCGAAGGCCATTCGCGCACCTTCTATGCAGACCGACTGCTTGATGACATCAAGTCAGGGGCAAGCGCTTACAAACCGCTTCACGAGCCCGAAGTAGCTGCTTGGAATCGGCTCGGCGGGCCATAACCGGATAATTAAATCCTTCGTGGCTAGTTCCGCCACCTTATGCAGTTCGGTCACCTGTTTAAGTTGATCGGCAAAAGGCACCGGATAATTCAGTGCCAAATACTGCGACCAGAAGAGCTTATCCGCAGCGTTTCTTTCTTCGGCCCGGTAGAATTGGGCGGCATCCGATATGCTGCGGGGCAGCTCCGCAAACACCCCTGGAGAAATCCGAATTCAAAATCAGAAACATAATCTTCTCCTCCAAAACTTGCTTTACAAGGAGAAAGCCTTACCCGCTACGATCTTCCTCGCCTCTTGGATCCCCTCTAGGGTGCTTTGGGTTTCTCCCCGGGCATCGCTCGCGGCCTGATGCGCCTTGGTGAGTTCGGATTCTTTCTCCGTTACACTCTACTCCAAGGTCTCGCATTTTTTCACGGCCTGTTGCAGCTCCTGCTCAGCTTTAATCACCCTGGGCCTGCTCTACGGCTGTCTTTTCCTCGGCCTTGGCCACAACCTTCTTAAGAGCCTCGACTTCGATCATCATCCCTAGAGAAAATCAAGGAACATATTCTATAATACTGCAAATTTGATTGCACTAAACGCGAACAAGACTTGTGCATACCCTGTTTATCTCCCAACTGCATTTTCAACTGGCCAAGTTCTTCTTTGGCCTGCTCCAGACTTTGATTCAGTCCGACGATTTCCGCAGTATGGGAGGCAGCAACCGCTACGGACGCCTTCTTATAACAGAAGAGAAATAGATGTCATTCAATGAGTCTTCCTGCGAACATAAATTTGATCCTCTGTCCGGTTTCTTCTTTCACCGAACAGTGTATCAGGGGCTACTATCCATACTATGACACTCTTCAAAAACATACCTCAAAACCTTTTATAAGGCTGACACAAGCTCCATTTAGTCCACTCTCAGCATACTGGATCTTCTCAATCACCGCACCCATAAGGGCACGGTGTTCATCGACGATGGAGGCGTCCTTCAGCGCCACCAACAAAGCATCCGACGCATGTGGTTGGACAGAGGTCACCGGTATACCTCCTCCAGCTGAGAGAGGCTGCCTGCTTGATTCTGGAGCTGTATTGGTCTCCGGAACGGCATCCGGCTGCGAGCCGAATTCAAGATGGCCCCCGCCATTAGCTCCCATGGGAATCTGCTCCCCCATGTGTTCGGCCCCCAAAGTTTGACCTCCAGGCGCCGCCTTCACGGTCTTTCCCTCTCCTCCTGGGCCGAGGTCCCTTTGGGATGAAGCCTCGGCGGTATTCACCTGTTTGGAGGAAGGGGCCTTCGGGGGCGTCCCGCTTTCCATAGCATCCGAGCTCAGCGAATCCTCTGATGAGGATTGTTCGGTACGGGACCTCGCCGGACTCCAAAAACATATGGCTCAGGTTAAAAATTTGCGCCATGATAAGTCTGGACGCGTAAGCATGGTCGAACTGTATATACCCACGGGTTCACCAGGGGTTGGACCCTGGGGTCCCATGCCGGGCCAATGTCAGTGGCGGCAGCGGACTCCTCCGGAAGGGGAGCTTTTACCCTTTTGGGCGACTTGGCCTCCAAGTGTGTGGAGGCCGTCCTTTTCTTTCTTTCCCCCGCAGGGGATTCATCTTCCTCCTCCTCCTCGTCCTCTTCGGAGGCAGAACGGGCATCAGAGCCTTTGGATATTGTGTCCGAAGTGCCGCAGCGACGAAGGCCGCCCCGGGTCTTTTTGGCCTCCTTCTCGGCCGTCTTCTTCGGCACCTTGTATGGCGCCGGGACCAGCATCTTCGTAAGAAGAGGGACGGACGGTTCTTCGGGCAGCAGGGCCGGACAATGGATCCACCCCGCCTTCTTCGTCCAGCCCTAGGAGAATCATGCAAAAGCACATTAGGCACTTCCCTTGGGTTATGCGGGCAAAAAATACGATTACTCACCGAACTTGCAGGGCGGGACAGTTGGTACCCACGGTCTTCAGCGGAGTCCGGCCATGATTTGCTGGACTTGAAAAGCACCTTCCAGATGTCCTTGTGCGAGGAGCCGAAAAGCTCCCGCAAGGTTTGGTGCTTGGCCAGATCGAATTCCCATAGATTGCAAGTCCGGTGTTGACAAGGCAGGATCCGGCGAACTAACATCACCTGGACCACATTGACAAGTTCAATGTTCTTGTCTCCCATATCTCTAACACGCATCTGGAGCATCGACAATTCGTCGGACGAGGACCAGTTCAGGCCCTTCTTGACCCAGGATGTGAGCCGCAGGGGGCACCGGATCGAAACTCAGGAGTAGCGGCCTATTCTGTGCCGCGCGGCTCGGTGATGTAAAACCACTGTTGTTGCCACTCCTTGACGGAATCGTTAGAGGTGCCGGTTGGCCATATAACGTTGGGTATCTTGCTCACCATAGTGCCCCCGCACTCGGCGTGCTCGCCGCCCACTACCTTGGGCTTCACATTAATAATCTTCAGCCACAGGCCAAAATGTGGTGAGATGCGGAGAAAGGCCACACACACGACAATGAATGTCGAGATGTTGAGGAAAGAATTAGAGGACAGATCATGCAGATCGATCCTATAATAATACAGGGTGCTGTGAACGAACGGGTGGAGGGGAAACCCTAGCCCGCGGACGAAGTGAGGAAGAAATACAACCTTCTCGTGGGGTTCCGGGGCAGGGACGATCTGTCCCGCCGTCGGGAGACGGTGGCTGATTTTCCTGGCCAGGTACCCGGCCTCACGAAGCTTTTTGATATCCTTCTCCCGGACGGTAGAGGCCATCCATTTTCCTCCTGCTCCGGATCCGGACATTTTCGGAAGGCCTTTGTGGGCAGAGAAGATGAACGCTTGGGCGCTGGAGCTTGAGCGGTGGGGAATGGATCAGGAAGGAGAAAGCGTGGGTGCGAAAGGGAGTCCTTATCCCCTTATAAAGGCAGCACGGATTCTGCGCCTCCCCACTTGCGTAGTAAAACTACTTATGCCCCAAGCACCGTAATTGATGGTGCGGTTGGGTTACCTACACCCGTATTGATGAGAATCCCGTGATAAGGGGACACGATCTCTGCTTCGACAAGACGTGCCAAGGAAACCGCCTTGCAATGTGTGTAGTCGCTGGTTGGGAAAAATGGTTCGAATAATGACCGGGCCGTGGTATGATGTCACGCTGCCGAATGTGTCAGCAGATTAGATTTGTGGAAATATTATTCTCTCTACGGTGGTATGTGGAATTTGTTTTGCAGAGCCAGACACTATCCTTGTTTTCAAAATCTTCTACGGAGTATTCGGAGGAGGAACCCACCTTGCAATGCTGAAGACAATCTACGCGCCGGACTCATCGTCATTGAGGCCTGGCTCAGGGGCTACTGAGGGAGGCCTGGATTAGGGGGTCCTCGGACGGCCGGACTATATACTCTAGCCGGACTGTTGGACTATGAAGATACAAGATTGAAGACTTCGTCCCGTGTCCGGATGGGACTCTCCTTGGCGTGGAAGGCAAGCTTGGCAATACGGATATGTTGATCTCCTCCCTTGTAACTGACTCTGCGTAACCCTAGCCCCCTCCGGTGTCTATATAAACCGGAGGGTTTAGTGGTAGGACAACAACAATCATACCATAGGCTAGCTTCTAGGGTTTAGCCTCTACGATCTCGTGGTAGATCAACTCTTGTAATACTCATATCATCAAGATCAATCAAGCAGGAAGTAGGGTATTACCTCCATCAGAGAGCCCGAACCTGGGTAAACATCGTGTCCCCCGCCTCCTGTTACCATCCGCCTTAGACGCATAGTTCGGGACCCCCTACCCGAGATCCGCCGGTTTTGACACCGACAGGTTGCCGCGCATGGCTCTTGCTTCTTGTAGTTCCTGAGTGGTCTTGGCGGTGCATTCCTGAGCGTTGGGCGCCCCTCGCCCGGTGTCCTCCTGAGGGAGATGTGCCGCGAAGCACACCTCCATGTGGTGCCCGAGCGCCTCCCTCCTAACGTTGGCAAGGTCTGAGGCCCTCCAGAAGAGAGCCCCGAGCCCTGCCCAAGGAGGGCTCCAGGCACGCCTTCCTATGCGAGGGAGGGAGGCGCCCCGGGTGCGGGCGCTGATCCTGATGAGGTACCACTCGCGACGCCACCCTCCTGAGGTCCTGCACGAAGTAGCTGCTTCTTCTTCTTGGGGACAACCTCAGGAGGGTATCGAGCTGCGCTATTGTCGGGGTCTTTGGTTGACGCTGCTTGGAAGGCGCGCTCGAGGGAGCACACCGCATCTCTTTCTTCGAAGGGGACTATGATGATCCCGCCGCTCTCTGGCATCTTGAGGACGTTGTAGCCGTGGTGCGTCACCGCCATGAACTTGGCCAGGGCTGGGTACCCGAGGATGGCATTGTACGGCAGATGAATGTGTGCGACGTCGAAGTCGATGAGCTCGGTGCGGTAGTTGTTGCGTTCTCCGACAGTGACAGGGAGGCGGACCTGCCCAATCGGTGTGGTGGAACCGTCGGTCACTCCTGAGAAAGGCTTGGTAGGCTGAAGCTGGTCGTAGGCACATGAAGGTTGTCGAACGTGTCGACGGAAAAGACGTTGAGTTCTGCGCCGCCGTCGATGAGGGTCTTGGTGACTTGTACGTTGCTGATGACGGGTGAAGAAAGCACTGGGTGAGCGCCAGCGGTAGCCGCGCACTTGAGCTGATCAGCGGAACTGAAGGTGATGGCGCACTTGGACCACCTGAGCGGGCGAGTAGCCTCGAGCTTGGGGAGGACTGCGTTCACCTCGCGAGCAAACTGCTTGAAGATACGCTGTGAGGCTGGGGCTTGAGCTCCGCCCAGGATACAGGCGATAGCACGCGGCTCCTGGAAGCCCCCAGCCCACTCGTCTTGATGGTGGTGGTCTTTCGTTCTTGGTGGGGGCGGCAGCGGAGGAAGCGCAGCGTTGACCTGAGGATGGTCCTCGCGAGGCTAATCCCTCCAGGCACCCTCGCGAGGCTGATCCTGCCAGCGGTCCTCACGGGGCGGGTCGCGCCACTCCTGGCGTGGGCCCCGGTCGTCCCAACGTCCTCCGCCACGTCCTCCTTCTCGGTCGTAGCCCCGGTCGTTGCGCTCGGGGCGTCGACCAAAGCGTCCATCGTGAATGGCCCTGATCTCCTGACAATCGTTGGTGTTGTGACTGTGCACGTTGTGGAAGGCGCAGAACGGTCGGCTGCTCTTGGATGACTCAGGCTGGTCCCTGCCGCGCTTCGTGTCTGGCTCTGTCGCGAGTATGGCTCCTCCCTTGCGCTTCACGTCCTTGACCTTGGCTTTCTTCTCCTCCAGGTCTGCAGCTGGGAGCTCGAGAAAGGAAAGGCGCCCTTCCTCAGCCCTTGTGCACTTTGTCGCCGGGTTGAACAACTCCAGGGATGTGCACAGCTAATCGTGGATGGCGAGCTCCTCCTTCATCTTGACATCGCGGACGGCATCGGAGAACGCAAAGATGATGGCCTCGTCCTTCACCTTGGGGATCCTGAGACGAACATTGTTGAAGCCCTGGATGTACTTCTTGAGGGTCTCTCCTGGTTGTTGCTTGACGCGGCATAGGTCATCCGCGGCCGGGGGGCGGTTGCGACTGCCCTGGAAGTTGGCGACGAAGTGGTCGCGCATCCCGTCCCAGGAGGAGATCGAGCCTGGAGGCAGGTTCAGGAGCCACGAATGAGCGCCGTCTTTGAGCGCCATGGGGAACCAGTTCGCCATGACTTTCTCGTCGCCGTTGAACGCCTAGATGCTCAACTAGTAGAGCTGCAAGAACTCCGCGGGATCGGGGTGCCATCGTAACGAGGAGGCAGATCCGGCTTGAACTTGCCCGGCTAGGCGACGCTACGTAGCTCGGGGGTGAAGGCGCGACAGCCGGCCGTGGTCACCAGGGCCCGTCTTGGAGGTGGAGCTTGGTCTTGGCGCCCGCGCGCCGCCACGGCAAGCGGCACGGGGCCCTGCTGCAGCAAGCGATCCTGACGTGGCGGTGCGGGGAGCGATGGAGCGTTCTCTTGCGGGCGAGGGACTTCTTGACAGCTTCCTTCTTCACGCACGAGCAGCAGACGCGGTGGGTCGCGCCGCGGAGCCGCGTGCCTTGGCACCAGGGCGCCGTCTTGGTGCAGAGGTGGTGGAGGTGCTCCGTGAGTCACGTCGCCCATAGCTGCCGGTGGACGAGGTAGCGAGAGGGACGGCGCAGGGGAGCCCCCCACGGTGCTGACGAGCTCGGCGATGCGGTCGAGCCAGTCCTCGTAGAGGTTGTCAATGGGGCGGTAGCACAGGAGTTCACGTGCCATGCACAGCGGGGCATGCGCGTCCACCGGAGTGCGACGAGCGTGGGACGACGAACCGGCCGGGGTCAGCGACGGAGTGGCGGTGCGGCCGTCCCGCCGCACGGATGGGTGCGGCGAGGAGGCTTGCTCCTCGTTCCCAGCCGGGCCGGTGGCGGCAGGCGATGGAGAACGATGAGGTGGCCCTCCGACGGGGGCCGTCTGAGCGACGCGGGCGGCGAGGGCAGCACGGCGCTCAGCGCGAGCTCGGCGAGTGTCCGCCATGGAGATGACGAAGCAACAGGGCGCGGAGCAACAGGAGGGAAGCCTCGGCGCACCCCATACCTGCCGCGCCAAATGTCGGATCTCGGGTTCCGGCAAAACCCTTAAGGTTCGAACTCTGGGGTGTGCGCGAAGATCTCTCCCTCACAGATCACGCCCTGACACACTTCAGGATCTCTAGTCTAGCTCGATGAACTCGCAACACAAGGGACACAAGATTTATACTGGTTCGGGCCACCGTTGTGGTTTAATACCCTACTCCAGTGTGGTGGTGGTGGATTGCCTCTTGGGCTAGGGATGAACAGTACAAGGGGAAGAACAGCCTCCTGAGGAGAGGTGCTCTTGTGCTTGGTGAACTTGCGTCGGTGAGGATGATCTGAATCTTTTTTAGTTGCCTCCTACTATGATGGCTAGTCCTATTTATAGAGGCCCTGGTCCTCTTCCCAAATATTGAGCGGGAAGGGATGCCACAACGTCCAATTTGAAAGGGGACAGATAGTATAACTTATCCTGACAAAAGTAGTCTTCACCTGCCAAAGGCTCTGGTGGTGACGCCGTCTTGGGCTCCACGGTGAGCTCCGTCCTGCCGTCCTGCTGGTCTTGGTCCCGTTGCACCGATGCGGAAACCTTTGCTTGACACCTTGGAACTCCTCGCCTGCGCTTGCCTCCTTAGCACCAAAGAGGAAACAAGGACACTGCACGCGCTGGTGCCCGCCTGGCGCCCGCCTGGTCTCGATCGTCATGGCTCACGTCATTGGAAGCTCGCGAGGTTTGCCTTGACTTGATCTCTCCGCCCCTGGCGAGCCAGCCTGGTGAGGCCGCTCCCGAGGAGGTCTTGCGTCGTCCACCTCGCGAGGCTTGGCCCCTCGCGAGGGTCTTGAATGTTCATTGGTGAAGATGGGCCGTACGGGCCCGCTCGTAGAGCCACGCAGTGGGCCGCAGGCAGGCAAGTCTGGGGACCCCCGTTCCTAGAACGCCGACAACCTGGAAGCCAACTAAAAAGCCACGACGGTGGCGAAGCAGCCCGCCTCCCACCAAGCTCTCAGGTCCTAGATGATCATGCTCACCACTCCAGCCGGTGTCTAGCTTGTATTGCTTCCAATTTGGTTAAATTGCATGTGCTTAGCTTACACACAATACCTTTGAATATGACATGCATTCCTGTTTTTGGTACATACTAGTACATATGTCTATTAACCATGTTCTTACATCAAACTAATGTTCTTGTGTATCCCTCATCAATCACTTATGATGAGGCAGTCAGGCCAGTGGACTACTGTGATGAAAGATCCTCATTTAAAGAATGGAGTGTCAGCCTCCCCACATGATTCTCAAGAAACAGCAAGGCTAGATGAAGATAGTGAACATAGCTCTATAGTTGATTACCGCATTTCCCCTACATTAGCATCGCAGGTGCCTGCTCTAACTTGGCAGCGTGATATGTGGTTGCATGTTGCATATGGTGTCTAGATTGTAATTCTTCTAATCTGGTTAAATTGCATGTGCTATTCTGCTTAGTTTATACATTATACCTATTAATGTGACATGCCTTCCTGTTTTTAGTACATAGTACATCTGTCTATTAAGCATGTCCTTACATAAAACTATTGTTTTCTGTAACCCGCATAAATCAATATGACGAGACACCTTCAGTATATGATGTGTGATATTAGTTGCATCTTTCATATGATTTTTAGCATGCGCTGCTTCTAATTTGTTGAATTGCCATTCATGATGGGACACTTTTAACTTGGCAGAGTCATACTGGTTGCATCTTTCATGTGGTGTCTGGCTTGCATTGCTTCTTATTTGTTGAAATGGTTTATGCTTAGTTTACACAAACAGTTGTGAATATACCATGCCATCCTGTTTTCGTATTATTCCATCCTGGAATCATGTGTTTGCCTTACATCAAAGTAGTGGTTGTCAATATCATGCACGAATGAGTTCAGAAGAGTGAATTTTATTACTTTTTCTTGTCGGTTTTACTTGACAATTCAAAATCAATAAAAAGGAAGTTAGCAAGGCAGCGGATGAAGGTGGTCCTTCCAAACGAAGGGCCTCTACAGATTCTACTCCTCCACTCCCCCCCCCCCAAGATGATTTCCAAGACAACACATGCATAGACACTCAACGTAGCTGTGTTGGTGATGAGCACGACTCCCCTAGTGCACCATCACAAGTGCTCCCTCTAACTTGGCATTGTTATATGTGGTTGCATGTTATGTATGATGTCTAGCTTGTATTGCTTCTAATTTTGTTGAATTTCATCTGCTTACTTTACACATTATACTTGTGACTAAGACACGTGTTCCGTTTCTAGAACATACAATATCTGTCTATCACACCATGTTCTTACATCAAAGTACTACTGTTGTGTAACCTACAACAGTCACTTATCATAAGACACGCTTGACATGGGAGTGTGATATAGGTTACATCTCGCATTCTTTTCTAGCTTGTACTACTTCTAATTTGTTGAAATGGCACTTATGACGAGACAGTTTTAACTTGGTAGAGTGATATTCATTGCATCTTTCATATGGTGTCTAGCTTTCATTGCTTCTAATTTGTTGAGATGCCTTCTACTTAGTTTACACATCATAGCTGCGAATATGCAATGTTGTCCTTTTTTCTTACACATTCAATCATCCTATCATGCGGTCGCCTTACAGTAAAGTAGTGCTCGTCAGCATCCTGCATCAATGAGTTCTGAAAAACTAATTTTTATTAATTTTCTTGTGGGGTTGACTTGACAAGGCAATACAATTAAGAAAGGGGAAGGAAAAAAAAGGCAGGGACTGATGGCGGTCTTCCGGCGAAACCGGCATCTGAGGTGCTTTCTCTAGCTTGGCTGTGTGATATTGTTAACTTGGCAGAGCGATATTTGTAGCATCTTTCATATGGTGTCTACCTTCCATTGCATTGCTTCTAATTTAGTGAAATGTCTTCTGCTTAGTTTACACATCATAGTTCTGGTTATCTCATGCCGTCCGTTTTTTCGTACATATTACATCCCCCTATCATGTGGTTGTCTAACATCAAAGTTCAGTTCATCTGTATCGCGCATCAATTTGTTCTGAAGAACTAAATTGTTATTCTTTTTTCTTGTCGGCTCGACTTAACATGGCGCAGAGAAAGAGGAAGCAACACAGAACGACAGGGAAAGGGAAGCGGAAGAATCCTGCAGATTCTGCTGGTACTGATGGTGCAATAGAAGGTCAAAGTCTAGCGGAAAATTGTACCGAGAGGGTATCCCGTGCTACACGAGCTGCAGAGCAAGCCAAACAGAAACAAATAGCTGCGACCAAACAGGCAGAGACAACCCTAGTTGTTGCAACACCTTCCATAGTACCACCAGCAGCACGATTTACTCGCTGCTCAACTCAGCTAGCAACACATTCCCAAGCTCCCTTGCCACCTGACACTACTTCCGAAGCACTCTTGACACAAGATGAATTGGCAAGATCAGATGAACTTTGTGAGCTTCAACAGCAAGAAAGTAGTTGCTGGAGTCAAGTTACAGTTGCATGCTTCTTTATATGTAGTCTCACAGTTTGATGTACACTAACACTTCCTATGTTCGTTGTTGGACTAGCACCTAGGCGCAAGAGGAAACAAACATCAGGAATAATGCTCGATTGGTTAACTAAATCTAGAGGAGGAAGAATGGAGATCCGTTTTGAGGCAGGTTTAAAAAGGCCACATGATGCTACAGAGTCAGCCAAGTTAGTATCAGAGGCAGCAGTTGCCGTTAGGTGTCATGTACGTATCCTCCCAACATGGATTCAGTACAGAAATGACAAAGACGAAACCCAGTTCAACACCTTCCTCAACCATTTATCTGTAAGTATGGTTATTGTCGGCGTTCTGGGAACGGGGGTCCCCAGACTTGCCTGCCTGCGGCCCACGGCGTGGCTCCACAAGCGGGCCCGTACGACCCATCTTCACCAGCAAGCACTCAAGACCCTCGTGAGGGGCGAAGCCTCGCGAGGCGGACGACACAAGACCTCCTCGGGAGCGGCGTCACCAGGCTGGCTCGCGAGGAGCAGAGAGATCAAGGCAAGGCAAACCTCGCGAGGTTCTCATGATGTGAGCCATGACGACCAAGGCCAGGCGGGCGCCAACGCGCACTGTGGCATTGCTCTGTTGTGATGGATTGTTCCATCGTTGGAGCAGCTCCGGTGAGCCGTAAGACATCGAGGCTGAAGCAGCACAAGACAGACAACGTTAATCTCAAGTGGGATTCTAATAGCATCTCCTAAATATGATGTAAAGTACATTACCAGAAAGTGATAGATGTAGAGCATGATTGGTTTGCTGCCAATATTTGGCTAGCCAAATGTTGGAATTGCCAAATATTGTCAATACCAAGACTTGCCAAATATTGGCAACTTTATGTGAGATAGGCAAGGCAACTCGGTAACCAACCAAGTAGTAGCCAATATTTGGCACAATGCCAAACATTGGCATGCCTAATTTTGGCACCAAAGCAATTATGCTCATAAAATTTACATCACCAAAAACCACCTGACTACAACAGATGAGGTAAAAACCGTTGACTCTGAACTTAACTGTCGAAACTGAAATTTACTGTGGAATCTGAATGTTACTGTCAAAACTAAACACGATGGTAGCAGAGAGGCACTTCACATGTAGTTTAGGGAGGGTCTGCAGTTCATCTTCAACCTGCACCCCCTGAGCCGCCAGCCACCACTGGCCGAACTGCCGGCCCCCGCCGCCCCGAAACAAATCCCCACCGCCGGTCCACCGCCGCCTCGCCACCTCGAAACAACTCCCCAACGCCGGTCCACCACCGCCCCGGCCAGCCCTCTAGCCCCCCTCGCCAAGCTTTTTCTCCGGCGATCGCCACGCCATCGCCCCAACACCGTACCCCTCCACCGCCCCCACCCTGAACCCTAAGATAGATAGTGGGGTACCTCTCCAGCGAGCCCCCCTCCCCACTGCGGGTGGTTCTTCCTTAACTCCGGCGAGCCCCCCCACCCCCTGAAAATCGACTGACCCAAAAGTCGATTCAGTCGACTGAAGTGTAGCTAAATCGGAGCAGAGCAGCAGCACCAGCGAGGCGGAGAGCAGCAGCAGCACGAGCGAGCGAGAGCCGGAGGAGCAGCAGCAGATCCAGCTGCTATGAATGCCGCCACCGAAGGGGCCTCATACTGGGGGAGAGCCGCCATGGAGATGTCGCCCGCAGTGTCAGCTTCGAGGTAGCCGCTCCATGGGGTGCGGGATGGAGCACTATCGGCGCCGGGAGGTCGAGTTAAGGAGAAGGTGCAATGTGATGAGTGTACAACCTCTTTGGTGGCGTCGTGTAGGCCTCGGCATCGTCCGAGGAGTCGGTGAGGATGTTGCGGTTCCAGTGGAGCAGGCTAAGGTGGCGTTGTGGGGATGGAGCAGTCGTGATAGACGAGGCGATCGTCGGAGCAGCTCCTTGCAGGTGGAGGACGGGGCGGCTGAACCGGTGGGACGACGAGATGGACGACGGATCCTCATCCAGGGAGGTGGTTGAGGGACGTCGAGCTATTGCGGTGGACGACGTCGTCGGGGAAGAGGCTCCGGCTGGGCAGCTGTGAGGTGGCGGACGGAGGAGGGTGGGTTTTCGCGGCTGGAGCGGAGAGGTTATGGCGGCCTGGGATTTCGAATGGCGAAAAGGAGGTGATGGGAGGGGGGAACCATGACTTAGGGACGCGCTTGTCCAAACTGTAGGGTGTGTTACAAAAGTACCCCCACCGATTTGAACTATAGGCCCTTTCGCCTCAGGGTTAGAAGCGGGATTTCACGTGTCGGGATTTGGCAGCTCGAGGGAGTTTTCATGCGCGTTGTAATTTCGGGATAGCAAAGGGCGGGTTGTGAAGGCGCGAGTTTTGGGAGCACGATGTTTGAATTTTCGGGATATAAGAAGGCACGGGTTGAATTTTAGGGACAAGCCTAACGTGTAATATTGTACTTGTATGTACCAAATCAATTCGCACTTCCCTCAACGAAAAAACAAAAAAACTATTCACACCACACAAAGAGAGAGTCTTCTCCCGTTTTACTATACAAATGCTATTCAAAGCTATGAATCCATGTTATGTCCAACTAAAAAAATTCGCTGGCTGTATAATGCATATAAACGACTCATACCAAAATTTTAGTGCATTCCAAATGTCTATACTACCGCTGCATTCAAACTATATTTGAATTCATTTCTCCATTTGAATAAGAATCTACAATCATGATTGTTGCCAACTTCAACCATCATTCGTGTATTACCTTAACAACACACCACATGATTACTATAGAGATAGATATGAACTATGTGTACTATATGAACTCGAATTCAATTTTTTGTATACACTTGATGTTGATTCCAAATAATACTACATTTGATGTACTAACTAGATATTCATAATCTAAACCATGTTCTATACGTACTCCGTGTTTATCGCACAAAGTATAGTGCCCCGCCCCCTACATTATGACAAGTATTTAGCCCTGAGCTGCAAAAGCCACACATTAGCCCAAATTATACTCAATGTTCTACATTATGATATCTTCTTCAAGTATCCATATCCACTTTTTTATAATGAATTATGATCTCTCTTCATCTTTTACACCTTCATGATCCTCTTCTCTTTGTAGCTAGCTAGCGCTAACTTTCTATCGTGCATGCACACAGCCGCCCCCCTCTCACCCTCCCTCAGCGTCCCCTCCATCTCGCATGTTTGTTATTTCTCTTTAGGTCGTTCACCCGCGGTGTGTGTAGGCGCCCCGGCTCCTTCTTTCCGGCATAGTCGATATACCTCTCTAGCCAAGTGTGCCTACCACAAACACATACTTCCCCTCTTCTCTTCTCACCGTCCATGCCCCCCTATGTCCAATACGGTTCCACGCAGGTGCACACTCCCGCCCCTCTCCCGCCCCTCTTTTCATTGATCTCATACTCGCACACTCCTCCCCCCTCGACATAGTAGGCCTCTCGCACCACCTCCTAGCCACACCCCTCTCCCCCTATCTGTCTCTCCGGACCTTATTTGCTTCTAACACATGCATGCATGTATACGTACCGATCTCCCTACATATAGCTAGGTCGACTATAATTCTTTTTCCCCACGCACCAATAGACCTACCTCACTAGCATTGTCTCTTCCTTTCTCGAACACACGATGGTTGATCTTCCTATGTAGTTATGTATGCTTACCACAACCATATCGTCTCCCCTCATCATCGTTGCATACCTCCCGACCGTCTCTCACACGCACGTGCATAGATAGACAAACATCCCCGGCCCTCTCTTATTGATATTGCACTCGTACCCTCCATTTGTCTAGCAGGCCTCTCCCACCATTTGTGAGACGCCACTCCACCGCCAACCCTCCGACAATCTACCTTTATCTTTCTCCCAACCTTATTCCTCTGCTACACATATGCATGGATGCAGATCGATCTCCCTCAATACATAGATAGGTCTCTCTCCTTCTCCACACATATACTAGTCGATCTACCTCTCTACAGTTAGCTCTCTGCCCCCTCCCTCCCCCCCACATACACACCGATAATCGAACGTTGTAGGTAGGTATCCATGCCACAGAGAAGAACTGCACCTCCGCCCTCTCAATTCCAGTAGGCCAGCCGTCTTGTATCTTTGACGTGGGCAAACACAAATTTGATGGCAGTCTTTATCGATCACGCAGCCACACACTTCATCCCTGTTTTCGACTCTATCGATATCTCATGCCGATGATCCCTCCACTCTCTTCTCGTGGATCGCTCCCTCTATATATCATATATCCATGACTCTGTTTCACACACATTGCATATGTTACGTTTTTTGTTTGAGATATCATCGACACATTGCCTTTTTTCACACAAACCATCTTTCTCACACCCACCCACGTACGTACCTGCACCCAGAGAAGAGGTGCACGCAGGACGCACGTACTCATGTCTCGTTCCCGGCCACACTCGCGCGGGTACATGGTGGAGTTCGTTTCTGTATGAAAAGGCAGCCCACGTGATAATTTGACGCGTGTAGCGGTTGTTTACTCGAAGGAGGGTCGTGTACCATGCATAGACGGAACAAAGTTTGACTTGACGCATTAGTATTAAATAAAGTTATATATATTCCTCAATGGCACGTACAGAATATAAAATGATTATTGTGGGGTAAATGGAAAAATCCACTCCACTATATACAACGGAGCCTGCCTGCCGGGGTTTGTCTCTCGTCACACCATCTCACACAAGGCGGCGGTGGCCTCTCTCTCTCTCTCTCACCGTTGGTCAGTGATCCGGCCGCATCCCGTCCACCGGCGGAAAGGGAGGATGTGCATCATTTCTCTGTTTGACGGCGTTGAGGCAGCACGTCCCGAACCGCGGTACCTGCCGTTCTCTCTAACCAAGCTCCAACGCGGCAGGGCCTTCGCCACTTGCTCGCCGCCGCAGTATGGGCAGATCCCGGCCGCCGGCGCCCTCCTAGTTTCACCCTGACGACCGTCAGGTACAGCTTCCTCCGGCCGTGCTCCACTGCCCATCTTCCCACGTTGCTGCATGTGGAAAATCTTGCATGTGGATCTTCCTTAGTTGTTTGCTTAAAACGTATCTCGGCCGGCGTACTTTGCATCTTGCAATCTCATCCTCAAGCCATTTTTGATTAACCACCATGATGCTATCTTTCCCTTATTACATGGAATATGCTTCTTTTTTGTCGGCGTATGTGTCTTCAACTCGTGTTATTGGGCAGTAATTGTTTCCTTTCTACCTCCTTTTGCAGACAGGGCTATCCATTTCACCTCGTTGCTATTGCGACCTTTTGGTGAACTGCACAAATCCCTTTTTTTCTTAAGAGTGTTTTGTGCAGTTCCACCAAAATGTCACACGGGCAACAATTTTATATTTCTGTGGGACTGCAAAAAGAGAGATTGGTTTTGCTATCCTCCTCATCCAACTCCGTGCGTAATCTTCTCCACCAAGTAGTTAGTCCTAAAGAGAGATCGCATAGGTGATCGACTTCTATTTGTGTGTGTTATCTTTCATCGTCTAGTTCCACTATTATTGTAATCACACTGACTGGATATCTTTGCAAACAGGGATGGTCAGCTCGATTTTAGTGGAGCTGCACAAAATGATCGGATTGTGATGTCCTCCATACACCTCTTTTTTGGCTATAGGGATGGGTGAAACTAGCTGCCAACCAATCAACACTGTGCCCAGGGAATGGAGCCATGCCTACGAATAGCATCGATCAATTATATATTTTTGTTTATTTGTACACCTTCTCACAACTTTGTCTTCAGTTGTGATGTGAATATTGGCGTTGATCTGCGAACCATTGAGATGTATTAGCAGCCATGGCAGTTTCCTTTGTATTTGATGGAATGTTGTAATGAGATAATATTGAGGCAAGAGGACACATGAATCCTAAGTTGAAACCTTTTTTCCTGCGGGGACCAAAGTTGAAACCTTCATAGCATTACAGTACAATTTCATTAAAATTATGCGTACATATAAACAAATCCTGAAGGATTGATGGCAATGCCAGAAACAATTCAACTTCGTTTCGCCGACATGTGGGACATCCTTCATCCAGCTCCACCTGCCATGCAGCAATATTGAGTGCACAACTGCAGGGAAAGATGCACCCCGGTCATTGCGCTGCAGTAGTAATGACTAGTGAGCAGTCAAATCACAGAGCCCCACCTTCGCCACAGTAAGTTGCTCGGACGAAGCAACCATCATTTCTCTGTCCGTTGAATACGCTGGTACTCCCATACTCCCAGAGTAATAAGTTGCTCGGGCGAAGCAACCATCACATCACCTTTCCCACAGTAAGTACTACTCCCTCCTTTCCAGTTTCTAGGGCATAATTTCTAAATCTCTTCAACCAAGGTAGATGATGAATGGTGGAATTAATTCTGTAGTTTGCAAAATTACTACTCTCGGTTTTTATAAAAAATTTGTGTAAACCGATGCATTAATTACACCACATGCATGCATGACCACTTAATGACCAAGAACTTCTACATGCATTGGTGAGTTTTTCCTTCATCCTTGCATGCAGTGATTTAATACACCTTGAAATATGAACATGTGATGGTAAGTAGTAGAATTGAGAGTTATAAAAAGGAAAAACAAACTTTTTGAGATGAGCCCTATCAACCGGAAAGGAGGGAGTACCTCCTTTTTTTATTCTAGAAACAACCACACGCGAATATTGGACAGTAGCAGCACAACAACTGAATCAAAAATCGAAACCAAGTGTTACTACTATACCAAACAAGTTCAAAACGAGAAAGTGGACCCACTCACGGCACGGCACGCCTGTCTCGTTTGGTCCATCGGTGAAAGCGCTTCCTATTCTTGGCATAACAATAGAGTACAGTATTTTTTTTAGAATGCTCTTCGCATGTCGCTAACATGTGATGAGTTAACTGACCTCAATAGACGGCAAAAACGCCAGCCCACCGCACTTTGAGAGAGACGAGGAGCGAGAAGCGATACGGGCTGGTGGATTACTAGAGCTAGGTCTTGCATGGAGGCCAAGAAATATGGTGATAGCGTGGGTTGGCCATGTACAGTATGATGTAACTACACTGGGCTGCCATGTTTCGTACTTTTCCGGTCTACTGTGGAGATGATTGGTTGATTTTATATCGCTAAATAATATAAAATATTATGAGTGCAGATGCTCCACCATGAGGTTCCTTGCTCCTTCTCAGTCGTCGGGCGTGCATGTAATGCTATTAATTAGCAAATAAACATTCTTGTTTCTTGACATATCAACCAATAAGAGATGTGGGCGTGCATGTTTTCAATGACTCGAGACTACCAAACACGACATGCAGTGGTTAGTTCATTGCATTTAATGCTATTAATTAGCAAATAAACATTAAGTTCTCTTGTTTTTCCCTCCTTGGTCACGGTGCACAACCAAACATGACTTATTCACCTGGACAGGGGGAGTAATATAAAATATTAGTAGTGCAAACACTCTACCGCGAGGTTCCTTGCTCCTTCTCGGTCCTCAGGAATCTATGAGGATGTTTGGTTCATTGCCACACCACGTATAATCTATGAGGTTAGTGTTTGGTTCAAGCCACACTTGGACCCCACATGGCATACACACACAAAATAAGGCAAGATTCCCTTAGGCTTGCCAACTTGTGGCTCTCATTTTGATGAACTAACCTTAGGCAAGCTTGGCAAAGTGTGGCAATGCTAGGCCTAGAACCAAACATCCCCTTTGCCACAACTAACCTTAGGCAAAGTGTGGCTGCCACAAAAAGTGTGGCTATGGCCACCACAAGTGTGGCAAGATTTGGCAAAAAATTGAGCCTATGACATGTGGACCATATAACTAGAGAAGTGTGGCAAGCCACAAGTGTGGCAATGAACCAATCACATGTCTAAGATGTTGTGGCATGACTAAGGTTAGACGTGGCAACCTTAGGCTGGGAGCCAAAGAGGCCATATGTTCTTCCACTCTTTTTTTACATAGCTTTATTCATCCTTTTGCCAACACGCGGGACACACTACAAAAAAAAATACACTTCCGTGATGATACGTGTTTGTCACAGTAGGTCGCGTTTTTTGTCATGCATGTACATCCATGACGATTTTATGACAAAATCAAGATAGTCATACTTGTGCTGTCGTAGAAGTGTTCCATGAGATTACCAAAATTATCATCACGGAAGTGTGCACTTCCATGACGATAAATCGCGCGTCACAGAAGTGCTTTCGTCAAGGGTGACCGACACGTGGCATCCACCGTAACGGAACGCCGTTAAGCTATCGGGTCGGCTTTTGGATCTGATAACCCGTTAACAGCCCCGACCAATGGGGATTTTCCATGTGTAAAATCATCATTGGCTGGAGGAAACACGTGTCGGCTCATCCTTGGGACATATGTCATCCACTCATTGGACAGAAGGCGCCTATGATACATCGACACGTGGCATGGCCCAACAGAGGCCCATTCCTGTGAAAAGGCTGGCCCGTTTGACTTGGTCAAAAGGTGGCGGGCCGGCCCATGGAAAGCCTGTTAACGGCATGTTTGCATATAGCCCATTTACAGCCCGCTAACCCAAGGCCCGTTACGCCCTATCCGAATTAGGCCCAGTAGCGTCAACTGGGCCATCCAATATGATTCTAGCCCGTTTTCACTTCTGGCCCATGTATGGCCCATGACGTCTTTCGGCCCATATGAGGCCCTATGTAACTCTTGGCCTATTAACGGCCCGTGGTGAAACTAGCCCGTAATGAATAGTGTATCACTTTACACCCATTAACGGCCCGTGGTGAAACTGGCCCGTAATGAACAGTGTATCACTTTACACCCATTAAGGGCCCGTGGTGAAACTGGCCCGTAATGAACAGTGTATCACTTTATACCCATTAACGGCCCGTTATTCCGTTGGGACGTTTCCAGCCCATGTTATCTTTCGGCCTTCTCAGAGCCCATTTATTCTTGGGCTCATTTCCAGCATTCGTTTACTTACGGCCCGTTATTGTCATTTTTTGCTTGTGGGCCAAATTCAGCCCGTGGTTATGGTCGGCCCGTTTGTGGTCCGTTAATACGTTGGGCCGTTTTCATAGCATCATCAAATACGGCCTATTAACGATGGCCCGTTATGGTCGGCCCATGAACGGACGATTCCAACTCTAGCCCATTTACGGCCATAATGCGGCCTGTTATTGGCCCATGTTTGGCCAATCGATCATACGGCCAGTATAAGGCCCATTGATGATACGGCCCGTAGAAGGCCCGTTGTTTCTATGGCCCGTAGAAGGCCCCCTGTTTCTACGGCCCGTAGAAGGCCCACTGTTTGTACGGCCCGTATTAGGCCCAGTGTCACTACAGTAAATATTAGCCCATGGTTATTGTGGCCTAGTTTTAAAAAATAGGTTATTGTAGCCACTAGCAAACCGCGGAAAAAGAACTGCACTGACTACAAGCAAACAAATAATCAAGACAACAAGGAAATAAATAAGCAAGCAACTTATGCTAGGCTATCACGGCTATTACACATATTACATCAACTGGGCATCAAAGTTCGCCACCAGTGCAAATATAGGGAACAAAGCAGCATATAAACGCCGCAGCAAAACAAGTCCAGAACGGAAACCACTTCAGAAGAGTTCAAGAAACAATATCCTGGGTACCCATAATGCTGGCAAGATGCTTAGCAAGCTTATTAACTTTCTCTTGTTTGGCGCTTAAATCCTCCAGCGCTTGCTGTTGCAGAAGAAAGTACGCATCTGAATTCTGTAGGGACTTGCTCAGTCCTTCGGCTTCTTGGCGCAGCAGAGCTGACTGATGCCTTTCAGCTTGTAGCTGAGACCGAAGAGGTCGAAGTGATTCAGGCAGCGAGTTCGAAGAGCTTGCGCCAGCGGTACTGGCCAGTAACTCGAACACTACATCAACGCAGGACTGTGGGGTTTTCTCACTGTCTACAAGATCGTTTTTATCACCTTTCTTGGAGACCAACAGGGTTGTCTCACTATCTTGAACCTTATCTGCATTACTTTCTCTACCATTGCATAGTGGGGTGCTCTTCTCCAATATTATGTTTGCATACTACAAGAGAAACAAGCAGACACATCACAGGTTTAGCTTGTAGTATACGAAACTCATTTTGGTAAACCGGTTCAGTAGTAAGGTGGACTGGATAACAGCATGAAACAAACATATATCTATGTACTATGGTCACTGTATTGTCCATATCATTCTAGTTTATGTTCCCTAATCAAGATAGAGACACAGTTCAACTCATATATTTTTAAGACACAGCAGCATAGACAGAATATAAGTGTGAGAAACTACACAGCATAGACAGAACATAACTGTTTATACAACTTAAACTGAAATCAACATAGAGCAAGAAGTTAGGACAGCAATCCAGTTAAAGAAATAGGTTTAAAACATACCTGTTGCGCCATTGGAGTTTCAATTGGATCCTTCAAATTCGAAAGTAGTTGGTATGAGTAAATACAGTGATGCAACAGCAAAGGAGTATGGACAATAGCTATGGAATCTGACCTGAGAACAGTTGCTCTTATGCTTTAAACATGGAGTTTGGGTTAGCTGTGGCGTTCTTCGTGCTTTGGGCACTGTAGTAGCTTTACAAACTGCTCGTGTGGGGGTACTCTGTGGTGGACATGGTGCTTTGTCAAATATAAGTGGGTTACTATCCGCTGGGGTTGCGGTTAGATGGGTTATAGCTAGTTCTCTGCCCAAGGGTGTAAGTGTGCAATCTGGAAGAGTCTCAATTATGTGTGGTGGGGCTAGTTTGTGGGCCAGTACAACCATGGTTCTATCTGCATCGACGGGTAGCACTGTCTTTTGTGAAGAACGGGTTTTTGCTCCCTTAGATACTGCCATCACCCCCTCCAATTCAAATGGCCGATAAACAAGAAAAGAAATTGAACGTACAGACATTGTATGATAGACAGATGTGGTAATTCACATATATGTTGTCTAACCAAACAGGACAGCATGACACAATTTCACATATATGATGCCTAACTAAACAGGATAGCATGACACAGTTTCAGATATATGATGGATAACTTAACAGGATATAATGGCATAATTCAACATATGATGAGTACCTAAACAGGATGACATGACAAAACTATATGATGTCTTTCTAAAATAGGTTGGGATGAAATAATTCACATACATGTTGTCTAAGTATACATGATGGCATGATATAATTGACATAATTGATTCATATACTAAGCAACTGGCACTCGCATGTATGATCTCGAAACTAAGCAGATAGAATTCAATATTGTGCATATGATGTCTAAACTAAGCAATGCAAGACACCATATGCATCATATGAGAAATATAAACATTGCAACTTAGAGCATACACCTCAGTTGGGATATAGGACTGGTCATCTGTCTCTGAATCCTCCTCTGAGGAGCTCACTGTAACCATCGAGATATATGCTTCAACAGGTACCATTGCCTGCTCTGAAGACCTTGTTTTCACTCCAGATTTTTCCATAACCGGCTCAAATGGCTGATACACATGAAGAGTAGTTCAATATACACAGATTGTTGACACGTAATGAAAAAAAAAGATGGCATGAGATAATTCACATATATGATGCCTGGCTCCATGGTGGTGCATAATTCACATATATGATAACTAGCTGAAAAACAAGGCATTGCAGAATTCACATATCTGATATAGAAAGCAAACAGGAGGCATTCACAAAAAGCATGTCTAATCTAAGCAGATGGCATGGCAATGCAAGACACCATATGCATGATATGAGCAATATAACCCAGCCAAGTTAGAGCATGCACCTCGGGGGGGAGGGAATACGACTGGTCATCTCTCTCTGAATCCTCCTCTGAGGAGCTATCTGTAACCAGGAAGAAATCTGCATTGACATGTAGCACTGACTGCTCAGAAGACCTTGTTTTCACTCCAGATTTTCCCATGACCGACTCAAATGGCTGATGCACAGGAAGAGTAGATGAATGTATAAACATTGTTGACAAATGGAATACATTATGGAAAAAAATATGGCAAAATACAATTCACATATACGACGACTGGCTAAACAGGATGGCATTGCATGATTCACGTATATGATGCCTGGCTAAAGAAGATAGCATTGCATAATTCCCATATACTCCCTCCGTTCCTAAATATTTGTTTTTTAGAGATTTCCAATGGACTACCACATACGGATGTATATAGACATATTTTAGAGTGTAGATTCACTCATTTTGTTCCGTATGTAGTCACTTGTTGAAATCTCGAAAAAGACAAATATTTAGGAATGGTGGGAGTATGATATAGAAACCAAACAGGTGGCATTCACACAAAGCAAATCTAAACTAAGTTGATGACATATAAGATGTATAATGTAAGCAATGCAAGGCGCCATATGCATGATATGACCAACATCAGCATGCCAGGTTACAGCAAACACCTCAGGTGGTAAACAGGCGTGGTCGGCTCCTTCTGAATCTCCATTTGAACAGTTATCTTCCTCTGGAATACAATGTGGAAATGCAGGAGGGGGGGCACTTCGCCCACCATGGAGCGGCGTCTGCATGACATTATATTCGCACGCAACGGTCTTCTCTTTTTCTCTACATGTTCAGTACGATTGTGTACAATATCTTACATGCATAATAAAAAAATAGTTAGATTTTGTAAGGCCTAAGGGGTGCATGCAAAAAGCAATACTGATGGTAGCAAACGAGTGGATGGATCCAAAACTAATGATAGCAGGTAGATTATAGCTTCAGTTTAAAAAGATAGACAATGGATCATCCATTGTTTGTTGCCCACCCAACATGAACCACATAGAAGACCCCAGATGAACCAGATAGTAGACATATACTATTCGTTGCTGGCTCGATATGAGACCCATGGGCAATTCTTGGACCCAGTGCTCAGGTAGTTTGGCCTATAGTAGGGCAAGAAATATTGAATGGTGATGTAGGCGGGGGTTTCCGAGGAATCCAAAAGGTAGCAGGTAATAATAACCGATGTATAACGTAAGCAAACACGAAAGACTGCGACCTCTCTTCCGGAACTGTGTAGTCCTCAGGTTCATCTGCTCAGTCGATGATGGTAATGCAGTTGGCGTGGCTGCCGGTAACGGGGAAGATGATCTGAGGCGGCGAAAGGAAGTCTGCAGGGGGATCTCTGCTGCAGTGAACGCTTCTGTCGATGGTGCACCTCAGGTGGGGTGGATGATGGCACAGCAGGAGCAAGACATAACAAACAGAGTTTTCTTTGACGCATATCTGAAAATGAAGTAAATCTTTAAGGGCTCCTTAGAATTGGAGGATTCTATAAATGCAGGGACAGGAAAAACACAACAATAGGATAGGAATGCACGTGCAAAACAGAGCATTTGGAAACATAGGATTTCAGTCAACCTGGGTGTTTGGCTCACATGAATTGGAAGAACAGAGGAATGGAGAAGCAAAGTGATGCGACGAGTGTACAACCTCGTTGGCATAGCCTTGTGGACCTCGGCATCATTGGGTTGGACGTGGAGGATGGTGATGATGCTGGTGTGACTGTCGGAGGCGGGGAAGAAGATCCGAGGCCTCTGGAAACGGCGTCGAGGGTACTGCTCCGCTGTGATGGACGGTTCCGTCGTTGGAGCAGCTCCGCTAAGGTGTACGGCGACGAGGCTGAAGCATGACAAGACAAACAACGTTAATTTGAAGTGGGACCCTAATATCATCTGCAATAGATGATGTAAAATACATCACCAAAAAGTGATAGATGTAAAACGCATCAGTCGCGCCATGGCCGCTCCGACAGATGATGTAAGTACTGTTCACTCTGAACTTAACTGAAGAAAACGAACTTCACAGTCGAAACTGAATTTTACTGTCGAAACTGATTGAACTAGTAACAGAGCATTGCAATAGATGTTTAGGGTGTTCGAGCACTAGTAGCAGAGAAGCAGTGAGCTAATTCAGCAGACACTGGAGCAGGGAACGCACTTAGAGAGCAAGTCGTGCAGTAGCACCGCGAGCGAGTGCTAAATCAGCAACTCCTGTAGCTGCCGAAGGTCGTGCAGCAGCAGCAGCAAGCGAGAGCAAGAGCAGAGCAGCAGCACGAACGAAAGCCGCAGTAGTGCAGCAGCGCGACCGACAGAAAGAACAGAGCCGCAGCGCGAGTGAGAGCCGGAGCAGCTGCAGCTAGTGCCATTGTGGATGTCGCCACCGAGGAAGCAACGACATGGGGGAGAGACGACGTGGATGATGTGGCCGGCGACGGCAACGTCGATGGAGACACGCCATGTCTCCTCGGTATCGAGCACCGGCAGCCCTGTGAGATAGAATAAAAGATAAAATGCAGCGGTGAGTGCAGAACCTCCTTGGTGGCGCCAAGTTGGCCTCGGCTTCATCTGAGGAATTGGTGAGGGTGCTGCGGTTCCGGTGGGGCAGGTCAAGATAGCGCTGTGGGGATTGAGGTGGCGCGATAGACGAGGCGAACATCGGGGCAGCTCCTTGGAGGTGGAGGACGGGGCGGCTGATCCGGCGGGACGACGAGATCGACAACGGATCCTCATCCGGTGCGGTGGATGAGGGACGGCGAGCTGTTGTGATGGACGACGTAGTCGGGGAAGAGTCTCCGGATGGGGGGCGGTCGGGAGGCCGACGGAGGAGCGTGGGGTTTCGCGGGTTTTGGCGGCCTCGTTGTACGAATGGGGGGGCGAAGGGGGAGGGGAATCCAAGCTTAGGGACGCGCTTGTCCGAAATGTAGGGTAAGTTACCAGCGTACCCCCACCGGTTTTGACACCGCGACGTGGAGCTTCATTTCCGGCTGAGGGGTAGAAGGGGGATTTCGCGTGTCTGGGCTGCGGGAGCGATTTCAGATGAGGAGGGAGTTCTCGCGCGCGTCCAAATTTCGGGATAACAAGGCGCGGCGCGGGTTGAAGAAGCGGGAGTTTCAAAGCAGGTGAGACAAAAGATACTCGAGCTTGAAAATTTCGGGATAACAAGGTGCGGATTCCTTGTTCGGTAGAACAAACTTAACGTGTAAAAAAACAATTCATACAAGACACAAGAGAGTGATGTCCCCTTTTATTATATTGCTATAGATGCCATTGAAAAAACTACAAGAAAAATGTAAAAAAAGTCGGGAGAACAGGATTACCCTGCACAGTACCAAATCGATTCGCACATCCCTCAACAACAACAAAACACAAATCAATTCCCACCAAAGAAAGAGTAATGTCCCTTTTTATATGATTACAGATGCCATGATCTCGAATTTCAATTTTTGAATCCACGTTATGTTGAATTCGAATATATCATTAGGTGACCTTGCAGTTTATAATTGATGTAGTCGTACATTTTGATCTTCCATCATATATGAACATTTTACTCCACCATGTGAACATATATATTGTCGTCTACCATATGGACTAAATTTGAATCAATTTTCCTTATTTGAATACGATTGTTGTCAAGTTATACAATATTTTAAATATTATCTTGATAACAAAAAACATACATATAGCAGTAATCATATTTCACTATGAACTACATGTACCATACGCTCTCCAATTCAAATATTTGTATCCATTTTATGTTGAATTCAAATCATAGTACATTATTGGTCTAGGTAGTGAGATGTTTGGGATAATCTAAACCCTGTTTTCATACCTATAATTTTTGGCTGAATTGGGACAAGTTTTGGTATAAGCCTCTTGCAAAACCGGAGATTCTCTCAACAAGACTCGTGGTTCCGAGAGGGAACGTGTCTCCTTTGTGTGCGAAACGATATACGCTGCCTCCCCCCTGATTTTATTTACAGAGGCAACATAGAACTATATGAGTGCCCTGTTAAATTTTGGAATTATTTCGGGTTCATTTGGCCTTTTTATACATTAATTGAGTTTCTGGACTTTTAATGTGCATAATCTAAATATGAATTACATGCACATGCTCCGGTGCACCAAAGTGGGTTGAAAAATCACATGTGTAGCCTTGGTTGAATTTCTAGGTCCCATGGAAGAAATGAGAATGAAATTCAAACATCTGGGCATCATGACTCGGCCGAGAACATCGAGAAACTTTGATTTTAAATTCATGTAAATCCAAAACTCGCTTGGAAATCATGAAACTTGGCATGGTGTCATGTCATGGCACTAACATGTTGTGGTAAAAAAATTGGGCCGATTTGGAAGCTCGTGGTTCTAAGAGGGAACGTGCCACCTTTAAGTGTGGAACGATATACGCTGCCCCCCTTGAGTTTCTTAACAAAGGCAACATAGAACTACATTAGTGCCCTGTTAAATTTTGGAATTATTCCGGGTTTGTTTGTCGTTTTTTATAGATTAATTGAGTTTCTGGTCATTTAATATGCATAAGTCAAATTTGAACTACAAGCACATGCTCTCGTGCACCAAAGTTGGTTGAAAATCACATTTGTCTCCTCGGGTGAATTTCTAGGTCCCATGCAAGAAATGAGAATAAAATTAAAACATCTGGGCATCGTGGCTCGGCCGAGAACATTGAGAAACTTGGTTTTAAAATTCTTGTAAATCCAAAACACGTCTGAAAATCATGAAACTTGGCATGGATGTCATGTCATGGTACTACCATGTTGTGGTAAAAAATTGGCCGAATAGGAACAGATTTTGGTATAAGCTTCTTGCAGACCGAAGCTTCTCTCAAGAAGGCTCGTGGTTCTGAGAGGGAATGTGCCACCTTTGAGTGCGCAACGATATACGTTGTCCCCCTTGAGTTTATTTACAAAGGCAACATAGAACTACATGAGTGCCTTGTTAAATTTTGGAATTATTCCGGCTTCGTTTGGCCTTATTTACACATTAATTGAGTTTTTGGTCATTTAATGTGCATAATTCAAATTTGAACTACAAGCACATGCTCCTGTGCACCAAAGTTGGTTGAAAAATCACATTTGTGTCCTCGGGTGAATTTCTACTCCCTCCTTCCATCTATATAGGTCCTAATGCGTTTTTTGAGGCTAACTTTGACCAAACATTAGAGCAATAATATATGACACGCAACTTACACAAAGCATACCTTCAAATTTGTATGTCAAAGGAGCTTCCAATAATATAATTTTCATAGTATACATCTCATGTGCTATTAATCTTGTCAATAGTCAAAGGCTGTCTTGAAAAACACATTATGCCCTATATAGATGGAAGGAGGGAGTAGGTCCCATGCAAAAAATGAGAATAAAATTCAAACATCTGGGCATTGTGGCTCGGTCGAGAACATTGAGAAACTTGGTTTTAAAATCATGAAACTTGGCATGGTGTCATGTCATGGTAGTACCATGCCGTGGTAAAAAAATTGGCCGAATAGGAGCAAATTTTGGTATAAGCTTCTTGCAAATCGGAGCTTCTCTCAAGAAGGCTCGTTGTTCTGGGAGGGAACGTGTCACCTTTGTGTGCATAATTCAAATTTGAAATACAAGAACATGTTCCAGTGCACCAAAGTTGGTTGAAAAATCACATGTGTGTCCTCGGGTAAATTTCTAGGTTCCATGCAAGAAATGGGAATGAAATTCAAAACTCTGGGCGTTGTGGCTGGGTTGGAAACATTGAGAAACTTAGTTTTTAATTCCTGTAAATCCAAAACACGCATGAAAATAATGAAACTTGGCTTGGTGCGATGACATGGCACCAACATGCTGTGGTAAATTTGCAGTCCGATTTGCGGAGGCGCACACATTAACAATCAACAAAGTCATTTTGGAATAAGTGATGTCACGTTACAATCGGAAACACAAGTATTACTGAAACCGTGGGCGTTCTACTTACTAGTACCATTTACGTGCCGCCACGCGTCGCCATTTTTTATTAGCTAGGAGGCGCCGTGCAGGGTAGCTATTTGAGTACGAGAGGCGTGCGATCAGACCCCTGTGCGTGCTTATCAGGAGGAGAGCCCTTTGACCTCCATCTGCCGTCCACCTCTCTCCCAAGGTCTCCATTAATGGCGCCTGAGCCTCTGTTTAATGGCGTGGTTATGTCTCACTCGACTGAGATTTAAGAGAGAGAAAAGAAAATCTGAAAGCACGAATCTTGATGTAATATCCAACGGACCAATATAGCATCTACTGCGACTCATAGCAAGACTGATGAATATATAAGGGCGCGGCAGTCCGCGCAGGCCAGGTGCCCTCCCTTGCACTCCAGAAATCAATCGAACATCACATCAATCAAGAAACCTGCACCTTGCTCAATCAGCCGAACGGACGAGGTGTATTCGAACCTCATACACTGGAGGCGTCAAGGGGCGGAGGCACAAGGGGCAGTGGAGCATGGTGAGGTCCATCGAGACCTTAGAGAGCTCCATCGTCGGGTCCTGTTCGGTCTGCATGATCTCGCGCTCCTCGTGCACAACCATCTCTCGACTTGGGCCGGGGTATTACAAAGCTTTACCGTCACATATTTTATACTACTTCAAGGTGCATTAAATCAACACATGCAAGTATCAAAAGGAGAGTCACGGCATGCATGCATGCATTGTAATTAATGCATCAGTAAACGCAAATTATTGAAATATGTCGAGTGCAGTGCTTTGATGTGTCGCGTCAACTCGTACATCAACGAGAAGTTTGATTATCCTCTCCCTCGCGGACTTAACTGCACCTGCCTTTGGCTATATGACAGGTTGGCCACACACCTGTCGGGCCCACCTGTCATACACGCAAAGGCAAGAGCGTCCCTCCCTCGCCCATGAGCGTAGTGGCTGGCAAGACTAGGAGAAGCTTTCGCTACACGCTCTCCCTCCCGCACGCGGTGGACATGCAACAGTTCAATCGATGTCAGACGGCCAGAAGCGTACTGTAGTACTCCTCCAGTGCAGTAGTACTCCATCATTGTTCGACTTCCCGAAGAGGCGAAGAGCCAAGCGCAGCCCGGATGCTCGTGTGGCAGTTTCATGTGTAGAGTAGTCTAGGATAGCGTGTACCGTGCCTGTAAGCTTAAAATCATTGGGGTCAGCTCCATGCTATGTGGTCGTCTCGAAGTTTTTATAAAAATTAAAAGTCTTCTGGCCCTACCTGACACCCTGGTGATTGTAGTTTGCACGCTCATCTGGTCAAGATAGGAATATATATTTTAATTTGTTTTTTTCGAAAAGGGGGGACTCCCCAGCCTCTGCATCAGAATGATGCATAGGGCCACATATATTTTAATTTGTGGCGGGTAAATGTTAGAGGTTGCAGCAAATATATTGTACACTACGGGTCTTTCAGCCAAGTTTAGAGGCAAGCATGTGGGGCCAGTGCTATGATGTGTCGTGCCAACTCGTACAACGAGGAGAAGCTTGATTTTACTACATGCCTTCTCCCTCACCCCATGCGCGTGGTTGCTCGCAAACGAGGATAGGCTTTTGCTTAGTAGTACTTCTACAACAAGCTATCCGTCCCGCTCGCGGTGGACAGACATGCAGCAGTGGATTCGACACTGTAGAAGCAGTAGTAGTAACATCATTGTTCATCTTCTCAAAGAGGCGAAGAGCCAAGCGCAAACCGAACGTTGCAGTTGTGAACATTGGAGCACGCATATAGCCATGCTGTTGCATGAGACAAAATTGCTATGTGAGCCCACTATTGTACTAGTACGTACAACTACTTGCTAGTATAGCCCTGTAAACCAGAAAGGAGTATTTGCCCTTCTAGATATTTCAACAAGTGACTAGACTACATCGAGATGGAGTACATATGGAGCAGAATGAGTGAATCTGCACCGTAAATAAATACGTACTAGTTCTATCGTTTTCCTCTCCGAGGTGCACAATATTGAGTATACTGACTAGTCTCTTTTTGACACGCATTTACGTTTTTTACATAGTAAAGACGCAAGCGCTCATATACACGCGCATACACTCACCCCTATGAATGCACACATGCACGGCACTATCATCTTGAAATTTACGAAGTCACCATAGGCACCTCGTCGTCGACGGGTCCATAGGTGCTTGAATGCCAAGGAGGGAGAGGGTAGCGGTTCCCGAGACATTGAACGGTCAATGATGCATCCTCAATTACATGCAGAGGGAATTAATTCGAGAAGCAGAATAGAGCCAGCACGATGTGAATGCAATAGAGTTTGGACTCTCATATAATAAAGGTGCCCCACCACTCCAGTCCATCTACTCCCAAGTCTCTGCGCAACACTGCTCACTCCAATCCAAGACCAAGTGACTAGAAGCCACAAGCACCTATGGACGCGATGGACGCGAGCGGCAGTCGGCTGTGCCAAATCATCCAAGGCGCCGACCTACGGCCCCGCACCGCGCAGCGTTTCCAGACGGTGCTGGCGACCGCAGGCATCGTAGCCCTCGCCAACGCCGGTTTCGCCTCTCGCATGGATGACATGATGGTCAACTCCATCCGCAAGTTCACTGCCGTCAAGAAGCGCACGGACGACCTTGTCGTACTGCTCCAGCCCGCACGCCCAGGCTCCTCATTGCCTGCCACCCTCATCGGCCTCCATTTTGATGAACCCTTTCAAGCCCTGGTGGCCCTGCAAGTGCCGGAGGTCGCGACGAAGAATGTGCACCTCGAAGCTGCGCTCGCCGCACAGCGCCTCGCCATGCAAGAAACCGTCGACCTGCACATCCACGTCTACACCTCGACGGTGTCGAGTGCCCTAAGGTTGAGCACACAGATGATCTATGTATGTTCAAATACGATCAACGGTGCGACAGCAGTTCCAAATCGAGAGGGAAAGGCGAAGAGTCGGTGGACGGTTGCCAGTTTGCCACGGTACATGAAGAGGCGCCCCGGCCTACACGACCTTTCGGAAATTGTACAAAAGGACTCGCCGTCTTCTCACTGACATGTTGGAACGGGACCACATGTCAACGAAACATGGTGTGTAATTTCTCGTGCAAAATGCGATCTGGCCGCGTTGGCCCGAGGTGTCGCATTAGTTATCGACCTTTATTTTTTAACATACAATCTGAGTGGATAGCTCCTGTGGTCATCACACGTGAGCGGATATATAGGTGGGCTAGGTGGGCAGGCGGCTACAATCTAAGTGCAAAAAGAGTTGATCTGGAAAAAATAGTTGATCCAATGCTTGGTTTTGTTTGGATTTTCCAACTATGACCATTGGATAGAGTGGATCAATGGCTTACGTTCAAAGTTATTCTCATTCTATAGAATGGTATAGGAACGTGGAGAGATTTGGTTGATTTTATATCGCTGAATAATATAAAATATTATGAGTGCACACGCTCCACCCCGAGGTTTGTAGCTCCTTCTCGGCCGTCGGGAATCTATGTTCTTCCACTATTTCGTTTAAGACATGAGCTTTGTTCATCTTGTTGCCGACACGCGGGACATCTATATGCCTCCATTTTACAGAATCATACTATATGCCTCCATGACACGCGGGACATCTAGAATCAAGGTGGCGTGTCATGCAAGAAAATGGAGATATGCAGTGCGTAAGTGAGTCGTGCACTTCGATGGCACCTAGTACTACGCAATATTTTTTCTCCTCGATGGCACGTGAATAGTGCACGTACTCAATGACAAAGCGACAAGAGAACGACGAGAAGCTTGCTTACTACGCCTTCTCCCTCGCCAACGCGTGCACGGTGGCTCGCAGCACTAGAAGCTAGACCCATGGAGGCGATGAGCGTGAGCATCAGCCGGCTGTGCCAGATGGTCCACGACGCCGGCCTGCATCCTGGCACCGAGGAAAGTCTCCAGGTAGTGCTTGAGGCTGCCAGGGTGAGGGGCTGCTTGGACGACTACTTCGTCTCATTGTTCGACGAGGTCCTCGTCGGCTTCCTCGACAAGTTCACCGTCGTCAAGAAGCTCGCGGACGACCTTGACGTACGCCTCCAGCCCACGCGCCCAGGCTCTGTGATGCCTGCCACCCTCAACAGCCTCTATGGTGGCAACCTCTTCGACGCACTGGTGGCCCTGCGACTGCCCGCCGTCGCGCCGGAGAATGTCCACCTCGAGGTCGCGCTCGCCGCACTGCGCCTGGCGCAGCAAGACACCATCGACATAATCACCCACGTCTACGCGCAAATCGTCCACAAGGACTACTACATGCATGAGGAGGACGATAGGACGCTGGCCTTCTTGGACCGCAGGGCAACCTCGGACGGCATTGTTTAGAAGCACGTTGAGCATGCCGCCAACGCCGCTGCTCCTCACACGTCGGTTGGTGACCCGGTGCACTAGGGCGTGAGGATGTCATTGATGGATCCGTATGTGTCTTTATCTTTCCGTCAAATCCATGTAGTAGTATATGGTACTACTAGTAATTATCTTACCTTTCGCATCAACTTCATAATTTTCCTACGTACTCCATGCATGAACCGTGCCAGAACCAAACTTCTCATTACTCTAGGGAAAATCATTATTTCTATCTATCGGTCACCCCATGGAGCATAACCAAATTTTACAAGTTACAAGTTCAAAAGGAAAAGCCTGCCGTGTTCGCGTCGCACCCCCACACAGTTTGTCCGGCATGCCGCTCAAGGGGGAATGCGTGATGTGTTGCATTTTCACTTACAAGTGGGACTGCAGTTGAGCAAACCGACTATCGGCAAACCCCCACCCCGCCGCGCGATGGCTGAGAAAACAGGAGGGAGAAGAGATGGCTGTAGCTAGCACGGACTCCAAGAAAATTGGTGTCGGATGGGACTTGTGTGGGTGGCGTGTGCCGTACTGCTAGACATGAATGCTAGTTATGGCCCATGCCACCCCACTATATCGAGGTGCTGGTTACTCCACTATATCGAGTATGTAGAACAAATTTCCTGGAGTCCGTGCTCGGCCCTCCTCTATCTCTCTTCTCAGCCAGCCAGCAGACGCGCGGAGCCCATCGTCTGTTTGCTCATATGCGGTCCCACATGTCAGTGAAAATGCAAGAGGACCCACTGAACCTACACATCTTTCACCTCGATGTGCTGGTGATGAAAAACAAATCCAATAAAGATCTTCGGTGGCCGCTTTTGGAGTTACTCAAGAGTAGTAAGATTCTATTTACAGTTTAACCCAAGATGCACATCACGTGGCTTCACCTACCACTGTATTGTCTTGCATGACACGACCTGGATGCTGGATGTCCCACGTGTCGGCAAAAGGAGGAAGAACTCGACCAAATCTTCAGTTGTGCTCTCGGATTATACTAGTTGTGCTAACTTGAAATTTTATTGTGTAGAATGGATGCAAGTTTTGGTATTGGGAAGAAGAGTACAATGATATACTGATTGAGCACAATTTAGTAGATGTTCTAGCACTTTTAGCTAGCATAGAGGCTAGAGATGAGACTAGTGCACTTGTTGATAGAATAGAGGCTAGACACGTCTACTTCTTTACACTCGAAGAAGAAAGAAGCACGCAAGATCGAGCCTCCACAGATCAACAATGAATGCATCGAGAAGGCACTAAGCCAACTTACAGGAGCAGTTATGGAAGTTGGATATCTTCTAGAATGTATTCTTGTGGTTCTTGTTTTCTTTGGTCTTGCTTTTCTAGTCAAAATTTTGGTGAATGCATGCGAAGGCGAGTCCGTAACATGAGTAGCCCCATTATCTATCTTTTTAGGCGAAAAACCAGCACCACACCGAGGGGCATAGTTGTACTGACACATCTTCCTTGTATGGACTTCCCCATTATCTATCTTTTTAGGGGAGAAACCAACACCGCATTGAGGGGCATAGTTGTACTAACACATCTTCCTTCTCTGGACTTGCCCCATTATCTATCTTTAGGGGGTGTGGGTGCATGGGGGGGACAGAATAACCGCACTGCGCCTATCAAACAAGCAAACTGCCGCGTTAGCACGAGGCCGAGCCGGGGAGGGGGAGGCGCCCCCTACACCATCCCGGCGAGGCCGAGCCAGGAATGAGCCATAGCAGGCGACGACGTATTATGCCGCGGTGTCGCATGCGGAGGCGAGTCTGTAACATGACCAGCACCGCAGCGAGGGGCATAGTTGCACTGACACACCTTCCTTATATGGACTTGCCCCATTATCTATCTTTTTAAGGGGGGAATCATCACCTCAACAAGGGGCATAGTTGTACTAACACATCTTCCTTGTATGGACTTGCCCCGTTATCTATCTTTTTACAGGAAAAACCAACACCGCACCCAGGGGCATAGTTGTACTGACACATCTTCCTTGTATGGACTTGCACTATTATCTATCTTTAGCGGGCGTGGGTGCGTGGGGGGCCAGAATAACCGCATTGCGCCTGTCAAACGAGCGCACTGCTGCATTAGCGCGAGGCCGAGCCGGGGGGGGGGGGTCGGCACCCCCTCTCCCATCGTGGCGAGGTCGTGCCAGGTATGAGGCGTAGCAGGCGATGACGCAGTGTGCCGCGGCGTCGCATGCGCAGGCGAGTCCGTAACATGACTGGCCCCATTATCTATCTTTTTAGGGAAAAAAACTATACCGCACCGAGGGGCATAGTTGTACGGACACATCTTCCTTGTATGGACTTGCCCCATTATCTATCTCAGGGGGTGTTGGTGCGTGGGGGGAGAAAACTTAATAACTGCACTGCGCCTGGCAAATTAGCGCACTGCCTCGTTAGCGCAAGGCCGTGCCGGGGGGGGGGTCCGGACCCCCTCCCCCATCCCGGCGAGGCCAAGACAAGAACGAGCCGTAGGAGGCGACGACGCAGCATGCCATGGCGTCGCATGCAGAGGCGAGTCCGTCACATGACTTACCCCATTATCTATCTTTTTAGGGTGAAAACATGCACCGCACCGAGTGGCATAGTTTTACAGACACATCTTACTTGTATGGACTTGCCCGATTATCTATCTTTAGGGGGTGTGGGTGAGTGGGGGCGGAACAGGATAACTGCCCTGCGCCTATCGAACGAGCGCACTGCCGCGTTAGCGCGAGGCTCAGTCGGGAGGGAAGGGGATCTAGACAATCCCTCCCCCATCTCGGCGAGGCCGAGTGATGTAGGGTAGAACCCTAGACGCCCGATCTTTCATGAAAGGAGCGTATCCTGCGAAGAACACGAAGAACATGAGGGGCAAACACGAGGAGAGGCTCCGAAATCGTGATCAACGTGGCTCCGATACCAAGATGATGTAGGGTAGAACCCTAGACGCCCGATCTTTCACGAAAGGAGCGGATACCGCGAAGAACACGAAGAACACGAGGGGAAACATGAGAGAATCACTCAAACCAACAAGATTCGGTCACACATATGTTAGATCCTCGAAACACAAAAGAGATACAAGATCCACGATCAACAGGGGACTATACAAGTAGCACGTTCTTCTCCATGAGGAGGTCTTGACGGTCTTCCCGTTAGTGGTCTTGAATCTACTTGTGGGATCTTCTCTGCAGAGGCCATGAACTCGTAAGGAGAAGGGGATCAAGTGGAGAGCAAAGCTTCTCAATGAGCTACTACTTTGCAAAACCTAGATGATGTAGTCTAGGTGGGCGAAGGGGTACATGGGCCTCGGCCCTTTACTGTGCGCAGGCATATGGGGCCGGATGTCAGGGCCTTCCCGAGGGGCCGGATGTCCGGGCTTGGGGGCGGATGTCCGGGCTGGCGAGGTCGGCCTCGGTGGTCTCTGGATAGGAGGCGCCGGATTTCCGGGCATCGGGTCGGATTTCCGGGCTGGGCCGGATGTCAGGGGCCTTTAGGTGCTTAGCGGCTGGGCAGCTGCTGTGGGTGATGCTCCAGGGGCTGGATGTCCGGGTCCTGGGAGCTGTTCTTGACTCCTTCCGTTGGTTCTCTTAGTCCATGAACATGGGGACTTGTCCATCTTCACGTGCATCCTCGGGAGGGTCCTCTTGGTACCTAATCATGCACAACATTCCGTACTTAGGTAGTAGCCATGTCTAGAGTGGATCATATGTCATATCACTAAGGAAATAAGTCACCTCGGTCTCGAGAGCTCTAGCTTGTGCTCGTGTCATAGGTCCTCTTGGCACTTGGTGAGACGATGACAGGTCCATGGGGATGAACATAGGATGCTCCGCATCACCGAGCCAGGAACAAGCCATAGCAGGCGACGATGCGGCGTGCCACGGCGTCGCATGTGGAGGTGAGTCCGTAACATGACTTGCCCCATTATCTATCTTTTTAGGGGGAAAACCAGAACCACACCGAGGGGCATAGCTGTACTGACACATCTTACTTGTATGGACTTCCCCATTATCTATCTTTTTAGGGAAAAAACCAGCAACGCACTGAGGGGCATAGTTGTACTGATACATCTTCCTTCTACGGACTTGCCCCATTATCTATCTTTAGGGGTGTGGGTGCATGGGGGGCAGAATAACCGCACTGCGCCTGTCAAATGAGTGAACTACCGCGTTAGCGTGAGGCCGAGCTGAGGGGGAGGGGGTCGGGAGCCCCCCTCCGCCATCCTGGCGAGGCCGAGCCAGGAATGAGCCGTAGCAGGCGACGACGCGTTGTGCCGCGGCATCGCATGCGGAG
Source organism: Aegilops tauschii subsp. strangulata (assembly GCF_002575655.3). NCBI lineage: Eukaryota > Viridiplantae > Streptophyta > Magnoliopsida > Poales > Poaceae > Aegilops > Aegilops tauschii. The sequence goes on from NC_053038.3 coordinate 246,634,274, forward strand.
GCGAGTCCGTAACATTACTTGCCCCATTATCTATCTTTTTAGGGGAAAACCAGCACCGAAGCGAGGGGCATAGTTGCACTGACACACCTTACTTGTATGGACTTGTCCACTAATCTTTCTTTTTAGGGAAAAAATCAGCACCGCACCAAGGGGCATAGTTGTACTGACACATCTTCCTTGTATGGACTTGCCCCATTATCTATCTTTAGGGGGTGTGGGTGAGTGGGGGCGGAACAGGATAACTGCCCTGCGCCTATCGAACGAGCGCACTGCCGCGTTAGCGCGAGGCTCAGCCGGGAGGGAAGGGGATCTAGACAATCCCTCCCCCATCTCGGCGAGGCCGAGTGATGTAGGGTAGAACCCTAGACGCCCGATCTTTCATGAAAGGAGCGTATCCTGCGAAGAACACGAAGAACATGAGGGGCAAACACGAGGAGAGGCTCCGAAATCGTGATCAACGTGGCTCCGATACCAAGATGATGTAGGGTAGAACCCTAGACGCCCGATCTTTCACGAAAGGAGCGGATACCGCGAAGAACACGAAGAACACGAGGGGAAACATGAGAGAATCACTCAAACCAACAAGATTCGGTCACACATATGTTAGATCCTCGAAACACAAAAGAGATACAAGATCCACGATCAACAGGGGACTATACAAGTAGCACGTTCTTCTCCATGAGGAGGTCTTGACGGTCTTCCCGTTAGTGGTCTTGAATCTACTTGTGGGATCTTCTCTGCAGAGGCCATGAACTCGTAAGGAGAAGGGGATCAAGTGGAGAGCAAAGCTTCTCAATGAGCTACTACTTTGCAAAACCTAGATGATGTAGTCTAGGTGGGCGAAGGGGTACATGGGCCTCGGCCCTTTACTGTGCGCAGGCATATGGGGCCGGATGTCAGGGCCTTCCCGAGGGGCCGGATGTCCGGGCTTGGGGGCGGATGTCCGGGCTGGCGAGGTCGGCCTCGGTGGTCTCTGGATAGGAGGCGCCGGATTTTCGGGCATCGGGTCGGATTTCCGGGCTGGGCCGGATGTCAGGGGCCTTTAGGTGCTTAGCGGCTGGGCAGCTGCTGTGGGTGATGCTCCAGGGGCTGGATGTCCGGGTCCTGGGAGCTGTTCTTGACTCCTTCCGTTGGTTCTCTTAGTCCATGAACATGGGGACTTGTCCATCTTCACGTGCATCCTCGGGAGGGTCCTCTTGGTACCTAATCATGCACAACATTCCGTACTTAGGTAGTAGCCATGTCTAGAGTGGATCATATGTCATATCACTAAGGAAATAAGTCACCTCGGTCTCGAGAGCTCTAGCTTGTGCTCGTGTCATAGGTCCTCTTGGCACTTGGTGAGACGATGACAGGTCCATGGGGATGAACATAGGATGCTCCGCATCACCGAGCCAGGAACAAGCCATAGCAGGCGACGATGCGGCGTGCCACGACGTCGCATGTGGAGGCGAGTCCGTAACATGACTTGCCCCATTATCTATCTTTTTAGGGGAAAAACCAGAACCACACCGAGGGGCATAGCTGTACTGACACATCTTACTTGTATGGACTTCCCCATTATCTATCTTTTTAGGGAAAAAACCAGCAACGCACTGAGGGGCATAGTTGTACTGATTCATCTTCCTTCTACGGACTTGCCCCATTATCTATCTTTAGGGGTGTGGGTGCATGGGGGGCAGAATGACCGCACTGCGCCTCTCAAATGAGTGAACTACCGCGTTAGCGTGAGGCCGAGCTGAGGGGGAGGGGGTCGGGAGCCCCCCTCCGCCATCCTGGCGAGGCCGAGCCAGGAATGAGCCGTAGCAGGCGACGACGCGTTGTGCCGCGGCATCGCATGCGGAGGCGAGTCCGTAACATTACTTGCCCCATTATCTATCTTTTTAGGGGAAAACCAGCACCGAAGCGAGGGGCATAGTTGCACTGACACACCTTACTTGTATGGACTTGTCCACTAATCTTTCTTTTTAGGGAAAAAATCAGCACCGCACCAAGGGGCATAGTTGTACTGACACATCTTCCTTGTATGGACTTGCCCCATTATCTATCTTTAGGGGGTGTGGGTGAGTGGGGGCGGAACAGGATAACTGCCCTGCGCCTATCGAACGAGCGCACTGCCGCGTTAGCGCGAGGCTCAGCCGGGAGGGAAGGGGATCTAGACAATCCCTCCCCCATCTCGGCGAGGCCGAGTGATGTAGGGTAGAACCCTAGACGCCCGATCTTTCATGAAAGGAGCGTATCCTGCGAAGAACACGAAGAACATGAGGGGCAAACACGAGGAGAGGCTCCGAAATCATGATCAACGTGGCTCCGATACCAAGATGATGTAGGGTAGAACCCTAGACGCCCGATCTTTCACGAAAGGAGCGGATACCGCGAAGAACACGAAGAACACGAGGGGAAACATGAGAGAATCACTCAAACCAACAAGATTCGGTCACACATATGTTAGATCCTCGAAACACAAAAGAGATACAAGATCCACGATCAACAGGGGACTATACAAGTAGCACGTTCTTCTCCATGAGGAGGTCTTGACGGTCTTCCCGTTAGTGGTCTTGAATCTACTTGTGGGATCTTCTCTGCAGAGGCCATGAACTCGTAAGGAGAAGGGGATCAAGTGGAGAGCAAAGCTTCTCAATGAGCTACTACTTTGCAAAACCTAGATGATGTAGTCTAGGTGGGCGAAGGGGTACATGGGCCTCGGCCCTTTACTGTGCGCAGGCATATGGGGCCGGATGTCAGGGCCTTCCCGAGGGGCCGGATGTCCGGGCTTGGGGGCGGATGTCCGGGCTGGCGAGGTCGGCCTCGGTGGTCTCTGGATAGGAGGCGCCGGATTTCCGGGCATCGGGTCGGATTTCCGGGCTGGGCCGGATGTCAGGGGCCTTTAGGTGCTTAGCGGCTGGGCAGCTGCTGTGGGTGATGCTCCAGGGGCTGGATGTCCGGGTCCTGGGAGCTGTTCTTGACTCCTTCCGTTGGTTCTCTTAGTCCATGAACATGGGGACTTGTCCATCTTCACGTGCATCCTCGGGAGGGTCCTCTTGGTACCTAATCATGCACAACATTCCGTACTTAGGTAGTAGCCATGTCTAGAGTGGATCATATGTCATATCACTAAGGAAATAAGTCACCTCGGTCTCGAGAGCTCTAGCTTGTGCTCGTGTCATAGGTCCTCTTGGCACTTGGTGAGACGATGACAGGTCCATGGGGATGAACATAGGATGCTCCGCATCACCGAGCCAGGAACAAGCCATAGCAGGCGACGATGCGGCGTGCCACGACGTCGCATGTGGAGGCGAGTCCGTAACATGACTTGCCCCATTATCTATCTTTTTAGGGGAAAAACCAGAACCACACCGAGAGGCATAGCTGTACTGACACATCTTACTTGTATGGACTTCCCCATTATCTATCTTTTTAGGGAAAAAACCAGCAACGCACTGAGGGGCATAGTTGTACTGATTCATCTTCCTTCTACGGACTTGCCCCATTATCTATCTTTAGGGGTGTGGGTGCATGGGGGGCAGAATGACCGCACTGCGCGTGTCAAATGAGTGAACTACCGCGTTAGCGTGAGGCCGAGCTGAGGGGGAGGGGGTCGGGAGCCCCCCTCCGCCATCCTGGCGAGGCCGAGCCAGGAATGAGCCGTAGCAGGCGACGACGCGTTGTGCCGCGGCATCGCATGCGGAGGCGAGTCCGTAACATTACTTGCCCCATTATCTATCTTTTTAGGGGAAAACCAGCACCGAAGCGAGGGGCATAGTTGCACTGACACACCTTACTTGTATGGACTTGTCCACTAATCTTTCTTTTTAGGGAAAAAATCAGCACCGCACCAAGGGGCATAGTTGTACTGACACATCTTCCTTGTATGGACTTGCCCCATTATCTATCTTTTTAGGGGAAAATTAGCACCGCACCGAGGGGCATAGTTGTACTGACACATCTTCCTTGTATGGACTTTCCCCATTATGTATCTTAGGGGGTGTGGGTGCGTGGGGGCGAGGAGGAAACAGAATAACCGCACTACACCTGTCAAACGAGCGCACTACCGTATTAGCACGAGCACCTGTCGGGACCCCCTCCCCCGTCCCAGCTAGGTCGAGCCAGGAACGAGCCATAGAAGGTGATGACGCAGCGTGGCGCAGCGTGGCATGCGGAGGTGAGTCCGTAACATGACTTGCCCCACTATCTATCTTTTAGGGGAAAAACCAGCACCGCACCAAGGGGCATAGTTGTACTGACCCAACTTCCTTGTATGGACTTGCCCCATTATCTATCTTTTTAGGGGAAAAACCAGCACCGCACCGAGGGGCATAGTTGTACTGACACATCTTCCTTGTATGGACTTGGCCCATTATCTATCTTAGGGGGTGTGGTTGCGTGGGGGGGGGGGACAGAATAACCGCACTGCGCCTGTCAAACGAGCGCACTCCCGCATTAGCGCGAGGCCCAGCTGGGAGGAGGGGGGTTGGGACCCCGCCTCCCCCATCCCAGCTAGGCTGAGCCAGGAACAAGCCGTAGCAGGTGACGACGTGGCGTGCCACGATATCGCATGCGGAGGCGAGTCCGTAACATGACTTGCCCCATTATCTATCTTTTTAGAGGAAAAACTAGTACCGCACCGAGGGGCATAGTTGTACTGACACATTTTCCTTGTATGGACTTGCCCCATTATGTATCTTAGGGGGTGTGGGTGCGTGGGGCAGGGCAACAGAATAACCGCACTCGCCTGTCAAACTAGCGCACTGCCGAGTTAGCGCGAGGTCGAGCCACCCCTTCCCCCATCCCGGCAAAGCCGAGCCAGGAACGAGCCGTAGGAGGCGACGAGGCGTCGCATGGGGAGGCGAGTCCGTAACATGACTTGCCCCATTATCTATCTTTTTAGGGGAAAAACCAGCACCGCACCGAGGGGCATAGTTGTACTGACACATCTTCCTTGTATGGACTTGCCCAGTTATCTATCTTTTGAGGGGGAAAACCAGCACCGCACCGAGGGGCATAGTTTTACTAACACATCTTAGTTTTATGGACTTGCCCCATTATCTATCTTAGGGGGTGTGGGTGCGTGGGGGGGACAGGATAACAGCACTGCGCCTGTCCAATGAGCGCACTATCACGTTAGCGCGAGGCGGAGCCGGGGGGACAGGGGTCGGGACCCCGCCTCCCCCATTCCGGCAATGACGAGCCTGGAATGAGCAGTAGTAGGCGACGACGCATCGTGACGCGGCGTCGCATGCGGAGGCGAGTCCATAACATGACTTTCCCCATTATCTATCTTTTAGGGGAAAACCAGCACCGCACTGAGGGGCATAGTTGTACTAACACGTCTTTTTCTTTTATGGATTGATGAACACATGTCTTCGATAAGAAGCGGTATTTGTTATATGCTGAGGTGAATCTGTAACATACTTGCCCCATTATTTATCGTTTTTAGGTGTCGGCATTGTATAATGTGCTGCGGCGTCATATTTGTACACGAGTGTGAGGAGGCAAGTCCTTTACATGAATTTATGATTCAAGGCATACCACCATTTTTTTTGCACTTTTGTTATTATTTTGGGAAATATTGTAATCATTCTTGTATAGTCTATGTAAGGTATTTCAATTATACATTTTGATAGTTTTTATTGAACTGTTATGAGGTCTTATTTGGGCTTTAGCCGTTGGTTTTCTCCCTCTATATTCATTTTTTTGTTATTGTATTTAATTTTTGCTATTATTTTTAGTAACTGCCCTGAGATAGTGGGCTTTGCCCTTTTTTCTTCCAAGATCGTGGGCTTTAGCCGTCGGTTTTCTCCCACTCCCCTTTTAACCGCCTCTCTCCTCCTTTCCCCTCCCCTCCCCTTGGTTGGTTATTTGCAAATCGCTTCCTTCTTCGTTCCCCTCCTCTCCTCTTCTTGCATGGAAGCTGCTTTCCCAGTTTCGCCGCGGGAGCGTCGGCTGGCGGGTTGAACTCCAGGGGAACCTCTGTGTGCTCTGTTGGTTCCTTTGCTCTGCCCACCACTCCCCTTGCGTTCCTTTTGTACATATTTTTCGTGTATTTCTAAGTTGTTGTTCTCACGCTGTCTCAGGCTGGATTCGCTAGGGGAATCTTGTTTGTGTGGTTTTTTCCGCATGAGCGGCTCGCATGTCTGAGACTGGATTCGCTAGGGGAAGCTTTGTTTGTGCGGTTTTCTCCCGATGAGCGGCTCACATGTCTGAGATTGGATTCGGTGGTGGAGTTTGTGTTTGGTGGTAAGAGTTTTGCTTTGTTTGGCGTCCTTCGTTTCTCAAATCTGTAAGAACCCCTAATTGTTTGTCATGTGTCTTGCAGTTCTGGTTCAGCAGATTTTAGGTCTATAGATCTCAATGGGTACGTCACCTACTCCAGACAAGGTGAATGCTGGTAATTCATTGTGTTGAATCTTTTTTTTTTGTTTCTGATGCTGATGTTTTATCAGATCTGGTGCTTAATAGGTTTTGAGTTGTATGGGTGTTGTCGTATGGACATTACAAATTGTATGGATTAGATAATTCTTAAGTTTTGCCCTGGAATGTGTGGTATGTCTAGTATTTAGGTAGTTGTAACCTGCATACAGGTTGTAGAGTTGATTACTATGTGTAGTTTGAACTGTTGTGGTGGTGGCATCTGAATAGTTTGTAACAGTCTGAGAAGAGCCACTAGGATGTTGAAAGGGTTTACGTTATGAAGCTCGGTGTGCGAGTTGTGGGGTTATATTATTTTATTGGTTGTTGTCATGTTCGTGAACTGACGTGTTGTCGTGTTTGTGCACTTGTAGGGTTCATATAATTGAACCGATTGCTTGCTCATGTATTTTTCTTTTTTTCCCTTTTTGCTAATTATCATGTTGTTGCAGATGTTGGAGTACCGGTGCCTCCCAATTCTGAAAAATCAGAACGCTTATCTTGTGAATGTTATTTTTGAGATACCAAATCCTCTAGAAGAACTTGCGAGTGTTGCTGGTGTTTAATTACATCAGTTGTTCCTTTTGTTTGCTTCTGAAGCTATGTGTCTGTCTCTGCAATGTCGATTGTTTTTATTTTATATGTGTGTGCTTATGTTTTTGGTTTATGCAGTTAATGATAGCCATGCTGCTTCTGAGGACATTGTTGATATTGTGAAAGATATTAATGATGGAATTTATTCTCTTAATTTTGGTGACGGTGATGGGAGTTTTCATTTGTCTGTTACTCAGTCACAGAGTTTTGATGGCACTGAGCCTGTTACTGAGGCTGAGGATGTTCCTATGCAGTTATAGCTGGGGGACGAAAGGAAAAGAAAGAAGAAGTGTGATTTCCAGAGGAGAAAGGAGTTGGAACTGTGTCAAAAGGCTGCTTGCGTGCAATGTAACGCTGAGGATGTTGCTCAAGCTACTCAAGCTGGAGATGCTGAAGGTGGCGACGCGGCCTTTGCAACTGGTCATGTTGGATTTCATGGAACTGACATGCCTGTCAAGACAAACTTTTTGTAGACTCGCTTGACGCAAGTGTTTCCTCGTGATGCACTTAAGGAAAAGAAAAATGCTCTAAAGAGGAAGATGGCAAATCCAAATCCTGATGGCACATAGAGGCATAGCCCACATGTGAAAGCTGCTTCCCAACCCGGTAATAGCAAAGCTGATGCAGATAGTGCTGCTGTGAAGATTGGTCCAAGCACACTTGGTGGCTCCCCTGTTCGCCGGAGTCCATGAGTTTTGTCAAATAAGAAGCCTTCTTCGTCTCCTCAATGAAGCGTTGAAGGAAAATAAGAAGCGCAAAGTTCCTCCTGCAAAGGTGAACAAAGTTGTGAAGAAGCATGCTCGTGTTGAGGCTGAAGGTCCTGCATTTGAGGGAGATGATATTGAAGTTAATTCTGAAGATGAATATACAATGTTATGAGTTTTTCTTTTTTCTTTTTAGTATTTGAAATTTTCCAGTTAGTGGTATTTTTTAATATTATTCCTTTGCTTTAGTCTTTGCTGAAGTATGTTAGTGATTTGTTGTGTTTATTAGTATTAGCCATGCACACTGGACTTAATTATATTCGTAAAAACAATATTTTTTTTGGGATACGTGTTTGTACTTTATGTGACTTAGTAGTTGTACTTGCAATAATTTAATTGTGTCTGGGTTGGTATGCTGGTCAGGTGAGGCTTGGTCATTGTTTGCATCAATTGAGGGCGGTACTGATGTTGTTTTAATAGTTGAACTTGTGCAATCTTTTTTCCTTCTTGGCTTCATATGTTTGTTTTGTTTTTTATATTCATTGAATTAAGTTGTGCCTTATTTATTTTCATTTATAGCCTATTAGCGTTAGGAGTCCGGTCAAGCCGGTGAGAGGCAAGGAGGGAAAAGTTGCTTTGGATGAAGGTGACTCACAGGGATTGAATATAACTGTGCGACGTTCGTTGAAAGAGATAGATACTTGTGCTAGTTTACTTGAGAGTTGCCATGTGGCTAGAGTTCATGCAGCTGGTCTTGGTTCTATCTTCCAATGGAAGGTGAAGTCTAACATTTGCCGCCCTCCGGTGGGAGTCTTCTACCTGAAGATAGATCCTGATATGATGACTCTTGACATGGGTGAGGTGAATAATAAGCTTCACATCACTAGCGATGGTATAAAGCAGCTGTTTGGGTTCCCTCGTGGTGGTCCCTCTGCACCAAGGCCGTCAGAGGACGGATATGAAGACACTCTGATGAAGTTAAGATCGGAGCTTGACATTAGCAGGAGCCAAGATATCAAGATGAAGGATTTGAGGGATAAGCTCTAGGTGCTTGTCAAGGATCCTAGCAAAGATGACCTTGCTCTAAAAGTGTTCTTCATTATTGCGTTCATGAAAGTTGTGTTGCCTAGTGCCCCCACTAGTGTTTCTAGAGAGGTAGCAATGTTTGAGGATCTCGTCCTTGAGGGCATGGCTAATATGGATTATTGCCAGCAGATGGTTGATGAGCTTAGAAGAGTTGGTGTCAGGTACGAAGGATGTGTTACCTTTGAGAAGGCAATCACAGGCTGTGCTATGGGCCTGTACTAATGTACCTTGACTGCCTCAGCCGTGGCAAGATTCCGGATGCTGACATGTGAGTTCCCGACTTATGTTTCATGGATCAGGACAAGCATTCTGATCTGGCTGATGCAGATTTGATAAAAAGAGGCAATGCATATCCAAGTACTTGGGTGTTTGGGAAGCTTCTGGTGAGTTTTATTTATTTCATATCTTGCAGCCCTTTTATTTTTAAGGTATAGCTATTTTTGCAGGAGTGAAGATGTGTACTGCAGAGTTACATGTTTAGATTTGTCAGTTCTTAAGCTTGTGAGGTTTGGGTATGATTTTTAGTACTGTTGTGTCATATGTGATTGAACTGAATCTCTTGTTCAACTAAGTTGTGCGTAAATACTACCAAATTGGCACTGACAATGAAAGCTTGTTTGTACTAACGATTTAAATCTGTTAATTTAATGTTATTTTCCCCTCTGTGTTGCATTTATTAATTAACTCTTTTTCCCTTGTTCATAATGGAAAACTCAAGAGGAAGTTGTATTTTTCCGGGTGTATAAACGGCCAGTCCTGGACATGTCGTCTCAAGTTCATAAGATTTGATCTCTGCACGATGAGTTGAGAGGTTGTCATAGTGTTGAGGGTGATGGTTATGTTCCCCCTTGTTGTAGGGTGGAACCCTAAGATGGATCTTTCACGAATTGGAGGGGAAATCCCCAAGAACAAGATGAACATAAGGGGGAAATCACAAGAGAACACACAAGAACAAGTCCAATCACACATCCACTAGACTCATATCCACACAAGATCCACAAAGGTACAAGAACAACTAGAGGAACATGGATGCATGGAAAAGTTCATCCCAGATCCCAAAGGGAGATGAGGTCTTGATGAATCCCTAAGGATCTTCTCCAATGGAGGCCTTGAACTCCAATGGAGCCTTCTCTCTCAAGAGGAATCCCACAAGGGGAGATACATGAGCTAAGCTCTAATGTCTAGATCTATTCCTAGCTAACTCTAAATGGAGGAGACGAAGGAGTATATATAGTCCTAAGGGATGAAGGGGTAAGTAGGGGTGAAATGGACATTACATGGGCAAAGCCCACGGCACCATTCAGGGGGGCCCGCGTGCATGGGGTAAGTGGAGGCCGTGCGCACAGGGTCTGGGAGGCCCGTGGACACGGGGGACCCATGGGCACGGTACACGCCCATGCGCATGGGGTCTTCAGGACTGTCTAGCCTGGGAGGCCAGTGGGCACGGGGTTGGGGAGGCCCGTGCGCACGGGGTCGCTTGGGAGCTGCTGCCTTCTTCTTGGTGCTTCCTTCTCCGCTTGCAGGCTTCCCTCTTGGATGGTGTAGATGTCCTCTTCTTCTTGGACTCCTCCTGGATGAATGTGTAGCTCCGCTCACACCTATGTATGCACACGAGAGAGGGGTCAAGTAGTATACCATCCTTGAAAGGTACAAGTCGACACGTGTAAAGGAGATGATTCACCTTTGTATGTATGAAGTAGATGTCGCACGTGTCACTTGCCAAATGGACTCTTGAGATGGTGATGTCCATAGGATGCTCCGCATCACCCCTAGGGCTAGTACTTCACAGAGGCATGGTTTAGGTATTGATGTAGCTGTTTCTGCGTTGGAGCGCGCTGAGCATATTTTTATTAATGTGTGTTCTGAGCTGGAAAAGGTCCCACCTACAGTTGAGCGTCTGAGCTGTATTAATGGTATCCTTCCCGTCGGTCATCAATTAAATGTGGAGGAAGCAATGGACTATGTTGAGATGGAGAGAATGTTAATTAGTGATATGCGTGATGGTGCTGCTCAACTAATTCAAAGCTCGGTGCGTCTATTGAACAACATGAAGCATTTCGAAACTATGCAAGACTCTCACTGCAAGTCATATGAAGAAGGTGCCAATGTTGTTATCAAGCAGATGGAGCAGGATGAGGTTGTTGCCATTACCAGCAGGGCTGGTGATGGTACTGAGGCTAATGTTTCCGACCAGCATACGAATGATGTCAGTTTGGAGCCCCCTATTTCTGAGGTGAGTCAGTCCTTGATCTTTGCATTTTTACTATGTTGTTCTGATGTCAGTATCATAGTTGAACTTGCTCATGTTCATTTGTTATTAAATGTTTTCATGCAGGAGACCAGTCATGGTGTTGAGGCTGCTGTTGACTGTGGAGTTGATGATCCATCTACTTATAAGAGCATGATTAGTTTATTTTTTACTGTGTTTATATAGATTCTCGAATTTTCATGCGCACCACTGTGCCTTACATGTTCATTTTTCTATCCCACACAGTTAAGAATTGTAGGTGATATCTACCTTTTGTTAGTGTAGTTTAACTTTTTGTGTGTTGTTGGTAATAATAGGATTGTTTTTGCTTCATTACTACAAATCAGGATCATGTTGTTGGTGATGATCCTTGTTCGACCATCGGTGATGTTCCTTTGAATGTTAGCAGCAGCAACATTGGTGATGTTGTTGTGGATGCTGCTAAAGTTTGTTTTTCTATGCTTGCATTAATTTTATATGCAGTTTGCACTGCTGTTTCTTGTAGCTGTAAAAGTTAGCATGTACACCTCTTGTTGGTTTTTTTGATTGTTAGTTTTGCTCATTTCCTTCACTTTCTGAATTTTTGTTTTTTCAGATGACTGATGTTGAGCGCGAGGCTGCCGTTACTGTTGGAGCTGATGCTTGTGGTGTTTCAGTGAGCAGTGGGCGCGATGTTGGTGGCAAAGTTGCTGATGAGGATGTTGGTGCTGCCATCATACTTCATGCCAAATCGTTTGGTGTTCGTATTGCTGAGAATGATAATGTTTCCGATTCTGAAGATTTGCAGCCAGAAAATTTGCCGCCTGGAGGGCTTGATTACGGTGATGCATTGCAAGACGCTGACGTGTCTAGCATAGAGGAGGTGCCATCTGAGGATGATGATTTACTTCTGTCGATTTCTTCTCGCCCCTTGACACAAGAGGCGCTCCTGTCGTCCCAGGATTTCTTTCATCAAACCCTGAAAGTGCAGGAATATTGCTATCCTACCAGGATCTTCCGTCGTCAAACCCTTTAACTGTAGGCATATTGCTGTCATCACAGGAACTTCCGTCGTCAAACGCTGGAAGTGCAGGTACGGACTTGTAAATGAGGCGTACTTCTCATTTATGACATGGTGGCAATGTTACCTTGTAGTGCTTTAACTTTTTTCTTTTTTCTTTTTTTTGAAGAACGTGCTAACGCTGCTAACGCTGCTAAGGTTGATTCGTTTTTCTTCGCTGTTACGAGGTTGCGCACAAAACGTTGGAAACGGTTGGTGTTTGATTTTGCTCGTTTCATTTTTGTCTCTCTTTATTTTCTCTCATATGATTGTTGTAGTCACTGCGGTAGTTTTAATTCCTCTCATATTGTATTTTTCCCTAGTGAAAAGCCGATGTTTCAAAATTGTCGGATGTGGGGTTCCGACAAACCCTTGAGGTTCGAACACTAGGGTGCCCGCGAAGTCTTTCCCTCCTACCGATCTACACCCTAGCTTGCTAAGATCTCGCGGACGAACTCGATGAACTCGCAACACAGAAAGACACGAGGTTTATACTGGTTCGGGCCACCGTTGTGGTGTAATACCCTACTCCAGTTGGATCAAGCTAAGATGAGATGCCTCTACTATGGTGGCTAGCTCTACTTATATAGGCCCTGGTCCTCTTCCCAAATATCGAGCGGGAAGGGAGCCAACAATGGCGGGCAAATTCGAAGGGTGACAACTAGTACAAGCTATCCTGACAAAAGCGGTCTTCGCCTGAGAAAAGCTCTGGTGGTGACGCCGTCGTGGGCTCCACGATGACATCCGTCTTGCCGTCCTCCTGGTCTTGGTCTCGTTGCACAAATATAGCAACCTTTGCCTGATGCCTCGGTATTCTTCGCCTGCGCTGGCCTCCTTAGCACCAAAGAGGAAATAAGGACGCTACGCGCGCTAGCGCCCGCCTGGCGCCCGCCTTGTGCCGTTCGTCATGGCTCACGTCACGAGAGCCTCGTGAGGTTTGCCCTGCCTTGATATCTCCGCTCCTCGTGAGCCTGCCTGGCTCGGCCACTCTAGAGGAGGTCTTGCGTCGTCTACCTCGCGACGGTCTTGGATGCCTTGTTGATGAAGATGGGCCGTACGGCCTACTTGCTTAGCCACGCCGTGGCCGCAGGCAGGCAAGTCTGGGGACCCCCGTTCCCAGAACGCCGACAGTAGCCCCCGGGCCCAAGGTGCGCTCGGGCTTGGCTTCGCGGCGACGCCAAGGGTCAAGTTCGGAGCATCGCGGGCCCCAAAAGCCTGCGGCCTCGATTTACGCGTGGCGGTTGATTCGACGTGGGCGTCTCCGCTTCCCCACACTGCCTCGGCAACTGCTTGACCTGACAAAAGGCTGGCGCAGGCAGCACTTGCCTTCATTGCTTCTTCCTTGCCTCGCTCGAGATCCCCTTTATTGCTCCTTGCCACCGCCGGCTCCAGATCCGCTCCAATCTCATCCTGCACCCGCAATCCATGGCGTCGCGCAAAGTCAAGACTTCCTCAGCACTGGCTTGGTATGAGCCGTCCCTTGAGGCGCCCACCATCATGGAGAAAAGCCTCGCCTCCATGCGCCTGCTGACGGCGGGCGAGAGCAATCAGTGGGGGGCGACCGAGCTCCGGCTTGCATCCGACGTGCCGGAGCCCAAGGGAAGCACCTTCTTCCCCTTCTTCTCGAGCGGCGACGCCGTCGGGTTGGTTCCTCCCTTCTCTGATTTCTTTTATGAAGTCCTCGACCACTACGGTCTGCAGGCGTTGCATCTCCATCCCAACTCTGTCCTCCCCCTGTCCATCTTCGCCTACTACAGGCGTACCTGGGCGTGATGCCGTCCGTGGCGTTGCTTCGTCATTTCTTCTTCCTTCGTGTCAGCGAGGGTCACATCTCCGGATGCGCTAACTTCGTCGTATGCGGCAAGGCCAACTCGATATCGAGCACCGGGAAGAGGGCTGACAACATCCGATCCAAATGGGTCATGATGGATGCCCAGCGTGCCGATCTACGCGTGGCGTTGCCAACGGAGGCGCCCCGGCAGGGTAAGGGGTGGCCCAAGGCGGAGCTTGTCGATGAGCGGGCATCATCAGTGTTGGGGCAGATGATGACGGACCTGAAGCCTGGCAACGCGAGGGCGGCCAAGATAACAGGGGCGATGCTCCTGAGGGAGTTCTAGATGCTGCGGGTTGCCCCACTCCAGGCGCGCACGTGCCCCCTCTGGGAGCTTGAAGAAGAGGAGAACAAGACGCGCCTGAGGCCAGGGGACCTGCCTAGCGATGAATTGGACGTCGTCCTGCGCCTCATAGTCGGGGACAACCAGGAGTACCCGCCTAGCGCCTTCGTTCCCCTGTTCCAATGCAGGGACCGGGAGGAATTCGTCGCCTCCAGGCCGACTTTTGATGCGCGCGGGCTGGTGCCGCCGGCGCTTCCAGGAGCTCCTTCGGCGCAAAAACCGGTGGAGGTGTCTTCTGGCGAGTCCCGCGGAGAGGAGGAAGAGGAGGTGGACTCGGAGAAGACCCTGGAAGAGGTGGGGGAGACTTCCCCTCTGAGCAAGGCCGAGATTCTCTGCTCCCTTCCTGATGATGCCGAGGCCGACGCCTACCAAGGGGAGAGGGAGCAACCCCTCATCCGGAGGAAGGGTAGGTCGTCGCTGGTGGCCCGTGGTGTCGCCTCCACCCTAACACATCCTGGGGCTGGATCCGGTTCTGCCTCCGCACCGCCTGGCGCCGCTGGAGCCCGAACGCCTGCCCCTAAGGTCCCGATGCTATCAGGCTTCAAGCTTCCCAAGCGAAAGGTGGAGTACTTCGCGGTGGACCGGTAGGTGCCTCTAGCTTCGCTTTATCCTTGCTGGTACTTGTTATTTCCTGACGCTCGCCCTTGGTTGATTAGGCCGACATCTTCGGCGAAGAAGAGGAAGGAAGATACGCCGGCCGTGCCTACCTCCGCAGAGAAAGGAGGTAGCTGCGCCCGCATCTCCCCAGCCCGGTCGTCCTCACGGGGCCAAGAGGAACGTCACCGCGTGGAATCAGCCCCCATGGCCTCGCTGGCTCCGGAGGTGCCAGCGCTTGACGCGGCTGACAAGGTCCCAGCTGCTCCGGGGCCCGCGGTCCCCCAAGCCCTGGTGGCGATGTCACTTCTTCCTACTGCTGCACCTCCACTCCCTGGTTCTTCTGCTCCTGCTGCTGTCTTGGAGCGTGCCCTTTCGGAGATGACCCAGCTGCAGGCGGATCTCCTGAGCACGGACCCGTGCCTGGTGGCCGGGCGTCGGGAGTTGGCCTCTGGCTGGCTTCACTCCGACCTGGCGGTTCACGTGGCACTGGGCCAGGCTGCTACGGCTTCCGAGAAGGAGAAGCAAGGGGCCGCCAGCGCTGCAGCCGATCGTGAGACGGTGCTGAAAGACGCCAAGGCTGCCCGTGACCGCTCCCAAGTGCTGGAGGGCGAGTTGAAGAGCCTGTGCGACAAGCACGCCGAAGAGGTACGCTGCCGCCAAGCGAAGGAGGTGGAGATGAAGGCCCAGGAGGAAGCCGTCAAGAACCGTGATGCTGAGCTGGCAGAGCTGGGGAAGAAGCAGGCCGCTGAGCGCAACCAGTTGGAAGAGTTGGAGCAGAAGATAGGGACGAGGGAGGCCGATCTTGATTCCAAGGCGCGAGTCCTGGCCGAAGACCGCGCGGCCTTCGCCGATCTCGAGAAGAAATCTCGCAAGGCGCTGAAGACGCTTTACGAGCACGGCCTAAAGAAGCCTCTGGACACCGACGAGGACGGCCCCGCCCAGCTGCTTCCTCTCGTGGTGAAGGCGCTTGAGGAGGTTGTTGATGGCCTCAGTCCCATGGCAGAGGCAGAAGCTCGCGTCCGGTCTTTAGCAGCACTGACTCGCGTCTTCAGCCATCTGCACCTCCACGACCCCAACGCTTGCCTTGATGAGCTGCTGGAGCCTGTGGCTGAAGATCACTGCGAAGCCGCCGCCGCAGCTATACAAGGTCAAGTGGAGGCCTTGCTGGAGAGGTTCCGCGGCTTTGTCTCCGATCCTCTGTCTGGCGACGCCGCGGATCCTGTGGCTGGTGGTGAAGGTGAGAACATCGTTGCCCACGGGGGAGCACCTTCCGCAGGCGATAGTGATATCCAGGGGTGACCTGCGGCTATTCTTCCTGTTTCGTTCCTGCAACATATATCAGGCCTCGTGGAGGTGTTTAGACTTTTCATTTGGTATTGTGAGAACAATATGCTTGTAATATTTGCTTCGAGATTTCGCGATTTCCTTCCTATTTGCTTTGCGTTCTGCGTCTGCAGAGCCTGGACCCGCGCATACCTCAATCGCCATTGGGCCGGCTGGAGACCAGGACGGACCAAGGAGTGAGGGGCTACGTGACCAGTTAGGCTCTTGAGCCGCGATGCTCAGGAGTCCCCCTTGACGCGCAAACAGCATATAGGGAGTGTTCGTGAGGATAGATTAATGTTCTACGTCGGCAGAGCCCGGCCACGCGCATACCTCAACCGCCATTGGGCCGAACGGAGACCAGGACAGACCAAGTAGTGAGGGGCTACATGACCAGTTAGGCTCCTGAGTCACGATGCTTAGGAGTCCCCCTTGACGTGCAAACAATTTCCATACCTGCCCTCGCCGAGGCCTCGGGAGGGGCGCGCGACGCCAAGGTCCGGGGGACCTGGTTGGGTGGCGTGCGCTTGTGTCTCGTGCCCAGCCCCCTCGTGCGACTCTCCCGACGGAAGGCGTCGTGGTGAGGCTGGGCGCTGAGCTCTGGGCTCCCTGAGGTTGGTGCGACCGTGGGGCCGCCCTCAGTTGTTTATCACCAGCGCGGAGCATAGTGCTTCCGCTTGTGCACGGGCATAGCCGCTCCTCGGCAGTGTCGACAACCAGCGGGGAGCATGGTGCTTCCACTTGGGCGTGGTATGGGGGCCCTGTCGGTGTCAAAACCGGCGGATCTCGGGTAGGGGGTCCCGAACTATGCGTCTAAGGCGGATGGTAACAGGAGACAGGGGACACAATGTTTACCCAGGTTCGGGCCCTCTCGATGGAGGTAATACCCTACGTCCTGCTTGATTGATCTTGATGATATGAGTATTACAAGAGTTGATCTACCACGAGATCGTAGAGGCTAAACCCTAGAAGCTAGCCTATGGTATGATTGTTGTTGTCCTACGGACTAAACCCTTCGGTTTATATAGACACCAGAGGGAGCTAGGGTTGCACAGAGTCGGTTACAAGGGAGGAGATCTACATATCTGTATTGCCAAGCTTGCCTTCCACGCCAAAGAGAGTCCCATCCGGACACGGGTCGAAGTCTTCAATCTTGTATCTTCATAGTCCAACAGTCCGGCCAAAGGATATAGTCCGGCTGTCCGAGGACCCCCCAATCCAGGACTCCCTTAGTAGCCCCTGAACCAGGCTTCAATGACGATGAGTCCGGCGCACAGATTGTCTTCGGCATTGCAAGGCGGGTTCCTCCTCCGAATACTCCATAGAAGATTTTGAACACAAGGATAGTGTCCGGCTCTACAAAACAAGTTCCACATACCACCGTAGAGAGAATAATATTTCCACAAATCTAATCTGCTAATGACTTTTCATAACATGACATCACACCACGGCCTGATCATTATTCGAACCGTTTTTCTCAATCAGCCTGCAACTGCACGTTTTGCGAAGCGATTTTATTGGCACGTCTTGTCGAAGCAGAGATCGTGTCCCCCTTATTACGGGATTCTCATCAATACGGATGTGGGTAACCCAATCGTGCCCGTTGGTATGAATCCTTGATTTTAGGCAAGTCCCAAAGGGCCACGAGGAGGACGCTTGATATTCACCCTCTTTATAAAGAGGCCAAGGCCTGTCCTTTTTTCTTCTCGTACTCAATCGAATCCTTCCCCCGCCTCGAGTTTCAACACCAAAGGCTCAGGTCAGCGCTTCGGACCTTCAACCATGTCCGGATCCAACCTTCAAGGTCGGTGGATGCCCTCCTCTGTGACAGAGGAAGACACCAAGAAACTAAAAGAGGCTAGGTATTTGACCGCCGAAATCTCGCACAGGCTACCTGCTCGAGGGCAGGTCATTCCCACTCCCGAACCCGGCGAGAGCGTCGTATTCATCTCTCACTTCCTCCAAGGGCTAGGCCTTGTTCTATATCCCTTTGTTAGGGGGCTCATGTTCTATTACGGGCTTGATTTCCATGACGTGGCCCCGGATTCCATCCTTCACATCTCGTCGTTCATCGTCGTGTGTGAAGCCTTCCTCCGCATTACCCCACACTTCGGCTTATCGCTCAAGACCTTCAATGTGAAGCCGAAGCTGATTGAGGGGCGACACACAGAGTGCGGAGGTGTCGTAATAAGCAAAGGCGCCGATGTTCCATGGCCAAAGGGTTCCTTCCCGAAGGTGTCCAGTTTATGGCAACAGGAGTGGTTTTACATCACAGCCCCACGTGGTACTAAGTGGGTGGCCGCCCCTGCCTTTCGCTCGGGCCCCCTGCCACAATTGACGTCATGGATCAACAAGGGGCTGGACTGGGGGCCAGTAAATGATGTGCCGATATTGCAGTGTGGCATCTGAGATCTCTTCGAGAGAGATGTCAGCCTGGTCACGGTAATGCAAGTCATGCTAGTTCGTCGAGTCCCGCCTTGCAAACGTCGACCCCTCCGTATGTGGGAGTTCAACCCGGAAGGACCGCGAGCTATTCAGCACTTCCTCAGCATGACGCTCGAACAGATGTACAAATTGTTCTTTGAACCACAAATAAGGTGTCCGGATACCATCGAGGATGCGGGCCTGAGCTGCAATTGTCCAGATACCCAAGTAACTAGTCCTTCGGCCAAACACGTTGTCTCTTTATTTATCACAACATCATTTTGAAAAGTCGCTCTTTGACCAGGACTGGGTAAAAAAGGCGAAGATGATCAGGTGTTCGGCCCCCCTTCCCGAAGGCTCAGCATATCCAGTACTGGCCAGAATGCTTGAGCTTGCGCCTTATCAAGTGTTCTCAGGGGAAGATAAAGGGGGGAACAAAGAGGCTGAAAGCGGGCCTCGCTCATTATTCATCCAAACCGAGTGAATTAGCGCCTCCGCGAAGGAGGATAACCGGGGAGAAGAATCTGAAATTCCCTCTCCCCAGGGAAGGAAGAGGACCGCCTCTGAAGACTCGGAAACAATGGTTTCCAAACGAGGGAAGAAATCTTCGCCAGAGGGTCCTGCCTCGGAGGGTACCCTTGCCGCACAGTGCCCGCAAGGGGATAAGCCCTCCACCAAGCTATAAGTAAACAAAAGTACTTAATAGTAAAAATATCCTGCTTTACTTCTGAAGACAATAACTGAAGCATATATCTTGTAGTTCGGATCGTAGCCCTTCTTGACAGAGTTCGTCTTTGGGGGATCTTCTTCCGGAGATGATGCAGAGCGAAACACCTCCCCATGCCTCCCCGCCTCATGAGGCGGGCGACCCTGACATGTCGTCACGGAGGATTTCTCCTGATCCGCCAAGGCCAGAGCGTAATCCTTCGGCCATCCGAAGTCTGGAGTATTCGGCTCCTACGAAGAGCAACAGAAAGAGGCTGGGACCGTCTGGTGCGCGACCCGACACACTGAAGGATCTTCTGGAGCGAGCGGCTATCTCAGAAGCGCATCGTACGCTAATGAGTACGGTGGTTGAGAGGATTTCATCCACCGAAAGCGGGTTGCTTGAAGCTTTTATGAGCCTGCTGAGAGGCTTTGAGGTACGCAAATTAGTATATGTTTTTGATGGTACCGCACGCGCTAGGTGTGCCATATGCAGATAGTAGCCCCTGAGACTCTGGTTGCTCTCGAAAACGGCGGCAAACAGAGGGTCCCAGGTAGTAATCATGCTACCTTCATGTGCAAGTGGCGGAAGGTCCGGTGGCTAGCCGGACTGGTGAGTTTGTCGAGCTGAAGCGGCATCTTGATGCGGCAGATGCCGACATCATGCTTGTAAACGAGCGGCTCGACGAGCACAGGGTATGTGATTTCTCCTGTGATCAACACATAGTAAGAGGAGCATGATCCTAGTATCTTCAATATGTTGCCACTGCAGATGGAGCTGCCACCGTGGAGACCCTTCGGGCGGAACTTGCCCAAGCCAAGGAACAAGCAAGGAAGAGTGATGCGGCCGCTCTAAAGGCGGTCGAAGAGCTGGGAGCCGAATAGGCTGCGCAATGCCAAAGCAAGAATAAAATAGCCAAGATGGCCGTTGAGTTGAAAGATGCCGCCGATCGTTACGAGCTTCTTGAAAAGGACAGCCGAGCGAAGGCGAAGGACCTGGAGAAGGCCATGGTAGCAGCCAAGGAAGCCCGCTCTAAAATTAGAGCGACGAAGGAGGAGCTGCGTCAAGCTGGAGATATCGCGGCTGGGAAGCCCTTTTTGTTGCGGACGAAGTTCGGAGATCCGAAGTATGCCCTTCTCGATCAATTATGGAGTTCTGCGGACACATACGTGGATTTGGCAGCGAGTGCTGCTGATGCGGCCGAGTTTTTCAAAGATCAAAAAGATCGTGAAGTGGAAAAGCTGTTTTGGTCGCAGTTCAATGTTCCGGTGCGGCCGCTGCTGTTGAATGAGCGAATGACCGAGTGGGCCGAGCTCCATAGGTTGTCCGGGCTTCCCATGAGATCCGTTGTGGATCATCTTTGGCCGGAACGACCATGGCCGAATAGTTATTTTCGCTTAGTGCAACGATTCCTTGGTGTTGTGCCGCCTATCGACACTATGAAGAGGTCGGCGTGCATAGAGGGTGCGCCGATGGCCCTTGCCCGTGTCAAAACATACTGGGCAGAGATGGAGGCCACCGCTATTGCAACCCAGAGTTCGGCCGTAGGCCGAGTATCGACCGAGCACTACTTTGAAGAAGTTCTCGAAGGCGCTCGTTTAATAGAGGCTCAGTGCTCAAAGAGTATCATGTTCTAGTGACATGTATCTCCAT